>NC_090931.1:214636817-215886817 GCF_040938575.1 Ambystoma mexicanum
TACTCTGCAGGGGGGAGTGACTTCGCAGTGCTTTTGAGACTATCGTCTCAGAGCACGAGAAGACCTGCTCACTACCCAAATAAAACCCACTCTACATCTTCCTCTCTCAGCTTGCCCTTTCTTATCCCTGTGGTTGGTGTCCCCCCCTTTACCCTCCTTTCCTCTCCTCTCCTAGTGTGTCGTGTGTAAAAAACCCAAACAAATACAAAATAACAAAAATAAAAAAAAATAAGGCTCTTTTCAGAGCCACCTTTCATAGTTAAAAAACAGAAGTAAAGATAAATAACGCAGGGCCCTTTCTATTTCTTGAAAGTCCGTGGACAGTTCGCGAACATAAAAAAAAATTGGGATGCTACCCTATTGTAACCATTGCATTTTTCTCTGGGAGGAGGTGGTGGCTCTGAAAAGAGCCTTTGGGAGGTTTTTGTATGTCAAAAAGTATAAATACTTAACACCTACTTCGAAATGCATGCTGCATTTCTAAAAAAGGTTACAATGCATTTTGTACATTTCTCAGAAAAATCTGATTGCCAGCATAGGTAAGATGGACACCATCTCTGCGAAAAATAATATTTTCATTGTGGAAAGAGGACATGCCAAAATCTCTTAGGAAGGCACAAACAGCCTTATTGACATTACGCCTTGCTTTCTCCATTTGTGGACCACATGAGAAAGAACAAAGCCACATTTGTCTCTGGCAATCCGTGAAAAAATTACTTTGGAGTTTGTAAACATGTCCATGATCTTCTGAAGTCCTTCCTTCATTGCAAATTGCAAAGAAATTCCAGACACATGTCCTAAACTGTTCCCTCCACAATGAATTACAATTATGTCTGGATGTTCCTCTATCTTCAAAGTTGCACAGAGAGGTGGCAAGTCCAGCCACTTCATTCCATGGACTCCATGCCAGTGCACTTCCACATGTGGGAGTCCAAGATCTATAGATACTCCACAGCTTTCTGCATGCACCTTCAACCAATGTATCCACGAGTCTCCCAAAATCCACACAATCCATAGCTATCTGTTCTTCTCTCAGCAAAAAGAAAATCTGAGAAAACCTCTCCTGGCACAACACACTCACTAAACTTTACTGACCAATCTCTTGCTACATTCAATCTCATTTGCATGCCTCCCCACCCCAAATTCCCCAGATGTAATACGCGGTGTCCTGGAACTACCGCCATGTCCGCGAACATATCGTAACATGGATAGCCCTTCTACCATTTCCACTTCACTCTCTGTGCCATTCCCTCATTGGATGTAGCTAAGAAATCACATGACCATCCACCAATCAAATCCAAGACCTCTACATGTAACTGCATCATCATAGATCAGCACTGCAAATGTACGGTGAATCTCTCGGACTACAAGTCTCATACCATTGGCAAGCAAGATCTACGGGAAATACTAGACAAGTCTCCAAGATTTCTACTTGCAGCTTCGTCCATATCCATATGCATGAACACAAACTACAGGTATGCATATTTTCTATACAGTACATGAACACATTTTCTAACTGACTTTTACCTTGTATAATCTGTAAAATGAATCTACGATCATTTTTTCATTCTCCTAAAATGAACTGTGACTTACAAACCTTTATACCGTTTAATTTCTTCGTACACACACACACACACACAGAAATAATGTTAAACTAACATTTTTGAAATAAAATATATAGACTACATATGATCAAACAAAATTACATGCACACTCTATCATCAAATCTCAAAGAATAATATTTGTACAAACACATACTTGGTTTTAATTTTTTTAGTTTATATAATTACTTACATTTATATAGAACAAGCAGGCTATGACATTGACTCCCTCTTACGTGGAAAAGCAGGCTATCACATGGACTCACTATTACGTGGAAAAGCTTAGTTACAGGAAAAGTGGTATACAGTGGTACATTATGATTTTCACAAGCCATAGTAAAGATATTTTCTTTCCTACAGTTAGTCATAAGATAGTTTAAATGGTTTTGAGGAAGGCACTGAGCATTTCAATTTAAAAAATCCATGTCTAAATTAAAAACAGTGCTATATACAAACCAATTTACTAATTTCTTTCTTTTACAATTGCAGTGAAGACCATTCTCCAGAAAAGAAGCAGCCGAATTTGAAGTACAAAGAACAACTAAGAAGTAAACTGCTCATTTTAGAAAAAAAGTAAGTGAAATGTTACCATAATATTTGAATTATTACTCAAACACACTGTAAGGTTAATTCATGCTATTTCTGTGCCTAAAAATAGAGATTCTGCACCATTCTGACCAAAAATCCACCCGTTTTAAACAGTGATTTACTGGCAGAACGGCCCACAACTTCATATTTTTCGACACACAAATTACCCAACTCAGCCGCTAGAATTTAGATGTTGTAGAACAAACAACTGTTTTAATTGTATAGCTTTAGATATACTATTTATACTTCTCCAAACCACTGGCTTACTTTTTTCAGTCATCTGAACCCCAGTTTAGTAACACATTAATTCAAGAATACCCATCCCTAGTAGTTGTACTTCTCAAAGCACAATCGCGTACCATTACATACATCTTTATCATCTTACTCAAACACTCATGCACACAACACACATGCATTCCAGAACACCCCAACCCATACCTTCTGTATTTTTTTCAACAGACCCTAAAGAATGCCTAACAAAAAGCAACTCCGTAGAAAGGAACGCAGAAGTAGAGCAAATAAAAAGAAAACTCTCCAACATAAACATCCATCTATAGCAGAATTTGTAAAAAAAGTTGAAACACAACAGCTAATACAGTCATGTAGTGAAACAGAAGAAGTTTCTAGTACAAAAACTTTGCCTCCTCTATCAAAAAGTAAAACAAACCAAAAAACAATTAACAGAAAATCAACTATCACTACAAATAAAAAGTCTTCTATAAATCTTGATGTAGTACAAAGTAAGCAAACCAAGAAAGGTATTTTAGCCAAAATGTTCTGTCACAAAGTCCTTCAAAATCTTATGAAAACAGGAGAGAAACCAGGTTCAACACTTCAAACCTATCGTAGAAAAGTAATTTTAGAAGCGTTGATAGACAGTGCAATTCTTCTCAAAAGAAAGTTATTTATTTTAGTGTTAAACAGAATAAAACCACTAACAAAACGAATAACTAAATTACAAAAAAGGCTTCTTAATAAATGTCAACAGAAATAACTCCGTAAATATCTGTGGAGGTGAATGGAGTCACACTACAAGCACAGAACCATACTTTAATGAAGAAGCGTACAAACAAAAGCAAACAAATACAATTGCCATACATAGCAGTGGTCGAGGTTATGAAAAAGTTAATAATACCATAATGGAACAAGAAGTACTCCTTACAAAAATATGTCCCGAAAACGTAGATTTACCCGTCCATTCAACTGAATCAGAGCATCTAGTGTACAAATGGCCATGCACGTCAATGTGTAACATTCCCAAAAAAAATGTCAAGTCTTTACGCCAATTTCTCAATCAATATGTGAAAAGCAAATACAAAATCAAAATTAAACTACTGCAAAATATGGATGCTTGTCCAGTACGCAAGTACACAGGACTACAAGGACATTCATTGGCCTGCATTACAGGACCTACTTGCAAAACAACCTTCCATGATATCAAAAGTATATCAACACATCATGCAAGTATAAGAAATCTAGTTTATAAACTGTACTATGCTAAAAGTCCTGCTTTAGCACTAGCCAATTTAAATAACATTCTTCTAAATGGTACAGCAAAAGACCTACTAAAAGAAATCGACTATATCCAGACAAAATATTTTGGAAGTGAAACCCACTTACAAGATGAATTAGCTGTAAACCAACTTCATAACAATTCTGCACATGGCAACCTTTCACCACACACATACAAAAAAGAAATACTAAAATTTTAAAGTACTTCAGCTGAAGTACCAAACCACGTGTGTGTTTGTTGCCGCAGAAATTTTTATAAAAGTAACACAATACTGTAGACCTATCATACAAAATAGAAGACAATGAAGAATCTAAATGGTTTGAATTAGCTCTCTACCTTATAGCAGAAAACAAATATGAAATAACTGACCCCATAATACTTTGCAGTTACTGCACTACAAAACTTGACAACAACCAAACTCCTTCACGTGCTGTCACAAATAACTTGGAATTATATCCACTACCAAAACCCCTTCAACAACTTAATTTATATGAGAGCATCATAATTCAAACAGTGCACCCATTTCAAGCAATAATACGCCTTCAACCAAAAACTGCAAAATTACCTCCCTCTGAATAAGTGAAAGGTATTCATGGAGAAGTAGTGTATTTACCATTAGATCTAAAAGAAAATGTGCACACTCTAGGAGTGCAACGTCCAATGCAACAATCTTTAATTATCTTGGTAAATGGAGTACGTACAAAAGACAAAAAGATTTGGCAACAACTGGTAGATTTACATAAAGTTAGAGAAGCCCTGCAATATCTTAAAGAGAATAATGAATATTACAAAGAAATTAATATTGAAGAAAACTTGAAAGATACAACTGAAATAATTCAAGAGACACAAGAAGCTGGTCAATTTGAGCTCCTAGATCCTGCTACAATATCAAACACTTTAGACCATTATACAATTCATCCATTGCACTCTAATGACACCATAGAAGATGCACTGGAAACGTACCAAATGCGTCAAACAAAAGGATCACTAATCAGCATATGGGAAAAAAGTATAGAAGCACGTGCTTTTCCTTTACCCTTTCCAACTGGCAAAGGAGGAAGATACGATGATAGACCTATTCAAATATCAGCATCAGAATATCGCTCATTACGAATGTATTCTGAAGATCCCAGATTTCGACAAAATGTGGATACATATTCCACCTACTCTTTGAAAGTGAACTAGCAACTTTATGTTACGGAGTTGCGCACATATTAAAATCAGGATCACACTTTCAAAATATGACAGCTACACAATTATTACAAAAAGTTCAACAAAAAGATGAGGTTTTACAAGCAAATCTTACAAATCTATTAGCAAATATGCGTGGTACTAAAGAGTACTGGTTTCGACGTCATGGAGATGTACGTTGTATGATCAGAAACCTTGGCCCACCCACTTGGTGTCTTACATTAAGTTGTGCAGAATATGCATGGGAAGATTTACATGCTTTCCTACACATATAAAACGAAAACAAAACAAACATAGATATACTAACACCTGGAGAACTTTGTTCTCAGGATCCTGTTAATGTTTCAAGATATTTTCACCATCGCTTATTTGCTATGCTACATTTTATTTGTAATAAAACTGTTCCTCCCCTTGGAGAAGTGCAACACTTCTTTTGGAGAAAAGAATACCAAGCCAGAGGAGGACCACATGTCCACATGCTTTTATGGATTAAAGATGCTCCTAAATTTGGTCAAGAGAGTGATGCAACTGTTTTACAGTTTATTGAAAAATATGTCACTTGTAAAATTACATCAGAATCCACAAATAGTGATCTTCATGGAAAAATTTTACAATTCCAAAGACACAAATGTGGCAAATATTGCCGTCGCAAATACAAAAACAAAGGGAAATACTACACCAAATTCCGATTGGTTTCCCTAGACCAGTTACAAATACAGGTCAAGTGAACAACCTCATGTCTTCAGTTAGACATAGTGTTAAAGGTAAGTCACATAAAAATACATATTGCATAAAAAGAAAAGAAGAAGAAAAATATATCAATGATTCCAATGCAATCATTGCCCACTTATGGAATGCAAACATAGATGTGCAGTACATTGCAAACAATTCTACTGCAGTTGCACGATATGTCACAGCATACTTAACCAAATCAGAAAAGACAGAGTTCCAAGACCTCTGGAATGACCTTTCATCAGATAAAACAGTGTCTCAGAAATTATACAGCTTGGGCATAAAAATGTTGTCCCATAGAGAATGTGGATCCTATGAAGCAGCTGATTGATTAACTGGTACTGCTTTGTATGGTAAATCTGCAAATATAGTATGGCTAAGTCTTGGTCCAGCTAAATCTAGAAAAAGAGTTCTAAAATCATACGAATATATAGAAACAATAGCCAAACATGATCCCAACAGCCAAGACATTTTAAAAAACAATTTATTGGACACATACTACCCAAACAGGAGTACCGCTTTGGAAACCATGTGTCTATACCACATAGCCCAAAACTACACATACAAAAATAATATAAAACCTGATGAACAAAACCGTAAATACAAAGTGACAAACTGTGAAGGCAGCTTAGTAAAACTCACCAAACCAAATTTAACTAATCATATCAAATTGTCATTAAAGATTCCTCAACATAAAGAAGTATATTACATGTCCCTGCTACAACTCTTTAAACCATGGAGAAAAGAAGAAGAAATACTAGATAACTATGACTCATATGAAGACACTTTCAAAGCAAATGAAAGCAGTATAACTGATGTAAACTTTGTACAGTACAAAACAATGTTGCACAATGAACAGCAACACGAAGACGAACCCAGGCCCAACTAGATAAGGACACTCCTGACAGTAGTCAACCTTCTTTCACAGGAAGCCAAGAACCACTGGGAGACCCACTAATAACAAATGAGGCAGAATTAGCTATGATAGATAAAGAAGACTTAACTATACTACAATCAAAGCTAAACAATGAGCAACGTAGCATTTTTCAAGAAGTAACAAAAGAAATTGCACATGGTGTACAGCATGAAAACAAAGAATGCACCTGTCAAAATTACAAACCTATACTATTGTATGTCAGTGGTGAAGCTGGTTCTGGCAAAACATTCCTAATCAAAATCATCAGTAAGTTCCTTCAACAATTGACAAACAGCAAACTGTCAGCTGTTGTCACTGCCCCTACAGGTTTAGCTGCCTACAGCATAGGTGGTGTCACTTTACACCAATTTCTACTCCTGCCAGTAGACCACCAAAACAAATTAGATTATTACATACTTTCTGCAGAAGCTACAATGGAACTACGCAGAGTATTGAAACAAATGAAAATGCTACTAATAGATGAAGTGAGCATGGTGTCCAACCTAATGTTGTCTTTGATTCACCTCAGATTACAAGTAGTACTCAAAACAAACTATGAAATGCTCTTTGCAGGAAAACACATTATTGTTTTCGGAGATCTTCTTCAATTGACACCAGTAAAAGGTGAGCCTATTTTTAAAGCATTAGGCCAAAAACTCTGCCGTAAAACTGTTGGCAGCATAGGAAATGTCAACCTTTGGCAACATTTCCAATACAGAGAATTAACAGAAAACATGCGCCAATCTGCAGATCTCACTTATACCAACATCTTAAAAAGTATCAGAGTTGGTATACTTTCTAAAGTAGCAGAAGCAATATTGAAAACCCGGCACATTCATGCACTTTATGGTGATAATGCATGTGCTACAGATGTTATGGAACAATTAGCCCACAAAAATGTCTATTGTGTGGCCTTAATGCCAACTCTTGCAAGCTGTTTCAAATTCAATTAAATAATGTTAAGTAAAGAAATGCAACCAATAATGGAAATTAGCGCCACAGACAAACTAGATGTACATGGAATGACACTACCCATGTGTGACCAAGCCACAACAAGAATTAGGGGGTAATTCATAGAATTCAGCGCACAAGTGGCGCACGCGGCTGGCGCACAGTGTGCGCGTGCGAATCCCTGCGCCAGCCGCGTGTGCTAAAATACATTTCCGCGCACAGCGTATTCATGGATTCCAGCCACCAAAACCAGCCGTGGCGCACAGTGGCGCAGCGACCCTGCAGCAGCGCCAGTTACGCCCCCAAGAATGCCTCTCGCGCAGGGAAAAGCCATCAATATACCCAATCCAGCGCAAAGGGCTGCGCTAACCCTGTACCAGCACGGCAAGCGGGCTACGTGTATCACTGGGGTGCGCGGGAAGTACCTCACGCGATTGGCCCCGTCCGAGCAGGGTACGCATATTTCAGGGGTGCGCGGGAAGTTCCACATGCGATTTCCGCAGGGTACGCGTATCTCAGGGGTGCGCGGGAAGTGGCACACGTGATTTCAGCAGGGTACGTGTATTTCAGGGGTGCGCGTGAATTTCCACACGCGATTGGGCCCGTGCGAGCAGGGCACGCGTATCTCAGGGGTGCGCTGGAAGTGCCACACGCGTTTTCAGCAGGGTACGTGTATTTCAGGGGTGCGCGGGAAATTCCACACGCGATTTCATCATGGTACGTGTATTATGGGGTGCGGGGGAAGTTTCACACGCAACATCAGCAGGGCACGTGTATTTCAGGGGTGCGCGGGAAGTTCCACACGCGATCTCATCAGGGTACGTGTATTCCAGGGTGCGCGGGAAGTTCCACACGCGATTGGGCCCGTGCGAGCAGGGTACGCGCATTTCAGGGGTGCGCGGGAAGTTCCACACGCGATTCCATCAGGGTACGTGTATTACAGGGGTGCGCGGGGAGCACCACACGTGAATTGCACGTGTGGGTCCTCCCAGGTGTTCCCTCTACACCCTCCACGGCCCCTGCAGGTGGCTCACACCACAGGGGCCTACCCTGCACATGTCCTGCAGGCACACCATCCACCATGGCCATGACCCCCAGCCAACCCAAATGTCAACTTGCACTACTGCCCACCAACGCATGTCCCCCTGCGCCCCCAGTCACCAGGGGCACCCTCCACCAGGACCCCACCCATGTCTCCCAGCACCCCATCCCCCAGTCACCAGGGGCAGCCTCCACCAGGCCCCCACCCATGTCTCCCAGCACCCCCACCCCCCAGCCACCAGGGGCAGCCTCCACCAGGCCCACACCCATGTCTCCCAGCACCCCCACCCCCCAGCAGTGCAGGGGCAGCCTCCACCAGGCCCCCACCCATGTCTCCCACCCCCCCCACCCCACAGCCACCAGGGGCACCCACCACCAGGCCCCCACCCATGTCTCCCAGCACCCCCACCCCCCCAGTCACCAGGGGCAGCCTCCACCAGGCCCCCACCCATGTCTCCCAGCACCCCCACCCCCCAGCCACCAGGGGCAGCCTCCACCAGGCCCCCACCCATGTCTCCCAGCACCCCCACCCCCCAGGAGTGCAGGGGCAGCCTCCACCAGGCCCCCACCCATGTCTCCCACCACCCCCACTCCCCAGCCACCAGGGGCAGCCTCCACCAGGCCCCCACCCATGTCTCCCACCACCCCCACCCGCCAGCACTGTGGGGCACCCACAACCAGACCCCCACCCAGGTCCAACTCATGTTCCCCAGCACCCCCACCCCCCAGCACTGTGGGGCACCTGCCAGCAGGCCCCCACCCATGTCCAACTCATGTTCCCCAGCACCCCCACCCCCCAGCACTGTGGGGCACTTGCCAGCAGGCCCCCACCCATGTCCAACTCATGTTCCCCAGCACCCCCACCCCCCAGCACTGTGGGGCACCTGCCAGCAGGCCCCCACCCATGTCCAACTCATGTTCCCCACCACCCCCACCCCCCAGCACTGTGGGGCACCTGCCAGCAGGCCCCACCCATGTCTCCCAGCACCCCCACCCCCCAGCCACCAGGGGCAGCCTCCACCAGGCCCCCACCAATGTCTCCCAGCACCCCCACCCCCCCAGCAGTGCAGGGGCAGCCTCCATTAGGCCCCCACCCATGTCTCCCACCACCCCCACCCCCCAGCACTGTGGGGCACCTGCCAGCAGGCCCCCACCCATGTCCAACTCATGTTCCCCACCACCCGCACCCCCCAGCACTGTGGGGCACCTGCCAGCAGGCCCCCACCCATGTCCAACTCATGTTCCCCAGCACCCCCACCCCCCAGCACTGTGGGGCACCTGCCAGCAGGCCCCCACCCATGTCCAACTCATGTTCCCCAGCACCCCCACCCCCCAGCACTGTGGGGCACCTGCCAGCAGGCCCCACCCATGTCCAACTCATGTTCCCCACCACCCCCACCCCCCAGCACTGTGGGGCACCTGCCAGCAGGCCCCCACCCATGTCCAACTCATGTTCCCCACGACCCCCCACCCCCCAGCACTGTGGGGCACCTGTCAGCAGGCCCCCACCCATGTCTCCCAGCACCCCCACCCCCCAGCCACCAGGGGCAGCCTCCACCAGGCCCCCACCCATGTCTCCCAGCACCCCCACCCCCCAGCAGTGCAGGGGAAGCCTCCACCAGGCCCCCACCCATGTCTACCAGCACCCCCACCCGCCAGCAGTGCAGGGGCAGCCTCCACCAGGCCCCCACCCATGTCTCCCAGCACCCCCACCCCCCAGCCACCAGGGGCAGCCTCCACCAGGCCCCCACCCATGTCTCCCACCACCCCCACCCCCCAGCACTGTGGGGCACCCACCACCAGGCCCCCACCCATGTCCAAACCATGTTCCCCAGCACCACCACCCCCCAGCACTGTGGGGCACCTGCCAGCAGGCCCCCACCCATGTCCAACTCATGTTCCCCACCACCCCCACCCCCCAGCACTGTGGGACACCTGCCAGCAGGCCCCCACCCATGTCCAACTCATGTTCCCCAGCACCCCCACCCCCCAGCACTGTGGAGCACCTGCCAGCAGGCCCCCACCCATGTGCAACTCATATTCCCCAGCCAACATGTCATCACAATCTAGATCCCTGGTCCCTATGGTCAGCCTCCAAATGCAAAACACCCACCCGAGTATTGCATCCACCCACTCATAATTTGCAATTACATCACAGAACACCAATTGCAAGTTCCGAAACAAACACATCTCCCTCACATACACCCAATGGGTGTCAGTGAATCTCAAAACACATATCATGAAATGCATGAAACCAATGCGATACCACACATTGAAGTTCACCAACAAAAATATGTATTAAAGGAAACATAAATAGAATAAAAAATGAAGAAACAGAAATGTGAATGTACAAAAATTAAAAGAAGCATGTCCGTGAAAAAAAGCAAAACCAACAATAAAATTCCAAAGTAATGTTGTCCAAAGTCAATGTCCACAAAACAAAATCCAATGGGAAATAAAAAAGAAAGCCATTGCTCCATGGTTAAAAAGTGAAAAAAAAATACAATCCAACAGTGAACTATGTACATGGGAACAAGCCAGGGTCCATTATCCCAACAAAGGAAAGGAAACCTATCTAACTACACTAACTAATAAAATAAACTATATACAAAAATGTGGCCAATGTCCAAAAGGTCCAAATAAAATCAAAACAAAAATGAAACCTAACACTACCTACATAACTATGTACAAGGGCAGCGGGCTAGTTTCACGGCTCACTTGTGGATGTCCCGGGCCAGGGCATCATCGAACTCGACGTCTCCACCTCAAAACCCCTGCGGATTGCCCCGAGGCACTTGGCCCGCCTCAGGGCCCTCCGCATGGAGTTCTCCGCCCTGACCATTGTGAGCCGTGCCTCTTCCGCCCGCTGACGCTCCGCATCTATGGCGTGGCCCAACCTCTGCCACACGGAAGACACTCTCTGTCCTGGGTCCTCCTGCCCTCTGGCCGATGCCTGCCCCTCCGATGTTGAAGGCCCCGAGCCTTCATGGCTCCCACTACGTTGCTGCTGCTGCTGTGCCTCTGCCCGTGCATTGCCTCCTGCTGCCTGCACATCCTCCGCCGGCTGGGGTGCAGTCGTAGATGTGGCCACCCCTGCTGGACGTCCGACTCCCGACTGTGGCAGGGATGCCTCCTCCACCAGCCTGGCCGCACCGTCAGAGGCAGCTCCACAGGGCACCCAGGTGACTGATGGGTGGGAAGATGGCACAGAGTACGACTGGCGCTTAGGGGGTCCAGTTGAGGAGGGGGTCGTAGCAAGCCCCATCAGACGGAGGAATCCGGCCTGGGTGGCCTGCCCCAGCAGGCTGACGTGGTCAACGAGCCATTCGAGATGATGTGCAGTCTCTTCATGAAAAGACTGCAGGTCACCTCGCATGGCCCGTTGACGCAACGCCACACCAGCCAGGACAGGCTCAACCCGGACCTGGATAGCCACGTCCGCAGGCAGAGGAAGGCTAGTTGACGTGAGCTCATCCCCTGCCTGAAAACAGGTCTGGACGTAGGCATCCCTGCTGGTGCAAGATGATGCAGGGACAGGATCAGGGACAGGATTGCACACAGGCACCTCTGCGGCTGGCTGTGCTGCCTCCTGTCCCTGGTCCTGCACTGCACCACTAGCACCAGTGGGATCCCCACCTCCAGACCCCGTCTCTGGTGCTTGCACGGCCTCCTCCTCCACCAAACCCCCCACCAACCTGGATGACTCTGTGCCATCTTTCCCTGTTGGGCCCTGTGGGGTCCCAGCTGCCCCTTCTGCTGCCGAGGAGTCCAACTCCAACCTCTGCCTCTTGGACCTCCCCCCGGCAGCTGCGGCTTGGGACGTGGCACCGGACTCCTCACTCCCCGACGAGATCACAACATGGGAGGGGAGCCGGGCCTTGCGTCTCCGGCTGGCGGTGGGATCCCCGCCGCTGTGCTCCACAGCACCTTCTCCGCCCTCTTCATCAGTTGACGCTGCAGACAGGGAGAAACAAAACACAGGCATCAGGGCACTGTACAATGGACACATACACACATGACAGTTGTACATGAGTGGCATTGGCAAACCTCAGACATGTCATCACAATCCCCAACACACATGTCATTACAACTTGCACACATGAGCCATACCACAGCCATATCACAACTGCCAACACCATCCATACACATACAACAGCATGAGCAGCCAAAGGTGAGCCAGACATCACATGCAACACAGGAAGTGCACCACACATGTACACACACCACCACACTTGCATGCATGTGTACACCTCTGCCAAGTGTCGCAGTGTTCAGACGGGCATCCATGTCACATCTGCCAATCAGGCTTCCACATACCGCTGTCACATGCATCCATGTTGCATCACTGTTGCACCCTTGTCAAATACACACACATGCACATGTACACAGTGCTGATACATGCAGCCGAAAACAACATACATGCGTGACATCATGGACATGTCTACTTACATACACATTCATCCAAACATGTGTGCCCACACAACTGCATTTGGCATGCAAGCCTACACACACAAGCACCATCCATGTCTCACACATTCCAGCCTTCGCATGTGTCAGCCCCACGGCCCTGTATACCCCCACCCATACCCGACCCCATACAAACAGATGTGCAACCTGCACACTACTGAATAATCACCACACGCACTGCTCACAATCAGGATGCATGTACACTCACCGCTCGACTCCAGACGGGTCTGCCTCTCAAGGACCTGGACTGGGGATATGCGTTCCAGGACCCTCATCTGTTCTTCCGACAAGTGGCCCCAGCGCCCCTTGGCATCCGCTGCCTTCAAGAGGCGCCGGGCCTTGTTCAGGGTCCTGGACCTGAAGTCCTCCGAGCGCTTCTTGACATGTTGTAAATCGCGGACTGCCACCCCCTCCGCGTTGATGGCAGTCACGATGTCAGTCCAGATCCGAGTCCGTCCTTCCTTGTCGGCGCGGGAACTTCCGAAGAGGGCATCATACTGCCCCAGGACTTGCTCCACCAGGACACCAACTTTGGTGGCACTGAAGCAGGTGCCCCTCTGCCTCTCTGGCCGGGGGTTGTCAGTGGTCTCAGATGATGTTTGCCCCGACATGACAATCCCAGAGGCAGGAGTGGGTGGGCAACTGGGACCTGGGGCTGGGCTGTGGAGCGATGGAATCCCAGTCGGGAGTCTTCGGTTCCAGCAGGGGTGGTCACAGCAACAGCACCCCTGGCTGATGTGCAGGCAGCAAATGGCAGGGCACGTGGGCAGCAGGCAGTCAGGCAGCAGTAGATGGCAGGTGGGAGCGTGCTCGGGGCTCTGGGGGGCAGTAGTTCGGCCTTCTGGGCAGGAGCGTGGTCTTCCGTGTGCTTACGCGTGGCCAGCTTGATACGGAGTGATTTGGCACGTGAAAAATCTGCACGTCAGCGTGTAATTCGAGGAAAGGCCCTTAGCGCATAAGCGCGTCTGCACGCATACGCATTTTCATTGGACAGAAGGCCCCTCAAGCGCAAGCGCCCCTGTGACGTGATGCATACAGACGTGCATGGGCATTTCAGCGCGCGTGGAAAACTGCACGTCCGCGTGCAATACGAGAAAAGGGCCCATGCGCGTAAGCGTGCGTGAAAAAATGCACGTCCGCGTGCAATACGAGGAAAGGGCCCATGCGCGTAAGCGCGCGTGGAAAACTGCACATCCGCGTGTAATACGAGGAAAGGGCCCATGCGCGTAAGTGACGTGATGCGCGCGTGCGTTTCCCTCAGCACGGGTTTAAGGTGAGCGGGCCCAGCAGTTCGCTGTACGTGCCTTTCGTGGAGACCGACGTGTGTTGCTGCTTCCTGTTGTTTCGCGCGCCATCACAACTTCACAGCTATCAAGGACGTATCTCTTCTTTTGGCGGGGGTATTGGCTACGCATGTTTTTCTGCATCGCGCTAGTCAGACGGTGAGTCGCACACGCCCTTTTTCCCACTGCGGGTGCCCCTGTGTATCGCACCCATTTTCGATGTCATAGTAGCCTGCGTGTCCCACGCGTACGCGTTATTCGTGTTACTGGGTGCCACCGCGTACTGCGGGAGGTTGAATCCACGCACGTAGGCTGCAGGGTTGCATGCACGGTTTTTACTGCAGTTTTGGGGTACCTGAGCGTTGCGTGACCCGTCACCACATCACCGGGGTCACATAAAGCCTTGCAGGTGCAGGGGGGCTGTTAACATCTTGCTTCCCACCCCCTTCACCCCAATTGCCCAGGTCAATTGTGGTGTACACCTCCCATTGGCACCACTCCATCTGTGCCAGCACTACTACATCTGTGCCATGGTTGGGAGGCCACCAAAGGTGAGGGGCGCCTCAGCTGGGCGTACTCCTTGTGGCGGGCATGCTCGGGGACGTGGCCGTGGTGACCAGGGAGTAGGGGGACTCCAGGGTGTCCAGGGCAGTCACAGAGGGGGAAGAGGCAGGGGTGCGCCACTTGAGCACAATGTTGTGCCATGTGTCGGTGCAGCCATGCCACCACCCCCTGTGGTTCCGGGGGATGCAGCTCCTGCATCTGGCACTGGCACCCGTATGACCTGGCAGTCCGTACCATCGACTGCCACGGGCCCAAGGGTAGTGGTAGCTGAAGGTGCAGCTGTGGACACCGCCACCCAGGCTCAGGGTCTGCCAGCGCAGGCTGCGTTGGCACTTGAAGAGCCCTTGGTAGATCTCCAAAAGGCCAGGGGGGGAAACCATAGGGGCACGCCGGGCTGCTCAGACCAAGACATGTGTCCCTGGGGCAGTCATGTCATCTGCTGCCCCAAACAGCCGGGTGTTGGCAAGTGCAGGGGCAGATGCACCCAACAGCACCCCGGTTGTGAGTCTGCCAACCAGGACCGTTGCGGTCAATGACCCTGCCACAGCTGATGTTGCTGCGCAGGGTCCATTAGTGGGCACCCAGCTGCCACTGCCACAAGTCAGGCCTTTGGTCATCCCTCCACCTGCCACTCCCTCGGCTCAATCCACCGAACCCACTGGCCATACTGGTCAGGGCGGCATTAGCTAGCCAGGGTCTGCGCCACAGTCCAAGAGGAGGAAGGTTGCACCTGCAGCACAGGATGGGACCCCACACACAGCCACGACCTCCTGCACGTCGAGGAAGAAGCCTTTCTGTAAGCAGGAACTGGACTTCCTCGTGGACTACGTGCGGGGCCACAGCCGTGACATGCTAGTGGGTGCCAATAGTCAGCCTACGGCTGCCCAACGTGACACCCACTGGAAGCATGTTGCGGAACATGTCAGTTCATTCGGCCATGAGGTGCGCACGGCGCAGGAGTGCAAAAAGCGTTGGAATGACATCAAGCGCAGCACTAAGGCCAAGCGTGCCTCAAATTACAACTTGACTCTGGTGACTGGTGGTGGGCCTGAACCAGAGGAGGAAGAACTCACTCCGCATGAGGCTCTCGTTGCGGAGTTCATACCACCTGAATTGGTCGAAGGAGTGGGAGAGATGCTGGACTTTGATGCCCAGTCCAGTGAGTGTTGATGCGGGTTTGTTGAGGACGTGTGTGTTTCACTTGTGGGATGTGTTGTGCATGATTGCTGCTACATGTGACGCGTACATGGTTCTGATGTGTCAGTAATGCAATGCCTCCGTCATGCATGTCTCCTCTGCCTGCATGCGGGACTCCATGTGGGCATGCTCCCTTGCCCCTCCTCTGCCACTCTGCACTCCAGTTTCACCTTTGCACTGGTCTGCTTCAATCTTGCCAATGTGTAGTATCTTGTTTATGTGTAGATGCTAACTTCCAGCGTAGAAACTGCCAGACATATGCCGTGTGGTACAGCCTTAGTACTCGATGCAGGGTATCTCACTTGTACTGTGCATGGGTCAGATGTCCCGCAGGGACATGAGTGCCCATTCATGCTCCATGTGCATTGCACGCATGCCCCTATGTGTCCTTGACTGGATGATCACTGTAATATGAGTCCTTGGTTACATACATTGCCTGCCATCTCATCGGCCTCCCCATGTCAACTGTGAATCAGTCCTGCGTTGCACACATGTTTAGGCCCTGACAATCTGTGTGGCTCACAGGCCTCAGCCTGTTCAATGGCCAATGACTCTGTCCAACTCTTGTGTCTTCTTCACACGTGGGCGGCCTCCGGAGTTTTCATCATGTATCCTGCCCACTGTGCCAGCATCATTTGCAGTGTTGTAATTTGTATCACATTAAGCTGTTGATGCCAGTCAACACTGCCTGTCAATACACAGGTGTATGGTCAGACTTTTGATAGCATTCTAGGCATCCCTGCTTTGGTACTGGGGTGGAGGGGTGCTTGGCTTCTAGACATGGTACACATTGAATGCACAATGCACGTGATGTCTGAATTTGACATTGCACTGCCTTCACATGTCCTGGCACACACCATGGAGTGCTTGTACATGTAGGTAGTGAATGGTGTACACATTTTCTGCTCTGCATAGACCCACTTCCATGGAAACAGCCACCTTTCAACAGGTCTGATCACAGAAGCTATTCAAAGTAGACCCAGCATGCATGCCAGGTCATATGTTGTGTGTCACATGTCTGCCGGATGCCTTTGCTGTCGGTGTGTGTGTGTCGTTTGCTTCTGACATGTGTAGTGACCTTTTTCTCTCTATTTTTCAGGTGATGACGCAATGGAGGCGGAGGATGGTGTTGTCATGCCAGACACAGGGTTGTTAACACCACATCAACCCGGCACTAGTGGGGGTCGTGGGGTGGTAGGCCATGAAAACCCCCAAGTGCTGCAGTCCATCTTGTCTCTGGCTACCTATGAGTCCAGCCTTGATGACAACTCTGATGTCCATGTTGAGTTGGATGAGCATCAAGTCCATGTGTCAGGGGTGAGTGATTCTGATGTGGACACTCCTCTGTCTGCGACACCTGCACTGAGGGATCAGACAGTCTTGGTTCCTACGCCCGTGATGGATCGGGACGCAGGGTCACCCTCCACACCAGTCACTGATGTGCCTGGGACATCACGTCGACGGGGGCATGTAGTCGTGCAGCCGCAGGTGGTGCCAACACAGCGAGGCCCCCGGTCCTTGGGTCCCGCAGGGGTCAAGCCCGGCAACGCGGTCGCCGCGCGCAACCGCTGTATACTGAGTGGGAGCAAGACATGACTACCAATTCCGAACGGCAGGAGGCAGCAATGGAGAACATCGCTGAGAGCATGGAGCGTGTGGCCCGATCTGTGCTCCCCCCTGCTAGGCAGGTGCTTCTCCAGCAGCAGGCGGCACGGTCCACGGCCCGCTCGCTCAGGCTGGGCATGGCGGCCTCAGACAGGGCACGCCAGGCTGAAATGTCGTCTCTGCATCAAGCAATTGCTGCTCACGCAGAGGCGCACATGGATGCCCTGAGAGAGGAGTATGCTTCCCTCAGATCCACTCTGGGTGTCCTTATGATGTCCCAGAGGCAGCAGGCAGAGGAAAGGTTTGCACAGCTTGAGCGTACCATCTCGGCTGAGCTACAGGCTTGCCGGGAGGTGCAGCGGTTGTCCAGGCAGGCCTTGCAACAGGAACTCCGTGTTACGCGTGCTACCTTGCAAGAGGAAGCACGTGTATCATGTGAGTTTCTGCATGCAGACCTATGTAACATCACCACACAGAACCAGGCTCACCCGTCCGGCAGACTTGCTGCCGACGAGGGGCAAGCTGTGGCTAGACGTGGCCAGGCTACTGTACCACGTCCTCCTTTACAGGATGAGCCAGACTCGGACGACCATCTATCTCCCACATAGGTCGTGCTGTGCAGGCGTTGAGCCCATGGAGGATTTTTTTTTTGGCTCAGCATCATCGCATGTGGATGTTGAGCAGCACCCTGTACCTCCCCCCTCCTGGGTGCCTCCCCTCCCCCCCGGGTCGTATGTGGCCATTTTTGATTTTTCTTTTAGTTTAGTTAGTTAAGTTTCTGTTTGATAGTTAGTTTAAATAGGTAATGTAGGTTTTCCATAGTTAGTGTAATTAGTTAACAGTTGAGTTAGTTTAAAATTGCTAGTCTATTGTGCTTTCATGTGACGGTGCGGTGCTTTGTGGATTTTGAAGGCATCCGCTGTCTGTTCCAGCTGGGCCCTTCATGGTTGTCTTGTGTATTTGTTTGCTGCTTGGGGTCCTTGACTCACATATGCCACTCCTGCCTTCCTTATCCATGAGCTCGCATGGATGGTTCGGTGTTACAGAATATTACACAAGGGCTTTGGACTCTCATATCTGTGGCATGTCTGGTGCTGTGTGACTTGTGTTGACACCCCTAGTGGGGATGATTTAGGTGTCATTGTCCACTGTTCAGCTTTTGCTAGATGGGGTGTGTCATGATTAATGTGGACATTGATTGCTATGCATTGTGTAGTATGTTTCATATCTTTCCTGTACACGTGCTTGTTGCAATTCATGCTGTAGATAGTGTTCCACACTTTGGAGGTGAAAGACGGACTGATGGTGTGATTTGTGATGTGACTCTCTGACATGGTCAAGTAATGAGATGCCTGATGAGACACACCCAGATGACTTTGAAGCATTAATCATGTGTTTCATGCCCTTTCTGCAGGGGGATGAGCCTCCAGAGCACCTTTGCCAGCAGACATGGCCCATTGGACGACGGAATTCTTGACCCGTTTGTTGGTGCCCACATGCACATGTGTGCACAAGCAGAGGCACAGTGATTGCAGACCCACATCCTAGAACTGCTGACATGTTCCAAGGAACTCCAGGCAAGGTGAGCCTCACAGGGGGGCCACGACACAGCAAAGCTTGCACCAGGCGAGTTGCACATGCAGGCTTAGTCACAGCACTGAGCGTGAGCTTAGACGAATATTGGTGTTGAAGCATGCAGCTCAGATGTGTTTGTGGACTGTTGGCTGTTGATAGTAGGGTTGTCTGGGACACATGCAGGGGCAGTAGCACATACCCTCCGGTACACCAAGGTTCATTGAGGCACTTGTATCAACCATGTAGCCTTCCGAGACATGGAAAGGGGCAGCTCACAGGGACATACAGCAAGGGACATACTCGGGTGCAGTGCATGTCTTTTCCACGTACTTCATGTTATATGCACTGCCAACTTTGTTTCGGTCATGGTGGTACGCAACTTGCTCTGTAGTCATGGCTTGCTTTATAGGTCTGTCTGCTTACCCAGGGAACATTGCATGTTGTGTGAATTGTGACACATTGGTGTTCCATTTGCCACGCACCCACCAGCGGCTGACTTACTGCATTGACTGTGTATGACCCGTCACAGGGGTGAGGTTATATATGGGTACTAAGCATCGAGCACAGATTGTCTGTTTGTAGAGTAGTTTGTTGCTATGGGGCATGTTTGGTGTTGTGTTTTTGTGTAATTGGCACGTACAGGTTGTTGACTGTGGCTCTCTTTGCAGCATTGCAGTACTCCTGTAACCGGACCTGAGAGTGCGCAGGCAGGAGGCCAGCACTCAAAACCAGAGCTAAGTGTCTTGTTGTTTTTCTTTCGAACTGCTCTGCATAGGCTTGCTGGGGAGTGTACTCATGCATGGATGTATGTGTGGTTCAATTTGGTATGTTTTTTCTCCCTAATCACCCGTGATCCTATGCAATTTTGAAACCTGTACCCTCTACCCGGTGTTCCTGCTTCCCGTGCCTATCCAAGCAACGTTCCCTGACCCTCTTTCCCCACTGGGGTTGCGGATGCCTGTGTAAGCCCCAAACTTGCAGGCGCCAAAACCCTAGAGGGGGTGGTTGATTCGTACCACTCCTGAGCCTGGACTACAGAAGGCCATGACAATGATGTCCAAGTTTGTTTGGATTGTGTATGTGTTCATGCAGGTTGTACATTTTCGTGCATTCCCTAGTTTCATGTGTCATTCCTCCTCCCCTCTCCTGCCACTCATTCCAGTCATCCAGTGTGTCAACACCTGTCCCAACTGCATATCCCTGAACCTCATTCCCCACCAGGGTCTCAGGGGCCTGTGTGAGTTTGACCTTGCAGGCACCTGGGACATGGTGGGGGTGGTTGTTTCGTGACACTCCCGCGCCTGTACAGGGGACCTGTGACAGTACACATCCATTCATGGTGCATCATCCTATGTCATGTACCACACATGTCTCACATCCTGTCGTGACATTGTTTTGCTGTGCTACCTTGGTTGTTGCATCATTGTGGTAGTACTTGGCCTTTGTGAGGTACTGCTACCTCAAGTCATCTACTGGAGGGTGTTCGGGTTTGTTTTTATGCCTTGGATTTTGTGATTTTGGAAATGAGTGTGGATTCTGAGGGTTCAGGCATCTTTTTACACACAAGGTGGGAGATGGTGACGAAGGGTAAAGGTGATCCTGTGGCCAGGTGGAATTGAGGTTTGGAGGCTCCATGACCCAGGTGCAGTTGTTCAGTGGGTCATGGTCATTTTGTGAGGGAGGGGGGGGTTGTTGTTGATAGTTGCCTTGCCCTGCAGTGTGATGGGAACTCTGACATAGTAATGGTGGTATCCTATGTACATGTTGTGTTCTGCTGATCAATGCCTGTTCATGTGTTGTGTTTTCCTTTCAGGTGCGAGGGGATAGTTGTGGTTTGACATGCTGGGGTGTACACATGGTGGATGTTCACATGTGATGTGTAGGGAACACTGATGGTCACTTGAGTGCACATGCATATGTGGAGTGCATGTCCTTGCAGAACCACACACTTGCACTCGGATGCACTACATGTACTCCCACCCTTGAATATCCATGTGTACACTGTTTGCCTTCTGGTGCCCACTGTGTCCCGGCAGCACATGTTCTGTGACCGATTATGGATCCAGTACATGCCTAATTTGATGTTTGATGTGGTCTGTCACTTAGATGTGATGCTCAGGGTGTGCATCACACACAATGGATGTTCACTGTGCTGTGCGCTGAGCAGTGTGATGCAGGAGTAGGACACTGCACACATGAGCTGCAGTGTTGATTTTGCAATGCATAATGTGCATGTAGACAGGCATTCATTGTGATGTTACGTCTACGACTGTTGTAATTCATTTGGAAATGACTTATTTTGGGCGGGATATTTTGTTGGTCTGTCATTTCATCTGATTCCGGGTCAGGCATCATTGTCCGATGCCACTGTACATTTAGGACATGGCAATGTGTACCTTATCGTTACTGCGTTGGTGTATGGGTATTGCTTGCCATGTCATGTTGATGTTTGGGAGGGTTTGAGTGACATGACAGTGATGGCCATGGCCTGTTTTGCAGGTGTGTGTGATGCACACCTTGCGCGTCCGGGTCATCCGCTTCTCAGAGCTACTAGCTGGGGGTAGATTTCTCTCTGCAGCAGGGCCCTCCCCCTGGAACAGACTTCCTGTCGGACTTGAACTTGAGGGGAACCATCTCCAGTTCTGGAAGCACCTCAAGACCTTCCTCTTTGCTTCTGCTTACTCTCTGCCTCTTCCTTGCAGAATTCTTCACTGGACCTGCACAGGAGCTGCAACTGGGCCACTCTCACTGACCTCGGTCCCTGGCCCAGCCACTCTCCACTTGCACTGCCTCCCTGGCAACCCCTGCACTGCAGTACGGTCTCTCTATCCCTACAGCCCTCCCTTCCCAGCACTTGTCTGCACTTACCTTTGCAGTTGCCACCAGGCGACCTATGTATTATTTTTTTGGGCTACTTCCCCTGTACTGGACTCCCCCCCACCCTTCCCCTTACACTTTTCACTTCCCCCTACCCCTGCACTTGCACGATCTCAATGACACCTGGCCTAGTAGTACCGTTCTCTGTGTTCCCTTGTTCCCCCCTCCCTGCCTCATTGTGCCTTGGAATACTTGTGTATGGCCCATATCATGTCATATGTCATATGTGTGCCTTTTGGTCACACAGGATAGCTTGTGTTTAAGTAGCTAGGGATGCAGACGATGTGGCACTTCCATGGCAACAATCTCAGGGTGGTAGGGTTGTGACAGTTGACTGTCTCTTTGTCATCATTGATTGTCACCTGGTATGTGCCAGGCCTGTGTGCACTCCGCAGGGGTGGGAGTTTAGGTGAAAAATGTGGCCACAAGCTGGGTCCGGGCTTCCTCGCCACGTGCCCTGTCCCCTGCCATGGGCAGCGCCTGTGCCTGTGGTTGGGGATGTGGGGGCATCACCATGTCCACCGGGACGCCCTGCCGTGTTGCAACATTGTGCAGGACACATGCTGCCACAATGATCCTGCACACTACTGGTGGTGCATAGAGTAGTTGCCCACCAGAGCGGTCAAGGGAGCGGAAACGTGACTTTAGCACTCCGAATGTGCGCTCCACTATGCCCCTGGTTGCAATATGGGCGGCGTTGTATCTTACCTGGGGTGGTGTGGTGGGGTTCCGGATTGGCGTCATCATGTGGTTGCTCAGAGGGTAGGCACTGTCCCCTGGGGAGGTGATAATAGTTGAGATTATTAGGGTTTGGATATTTGTCTGTGTGTGACTTGCATGCATGTGCAAGGGCATTTGTACTGACCTAGGAGCCATGTGTTGCCATGCTGCCCAGCTTCCAGGGCCCGGCTCAGGGCAGACATTCTGTATATGAAACTGTCATGGGTGGAGCCAGGGTAGTTTGCATAGACAGAGGTGATGATTCCCTTTGCATCACATACCACCTGTACATTGATGGAATGCCAGTGCTTGCGGTTTTGGTAGATGTGCTCAATGGCCCTAGGTGGACGTAGGGCCACATGGGTGCAATCTATGGCACCGAGCACTTTGGGGAAGTGTGCCACCCTGAAAAAATCCAGGACAACGGCCTGCCTTTCTGCAGGTGTTCTGGGCATGTATATGTGCCTGCGGACTGAGGGGCGTGCTGTCATGATTGCCAGTACCTGGTGTAGGCAGCGTGACTACATGGCCTGTGAGACCCCCCCCACTATGGCAGTGGTCCGCTGAAATGACCCAGTGGCCAAAAAATGCAGGACATTGAGCAGCTTCTCCAAGGGGCTCAATGCTTGGGAGCAAAGGGTGGAGGATGTGAGGTCATCTTCCCACTCCCTGACCAGGTCTAGGATGATATGGGGTGGGAACCTATACCTGCCATAGATCTGGTCATCAGGCATCCCAAAAAGGCTTGTCCGTGGTGCGAAAATGCATGCCCTGGCTATTCTCCTCCTCCTGCGGTGTCCCACGATCAGTGCAGCGACAAATGGGGCATTCATCGTAGCTGTATATACGCGTTTGTTGTTTCCGCGCACTTTTATGCTGTGCGCGGGGACGCCTCCGCCTGCCTTCTTGTGGGCGGACGCGTTGACGCCTGTGCATGTCTTTTGCCGTGCGCGGGTTTCCCGTATTCGGATACGTGGTAAGACTGTAGGTCCGAGTGTCATCGCGTGTGATCGGAGGGGAGTGAGCGTACACGCGATTGGCCTGGGTACGTGTGTTTTGGGGTGCGCGGGAAGTTCCACACGCAATTAGCCTGGGTACGTGTGTTCCGGGGTGCCGTGAACTTTCACACGCGATTGGTGGAAATCCACATGTGTTCTGTCATCACGAGCAATGAGGGAAACACCCGCGCGCGTCACGTCACAGACGCGCTCACACGCTAAGGGCCTTTGGTCCAATGAAATCGCATATGCGTGCTGCCGTGCATACGCGCTAAGGGCCTTTCCTCGTATTACACGCGGACGTGCAGTTTTCCACACGCGCTTACGTGCATGGGCCCTTTCCTCGTATTACACGCGGACGTGCATTTTTTCGCGCGCTGAAATGCCCATGCACGTCTGTACACGTCACGTCACAGGGGCGCTTGCGCTTGAGGGGCCTTCTGTCCAATGAAAATGCGTATGCGTGCAGACGCGCTTACGCGCTAAAGGCCTTTCCTCGAATCACACACTGACGTGCAGATTTTTCACGTGCCAAATCACTCCGTATCAAGCTGGCCACGCGTAAGCACACGGAAGACCACGCTCCTCCCCAGAAGGCCGAAGTACTGCCCCCCAGAGCCCCGAGCACGCTCCCACCTGCCATCTGCTGCTGCCTGACTGCCTGCTGCCCACGTGCCCTGCCATTTGCTGCCTGCACATCAGCCAGGGGTGCTGTTGCTGTGACCACCCTTGCTGGAACCGAAGACTCCCGACTGGGATTCGATCGCTCCACAGCCCAGCCCCAGGACCCAGTTGCCCACCCACTCCTGCCTCTGGGGTTGTCATGTCGGGGCAAACACCATCTGAGACCACTGACAAACCCCGGCCAGAGAGGCAGAGGGGCACCAGCTTCAGTGCCACCGAAGTTGGTGTCCTGGTGGAGCAAGTCCTGGGGCAGTATGATGCCCTCTTCGGAAGTTCCCGCGCCAACAAGGAAGGACGGACTCGGATCTGGACTGACATCGTGACTGCCATCAACGCGGAGGGGGGGGCAGTCCGCGACTTACAACATGTCAAGAAGCGCTGGGAGGACTTCAGGTCCAGGACCCTGAACAAGGCCTGGCGCCTCTTGAAGGCAGCGGATGCCAAGGGGCGCCAGGGCCACTTGTCGGAAGAACAGATGAGGGTCCTGGAACGCATATCCCCAGCGCTCCACGTCCAGGTCCTTGAGAGGCAGACCCGTCTGGAGTCGAGCGGTGAGTGTACATGCATCCTGATTGTGAGCAGTGCGTGTGGTGATTATTCAGTAGTGTGCAGGTTGCACATCTGTTTGTATGGGGTCGAGTATGGGTGGGGGTGTACAGGGCCGTGGGGCTAACACATGCGAGGGCTGGAATGTGTGAGACATGGATGGTGCTTGTGTGTGTAGGCTTGCATGCCAAATGCAGTTGTGTGGGCACACATGTGTGGATGAATGTGTATGTAAGTAGACATGTCCATGATGTCACGCATGTATGTTGTTTTCGGCTGCATGTATCAGCACTGTGTACATGTGCATGTGTGTGTATTTGACAAGGGTGCAACAGTGATGCAACATGGATGCATGTGACAGCGGTATGTGGAAGCCTGATTGGCAGATGTGACATGGATGCCCGTCTGAACACTGCGACACTTGGCAGAGGTGTACACATGCATGCAAGTGTGGTGGTGTGTGTACATGTGTGGTGCACTTCCTGTGTTGCATGTGATGTCTGGCTCACCTTTGGCTGCTCATGCTGTTGTATGTGTATGGATGGTGGTTGCAGTTGCGATATGGCTGTGGTATGGCTCATGTGTGCGTGTTGTAATGACATGTGTGTTGGGGATTGTGATGACATGTCTGAGGTTTGCCAATGCTACTCATGTACAACTGTCATGTGTGTATGTGTCCATTGTACAGTGCCCTGATGCCTGTGTTTTGTTTCTCCCTGTCTGCAGCGTCAACTGATGAAGAGGGCGGAGAAGGTGCTGTGGAGCACAGCAGCGGGGATCCCACCGCCAGCCGGAGACGCAAGGCCCGGCTCCCCTCCCATGTTGTGATCTCGTCGGGGAGTGAGGCGTCCGGTGCCACGTCCCAGGCCGCAGCTGCCGGGGGGAGGTCCATGAGGCGGAGGTTGGAGTTGGACTCCTCGGCAGCAGAAGGAGCAGCTGGGACCCCACAGGGCCCAACAGGGGAAGATGGCACGGAGTCATCCAGGTTGGTGGGGGGTTTGGTGGAGGAGGAGGCCGTGCAAGCACCAGAGACGGGGTCTGGAGGTGGGGATCCCACTGGTGCTAGTGGTGCAGTGCAGGACCAGGGACAGTAGGCAGCACAGGCTGCCGTGGAGGTGCCTGTGTGCAATCCTGTCCCTGATCCTGTCCCTGCATCATCTTGCACCAGCAGGGATGCCTACATCCAGACCCGTTTTCAGGCAGGGGATGAGCTCACGTCAACTGGCCTACCTCTGCCTGCGGACGTGGCTATCCGGTCCGGGTTGAGCCTGTCCTGGCTGGTGTGGCGCTGCGTCAACGGGCCATGCGAGGTGACCTGCAGTCTTTTCATGAGGAGACTGCACGTCATCTCGAATGGCTCGTTGACCACGTCAGCCTGCTGGGACAGGTCACCCAGGCCGGATTCCTCCGTCTGATGGGGCTTGCTACAAACCCCTCCTCAACTGGACCCCCTACGCGCCAGTCGTCCTCTGTGCCATCTTCCCACCCATCAGTCACCTGGGTGCCCTGTGGAGCTGCCTCTGACGGTGCGGCCAGGCTGGTGGAGGAGGCATCCCTGCCATAGTCGGGAGTCGGACGTCCAGCAGGGGTGGCCACATTTACGACTGCACCCCAGCCGGCGGAGGATGTGCAGGCAGCAGGAGGCAGTTCACGGGCAGAGGCACAGCAGCAGCAGCAACGTGGTGGGAGCCATGAAGGCTCGGGGCCTTCAACTTCGGAGGGGCAGGCATCAGCCGGAGGGCAGGAGGACCCAGGACAGAGAGTGTCTTCCGTGTGGCATCGGTTGGGCCACGCCATAGATGCGGAGCGGCAGCGGGCGGAAGAGGCACGGCTCACAATGGTCAGGGCGGAGAACTCCATGCGGAGGGCCCTGAGGCGGGCCGAGGGCCTCGAGGCAATCCGCAGGGGTTTGGAGGTGTAGACGTCGACGGCCCTGCAGACCCTCGGGGCCATGGAGGAGGACCGGCTCTGGGACATTGAGGAGGAGTTCGATGATGCCCTGGCCCGGGACATCCACAAGTGAGCCGTGAAACTAGCCCGCTGCCCTTGTACATAGTTATGTAGGTAGTGTTAGGTTTCATTTTTGTTTTGATTTTATTTGGACCTTTCGGACATTGGCCACATTTTTGTATATAGTTTATTTTATTAGTTAGTGTAGTTAGATAGGTTTCCTTTCTTTTGTTGGGATAATGAACACTGGCTTGTTCCCATGTACATAGTTCACTGTTGGATTGTATTTTTTTCACATTTTAACCATGGAGCAATGGCTTTCTTTTTTATTTCCCATTGGATTTTGTTTTGTGGACATTGACTTTGGACAACATTACTTTGGAATTTTATTTTTGGTTTTGCTTTTTTTCACGGACATGCTTCTTTTAATTTTTGTACATTCACATTTCTGTTTCTTCATTTTTGATTCTATTTATGTTTCCTTTAATACATATTTTTTTTGGTGAACTTCAATGTGTGGTATCTCATTGGTTTCATGCATTTCATGATATGTGTTTTGAGATTCACTGACACCCATTGGGTGTATGTGAGGGAAATGTGTTTGTTTCGGAACTTGCAATTGGTGTTCTGTGATGTAATTGCAAATTATGAGTGGGTGGATGCAATACTCGGGTGGGTGTTTTGCATTTGGAGGCTGACCATAGGGACCAGGGATCTAGATTGTGATGACATGTTGGCTGGGGAACATGAGTTGCACATGGGTGGGGGCCTGCTGGCAGGTGCCCCACAGTGCTGGGGGGTGGGGGAGCTGGGGAACATGAGTTGGACATGGGTGGGGGCCTGCTGGCAGGTGCCCCACAGTGCTGGTGGGTGGGGGTGCTGGGGAACATGAGTTGGACATGGGTGGGGGCCTGCTGGCAGGTGCCCCACAGTGCTGGGGGGTGGGGGTGGTGGGAGACATGGGTGGGGGCCTGGTGGAGGCTGCCCCTGGTGGCTGGGGGGTGGAGGTGGTGGGAGACATGGGTGGGGGTGGTGGGAGACATGGGCGTGGGCCTGGTGGAGGCTGCCCCTGGTGGCTGGGGGGTGGGGGTGGTGGGGAACATGAGTTGGACACGGGTGGGGGCCTGCTGGCAGGTGCCCCACAGTGCTGGGGGGTGGGGGTGGTGGGAGACATGTGTGGGGGCCTGGTGGAGGCTGCCCCACAGTGCTTGGGTGTGGGGGTGGTGGGAGACATGGGTGGGGGCCTGGTGGAGGCTGCCCCTGGGGGGTGGGGGGTGGGGGTGCTGGGTGACATGGGTGGGGGCCTGGTGGAGGCTGCCCCTGCACTGCTGGGGGGTGGGGGTGGTGGGAGACATGGGTGGGGGCCTGGTGAAGGCTGCCCCTCATGGCTGTGGGGTGGGGGTGCTGGGAGACATGGGTGGGGGCATGGTGGTGGGTGCCCCTGGTGGCTGGGGGGTGGGGGTGCTGGGAGACATGGGTGGGGGCCCTTTTGGTGGGTGCCCCTGCACTGCTGTGGGGTGGGGGGTGGGAGACATGGGTGGGGGCCTGGTGGAGGCTGCCCCTGGTGACTGGGGGTGGGGTTGGTGGGAGACATGGGTGGGGGCCTGGTGGAGGCTGCCCCTGGTGGCTGGGGGGTGGGGGTGGTGGGCAACATGAGTTGGACATGGGTGGGGGCCTGCTGGCAGGTGCCCCACAGTGCTGGGGGGTGGGGGTGGTGGGAGACATGGGTGGGGGCCTGGTGGAGGCTGCCCCTGGGGGGTGGGGGGTGGGGGTGCTGGGAGACATGGGTGGGGGCCTGGTGGAGGCTGCCCCTGGTGGCTGGGGGGTGAGGTTGGTGGGGAACATGAGTTGGACATGGGTGGGGGCCTGGTGGAGGCTGCCCCACAGTGCTGGGGGTGGTGGGAGACATGGGTGGGGGCCTGGTGGAGGCTGCCCCTGGGGGGTGGGGGGTGGGGGTGCTGGGAGACATGGGTGGGGGCCTGGTGGAGGCTGCCCCTGCACTGCTGGAGGGTGGGGGTGGTGGGAGACATGGGTGGGGGCCTGGTGGAGGCTGCCCCTGGTGGCTGGGGGGTGGGGGTGCTGGGAGACATGGGTGGGGGCCTGGTGGTGGGTGCCCCTGGTGGCTGGGGGGTGGGGGTGCTGGGAGACATGGGTGGGGGCCTGGTGGTGGGTGCACCTGGTGGCTGGGGGGTGGGGGTGCTGGGAGACATGGGTGGGGGCCTGGTGGTGGGTGCCCCTGGTGGCTGGGGGGTGGGGGTGCTGGGAGACATGGGTGGGGGCCTGGTGGTGGGTGCCCCTGGTGGCTGGGGGGTGGCCGTGCTGGGAGACATGGGTGGGGGCCTGGTGGTGGGTGCCCCTGCACTGCTCGGGGGTGGGGGGGTGGGAGACATGGGTGGGGGCCTGATGGAGGCTGCCCCTGGTGGCTGGGGGGTGGGGGTGCTGGGAGACATGGGTGGGGCCTGGTGGAGGCTGCCCCTGGTGGCTGGGGGGTGGGGGTGCTGGGAGACATGGGTGGGGGCCTGGTGGAAGCTGCCCCTGGTGACTGGGGGGTGGGGGTGGTGGGAGACATGGGTGGGGGCCTGGTGGAGGATTCCCCTGTACTGCTGGGGGTGGGGTGCTGGGAGACATGGGTGGGGGCCTGGTGGAGGCTGCCCCACAGTGCTGGGGGGTGGGGGTGGTGGGAGACATGGGTGGGGGCCTGGTGGAGGCTGCTCCTGCACTGCTGGGGGGTGGGGGTGGTGGGAGACATGGGTGGGGGCCTGGTGGAGGCTGCCCCTGGTGGCTGGGGGTGGAGGTGGTGGGGAACATGAGTTGGACATGGGTGGGGCCTGCTGGCAGGTGCCCCACAGTGCTGGGGGGTGGGGGTGGTGGTAGACATGTGTGGGGGCCTGGTGGAGGCTGTCCCACAGTGCTGAGGGGTGGGGGTGGTGGGAGACATGGGTGGGGGCCTGGTGGAGGCTGCCCCTGGGGGGTGGGGGGTGGGGGTGCTGGGAGACTTGGGTGGGGGCCAGGTGGAGGCTGCCCCTGCACTGCTGGGGTGTGGGGGTGGTGGTTGACATGGGTGGGGGCCTGGTGGATGCTGCCCCTGGTGGCTGGGGGGTGGGGGTGCTGGGAGACATGGGTGGGGGCCTGGTGGTGGGTGCACCTGGTGGCTGGGGGGTGTGGGTGCTGGGAGACATGGGTGGGGGCCTGGTGGTGGGTGCCCCTGCACTGCTGGGGGGTGGGGGTGGGAGACATGGGTGGGGGCCTGGTGGAGGCTGCCCCTGGTGGCTGGGGGGTGGGGGTGCTGGGAGACATGGGTGGGGGCCTGGTGGAGGCTGCCCCTGGTGACTGGGGGGTGGGGCTGGTGGGAGACATGGGTGGGGGCCTGGTGGTGGGTGCCCCTGGTGGCTGGGGGGTGGGGGTGGTGGGAGACATGGGTGGGGGCCTGGTGGAGGCTGCCCCTGGTTACTGGGGGGTGGGGGCACTGGGAGACATGGGTGGGGGCCTGGTGGAGGCTGCCCCTGGTGGCTGGGGGGTGGGGGTGCTGGGAGACATGGGTGGGGGCCTGGTGGTGGGTGCCCCTGCACTGCTGGGGGGTGGGGGTGGTGGGAGACATGGGTGGGGGCCTGGTGGAGGGTGCCCCTGGTGGCTGGGGGTGCAGGGGGACATGCGTTGGTGGGCAGTAGTGCAAGTTGACATGTGGGTTGGCTGGTGGGCATGGCCATGGTGGATGGGGTGCCTGCAGGACATGTGCTGGGTAGGCCCCTGTGGTGTGAGCCACCTGCAGGAGCCATGGAGGGTGTAGAGGGAACACCTGGGAGGGCCCACACCTGCCATTCACGTGTGCTGCTCCCCGCGCACCCCTGTAATACACGTACCCTGATGAGATCGCGTGTGGAACTTCCGGCGCACCCCTGTAATACACGTACCCTGATGGAATTGCGTGTGGAACTTCCCGCGCACCCCTGGAATACACGTACCCTGCTGATGTTGCGTGGGATACTTCCCCCGCACCCTGAAATACACGTACCCTGATGATATCGCGTGTGTGACTTCCCGCGCACCCCAGAAATACACGGACCCCGCTCAATTGCGTGTGTAACTTCCCGCGCACCCCTGAAATACACGTACCCGGCTCAATCGCGTGTGTAACTTCCCGCGCACCCCCGAAATACACGTACCCCGCTCAATCGCGTGTGTAACTTCCCGTGCACCCCCGAAATACACGTACCCCGCTCAATCGCGTGTGTAACTTCCTGCGCACCCCCGAAATACACGTACCTCGCTCAATCGCGTGTGTAACTTCCCACGCACCCCCGATATACACGTACCCCGCTCAATCGCGTGTGTAACTTCCCGCGCACCCCAGAAATACACGTACCCCGCTCAATCGCGTGTGTAACTTCCCACGCACCCCCGAAATACACGTACCCCGCTCAATCGCGTGTGTAACTTCCCACGCACCCCCGATATACACGTACCCCGCTCAATCGCGTGTGTAACTTCCCGCGCACCCCAGAAATACACGTACCCTGCTCAATAGCGTGTGTAACTTCCCGCGCACCCCCGAAATACACGTACCTCGCTCAATCGCGTGTGTAACTTCCCACGCACCCCCGAAATACACGTACCCCGCTCAATCGCGTATTTAACTTCCCGCGCACCCCCAAAATACACGTACCCCACTCAATCGCGTGTGTAACTTCCCGTGCACACCCGAAATACACGTACCCCGCTCAATCGCGTGTGTAACTTCCCGCGCGCCCCCGAAATACATGTACCCCGCTCGATCGCGTGTGTTGCTTCCCGCGCACAGGCCCAATTGCTGTATGTTGCCACTTTTGTGATGCGCTGGGACTCTACCGCCTGCCTTTGTGTGGCGGACGTGTTTCAGCTTGTGCGTGTCTTTGGCTGTGCGTGGCTTTGCCCTATTCAATTCCATGAATACGTGTGGTTCGAGTGCGTGTGGGCGTTCCGTCTGCTTCCCTGCAGTACATCCCCAGTTACGCCCTTATTTTCGTGCGTTGTTCCCCATTCATGCGCGTTACGCCCCGTGTCCCGCCCACTTTCTGGTGTATGCGCCGAGGTTGTGCGCTTTCACTGTGCGCGTCGCGCACGCCTTTCGGGATGTTGCAGTGACTTGTGCGCCATGCACGGGTTTGGCGCACATCCCGAGGTGAACACGCGCAGGGACTTCTGTTTTTTTCCGCTTGCGCCTGCTTGCGCCTGCTTGCGCAAAGATTTTCGGCGCACGTTTGTTCCATGAATCAGCCCCTAAATAGTTTAGAAAAATCAATCTCAAACACAGCAGGCTTGGAAAAGATATTAAAATTATCCTTAAATTGCAGAGTAATGCTGAAACGTAACCTTGACGTGGACCAAGCACTAGTTAATGGAGCACTGGGTACAGTTGTTGGCTTTCAAACATACCCACGTGACAACAAAATTCAGTTTGTTAATATTCTCTTTGACAAACTTTCAGAACTAAAAAGAATAGGACGCTCAACAGCTCGATTCCTTCTCTTCAAAGACATGTATGTACGCAGAGAACAATTTTCTCTAACTCTTGCATACGCAGTCACCATTCATAAATCACAAGGTCTTACCCTAGACAAAGCAATGATAGACATTGGTAACACAATCTTTAAGGAAGGCATGAGTTACGTAGCACTATCACGCTTACGTACACTTGACGGTCTATTTCTAATCCACTTTGATGCAAGTAAAATAAACGTTGATATTCCTTGCATTTTAGAATACAATAGACTTCATTCACTATACACTCCCCATTTAAACATATATTCTGTTCCACAAAAAGTAAAACATTATAAAAGAAAAATAAATCAAACAGAAAAGCAGGATGTCACTGCAAATCCTCCAAAGAGAGTAAAAGAAAGTAATACTTCATCAAGTGCCACAAGCAAAAAAGAATCAATTAGGGAAAGTAAACCAGGTACTTCTTCAAAGAAGGAAGACAAACTCCAAAAAAAGCAGTCATATACAGAACTACCCGGTCCATTTAAACTCTCAAATATAGTTGGTGTAAGTTGCTACGCAAATGTAGCAATGAATATTCTATTTCAATTACCACCAATTGTTGAGAACATTTACTTACACAGTACAGACCCATTGTGTTTGCAAATGTTAGTACTTCACAGAAATGCAGCAAACAATCCTGACAACACGTATGGTGTTTATGAAATAAGATAACAATTGGACTACTGTGCTGGAATGGTGAAATTCACTATAAACTCACAGGAAGATCCACAAGAATTTCTAATGTACTTACTATTAGTACTGGAAAACAAAAACATACCTATAAATGAAATCTTCCAGATTTCATACATGTGGAAACATACATGCACTCTTTGCAACAATGTGACACAAGAACAAATCCCCAATGAACGCTTTGTGTATATATCAATACCTAATTGTGAATCCGTTCCATTTCAGCAACTTGTACAAAATGCAAACCACAGTAGATTATGTTCGACCTGCAATTCAGATAATCACTCCACATTAGTAATACAAACACATAGTAAATACGTAATACTAATGCTTCTACGTTACAATGCAGATGGTACCAAAAAGAACTGCAAGCTGACTGGATTCACACATGGTCAAATATCACTTGGTAGGAAAACCTTCACAACAATAGGTATAATCTACCACGCAGGAGCCACAATCAACTCAGGGCACTACACTGCATATATAAAAAAGAAATGTGGATGGTTTGAATGTAATGATAGTACTGTTACTCTAAAGCAAAGATTACCAGCACATCTTACAAATCCTTATTTAATGTTCTTAAAACCAAAATTTGATAACTAAACTTTACTTAAACCTTAATTACACTTGTAGTAAAAAAAATAAAAACTGTCACAATATTCCAAAAGCTATCTAACTGGCCAAAGATGCTACAACAACTAATCAGATAAATGAATACCACTAAAATAGAGCAAAAAATAGACAGTTAGAATAAGCCAATTGGTATCTAACTGTCCCAAACTTTAGAAATATCCAAATAAGAGCAAAAAATAAACAGTTGAAATATGCCAATTGGTATCTAACTGTCCCAAAATTTAGAAATATCCAAATAGATAAAGCAATACCACGAAATTATATAAAAAAAAGAAACAGTTAGAATATGCCTACTGGTATCTAACTGCTCCAACATTTTACAATATCCAAACAAATACCTAATATCTTACTGCTCCCAAAAACTGGAACAATCCAATGTATAAAGCCTTAGCCAGAAACAACAAGTAAACACTGAAAACAAACAAACAAATAAACTGTAGCATAACAGAAAAATGTTTTTTAATCCAACATGGATTTTTTTTCTCCCACAGGCCCAATGATTTTAGCAACAAACACAGAAACTGAGCAAATTGCACAGTATTCTGGTTTGTCATCTACTAAATATGAGGGTCATAAAAAGAAAAAAATTGTGATTGTACAATGTAATAAGTCTTTATAAAATACTAATACTAACTTGCTATTTTCTTTTATCACAGAAATGAACAAGAAAAACATGGACTCCCGTTACTAAACAAAATAGTAAGTATAACATGATAAATACAACCATCACAGCATATCACATCCATACTGGCTTATAACATTGTTCCTTATAAATTTGTTTTTGACCCAAAGTTATAAGCCACTATGAGTGTGATATGCTGCGGTGCTTGTGGCCAAGGCATAGACTCTTGGGTGCATGGCATATGAGTGTGATATGCTGAGGTGGTTGTGGCCAGGGCATAGAGTCTTGGGTGCATTGCCAAATGGCCATGCACCCAACATTCTATACCCTGGCCACAACCACCGCAGCATATCACACCCACAGATTCAAGCATTTCAACCATTTTAATGTCTGCGGACACAAGGAAGTTCCTAGAACACATTCAACTTGCCAGAGGACGATACGGACAGTGTCATCAGGACACCCCCATTTTCTTTATGTACGAACATTTCAGGACACTGCAAGTGTTCTTAGAACACTTTCAGCTTGACAACGAACAATACAGACAACGTCTTCAGGACAACCCCTGCGAACATTCCAGGACCCCACGCGTCTTCTTAGAACACTTTCAACTAGACACCGAATCCATTCTGCTTATTTACGAACATTTCAGAACAGCTGTGTTGTCCGCAGACAAATTGAACACAACAAAAGCGTCTAGCACATAAAAGAAATACAACATTGCACCTACCTCATACTCCCCCACCCTCCCCAAACACTTTTACACACCAACACACTCCACTAAATACAATTTTTAATCCAAGTTTCACCGCGCTGTCCGCGGTCTTCCATAAATGCAACATGGCGGGCGCCACCAAAAATCTGACGCGCTCCACGCCCCACGCCATCCAATCAGCGAACACGTCGGAGATCGCGCAAACCACTCAGCCAATCAGGGCACTGTCCGCGGAGCGAACAGGGAAGTCCGTCCGCGAAGCGAACGGAGATATCACTAATTTTTTTGTCTTACATTTTGGTCATTTTAAAAAAAAACTACTGGATGGATTTACACCAAATTTGCAAAAGCACGCTTTCGGGACCAAGCCCCCACTCCTGCCGCAAATTTGGTGTAAATCCATCCATTATGTCTATGGGAAAAAACAAAAGTTTTGGGACCCCCCCTATAACTTTGCCCCCCCTGGACCAAACCTCTCCAAAAAAATACAGAGTGGGCCATATACTTTTTTTGCAAAGTTTGGTGAGGATTCGTCCAGAGGGAGCGAAGTTATAAGCCACCCAAAAAGTGCTCTTCCTATGGAAACACCAACTTAACCAACAGCAGCTCCATGACACATCACCACTAGACAGGGCCTATGTTTATTATTTTCTTTGGTACTTTATATCTTGCTTAATGCCAAACTCTCCCAGCTTCTAAGCACTGGAGCAGTAACTGAGCCCGTTTTGCATTGCATCCTCGTGTTCCCAAAGAAAGTCGATTGCCCCTGAGCTAGCCTTCAAAATATATATTTATTTTGCCTGAGGAAGCAACAGATGGTTTACTTCAAAGGCTGAGGGCAACTTCATCTACATTAATTATCCCACCTTGCGTCTATCTACAATGTGCCTGTAATACAGATCACACAGTGCCCAGGCAGGATTGGTGGCAGAAGCCACTGGGGCACACCCCTCTCATCACAGACACAGTGACTCACTAGATATGCAAAGCAGGCAACGAGAAACACTGATGAGATGTGCGTTCATGCTGTGCTGTCACTAAGTACTGCATGCTCCTCTTACCCAATCCCATCTAGCTAGACCCAGCCCCCATACCATTCCTGTTGCTACAGTACTGGGTATGAGCGGCAGACACAGCCCCGCCTCTGAACCCAACCGTTCTGGTATACTTCACTAATGGACTGCCAACCTGTTAGTGATGGCGGCTTCATGGTTTTTCCTACATCCCTTTATTACTCCAGCTTACGAGATCTAGATTCCAGGTGAAAAAAGCAGCGGCATGTTTAGTTGCATTTGCAACTGCCTTTTTCAGGTTCAACACAGATATCTGCTCTTGGCACTGCCTCTTTGTCCAGTGGCCCTGGGGTTGCAAGAACAGGTCTAGGGGTAACAGAGGGGGAGCCAGAGGTAACAGCTGCTACCCCTGGCAACCCCCAAATGACGTCCTTGAGTGAGAGTGCAGCAAGATGGCTGAAGGGCAAAAAAGGGGCAGAAAGAAAGAGAGGATGCCCAGGCAGATAAGAGGGGAGAGAAGACTTTAGGATTAGGAGAGAGAGAGTGGTGGAGGCACAAGTAGATTGGCAGAAACAACTGAAGAGTGCGTCATAGTAGTCAGGTGGATGTTTAAAGCCATGATATGGAGATTAAAAGAGACATCTGGGGTCAGAAAGAAAGGAATATTGAGATTGAGATGGTGAGGGACTCTGAAGAGGACAAAGGTCACATCAGGAGGAGTCAGGTTGAACAAAGTAGAAGGGTTGGTGTTATAGAAATATTGATGGAGAGGAGACAGAACAGAATGCCGAGGAGCATGAGGAAAACATCAACGCCAGAGAGGAGTAGAAGAGAATTAAGGAAGAGACTGAAGAAGACACCTGTCAGGAGGAGGAGAGCATTGAGGAGGAGATTGAATGGAATGTCAGTCATTGTGAAAGAGGAGGGGCATAGGAACGAGGATATCAGGAAAGGATAAGAAAAATATCAAGAAGGAGGCCGGAGTAGAAATCAAGAAGGCATGTTGATAGAAGGTTGTGAAGGAGGAGAGTAGGTACAGTCGAAAGGGTTTGGAGGAATCAAGTAGTAGGAGATGGCATGATATATTCCTGATGAAAGTGAGTTGAGGAGGCGTGGGGACATGAATGCATATTGAGGCATTAAGGAGGTGCAGGAGAAGGAGAAAGACAGGAATGCAGGGAATGTCCCCAATTACACAAAGCCATAGTGTTTTGTCAATCGGTGGAAGTTAAAATTGGGTTGCGGACTAGATCCGGAACCGCGAGGCAGGGAGGTAACAAGAGTGTCTCAGTGAAGTGTGTGGAAAGAGTAAGGTTGCTGACGCTTGGTGGATGCTCTGTGGGCTTGTTTGTCATTATCTAATCCCAACATTTCCATTTGTTGTACTTAACATCCACATGCAGTAGGGTCCTAGACACTGAGGGGAGGGGTGTTTGCTGAAGATGATGATTAGAAGTCAAGAACTTGAGTCCAAAGCCAAAAGAGACGTAAAAGCAATGAAAGGGGCAAAGGGCACTTCAATTCTGTGAGTGGCTGAAAATGCCATTGATGGACCCGGGAGAGGGATCTGGGTTGCAAATTGATAAAGACTGATCAGATAGATAATTTGATCAAAGCCATCCTGTGCATTCTTTTGTTTACTGAAAGTCCCCAGAGAAGGGGTCCTGATGACCTTAAAATGGTTTGGAGGGAAATATTTTTAGTTGGCTAAACCTTGCAAATAGCCCTTACATAATTCCTTTTAAACATACTTCTGTATCTTTCTGGTGTGGACCTTTCTCGCATTTGTTACATTTGGTGACAGAGGTGGACTTAATTTCCCCAGTCCCCAGTAGGACAACCCAGATATGAAACTCATACAAGCTGGCCTGTTGTCTGAAACCCCCCCCAGATTGTCGCCAGTACAGATATTTCCCTTAGTGTAAATAATCTCAAAGTCCATGGTCTTCCTAGTCTTGAAGTGTGCCTGCCCCTAGAAACTGACCTGGACATTTTGTGAAATGATGACAGGCAGACACCGCCAACAGACAATACCAGTTTTGAAGTGACTGCCCGCAACACCTCTCTGATATCCAGGAGATATCAAAGGAAAGCAATCACCAAGTCAACTTCAATTTTCCACAGTAAGGGAAGACCCAGCACTTCAGCAAACCCTTGGTTGCACCAGTCAAAATTCAGACAGAGTTCATTGCTGGAAGATTTGGAAACTACTTCCATTATCTTACCTAAAACAAGAAAACCTTGGGCAGCAAGGTTGATTTTTAAATCTGCAAGCTGCCACATCTTGCCCCACTTGTTGAGGTCACAAGAACAACCCCAAGAAGGTTTTGAGGCCAGGCTGACTAGGTTTGAGATGAAGGTGCATGCCCACATCAACCCAGTGGCTTTGGGACAGCTAAAGGAAACCACCACATAGTGTATCATTATCTTGAGATACCACCCGTAACCTGCAGAGATTCTTCCCACACTGAATCAAGGAGCCCTACAACACTTGCTTATTTTTTTTATAGTGCTGGCCTGATTCAAGACTCATATACAATCACATGCATCTCCTCCCTGTGCTCACAGTGAGCCAGGAACCAGGCCAGGGTATAGAAAGAATATATTTATTTTTTTATTATAAGCGCAATGAATAATAATGTTGTTGAATTATACACGCCATCTTCTTTGTGGCAGAAAACACAGCTTCAATTACAAAACACACTTTTTATACATTTACATTTGTCTCACAAACATAGAACACAGGCTAAATAAACTGGCAAACTCTTTTCCCTGAACCCAGTGGAATGTTGAATTTCAATAATAATATGACACAATACTAGAACATAATCTTCATGTTCCTGGCTGAGAGTTTTTAGTGTCATAACATAGGCACAATTTTTTTTTAATGAAACTAGTTCACCTTCAAAGCTTGCTATATGGAGTTCCCTGTGCACTCAAAATGCTAGCAGTTGAAATTACAGATTTGTGAAATTGCTTGTGGCAAATATTACTTCACCAAAATGTAGCTTAGAAATAGCACAGGTTGGATTTGAAAGCAAGACAAACATCACACATTCAGTGTTGGATACATACGGTCTTGTTTTTGTGAAGCATTTCTTCCCCAGCCCTAAAAACCCAAGCATCAATTACATGCAGCACCCTTCTGTTCAAAGGGCAGGTCTAGGGATTAGGGAAAGTTTCGGAATTTCATTTTATATAACCTCCTCCCCCTTACTTAAAGACCTATGTTTGTGAGGTTGGACAGTAAAACAGGGTTGATTATGATTTTTAGTTTTTCAGACCCCTTCACATAAAGGGCTGTTTTGGGGAAGTTGGACGGCTTCAGATTTTCTTTTGTGGGGCCAAGTGCACCCCTTCTTAAATACAATGTTGAAAGAGTGGTGACAATTGGGAATTTCATTTTAAGATATGGATACCTTTTATTTAAAAGCACGTTTTTGGTACAAGTATTTTTTGTGTTGAAAGGCAAGGTTTGGGGATGGTGACCATTATCAATTTCGTTTTGGGTGGCAAGTATATCTTTTCATTAAAAAAAAGTTGTGGTAAGGGGTTCAGTTAGGAATGGCTGTTTTAGGAAGGGACACCCACTTCTCATTAGAGAAGTCAGAGGTGAACAGGAAAATCAAGGCACCCAAATTACTTTAAATGACTATCTTGTATCTTCCTGCTAGGAAAGAGTGTGGAAGTTTTGAATTCTACCAAGCTCCCCTGTGTCAAGCTCTGTAGGAGTTAATTAAATTGATGTAAAGTCAAATATGCTATGGGTCTACACAATCGTACCCCTCCCCACCCACTACTTAAAAAGAACCCACTCTGAAAGGGAATGGGTTAATTAAATAGATCCCCACGCTGACATTTTGTCAGACTATCTACTTGTTTTTGTACATTTCTGGGCTCGGCACTCATGGAGACTGAGCAGAGCTTTGCTCTTAGGGAAAAACAGGATTCTGGCAAGCACTTCAGTCAATGGAATTCCAAGCAACGCTCCCTCTATGGTTCATGGAAAGTCTTACAGCCTCTGTTTTGTAGTCTCCCAAGCAATAGACAGCTTCAGCCCTCTTCCGATATTTCCACCCAGATACAATTTCAGCAGATCTCGTTTGGTGATTTTTGTCAGCTATCCCTTGGTAATTGTGAGCAGCTCTCCCTTTACCGTAGTGCAAGACCTTTTTATTCTCTAAACCCATACCATCTAAAGTGGACATTAGGCAGTGATGTATGTATATATTGCATATATATATTCTGCTTCAGCTAATCATGAGGGATTTGATAAAACGTCCACGTGTTCCCACTATTTTTGCACGGCACGTTGCACTTTTTCATCATTTATACAAAAAGTATAATCGTTATGAACATGCAATTTAATCTCCAGATGTCTGATTGGATAACTCATCAGCTCACCAATTCTTACATTCTGGACATTTTTGGGGCAGCCAGAACCAGAATTCAGATGATAACATGATTTCAAAAAATTGCATGTGGATCAAATTTACATCAGAATAACTAGTTTATTACTATCTTTCCAATGACATATGAATGGGCGCAGTGTGACTTAATGTTGCTGAGTAAATTACTAGTTATTATAGCCCATTTAAACTAATAGGAACTTTTCACCTATATGCAAATCTTAGCTCTCACTTCTCCAGGGCAGTTTCATTTCTTAGCAATCACATGACCAGACCTTCCTGCACTGAATGATTTTTTTTTTTTAAGCCAGCATAAACAACAATATCCTCTTTGTTTTTTAAAGTTGGTGGGCTGAGTAGATTCTTTTCATGCATCAGACAGTTCACCTCTGCCCTGTGATGTCGTGAGGCCATGCTGGCATCTGCCACTTTGTCCTGTTATCTGAAGTTGACCACAATTTGTATCTGAAAATGTTATATTTCTTAGTATTTTTCCCCATCCAGGGCTGGGTCGGTTTTGATCTGGCCCTGTCATAAATACTTGGAGTATATATCAGATTTGAGATTTCCCTTCCAGATAAGGAACCAGTCAGGCCTTGAAATCTGCCCAACAAAAAGCAACAGGGTCTGGCTCGGGCCTATGGAAACAAAATAGCCTCATTCAACTGCTGCCAGTATTTTGCAAGTGAAGCATATTATTTATGGTAATACATTGCATCTTGTCATCACACACCAAGTCTTTCCCCTGAAAGCCCTGCTTTTCATGTAAAAGTGTTTTTCGATTTTCTCTTGCAATTGCAATTTAAAGGCTGCTTTTCAGTTCAGCCTTTCCTTTTGTAGTGAAAGATAGGTCTTTTCATTTCCAATGCTTGGCATAGCCTTTCAATGTTATCACAACTCGTCATTGTGTTACTGGCAGAAACAAATGCAGTCTGCATTAATAGACCCATTTTCAGTGTCGACATTTTTGAAGACTTGCAGGCCATTTTTCCAGTGGGACTTTCAGTTATGTTTGTTTTGGCCTTTGATTAATCTGCACAATAGCCTGCTGGACCACTTTTCCACCAGTAGCAATTCATCATAGATTGCTACCCAGAGATGATCCTGAAGGTTTTAGCTGCAAATATGAGTGTCGAGCAGAAATCGGTAAATGTGGGATAAGGGCTGCAGGATCCAATACATAAAGCATGTTTTTACAGGTGGCCTGCACGCAGTGTTCTAGGTTCTCAGCCCAGTTAAGCAGACCATGTACACAATTCTAATAGAAGGTATCTTAGGGACCATAGGGTATTGCACAATTTATCCACTCCTTAACTCCAAACATACAATGTCTACTTCAGCAACTTCACCATCCCTCCCTGGAAATAGTCACCCAAACTGATACTGGACATCAGTAGGCCCAACAATGGAAGCCGGATGATGTCAGAAAACCACCAGCACCTCTCCCATTCTGGGAATCTGTTTGGGCACCAATGATTCCCATGCCTACCAAACAGTTTTTAGTGTGCCAGACCTACCTTGTGGCCCCTTGATCCGGTCACCTATTCCACAAGATAGCAACAGCCTGCACCTCCTGTACCAGAAGGTTCTCTGGTTAAGTGGTATCTGTGTGGAAAATTGGATCACATCTCCAGGAATTGTCCTCATGATTCAATACTCAAACCAATTGGACACACGCTACTGCTTGCTAAGAACACTACAGATTGAGGAGGAAGACTGTTGGCTGCACCAAGTGTTCTTAGAAGATCAGAAATGATACAGAAACAAGGGAATAGTAGCCCAGGGAAAAAGCAAGGGGTCATACTGTAGGATCTATGTGATCACCAATCCATGTTTACAGCAATCACTAAAAATGTTGACTTTTTAAAACATGTCGACCCTCTTTTTACCCCATGTATATGTGGGGGAAGCCTCCCACTTCCATCTTCATCCTTTATATACTATACCCATCCTCCCACATATATGTGGGTTGAAAAGGGGTTCAAACTAGAAATGGATCCAACATTTTGAAGGGTTCCAGTAAACACAGCGCAGTAATTACATTTTCCCATACTAAATACCTGTAGAACTGGTGGGTGAGTCTGGGATGGCTCTATTGGACTGGAATAGTCAATCGATTGCAGTCTGGTCAGATTTGTTTTTTTGGAACAGTTAATTCGGGAGCGGTTGGTGCCCGTCACCTGTGTTTATGGCGAGCAGGAGGACTACCAAAGACTAAACTTTATTTTACAATCAACACAGAGCAGTTCATGGTAGAGGCAGACGTGAGGCTAGACCTCCCACAATTCATTGAATGGTTCCACCAGACCAGGACCAGAGAAGGAGAATCTGGAAAAGCTGGGAGAACATCTACCTATGCAAGCAATGGTGTGGATTGCTGGGCGAGGGCTACTGTGGAGACTTCTGAGTGGCCACATGATTTTGTTAGTGGAGCATCTCACTCTCACGTAAAACCCACTCCTACTAACAGAAGTAATCTGAAAAAGATCTTATGGATGTCCCTGTAGGGTGAGTGCTTCGAAGAAGGAGGGTATAATTAAAGAAGTTCCATGCCTTTGTCTTGGGTAAATGGGTATGTCGGCCAGAGGGACTGAGTGCCACCACTTGCAGCAGGATGTTGGGCCAAGCGGAATTGTACAAAGAATCCCTTGACTACTCCACTGGACCCTGGACCTTTGGCAGGGCATCATCACCAGAGTTTTGAATTCCCTCCTACCCCATTAAAGATCTCCCACATTGTGCACAGGAATATAGAGTGAAATATCTTCATGATGTCTGTGTCCCCAAAAAGAGACCAATAACATAATTAAAGGACTCACCCTTCACTACAACACAACTACGAAACAAACCACACATAGCCTCCCACAACAGCAGATCATGGCTACTGACTGAAAATTCACACTTACACTTGATGGTGGAAACTGAACTGAAGCTGCCAACAGCACATCACAGCTCTCTTGCTCTTTTCTCCCACTCAGTCCTACTAACTTACCACCAGCTTGGCCTCTTGCTTTACAGATCCCCCAGAGCGCCAAGGGACCACACAGGTGATGATAATGCACAGTATAAAAAAACCTTTAATATGACTTAACATAACTTACAAGTTGCACAAGGCATATGGGCACCTCTGATACAGCTTCTGCAAGGTTAACCCTGGAGCTGATTGAAAAGCATGGATGCGTGCTCGAGTGTGGTCCGCTCTGTGGCCCACCATCGGAGCATTCGAAATTCAAAATGGCAACACGCCTAAAATAGCCTCCATTCACGTTGCTGCACACTTTAACAGGGACTGAATCAAGGATGCTTGCATACATGCCTAGTCCATCCTGTGCTGGCAAAGATAACTAAAAAACTATGGAATCGAGCTTTTCCACTGGATGTGAGCCATTAGTTCCAGCTGATCCATTCATATGTGTATTATCACGGGTGAGGAATGACAGCCTAGAGCACAGTTAGGATATCTTTGGCACTCCTGGGACCAGATTACAGAAACGTTGCAGCGGTACAAGGGAAATTTTTGTATTAGAACTAGGACACATTTACCTGGCCCCAGGTGCGTTGTCCTAAAGCCTGTTTTGAACTACAGCTCCCCCAGCCTTAGGCAGTGAGCCATTTGGGGTGTGTAGTCATACAAATCTGGAACACTGCAGGTTGCCTATTACAGGCCTAAAAGCCATTTAGTAAGGAGGCCTTGCTGAATACGTCAACTCAACTAGTACTTCAAGGTGTTTTCTGCGCTGTATAAGAAGACACACAATGCAATACCTGTAACAGGATTCATGATTACCCAAGCAAGCATTATCCGTTTGATCCTACTCATAAGAGGCTCCCTGTTTTTAAAATCGTGGCCTTTACAATACAAAGGGATCTTCATAACAGGTGCTTAAACCCGCTGAGCTAGCGGACTGGCTTCACAAGTACCTATATAGTAAGTATCTTAAAAAAATCAGCTTGGCTGGCACAACCGGAAAGAACTAGGAAACCAAAGCTTCCTCGTTGGCCATTAGCGTTGAAATATTTCCAATTACCAGGCGTAGTGGCCTGGCCACATGTGATAACTGAGACGTGGGCACAGCTGCATATCAGCGGCGTTTATTTCCGAATTTTATAAACCTCAGAAACTTCACAGGCGAATAATCCGCATCCGCCGGGGCTGGCAACAAGCCTACGGTACCTGCCCATTATTGGAGATGTGAAGCAGCGCACACTGCTGCCTGCGGATCGACACCAGCCTCCTGTCAACTAATTTGGGAGTTGTAACGCTTTGTGGAACCATGCAACCTGTCATTAAATAATTTACCAGGACTCCAAAATAATACAATTTGCCCCTGGCTATGAAATTCGAGTGCCTGTTCACTTAGCGTCAACGGTTTACTTTCAAGGGCGATGACTTTAGTCGTGCTGTGGTTGAAGAGGTGCGGGCACTGAGGTGTGTACAGGCACTGCAAACAATGGTGGTGCTGTGGGTCGCGTGCTGTGCACAGTATTGACTGCAGGTACTATCCCTTCAATAGGAGAAGGTGCTGTGGGGCGCATGCTGTGCATCACAGAGGTTGTGGGTACTAGCACTGCAATCAGAGGTGGTGCTCTGGGACGCGTGCTGTGCACAGTATTGACTGCAGGTACCATCCCTTAAATTGGAGGAGGTGTCGTGGGGCCCATGATATGCCTCACACAGGTTGTAAGTAATAGCACTGCAAACACAGGTGTTTCTGTGGGACGCGTGTTGTGCACAGTATTGACTTCAGGTAGCATCCCTTCAATCAGAGATGGTGTTGTTGGGAGCGTGCTATGCATCACGCAGGTTGAGGGTACTAGCATTGCAAAGAGAGGTAGGTCTGTGAAATGCGTACTGTGCTCTGAACATATTGTGATTTCTAGCCCTGCAAACAGAGGAGGTGTTATGGAACTCTTGCTGTACAGCACACATTTTGTGAGTACTAGCTCTGCAAATCAAAGGTGGTGTATTGGAGCACATGGTGTGTGCAAAACAGACTGAGTGCACTTGCTCTCCAATCACAGGTGGTGCTGTGGGACACACGCTGTACATAACATAGACTGTGGGTATTATCCCTGCAATGAGATACAGTGCTGTGGACCAAACAGTTCGAGGGTGGTAAAAGCTCTTTACACAGAGGTAGTGACGCGGGATGCGCGCTATGAACAGAATAGACTGTGGCTACTGGCCTTGCAATCTGAGGCAGTGCTGTGGGACAAGGGCGTTTGCACAGAAAGGGCTGTGGGTACTACCACTGCAATCAGAGGTGGTGCTTTGAGATGTGTGATGTGCACCGAACACACTGTGGGCACGAGCCCTGAATTCAGAGGCAGTGCTGGGAGACAGATGCTGTGCACCGCACAGTTTAGGGTTGTTGACACTGCAATCAGAGATGCTGCTGCTGGAGGCATACTTCTCACGTGACCGGCTGTGGGTTGGCCATCACCATTCAGATGGTTTTTGGTCTCACATATCAAGAAGACAATGGGCCCCAGATACAATGATTTCCTGCGACAAGCAATGCAAAGAAAGGGTGGTGGTTGTGGGAAGCTGCTGTTCACCACACTTGCTGCAGATGGGGCAATATGTTCAGAAGGTGGTACACCCAACATTTTAAGAAATGTGCATGGTAGCCCATTGATGGGCATTTTCCCTCTATTTGGCTGAAGAGGTACAGGTGTAGAGAATGGTACCATCACCGCAAACAGGGGCGGTGGTGTGGGACTTGTGCTGTGTCCTACACAGGCAGCATGTAAAGCATCAATCTTCAGAAGATTGTCAGCAAACCATTTCAGGACAGCATTGTGTCCCAGAGCGAGAGCTCTTCTGAGACTTCCTTTGAAGGGTTAGGGATGAAGGAGATGGTGCATGCACTGCAAACAGAGGTGGTTCTCTGCATATGTGTGTGCAAGCACAAGCTATGGGTTAGGCACCCTCCTAGAATTGTGATGGCCTGACATTTAAAGAAGGTGTTGTTGTCTGAATGGAAGGTCTTTGGCCAAAGGTCCAGCAAGGAATAAGAAGTGTATCCCTAAGGAAAGATAGCAGCTCCCAGAAGCTGCCTTGCTGCCCCTTCGTTGGACCCTATACAAAGGGGTGGGAGCCTCGAACAACTGTAACAATGAGAGCCTGATGCAGTCATTGCAAAAACACAGCAACAAACCAAGACCCTTAAAAGAATCTTTGGAATTTTCAGGATTCCAAGTCGCATCTGATCTGCAAACACTATACACCGCCTCCATAACTCGAGTATCAGAACCCGTGCCCTCAGTGGGATGGGAGATAGAGGGGGGATCTAACAATGAAGCATGGACTAATTCCTGGGTGTAGTCTACAGAGTGCTCGGCATGGTCTTAAGGGAGCCAGACAGCTTAGGCAAGGGCACCCTCCCCAAGCAATACATAACACGATTCTGAAAATAAGTGTTTTGGGTCACTAAGCATGGTCTCAGGTGGACATGTTGACATTCGGACTGCACATTATACATCTCGCTATCGCTCGGTTTGTAAATCAAAAGTAGTCTATAAATATATTGCAGTCTTACTCAGTGTAGAGGAGGAGCCAAATGCCTCTACCAGAAGTCCCGCCCCTATTCTCCCTATATGTTGGAAGCCGGAAATTGCGACATGCACAACGCCGATAATTATACTTATATCGCAAAAGATCTTCGAAATAAGGTATCCATTGAGAAAGCCCTATAAGATGTACCCGCAGAGAGATGACAGTCTCTTAGGGGAGGTCCCTGAAGAAGTGTGATGCAGTGAACAAGAGAGGTTGGTGACGTCACAAGAAATGAGAGTGACGGACAGAGAAGGATGATCAGAGAAGAGAATGCATAGACCTTATGGAATCTGATGACGAAATAAGGAATGGAATAACCATTCATGAGCGAAATGAAGATTGCACGTGCGAAGAACACTGAAGAAAATATAAGCCGCTTGATAACTGTACAGATGCTGCAACGCAAGTAGTCTCAGTAATCCTGAAGGCTGGCTATATGTAGTGAATAGACTGCAGGCGAAGCCGCCAATATATATAGAGATGTATAGAAACTGGATATTCAATGTCGCAACTTTAGTAAACCAGGACCCATGAAAGAGAGGGGCTGAAGTGTGGTACAGTGGAGAAAAACAGCAGAAAATCAAGGAAGGCTCAAGAAGGCTGTTTCGCCCAGTGTCAAGGGTCGGGCAGCGAAGAACTGGTTATTCATGGAGAACGTGAGAAGTGAGGCGAGCTCCTGTTAAGGTGTGACGGAAAAAAGTTTTATTTGTTTAATATAATTAAATGCAAAGAAAGGAGCTCAAACACTGTTTCCAGTCACATGGGATGGATGGAAATAGAAAATGGACAAGCTGCATCAAGACTTGAAGATAAGAACGTGCTCACACTCCCTTCTATTCACAGGAGAGTGATACTTTACAAGGTCAAGTTCAAAGACAATTCGAATTGCAGATGGCCTGAGTGATGATGGATGATGGGCTAATTGACTGGGGAGGCATGGTCAAGTTCAACCACAAGCACTTTGGTTACAAGCTTGCGTCGAATGTCCCAGAATGGTACAAGCATGCCAAGCAATTTTAGAGGGCCATGTATTGAAGAGCCCTATAGTTTGCGAGCCAATGATGTGTTGTGTATCTAACAAATATTGAGGATGACTTGCACAAGGGTCCAATCACAATCCAATCCCCTACAGAAAGTATGCTTAGATGTTCCCCTAAAACCTATCACATGCACAACCCTGAAGTCAGTCCTACAGGATAATGCCCTATCTTTAAGATTAGGCCAATACTTAGCAGGAGTCAATATGGTGCCCGAAAGACACATCTGTACTCGGACATCTTCATTGACTCTACCTGGCAGGGTCATAGCCCTTGAACTTTAAAAAATACTCTTTCTGAAAAGCCATCATGCCTGCAACCTACACCTCATCTCTACATAACGCGACAGAAGATAAGGTCTTCTTTTTAAAACATCCTTTTACAGTAATTCCCTTGTTTAAGTTCACAGCGTGCTACACTTTATCTTGAAACCAGCATGCTCCCCTCCCAAAGGTTGAGCTTGAATGCTCAGCCATAGTAGCACGAGGTGAAGCAAGAATAAATTCTGGGAAACCCTGCGTCCCGGCTGTGGGTGGCTGGGTAACAGCTGTCCCTGAACAAAGGCCTGAGTGTGACTGTCCCAACAAATACACATCCCTGTGTGTAACACAAAGCTCCCGCGTTTGCCCCCATGGTTTAAATGGGGTGCATTTGCCTATGAGAGTCTAGGAATGTCTATGTCCACTGTGTGTACAGATTATTATTATAATGTTTTCCTTTATTGCCATTTGGTTAATAAATAACCTTCAACAATTAATCACAACAATGTAAGCAAAATAGATAACTGAACAATCAGTTAGAAATAACAAGATTTTGATCAAGCGATAAAATCAGGTTGGAAAAAAATCACTATAAGACGACATCAACATCGACAAATCCCACCACATAAAAGTCATCTAGTTTGAATGATCACGAAAACGTGAAGAAAAAGACATCTGATGAAAGGGACAGAAGAGGGCAATAAATATGACAGGAGTTAGTAAAAAAATAGAGGAAATGTGTTAATAAGTAAATTCATCTTGATCCAATTGCAATAATAATAAAAAGCCAGAGACAGCCAGCACCATGGAAGTAGACCAACTGGCAAGACAATAGCACCAAATTAATGGGGTAATTCATAGATTTCAGCGCAGAGGCAGCGCAGAGAGGGAGCATGCGCCAGAGTGCGCCAGCCGTGTGTGCTAAACAGCATTCTGGCGCACCGCGTATTCATGGAATTGCCAAGCCATTTTGAGCGCTGGTGCAGAGAACATCCCGCAGCGCCAGTTATGCCCCCAAGAACGCCCCTTGCATAAGGAAAAACCATTGAAATCCCCAATGCAGCGCAAAGGGCCGCGATAACCCTGGACCAACTAATAGGGCCGCTACACTGCAATCGCGCGAGCGGGGAACGAGTATTTCTGGGGGGCGTGGGAAGTTTACACACGGTTTCGCTTGCAGAGTGGGGTACGTGTATTCTGAGGGGTGCGCGGGTACTTTCACGCATGATTTTTCTGTCTGAGCGGGGTACGTGCATTCTGAGGGGTGCGCGGCTACTTTCACATGCGATTCCGCTTGCAGAGCGGGTATGTGTATTCTGAAGGGTGTGCGGGGAGTTTCACATGCGATTCCGCTTGCAGAGTGGGGTACGTGTATTCTGAGGGGTGCGCACAGAGTTTCACATGCGATTCCGTTTGCAGAGCGGGGTACGTGTATTCTGAGGGGTGCGCGGGTACTTTCACACGCAATTTCGCTTGCAGAGCAGGGTACGTGTATCCAGTGGGGTGTGCGGGGAGTTTCACACGCGATAGGTCTTGGGCGAGTGGGGTACGTGTATTTCTGGGGTGCGCGGGAAGTTTTACACGTGACTTTGCTTGCAGAGTGTGGCATGTGTATTGTGAGGGGTGCGCGGGTACTTTCACACGCGATTCCGCTTGCAGAGTGGGGTACGTGTATTCTGAGGGGTGCCCGGGTACTTTCACACGCGATTTCGCTTGCAGAGCGGGGTATGTGTACCAGTGGGGTGTGTGTATACTTTGACACGCGATTCCGCTTGCAGAGCGGGGTGCGTGTATTCTGAGGGGTGCACGGGTTCTTTCACACGTGATTTCGCTTGCAGAGCGGGGTACGTGTATCCAGTGTGGTGCACGGGGAGTTTCACATGCGATAGGCCTTGGACTAGCGAGGTACGTGTATTGTTCGGGTGCGTGGGAGTTTTACACACAATTTCGCTGTCTGAGTGCGGTACGTGAATTCAGTGGGCTGCGTGGGGAGTTTCACACGCAATAGGCCTTGGACGAGAGGGGTACGTGTATTTCTGGGGTGCGCGGGGAGTTTTACATGTGATTTTGCTGTCTGAGTGGGGTACGTGAATTCAGTGGGCTGCGTGGGGAGTTTCACACGCAATAGGCCTTGGACGAGCGGGGTACGTGTATTTCTGGGGTGCGCGGGGAGTTTTACATGTGATTTTGCTGTCTGAGTGGGGTACGTGAATTCAGTGGGGTGCGCGGGGAGTTTCACACGTGAATTGGCAGTGTGGGTCCTCCCAGGTGTGCCCTCTACCCCCTCCCCAGCCCCTGCAGGCAGCCCACACCACAGGGGACGACCCTGCACCCCTGTCATGTCCCGCAGGCAGCCCATCCACCATGGGCATGCCCCCCAGCCAACCCACATGTCACCTTGCACTAGTGATCACCAACTCATGTCCCCCTGCACCCCCACCCACCCAGCATTGACAGGCACCTGCCAGCAGACCCCGACTCATGTCCCCCTGTACCCCCACCCACCCAGCATTGACGGGCACCTGCCAGCAGGCCCTGACTCATGTCCCCCTGCACCTCTACTCACCCAGCATTGACGGTTAGGGCCCGACTCATGTCCCCCTGCACCCCCACCCACCCAGCATTGACGGGTACCTGCCAGCAGGCCCTGACTCATGTCCCCCTGCACCCCCACCCACCCAGCATTGACGGGCACCTGCCAGCAGGCCCCGACTCATGTCCTCCTGCACCTCTACCCACCCAGCATTGACGGTTAGTGCCCGACTCATGTCCCCCTGCACCCCCACCCACCCAGCATTGACGGGCACCTGCCAGCAGGCCCCGACTCATGTCCCCCTGCACCCCCAGCCACCCAGCATTGACGGGCACCTGCCAGCAGGCCCTGACTCATGTCCCTCTGGACCTCCACCCACCCAGCATTGACGGTTAGGGCCCGACTCATGTCCCCCTGCACCCCACCCTCCCAGCATTGACGGGCACCTGCCAGCAGGCCCAGACTCATGTCCCCCTGCACCCCCACCCACCCAGCATTGACGGGCACCTGCCAACAGGCCCCGACTCATGTACCCCTCTACCCCACCCACCCAGCATTGACGGGTACCTGCCAGCAGGCCCCGACTCATGTCTCCCTGCCCCTCTACCCATGCAGCATTGACGGCTAGGGCCCGACTCATGTCCCCCTGCACTCCCACCCACCCAGCATTGACAGGCACCTGCCAGCAGGCCCTGACTCATGTCCCCCTGCACCTCTACCCACCCAGCATTGACAGTTAGGGCCCGACTCATGTCCCCCTGCACCCCCACCCACCCAGCATTGACGGGCACCTGCCAGCAGGCCCCGACTCATGTCCCCCTGCACCTCTACCCACCCAGCCTTGACGGTTAGGGCCTGACTCATGTCCCCCTGCACCCTGGGTGCCAGTGATTGTGTAAATCCACATTTTTACATGCAGTAACCCAATGACCGAATACCACACATGGAAGTAATAAATCAAAATGTATTATGAACAAAATGAATGAAATGAAATGAAAGCATGAAAAATATTTCAAACATGAAATGAAATGCATGTCCAAAAGAGAATAAAAAAAATATGAAGAACCAATCCAAAGTGATTCAAAAGAAAATTTGTCCAAACTCTCGATCCACCAAAGCAAATCCAAAGGAAACGTAAATTGTAAAATCCATTGATCCATGGAGAGTAAAAAAATAAAATTCTCTCATAAATCCACTGTTCAACTATGTACAACGATTTCATCCAGGGTCCATGAGCCCAACAAAAGAAATGAAACCAATCAAAAAAACTACCTAAGAAATAACTATGTACAAAAGTATGGTGCATAGTCCAATCACAGCAAAATAAAGCAAAACGAAAATTAAACCTAACACTACAAACTATATTCAATGGCGGTGGGCTAGTCCGACGGCTCACTTTTTGATTTCCCGGGCTACGGGCATCATCTTACTTCTCGTCTATGTTCTGGAGGCGGGCCTCTTCCATGGCCCAGAGGTTTCGCAGGGACGATGCCATGTTCAACTCCAACTCCCTGCGAATTGCCTCGAGGAACTCGGCCCGCCTCAGCGCCCTCCGCATGGAGTTCTCCGCCCTGACCATTGTAAGCCCTGCCTCTTCCGCCTGCCGCCGCCCCGCATCTATCCGCTGGCCCATACGCTGCCACGTGGATTGCACTCCCAATCCAGGGTCCTCCTACCCTCCGGCCGATGCCTGCCCCTCTGATGTTGTTGGCCCCGAGACATCAACGCTCCCACCTGGCTGGGTCAGGAACAGCTCCACAGGGTGCCCGGGTGACACTTGGGCAGGAAGATGGCACGGAGGACGACCGGCGCATAGGGTGTTCAGTTGAGGAGGGGGTCGGCAGAAGCTCCAGCACACAGAGGAACCCAGCACTGGTGACCGCGCCCAGTAGGTTGACGCGGTCTTCGAGACATTCAAAATTACGTGCGCTGTCCTTGCGAGAACCCCACACGTCATCCCGAATGTCATGAACATGCAACGCCACCCTACCCAGGACAGGCTCAAGCAGGTCCCAGATTGCCACATCCGCAGGGATAGGAAGGCCAGTTGTTGTGCAGCTATCCCCTCCCTGAAAACGGGTCTGGACGAAGGCATCCCTGCTGGTGCCGGATGATGCAGTCACAGGATCAGGAACAGGATTACACACAGGCACCTCTGCTGTGGCCTGTGCTGCCTCCTCTCCCTGCCCCTGGACTGCACCACTGGCACCAGTGGAATCCCCCCCTCCAGGCCCCGTGTGTGTGACTTCCATGGCCTCCTCCTCAACCAAACCCCCCACCAACCTGGATGACTCTGTGCCATCTTCCTCCGTAGGCCACTGTGGGGTCTCAGGTGCCCCTTCTGCTGCCGTGGAGTTCATCTCCGACCTCCGCCTCTTGGACCTACCCCCGGCTGATGTGGCTGCGGAGGCGGCACTAGACTCCTCACTCCCCGACGACATGACAACCTGGGAGGGGAGCTGGGCCTTGCCTCTCCGGCTGGCGGTGGGATCCCTGCCTGTGTGCTCCACAGCACCGTCTCCGCCCTCTTCATCAGTTGACGCTGCAGACAGGGAGAGACAGAACACAGGCATCAGGTCACTGTACAATGGTCTGATACACATATGACAGTTGCAGATGAGTGGCAGTCTCAAACTTCACACATGGCATCACACTCCCCAACACACATATCATTTCTAGCGACACACACGCGCAAATGAACAGGAATGTTGCAGCAGCCAGCACCATCCATACAAATACAACACCATGACCATCCGAAGGTTAGCCTGACGTCACATGCAACACGGGGATTGGCAAACATATGCACACACGCCACCAGACATACATGCATCTGTACATCTACACCACCTGTTGCAGTCCAATCCTCGGCATCCATGTCACATCTGCCAATCAGCCTCCTACATGTCAGTGCCACATGCATCCATGGTGTATCACAGTGGCACACATGTCAAATACCCTCACACACACATGTACACCATGCACGTACATGAAGGTGGAACCCGCATCCATGTGTCACACCCCAACCATGCCATGGTACATACACAGATATGTAAACATGTGTGCACCCCAACATGCATTTGGCCATAATGCTTTTGTACTCATTGATGTGCCTCACACATGACTGGACTCTCATGCGGCAAGCTCATGTCCCTGTACGTACACATCCATACATGGGCCTTCCAAGACATATGTGCAACCTGCACACACCTGCCACACCTCAACATGCACAGCATCCAATAAATACGCATGCACACTTACCATTCGACTCCGGACGGGTCTGCCTCCCAAGGACCTGGAGCGCTGGGTGTATGCATTCCAAGACCCTCATCTGCATGTTGGTAATGCGGACCTGGTGCCCCTTTGCATGCTTTGCCTTCAGGAGACGCCGGGCCTTGCTGAGGGTCCTGGACCTGAAGTCCTCCCAGCGCTTCCGGATGTGTTGCAAGTCGCCGATTGCCATCTCCTCCACGTTGATGGCAGCCACGATGTCTGTCCAGATCCTCCTCCGTCCTTCATTGTCAGCGCGTGAACTTCCAAAGATGGCATCATAATGCCCCAGGACTTGCTCCACCAGGATACCAACTTCTGCAGCACTGAAGCTGGTAGCCCTCTGCCTCTCTGGCTGGGGGTTTCCAGTGGTGCCAGATGGTGTTGTGTCTGACATGGCAACCCCCGAGGCAGGTGTGGGTGGGCAACTGGGTCCTGGGGCTGGGCTGTGGAGCAAGATGATACTCCAGTCGGGAGTCTTCTGTTCCAGCAGGGGTGGTCACAGCAACTGGACCCCTGCAGATGGCTGACGTGCAGGCACCAAATAGCAGGGCACGTGGCCAGCAGGCAGGCAGGCAGCCGCAGATGGCAGGTGGGAGCATGCTCAGGGCTCTAGGGGGCAGTAATTCAGCCTTCTGGGCAGGCGCATGGTCTTCCGTGTGTCGTTGCGTGGCCAGCTTGATAGGGAGTGATTTGGCACGTGAAAAAACTGCACATTAGCGTGTAATTCGAGGAAAGGCCCTTAGCGCGTAAGCGCGTCTATGACGTTACGTGCACGGGCGTTTCCCACAACACGGGTGCATACTGAATCAGCACGTGAGAAAAGTGCACGTCAGCGTTCTATTGGAGGAAAGGCCCTTAGCGCGTACGCGCGTAAGTGACTTTGCACGTGTGGGCTGGCTCAAAAGGTACGCATATGACGCCATTTTCTCATACGTGCTATTTGTGGAGAGCGAGCGGGTGATTCTTGTACTTCTTGTCAGTTCACACGCGATTACTTCACAACCGTTCCAGTTCGCACTCCCTGTTTCTTCAGACTGCGTTCATTTCTTTTTTTGGCGGGGGTGTTGCCAATGCACACACGCATGTCTTTTTCACATTCTTTTTCCAGGCAGACGGTGAGTCGCACAGGTATTTATCAACTGTGGTTGCCCCCGTGTGTCGCATACCCCTTTAGAGGTCATTGTAGGCTGCGTGTATTACGCGTTTGCTTATTTTTGTGTTTCTGGGTGCCACAATGTCAACTGCTGCCCCAAGTAGCCAGGATGAGGAGGCTGCAGGGGCAGCTGCAGCTCAATCCACCCCAGCTCCGAGTCTCCCAGCCGGGACAGTGTCGGTCCAAGTCCATCACACCGACGTTGGTCCTGCCAACATCACCCTGCAGCCAATGCCTGCACCGAGACCTTTGGTCATTGTGCCTTTGCAAACTTACAGTACGCAGTCCACCTGCGCTTCTGCCCCTACCAACCAGAGCGGCGTAAGCCACTCAGCATCCGCACCACCTTCCAAGAAGTAGAAGGGTGCTCTTGCACTACAGGCTGGGACCCCAGACACGGCTACACACTCTGGCACATCAAGGAAGCCTAGCTTCAATGACGCCGAACTAGATGCACTTGTGGCCTATGTGTTGGCACATAGCCGTGAAATGGTGGTTACTGCAGGGTGCAAGACTACGCCTGCTCAACGTAGGGCCCACTGGCAGACCATCGCGGACCACATTAGTGCCCTTGGATTTGTGAGGCGCACAGCTGATGATTGCTACAAGTCGTGGAATGACCTGAAACGCAGAGCAAAGAACAAGCTGGCTTCCAATGATGCCTCTACTCTGGTGACTGGCGGTGGGTCTCCACCAGAGAACGACCAACTCACTGAACATGAGTCTGTCGCTGGAACCTTCGTCACAGAGGAACAGATCCGAGGCGTGGGAGACCTACCAGATCTTGAAGCATTGTCCGGTGAGTGCCAATGCATGTGTGTGCAATCCATGTGTATGTTGCTTGGGTGATGTGTTCTGATTGAGTGCCAGGTGAGGCTGTGTAGTCATGACTGGTATGGGTCACCCATGTGGTTCCTCCAAACCATTCCCCGGCCTTGGGTTTGGGTATGACAGTATCCCTTCTGACCACAGTAGCCAATTTTCACCAGATTACTGCAGTTGCCCTTCAAGTGTCATCTTGCAACAACATTGTTCAAAATGTTTTCCTGTTCATTTAGCCTGATTGTTTCAATCCTTGCCATTTTTACGATGCATTTTTCTGCCCTACTGCCACAAATGTGACATACTTCTGTCATAGATTACACCCCACAATGGCCCACATTTATTACCTTGTTATGGGAATGATTTAACCATTCAGGCTGATTGCGTAATGACCTGCACACAATCATTTGTGGGCCCTGTTTGAATGTTGAACATGACTGTTGTCTTCTGTCATGTTGAAGTGACCAGCCATTGATGTATCCATCTACCTGCAATCACTGTATAATTGAACACTGGATATGTTGCAGCGTGTGGCACATGCGTGTTTTGTCACACTATTTTGCATGTTGTATATGATGATGTCCATCTCACATGGATGGGTGACAGTACTTATTTCCTACCATATGGCTGTACTTATCAAATGTACCATGGCTATGCTACTTGCCATCTGTGTGCTGGCATGTGTCATGTATGTGTATTGGAAATGCCACTCACAGGCTAATGTATGATGCCAGTGCTATCCAGCATGCAGCACATGTGTTGCTTTTCCATCTTAGAGTCCTCAGTGTCTGCTTCTTTCCTCCCGTTCCAACTCGTTGACAGTGCATGCATGCCATGGTTATAGTCATGTGGGACATGTGTAATTTATGTACTGGATCTCTGCCTCGTCAGGCCTATGTGTCTGCTATGGTGCTTATGCCTGTTTCCATTTGTTATCTTTCATGTTTTTGCAGGTGATGAGGCACTTGATGCTGTTGAGGAGGAGGAGATGGTGCAGACCCAGGAGGAATCACAGCCACAACCGGGCACCGCTGGAGGATGTGGGGTGGTGATGGGTGAAAACCCATTTGTCCTACAAACTATGCTGTCGAAGGGTGTCTCTGGGTACACCTCCACAGGCCTCTATGAATCAGGTGCTGAATCAGACAGTGAGACATATGTGCCGTCGCAGGTGAGTGTTTCTGGCAGGGATGCTGTTCTGTCCAACCCACCTGCACCGGGGAAGACCCCTCTATGGGGATTTCAGTGTTGGTAAGTCCGCCTTTGGCGGTTACGGATGCAGGGTCACACTCCACAATATTTGCTCTTGTTCCTGGGTCAGCAGGTCAAAGGATGAATGCAGTCCTGCAGCCTCAGGCAGTGCCAGCACAGCAAGTTGCAGATCGCCTTACCCCAAACAGGTGTGGTGCCAGTCAATGCGGTAGCCGTGCGCCACCAGGCAATACAGTGTGGGAGAACTCCATGTACAGTATTGCAGCACAACAGGGAGCATCGTGTGAAATGATGGCTCAGGCAATGGATAGGGTGGCCACTTCCATTCTCCCCCCTGAAAGGCAGATGGAGCTCCAGCAGCAGGCAACAGACTCCATTTGCCACTCACATAGGGAGAACATGTTGGCGTCCAACAGGGACCGACAGGCTGGACTGGAGGCTCTGCGTGAAGCCATATCTGTAGAGTCACAGGCCCACAGGGAAGCCCTGAGGTTAGAACACGGGTTCCTCAGAGATACTCTGGGTGAACTTGAGGCTTCCCGGAATTTTAGGTCAGAACAGCAGCTGGAGCAGCTAACACGTTCACTCTCAGCTGAGCTCCAGGCAACCCGTGCGGAGATCCGGGCATCACGCAAGGCCATACAGGCAGAAATGTGGGCAACCTGTGAGGTGCTGTATGGGGATATCCGTACCATCATCCTCCAGACCCAAACCTTCCAGACCCGCATGCTTGCTGCCATGGAGGACCATACCAGGGCTTTGCGTGGGCTGCCTCCCATATCACGGCTACCTCCTGAGGTAGCAGCAGAGGGTGAAGAGAGCGACGGCAGTTCTCCCACTGTAGCGTAGCCGTGCAGTCCATGAGCCCATGGAGGTATTTTTTTTTCTCAACATCCACGCATGTGGGTGTTGGGGTGCACCCTGTACCTCAAACCTCCTGGGTGCCCCCCCCAGTCCACACATGGCCATATGGCCATTTTTATTTTTATTTTTTTATATATTTTTTTTACAGTGTGTTGCTTTGTGTGGCTCCCGTGGGCATCCACTGTGTATTCCAGCTGGGCACATGTAGGCTTGTCCTGTCTTTGGGTTAGATGCTTGGTTTCCTGACACACACACCCCTCCTGCTTCACCTTTCCATGGGCTTGCAAAGGGTGTGACCAAGTGACAGTAACTTACACAGTGACATTGGGCTCCCATGAGTTGTGTGGGCAGTCTGTAGTCAAAACTGTGTGTACATCCGTAGTGGGGATTGTTGTTGGATTCTACACTGCAAGGTGTATTGATATGTGCTTGTGCATCCATGTCTTTCTCCTTATATACATGTAGGTTCTTCATGTCTTCACAAGGCCGTCTCCTTTGCAGATGCAGTTCATGTTGTATGCAGTACACTGAGACATTTGCCTGACAGCAACACTCTGCAGTTGGAAGGGGTCGATGTGCTGCCTTAGTCAGGTTGTGAGTGTTGCACTACTTCAATTTTTTACTGTCATATATTGACACGGTTTCATCCTGAGCTGATGTTTTGTATTGCTAGTAAGTATTTGTCCATGTGTGCTGTTTCTTATTGATTGCTGAGCGCATATTGTCTGTGGCCTGTTTACATTAAGGACAGTGCATTTTGTGACACTTGTGTCACGTGTTGTGCATTCATTATAGCCGGTCAAGTGGCACAGCGAGTAGAGCGCTCGCTTTGACATCAGTGCAGGGCCTGCTAACGCAGGTTCGAATCCCGGTGGCGCCAAACTCAGCCTTTCATCCTTCCAAGGTTGATAAATGAGCACCACACACCGTGGGTAATAATAAGCAACCTCAGATACCTGTGGGTTAGTAGTGCTATATAAATGCCAAATTATTATTTATTATTTGGTTGCTTTCACATTGCATGCCATGGCATGGTGTGTTGGGTCGCTGAGAGGGGGAGGGGTTGGGTGACATGGTACTATTTTGATGTGGTATTTTGCAAGGGGGTAGTCATTCCTGCTGCATGAATTTGTGTCTTTTTGTGACACAGCATTGGGTGTTTTTAAGTAAGTAGAGATGCACACAATGTAACACTTCCAGGTGAACAATCTCAGGCTGTTATGGTTGTGACAGTTGACTGTCCCTTTTGTCATCATCATTGATTGTCAGCTGGTATGTGCCAGGCCTGTGTGCACTCCGCAGGGGTGGGATTTTAGGTGAAGTAATATGCCACAAGCTGGGTACGGGCTGCCTCACCACGTTCCCTTTCACCTCCCATGCGCAGCGGCCATGCATTTGGTTGGGGATGTGGGGGGTACCACCATGTCCACCGGCACACCCCGGCGGGTTGCAACGTTGTGCAGGACACATGCTGCCACTATGATCCTGCACACCACTGTGGGTGCATATAGCAGCTGCCCAACAGAGCGGTCAAGGGAGCGAAAGCATGACTTGAGCCCTCCGAATGTGTGCTCCACTATTCCCCGGGTTGCAATATGGGCTGTGTTGTATCTTACCTCGGGTGGTGTGGTGGGATTCCGAATTGGCTTCATCATGTAGTTCTCATAGGGTAGGCACTGTCCCCTGAGGAGGTGATAATGGTTGTCATTAGTGGGGTTTTCCCATTTCTCAGTTTCTGACATGCATGCATCTGCAGAGTAATTTATACTCACCTATTAGCCATGTATCGCCATGCCGTCCAGCTTCCAGGTCCCGGTTTAGGGGTGACATTCTGAATATGAAACTATCATGGCTGAACCCTGGATAGTTGGCATACACTGAGGTCATGATTCCCTTGGCATCACATACAACCTGCACGTTGATGGAATGCCAGTGCTTGTGGTTCCGATAGATGTGCTCAGTGGCCCTGGGTGGACGTAGAGCCACATGGGTACAATCAATGGCACCTAGGACTTTGGGGAAGTGTGCCACCCCGTAAAATTGCTGGACAACAGCCTGCCTTTCTGCAGGTGTTCTGGGCATGTATATGTGCCTGCGGACTGAGGGGCGTAAAGTCATGATGGCCAACACCTGGTGTAGGCAGCGTGACTACGTGGCCTGTGACACCCCCCCCCCCCCACTATGGCACTTGTCCGCTGAAATGAACCAGTAGCCAAGAAGTGCAGTACATTGAGCACCTTTTCCAAGGGGCTCAGTGCTTGTGAGCACAGGGTGGGTGATGTGAGGTCATCCTCCCACTCCCTCACCAGGTCTAGGATTATGTGTGGTGGAAACCTGTACCTCCCATACACCTGGTTATCAGGCATCCCAAAAAGGCTGGTCCTGGGTAAAGAAATGCGGGGCCTGGCTATCCTCCTCCTCCTGCGGTGTCCCACTACCACTGCTGCGAGGAACAGTATATTCATCATAGCATCTGAGCTTGTTTGTTGTTTGCGCACACTTTTATGCTGCGCAGGTTGCTTACGCCTGCTTCCTGCTGGCGTACGTGTTTCCGGATTAGCGAGTCTTTTTTGCCGCACGCATTTCCCTTGTTCGATTCCATGAATTTGTGTTGTTGCGTGCGTGTGGGAGTTGCGAGCATTTACCTCCTGTACTTCCCCCGTAACGCCCACATTTTCACGTGTTGTTCCCCATTCTGCGTGTTATGCCCCGTGTTCCGCCCACTTTTGTTGTGTGCGCTGCGCTATGTGCGCTTTCCCTGTGCGCGTAGCACACGCCGTTTAATGATGTGTGCACCCGCGTGCACCACCCACGAATTTAGCGCACATCCCAGGATTTACACGCGCACTGAATTCCATGAACCGATGTGCGCGGCTTTGGCACACGTGCCCTGCGATTTTCACACTAGTGCTGCGATTTTCACGCTTGCGCTCCCCTTTTCGGCACACATTTATTCCATGAATCGGCCCGTTAAGCTTCTTTGCCCGGATTACGCATCTTGAAGAATTGATTTCGGAATAAATATCTTTTTGCTACGAGCACATGACAAGACGTGATCAGATGCAGTGAGGTTTCTGGTTGAATCTTTGATTTTCAAAACAACAGAAGGCTGAATCAGAAGCGATCAGACCATATCTTATAGAACTGCGCGTGTGGGAAGACTGTTTAGTCTAAAGCGCAAGAAACCCCCCCAAGTCTTTGTAATCAATCTGCAAATGGCTCAAGCCTAGTTTCGATCCAGTCAAATCTAAAAACACGTTGTTTCACTTTTACTGGATTATTAATTAAATCGCTTTTTGAAAGTCCAATTTTATTTAATAGATTAGTGCAAAATTTGCTATAATCATCAATAAAGTGATCACCCTTTGGTTCGTCAATTAAGTTATAGTCCTGGAAAAATTAGTTGTTCACCGAGCATAACATTTTATAAAAATGGGACAAGAGTTTCCAATAGGCCCTAGATTTGAGTGACTGCAGGCCCAACCCCGACAAAATGGTAGTGGAACACAATTAGGGAGTCTTAGGACCTTTTTCCACATCACTGAATCCGACGCGGGTAGGTATTCTAAGATCTAAAATGGCAATATCTCCACTCCATGTAGATTGTTTGGAACTATTTTACTTTGATAAAACTGCAAAATAGGGACCAGGGAATACATGCCCTATTTAGTGTCCAGCCTTAGCATCTGGTTTAAAATTGATTATTATGGGCCTCAGCGGGCACAAAAAACATAAAACAGGGACAAGACAAACCAGTTAGAAGGTTAGTGCAAGCGAGAGCAGACGCTGCAAGATATATTTCTTCAGCCTGGCTTAAGGTTGAACAGATGAGACTTAACCAGTTTTTTTTTTTTTTTTTTAATTCGAGGATAGTGCCCACCGTTCTTATCGCCAGTGGAAGAGCATTCCAGGCTTTGAGTGCTCAGGTGTCAAAACTAGTAGCACCGAATGGGACCACAGTGAACCTTGGTTGAGCCATTTTGAAGTTGTCCTGGGAGCGCAGTGTGCGGCATGACTGGTTACTGTGTCAGGACATTATGTGCAATCCTGTGTTTTATCGGAAGCCAGTGTAGGTCCCTTCAGATGTCGGATACATGGGGCTTCATTACAACTCAGGCGGTAAGGGGTTTACGGCAGCGTTAACAGCGCTGACCCTTACCGCCTGATTACGAGGTCCCCTAGCGCCATGGTGCTTTTAACACCTGCTTTTAGCAGGTGTTAAAATCCATGGCGCTAAGGGACCATGGAGTTAATTACGCCACCGTAATTTACGGTGGCGTAATTAACGCCTTCCCCACTCCCATTATGCCCTATGGGGCAAAAATGGGAATGGGGAAGGGTAAATGGGGATTGGGGACTTACCGCCCCGCCAAGGTCGGAATGGGGCGGTAAGTCCGCCAACCACCATGGCGTAAACGTAGTTTACGCCATGGTGGTAAAGTCACGGCCCAGGCGGTAACTTACCGCCTGGGTCGTAATGAGGCCCATGGTCCCATCTGGAGAGGCAATGAATAGCATGGACCGCGCCATTCTGAGTGAACTGTTGGCTGGAGATCTACTGGCCTGCCGACTGTTGCGATAGTCCAGCCTGGAATTATTAACTAGGTCATTAGCCAGTAGTAAGCTGCTTCCAGTCAAGATGTAGGGACGAATGTGATAAAGGAGCCTGATTGCATAGCCACAGGAGGAGCGGATTTTCAAGACTTGAGGTTTCATTGTGAGTTCCACATCTAGGTATACTCTGAATGTCTTTACACTTCTGGCTACTGTAATTCTGCTGCTTGAGATGAAAAAATGAACATAAACTGGGTTGAGTTTCTTCAACCGGGTCCCAGAAGCCACTATCAGCATCTCGGTTTTGTCTCTATTGAGAGCTAAGGAGTTGGCAGCCATCCAGGTCTGAATTGCATTGTAAACTATGTTGATTGCATGGGATTCTTGCATATAGTCACCTGTCAGCTCGAGGACGACGTGGATGTCATCAGCATAGCTGTTATTATGCACACCCAGGTGATCCAAGAAACTGCAAAGGAGCCTGATGTCAATGTTAAGTAGAGTCGGGACAATGCAGGAGCCCTGCAGGACTCTGCATGTCAGTGCAATGGGGGTGGAACTGGCATCATGTCAAGCAGTGAAAGGCCCCAGGAAGGTTGCAATACATTGAGCCATCAAGCCAGAGCTACAGGCCTGGTCCTTTAATCTGGTCATCAGGAGTGAATGGCCGACCAGTTCAAAGGGCGCAGAGAGAGATGCAGCAACATGAGCAAGGCATGGTTTCCTCTGTCCACTATGCTGGTCAAGGTGGACTTAAGATCATGCATAGCGGTTTCAGTACCATGCCTGGCTCTTAAACCTGATTGATTAGCCCCAAAATGCCATGTTCTTAAATAAAGTGCTGGAGTTGCAAATAGGCTACTCTATCCATGACTGTAAGAAGAAAGGGCACATTTATAATGGGCACTCGTTATTGGCTGCGTCTGGGTCCAGGCTACTCTTTTTGAGGAGCGGTGTAATCCATGCCTCATTCAGAGAGTGTTCAACCCTGCCTTCACTAAATGAAAGATTGCCCAGTCTGGTGACCCAAGGGAGATTCCACACAGCGTGGCCCCTCTTGGGATAGATGTCTCCAAGACATGATGTTGGTTTTATGCCTAGGACCATTTTATAGATTTCAGTCTCTGAACATTCCTTAAAGTTCTGGAATCGCCTTGTGCCCAGCAGTGCTCCCTTGTAGATACCTGATGGTCTGTTGGTGCCCTGATTTTTTTAGGAGAGCTTGTAGTGTATTGCCTGACAGCAGACTGAGTCTCTGTTGTGAGCTATATTCACGGGAGACTGTCCCTCAAATTTGAGAGACTGTACCTCAAATTCAGTGAGGATTTTAAAATGTTCACTGGAGCTTGAGCCAGCGTTAGCTATCCTAGTGTTAAGGCTAGCTAATCTGGCGTAATTGATGGCTGTTTGAAATTCTTTCACTGCTTTCCTTTAAAGGGTGAGGGAATGGGGGCAAGGATTCTTGCACCAATCTCTATCGAGTTTCCAGTTTTAATCGTTTTAACTTTTACTGGGGCCAGGGTTTCTACGGCCGAGCTAATAGTGGCAGTCAAGTGTGTCAAAAGATAGCAAGAGTTGGTGGAGGTATTGATTGGGCATAGCTTAGCCGACAGCAATGCAGATAGTTTGGCCGGCGTGATGTTTTTAAAGATCCTACTTTTTTTGTGGTTTCGGGTCCGGAGTCCATTCTGGGAGGTACTGCTCTTGGGTGAACTAGTGTGTTCACCAGGAAGTGATCAGACTGGGGGCATGGGAGGGCCATGACATCAGAGATGCACAGGCAGTGTGTCATAACTCAGTCCAGTGTATGTCCACCGATGTGCGTAGGTCCTTTCGCCCATTGTGTATACCTGATGACTTCTAAGGCCTCGATTAAGATAGAAGCTTGCTTCTCAAGCGGGTCGTCGGACCACAGGTTGAGGTCCACGAGTATTATCCACAGGGTCTTGGCTTTAGTGATGCAATTAAGAAGTCAAGGAATTGTTCCTCAAGCTGTGTCATGTCCCTGGGTGGTCTGTGGATGACCAGCACGCTCAGTGTTATGTTGGCATTCATTTTCATTTTAACAGACTGTTGCAGTCCTCAGAACGTATGTGATTAACCAAGTGGCTGTCTGTTTTTAAGCAGAAGGGCGACACCTCCTTGCTTTTGACCTGAGCGGTCAGCTTAGAAAATGTGGTAATCAGGGGGAAGAGCTAAGGTGGCATCAGCGGGTATAGACTCATTGAGCCAGGACTCGGTGACTTCCAGTGGGTCTTCAACTTCGACCCCGTGCTGAGAGAGCGGGTGTTCAGGAGGGAGAAGGAAAGCGGTGGCGCAGGAGGGTCATGCTAGCGCAGCTATTTATGCCCATCTCTGCTTGCTGGGGAGTGGTGCACGTGCTGGTTGGAGGAGAAGTATCAGAGCAGCTCCTGAGGACAGACATCGTAACTGTGTAGGGGTTGGTCTGATTGGAGCTGTGAGCAGTGATAATATCACCCATGCAGGGTTGCGTGTTTACCCGCTTTGCTGCACTACGATACTTCACAGCACCAAAGGGCTGAGGGTCCCTCATAACGATGTATGGGGACTCCACAGTTAGAGGAGTGGATACCGCATCATCGCGACTGCTTAGGAGCTCGGGGGGGGGGGTGGGGGTGGGATGGCAACGAAACCGAACACACAGGTGATCCATTGGTGAGGGTGGATGAAAGCTTTACTGGCAAGGTAGCCTGGGTCCACCACATCCAAGCACATTGTGGGTGTTTGGGGAACAATGAGAAGTGAGCCTTGAGGCGGAAAATGGCGAGGGTTTGTCATAAAGCGATAGCATTCCAGGATTGCAGCCTGTTTAACGTGATATGGGGCATGGTTATGAGCGAGAGTGGATGGCTCTGTGTTACGCATGCCTTTGATTACCTGAGCAAAAGCAGTCATGTTGGGGAGAAGAAGGAGGCTCACGGTACCTTGAGATGGCTGGAACGACGAGTAGGGTGGCAAGCGGCATTCACAAGGCGCAAACCAGAGACAACGGCCTCTACAAATGCGCCAGTTCTAACACGCTGTCCACGTGTTGAAGAGAAACATGGGAACTGGGAAATGTAGTTCGCTAGAACTACAAAAGACATCTTCAGGCTACACCAACTGGTGTAATGAAGCAAGCTGAAGGCTGGCGTTCACCCGATGCGTAACACAATAGACTCACACAGTTCCCTAGATGTTATTTCCATTTCCAGTCAATGTTCAGAAAAATGCAAATACAATTCCCCCGAAGAGAGTATTATTAAATGCAGCACTCAATATTCTATGGGGCTTTTACATAATTTATCAACCCCACTCCACTCCTTATTATGACTCTGAGACAGTAATCATTCAATTGCAGTCTGTCAGGGCCAGAGAACAGCAATGAATAGGTCCGGCTGGCGGACTCGCCTTCTACCCAGTAGGGACAAATTACACATTGAATTTCTGTGCCCAAACAGCCATTGCCTGCCAATATGTCCCACCAAAGAATCGGCCAGCATCGTAGAAGAGTGCTGCCTGGTGCAGAGCCAAGACCTTCTAACTCTGCCAAACACCTGTCATCGATAAAGACGAGTGTGTCCTCTACCCTTGGGAGAAAGATCAGAGGTCTGTGTCATGGACCATTACATTAGATCAGAACTAAGACCCCTCAAACCCAAGGTAAGTGTGAGGCAGATACTCAAAGCTAAGAGACCATAGCACCATGGGTTTTTAACTGCCTTCTGGTAGGACCCCGTAGATCTCTGTCTTCAGCTGGGGCCTCCCTCTGGAACAGCCTCCCTGCCACTCTAAAACTTGAGGAGAACCATCTCCGGTTCCGGAAGCACCACAAGACCTTCCTCTTTTCTTCTGCCTTCGCTCCCCCTCTCCCCTGCTGATCTGTTCTCTGTTGGCACCGTGAACCTGGCCACCCTCTGTCTTTTGGGCCCAGGTACCTGCTCATCCTGCCACCCTCCCGCACTGCCTCCGGGCCACCCCTTGCACTGGGGTATGTATCTGTACCCATACAGTCCCCCGTTTTTCTTCCTGCCCTTATCAGACCTACCCTGTCTGCTGCCTTAAACCTAGCACTTGCAAATTGCTGGCTGCATTACCACTGTTTGTTGCCTTTATTATTTATTTATTGTTATTTATCTGTTTCTCCTCTGCTTCGCACTTTCCACCTCCCCCCCTTCCATGCACTTTTCCCCTCCCCCTCTCCCATGCACTTGTGCGTTCTCAATGCCACTGGGCATAGTAAGATCGTTGTTTTGTTCTCCCCTGTTCCCCTCCCTTGCCTTGTCGCGCTCTGAAACACTTGTGTACGAGCGCGATAGAAATAAAATATCAATCAATCAATCAAACCATTGCTTTCAGGGGCACTCTCCACGATCAGACCACAATATCCACATATGTGTCCCAGAGGAGAGTCCACACAGCATGCCCCCTCTGTGAGGTCTCCCATCATTAGATGCCAATGGGGAAAAGTGGGAACTTCAGCTGTGAGTTTCCTGCTGCCACCAGTGAGGGACAGCGTAGAACTGCAAGCACGAGGATCCCCCTTCCCCTGGAACCCCAGCCGTGACGGCCAGTAGCATCACCAAAGTGAGCTCCGGGCGTGCTTCCATTTTGTGTGATTTTCCCATAGAGCTTCTAGCTTAGAAAAGAGGCAAATTGCACAGCAGTCTAAAAACACGGACCATGAGTTCACAGAGGTATTGGCCAAATCTAAGAACACGCATTATACATTGGACAACTTTGGCCCTACACCTTCCTACGCTTGCAGTAGGAGCACCTATTCTCTTAGATCATTTTTGAGATCAGAGTCCTTCACATAGAAACCTCTTCTTTCCTTCCAAAAACGCTTTTTAATGTATGTAAAGATATATTTTTGTTTTAATGTATTCATGTTGTGCTGTTTAATTGACGACTTATTACCTTTTGTAAAGTAAGTCACTCTGACTTGTCGCTCTTCTTCATCGTTTTTGTACTACGTATAATATTGTTTATCTGGTACCAACCCACACACCCCTGATATGCAGCATAAGATTTGACTGCTCAGCCTCAGCTACCCCAGGTGAGCCAACAAAGCTAAGAAGCCCTGGCCAATCTCTGCAGGATCTGTAGAAATGCTTGGCAGTGGGTGTCTAGGCGGACTAGGAACCAAGAGCACGCTTGCACAGCAGAATCAGTGAAAGCACCGGATATGGGTTGTTTGACCTAAAAAACTTGACTTAATGCCGATTTGACTGAATTTTTTTGGTTGAATTTTGTTTTACCTACTGCAGAGGGAGAGCCCCTGCAACACTCCCAATGTGGGGGGAGAAACCCCATACGCCCCTGAATTCCCCCCACCTCAACGGATTACCTTACCGCACCCCATAACTATGTTTTTATTTAAATATACCATTAGACCTACCAAATTTGACCAAAAAGATGCTGTCAAATCGGAGTAGGTCACGTTGGCATTAGGTCAACTATGCTAATACCGAAAGCCACCACCACACACAACATACACAACATAAGATTGTAGATGGGTGGCTATCCGCCAGCCTTCAAGCTGCGGGCAGAGATATGAAGCGAGTGTAGCGGTCCTGGCGTGGGTCGTTGTTTGCTCAGTAACTCACTGTGTGTTTGCAGAGCGGTATCGATGCCCAGATACAAACACTTGCAAGGATATTTGTGGAAGTTCTTAACACATGCAGGGCGGGCGCTGCACCTTGTGAAGGTAGAGGCAGCTGACCTTACAACAGGATGTGTCGGGAAGTTACCATTTATCTCATCAATAAAGCAGACATTACATTTTCAAAGAGTACAAGGTGCCAGTATTGATTAAGCGAGAGGCCTGTCTTTCTGCTGCAGGCGAATTTGCAGGCATTTAATGATATGGGCCTCGCACTCAGGGTCAGCTCAAGCGACGCGGAATGCGGTCCTCAGTGACAGGTGCTTCTCAGAAGGCGCGTAGCACATACCCCATTAGCTGCTTTGGCTTTCCCCATTCCTGTGCAACTCTTTATCGCCCCCCTGCTTTCCTTGGAATTACTATGCTTCTTCCTAGTCATCCGTGCTGAAGTTTCTTTTCAGCTAAGCTTTGAAAATATGTATGTCTTGTTGTTGAAGAATATTGTACAGCGCTACATGCAGCCGTGCAACTACTTCAAACCGCTTCATCAACCTTAGAATGGTGATGTGCTGAATCGGGCCTGTTGGGATTTGTGCCTTTATCCTGCAGGTGGGACACAGATTTCAAGTGTGAGCGCTGAACTCGTAAAGCTATCTTGCTGGTCAGGAATGATGCGTGCGTAGTCGGTTGTGCAGCAACGGTGCCATTAATGTGCAATTCATGTGCCGCTCCAGATGCTGTACCATGTTCGCTACGAGGAGCGTGCGCTTTTCCCTCGCAGACACAATTCTAAGCATGGGAAATCGCTAGGTGCTTTATGCGTGTGTGAATTATGGTCATTAAAGGTTATGAGGGGTGGCCAAGTCCCAGCTAGTCACCCATCTCTAAATGGCATGTGGATGGGTGTGGAGAGGTACACTACAGAAATAAACTGCGGGGGGAGGGGGTGCCAGATGATATTCACGTATGTGTGTAGCTACAGTTCAAATTCTTTTTGGGAAAGGTAGCTGCATTCTTATTGTAGAAGTTTTGTGCGAAGTGTCATTCGAGTTGTGCGTGAAAGCGGATACAAGCAGGAGTGTGGCCATGCTTTTCGCCGATTCCATAAACGCAAAGTGGGGGAGGAAAAATTCATTGATTATATCCAAAGGCATGCCTTAAATCAGTACATTCAGCAAGATTCTAAAATCTGGGAATTTAAGTAAGGTGTCTTCATTCTGCATGCATCCAGCTATCATAAATAGGGGCTGCATTCTGCCAGCACATGCATTCCATGTAGTAGACACGTTCTACAATCGCCTAGAATCATTGAATTGGCTACCTTCATAGACTCGACTAGGTGCAGCACCCTGGCCAGCTCCACAACCTTTCAAGTGCTATGTGGTGGCTGTCGCATGAGATCGCCTAGGTGCAATGGCTGCAATCTGTGCAATACAATGGCTACCCTCACAAATCTTCTGAGAGCAACACACAGGTCACCCTCCTGAATTATTCCAGGTGCATTACATTGGCCAACCACTCAGACCCTCTAAGTGCAACATGTTTGATACACTTGGCTACAGTTATAAATCATCTAAGTGCTAGACATTGGCCACCTTTCTGGGCCATGTGGTTCAACGCATTGGCCACCCCCAAAATCCATTTGAGTGCAATACATTGTCTGACCCCCAAATCCATCTAAGTGAAATACATTGCCCACCCCCAATAATCACTCTAAGTGCAATGTGTTGCCTATCCCAAATATGTCTAAGTGCAATTCATTGCCTAGCCTCTAATAATCCATCTAAGTGCAAGACATTGCCGACCCCCAGTAATCCTTCTAAGTGCAATACATTGTGTGATGAATCAGTAATGATTCCACACCAAAGTTTGACGTGGGTCCTTCATCATCTGGCCAGGCGAAGGCAGATGCTTCCGGATCCCGACCCTGGGGGAGGTGAATGGTGGGGGGATCATATGGGGGAGGAAACAGGTCAGGAAGACAGTGAAATTCCCTGTTCAATTTTCCCCAAAACCCTAATCTTTTAATGGGGTATTGTAACTTAGAAATAGTAGAGAAATTTAACTTTGTTGTTGGGGACTTCAAGTCTCATAGGTTCCTCAGTACGGGGGTGAGGAAGAGGGATAAAGAGTAACAAAGGTTTAGGAGTGGTCAGTTAATTGGTAACAATGACCCACACATGAGGGAGACCAAGAGGCTTAAAAGGAACCCTGAGGTGCAGGTAAAGAGAAATCAGGAGAATCAGAAAAGGAGAAGTCCGAACAAGCTGTGGGGGCTATTTATGCTGTGGAAAGCAGGACTAGAGGAGTGAGGATATGCAGAGATCAGTGTGGGTCTCGGAAAGGTATGTGCCTCTAACTATGCCAACTGTTGAGGACCCACAGTGGTAAGCATAGAAAGGAAATGCTTACCCATTTATACCGTGTTGTGCAGAGCATGCACAGCGGAAGGCAGAAGTGGTGAGAGCTGACGAGATGTCCCCATTGGCTGGATTGCACCAGGGACGCTCAGAGGTGAAGGCAGCTCTAACCTGCCGTGGCAGAAGCAAAGGTGACATAATTAAGGTCTGGCACCTGGTTGGGGAAGTCATAAGTGTCAAGTTTCTGCAAGTACCAAGCACAGCATGGAGAAACAACTTATCTGGTGAGTCTGAGGCAAGTGAGTGACTTCGGGATGCTCTGACGCGTATGAGTGAAAGACGTGCAGACAAGCTGTATGAGTGCCAAACTGTTAAAGATCAATGCAAGTGGAATGCTGTAAACTTAAAAGACTCCAAACCTAAATCTGCAAGGTTTTAGAAACTCGAACTACCCGGTGGGAAAGCCTCTGTGAACTCTGAAGAGCACAACCAATACACAAGCCAAAAGAGATGGAAGAGGCAATATCAATCTATCAACTATTTCCAGAGGTAAGAGGGGACCAACAAGAGGCCCATGCATGTCACTGTTTGCCTGTTGATGCCAACGGGGAAAGAAGGTGGCAAAAAGGCTGCCCTTCTGGAGAAGGTTATCCAGAGGAAGCTGAGCATAATTTGAAAAAGAGTGCTAAAGGCCTATTTCTCAGAAAGCAGTTGAACCTTTGAAGTCACTAAAATGCTGTGAAAGTGTTTTCTTTGTCCCAAACCAGAAGGTGTTACTGGAGAGTAATGTAATCACTTATGAAGTGTTGTTTGTGCAGGCGAGTATACCGGAATGACCATACCTTGGTGTAACAGAAGAATTTGAAGTTGTGGCAACCAAGGTTGTTTGTACCACTGGGAAACGTGTACATTGACCTTGGAAAGTGGTAGCTCTTCAGAAGTCTGAGTTTTGGGGCAATCATCCTGACAAAAGACAATGGTGGTTATTCATTGGAAAAGACTAATAAGAAGTGTGTTTCAGAAGGGACAGAACTTTGTTTTGTTGCTATGTTGAAATCATCAAGAGCTATTTGGAACTTTGTAATCAACCAGGATTTGCTCATTTTCATTTGAACTGTGGAACAATTTCATGCTCAAATCTGGGAAGGGGAATTTACCCAGATACGGAGAAGAGACAATGGTTACATTATGCACATTTTGATATATTATGCTTTTCTTTTATTGAATTGAAATGCCATGTGTTTTTCTTGTTACTTTGTTGAATGTACATGTGTGAGGGCCAGATATCCTTTATTAGAGGGTTTCTTTTAGTCTGTGTTAGGCAGGAAAATCCTCGTCAGGGTAGGAATAGTGAGACGTCCATCCAACCTTTTCTGTTAATGAAATGGCTAAATTTGAAAATCATTCACAATGTTGTCTGCCTCACATTCCTGACCCCTCACAATTGACTATTCCCCAATACATCTAAGTGCTATACATTGCCTATTTCCAATACCCATCCAAGTGCAATACATTGCCCAGCCCAATAATCCTTCTAAGTGCAATACATTGCCTATGCCCAAATACATCTAAGTGCAATGCATTGCCTACCCCAATAATCATTTATGTGTGATACACTGCCTTCCTATATCTACTATGTGCAATACATTGGGTCACTCCAAGATCCTCTGAGTGCAATAGGCAGGCTACAATCACATATCTTTTAAGAATAGTAGACAGGCTATCGCTATAAAACATCTATTGTAATTGACAGGCTATCCTAATAGGTTCAACACATTGCTGAGTGCCATATTCCATCTAATCGCAGCACATTGCCTCCACAGTGACAACCCCATGCACCTCTTTGGTTTACATACCAACTATTTACCAGTGCACAGAGGAGAACATCACACTATTAAGAACAAGTGGTAGTAAAGTAGGTAAGAGTGACAGGGTTTACCAGAAGACAGTAATGGTTGTGCTGCCCACCTGTACCACCTTTCCTGAGTTGCCACTGTAGGATGTTCCATCTGGCATCCATGGGTATACAGGGGTAAACGGGGAATGGGAGCTGCCCAGAGGGGATATCAGGGCAAGGCTGCCATGAAGGGTCAAAGAAGGGGCATTAAATGGTCCCATGGTGGCAAAGGGAGAATCAGAAGGGAGAGAAAAAAGAAACCAAAGAAACTGGCAAAGGGGTGGCAAGGGGAAGCTTTCCATGCAGGTGGGTTAAACCTGGAGGTCCAGGGCTAAAGAAAGCCTAGGTCAGCTGCCCACAGAGAGACTCTCATAGACTACGATAATTCCAGCCACATGCAGGAGCACAGACCCAATCAGGGAATACTGTGGGTGGTTTGGGGGCAGGGGAGGAAGGAGGGTCTGGTGAAGATTCTGCAGAGGTAGAGAGAGAGTCAGAAAGAAGAGAAAAAAAACATTGAAACCAGCAATGGGGCAGGGGAGGAGAAGCTTACTGTGCAGTTGTGTGAAACCTGGATGCCCAGAGCTAAAGATGGCCCAGGTCAGCTGCACATGGAGAGACACTCTGAGACCTCTATAATTACGGTCACGTGCAGGAGCACAGACCCAATCAGGGGGCTCTTTTTTATTTATTATTAATGTATACCACACCACAGCCGCAGGCATCAGGGCGCACCAAAGATACGAGGACATTTTACACTCAACACAGGACAAGTTTACTCAGTTTAACTGTTTTTAGGCTGCTATCGGTTGGTATTTTTTTGAAAAGGTGTGTTTTCAGTTTTGTCCTGAAACTGTTATAGTTTCTTTCACGATTAAGCTGAATCAGAAGACTGTTTAGTTTTGGGCTACTTTTACAGGGACGGAACTGGCCAGGCCATTTGAGCGCTTGAAGGCTGGATATTTGATTTGATCAGGGTCTGTGTTTCAGATCTTAGAGATCTTGCCGGTACATATTGACTGATCCTCTCTTTAAGATAAGCAGGGGCCTTTCCAAACAGGCATCTGTGAGGTAGCGTCTGACTCTTGAATGAGACCCTCTCCTTAACAGCTAGCCTGTCGAGGTCTATTCTATCCTTAGTGATATGATCTCTCCTTTTTTTCATTTTGATTATTCTTACCACGTTGTTTTGAATAGTCTGACACTTGGTCAGACACTTTTGGCTTGCAACGGCCATCAGGGCATGTCCATAATCCAATTACGATAAGAATGTAGCTTTCATTATGGTAGCACTGTTTTCCTCGTTTAAATAAGGTCTGATGTTCTTAAGAAGTCTAAGATAATACTGGCAGTTTCTGTGCAAATATGCCACTTGTGATTCTGCCCCCAGGGAGGCTTCTATGTATAAGCCAAGTGTTTTTTACTTTTTCACTGACTGGGATAACTACGTCCTTGATGGTAAAGGACTTGAACTCCGGGGTGTGTTTGGCTCAAGCTTGGCTGGAGCCAAACACAAAAATCATCAGCTCCTTCTTCCTCCCATTCAGGCACATCCAATTGTGTGCCATCCATGTTTCGATGGTTTTATAGGTAGCTTCCACCTTGGCGTTGTCATTGCTATAACACCAGCTCAGCTCAACCACCCGCTGGGTGTCATCTGCATAGTTGGTAAAAAAAGACTCGGATGTTCTCGAGTACTATGCAGAGACACCACAGATATAAGTTGAACAAGAGTGGAGAAAGACACGCACCCTGCGGCACACCACATTCGATCAGATATTCTACTGAGAATTTGTCCCCCCAATGAATTTTTGACCTGACCTTCTGTCAGAATCAAAAGAGATTATCCATCTGATTGCATCAGGGGAGCAATTAGCAGTGTGTTCCAGCACCCACTGAAGCTGCTTATGATCTAGCGAGTCAAAAGCCGCACTCAAATCCACCAGGACCAAGAGGCCAGTTTTTCCTCTGTCTGTGATGGTTAACATGTGGGTCTGGAGGTCCAGCATTGCAATTTCTGTACTCTGGGCTGCTCTAAACCCGATTGCTGCTTATGTAGGATGTCTTTTTTTTCAATACATTTTTGAAACTGTGCCATGGCTATCTTATCCATAATTTTCAAAAGAATATTACAGTTCATGATCGGACGTAGGTTTCCTGGATCTTTTGGGTCTTGGCCAAGTTTTTTCACTAAGGATGTAATAGTAACAGTTTTCAGCACCTCAGGTATTTTTCTTCCCGGAATGAGGCATTCACCATCATCGTGAAAAGGGGTGTGAAGATGTCCTTATTTTCGAGAATAATGTTCGGAGGAATAATATTCTCTGCACATGTTGGGCGGGTTGGGAGGAGGGGAGGAAGGTGGGTCAAAGAATGGGGTGGAGAGCGTCCCGCGGTGGCAAAGGGAGAATCAGAAGGAAGAGAAAAAAGCAAAGAAACCATCAATGGTGCAGGGGAGGGGTTGCTTACCGTGCAGGTGGGTGAAACCTGCAGGTCCAGAGATAAAGAAGGCCCAGGTCAACAGTACACAGAGAGACTCTATGAGACCATTATAATTCCAGTCACATGCAGGAGCACAGACCCAATCAGGTGACACTGTTGACGGGTTGGGAGGAGGGGAGGAAGGAGGGTCAAAGAAGGGGATTGAGGGGGTCCCGAGATGCCAAAAGGGAGAATCAGAAGGAAGAGAGAAAATAAAACAAAGAAACTGACAATGGGGCTGGGGAGGGGAAGCTTATCGGGCAGGTGGGTGAAACCTGGAGTCCCAGAGCTAAGCAAGCTTTGCACCCTATCCGTTTATTGCCAATTGTTGTGCGGATGAGGGGGCTTATTTTACACACTGGGGACAAAACCAATGTGTCCCATTTATTTGAAAACTATATATTCAGACTAATTACTTGTAATGCCTTTGCCAATGGTTTTTGGCAATAAACAGGATATATGCTTCGCATGCTTCTCCCTTACATGTGGCACACTGTAACTCTGGAAATAGCACTATCCTACAAAGCACGCCTTGCACGCGGAAATTAGTTATCACATGATAACCAGAACACTGCTTTTCCATCACTAAGACTAGAGCAGTGGTCTGCAACATTTGTCTCCAGATGTTTTGAAATCTGACTCCCATCAGCCCTAGCCAGCATAGTCAATTATGAGAGGTCATAGGAGTTGTAGTCCAAAACATCTGAAGAGCCAAATGTTGCTGACGACCCCCTGGACTAGAAAGTGAACAGTCGAGAAAGCGAGAGAGATAGAGAGAGAGAGAGAGAGAGAGATAGAGAGAGAGAGATGAGGGGAGGGGGATGAGAGAGAGAGGGGGAGAGAGAGGGAAGGCAATCAGAGAGAGATAGAGAGGGGCAAGAAAGAGGCTTAGCGAAAGTGGGGAGAGAGGGAATAAGAGAGAGAGAGAGAGAGAGAGAGAGAGAGAGAGAGAGAGAGAGAGAGTAGAGAAGGATATGTACACGTCACTCATGGAACCTGCCCCCTCACCTCTGTCCTATTAATAGAGCAGTAAGAAAGCACTGTGCATGACACCTGGTATTGTCCCAATTCCGCATTGAAGATATGAAAGACGGTATACGCTTACACAACCGCACCGAATGTACCTTCAAACTAAAGTGGTAGAAGGAAGTCTGCAGACAGCACCAGACATAGAAGAAGTATAAGCAAAGTCTGACAAGTGCGAAGTAACTTCATGAAGAGAAGAGACAATGACGTACTGAAACAACATACAAACTTAAAGAATGAAGATGGAACTGAAGTAATAAAGTAAATGAATATATGGACATAAAGAAATCATATACCCTGAGACAATAAATAAGAAGAGGTGCAGTAGATGTATATGTGCAGAAACGCAAGCTAGATGAGATATATAGAAGCTTGCTACAGAGGAAAATGTAACACGGGTAAAGCAGCCATGGGTTCCATGTCTTAAAATCGTGGCAAAAATGGCCATGTATACAAAATATCGTGGCAAAAATGCCGCGGTTTTGCTGCCACAATCATGTAAAGGATGCAGGGGACACCCCCGCAACTCCCGGACCCATTATTCTATTTAAGGGGAAAGGGGGATATTCCCGCAACCCCCGCTCCCCTTAAATGGTATAATGGGGTACACCTTTACCGAGTCAAACCACAGCATTTTTGCTGCAATTTCTTTTTACCGGAGACATTTTGCCGCGATTTTATTACCTGATACCCAGCCATGATGAGAAGATGGACGTCGGTTTTGTGTAATAGTAAGCTAAAAACCCCAAGGAGAGAGACAAAGGCTGCAGTTATGACAGGCACTGAAATACAAATCGTGCAAGAACAAGGCATATTTGTTTGGCTAAAGATCAAGGATGCCACAGTGAGAAAAAAACTACAAAGTACAAACAGAGTCAAAGAGGGTAAGCCATGTATTTAAGACATATTTCTCTTAGATTAGGCAAAGGAGTAAACATTTGCGAGTGCCAAGTATTGTACAATTAAAGATATGGAAAGCGTATGCAAGATGGAGGAACCAAGTCTGCAGAGACCAAAAAGAGTAATAGCACCCAGTATAAACAATCAAATAACACTAAATAAAAGGATAGAATGGACAAATCATAGTGCAAGACCAGAAATCAAAGCCTATTCATAACGCTCCAGAAGAAGATAGCAATGTGCCCTTAAAAATTACAGAGAAGAGAGCCGTCAGCAAGGTCCACTACAAAGAAGAAGCCTTGGCTTAGGGCCTAACTGATGGGAGATGGTACGGCTAATTGTCCAATCGGGCAGAAGTCTGGCGTTTGCTAACCAGCCGAATGGCCAAGGTTGGAAGAAGGTGACAACCAATCAGGATGGCCTATGTGATGATGGACTATACATTGTTGCAGAAACCAATACACTGCTATTATCTGTATTATACGTAGTTGGAGGTTGTTCCAGGCGTTCCTATTTGATAAGAGGCAGCCAATGATGTTAGTAACACCTAAATAAGATATAGGTATATAGTTTCCCTTAACAAATCCCTCCGCAAAATAGGTTTTGACTATTTGCCACGTAGGATGACATCATAGCTGACGCATATTGAGGTATACAGCCTTTGTGTAATGGAAATGTATTTGAGAGTGTGTGAGCTGCGATTTTTTATGCTTGCCAGATGTACCTACTTTATTGAATTGATAATAAAGTAGTACTTTGCCATATTCTTTGAGTCTGTATAGTTATTTGGGCCTGTAATCAGTTGTTATGGTAATCCCGTCCAGCACTTGATACACTCCAGGTGCTACTGCACAAGAGAGAGAGATGAATCTTCCTCTCTGAGCGTCATGCTGACTCCTTGAATGCAGACTGGTAGTATGTCAGTCATTGTGTGGAGCGAGCAGATCTGGGTGGGAGCTCCATGTGTGAATGCACACCTGCAGTGTCCTACTCGTACCGTTGCAACAGCCTTTGCTGAACAGATCAACTTGCCTGTATTTTGTTTATTTATTTTATTTTGTGCGCACATCTGGTTTCAGGAAGCCAGATGCTGCTGTTCATCAGTGGGGGCTTCGGGCAAACTGTCCTTGTAACATAGCATGTGTTACCAGCATACTGTTTAGGTTAGTAGGGAATAGTTATCATTTATTTTACTTTTTTTTTTTTCATTGCACATGAAGTGAACCTGGCTCGAGAGCAGCAGTGCGCTTTAGAACAGGAGGGTCTCAGCATTGGACTTGGCCTTTTGTGCCGTAGTGGAGTAATGAGGATGGAGAGTGAAAGGCATTTTTATTTGCCTTTAGTGGTTGGTGAAAGAACTACGTTTTTAGCCTTTTGAGGAATTGGGTGATGGTTGGGGCATTTCGGGCCTTTACCAGGATTGAGTTGCAGATCATCAGGGCATGGCAAGGGAAGGACATCTTGCAACTATTCCCTTTACATGCAAGGTTAGACTCCATTACGAGCTAGATTAGACTCCATTACAAGCTACCTGAGCTCCTTTAGAATCCATTACGAGTTTACGAGCTAGCTTAGACTCCATTACAAGCTAGCTTAGACTTCAACCTTTATACAGTTTTGCTTATGCTTATTAAAGGTGTGAGAGTCTCCAGAGGTGTGGAGTTGTTCCACCAAGCAGGTTGGTGTTGCATTTGACACAGTTTTGAAGGTGATACATGCCATCTTGAGTATTATCCTGGCAGGAAAGGAGAGCCAGTGAAGCTTGTGCAGTGTTTGAGAGATATGGTCGAATTTGTGGCGTCCATAAAGAGGCAGGCTTCGGTGTGATGGGCTGCCTTCATGAGGGGGGTGGGGGGGGGTGCAGCTGCGAAGCTGGAATGCCAGTAAGAAGGACATTTCCCCAGCAATGTGTTATATCACCTGGGCTTTCATCACTGTGTGGAAGACATGCGGATGGATGAAGGATTTGATTTTGCAGAGTGTGCAAACCTGTAGGCACCTGGTTTGCGTCTTTTTCACTATGCACTTTTTATAAGAAAGGATAGTGAGGTTTTTAGGGCCTTTCTTTTGTTGGAACATGTAAAGTGCTTATTGAGATGGAGGATGGCAGATGTAGTTGGGCAGTAGAAGGTGGTTCTGAGGAGGGATATTGCGTGGGTTCAGAATGGGTGTATTTTGCGTGGTGTGAGGGATGGATGCTTAAAGAAGAGGGTCGGATTTATTTTCTGAGATCCATGAGGGTAGGGTGAGTCCAACGTAGATTTGTATGAGGTTCCGGGGTCGTGGATTTAGAATGCATGTTTCCTGGTTCTTTCTTTTTTGCATTTCCGCTTTTCTTGTCTGGCCAAATCCTAAAATCTTGCTATGCTCTGATCTGCAGAGATGTTGATGGTGTCAGCCAGGTCGAAAAGAGTGTCCATGCCCGGTAACAGTTTTGTATATAATGGAGCCATGTGTTGCTGCCCAGTATTTTTTTTCAATCCATAGAGCATTTCCTCCATCCAAGACCAACAGCCTTCCAGGAAGCTCTAAGCAGACAACATACCGCTAGCCAACTTACATTTTGCACAGAAGAAAAGCTCTGATGTGGTAGTGGCGCGTCTAGGGTTTGGCCTGGGGTGGCACGTGCTACTCCTAGAATCTGAGAGAGAGAGAGAGAGAGAGAGAGAGAGAGACCCAGACCCAGACCCAGACCCTTGGGCCACCTAAATCAAAAAACTCTGGGCATGCTGAGATATGGAACTTTGCAAAGTGTATTTTTGCATCGTAAAGTCATTTTGGACGGCAAAAATACATTTTGCACAGTTCCATAAATCAGGGTTTGTGCCGGCAGTGCAAAGTCACTTTTCACCAATGGAAAGTCACTTCGAACCGTGCAAGAAATTCCATGAATTGGGCCCTAAAGCTTTTAAATGTAAAAAATGAAAAGTAAAACATTACATTACGAGAGGGAAACCAAGCGTTGTTGATATATAGCGCAAGCTCCCGTTTTATTTTTCTCCATTACTGAAGTATGTTGATGGTAGGTGTCACTATTACCTAACTAAATGGTGCTTTATTTTCTAAATGGAATGAATAAAAGGCCTGGTCGTCTCATCTGAGGTTCGAAACTATGACATGTAAGGTGGACAAAATCAGCATTAATCACTTCACTTGCTGAGCTGTGGACCAGCTGGCCAGTGGTGCATGAGAAACAGAGTCTCTGTGCCCACAACCAAGCTCCCGCAGGAAATTACAACTTACAAAATAAAAAGATGTGTATACTTTGCAGCATTATTGAACAAGTACGGGTCAGAGAGATGCATGCCGTGCTGAAAAGTAGTCCTCATGACTCCGGGTAGTTGTGCTTGGGCGGCTGCCTCCTCTGGCTGCAGCCCCGCGATATCTTCTCCATAGCAACTCAGAATCAACAGGATTTCGGGGTAACGTTTCTCCTAGAGAGACATGCGCTGGCATTCAGGATAGCACCCAGCCCCAACCCACCCCCCCACCCCCCGCATCCCTCTCCTCAGCACTAAGAGGTTAAGATGGCCCAGAGCAGGCTTTGCTTCTCTTTTTATTGCTATTGTTAGTTAAGGCAAGCCTCACAAAAGAAGTAGGACAAATACTATTTGGAGTGCAAACGACCACGTGTGCTGCAAAAGTTCAGTGAACAAGGCCTTGCCCCAGAAATTGGCTTCAGGAAATATCGAATTTATTTTTAAAATGTTAGCATGAGTGAGTGGTCACACTGGACAATTGCAAAAGCAATATTTATAGTGTCATACATTGCTGTTAAAAATCCTGCAGATGCAAAAAATGTATACAAACGATACGTTTCCATTTTTCCATTTTGGGTAAAGATTGTGTGAAGCATCTCCAGCACTAGAAATAATGGTGTTATCGAACAAGGAATTTACATAGATTACAAAGGACTCAAAGCTATCATAAGGTTAGCCGCCTTCACTTCAGATAAAACTGGTTTAAATTGACTGTTCCCAAAATTCTATTGCTCATAACTTTTGACTCGCTGAACCTTGAATGACATTTTTCAAACAAATTCATGCCATGGGTTCCTCCGAACTGGAAACATAATTAAACGGTTCGAATGTTATTACGACAACAGGGAAGCTATTTGTGACCTATTCCCATTCATTTTCCCATAGAGAAAACGGTGCTTGCATTGAACACATATAGCGTGAAAACCGCTGGATTGATTTGCATCAAATAATAAATAACTTGATCACAAATTGCTGTAGATATACCTTTTTTTGGTTTGGTGTAAAACTTTGCAGTCGTTTAGAAATAATTTGGCAGAGGATGGGGTGCCTCTGGTCGCAAAACACTTTTATGTATCTCCTCTGCTGCATTGCATCAATTAGACTTTTCAGAAATGAAAATCCAACATGTTTTTCCTTGATCAAAGCAATTCCCAGGGTTCTCCCGAGAGAAAGCAAAAAAGAAAAGTATTCAAAATGATATTTGGAGGAGAAAGAGGTTGTTTCATATGAGTTTAGAGCTAGGGAAGAAGAAAGATGACCACATGTGTCGTGGAAGAACTAGAGGTGGTCAGAAGTGCATGTTTGTTCCAGGCCATTTCCATCTTACCTGGGGGAATGCCCCAATACTTTTTGGGGAATGTCCTAGAGATCACGTAAGACAAACTCAGAAAATATAATGTGTCACATGAGCTGGCGAGTTGGAGTGGGTAAAAGGTGACAGTTATGGAGGATTTGCAGAAGAGGGCAATTATAATGAAGGATGGTGGCACATGGAGGGTTGCAATGGGCATGGGGACGACTTTTACATTATCAAGAGTGTTATCATTCCCTCTGTAACCCGGTGGAATGCACAATGTAAATGTTCAATGCCGTCTGTATATTGCAATATTGCAGTCCATTAACACATGTGTGAGTAGGAATCTCTGCAGTGAATAAGAAAAGGAATCACTTAAATGGATTACATATATCACGCGCCCAGGAAACAGAAAACAATTCTAATCAAAAGTAATTTGAGAAGGAAAAAATACCACAGTCAAGTGTGGGAGCTAGGATTTTAGGGCAGCTGATTTCTGGGTTGACAAATTTCAAGGACATTTTTGATGAGACATACAATGTAACAAATTGGTAAATTTGAAAAGGCTTTGCTTTTTGGAAACTGTTATATAGTAATATACAGAGAATTGAATTAGTATAATTTCCGAACATAGTGAGAGGGAACATGGAACACAATCTTTATACGAATGAATTAGGCAACTGACCAAAGTTGTGTGTTTGATTTAACCTCCACGTTTAACATTTAACTTTGCCCTTGTGCCTTTTTTCAAGAATTGATATTACTAATTATTTAATGATATATTGAAAGTGGCAAACTTAGCGTTTTGAAAAGAAAACTTCGGAATTCGTTGTTTATGTGTTATATTGCATGTTGGAATTTGTAGCCTTCCACCGAGCGCCAGAGAGGGGAGAAGGCAGAAGGGTGATGAATGAACCTGGAGAGGCTGCTTGACCAGACCCCTTCCTATGTTCCCCTGAGCATACAGTCTTCATGCATTTCCTGAACATTAGAAAACAGAGATTTCCAATGTAAGTAGCTTGTCCAGCAGAATCAAGTGTGGGAATTTTCTTTGATGTAATACCTTCCCCTTAGTTCACGGGCGGGGGTATGGAAGTAGATCCTTAGTATATTTGATTCATAAAAATTCAATTCATTCCCCTATAGGCAAATATCACAGGGTGATTTTGTTAACATTTAAAATTAACACATTTCATTCCCAGTGTACTTTAAAAACTATAGTCTGTTAATTTAATTGGTACACCTATTTAACTTGTCAACCCCAGACTTCTCTAAAGGAAAGGGCTGTCTTTGTCAAAAAATGAAATTCCTGTTACCATTCCTCAGAACAGGTTCACACAATAAGCAGGCAAAACACATCTGTGTTATGAACTATTAGCAGCCAAATGAGAACCAGAGTTGGTCCAGTTGGCAAAGCCAGAACCTGTGGTATGGACAACAATTTAAGCTAATGTCTAGCTAGAATAGAGTCAAGGCTGTGGCAGAAGAAAGTAGGATAGAGCGAAGGATACACTCTCCCTGCCTAATGTGCACTCTCAACTAGGTTGCTGTGTTACAACGCCTGTCTTATAGTGACAGAATAAGAGTAAAATTACCAACTTCTATAGTATGTAACACATTCAGCCTTGTAAATCCTATACCACTCTCTTCCAGATGTGTATGAGTTGGAAGAGACTAGAATGAGAACGAAAAGCGCACCAGGGAAGGTAAAAAGGATATTTTTCCTTTTTGGACACTCGTGGGGCATCTAATGGGGTAACAAATCCTTTAATAGCCCATAGATTGTCACACTGACCCTGGATTGCTAGGGTTAAAACGACACAAATACAAGGACAAAGGAAACTTTCCTTTTCCTAAAACACAAAAACAATACAATCACCCCTTCCCATCTAGGACTGTTTTTTTACTAAAGGTAAGTAGGAAGTAGGACAATGTAAAAAAGGTTTGCTCAAACTCTCAACAATAGGCTATTTAGCCCCTTTTTAAGTCTAGCAAACACCGTCGACCGGTTTCAGTGGCATAACTTTGATAGAGCCACATTCATCAGGTCGGTCTTAGATTCCTCAAAGCTGGTATAGTTCGTAATTCGGAAACCAATTTATGAGAAACAAAAATACGGTAGATGGAATAATACTTTACCACCTTGCCGTAGGTGTCATAGGACTGGAACAGTCTGGGAGGGAGCCCTGTGTTTGCTTCCCTGAGAGTCGGTAAGTAGGGTATATACCTCAAGCGGAGGCACAACTTGACTGACCAGTCCCTATGCTTCTGATTTGCATGCACCTTCCTAGGCGTGTGCTGTATTCGGAATGATAAGCCAAATGCGAGTGTGACATTCCTCAGAACAGACCATTAAGAAGATGGGTGCTGAATGTCACTGAAGTCTGGGGTTTTGGTTCTGGGTATAGAAGTGCTCGGTTAAATAAAACCAAGTGTAGTTCCTAATTGAAAAAATGCACACTCTTCCCTCGGATTGAGAGAGTGACTCTGATAGAATTGAGATTCTGTATTGCTTTAGGGTGAAGAAGGAGAAAGAGTGCTATCAATCCAAAGTATTATTCAAAGTCTGTTGTGATTTCAAAACGGTATCCAGTGATATTACTGAATAGGTAATAACGAAAAAGATGTTTAACTAATCATTATTACCGAAGAAATTCAGATAATAAACAAAAAAAAAAAATATATATATATATATATATATATATATATATATATATATATATATATATGCATATATATGTGTATATATATATATATATATATATATATATATATATATATAGGTCAGGAAGGACTTGGGGTGGGGTATAAACAAAGGGAAACATGTAGCTTGGGGGGAGACCCCCTAAATAAAACAAAAAGAATGTGGTATTTTCTCTGTAAAGAAATGCTGTTCAAAAATGTTTGTAATTTTTTCATTTGTTAATATCACATGGAACCTTTAAAACTTCTAGCATTTTCCAGTGCACAGGGAATTTAAACATACCAAGTGATGCATGTGTGAAATTACTTTTGAAAACAGAAAATGTTGCATTTGATTTCTATCTGAACCTTATCAAGGAATGTTAATGCTCATGATCTGGTAATGTTCCAAGTTATTGTTTAATTTGGACCCAAATGGGGTATTTGTGGGACAGGAGGGTTGAACTGTTTTGCTGCCCTGTTTTCCATGTAGCTGAGACCCAAAGGTTAGTTTTGTATTGAAGCTTTGTTTTATGCCAGAGAGAAGGTGGTGTGTGCAATCTTTTAGTGCAGATATTCATTGAACCTATTATTTAATAAATATATATTTTTATTGTACTGCGTCCTGGTTCTTGGCTCATTGGTGACATAGGGGGAGAGATCTGTGTGGCTCTATAGGAGTCACAGACAGCACTAGCCAAAATCAAAATAACTGATGTGTTGTGTGGCAACATGATTGGGGGAGGGGGATGCCCCATGTTAATGTGGTCTTCAATATATTGTTACAAGATGCATCAAAATTTAAGTGAAGCAACAAGAAAAATAAGAGTTAATTACATTGTGGTGTGGTGCAGAGTGGGTGCTAGGATGATTGGTGCAAAACAAATTAACAAATGCAGTTCCTTTTTAATTGTGAGGGGGGTGTGGGCTTTGGCCATAGACCTGGACCATTGGCCATGGCCAAAGTCTATTAGTTTATTTGTTGCAATGGGAACCATTGACATTCCCCAAGGCCATGGCCACTGGCCATGGTCAAAGGCCAAGGCCAGTGGCCTATGCTTTTTTTGTCGGATTTGTTTAATGTAGAGAGTGAATCCGCTAAAGGCTGTGGCTCCTGGTCATGGCTAAAGACCATGGCTAGAGGGATCTGGTGAGTTACTAGGCAGGAGATAAAGGCCATGGCTAAGAGAGAGGAACATGGGCCTCAGAGGGAGTACCGTCCCTCTGGACATGAGCAGATGGATATAGGGAATGGCCGTAGGCTAAGGACTATGGTCCTTTTTCCTTATTGCTGCAACATGACAGTGGACACTGCTAAATGATGTGCCTGCTTGCCATGGCCGAAGGCTGTGTGCCCAGTGGGCCCTGGAAAAGTTAGCAAAACAAAGACCTTTAAATTGAGCGAGGAAAGCATGAGTTAATACAGTGTTAAATTGATCCAATTTATCTCAACAAAACCCATGAAATTCACTGCGTGTGGAAAATGTCAACGATCTTAACATGTAGTCCCTTGTTGCTCGCCCTGGGGAACATACCAGACCTCACAGCAGGGATCAACAATGAGATTAAAAAATGCCATCATTGGGGACATCTATGGGTGGGATTCCAAATGATTAATTATTATTATTATTATTAAATTATTAAGATGGTTGTCACTTCCCACACCCAGTGAATTTGCTTTGTTGTGATGAATTGGATCATCTTAACTATGTTTTTTCACAGAATATATGTTTTTAAAATAGACTTAAGTTTTCTCTAACAAAATGTAAAGTTTACAAACAGTAGAAATATAAATGTTAAGGTGCAAACACTCACAAATTATCACTACAAATTCAACCAGAAAAATTGAAGTATAAACACTCAATCAATACTACTAAAATATCCAACCACCAACACTCCTTTGAAATATGTTATTGGTTTAACCTGCTTAATATTAAAAATGAATGTAAAGGTTGGATTCTTGGTGGTATAGAACAAGTGTTTACACTTCGAGTTTCATGGTGTAATTTGTATTGGTATAGAGTCACGGTAGACTTCGCTTTTTGTTAGAGTAACCCTAACTATTTTTTTAAGTGTTCTTGTTACAATTTTATTTCAATTTTTTGTGGGAAGAATGGTGTAAAGCATATGAGTGTAAGTCGTATAAGCGTATGTCAAATAAATGCACATCATATGTTCTATATGTGTGGGCAATGGGTGAACCTGGGGTATGCGTGCTATTTCTGTATGAGCATATTATGTATTAGCGTATTGCCTATATGTATCTTGTATTAATGTATTGCATATGGGTTTATTGCAAATGAGTTTATGGCTATAAATGTATTTTGTATAAATGAAATGCATAGGACATTTGAGTGTATGGTGTGTGAGTGTATGCTGCATGCGTTTATGTCATATGGGGTTGATTTACTAAGCTCACAAAAATAGTGTAAGTAGAACTTAAGTCATTTTTTGTCATAGGTTTCAACTATGCAAAAAACAAGGGGTGTCCTGGGAGTCCCGTTGCTGGGCATGAGACCTGGTTACTAGAGCCTCGTCCAGTTTTTGTTAGCTCACTATCTTTCACAGACATATCAGACTTTGTCCTGCCCTTTAAACACATGGATACACCTTTTAAACACACCTTTTAAACACACAGACACATTCGTTTTTAGCTCGCAATGGATTTTTTTCTTTGGGGAAACACTTTAAGACTATAATGACTCACAAGACACTGGGAAGAGAGAGTTAGTTTCAAATTCTAACTCTCTCGATCCCATGAACGAATGTGGGAATGAATTGATTTACTGAAAAAAATATACTGGGGAACTACAAAAGCAACTGGAGATTCTTCAATGGGAAATTATAGAAATGCATGGGCAAACAACGGATTTTCAATGGAAAAAATTACTACAATGCACAGACAAGTGAAGTGAAATATTTTTCAATGGGAAAATGACTGAACTATACAAACACAAACAATTTCCACTGGGAACAATTACCACAATGCATGGACAAATGAAATAGTTTTCAATGGGAAAATGACTAAATTACACAAACAAAGAAGATAGGGGTTTTCCATGGGGGAAACTCTACGGCAATGCTAAAGAATATAAAGCTTATTTAATCTATTGCTGGGGATGTTTATACTTACAAGGGAAGGGTTTGATGGACATCAAGGGGCACCAGGGCCTCACTGCTGGGACAATCAAGGGGTCAGTCATGGCCTCTCACTGTGCTCCAAAATCAGCGTTTCCAGCTCCTGGCTTCACTACAAGATTGAGTACCTTCTCTGCAAGGATGGTTCCAGATTTGGTCAGCTGTACACCTCAGATTTGGTAGGGAGAGTGCTGATTTGAGCCGGAGTGGCCTATGTATAAAATAAATGACATAACAGGTGTGTCATCTTTCTCGCAACATTCATAGGGCAGTGGTCAAGGGTTCCCTGCCCTCTGTGGGCCGATAGGTCCAAAGAATGTGGGCGTGTATTGGGAAGCTAAGGGAGGATACCTCATCCATCATCTGACTGGGACAAGGGGCTGTGTCTGGTTTTTGCACATGGAAAACTCACTGCCTGGCAAAGGCCCTTTCTCATCATATTATGACACATATGCCATCAAATTTGAATAATATATTTTTTAAGGAATCGCATAAACCTTGTTTGATGTCTGTGCGACTTATTGGTGTGAAGCTACAGTATTTTCTCTTTACGCTAAAACTATATTAATACAAAATCTGGTATTCGGTGGGCGGAATTTGAATAGTATTTTACACATTTCCTTAAACTGTTATTGTTCTCAAACTTATACAGAGACCACAATCACATTTTCCTCCTATCTTTTGGTATGTTGGTGTCACAAATATTGATGTTGGCCCACCAGAAGCAGCTCACTGACAGCTTTTCAGAAATCCGAACATGAAACGTGTGCGATAAATAATTCCCAAGTTATCCCCTGAACAACATATCTCTCATTCTGTGCAAGAGATCTGGTTTTCACTCTGACGTCAAGAAGGAGGCTGTTGTTACATTAGTCCAAGGCATCAAGGGCTAATGGCCAGTTTTATGACAGCCTAAGAGGTTTTAGTCATAAAACATGGAGAAGCAGGAGAATTCCTCATCTCCTCCCCCTGACAACGGGGCCTTTGAAATTTTGTTTCAGACTTGAAGAACCCACGGTAGAAACGAAGCCAAGACTTTGGCTTTTCCCCCACTGAAAGCATTTTTCCTCTTAAATCAGCTCTTAGAATTGCTCAATTTCAACATGGTAGATACTCGCACACTGGTTACCTACAAACCGAGCTGACAGAATGGCAACATAAATATATATGTCAAGACTTTAGCTGCACCTTTGAATGCTTAAGGTGTTACTGTTAAATGCACAATGGCAATGTTACTGGGGAAAGTTCCAGCCGTGAAACCTTTCATTCTGTTGCAGTTTCACATTTCCTTGTAGATTGTTCTAATTTAAAGGATTCTTCTGTGACGAGCTCCTCATGAACAGAACCTCTTGCACATTTGTTGCACCTCTTGCACACATTTTTAAAGAGAATATCTTTAAGTGAAAGGGGAAAACTGATTTTTATATATGTCTGTCACAGTGAAAGCTCCTTTCTGCTGTGCAGGCTTGCACACAATTTTGGCACTTTCATTTACATGCTGAACACTGCTGTTTCTGCCAATATGGCTTTAGCTTCCCGAGACTTTTTGCAACTGTTTTCTCGTGTCCTTCCCTCATGTGAGGGATTGAACCTTTTGAGGTATCTCCAGGTTTTGCTGCCTAATTTCGCTCTTTTTTATTTAAACATTGCAGGGCCTTATTTCCATGTTAATTCAAATAGGCCTTTCATTTTGGGGAGCCCTCATACTGACTCCACCCTTTACTTATGGTGTTCAGGGCTGTTTCACACCACAATGCTTTATGGTCGTTTTTTGAAGACTGTTGTGATGGATTGCACAACCCCAACTAACCACATTTAAGCAGCATGGAAAAGAGGAAAAAAATGACCGGCTGCAAGAATAACATATGCCCAGGTACTTTTGCTCCCATAGCGAAAATCAAAAACTGGCACCCATGAATATACACACAGAAAGTGAACTTATATCTTAAAGTGAAATGTACAAATGTCGTACAGTTGACCTTCTCCTTAGAAGAAAGTGTGCAAAACAAAATAGCACTGGACTTTAAAAAAAAGCAATGAACACCAGAAAAATACCATGAGAGAGGAAATGTTCCAATAAATATGTTGGCAGAGTATAATAGGTGCTCATCTTTTAAACCCAGCAATCTGTCATGGAATATTCCCTGGAAAGCAAAATCACAATACAAAACCAGTGCTGCACTGGGAACATGACAACTGAATAAAGTCCTGGAAGCCAAATAGTTGAGCAATTTTGCCAACCTCAAAAAACCCAAGGGGTTGCGCATACTCTCTGAAAAAAAGTTACGCTGTCCACCCACATGTGTCCTATACGTGGGCCCTGAGAAGCAGCCACAATCATTGTAAAAATAACTGCACCAGTGTCCAGGATTGCAAACTCTTGCCACATCATGGGCAAATACTCATGACTTACTTGCTTTCTCAACATCTTCCCTCCTCACCCCCATGGCTGGTTTTCAACAATTCTCTGTTTTATAAAGACATCTTGAAAGGTACACATACCATAATCTCACTCAAAAATATAAATACTTATAGAACTATGTTAGGCAAAAAGTGTTCAATTGTGGCATTATTCCACCCATCCTGACTGGGAGACTACAAATAAAAGAATGCAATCCAGCAAAAGACCGAAGAATGTCTCTGAGTGCACATCTTTCAAAGACTGACAGTAGCATTCGATCACCCATCCATGCAGTAACCTTGATTGACCCTGCTTTGCTTCAAAGATAGGAAAAGGCCTGCCGCCTCAATCCATGGTGTCTTGTAACTTCAGCTCTCTTATTAGGCAACATGACCTGAGGATGCTGGACCTTCCTTACTTTGAAGCTGAGCAGGGTCTGTCCTGGCTACTAGATGGAGGGGAGACCTGGATGGCTTTCATGTCATTGCAACCCCAACATCACTATAGCTGTACAAATATCGATCAAAGAAAACAAATGTAACCGTGAGTACAGAGATACACATACCCTTGGCTATCTGTAGTCCTTCATAACTGCGGTTATTGGAAAAAAGGCTGAAAAAATATACTTTTCTGCCACACTGGCCCCTCACCAGTGCCCCCTCATATGTGCCCACTCCTACGACTCCACAGATGGCCTTCTCACCTTCCCTGCCCTCTCGATTCCCCTCACACATACGCTGTTTTTGTGAGGCAGATAGATTTGAGATGTTGGCCATAGCCGAGGCTACAGAAAGCTTTTTGTTGCAAACTCAGTCCCTAGACCCCCTCCAACTCTGAAATGTCACTTGGTGCCCTCTAGCCACCCGCCAGACACCTCCACCTCTAGCTGGATGCTATTTGCATGTTGTTTTACCTGAAAATTGCTTTTTTCCATTTTCCAGTATCCTCATCCATAGCTGCGGCTATCTCTCGCATTGAGAGAAAAACAAGATGGCAGCCATTTCATTTCTAAAAACATGCATTTCTGGTAATTTATCGAGATATAGCTATGGATTTTTGAGAAGGGGGCACTCCCTTCTCTTTCAAATATTTTAAAAACTACAGCACGGAATAATCCCAAACCACAAACAGGATGCTTTTGAACGCTTCATGCCCAAGTAGTTTCGGACCTGGTTCAAATCCATCCAGCGGTTAGGGCTGTGTGCTTTGGATATTATTGATATTGTTTGTCTATCAGTAAATGATTGGGAAGTAGGCCGTAACTTTGGAGACATTGGGGGTCATTACGAGTCGGGCGGTAACTGATACCGGGCATACCTTAACGCCCTACTATGAGGTCCCTTAGCGGGTCCCTTCCTTACCACCTGGTCTGACCAGGTGTTAAGGACAGGACCTGTTAAGGGACCTAGACGCAAATAATGTGCTTGCCATACTCCGGGCCCTTTATTTGCGCCCTCCCCATTCCCATTGAGCCCTATGGGGGCTCAAATGGGAATGGGGAATGGTTTGGTGAATGGGGATTTACCAGTCCCGCCAAGGTCAGACTGGACCGGTAAGTCCCCATTTCACCAATCCGGACACGGTACCATTATTGGTGGTAGTCATGGCGCAAATAGCGCCATGACTACCACCAACCTCGTAATGAGGGCCATTGTCTTTTTTCTCTTATTAATCACATATTTATTTTATAACAAATCTTTATGAAACTGCATTCTGGGGGGGGGCGCAAGTCCCTAATCACTTTCGTAATTTCAGCCCAAATCATTACTCAAATCAAAAGTTATTAACAATTGAATTTTAAGAGGTTCCTATGGGAGTCCGACTAACCTTGTCTCTAGGGCGGCTTTTGCAGCTCTATAGTATCTGGAGCTGGTTTCCTAAGCTAAAATAGTAGTGTAACACATACACCAAAAAATTGTTGAAGTTCTACTTACACATTTTTTTTTAGCTTAGTACATTTTGTCCTACTTAAGCAATTTATTTAACTTAGTAAATAGGCCCCATGTATTTGTTTATCTCAGGTGTGTGTGTATGGTGTATGTGTGTATTGTTTATAAGTGTATGGCATATGACTGTATGATGTATGTGTACCTCATATGAGTGCATAGTGTATGAATGGTGCATTGGTGTTTGGTAGGTGAGCCTCTGGCATATGAGTGTGTGGTGTATAAGTATTGGGTTTTGGTTCATGAGTATATGGCGTGTAAGGGCATGCTTACGAGCATACGTCATGTGTGTAAGCCGTATGAACCTGTGGTGTATGAGTTCATGGGTGTTTCAGGTTCAGTACCCTTCAGGAACCTCCCTCAGTCTGGGGTAGGAGGCCAACCAGGATGGAAGGCAGAGCCAATCCTATCCCTGAGGGGCACTATGGCATTCGAGAGGGTCCCAATTTGTGACTCCTCCTCTAGTGCTCGTCTTTATGTGTGCAGTACCAACTTGCATCACCCAATGGCTCTTAACAAAAATGCTGCCCAAGTTCTCGCTTTCTGTTCTAGAACTACCAGAGACGCTAAAACCATGAGAACAGACCATGCGCAGAACAGCAGCCTAACAACACCACACGCAATCCATCATAGAGAGTGAGGACCCATGTAAGGACAGTCAGACCTCCTACACATTTTGCTCATGCTTCACAAGACTCATCTGCAGATACCACTGTAGGCGAGAGAAGCAAAGTTATGGTGGGCGTAAAAAGGCTTGATAAAATAAAATGTTCACCTGAACTTTCCAATTGGCTCAAATGGATGTTTCTCCTTTCACATTTCAGGCAACTCGCTTTTTTCAAGCCACCATAACTTTCCTGGTGTTTGTTAAACATGGCCCAATGTTCCAGCCAGAAGACTGTCAAGACTATACTGCACTGATCATCCCTTATGAGGGGGAAACCAGTTATACAGTTGTCTGCAGCCTTAAGAAATATCTGCCTTGGGATCATAGAGCTATGGGTAAAGTAACACAGCACCTTAAGACAAATACAATTTCCTGGAGGAAAAGGCTTGCATTTCGGCTCATTTGCATACCCACAACGCCTTGATGATGTACCTCTGAAGTGGCGCGGGTTACTAGGTGGTGCAGTGGCATGTGTGACTTGTCTCCAATGGATTATTCTACATATATGTGAAGCCTACCTAGAATTCTGTGCATGAAGGGAACATTATCTCATGAGGTATTTGAACCCCAATCGAGCAACTGATGTTGCAGCCATTTTCTCTTTATATTAAGGTTGTGTGGCTGTTCAAATCTGTATATAAAGTTCAATGTTACAGGATGAAGTGAGCACCAAGCACAGTGTGAATGATGTACTTAGCAAGTATGTTGGTACATGACATGGACATTAACTTTGGCTGAGAGAATACTGGACAGCCAGATTTGAAGGAACGAGGCATTAACAAATCTGAAAGAGGAGAGCACTGAGACAGGTGAAGCAGTGAAAGGAAGTCAAACCATGACTTCTTATTTATAATGAATGGAAGTGAAACAAATAAGTGAACACTGAACACCTTATCTTCTTGTACCTATGATGAAAGGCCCATGCAGTGAGTAAGCGAGTGAGAAATAGGAGAATGATGATGTGTGGACAGAGGACGGGTCGGACTGGTCCATAACATTGTCTCGGACGCCAATGAAAAAGTTGGCCACAGTTGCCAATGGCTATTCATTCCTTTTGTGACTCTATTTGAATGGTACCGAAGGGGTCGTTTTTTGATATAATGTGAAGCAAACTGTGCATTTTAAAGAATGTATATTCAGCCACGCTGGTCACAACTATTAGCCACATAGTGAAGTAGCTCATCGAACTGGCCTACATTGGGCTAAAAAAGTGGCCCACTTTGACCCATACAATTGGCCCACACCAGCATTTTGCCTTTATGGTTCGACCAAGGGTCTTTTGACCTATAGACCAGTCCAACCGGGAGAGAATGGGAGAAAAGTATCAGGGGCGGACTGAGAAAAGGGAGAGAAAGCAGAGAGAGGAAGAGAGAAAGAGAAAGTAAGAGAGAGAGAGAGAGAAAGGCATGCCTATGAGGAGAGAGGAAATAAGGAATACTAGGGGCGAGGGACAGTCACATAGTGAGAGCAAAGGAAAAAAGAGGGAGAAAGAAAAAGAGCGAAAAGAGAAAGGGAATGTTGAGAGAGGGGGAGACCAAGAATAGATAAAAAGGACAGAAAGAGACAGGAGAGAGGGAGAGAGAGAAGAGAGAGGGTGAGAGAAGAACTGAAAGGGAGAGATTGAAAAGAAGCTGGACCATGTCAATGGCTAGAGTGACTTTACAGGCAGGAATCCATAGTGAGATAATACTTCTACTTGAGTCAGAACCTCTGCAAGCAAAGAACATACAAAGAGCCAGCGCTCGACTTTCAGTTTCAATCTGGAAATGATGAAAGGAAGCAATGGAGCAGACAACAAGCAAGCTGACTGCAAGTTCAGTGCCGGCTGCTCAGTAATCGCCCCAACGCCTACTGCAGAGCAGCGGATTGGAGATCAGGCTGCTCAGCCCTAGGCTGTTCCGTGCTTGAGCAATCTGTTCACTGCGGCACTCAGGCTACCCTTCCCCTCATGTAGCGCTCTGACGCCTGCGGGCATTTAGCGCTTTATAAGAATTCAAATAAATAAATAAAATAAATCTATGGATAACTCCATACAAAACACACATCATCAAGAAGACCCAAAAAGCATGGTCACTCCTTCAGCTCCTCCAAAATGATAAACCATTAATCCCCTCCCCGAGTTTCAGAATAGTCGTCCAAGCCCTCATCATCTCTCATGTGGATAGGGTCAACTCCCTAGTCTCAGGAGTCCTAGACACCACTTTGGTCACCCTGAAAGCCATCCAGCAGAGCTATGCAAAAAATGCAACCACATGAACGCATTCCGCAACAATTGCACTGCCTACCTCATTGATTACACATCATGTTCAAGGCAGGCTGTGTCACCTACAAAGCAGTAACAGTCCACACTCCACTCTACCTGCCAGAGAAACACACCATCACCGCAGTTCAGTGCACTACGAGAAGCATGACTTAGCCAGACGCGACACAAAGGAATGCAAAAGGGGAAAAACGTGGAAGCAGCCCTTTTCCTGGTATGCACCCTGTCCCTGGAACGAGTTAACAATGCACATGAGACTGCCTCCCTCCATCCTACTCTTCAGTAAGGACCTTACAACCCAACTCTTCAAATAACATCTCCCAATTGCTAATTGCTCACCCAAAGCGACTTCTCTCCTTCCCTTTAAAGCTACCACCACCCGTGCTTCATATACTCATCCCTGCAACCTCTGCTGCTCCAGAACCCTACCTAGAACACCCTGCGTTATTTACCTTTGTACAGAGCTTCCCAGCTAGTTGTATATCTAAAGAATCCCATACATACACACATACATAGTGTGGACGGCCACTTCTTAGCAGGTGTGATTTCCTCACCCAAGCACGGGTTAGTACCGTGCAGAACTGCCACAGACAAAGCCCTGTCTGTGAGATGCATATCCAAGTGATCATTAGGAGGGTATTAGACAGAAAGACCAAAAAGAACATTTCGAAAGGCTGAAATATTCGACCAAATCTCGCGTTCGCTGGCATTATAGTGAACAAGGGAAGCAGGGGCTGCGGGGGTATCCCCCCACGCACTTGTTCACTATAATGTCAATGGGAGCTGCAGGGGAGTCGGCCGAACCCGTTCGTATAAAGTAAAATAAAAAGGAAAAAAAACCATCCTGCAGCGCCGGTTCCCAATCACAGAAGTGAATGGTGAATGGGAACAGGCGTTGCAGGGACATGGCGAGTCGGTGGCACACCAAGGAGTGTGCCGCCAACGGGTAAGTAAGGGGGTGGGTGGGATTGGGTTATCCAAAATGGCTACAGGGGGAAATAGCGAATTTCGAACAAATAACATTCGGTCATTTCTTCCTCTGTCATTTTGGATGCGTAAAAATCACCCAAATTCCATTAGGTGCCCTCTGGCTTCAATTCTTTAGTAGAAAATTAGGACAATATCTGACCATGCTCTGCAGAGATGCTGGGTTGGACTTTTTCCCTGCTGACACTCTTAGGAGACAGGACTGAGGGAGACCAGTGATTGGCACCCCTTGCCTTGCTCCCTGAAGTCTGCGCTTCGAGAAGTAATAGCGAACAATAAAGTATGGGCCAACCTCAGTGATCGAAGTGAGCGGGAACGGTCTGGAGCGGTGTTCCATTGCTTTTATTTTTTTTTCTGTTTCCCATTCTTCTACTTTTTTTCGACCACATTCACCATTCTATATAAAGGGGTTTCCATTCATGTCCCTGTGCAAGTGTAACGTTGTCACGTAGACTATTGCAATGCCCTGACTTCAACACCGTGTCACATGTTGCACTATGCTTCCACCTACCCTGTCCCCTGCCGAGACCATAGGTCCACTACTTCTTCTGGTACACTTCTACCAGTGGCCAAGCTGCTAGGTGGCAAGTTATTAGATTGCACAGAATGTGTGGTTCTATATGTGCACACTGTGCCGTGCGTTGGGCGGGAATTGCAGGGTTATTAGGCCATGAGTCAATGATCTGAGCAACAGGCACTTGCATTTGAATTTTCTAGGTGGAATGAGTAAACTGCTATAAGAGAATTTTCTAGAGGTAGAGGGACACTGGCATGGTATTTATGGCAGCAAAATTAAAATTGCATTGTGATTTCCTTGGGGAAATGGGTGTGCTATTACAATCTGTGTACTAACAAAAACAAACTCTAAGTGACATACCAACATTAATACCAATAATGGACATTTATAGATCAAGTGATCATTAAATAGCCCTAAGAATGATGAGAAGTCCCTAAAACGTATCGATTTCTTGAAGAAAACTATTTCACACGATGTGGCGGCGTCCCGCGTTTATGATCGCCGGTGCCATCTTGTGAATAGCTGAAATAGTGTCACGTTAATGACACAATGCAACCCAGTGACATCATCCGCTCCATGGCGTCACCGCGTTGTTTACAAATGCACCCATTTTGAGCATGAGTGCTCGTCTAGCTCCGTGTAGGAGCAGCATAAGATTTGTAATGTGAATTGGAACACTATATGCAGCCCCTTTGCTGCCCGGAGCTCCGGGACATTGACCTGGCAGCAGGACAGCTCCCCTGTTTGCAAAGGGTACAGGGGTGGACTGGCCTATAGGGAACGCTGGAGATTTCCCAGTAGGCCTCTGCAGCCTGGGCCTTTTTTGGGTGGTATTTCCTATGTTTCCCATAGGAGAAGGCTTTTGCTTGCTGAAAATGTGTAATATGGGTCCACTTTTGAAAATTATTTCCAGTGCCTCTTTTGGTCGCCAGCCCGCCCCTGAAAGGGCAAGGTGTCCTGCGGCCAGGAAAATGAGTGTGCTGAGCAGGAATTGCTCGGCACACATTGCCCTGTCAGCGGGACACCTTTCGCGTTGGGCACCCTCATTGAGGTGCCCAATGGGAGAGGTGTCCCACTGACAAATGTCACGCAGCTGCTCCCCCTTGGTTAGGGTGACCAGACGTCCCGGGTTACCCCGGAATTCACCTTCCGTCCCAGGTCCCCAGATTGTTTTCATTTTAAAAACCCCGTCCGGGGTTGGGTGGCTACGGACATTAAAGTTGTAATTTTTTTTTCACATCACTTTCAGAATTTTGAATTTGGAGGTTTGGCTTGAACCCCCAATCTTTCAGGTACAAGTCACAACTCTTACTGACTGTACCATAGAGACTGGCTTCGATTTGAGTGTACAGGAAGCCATGTTATATCAATTAGAGCAAACGCCTGTTTTGAATTAGAATACTAAGATTTACAGACAAAACTACACAAATGAGATCATATACAGTTTATAGAAAGGAGAAGTGCTGGAAATAGGATTGGGTGGTGGTTGTGGGGCGTATTGGAGAAGGGGCGGTAATTGGTGGGCTGCAATGGGGTAGTCCCTCTTTTATGTTGTTGGTCATCCAGGTTTTTCGTTTTAGAAATCTGGTCACCCTACCCTTGGTATGCCACTGGGCCTCAGTGATCTAATGTGCTCTGTGCGAGAGCACTGTGCACACGGGCTCTGTGTGCACAGTGCGCTCTCATAGAGCAGATTAGCTCACATACTAGGGCGACCAGATTTCCAAAACAAAAAACCGGGACGACCAACAACATAAAAGAGGGAGTATCCCATCGCAGCCCTCCGATTACCGCCCCTCCCCCAACACGTCCCCACACCACTACCCAATCATATTTCCAGCACTTCTCCTTTCTATAAACTGTAATGATCTCTTTTGTGCAGTTTTGTCTGCGAATCTTGACATGTTAATTCTAAACAGGCGTTTGCTCTAATTGATATACATGGCTTGCTTTACAATCGTTTCCAAGCCAGTCTCTGTAGCACAGTCAGTAAGTGTTGTGACTCGTACATGAAAGGTGGGAGGTTCGAGCCAATCCTCCAACTGCAAGATTCTGAAAATGTGAAAAATGATCATGCAAACACAGACGGGGTTTCTAAAATGAAAAAAAACTCTGGGACGCCTGGTCACCCTGGCACATACAAGCGCACTGTGCACGGTTGTTTGGCAGGGCTGGGGCAGAGACAAGCCGGATCCTGAAATCTGGTTAGAGATCTGATGCCGGATCTTGGATCCAGCGAGAGCCGCCTCATTAGCCAGTGGTGAGTACATGAGTTTAAAAACATAGTTTGGCTTACCCCTTGAAACTGACATTTCCACTGTGATTTTAACTATACTAATAGAGTTATAGGGGCTACATAGGCTTGAGAGTCCCGAAATTAGTATCGCAGAGTTTAGCCAGTGGTAACATCTAACAATAATCCGGGTCAAATTTACCATTACTTAACTGGGTTGCCTTGAGCACATCTCGGCCGTGTCACACACCCGAAATTCAGGCCTCCAATCACTTTTTACAGTCGAAACTGCATTACTTTATCCTGGCCTAGAGAAATATGTAAATCAACCTCCATCTTTCAATTGAGAGCTATGGTCTCTACGGAATGACAACGCAGAGCAACAGAAGTTCGAATCCGGGTCCCGTGCTTAGAGATTGGTCTTAGGTATTAAGCGCATGATAAAAGAATAATTAATTAATTATGCTGGCCCTTCTCAACGAACTCACATGCACTGAAGCGATCACAGACATTCCTTTCCGGGACTAAGTCATACCCACCCCGGTTCTGTTTTCTCTTGCACATGCTTCCCATCATCTTACCTCCTCCCTACTCTCCCTACCCCTCAGACTAAGGTCTGGAAATTCCAATCATGGGCACAATGTGCCAGGCACTCTGGTACTACTACAGTGGTGATTTGGCACACATAGCATACAAATAACCTACTATACCGAAGAAAAACATATTTTTCTGTGGCCTTGATAGAGTTACTAGTTTGAAAGTTGGATGCATTTAAGAAGCAATTAAAGGTCAATGTGTAGTGCTTGGCCAGTACACCCAAACATTGATATGGTGGGTGCGACAGCACATGCACAGACAACAAAGGCAGGTTATGCTAATGGAGGAAACATATGTACAGTGCAACAGTTATCCTTATAGAAGAAAGAATGTATATGTCAGAGTGTGGCTGTCTCTGGCTAAATAAAGCATGTAGGCACATTTTATATACTCTTAAAATTGAAAGAACAGGTAGAAAATAAGTAGGCCGTGAAATCACACAATTTCAATCATTTCACCAGTGTGGTTGCAAATGCCAAAAAAGGTTTTGGGCCATTTCAACCATAACTCATAAGTATTGGTCATAAGGTGCAGACTTGCATCAGCCACAAGTGGAATTAACAAACTAGGGAGAGAAATATGGAAAATCAGCCAGATGGAGTTCCTCATGTATGGTGTTGTTCTTCATCATTCTCGTGAGTCTTTGGTTTTAATCATCATCACCAGGGATGGTCTGCTCTTCCACATCCCCCCAGGTCTTCTTCTGGGGTGGTCTTGCTGGTAATAATCAGGGAGGGGCTGGACTTTTTCATTGCCCAAGTCTTCCAGTCAGGGATGGTCTTGGTTTTAAAGATCATCACCAGGGATGGTCTCGTCCTCCTCATCTCCCGAGTCTACATATGGGATGGTCTTGGTCGTTATCATCATCGCCAGGTATGATCTGGTCTTTCTCATCCCGAGGATTTCCTCTGGGATGGTCTGGGTCTTAATCATCACCACCAGGGATGGTCTGGTCTTCCTCATCCCCCAGGTTTCCCTCTAGGAAGGCAATTGATGCAGATACTGACGAGGACTACAAAAAATGAGGATGATGATGGTGGAGACAGGACCATGCTGATCAAAAAAGGAAAATCGTTGACTTTTGTATATATATGTATGTATGTATCATTAGATTTTTAGTAGAGTGGGCCTACCTGGGAAGCAATAGTGAGGGATAAAGCAATGGAATACAATATTATGAATGGAATATGGAGTGAGCGGTTATGGAGGGGTACATGCCTGTGTCCAGACGGTTCTGCAGATTGTCGGTCCATGTGATGATCTTTAAGGTGAAGTGTCTCAGTTGCAAGAGATCCTCTGGAGAGAAAGTACATTAAGGGATACAGGCAGGTGAAATAGGTAAGGAGTGAATGGCAGTTCCTGTCTGGGTCCAGTCAGTTCCACAGATTATCGGTCTATGTGATGATTGTTGAGACGATGCATCTTCAGGACTTTTATGATTTACTAGAGAACCCTTAACCATCCAGGACCCCTAGATTCAGGTCCCACTTGTCAGACAATTCTGCCTACGCCTCTGATCCAGGTGTGTCCAGATCCGAGAGCTGTGTGTCCACAGTGCCGGGTGGTTGAGTGGTGTTTATACACTTTGGTGGGCGAGATGTAGAGTGCTTATGTTTTAGTGTGTGTTAGAAGGGGTCTTCAAGTTCTGTGTGTGTGTGGTGCTTAGTGAGTAGGCATATTATGAAGAGTGAGGTGGAACTTTAGCCTGTTAATAAGGGGGGGCAGTGGAAAGACTGTAGGGGGTCTGTACTTCAGCTCTCTGTATGGTAGAGGAGAGGCACAGAGGACCCGAGCCAAGATTATCTATTATTGGTAACATAGTCGAGCAATCAATGCCTAGCTTCTCAGGAGGTGATGCAGGCTGGTTCTTAAGTACTGTGTAGTCCCCAAGAACCCACAAAGGAACGTCCACACACTGTATTGGTTAAAACACAGTCTTTATATAATTAAGTTCAAGGTTATGTACAAAATCACAGTAACTCACTTTGTGCTCAGTTAATCTACAATGGCAAATATATACAGTTCTAAGTGGTACCACAATTATTATTAGATTTCATTGAAGTGCATCAACTGTAATCTGGTTAAATGTCACACAAATCATTTAATAAAGGTAACCAACAATAGACATAGGAGGAAAAGCAGTTGGTTAGAACAATTGGCATAATACTGGCCTCTACCGTTAAAAACAGTTCTGTCTGGAGATCCCCCCCACCTGGGCAACCTGTAAAGTAAAGATATATCACAAGCCCAGTCCATATATTGTTCTATGTCTTATTTCCTTCCTTAATGTTTCTACCACCCCAATGTACCTGGAATAGCAGAGTTCGATGTCGGGTCGTCGACAGATCCTTCTTGAGCGGCTCCCTTTAAAGCAGGAGCTACGGATCGTTGAGATCCCTCGAAGAAAGTGAACTCGACATCGAGGTGGCCGCTTCGGTACCAGCGGTGCTTGTCGACGGCGATTCGAACACGTCCTGCAAGGAAGAGGCATGCAGGGCACCTCAATGTCGATAGTTCAGGACCGAAAAGAGTTTCGGAAGAACTGTGGCCCAGCAAGGGTGGCGAGTCGTCCGGCGTCTCTACGGTCGTTGGGTGGCAGGAAACCCATCGGCAGATGCTCCTCGGCGCGTCTGCAGCCTGGCCTTCTCCGGTGGGATAAGGCGGGCGGCAGTGCAGACAAGTGCATCCGGGGATCAAAAGTCTTAGACAAAGGAGCGTGCCGCTCTGGTCATCGGTGGCTCTGTGTCAAGCGGTCCCCGCTTCTGGGCAACACAGCTTCAATGGGCCTCCAGCGGTTACAGCAAACTTGCGATCCCTGGTCAACGACAGTGGACGGAATGTCCGGTGCTTATCTTCGTTCTACTCGGCGGTCCCAGTCTCTGGTCTGCAGCTTCTCGAAGGTCTGACTTCCAGGGCGCTTCAGCGAAGGTTAGCGGTGCTCGATGGTCCCTCGGAGCACGGGAAGAGGGCGCCCAATCAGGTCCTCTCTTGGATCAGTTTCGACGGCTTTCGGATTTCGGCGAAGGGAGACAGCAGTCAACCTTCTTCTTCAGGCTCAGCTTCGAGATTAAGCATCAGTTTCAACTTCAGCTTCTGAACGATTTCTAGCAGTGAGAGGCCCCCAGATATACTAGTTGATCTCTCATTCATTCTGCTGCGTCAAACTCAGGCAACCAATCACTCAGACTGTCAATCTGGAAAAGTGAATACCCTTCATTTGAATGACAGACCTAACTTGATGGCCGAAGGCCAACCGTCTTATGCACCGAATTATAGAAATACAGACTGCTATGCTTGACCAACAAGCGGCCATTTTAAACGTAGCAAGAATCGCCATTTTGCTTGTTAACCATTGCTCATTGCTTTCTGTCTAAACTGCTTTGCAGCTTGCAATTCTTGCGAATTCTGCTTACTCTGCTCAACTGTTAACATTGTTGTCTGAATATGAAAGGACAAGGTCGCGGTACTGAGGAGTTCGTTGAAACTCCTCATGAGTAGCCCAGAAAGGAATGCCCACGCTCCCTCTCTGTAGCCTTGAGGGAGAGCTGCAGGGCATTTAATCATTTCACAGCTGCCAGCCAGTCTCGTACTGTGGTAGAATATGTTAGAATAAAGCAGCTGAAGGCTTGAATTATGCTCTTCTTACGGCCCCCCTTTGCAAAACCCTTTAGAGCGTGTCAGCTCCCAGGACACGAATAGTACCTCATAGATAGCAAAGCTTGGAATGTGGCTCTTCCCCCATGTGCAGCTTGCTTCCAAGAACAGAACCACCGTGTTCTGTTCAACAACTAGAAGATGCCTCTGCACTTTCTAATTGCACATTGCTACTAGAATAGACATCGAAAGTGTCATAATTGTCATACCCGTCAGAAATGTCCATCGTCATCCCGAGTTCAAAGAAACTTAATAAAGGGGGGTGTTAAACATGACATCGCTGATTGTATGATATGCATTTTGTATATATGTAACTGATGTACGTAATTCGCTCTCTTGCGTTCCTCGAGGTCTAGAAAACTCACGTCGCGGGGCGTGAGACCACAGTTGGCCAATTGGGACTATTTTTGCTTGCAATAAACCCTAGCATTGGGAATTTGAACCTCGTGTCTGGCGCATCTTTTCGTGTATGGTTATTGCCTTGATTCCATATCGCGAGGGACCCCTAGGGGCCCCTTTCAAATTGGCGCCCGAATAGGGACCCTCCCCCACTTGGCCCATCGTATACGTTGTAACGGAGTAAAGGCAGAAGAACGGAGAGGACGGGACGATCGAGCCGGGATCAAGAGGTGTACGGGGCGCCCTGTAGAAGTGAGGAGAGATTCCTTCCGCAGATCTGCACATATCTGATCCCTGATCGACGTACCGGGCCAGAGGGAAAAGGAGGCAAGGGTCCCGAGACGAGGCAGAAGCCAGAGAAGCACACACACGACTTTGGGAGAGGTTGCGTTAGGACAGGCGACTTGTTTTATCAGGTGAGTCATTCCCCGATTCAAACGAAAACCTGATTTTTGGTAGAGTGTTGATTTTGCAAATTCAAACGTCCAGGTAAAGGTTAGCTAACCAAAGGGGAAGGTTAAAAACATGCCTGGAGTACTGTCCACTTTAGCGGGGCTTTTCCGCTGCGGTAGACAGTCCTTAGAATATGGCCAAAGTGCACCACCTGGGGGAACGCCGGCTTATGACATGTATGCAAAATATGGTGTGGGTGCGATAATATTTTGTGAAATTTGGCATAGGCAAACTAGAAAGCAACAGGACCATCAGTGGCCGATTAATGGTAGCTTTGAGATTGCGAGAATAACCTAGAAAGGGTGCTGATTAGGAAAAAAGCGCGACCCGCAGCTTTTGAGACTGTCAAAGATTGGAGGAGGGAAGCAATGCTCTGATATAGGAGTAGAGAGAAGCATGCGCGTAGGCACAAATCGAAGCTTGAGGTAGCAGAAGAAAACGAGGAGGAGGAGTGGACGGCAAGTCTAAGACGGGAAGGGAGACATGAGCAAATGAACATAGAAGGAGTATACCCGCAGCGGGAACTACACATAGCAGACAAATTAATGGAACATTTGTTAACTAATACGGGTTGAGGCCCAAAACCAGAATCTAAACCAAACACGCCAGTAATGACTGCGCAGGCCCAACCAGTAGCTCTCTTACCCCCTCCCGTAGCCCAAGCACTGTCCCTCACGCAAGCATTAACCCAAGCCCCACCCACAGCTCAAGCCCTCCCACAAGCGCAGACCGCAGACGTACAATTTCCCAGCACCCAGCAAGGCCCTTCACAGATGCCACCTGTGTCACTTGTCCCATCCGCACCTCCCGCTCCAGAGACAGATTCAGCACCATCCGCCCCTCCCGAAGTCGAAATTGAGACCGGGGAGGCGAGAGGCGGGGCTGAAGGAACAGGATTTGGACGGGTAACTCGAAGCGCGATCAGCAAAGAAAGAAAGATTGAATTACAGCAAGAGGCAGAAATGTACATAGAAGGAAACGATGGGACGGCAGCATTGGCCTCATTGTATGGGTACCGAAGAAGCAACGAGAGACAGGTAGTTTTGGAATGCATGGGGGAAATTTTGGTGGGAGAATGGAAAAAGATACTTGGGAATTTACCGCCACAACGATTGTTAGATTTGAATAAGTTACCACGCAGTGAGCAAAGAGATGAGGATGTAAGAAAACATGTGTACAAACTCATTGAACTGAAAAATGAAATGGAAGATAGATATGCTGAAATGTTTGCTACACCTGAATATAGTAGTGAGTGTATTAAGAAAGGAAGGAAGGAGGCGTCGAGGTTGTATATGCAAAAATCGTGGCCGAGAGTTTTTTCAGGTGGTGCAAAGCATTTGCCGGTACCGGGACAAATAGGTGATAAACAAAGATTGTAGGCATGGGTGGGGGAAACAATGCGATGGATGTCGAACAAAAGAACGTCAGTGAAGGAAGTAAGTGAGATATGCAATGGGCACCCATTGGAGATGAGAAAAGAAGCGATGCGAACGATAGTAGGAGTGTTACTGCAGCGGGTCATTGGATACAATAGAGGGAGAGGAAATGCACAAGGCAGGGGAAATTTGAATAATATGCACGGGGTGTCATTGGGAGTAAATCAATGTGCATACTGTAAGGAGGAAGAACACTGGCGAGCGCAATGCCCGCACCTACAGAATAGAGGTGGGTTTGGCCAGTGAAGGCCTCATAGAGGACATCAGGGGTCAAATGGCCCAAGCAGAAATAGCATGCAGCAGCAGCAGGGATATACCAATGGAGGTACTCAAAACCAATCCTATGGTCAAAACCAAGCGCAACAGAACCAGGCATTGAACCAAAGTGTTCCGAACCAAAATCAGGGCGGGCAGGGCCAACAGAGAAATGATCAGAGTGGAGAAAACCGAGGGGGAAATGGGAATATTTTTGATACACAGCCAAACACGTATTATAGCAGCAACGGTGACTACACATCGGACGATGTGTTATTTTCGCAATAGGGCAGCCCACGGCAGGGGTCGGAACCAGTGTCTATTCCCTGAATCAGAGAGGACCCTACGTAGAAATGAGAGTCGGGAATAAGGAGCACCGTTTCCTTGTAGATACAGGGGCACAGAAGTGTTCGATAGACCACCACTTGGTTCCGGAGATCCCACTGTCGGGGCAAAAGAATGTTTCTGTGAGGTTCCAGGTACACCAGTAATTAACAAAGGAAGAGGACCCAAGGTTGGAGTCCTCCCGTCCCCTGCACACTCTAAGTCTACGCAACAGGGGCGTAGATATTTTAAGGTAAAATTCAAAATATTTGTTTTTAGACTATCTATAGGAAAATGATTTGTCGAGACTATTAACTTAGAACAGAAGGACAATCGTTTTGGTTTATTAGGTGTTCAAAAGTGGAATGAGCACCTATTTATTAATACATAAAACAATGTGTAGTCAAGGCAGGAAAAACACAACAACATTATAATGTCAACGTAAAGATGATTGATTGAGATTCCACTTTCTGTGGCTTGACGCGTTTCGAGGAGATTCCTCTTCTTCAGAAGCCTTTGTGGATCTACTGTCTAGTCATTGTGTACATAGAAATGAAGATCAAAAAGAAATCAATCAATCAAACGAGAGTATATGTCTATATAAGCTTCATTGATCAATAAAATACAGTTTCATAACTACAATCAGATTGAATATATACACATATTGTGCTCTATATTGTTCAAATTCAGTTTAGTACACCCAGGGTTGCTATATTTTTAGTTGAAAACAACTCCAAAGAATATCAGTCTAGTGCATTCCCTAGCACCTCTAGTGGGAGTCTAGCAGACATGATGACCCAGAGGAGGACAATTTAATTGAGTCTGGTTGACGCGGGCTACTCACCCAACGAAGTTGTTTTGACAAGGAAAAACATTTTCTAGGTAAAGTGTACTAACCTATAGAGGTCTAATGTTGTGGCTGAGAAGCCACCCACAGTGAGCGGTGCGTCAAAAGGTTGCATATTAGAGGAGCCAAGTTCTCGATGTAAGTATTTTCCTGATGCCGGTTGGTGTTCCGACACTCTCGATATGACCTGTATGAAATAGTAATCACGTACAGGTCACCATGTGTGATTCGATGTAGCTATACAAGTGTGAAAACCAAAATACATTGGTCGGGATATGCCAAAATACCTTTCTGCGGCACGATTCAATGATGTGGTAGTCTCTGGGAAACGTGTAACATCTCAGGGGGAGCAGGTGAAAATTGATCGGCGAAGTCCTAAAGCCAGCCGTTGTCTGTGAAAAGACAATGGAGTGTAGGTAAGCCTGCGGAACTTAGTAAAGTATAGATAGCGTGAGTCGAGTGTGCAGAAAGTTGGAAGAACGCGTACCTAATCCATCGCGATGTTCTATTGAATCGGCAATGTTCTGCTCGTTGTTAGCACGATCTCCATGGAAACCAGGGACCGTGTAGAAGAAGTCTGGTATTTAGCGGGCTAAATTCAGTGGAGAGACATCAAAGACGGACTAACCCAATCGTAACAGAATGTGGCGGCCATCTTAAGCAGTCTGGGTAACACTAGTAAATCAATGAAGTAGCATGTAAACAATTCATAGTGGCATCATCAAATAACTGAAACAGGATGATGATGCCAATAGCATGATTTTAAGAAGTCCATGCTTCACCCATAGTGATCAAATATAGAAATCAGAATAATTTTCTCAAATGGTTTTTTACGTGATAGTGCTAAACAATGTGGCATTACTAAGGCATTCAAGTATAGGTGAGTCCCCATAAACATTCATTTCTTTTATTACACTTCGCTGAAACATCTGATAAAAAATCTACCAGGTGTCCTCACATTCTTTGTGATTGGCTGAACCATCTGGTTACGAGTACCAGGTGTCCTCACATTCTAAGTTGTACGTGACATATTCAATGTTTAGCCTTAGGGGATACCAATGTAGATTACATCTTATGACAAGGGTCTCAACTATGGATCCTTGCTTGCAACTGAGCATTTAGGAGTACAAACTGTGTAACATGACGTAGATACTCTACTTAAATGGTGGCGTCCCCATAGTTGGTGCTATTTGTGCAACAGATGGCTATTGTTCAATCGGGAGCCATTATGTTACTGATCATCTCATATATCAGGTGGGTAATTATTGGATCGTTGCTGACAACCCATGTCCCAAGACTTAGTAAATATGTTGGTGTATACTATAGGGTGCAGGGTCTACAGGACAAAAATATCTAGACTGTTAAAAAATGCTCAGATAAAGCAGTTAAGGGATGTTTCCTCATTGAGTCCCCTTGGGTATTTAGTGTCTAGAAGGTATATCCAGAATTTTTCTCTTTGTGCCAACAATCTTGTATAGTTACCACCTCGCTGTGGTTTGCTAACAACTTCAACGACCTGAAATCTCAATTGGCTGATGTTATGTTTAGCTTCCATGAAATGTCTGGCTACCGGTGATTTCTGATTTAGGCAACGGATGGTAGACTTGTGCTCTGAAATTCGTTCGACTGGCAGGAAGATAAAGATCAGAAGCTTCGCCACCTGTTTAACAGCAGGCGTCATATATGCTTTGAAATGCCCATGTGGTAAATTGTATATTGTATATTGGACAGACCACGAGGTCCCTAAGAGAACGAATTTCAGAGCACAAGTCTACCATCCGTCATGTTACACAGTTTGTACTCCTAAATGCTCAGTTGCAAGCAAGGATCCATAGTTGAGACCCTTAGAACTTAGAATGTGAGGACACCTGGTACTCGTAACCAGATGGTTCAGCCAATCACATCATCATCCTGTTTCAGTTATTTGATGATGCCACTATGAATTGTTTACATGCTACTTCATTGATTTACTAGTGTTACCCAGACTGCTTAAGATGGCCGCCACATTCTGTTACGATTGGGTTAGTCCGTCTTTGATGTCTCTCCACTGAATTTAGCCCGCTAAATACCAGACTTCTTCTACACGGTCCCTGGTTTCCATGGAGATCGTGCTAACAACGAGCAGAACATTGCCGATTCAATAGAACATCGCGATGGATTAGGTACGCGTTCTTCCAACTTTCTGCACACTCGACTCACGCTATCTATACTTTACTAAGTTCCGCAGGCTTACCTACACTCCATTGTCTTTTCACAGACAACGGCTGGCTTTAGGACTTCGCCGATCAATTTTCACCTGCTCCCCCTGAGATGTTACACGTTTCCCAGAGACTACCACATCATTGAATCGTGCCGCAGAAAGGTATTTTGGCATATCCCGACCAATGTATTTTGGTTTTCACACTTGTATAGCTACATCGAATCACACATGGTGACCTGTACGTGATTACTATTTCATACAGGTCATATCGAGAGTGTCGGAACACCAACCGGCATCAGGAAAATACTTACATCGAGAACTTGGCTCCTCTAATATGCAACCTTTTGACGCACCGCTCACTGTGGGTGGCTTCTCAGCCACAACATTAGACCTCTATAGGTTAGTACACTTTACCTAGAAAATGTTTTTCCTTGTCAAAACAACTTCGTTGGGTGAGTAGCCCGCGTCAACCAGACTCAATTAAATTGTCCTCCTCTGGGTCATCATGTCTGCTAGACTCCCACTAGAGGTGCTAGGGAATGCACTAGACTGATATTCTTTGGAGTTGTTTTCAACTAAAAATATAGCAACCCTGGGTGTACTAAACTGAATTTGAACAATATAGAGCACAATATGTGTATATATTCAATCTGATTGTAGTTATGAAACTGTATTTTATTGATCAATGAAGCTTATATAGACATATACTCTCGTTTGATTGATTGATTTCTTTTTGATCTTCATTTCTATGTACACAATGACTAGACAGTAGATCCACAAAGGCTTCTGAAGAAGAGGAATCTCCTCGAAACGCGTCAAGCCACAGAAAGTGGAATCTCAATCAATCATCTTTACGTTGACATTATAATGTTGTTGTGTTTTTCCTGCCTTGACTACACATTGTTTTATGTATTAATAAATAGGTGCTCATTCCACTTTTGAACACCTAATAAACCAAAACGATTGTCCTTCTGTTCTAAGTTAATAGTCTCGACAAATCATTTTCCTATAGATAGTCTAAAAACAAATATTTTGAATTTTACCTTAAAATATCTACGCCCCTGTTGCGTAGACTTAGAGTGTGCAGGGGACGGGAGGACTCCAACCTTGGGTCCTCTTCCTTTGTTCTTATTTACTATAGGGTTGTTGTGCCAAAACCCTCTATTCCTCCTCTGCACCTCATAAGAATATAGAGATCACTCCTTGTGGGTGTTTAAACAATACTTCGCAATACTTTCTCTAATTAGGTGTGCATTTACCTTACTACTACACCAGTAATTAACCCCATGTCCGAAGCTGTCCCAATTACAATAGGACCATTTACAGAACAATGTCCATTTCTTCTGACAGAAAATTGTGGGAGAACTTGCTACGATTCAATTTGTTAAGAAAATTGGGGGCAGTTATACATTGTACGGCAGATGGGGTGTTCCTCACGATGTGGCCTCACGATGCACCGGTGACGGAATTTATGTCAAAAGCGTTACCAGAAGAGCTAAGTAGAGTACCAACCTATCTGTGGGCAATGCATGATAACAATGTAGGATGCTTGAAAATAGAGCCAGCAAAAATAACTTTGAAAGAAGGTGTTACATTACCACGAATTCCCCAGTATAAACTTTCTGTTGAAGGTGAGAAGGGATTAAAAAGTATTGTTACTGACCTGGTGAGATTGGGGGTGGTTGAAGAAATTGCTGGTAGCACGTGCAACAGCCCGATTCTTCCAGTTTACAAGAAAGGAGGCAATGAAGTACCATATAGTTTCATAATTGATCTGCGCGCATTGAACAAAGTGGTAGACCCACAATTCCCTTTGGTCCCAGACGTCACAACAATACTGACAATGATACCGGCCACTGCAGAATACTTTAGTGTAGTTGATTTGAAGAACGCGTTCTTTAGCATTCCAGTGGATAAAAGCAGTAGATATCTGTTCGCGTTCACTCTAGGAGGTCGATCATTCACATTCACACGCATTCCACAAGGATACACAGAAAGCCCAAGCATTTACAGCAGAGCGCTAAAAGAGCAGCTAGACATGTTAGAATTACCCAAAGGTTGCATACTCTTGCAGTACATAGATGACTTATTACTAGCTGCTGACACAAAAGAGATCTGCAAAGAAAGTACTATATTACTATTGACACACCTAGCGACCCATGGTCACAAGGCAAGTTTGAAGAAATTCCAGTATAATCAAAAGGAAGTGTCTTATTTAGGTTACCTACTTTCGAAAGAAGGGAGAAGATTAACACCAGAACGCATAGAAAGTATTTCTAGTATGCCTATTCCAAAAGCTCAAAAAGGAGTGAGAGCTGTAATAGGCATGGCCTCTTATTGTTGGCAGTGGATCAGTAATTTTGAGTTGATTGTGAAGCCGATGATAAAGTTAACTAAAAAGGATGCAGTGATGCCTTTACAGTGAGATGAGGAATGTCAGAAAGCGTTTGAGCAATTGAAAGCTGCATTGTGTGCTGCACCAGTTTTAGGCACTCCTAACTATAAAAAGATCTTTAGACTATTTGTGAGCGAGAGTGAAGGATGTGCATTGGCGGTTTTGACACAGGAACAAGGTGGAAGAAATAGGCCATGCGGCTATTAGTCTTCCGCGCTGGATCCTGTAGCGCGCGCACTACCACAATGTTTGCGATCCATCGCAGCGGCTGCTGCGTCAGTGAAACAAACGGAAGGAATGGTATTGGGGCACACTTTAATTCTGATGGTGCCACATTCCATAGACGTTCTATTAAACAGAACACAGACGCAACACCCCACCTTTGCTAGACTAACAAGATATGAGCTCATCTTGTTTGCACCCCACATCCAAATTATGAGGTGTAGCACATTGAATCCTGCAGAATTAATGCCACTGCCCATAGCAGAAATTGGTGACAACGAATCACCACCCCATGATTGTTTAATGGTCACTGAAGAAGAAACAAAGGGAAGGGTTGACTTGAGAGACATCGCACAGAAAGAGCCCGATGGGGAGTTATTTTTTGACGGCTCTTGTTTTAAATTACCTGATGGCACATCAACGGCCGCATATGCAATTACTACCCTAGAGAGTGTTCTAGAAAGCAGAAGAATCCCCTACAATTCGGCACAAGCCGCAGAAATAATAGCACTGACCCGAGCCTGTGAACTCTCTGAGAATTTGAACGTGAATATTTATACTGACAGCCAGTACGCCTTTGGCGTGGTAAATAACTTTGGCCGACTCTGGGCTGAGAGGGGTTTCTTGACATCACATGGGGCCAGGATTCAGCATGGGCCTTTGATTGTGCGATTGTTGTCTGCACTCACGTTTCCAAAGCGCCTAGCTATAGTGAAATGCGAGGCGCATAAAAAAGTAACATGTAAAGTGGGAGAGGGAAACGCATTTGCAGACTTAATTGCAAAACAAACAGCCACAGATTTGGGAAATAAAATGATGACAGTACAGACTGAGGAAGTACCTTGTATGATAGAGAATTGAGTTGCCACAGTCAAAGAAATCCAGGCTGAGGCCACGACCGAAGAGATTCAGGGGTGGGCTGAGGGCTCTGCTGAGTTAGATTTGGAAGGATGTTGGGTGGACAAGGAAACAAAGAACTGGATTTTGCCAAATTGTTACGTGACTGCAGTGGTTACAATGGCGCATAGCCCTACCCACATTTGCGCGAAGAAGATGGTACAGCATTTATCCACAGTATGGAAAAATGAGCACATAAAAAAGAATGCAGAAAGGCTAGTGCAGAATTGTATTACGTGCCTGCAACACAATGTAGGGAAGGGAACCGTGACTCCAGTAGGTAGTTTTGGCCCACCCTCTATGCCATTTGAGGTGATCCATTTTGATTTCATAGAAGTGGAAAGGTGCCAGAACTACAAATATGTGTTAGTGGTGATTTGTGCATTTAGCAAGTGGGTGGAGGCATATCCTTTAAAAGACTGCACTGCCATGTCAACGGCAAAAGTAATGTTGAAAGAGTTTTTCTCCCGGTTCGGGTTGCCCCGTGTCCTGTGGTCAGACAACGGCCCACATTTTGTGGGCACAGTAGTACTACAGATCTGTGCAGGTCTACAGATAGAGAAACGATTCCACAGTTCCAGGCATCCCAGTTCTGCCGGGCTTGTTGAGAGACATAATGGTATCTTAAAGTCAAAGATAGCAAAAATCTGTGCTGGGAGCAAGTTGAGGTGGGTGGAAGCATTACCCCTAGCGCTATTGTGCATGCGCACGTCTGTACAGGCTAAAACTGGGCTTCTCCCCCCCATGAAATTATAATGGGGAGACCGGCAAATGTATGGTGTGCACCGCAGCCAAAAAGATTATGTGAGGTCGAGCATCCTGTGTTAAGCACGTACTGTGGCCTTTTAATGCAGAAGTTGCGTTTGATTCATCAGCAGGTGCAGGAGGCGTTACCAGTGCGATACACCGGACCGGGGCACTCGCTGGAGCCTGGAAGCTGTGTCCTGATAAAGAACTTTGAGCGGAAGACAGCCTTAGCACCCAGGTGGCGCAGCCCGTACCAAGTACTTTTGGCGACGCAAACGGCCATTCGAGTGGACGGATGGAAGGCATGGATCCATGCAACACATGCCAAAAGATTCCCAGGACTGCTGACAACTTCCGACGACCAGAGAAAGGAAACGGTCTCGGAAACGAAAGAAACTGTTGCCAGTCCATTGCCACAGCATCAGCCTGAGCGAGAAGTGAAAGTTGAAACAAAGCCCAAGCGAGAAGTGAAACTCGAAACAGAGCCTGAGGAGGCTGTCAGTAAGGGGAAAGGGAGAAAAGTGCCCCAACGTTGCTCAGCAGAAACAACATCACTGCCGAGTGACACAAACCCGGCATTGCAAACACGAGCAGAAACAACGCATGTACCCCTTTGGCGCCCACCAGTTTCTGCAAACGCACCAAAGCCAAAGAAAGAAACTACATCATTGCCACGGCGCTCATCGCTACCCATCATTGTGCCGCAGGCTAACACTGAGCCTGATATTGGAAGTGCAACGGCACTATTCACGGATCATACAATACCAGGAGTGAAACGGTATAATTTGCGGCCTCGACAGGCAAAATGATCCACAGATCTTTGGTGCTTTTCTTTTGCCTTTGGTTCCACTCACGGACGGAGTAGGAGCCAGGGGCGTAGAGGAGAGAAGTGTGAGAGTTGTGCAAGTCGGACGATTCAAGACTCACGGCTCCTCGGTGAGCTTATAAAAAGTACATGTGTCAGGAGCCAGAGCAGAACAAGCTGGACGCACATAAGTACTAAGGCTGATAGAGTACATGTGTCCTAAGCCAGAGCGGGACAAGCTGAATGCACATAGTACTCTATCAATAAAGAACTGTTCAGAAATCGTCTGACCAGTAGGAGAAAGAACAACTAATCTTGCTCGGAGTGGATAAGTGATCTAGGCTGTGAACGGGCTGGCAGAATTGAACTGTGACATTTTCGTTGAACTTTTCTGGCATCAAGAACGAGAGACATTTGCGACAAACTTTGCCAGCAAGAAGAAGGATGATGAAGAACAAGTCAAGACCGGTTTCAGCCTCCTCCTGCACCCCTGCTGAAAAGATGATAGTTTTAGAGACTGTAAATTTAGGGGAAAAGCATGGAAAAAGGAATAAGGTACTCATTTGGACATTGGTCCTGTGTTTCTTAAGTATGGTAGTACCAACAATAACAGCTATTACACTATGGTTCCTGGAGTCTGCGCTCCCATTAGAAACACTTTTGCCAAAAGCAGCTACTGAAAGCCCGGTTCATGTAATCACTGGTACTTTGCCCCCAATGGGAGAAAGACATAGAGAAGGATATGGCAACAATACATTGTTGCTCATCATGAACATGACCCATGCGGTTTTAAAGAAAAATGATTTCTGGGTTTGTGCCCATTGACCACAGCACGGTGGGAAAGGGATAGGCTGGTATGTACAACCGTTACCATTGGTTTATTCATGTGAAGTATCGTTGAGTGCAATGTTCTTTGGGAAATGGAACAAGAGTAATACGGGTCAGCTAGATGAGACCAATATGAATGAGTTTGAGGAAGTGATCATGAGACCTGTGGGTTGTTCCATATTCCACAAAGCTCGCGTGTTCTCATCAGATCCCCTGAGGAAGAATACACGGAAGACAACAAGACTAGATAGATTACATAGGCAGAATAGACCAACCCCGCCAGCAGAAGAAACATCAGTAATGACATTTCGAATGAGGGATGAATGGAATAAAGATGATGTGCCCCCTGCCTATACAGTGTATCACAGCCCCGAAACAGCTCCCCTATGTTTACAGAAAAAAGGTTCCTATAAAGTAGGAACATTTAGCAACTGCCTGAACACAGTGGTTTTAAAGCACGAAATAGAACCCGTTTACGTAGGGGACCCTGTTTACTTTATATGTGGGAAAAAAGCATATCCATGGTTACCTAGGAATTGGGGAGGTACATGCTACCTAGGTCTACTGTTTCCAGGAGTGTTCCTCCTGGAAACAGCAGAAGTAGCCAGACGAACAAAAGGTAGAACTCAAAGGAGTAGCGAGGATGGAATGATAGCAATAGATATAGCCAAATCATTTATACCATTCTTGTCCCAAATAGAAAATTCCTATAATATAAGAAAACTGTCTAGAATATTAAAAAATACAATAGATTCAACAACGGATATTTTATTGAATATGACATTAGAAGAAAAAGGAATAAGACTAATGGCACTACAAAACAGGATGGCTCTCGATATAATATTAGTTGATCGTGGGGGAGTTTGCAAACTCGTAAAAACTGCATGCTGTGTGTATATAGATGATTACTCCCCTACGATATTTAAAGCAATCTGGAAATTACATGTCCTAAGTTCCACACTCTCTACTGAAGAAGGGGGTTGGGGGATAGGATCCTGGTTTTGGGGACTATTGCGGTCCTGGGGATGGAAGTTAATTTAATAATTTAATTTAATAATGGTGGTACTTGGTATATTCATAACATGTTGCTGTTGCATACAATGCTTACCAATAGTTTGCACTGAAATAACTGATGGATGTACTAAGGGATGTAGGCACATGGTGTCGAGAGGAAACCAAACGCATGGCCAAAATAACAGAGACACTGATGAAACAAAAACAGTAAAACAATTCATGGCTATAGACATTGATGATGAAGATGATGCTCATGATAGCATGAAAGGTTCAGACATAGGTACCCCAGACTTATCCTCATCGAAGGAGGATACAATGAATGAATAAGATGTTTGGCATACGGCCAAAAGGAGGGTTTGTCAATCTAGAAAAGTGAATACCCTTCATTTGAATGACAGACGTAACTTGATCGCCGAAGGCCAACCGTCTTATGCACCGAATTATAGAAATACAGACTGCTATGCTTGTCCAACAAGCGGCCATTTTAAACGTAGCAAGAATCGCCATTTTGCTTGTTAACCATTGCTCATTGCTTTCTGTCTAAACTGCTTTGCAGCTTGCAATTCTTGCGAATTCTGCTTACTCTGCTCAACTGTTAACATTGTTGTCTGAATATGAAAGGACAAGGTCGCGGGACTGAGGAGTTCGTTGAAACTCCTCATGAGTAGCCCAGAAAGGAATGCCCACGCTCCCTCTCTGTAGCCTTGAGGGAGAGCTGCAGGGCATTTAATCATTTCACAGCTGCCAGCCAGTCTCGTACTGTGATAGAATATGTTAGAATAAAGCAGCTAAAGGATTGAATTATGCTCTTCTTACGGCCCGCCTTCGCAAAACCCTTTAGAGCGTGTCGGCTCCCAGGACACGAATAGTACCTCATAGAAAGCAAAGCTTGGAATGTGGCTCTTCCCCCGTGTGCACCTTGCTTCCAAGAACAGAACCACCGTGTTCTGTTCAACAACTAGAAGATGCCTCCGCACTTTCTAATTGCACATTGTTACTAGAATAGACATCGAAAGTGTCATAATTGTCATACCCGTCGGAAATGTCCATCGTCATCCCGAGTTCAAAGAAACTTAATAAAGGGGGGTGTTAAACATGACATAGCTGATTGTATGATATGCATTTTGTATATATGTAACTGATGTACGTAATTCGCTCTCTTGCGTCCCTCGAGGTCTAGAAAACTCACGTTGCGGGGCGTGAGACCACAGTTGGCCAATTGGGACTATTTTTGCTTGCAATAAACCCTAGCATTGGGAATTTGAACCTCGTGTCTGGCGCATCTTTTCGTGTATGGTTATTGCCTTGTTTCCATATCGTGAGGGACCCCTAGGGGCCCCTTTCAAGAAGGGCCTTCAGCAGTCAGTCAGCCAATCAAGCATATAGTGTATTCAGGCCATTTTCCTCCCTCTCAGACACTCACAAGGAATGTGTATTGGGACAGGTTCACAGCCATTCAACACTACACACTGCATTCATACCAATTTCGGGCAGGGCTGTCTCAGTCATTGTGTCAAACATCAGAAACCAGACATCCACAACAGGAAATGCATATGGGTCACACACGTCATTGACCCAGATCCCACCCACAGGGTGTACCCACAACATACAGTCACTGGGAAGGCTCCAGCCGGTCTGTCCTGGACTTCACAACATCATATATGAAACTTCCAACCAACAGCCAGTCGGGGGGAAGGGACAGAGTTAGTCCTTCCCAGGACTTTGGGAAAACAAGCTACCAGGCAATAGAAAGCAAGAAGCCACAGGGGCCATCTTATTTCCTATCAGGAATCAACTGATTCCAGTGGCAGGGCCTGGATATCCCAAAATGGAGGATACTCAGAGCGCCTGTCAAATTCAGCATGGAGCTGCCACCAGCCCATACCCTGCTCTGTGGGCCAGACACAGATGCCAAAAACATACACTATGGGCACAGGGTTGCACCCCCACCCATGGGTGCCATAAGGGTATCCCATGGGCCTGTACACCAAAACCAAAAACAGGAAGAGCTGCACTGCCAGGAGTCCCACATGGACTCCTGGGCAGAAAACAATACAGAACACAAATGAAAAAGGACTACAGGACAACGAAAGGAAGGCCCTCTCCCTCCAATGCATTTCCACCATCACAGTTGTGCCCCCCCCAGACTGAGATTAGGGTTGCCAAATCTCCCACGAGATAGACACCCTCATCCAGATGGTCAACATACCTTCTGGAAAGGCCAATCTGCATTATCGTGACTCTTCCCTGGTCTATGCTCTATGGTGAAGTCTAGCCCTTGCAGGCTAATGGACCACCGGAGCAGTTTCGGGATCTCACGCTTCATCTGCATAAGCCACTTCAGGAAGGTCCTGAAACGCCTACAGCTCCAAACAATACTGAAACATTCCTTTTCAGCAGTAGCCCACCTAAGTTCTCTACCCTTGAATTTTCTACTGATGAAGATGATCAGATGTTCCCTCCCTTTGTCATCTAACTGGGAAAAGACAGCTCCAACTCCGGTGTCGCAAGCATCCGTCTGGTCGAGAAAGGGTTTGCTACAGTCAGGCGCACACAACACAGGTTCCTTACACAGACTTTCTTTCAAGCCATAAAAGGCCCTCTGACAGTCTTCAGTCCAATTGACCTTCCTAGGCTGTTTGGGTGAGGTCAGATCTGTCAGTGGTGCAGCTATGGTTCCATAGTCTGCCATGAAATTGCGATAATACCCAGAGAAGCCCAAAAAGGCTCTCATCTGGGTTTGAGTAGTGGGAGTCTCCCAGTCATGTACATCCTGTACTTTACTGGGGAGAGGTTGGTTTGACCCCTTCCTACCTCATGACCAAGATACGTGACTTTCCCGTGAGGTATCTGGCACTTGGTGGCCTTGATAGTGAGGTTATCCCGGAGTCCAATCCACTTGCGAGGCTTTAAGGTCATGCCAGCACTTATTCACTTCCTGGCTGGCCTTGAGATTCGCTGTCGGGTGACCCATCATCTGCGTCATCCTCCGTTGGAGGCCTAACACACAGTCCCCCACTTGCTTGGCGAGACCTGGAGGGATGGCTTCCAAACCTTCTCTGATCAAGGCAAGGGGCCCCCTCACGGGATGTCCAAAGAGGAACTCAAAGAGGCTGAAACCAACACCCACTAGAGGTACCTCTCTGTAAGCGAAAAGCAGGCAAGGCAGGAGAAGATCCCACTTCTTCCTTAGGGGCTCTTCGAAAAGCGCCTAGCATGCCCTTGAGAGTTTTATTGAACCCCTCAACCAGACAATTGGTCTGGGGATAGTAAGAGGTGGAGAACATGTAGGTTTCCCTGCACTCTTTCCACATGGTTTTCATGTAACTAGACATGAAGTTGGCTCCTCTGTCAGAGACAACCTCCTTGGGGAATCCAACACGGGTGAAAATGCCCAGGAGAGCCCTGGCAACCACGTTGGCAGTAACAGTCTGAAGGCGTATAGCGTCAGATTACCTGGTGGCATGATCAACCAAGACCAGGATGAACCGATGTCCATCTGAAGTGGGAGGGTCAAGGGGACCGACAATGTCAATGCCCACCCTCTCAAATGGTGTGCCAACCACTGGCAATGGCTGCAGTCGGGCAATGACACTGTCTTCAGTCTTGCCAGACAACTGACAAGTTGGGCAGGCCCTGCAGTGGGACTCCATTTGTACTCCCATCCAAGGCAAGTAGAAATGGGCAGAGAGCCTCTGCTAAGTCTTCTTGGTACCAAGATGACCAGCTAAGGGCACCTCATGCGCCAACTGCAAGAGGAAGGGCCTGTAAACCTGGGGTACCACAAACCTCTTGAGGGTACCAGGTTCAGGCTTTGTGGGCTCATTAACAAGGAGCTCACCCTCCCAACAGATTTGAAATGTCCTTAGCACTTCTCCTTGTGCTTGGGACAGGGCCTATTTCCTCAGACCCTCGAGAGAGTGGCACTCTCTCTGTCCCTTACAGAAGTCTGCCCGGGAGGGTCCCCCTTCAGCCAGCAGGCATTTATGGTTGGGGTGGTCCTCCGGGTTGAGAACCTCTCCCACAGGAGAGTCTTCTGCTTCTTCTCCCTCAGGAGTTGAGTTTGGGGTTTCCACTGGTCCCAGCCCGTCCGGAGCATGGATCCCAATGGGTGTTGTAGGAACAGCAGCAAGAGAAGGATCCCCCTGCACAGAGGTGGCCTTCTTATTCTTCCGTGTTCTTGCTTTAGGCCTCGCCTTTGGCTCGGGTACCTGACTCACAGCCAGACCCTTTGTCACCTGTGACCTTGTGACTGCAGCAGCAAGCAGCAGTCATGGGTACACCATCCAAGATCAACCCCAACGCTACTCGATCATTTCCTAACAGAATGTTAGCAGGGACATTGTCCTGAACCAAGACGTGAAGCTTTGCTGTCTTGTCTCCAGTCATGAGTGTGAATAAGGCTACAGGTGATAATTTGGGAGGCCCACAAGCTAACTTGGTGGTTCTCAAAGGAGCACCTACATAGTCCTTTGGCTTGATCAAGGTCCTGTCCACCACTTCTCAAAAACCTACGGGTGTTCTGTGGGATAGTCACCAGTACTTCTACATACTGGTATCAGGTCCCAAGGGACACTAAGGAAATCTCTACAGGAGCACCGAATGTGGTCCTTGTAGAGGAGGGGAGGACAGGGGCCTCCACCTCAGACATGGGGTAAGGGTAGCTCAGGCTGACAGCCTGTACTCCAAGTGCCTAACCTTTACACTTGGAGTCACCCTTCTTGTGATCCAGAGCCCCACATTCCCAACAAGTGCCAGGAATGCGGGGTACGGTACTGGAACCACTGGGAGCCTGCTTTGCTGCAGGTGGACCACTACTCTTATTCCCACCCACAGATGACTTATCCCCACTAGATTGTTGGGTTTTAGGAGAGGAATGTTTTGGTTTACCCGACTGGGATTGCTTTTGGGACTCCTCAGTTTTCTGAGAGGTCCCCTTTTCTTTGTCCTTGTCCTGCCCACTGGAGTCCTTAGGGGACACCCGGTGGGAGACCCACTTATCAGCTAGCCTAGCCAGTTTAAAGGGATCCAAAATTTTGTGGTCAGAAACATACTGATGCAGCTCTGGTGAACAGGCTTCAGAAAAATGCTCAAAAAACAAAAGGTGAGACAATTCAACAAAGGTTTTCACCTTTTATCCATCAATCCACTCCATCATGTTGATGTGCACAGCACTCACCCAGTCAACCCAAGTCACATTCTCTCTCTTCTTAAAATCCCTGAACCTTTTAAGGTATTGGGTAGGTGTCTTGCCAAACTTGGCAATCACAGCAGACTTCATGCACTCATACTGACCCCCTTCTTCCACACTCAGTTTCAGAATACAGTCATTTCAAGTCTGAGGCACTCTGCTTAACAAACACTTAGCCCAATCTCTCTTATCAACATCATGAATTGCACAAGCCATTTCAAACGCTCCAATCCATTGGAGGATATCAGAACCCTCCACAAACACAACAACCAAATCTTTCATAAACTTGGTGGCTAGGGACCTGTCTCTCTCAACTGGTTTAACTGAATTCTCCACTCTAGCTTTCTCTAGCTGGATACTTTGGTGCTCAGTGTCCCTATCTTTGAGTATCACTTGCTGTGCCAACTCCTCTTTCTTCAACTCAGCTTCTGTCTTCAACTTTCTGTATTGAAAGTCTGGCTAACTGTTCCCGTTGTAGCTCCAATTTTAAAAGTTCAATCTTCAGGGCTTCCTCCTGAAGAGCAGTGCTGGGGTTTGGAACAGAGGCAGCAGGAATGGTGGCATTCCCAGAATCAAATTCAGCAACAACCCCAGTCCTCATTGGTTGCATCCCCCCCCTTCAAGAGTTTCACCATCAGTCTGGTTGTCCACCATAGCAGCTATCAGCTCAGCCCTAGACTTATCCTCAAAGTCTAATTCCATGGCTTCACAAGCAATCTGGAGAGCCTATAAACTCATCCTAGTCAATGTACCATTTGCAATAGACTCCATTGCTTGTAATGCAGTTACCTTGTACACAACTAAACCTCAATTTAACAAAGTGTAGATATTTTGTAAGTGGCACGGTTATACACTGATTCTTAAAACCATAAGCATCCCAACGCTGCTGCCAGTGTAAAGACTGGAGGGGGGTCTGTACTTCTGCTCTCTATATGGTAGAGGAGAGGCACAGAGGACCCCAGCCAAGATTCTGTATTATTGGTAACGTAGTCGAGCAATCAAGGCCTAGCTTCTCGGGAGGTGATGCAGGCTGGTTCTTAAGTACAGTGTAGTCCCCAAGCACCCACAAAGGAATGTCCACATACGGTATTGGTTAAAACAGTCTTTATATAATTAAGTAAGTTCAAGGTTATGTACACAATCACAATAACTCACTTTGTGCTCAGTTAATCTACAATGGCAAATATATACAGTTCTAAGTGGTACCACAATTATTATTAGATTTCATTAAAGTGCATCAACTGTACTCTGGTTAAATGTCACACAAATCACTTAATAAAGATAACCAACAATAGACATAAGACAAAAAGCAGTTGGTTAGAACAATTGGCAGAATATTGGCCTCTACCATTAAACACAGTTCTGTGTGGAGATCACCCCACCTGGGCAACCTGTAAAGTAAAGATATATCACAATCCATATATTGTTCTATAAGTCGTATTTCCTTCTGTAATGTTTCTACCACCCCAATGTACCTGGAATAGCAGAGTTTGACAGATCCTTCTCGAGCAGCTCCCTTTAAAGCAGGAGCCACAGATCGGCGAGATCCCTTGAAAAAAGTGAACTCAGTCCCAGCAGTGCTCATCGACGGCGATTCGAAGACGTCCTGTAAGGAAGAGGCGTGTGGGGCACCTCGATGTCGATAGTTCAGGACCACAAATAGTTTTTGAAGAAATGTGGCCCAGCAAGGTCGTCGAGTCATCCAGCATCTCTACAGTCGCTGGGTGGTGGGAAACCCACCGGCAGAGCCTCCTCGGCGTGTCGGCGGCCAGGCCTTCTGCAGCAGGATAAGGCGGGTGGCGGTGCGGATGAGCGCGTCCGTGAATCAAAAGTCTTAGGCAAAGGAGCGTGTGGCTCCGGTCATCGGTGGCTCGGCATCAAGCGATCTCCGCTTCTGGGCAACACAGCTTCGACAGGCCTCCAGCAGTTACAGCAAACTTGCGTACCCTGGTCGACGGCGGTGGACGGAATGTCCGGTGCTTATCTTTGTTCTCCTCGGCGGTCCCAGTCTCCGGTCGGCAGCCGATCGAGGGTCTGACTTCCAGGGCACTTTGGCGAAGGTTAGCGGTGCACGATGGTCCCTCGGAGCATGGGAAGAGGGTGCCTAACCAGGTCCTCTTTTGGATCAGTCTCGATGGCTTTCAGCTTTTGGATTTCGGCGAAGGGAGACAGCAGTCAACCTTCTTCTTCAGGCTCGGCTTCGGGGATGTTTTTACCCATGCATACAAGCCCTACCATAAAACTGTGCAGTACTGGCATGGAAAACATCATGATGGCCAGAACTCCCCAGAGAGTGCACAGGGAAAACATGAAGAATAGGCTGCCACCCATTTTTGCCTATGTTGTGAGCACAGGAGGGCACTGCCTAAAACAACCATGGGGCTACACACACAGTAGCCTGAAACCATTGGGAATGGCAATGCTGATTGCCAAAAAAGCAACTCAGAACTGTGTGGAATTCATTTTCTTAATCCCAAAAATGGTTGCATTACCAGTACTCACCACTATCAGAAAGCCGGCGTTTTAAAACCACCAGACTTTTGTGTAAAACTGAACAAATGAAACAAAAAAAGACCAAGGAAAGACTTGCTAAGAGGTGGATACAATGTAAAACTATATTCTGAAATGACTTGAAGGAAGTAATTATTTAATGCATATGTAAAAATTGTAAGTGATTTAAACTGGGAACAAAAAGTGACATTTAGCTGAAACCTGGCTTAATGAAAGTGGATTCTGCCTGTGGCTGACAACTACCCCCGACAGGAGTTGAAACCTGCTCAGCCACTCTTCCCCTTGCCAAAAGGAGTTGTCACCTCTCTGATTAGATTAGGGGTGGAGCAGCTGGGGACTACAGGGAGTTGAACAAAGGCCTGTCCTGGACTCAGGCAAATGTTATATTGGGGGCGTCGTAAAATAACTTCCTCTTGGGAGAAACTGGGGGGCAGCTGTGCCTCTGTGAACAAGCTGGCTTGGGGGAAGTGGATAAACCAGTTATTCCACCCTGTGATGTGGGAAGCCACACCCCTTTTTGACCAGAGCATAATTTTAAAAAGATAGATAACTCATAGTGCGGACTTGTCAGAATTATATAAGTAATATCATTATTTTTGTGATTTTTCTGTGAACATTTTAAGAGGCGTTAGGACCCTGTGGTGTATTCTGGGGGGTTGCTAGCGGAAAATAGGGTCTTACTCCAAATGTCTGCATGTTAAAAATCTGACACTTTATCATCTGTAACCCATATCCCTGGTGCACATTTGTGTAAAATCTGGAAAGGTTTAGAGGTTGTTATCTGGATGAAAAGGGGAGAATTCTGTCATCAGTGGACACGACATCGTACAAAGACAGGGATCGGATGGTTTGGTGCTACAGAAAATATGTTAACTGGACCTATAATATTAGAAAAATGGTACATAGATAAATATGTATTTGGGTCAGAAATAGATTTGTGTGCAATCTGACAAGGGGAGGTTCCTCTGACCATAAAACCTATAGCATCACTCTGACTCACATTTCCTTCCCCCAATCATCGGAGAGGGGAGAATTGGGCCAATGACAAGTAGAGAGGGGCAGGCTTAGCCAGGCCCAGGCACACACCCATTTTCAAAACACATAAAAAGAGACTGCTGGGACAGGTAGAGACATTCAATTCCATTTGCTGCGGAGCATGCTGACCGACGACTTCACATCCAGAGATCCAGACTTCAAATCCATCAATCTCCAGAACCTGTAGCAGAAATTAACTCCAGAATTTGTAGCAGAGAGGCCTGAATCCACCAGCTGAATCCTATTCAGCAGGCCTCAAAACTAACCAAACTATTCAACAGCCGGGCGAGCTGTTTGAAGTTTTGCCGAGAATGTTTGCAAGAACCTGTAGCAGTACCCAGAAAGCAGTGTTACATCCAGAATCCAGAGAGGCTAGACCAGCAGAGCAGAGCTGACCCAGATCGCTGTGAGCAGAACCGGTGCCTGATTGACCCGCCGAGCAGACAGAACCGCAGCCGGACATGTTGACCAGATCCGTGACGAGGCCTAGTTCAAATGTATATTGTGAGTACCTAGCAGAACTGTGCAGAACCAATCTCTTAGTTAAAATAATCTAATCCAAACTATTTTAACCTAAGTAGAACAGCCTCCTAGAAATCGTGTCATCTGTCATTTGTAAAGCTGCACAACTGTCACCTGTCAATTCTGAAGCTGCAAGCTGTCACCTGTCATTTGAGTTTTACTTTAAATCCGAAAATCGACCTTTATTTAATCGTCCGTATCTCTGGAACCGTTTGGGCTAGGAACGAGATTTAACTTTCCTCTGAAAGCTTAGAATCGAAGCTTTCCGACAAGCCTAGAACCGACTTCCTACTCCCTATACTTTTTCCGCAATCACGATTTACACACTCGTGAAATGTACCGCGATTTGCGATTTTGGCTCAATTTCTCTACCTGTCAAAATAGCAGCTCCATTCTTTCTTTTGTTAAAATCCGTTTGCAACTTGGTAATAACTCATAGAGCATTGCTAAAGTGAGCCTGAACTAATACCAACACGCATCTCCCACTCACCCTGAATCTCTAGAGGGAATTAAAATCAGTTGGCACATTTTCCCATCCATTGCCATCTCATTTAAAAATCATTTTGGGCCTGTGTTTCAAACTCCTACCTGTTTCCTCTAAGCTTGCTGGGGGGGAACTGAATTTCATATTGTATTTGATTGCATTCCTGAGAACTGTGTGCTCCTCTTTCCATCTCTTTCCATTTCTTACATTGCATAGGGGAGGGGGTTGAATTGCCAGAGAAAAAGTGATTATCTTATCTTTTGCTAAAATCATATCAAGTATTTCTGTACTGCATTTCATTCCTCATTGCTTTTCCCTTGAAATCATAAAAGTATTTTTGCTACTTTATCCATCCTATACTAACTCCTCATTGATTGTAAAGAAGTGTGCTAGTGCCAGATTACCCATTGTTGATCAACATCATATGTCTAAGTGTACTATCAGATATTAATTTATTATAAAGTGTGATATATATATATATATATATATATATATATATATATATATATATATATATATATATATATATATATAGTTTAAATTCTCAAATAAACCTTTTAATTTGCAAAACAAACCTACTTCTTGGCTCAGTGGGGTCAGGGGGATTCTAAGAGAGGGGTGTTATACAAGGATGTCATCCAGAGTACTGAACTAGACATAAAAATACATTAATAAGGGTTTTCCTCAGCATCCCAGACTAGGCATTGACTTGGCTATAGTGTTGATTGAATATCGCTTACAAGATTAAGCATCAGTTTCAACTTCAGCTTCTGAATGCTTTCTAGCAATAAAAGACACCCACATATACTAGTTGAACTCTCATTCATTCTGCCGGGTCACACTCAGGCAACCCATCACTCAGAAGGGCATTCAGCAGTCAGTCAGCCAATCAGACATACAGTGCATTCAGGCCATTTTCCTCCCTCTCAGACACTCACAAGGAATGTGTATTGGGACAGGTTCACAGCCATTCAACACTACACACTGCATTCATACCAGTTTCGGGCAGGGCTGTCTCAGTCATTGTGTCAAACATCAGAAACCAGACATCCACAACAAGATGTGCATATTGGTCACACACTCCATTCACCCAGGTCCCACCCACAGGGTGTACCGACAACATACACTCACTGGGAAGTCTCCAGCCAGTCTGGCCTGGACTTCACAACAACACCATATATGGAACTTCCCCCCCAACAGCCAGTAAAGGGGAAAGGACAGAGTCAGGGCTTCCCGGGACTTTGGGAAAACAAGGTAACGGGCAATAGAAAGCAAGAGGCCACAGGGGCCATCTTGTTTCCTATCAGGAATCAACTGATTCCAATGGCAGGGCCTGGGTATCCCAAAATGGAGGATACTCAGGGCACCTGTCAAATTCAGCATTGAGCTGCCACCAGCCCATACCCTGCTCTGTGGGCCACACACAGGTGCCAAAAACATGCACTAGGGGCAGAGGGTTGCACACTCACCCATGGGTGCCATAAGGGTATCCCATAGGTCTGTACACCAAACCACAAACAGGAAGAGCTGCACTGCCAGGAGTCCCACATGGACTCCTGGGCAGAAAACAATACAGAACACAAATGAAAAAGGACTACAGGACAAGGACAGGGAGGCCATGTCCCTCCAATGCATTTCCAGCATCACAGGCAGGCACAAGCTAACCCCGATGTACATGGGTAGTACATTCTCTGGTGCAGCTGTGCAGACGTCCGAGAAATGGTGCACCTAGGAGGCAAGTCGTTATGGGGACAGTCCCAGCACACATGAGTACCTGGGTATATGTAATGGCCTTTCAAGTGAATTTGGCGTGTTTGGAATAATCTTTGAGGATAATAAGCAGGGCTTCATTTGTGGGGGTCTTTGCCAGGGCTCAGCACTTATTGTCTCAGACTCACTTTAATTGTGAAGTAGTAATAGTCAGTGCATCCATCAACCACAATGAGCAGGTGGGAGCTGTAGTATAACCCCACATATGTCGACACTGTGGGGAGAAGCTTTAGGTGTGGCAGCAGTGGCAGGGAGCTGCCCACCCCAGTGTCACGGTAGTCCTAGAAAATATTTGTGCTCTGGCACTTCTTTTTTTACAAATTAAGCACTGGTGATGAGATCCGTATAGCGGTCTTTGAGTGAACGCCAATCCTGGGACTCGGAGGTGATGGATGTTTCTCTTTTGGAGAGCGTGATCACTTCCTGGTATTAAAAGAGGTCATTTTCGGGGAAGGTCTGTCAAAGCATATGAAACCCCTACACTGCAACTAAGAAGGGGCGGCTAGGCGTGCTGTGATTTCAGCTGCTGTAGTAGTGTGCTGGGTCCCAGCGCTGCCTCTGCGGGAGGTAAGTCACCCGCAAGTTCCAGCTATATTGGGCAGGAGCAGAGGCGACAGCCCAGCCTTAGGGCGTGTTGTCCGTCACAGGTGTTAGCAGGTCCCCGCCACAGGCTTAGCAGAGGGTGCTGCAGAACAGCACTTGTGTGCTGTAACATAGCTCTCTATGGGATCCAGTCATGGGAATTTAGAGGGAGCGGCAAGCCTGGGCTGAGAGGCAAAGGAGGACTGGATGGGCGTCTCCCTACTAGATATATGCCGTTGAGTGCCAAATAAGTGTATTTTAGTTGCGTAGGAAATCATGGTACGGTCCACCAACTCCTCTGCTGAGGAAGAGGCTCTTGCATGTGGGATAAAAGGACGTTCGCAGTTGTGTTTGGTGCTGCCGTGCTAGGAATCGGAGCTGTTGCAGTTCAGCCTTGAGGCGCTTTGGCAGAGCTGTGAGAGTGGGGCCGTTTTTGAGTGACATTGGTTACTACAGGTCAGGTTTGAGGAGGCGCAGTGGTAGAGGTAAGTGTGGGCCTCATTACGGGAATGGCAGGAGGTGTAGAAGAGCAGGACTGATGTGCACTAAAAGAGGTGTGGGTCCTACTACGTGAACATTAAAGACGCCTAAACCAGGACTGATATGGACTGGCAGAGATGGGTGGGGGGTCTCAGTCTTAGAATGGCTGCATCGTTGAGAGAGGCCGGTTCGAGTGCTGCTATAAGAGGAACTGGTGCACATTAGGAAGGAGGTGCATTGGTAGAGCTGAGTGCCGGGCCTGGCTCATTAGTGTAGTGGGGGATGTGGGGCAATATAAAAGTGCATTCACAGATTCCAGTGCTGGCATAACAGAAGCTACCAGTCACGACTGAGGTGCATTGTCACAGCTCAAAGTGAGTCCCATTCCCGCCCATGAGGGTGTGGGGGATGTGTTCTGCACTTCAGGATTCAGGATAAAGGTGTTTAAATGTAGCAATGCCACGCCAAGATTAAGCTGCAGGCCAACTGCCTTCATCCCACAGCCTGTGCTCTGAGCCCATCTCTTTATGCCCAAGAGAAAGGAAGCGGCCCTTTCAGCCTGGCGGCCCTGTTTGTTATTCTGGGGCCTGTTTAAGCTAATGTGGACGCCTTATCTTGGTGCGGGCCTGCGGTTTTCCATTTGTAATTATCTGTGCTTGAAATGGCAGTGCTGAGGTCCAGGGCTGGAGCACGCAGCCAGTATGGTGCTTCCCCTTTCAAGTCTGCCGTAATCACGCACGGCTCGCTGTCCATTATTGGTATTTATTGCATAGGGCCGCACACTCGCTCCCTGATAAAGAACGTGCGCTGTGATTATCCTGAGTGCTTGCTTTAGTACTTAACGATAATAGGAAAAATACAACGGGACCATAAGTAATCCAATTTGACGTCATCGCGGAGCAGATCAGGACAGCGGGGATGGTGGGAAGGAGGAGAGGCCGAGTCGGCGGGAATATGGCGGCCAGGCATTGGAAGTGGAGTCGAGACTCCCGAGTTCAGATTACAGCTCAGCTGCTTGGCGCACTGCGTGATCCAGGGCACATAACAATCAAACTAGAGCTGGGGGGTCATGGAACTCAGGGGGAGGGCCCAGCCAGGGCCGAGTCCTCATAGTGGCTGGACTTGGGGGGAGGGGGCTGTGGCGATGGGGCACACAGAGGGTGCCAGTCCAGGGAGCTTTCTCTATGGGACAGGGGAAAGGGACTGTGGCATTGGAGAAGATGATGGGGACAGCACATGTTTTATTATTATTATTATTTTTTATGGGGAAGTGGTTTGAGCAGCTATCAATGGGATTAGATTGTGATGTGAGAGATGATGGCACGCAGGGGGTACGTGAGTTTGGCGTGGGGGGATGCGGGGGAGGTGGGGTAGTGCCGCCAGTCCAGTGGGTTTTCTCTATGGGATTGGGAGAAGGGGATTGTGGCGGTGGAGATGAGTATAGTGGACAGCGCCAGTGTTTTATTTTTTTATTTTTTGAATGGCATGGGGTCAGGGGAAGAGAACAAAGGGATGGTGGCAATTAGACGGAAAGGGACAGCACTGCTGTTTTGACGATGATAGGGGGCAGACAACAACGGTGGCGAATAGAGGGAGGCACAGCGTTGCTGTTTTAGGGATTGGAGGGGGCAGGGAAATAGGATGGTGGTGCTTGCCGGGCGGGGGGCACACCACCACTGTTTCGGAGATGGCAGAGGGCAGGGGATCAGACAACAAGAAGATGGTGGCACGTGTTGGGAGGGGCAGCCCTGCTTTTTTGGAGATGGAAGGGGGCACGGAAAACAGGATGGTGGGGGCAGGGGCAGCATGTGTATTTTTTTGACGGGTAGGGAGCATGGAAGACAGCGAGGGGAGCTGTAGGGGCAAAGCAGACGCTTGGGTGACTTACATTTAAAATTGCTTCTATAGCGCCATAACAGGAAGTGCTCCTGCCTGTTCCAGCCAATCAAGTGGCTGGGGCGGGACAGAAAGTCAGGTGGCCCGGAAGGAAGTCAGGCACCGGGGTTTCCTGTACGCAGGGCAGTTTCTAGCCCATTTGGTGCCCAGGGCAAAACACTAGGAAAGAGCCCCCCTGCGCCCCACTCCCACCGCGCGCCACTCCCACCGTGCGTCATTCCCACCACGCGCCACTCCCAAACTCAATATAACACTGCTAAACAAATGAAAATGGTTTTATTACATCATGATTCAATAACTTTGTAGAACTAACCTCTACAATAGGACAGTTGGATATGCCTACCATGTTCTATCCTCTGAGAAGATTTGTAAGACCAAGAGTCACAACAGTGGGACATGGGGACCAGTGGGGGCAGGGCACCGGAGGGGGCACACACTGGGACAAAAGGACCAGTGGGGGCACACATTGGGTCACGGGGACCAGTGGGGGCACAAGAGTGGGACACAGGGACCAATGGGGGCAGGGGACCAGTGGGGGCACACATTGGGACACGGGGACCAGTGGGGGCACACATTGGGACACATGGACCAGTGGGGCACAACAGTGGGACACAGGGCCTAGTGGGGGCACACATTGGGACACAGGGACCAGTGGGGGCATACATTGCAACACGGGACCAGTGGGGTCACACATTGGGACACAGTGGGACACGGGGACCAGTGGGAGCACACATTGGGACATGGGGACCAGTGGGGGCACACATTAGGACACAGGGACCCGTGGGGGCACACATTGGGACACAGGGACCAGTGGGGCCCACAGTGTGAAAAGGGGACCAGTGGGGCAGAGGACCAGTGGGGGCACACATTGGGACACAGTGGGGGCACACATTGGGACATGGGGACACAGCGGGGGCACACAGTGGGAAAAGGGGACCAGTGAAAACACACACTCTCATACTTTCACGCTGACACAGACACACACTCAGTACACACACACGAGAGCAATCATGCATAGTACGGCTCCGACAGGGAAAACACAAACGAAGGGGTCAAGGACTTACAAGAACAAAGCATAATAAAATAAACATGGCACCTACCTTCTTTTTGATGAAGCGGTGCACCGTGCACACAAACAAATCCGAGCTGCAAAGAAATGTTTCTGCCGTCTCGAGCACAGGATATAGCCAGCAGCAAAGGTGGGCAGCCATCAGGAAAGGTGCCTTTTCATGCCCCCACCCCAGCCCACCTCCACCCCAAGTGGCCCGAAAGTCAAGGGAGGGTGTGGGCTGAGAGCCTGCTCTGACTTCCATAATGTCACGTAGTACGCATGTACTACGTGACATTACAGTCAGAAGAGTCAGCGCCAGCACCTGCTACGGCGCTGCCGAACTCTCTGCCCTCGGCAATCGCTGCCACAAACCCAGACATGTGAACCCCTCCAGCCAGGGGCAGGGACCAGGGCCATTGAGCCCCCGGGGCAATTGCCCCACGGGCAGCGGCCCGCCTCGCCCGGGGCCAAGAAACGGGCCTGCCAGTACGGTATCCAGTGATTGTACAGAACACAAAATAGAGAATTCAATTCTTTTTCTTTGTCCCTCATCTCGTTTGACTGTCCCTGTCGAACTGATACGCTGAACTATTTACACCACTGCTCTGCCACCGCCACCACTTCCATCTGAAGCAGCATCAAGTGCCAGCACGAACTCCGGGGCTACAAGCATCTGTTCTGAAAGAGCTCCCTGGCCCCAATGAATTGGTAGAAAAGAGTGCTTGCTCTGGATCGGCTACTCTTGGGCCTTTGGTTAGAACACAGGCCTCAAGGTAGGTCCCTGGCGCCACTCTCCTGGCCAACCGCCTCTATTTCCACAAACTACAAGCATGCACTCTTGCCAACTCACTGCATGCATTTCAAGTTCCTGCTGCGACACAACAGCAGCGACTCAATCTCAGAAACTAGTAGAGATATAGACGTAGGTCAACCATTGTCCTGGGATCAGATCTACTGCACCGCCTCACAATCTCCTACACTATTTACAAGAGGCACTGCTGTGGGATTTCCAGCTCCCAGACACAGCACAGAGATTGCTTTAGTATTTTACACAGCCTACAACCTGTAGGCTGTTGTGAGCCCTGCCTGTCATTCCAGATCAGCCTTCCTTGCCAACAGCATTTATAAAAAATATTTAAAGCTAAAAAAAAGTCCCTGACCCACAGCTATCAACAACAACAAGCAGCAGATTATTCTTCTGGCGTTTTGCAGGGTGATGGATCAGATAATGTCCTCTTAGCGCGCGTGCACACATCGCGGATCAGGGCTGGCACGGGCACTGAGGTGTAAAGAAACCAATTTGAAATCTAGCAGCAGTGAGTCGCCATCCTCCTGACATGAGTGCTTCCCGCCGTACAGACCCTGCTTCTCATCGCGACACGCGGTGAACCTTAAGAAGAGATCAGCACCTGCCCAGTTGGTTTCTTTTGTGATGTGGGGAGGATAAGTGGGGGTTAATGCCCCCCTCCTTTGGTTCTTCTGATTCGGTGGTTGCCGTTCCAATATGCCACGGTCATCAGCATCGAAAGCAAAAGCCTTCACCGACCCTCACTTCTTCCATCGATGCCGTAGATCTGATTTCAGGAAAACCTCACTGTACCTAATACACTTCCAAATGGTCAGGCTGGCTGACAGTGTTATGTTATGTCATGTTATGTTATGTGTATTTATACAGCGCACCGCTACCATTTACATGGTCTCTAGGCACTCACGTGGCTCTGTAAGAAAGTGAGTGGGGTAGTTTAGTGAGGGAAGAGGGCTAGGATAGAGGTTGTGCTCATGTGTTGATGCTTACAGAACCAGGAGAAACAGGTGTCTGTGCGTGTTGGCTGATTGCATGCACTGGCTTATTGTATCTGGAGGGGTAAGGCCCAGTGTCTGGGCTGTTTGTTGTTTGCGGATGTTTGTTGTGGCGGATCTCTGGTTTGTGTGTAGTGTGGGTGGCCCTTTAGGGTGTATGTGGTACTTGGGAGGTATGTGAGGGAGGAGCAGGAGGATAGTTGGTACAGTGGCAAACTTCATAGTGTAGTACGCTTTCCACACAGAGGCAGGATTTAGAGTGCAGCTGTACCCTATTGAATCTGATGGCTATACTCAGAAATACAGCTGGGTTAAAGCACAGTGGCTATGCTCAAAAGTGCACCTAGTGTCAATATAATGGCTATGCTCAGACATTCAGCTAAATGCAATACAGTGCCTGCATTCAAAATTCAGCTATATTCAATGCAGAGGCTACACTCGAAATTCAGCTAGATTCAATACAGAGGCTACACTCAAAATTCAGCTAGATTCAATACAGAGGCTACACTTAGAAATTCATCTGAATTCAATACAGTGGGCCTCTTTAGGAGTATGGCGGTAAGGCAACAACAGCGCCGTTATTGCTACCGTACTGCCATACTAGGAGTTATACTCGCGGGTGCCCTCGCAGCCACCTGGTCTGACCAGGTGACCGTTCTGGCACCCGTGAGCAGAACATGATGGTAGCAACAGTACTGTTATGAACGGTACCGCTGCTACAATCCTCCCCATTCCCTTTGAGCTGTATGGGGGCTCAAATGGGAATGGAGACGTACCGGCTCCGGCACCCGCGCAAGGGGAATTACCGGGTCTGCCGAGGTCAGAATGGCCCGGTGATTCCCCTTTCGCGGGTGCCGGAGCCGGAAGCCACATGCGAGTTTGGGGGGAGCCTTGCCGGTAAAACCGGTAAGGCTACCTCCAACCTCGTAATGAGGCCTACACTCAAAATTCAGCAAAATTCATATAGTGGCTGTATCTGTATAGTGTGCATAGCTGCACAGTCCTATGACTAGAGGCAACGGTTTGGTCCAGAGCTCCCTGTTGGTTTCAGCCCAAGCGACTGCAGTCAATTGTGAGGGCTCAAAGGAGTCATAGTTCAAATTATCTGGAGAGCCACAGGATGTGCACACTAGCAATAGACAGTGGAGGTATTGCACCAGGTTTCGAGTCTGCGATTTCGAATCTACTAGAATTACCTCTAGCTGCAGGCAACAGGTAATATTTTTCTTCTGGAAGCAGAGGGTTCAAAAGTGACACAGTCCCTTTTACGGAGAGGATGATGCCATAAACATAGCTGTCTTCATTCATGACTGCAGGCTTTTGGATCATGAGGACAGATAGTGGTTTCTGTCAATTGCACAGCATGTGTCATTGGAAGCACAGTGAGCACAGAGTGTAGTGCTGCAATTTTAGACCACAATATCATACAGAGTCAAAGGACAGACTACCAAAGAATTCCAAGACCTAGCTGAAGAGGATAAGAACTACAGTCCACTGACAGTCAAGATCATTGTTTTCTTTTTAATTGTTTGTTAGAACATTTTAGAAAAAAAAACAGCAATACATCATATTGAATATTAAGACCCTTGACAGGGCTATACAGAATGAACAATTACTAATACAACACTGTGTTTAAGAAAAATCATTGCATACAGTAAAGCATATAACTTTCAACATCAAAAAAGGTTTGGGTGGTACTCCCTTGGCCACGGGGTCCTCCAAAGTAGCCGCTGCTCGCCTCCATCCTACTGCAGGCTCCTCTCTGTGGATCCCTGATCAACCCGCGCCACCAGTGACCTTGTGCAAGGTGCTGCTTTCTGTCCTGGGTCCCACAGCCTGCCTCCCTCCACCTACTGACACCTCCTCAGCTGCTCCCAGCCTGGCTACGTTGCCTGTCTCTCGTTCTCACTCCTCCTATCTGCAACGGTGACGGGTGTCCTTCACCTTGGTTAAGGTCGCCTCCCGTTCGGCTGCGGTTACTGCTACCTTCCCAGGCCTGTTTCCCAACCTTTCCAGCAGTCCTGTCTTGATTCCACTACTAATCTCCTGTTCCCACCATCTCTCATATGATCTCCCATACCCTCAGTCTCACTTGCCTAACTCTTCCACCAGATCTAAGTACTCCTCCTCACCGGCTCCCCGCCTGACAACTTACCCCACCTACCCTTCTCTTCCTTCCTTCCTTCCTCTACCTCCAGCTCTCCAGCCACCTCCTTATCCCTCTTCCTCTCTTCCCCCCTCGGTTATGCGCTCAGCCAAATCTTCCACCACCCGTCCTTTTTTCCCCCTCCCCATCCCTCCCTCCCCCTCTGCCCTCTCCTATTATACTCCTCTCTCCTCCTCTTATCCTTTTCCATCCTTAACCCCCCTCCCACCCTTCCTCTACTATGCCCTCCCTCTCCCACCACCCTAACCTTCTCTACCCTCCCATTATCCAACCCTCCTCCCAAATCAACATTGCTCTCTGGAACGCCAGATCCCTCTGTAACAAGACTGCAGCTGTTCTTGACATGTTCCTCCGTTTTAACCTTCATTTCCTCTGCCTTACGGAGACCTGGATCACTCCTCATAAGACCCTGTCCCTGCTTCCCTAACCACCTCTTCTTCCTCCTTCTCTCACATCCCTCGCACCTCTGGTTGTGGTGGAGGGATTGGCCTCCTCTTCAACCCTAAATACCTGTCCTCTCCCTCCTCTCCTTCCCTTCCTTCTTTCCCCTTGTTCGAGTTCCTTTACAATTCTTTCTCCTCCCCTCACCCTATCTCCTTTCTAATTATATATCACCCTCATGGCCCACTCTCTACCTTCTATGATGACCTTGATCAACTCCTTTCTCTCATCTCTCCCTCTTCCTCCCGCCTTACTGTTCTCGGCAACTTTATACTTCACTTCCCTTCTTCCCCTCATCCCTCTCCCCTTTCGTCCATCCTTGACTCCTACCTCCTTTCCCCTCTTCCTTCCTCTCCTACTCACTCCTCTGGCTCCACTCTTGACCTTATCTTTAACTCTTCCTATCCCTCTTCTTCTGTCTCTACACTTCCTCTCCACCTCGCTGATCATGCTTTACTCTCCTTCTCTCTTACCCCCCTCCTTCTTCCTTTAAACCTTCCCCTTCTTTTTTCTCACGTCGAGACCTTTGTAACTTTGATCCCTCTCTCTTTTTTGAAACTTGCTCTTCTTCTCTCCCCTCCCTCTGCGACTTCTTCAATGTTTAAGCCAATGATGCACTCTCTACTCTTTCCTCTTCTATCTCCTCCACTCTTGATCTCCTCCACCTCATCTCCTTCTTCCGTCCAACCCGGAAACCCTCTCAACCTAGGCTCTCCCCTCAACCCCTCTCCATGCGCCGTCTTCTCCGTCGTCTCGAGAGACTCTGGCACAAATCTCCATCTCCCTCCAACCAATCCTCTTATTTCTCTTATCACTCCCTCTATGTTTCCTGTCTCACCTCAGCTAAACGAACCTACTACTCAAACCTTCTTCATTCCCAAGCTTCCCACCCCCGTCGTAGCTTCCAAACTCTCTCTCGTCTTCTCTCTCCCCGTACCCCAGATCCCTCAACCTCCTCCACCCTCTCTCCCTCTGATTTAACAAACTTCTTCTCCTCAAAGATTCTTGCCATTCGACAGACTATCAATTCCTCCTCACTCTCCCCGTCCCCTTCTCCCTCTTCACCCTCTTCTTGCATGACTGAATTCCCCCCCAGTTTGCCCTTCGGACGTCTCTATCCTTCTCTCCAAAGCCCATCCCTCGTCTGCCCCATCTGACCCTGTCCCCTCCCTTCTTATCCCTAAGATGTTCCCACTACTTATTCCCTACCTTACCTAATTCTTCAATATCTGCCTTTCCTTGGCCTCCTTCCCCTCTGCTTTAAAACACGCCACTATCATTCCGATTCTGAAGAAACCTACCGCTGATCCCCTGCTCACTCAAACCTCCGCCCTATCTCACTTCTCCCTTTCCTCTCTAAACTTCTTGAACGCCTTGCCTACTCTCAGCTCTCATCCTTTGTCACTAATCTCTCTCTCCTTCCGCCCTCTCAATCTGGATTTCGCCCGAAACACTCTCCTGAAACTGCCCTCACTTACATCCTTAACTCCCTCCTCACTGCCCGACACTCTAAGCAATCCTCCGTCCTTATTCTTCTTGATCTCTCGGCCGCCTTTGACACTGTTGATCACCCCCTTCTCCTCAACACTCTCTCCTCCTTTGGTTTCAAAGGCTCTGTACTCAATTGGCTTTCCTCTTACCTCTCCTCCCACTCTTTTTCTGTTTCCTGGGGTGGCCACTCCTCTCCTTCCCACCCTCTTGAATATGGAGTTCCCCAAGGCTCTGTGCTTGGTCCCTTCATATTCTCACTCTACACCTCCCTCCTTGCCCCTGTGATCTCCTCTTTTGGCATCTCTCACCATTTCTATGCCAATGACACACAGCTCTTTCTTTCCTTCTCTTCCTTCTCTCCTGACCTCCACCTTAAACTTTCCTCCTGTCTCACTGCTATTAAAAACTGGATGACTTCCCGCTTTCTTTCCCTTAACTCTGACAAAACCAAAGTAGTTTTCTTCCCTTCCAACTCCCTTCCCCTCCCTCTCCTCCATCTTTCATTAATTTTCCTCCCTCTAATCTCACTTTCTCCCCACACGCTCGTAACCTCGGCTTTCACTTTGACTCTTCTCTCACTTTTTTCCACCATATCTCTCATACCTCTCGTGCTTGTCGCTACCACCTCTACAATATTCACAAAGTTTGCCCCTCTCTTACTTTTCATGCTACTAAACTCCTAATATCCTCCCTTATTTTTCTCGCCTTACTTTTTGCCGTTCCTACTTCACATCTTGCCCCCTCAAATCTATTTATCACTCTGCCATCCATACTCTCTTTCTCCTCTGCCCCTGTGACTCCATCTCTGCTTCCCTTTCCTCCATTGGCTGGCCCCCCTTTCATTCTCAATTTAAATTTCACTTCCTCTGTCTAATGTTCAAATCTCTCCATGATCTTGCCCCCCCCTTATCTCTCTTCCCTTCTCTCATTTTACACGCCCTCTCGTTCCCTTTGATCCGCTGACCACTTCCTCCTCACTGTTCCACCCTCCCCCTATGCCTCCTCCCGTTTCTGCTCCTTCCAACTCTTGGCCCCCCTCCACTGGAACTCCTTGCCTCTCTCTATCCGCTCTTCTCCTACCCTTTCCTCTTTCCGCGCCTCCCTCAAATCTCTCCTTCTCCATTCCCCACCATGACACCCCCCTACTCTCACACCCCCCTCTATTACCCCTTCCCCTCCTCCCCCCTTATCCTCTCCCACCCCTCCTTCCAACCTCCTCCCACCTTCCTCCCTATTCTTCCCAGCCATCCCCCTCCTCTCCCCTTCCCCTTCTGAATAATTGCTCTACATTCTGTTTTTGGTGACTGATTCATGTTTGTAATTTGCTTCTGTTGTTACAATTATTGTTATGTTAAATGTACCCTGTTGTTGTAACTGTACAGCGCATTGGTATAAAGCGCTTTATAAGAATACATACAATACAATACAAAAAATGTAGACCAAGCATTGTTAATCAAATACAAGCAAGGTATGGATGCTGCATGAGTACATTTACCAAAGTCAAAATCAGACAGATAAAAGAACACAATGAAAACAAGCTATTTTAAATCAAAGCCTCCGCACCCATCCACCATCACAACACACATATCCAACACTGTATAAACCGCATACATGCAACTATAAAAACATGCTGCCAGAAAAAAATGTAACAGGAGGGAAAAAGCTTCATCTGTGACAGAAATTATGACATTTGCTACAAATCACCAAAAAAAAAAACAATGTTTTTAATGACTGAAAATTAAATATTCCTTTTTTGGATTAAGGAACATTTCCTTTCAAAGTTGGAGATTGAAATGCGTTCCCCAGAACATTATCCGTATCTGCTGCATCTAAACGTATCCATTGCTGCAAGAAACGTGTTTATGTCATGATCATAATAACAGACAGAAGTATTAGCATGACCAATGAAATCCTTAATTTAAAAGAATGTAGCGCACTGGGAATAAAGTTAGTTCGTAACCTTGCCCCTTCACTATATTTAACAGATGTTTACCGAAGTCGCTGATCACAGTCCAGTAACACACCAGATTAGGATAAATCCAAACCATATAGGCCAAATTACCAGCACCCAAGTCTGCCAGATAAGACATAACCACAGACTGCTACGAACAAAGTGGTATTATTCGTTGGAGCTGTGAGTTGTAATTTACAGAATATGAATGAAAGGTTATTAATCCATTATCTCTTTGATCGCTTGCTTTTCCTGCAACATGACGTGTATGCAAAGGCTTTGGAAGCTGGTAGGTGCAGGGTCAGCTTCTGCTGGGTGTACATAAAACCTTGCCACCTTCCGTGCAATCAATAAACAATGTCCCTCCCACAGGTGTGTCCTTTATCCCTGAAAGTCAAAAGGTTAATAACAATACTAGCCACATGCCTTGCAATTCTTGAAAAGGCTTCATTTTCATTTTGGTAGATATGTGTTATCGGCTACATAAAAACTGGACTTAAGTTTGCTAATGTTATCTAAACATTGAAATCCTGAAAATAGCTAGCAAGTGTAAAACTTTTCTTTGCTGTAACGTAAACATTATTGACTGTAATGCATTCATTTTGAATGATATAAAATGATACAAGGACACAAAATAAGGATTTGGTTCTTTTTCCCTCCTGCTCACCCATGCTTCTTTATAACTATTAAAAGCTCATAAAAGACATAAAATGTTTTTTAAATGTGTTATTTTCATAGAGACTACCCCGGTCTAGCACCACTCAATCACACCAAAGCCCTCTTCCATCTCCAGGATCCTCAAACCCTCAAAAATATATTTTCAAAGAGTAAACCCTTTCTGCCCCACTATTTATTCACTGCCCCCCTGCTTACCTTAATACTCCTATGTGTACTGTCCTTGTGTGATTGCACTCCGAACTTTCAACTGCATTTGTAATTTCCAAAATTCTGTATTTCTATGTTTTCGAGCTTGTCTTTTCAGAGAAATGGCACCCATTGCCCCCCACCCTCTCCCCTCGATTGGAGATGATCCACTGTTCCTGGTCTGTGCAGTCCAAATCAGGAGGTGCAAGGGAAGTGTCCTGGGGTCAATCTGATTTGAGGGGAGTGGGCAACAATGTTATCCATTTGAATGCAAGAAAGCATGTTATTATATTGATTCTTTTAAGAAATTATCCCAAAATCGCTATATTTCATACAGCCTTTTCTCTTCTTTGGGACAAGGAATATAGTAGTTGGCAAAAAGTAGCAAGCCTGGAAGTAGAGCTTCTATAAAGACTTAAGAAATAATTAAAAGCGAAATAACCTTATGAAATGAATTAAGTTCACAGTTCGTCCTTCAGGACCTGGTGCCTAATTTATTTTAGCACAACATGTCAACTAATATGTTCAGTCTCCAAAATGTTTGCACATTTGACTACCGAAGTTCTAGGCCTGATTCACAAATATTTCACCAGGAGTAAGTTGGACTTACCCTTGACTTGCTCCAGTAGGAGGATATTAGATTTACAAAAAAAGTTACACTGAGGAACTCTGACTTACACCCGATGCATTCAATGGCTAAATTGTGTGTAAATCAAAGTTTCTCAGTGTAACTTCTTTTGTGATTCTAATAGTCCTCTTCCTGTGTGAGTCAATGGTAAATCAGACTTACTCCTAGTAGCATCTTTGTGAATCAGGCACTATGTGTAACAGTTCAACATATGTACAACATTCTACATAAACCATGTTCTCTGATGTTTAACAACTATAACGACCAGGGCTTAATTCCTAATAAAGTTAAAAACACACAAATATTTGCAAGATCAAACATGTTATTATTCAACTCAGGTCTTTGGATCAGGCACATTTATTTATTTTCAGATTCCATCTCCCTGCCAATTAGCAGGTGGCTTGGGATCTGAAGGCTAAGATCATTTGGGAAGATCCATACAATACATACTGATGCATCTTTACTCATGGTGAAAATGTTACATGCGCTTCATAAGAGCAGTGGTCGAAGTGAGCGGGAGTGGTTGGGAGCGGTGCTCCTCTCCTTTTTTTTTATTACGTTTTACTGTTCCTATACTTTTATTTTAAAAAGAACCTGTTCCGGAATGGTTTCGTTTTAAAAGAAAAGTGTAGGAAGAAGTTGAAACTTGCGCTGAACGTTCCCTTAAACCGCAGGTGCATGTGTTTGGGTGTGTGTATTGTGTGTGGGAGGGGGTGTTGTGATGGGGTTTGTGGGGAGTGGGTGCAGGCCAGCAGGGAACATAGTTCCACTACTTCTTTTCGTACACTTCGACCACTGCCTAAGAGGATGCTGCTAAAAGCTTAGCTGGGCACCGTAGAGGTTTCCCGTAGACAGAAGGGAATGCACCACAAGGTTCCCAGGGAATGCCGTGCAGTATGATATGCTTATATTGGGTGCGCATCTTTTATTGCCACGGGCTCCTGGCGCTATATGGATAATAGCGGGGCTATATGGGTGAAAAGTGCACCTTACAACAGGTGCTAGGAGAAAGACAGACTTTCAACCATTTGCTTATGCACAGGTGGGCATCATTCTAGACTAGAGGTTGGTAGGGGTCTCCAGAGCCCATCCGCTGGTGGAACAGAGAGGTTGCCATCAAGCAGGCCGGCTTGGTGAATTAAGCAAATGGCCCTGATTCTGATTTTAAGGATGAGCGGAATTGAGTGCAAGGAGCTCCATGTCATTGCAAACTGGACTGAACAACACAGTTTAAGGAGTAGGCAGGCGACAATGTATCAGACACATGTCAGGCCATTGATTATGCGTATGTTACTATTTTGCGGCATAGACCAGGCAGCGTCTGATACGGGATAGCCATGGAGGAGACACTGTGTGGCATGCCAATGTAGAGGAAGAGTCCATTTTAGGCATGAGCACCTCAATCTGAATGGTTAGGAAGATTTCAAAGTTGTGGGAGAGGCATCCATGGAAGTGGGTCCCATGTCTTGCACCCACTGCTAAGTGCTCGGATGAACACAGTGGTCCCTCTTTTTTGATGTGTGGAGTGATTCCAGTGTCCAGAGGTAATACAGTGTTTTGAGATTTGCATGGAGTCAAGTGAGGCAATACAATGGTGCTGGAGTCTCACTTCATGTTCCCTTATGCGGCGGACACAGAAGAGTCTTAAATGGCCGACATTGTGGACATTCCTATGCAGACGCTTCTTGAATCTAGCATGACCCCAGGTATGGGGAGTCAGCAGATGGACTTCTCTGTCACACCTGTTCAAAAGATAGCAGCTATCCGCGGCACATGCACACTGTTCTTAGTCCCCCTGGGGCTGTACAGCAAGAGGCTCTCTCTCTGCTCTTGGTTGCCCCTGAAACCCCGACTCCTCCTACATTTTGTTCTGGCTGGCTTACAGCAGGTAAATGCAAACTAATATCAGTGATAAATCTAAATCGCGTCTGTTGTCTCTTCCCGACACATTGCAAGTTTCCACTGGGCCTACTTAGCACATAATTTCCAGTTTACATTCTGTCCAGTTAGAACATAATTGGTCTATTATGCAAAGTTAAGCAGGCATTTTATGCCCAGTTTCAATTAGGCCCAAGTAGCACACCATCCCCAAATTCGATCAGGCCCAGTGAGCATCAGTTTCCATCAAAGGGCCTGATCGCGATTTGGGCGCCCAGCTTTTTAGTCGCCACCGGTCTGGCGGTATTGCTGCTGGATCATGGGTTCGGCGCTCACTGTTAGTCCCCATACCCCATTGGGTCCATTAAACCCAAAGTGGAATTTTCAGCACAATTACCGCGCAGTAATGCTGGTGGCGGTAATTGCACTGAAAATTGGCATTTTTCCTGTGTGTTTACCCCATACGACAGACTGCAGATTGGGTGGACCCTTAAATGCTGCAGTAACACCATTACCGCCGCATATAAGGGCTACCGCCCAACTCGTGATCAGGCACAAAGTCAGTTGTCACATTATTGATATGTGAGCACACCATGGCAAGTTCCCATTAGGAAAAGTCGGCACATCATTGCCAGATTCGATTATGTGCAGTTATACAAGTAGAACACAGTGACTAGGTTCTATTGAATAGCCAGGTGATATGACAATTTATCAGAACATGGCCAGCCTTCCTGAAGCCCAGTTGGCATATTATGACCGGATTCTGTAGGGCCATTTAACACAGCATTGATACATTAAATGTTATTAAGTTGGTACATCATTGACAGATGACAAATTTGTCAAATTCTCTTAGGTCGATTTAGCACCCATTACCAGATTCCAAAAAACGTTAGTTCCACATTCCATTTGGTCCAATTAAAATATAATTGTTGTACTCTATTAGACATTGCGCGTGGCTGACATAATACATTGGGCCACGTTAGAATGACACAGTCCTTTTTGGACTGGTTATGACATTATGATTGTGTTTCAAATAAGGTTAGTTAACCAGATTCTAAAAGCCAAAACTGGACATACATCAGCGAGACATTACAATGATCGAGGATACTCCATCACTACCAGATTATATTAGGCTCATATAGCACATCTCTGGGATTATACATTAGGGCCCACATTAGTGTCAATTTACGTTATGCCCAGTTAGCACAACTGTTCTAGAATACGTTAGGCTGTGCAGCCGAGAGCCTTGGAATGCAGTGTTTCAAATACTCTGTGAACTATAAGACCTGTTCTGCAGGCTAAACTAGCTTGTATAGCCCACAGATTGTCCAATGAGAATGCTCTTTGAGCCTTGCACGATATATATGGGATAAACTACCCCCTCCTGGCATTTATACGGATATTGTAAATCACTGAGGAGACCTGTGACGAAATAGAGGAAGGAGGCGGAGTTCCTTTATAAGGTCACAGAACGCCAAGGTGACATGCAATGTCTTATTTATGTAGAGGGTATGTTATTCCTTATAATAAAATACATGGCCACACATTTTCATTCCCTGTAATACCCAGCCTGTCGCTTAATTTAATGTTAGATAGGCCTTCCATTTCGTGATCCATTTCATCAATGTAGAATCTGTTTGAAATTTAAAATGTTTATATGCATCTACTAATGTGTTGCAGAAAAATAATGTGAGCAGTATAATACAATACATCGAAAAAACGTTTTCATTCTGTGCTTTAAAATAAGCAAAAACGTGCATATTCTTGCTCGCATGTGCTAAACACTAGCAGTGTACGAATTATACATTCTAACATAAACAGTTCCGTTTCAGTTACACGCTGTTAAGTGTCAAGCAAGCAAGGGATTTGAAAAGCTTGTCACTACTTTAATTAAGTGCTGCAGTGACAGCTGAAATTCAGAACTCTTCTGGTCTGGCTCAAATAGCAGGTATTATGATGTCACTATCAAACTGTAATAACTGATTACGGAGCGGTTATGATGTCAATTTTTCATTAGAGGTCAGTTGTGATGTCACAAGTAGCCTGTAATAAGAACTATATTTCCAGGCTTTTATGCGTATATTGCAGGCTGCCATATTTTACATTTCTAGAATAATGACTACCGTAATAAGGTACAAACATACCGCCTCTTCCAATTCCTATCTGCAGATAGAGGCAGAACAACTTAGGGGTTCATTGGGCATTTGTAGACATATCTGCCAGGAATATCGAATGGCTTCATTTTGGTAGCAGCCCTCCTCCTGAACCCCCCTGTCCTCCTGGGAATTATTAGTCATCTCATTAACTGTATTGTTACCGTGTCTGTTTGTCTAGGGCGGGCTGACACACAGCTATTGAAGCCTTGTATCCTGTAACTCATGGGTGCACAACATACGGCCAGCAAGCCAGTTGCAGCCCTCCATGCCGTTTTGTCCAGCCCGCCAGCAACAAAGACTTTCCTAATGGAGAGCAGCCCGCAAGCAGCATCGGCCGCCCTCCATTAGGAAAAGTCTTTGTTGTCTTCCGGGCCAGACAAAACACTGGCCCTCATTGGCTCAGGGAACACGAACATCGTAGCTCCTACGAGCCACGTAGTGCGTGTGTGCTGCACCAATGAAGGGCCAGCACTAAGGCTCGCGTGACAAATAAGGCTTGATGCCGGAAGGTATTTCAGCCTTGCCCCGCCCATGCCAGCCGTAGTACCGGACCTCGGCTGCGTTCCAGCTAGCCTGCCTTCCAGCAGGTCGTCCGGTAAGTAAAGATTTTTTTTGGGAGGGGGGATGTTTGTTTGTTTGTGTTTGTGTGTGTGTGTGTTTGATCTTTGTGCTGCTTGTATGTTGAGATGCAGGTGTGGGGTGTGTGTCGGGTCTGCCTGAATGTGTTTGTGTGCAAGTACAGTGTATGTTGAGATGGGGGTGTGGGGTGTGTGTCGGGTCTGCCTGAATGTGTTTGTGTGCAAGTGCAGTGTGTGTTGAGATGTGAGTGTGGGGTGTGTCTCGAGTCTGCCTGAATGTTGGTTTTTGTGTGCAAGTGCAGTGTGTGTTGAGATGCAGGGGTGGGGTGTGTGTCGGGTCTGCCTGAATTTGTCTGTGTGCAAGTGCAGTGTGTGTTGAAATGCGGGTGTGGGGTGTGTCTCGGGTCTGTCTGAATGTTTGTTTTTGTGTGCAAGTGCAGTGTGTGTTGAGATGCGGGGGTGGGGTGTGTGTCGGGTCTGCATGAATGTTTGTTTTTGTGTGCAAGTGCAGTGTGTGTTTTGATGCAGGTTTGGGGTGTGTGTCAGATCTGCCTAAATGTGTTTGTGTGCAAGTGCTGTGTATTTTGAGATGCGGCTGTGGGGTGTGTGTCGGGTCTGCCTGAATGTGTTTGTGTGCAAGTGGGGTGTGTTGAGATGCGGAGGGGGGTAAGTAAAGATTTTTTTGGGAAGGGGGATGTTTGTTTGTTTGTGTTTGTGTGTGTGTGTGTGTGTGTGTGTGTGTGTGTGCGTGTGTCTGTTCTTTGTGCTGCTTGTATGTTGAGATGCAGGTGTGGGGTGTGTGTCGGGTCTGCCTGAATGTGTTTGTGTGCAAGTACAGTGTATGTTGAGATGTGTGTGTGGGGTGTGTGTCGGGTCTGCCTGAATGTGTTTGTGTGCAAGTGCAGTGTGTGTTGAGATGCGAATGTGGGGTGCGTTTCGGCTCTGCCTGAATGTTTGTTTTTGTGTGCAAGTGCAGTGGGTGTTGAGATGCAACGGAAGGGAGTGTGTCGGGTCTGCCTGAATGTTTGTTTTTGTGTGCAAGTGCAGTGTGTGTTGAGATGGGGGTGTGGGGTGTGTGTTGGGTCTGCCTGTATGTGTTTTTGTGCAAGTGCAGTGTGTGTTGAGATGCGGGGGTGGGGTGTGTGTCGGGTCTGCCTGAATGTGTTTGTGTGCAAGTGCAGTGTATGTTGAGATGCGGGTGTGGGGTGTGTGTCGGGTCTGCCTGAATGTGTTTGTGTGCAAGTGCAGTGTGTTGAGATGCGGGGGGGGGGTGTGTGTCGGGTCTGCCTGAATTTGTTTGTGTGCAGTGTGTGTTGAGATGCGGGTGTGGGATGTGTCTCGGTCTGTCTGAATGTTTGTTTTTGTGTGCAAGTGCAGTGTGTGTTGAGATGGGTGGGTGGGGTGTCTGTCGGGTCTGCCTGAATGTTTGTTTTTGTGTGCAAGTGCAGTGTGTGTTGAGATGCGGGGGTGGGGTGTGTGTCGGTTCTGCCTGAATGTGTTTGTGTGCAAGTACAGTGTATGTTGAGATGCTGGGGGGATGAGGAGGGTCGGGTCTGCCTGAATGTTTGTTGTTGTTGTGTGCACGTTCATTGTATGTTGAGATGTGGGGGCGGGGGGTCCGGGTCTGTATGGGTGCATGCTTGTGAGTTTGTTTGGTGAGTTGGGGGCGCGGGGGTTCAGGTCTGTATGGATGCATGGTGTATGCTTGTGAGTTTGTATGGTGAGTTGGGGTGGGGGTCTGTATGGGTGCATGGTGTATGCTTGTGAGTTTGGGGTTCGGGTCTGTAAGGGTGCATAGTGTATTGGTGTATGCTTGTGAGTTTGAGTGCTGAGTTGGGGGTGGGAGTTCAGGTCTGTATGGGTGCATAGTGTATTGGTGTATGCTTGTGGGTTTGTGTGCTGAGGTGGGGGCGGGGGGTTCAGGTCTGTATGGGTGCATGGTGTATGCGTGTGAGTTTGTGTGCTGAGTTGGGGATGGGGGTTCGGGTCTCTATGGGTGCATGGTGTATGGTTGTGAGTTTGTGTGCTGAATTGGGGGATGGGGGTTAGGGTCTGTGTGGGTGCATAGTGTATTGGTGTATGCTTGTGGGTTTGTGTGCTGATTTGGGGAGAGGGCATTCAGGTCTGTATGGGTGCATAGTGTATTGATGTATGCTTGTGGGTTTGTGTGCTGAGATGGGGGCTCAGGTTTGTATGGGTGCATGGTGTATGCTTGTGAGTTTGTGTGCTGAGTTGTGGGTGGGGGTTCGTGGTTGTAAGAGTATGTATGCATGGTGCATGCTTGGTGGCATGGGGCATTGTGTTTGGTTAGGGTGGGGGCCATGGTGTTTGGTTGAGGGGTGGGGGCCTTGGGGCATAGTGTTTGCTTGAGGGGTGGGTGTCTTGGGGCATAGTGTTTGTATGAGGGGTGGGTGTCTTGGGGCATAGTGTTTGCATGAGGGGTGGGTGTCATGGGGCATAGTGTTTGGTTGGGTTTGGGGCCATGGGGCATAGTGTTTGGTTGAGGGGTGGGAGCCATGGGGCATAGTGTTTGGCTGGGGGTGGGAGCCATGGGGCATAGTGTTTGCTTGAGGGGTGGGTGTCATGGGGCATGGTGTTTGGTTGAGGGGTGTGCACCATGGGGCATAGTGTTTGGTTGAGGTGTGTGGGCCATGGGTCATAGTGTTTGGTTGGGGGTGTGGGTCATGGGGCATATTGTTTGGTTGAGGGGTGGGTGCCATGAGGCATAGTGTTTGGTTGGTGGGTGTGCACCATGGGGCATAGTGTCTGGTTGAGGGGTGTGGGTAATGGGGCATAGTGTTTGGTTGGGGGTGTGGGTCATGGGACATATTGTTTGGTTGAGGGGTGGGTGCCATCGGGCATAGCGTTTCATTGGGGTGGGGGTCATGGGGCATATTGTTTGGTTGAGGGGTGGGTGCCATGGGCCATAGCGTTTGGTTGACGTGGGGGTCATGGGGCATAGTGTTTGGCTGGGGAGTGGGGGCCATGGGGCATATGGTTTGGTTGCGGGGTGGGCGCCATGAGACATAGTGTTTGGTTGAGGGGTGGGGGCCATGGGTCATAGTGTTTGGTTGGGGGTTGGGGGCCAGGGGGCATAGGGTTTGGTTGAGGGGTGGGAGCCATGGAGCATAGTGTTTGGTTGGGGAGTGGGGGCCATGGGGCATAGTGTTTGGTTGAGGGGTGGGGGCCATGGGTCATAGTGTTTGGTTGAGGGGTGGGGGCCATGGGTCATAGTGTTTGGTTGAGGGGTGGGGGCCATGGGGCATAGTGTTTGGTTGAGGGGTGTGCGCCGTGGGGCATAGTGTTTGGTTGAGGGGTGTGGGCCATGGGTCATAGTGTTTGGTTGGGGGTGTGGGTCATGGAGCATATTGTTTGGTTGAGGGGTGGGTGCCATGAGGCATAGTGTTTGGTTGGGGGGTGTGCACCATGGGGCATAGTGTTTGGTTGAGGGGTGTGGGTAATGGGGCATAGTGTTTGGTTGGGGGTGTGGGTCATGGGGCATATTGTTTGGTTGAGGGGTGGGTGCCATGGGGCATAGCGTTTTGTTGGGGTGGGGGTCATGGGGCATATTGTTTGGTTGAGGGGTGGGTGCCATGGGGCATAGCGTTTGGTTGACGTGGGGGTCATGAGGCATAGTGTTTGGCTGGGGAGTGGGCACCATGGGGCATAGTGTTTGGTTGAGGGGTGGGCACCATGGGGCATAGTGTTTGGTTGGGGAGTAGGGGCCATGGGGCATAGAGTTTGGTTGAGGGGTGGGCGCCTTGGGGCATAGTGTTTGCTTGAGGGGTGGGTGTCTTGGGGCATAGTGTTTGCATGAGGGGTGGGTGTCTTGGGGCATAGTGTTTGCATGAGGGGTGGGTGTCATGGGGCATAGTGTTTGGTTGGGTTTGGGGCCATGGGGCATAGTGTTTGGTTGAGGGGTGGGAGCCATGGGGCATAGTGTTTGGCTGGGGGTGGGAGCCATGGGGCATAGTGTTTGCTTGAGGGGTGGGTGTCATGGGGCATGGTGTTTGGTTGAGGGGTGTGCACCATGGGGCATAGTGTTTGGTTGAGGTGTGTGGGCCATGGGTCATAGTGTTTGGTTGGGGGTGTGGGTCATGGGGCATATTGTTTGGTTGAGGGGTGGGTGCCATGAGGCATAGTGTTTGGTTGGTGGGTGTGCACCATGGGGCATAGTGTCTGGTTGAGGGGTGTGGGTAATGGGGCATAGTGTTTGGTTGGGGGTGTGGGTCATGGGACATATTGTTTGGTTGAGGGGTGGGTGCCATCGGGCATAGCGTTTCATTGGGGTGGGGGTCATGGGGCATATTGTTTGGTTGAGGGGTGGGTGCCATGAGGCATAGTGTTTGGTTGGTGGGTGTGCACCATGGGGCATAGTGTCTGGTTGAGGGGTGTGGGTAATGGGGCATAGTGTTTGGTTGGGGGTGTGGGTCATGGGACATATTGTTTGGTTGAGGGGTGGGTGCCATCGGGCATAGCGTTTCATTGGGGTGGGGGTCATGGGGCATATTGTTTGGTTGAGGGGTGGGTGCCATGGGCCATAGCGTTTGGTTGACGTGGGGGTCATGGGGCATAGTGTTTGGCTGGGGAGTGGGGGCCATGGGGCATATGGTTTGGTTGCGGGGTGGGCGCCATGAGACATAGTGTTTGGTTGAGGGGTGGGGGCCATGGGTCATAGTGTTTGGTTGGGGGTTGGGGGCCAGGGGGCATAGGGTTTGGTTGAGGGGTGGGAGCCATGGAGCATAGTGTTTGGTTGGGGAGTGGGGGCCATGGGGCATAGTGTTTGGTTGAGGGGTGGGGGCCATGGGTCATAGTGTTTGGTTGAGGGGTGGGGGCCATGGGTCATAGTGTTTGGTTGAGGGGTGGGGGCCATGGGGCATAGTGTTTGGTTGAGGGGTGTGCGCCGTGGGGCATAGTGTTTGGTTGAGGGGTGTGGGCCATGGGTCATAGTGTTTGGTTGGGGGTGTGGGTCATGGAGCATATTGTTTGGTTGAGGGGTGGGTGCCATGAGGCATAGTGTTTGGTTGGGGGGTGTGCACCATGGGGCATAGTGTTTGGTTGAGGGGTGTGGGTAATGGGGCATAGTGTTTGGTTGGGGGTGTGGGTCATGGGGCATATTGTTTGGTTGAGGGGGGGGTGCCATGGGGCATAGCGTTTTGTTGGGGTGGGGGTCATGGGGCATATTGTTTGGTTGAGGGGTGGGTGCCATGGGGCATAGCGTTTGGTTGACGTGGGGGTCATGAGGCATAGTGTTTGGCTGGGGAGTGGGCACCATGGGGCATAGTGTTTGGTTGAGGGGTGGGCACCATGGGGCATAGTGTTTGGTTGGGGAGTAGGGGCCATGGGGCATAGAGTTTGGTTGAGGGGTGGGCGCCTTGGGGCATAGTGTTTGCTTGAGGGGTGGGTGTCTTGGGGCATAGTGTTTGCATGAGGGGTGGGTGTCTTGGGGCATAGTGTTTGCATGAGGGGTGGGTGTCATGGGGCATAGTGTTTGGTTGGGTTTGGGGCCATGGGGCATAGTGTTTGGTTGAGGGGTGGGAGCCATGGGGCATAGTGTTTGGCTGGGGGTGGGAGCCATGGGGCATAGTGTTTGCTTGAGGGGTGGGTGTCATGGGGCATGGTGTTTGGTTGAGGGGTGTGCAACATGGGGCATAGTGTTTGGTTGAGGTGTGTGGGCCATGGGTCATAGTGTTTGGTTGGGGGTGTGGGTCATGGGGCATATTGTTTGGTTGAGGGGTGGGTGCCATGAGGCATAGTGTTTGGTTGGTGGGTGTGCACCATGGGGCATAGTGTCTGGTTGAGGGGTGTGGGTAATGGGGCATAGTGTTTGGTTGGGGGTGTGGGTCATGGGACATATTGTTTGGTTGAGGGGTGGGTGCCATCGGGCATAGCGTTTCATTGGGGTGGGGGTCATGGGGCATATTGTTTGGTTGAGGGGTGGGTGCCATGGGCCATAGCGTTTGGTTGACGTGGGGGTCATGGGGCATAGTGTTTGGCTGGGGAGTGGGGGCCATGGGGCATATGGTTTGGTTGCGGGGTGGGCGCCATGAGACATAGTGTTTGGTTGAGGGGTGGGGGCCATGGGTCATAGTGTTTGGTTGGGGGTTGGGGGCCAGGGGGCATAGGGTTTGGTTGAGGGGTGGGAGCCATAGAGCATAGTGTTTGGTTGGGGAGTGGGGGACATGGGGCATAGTGTTTGGTTGAGGGGTGGGGGCCATGGGTCATAGTGTTTGGTTGAGGGGTGGGGGCCATGGGTCATAGTGTTTGGTTGAGGGGTGGGGGCCATGGGGCATAGTGTTTGGTTGAGGGGTGTGCGCCGTGGGGCATAGTGTTTGGTTGAGGGGTGTGGGCCATGGGTCATAGTGTTTGGTTGGGGGTGTGGGTCATGGAGCATATTGTTTGGTTGAGGGGTGGGTGCCATGAGGCATAGTGTTTGGTTGGGGGGTGTGCACCATGGGGCATAGTGTTTGGTTGAGGGGTGTGGGTAATGGGGCATAGTGTTTGGTTGGGGGTGTGGGTCATGGGGCATATTGTTTGGTTGAGGGGTGGGTGCCATGGGGCATAGCGTTTTGTTGGGGTGGGGGTCATGGGGCATATTGTTTGGTTGAGGGGTGGGTGCCATGGGGCATAGCGTTTGGTTGACGTGGGGGTCATGAGGCATAGTGTTTGGCTGGGGAGTGGGCACCATGGGGCATAGTGTTTGGTTGAGGGGTGGGCACCATGGGGCATAGTGTTTGGTTGGGGAGTAGGGGCCATGGGGCATAGAGTTTGGTTGAGGGGTGGGCGCCATGGGGCATAGTGTTTGGTTGAGGGGTGGGGGCCATGGGTCATAGTGTTTGGTTGGAGGTTGGGGGCCATGGGTCATAGTGTTTGGTTGAGGGGTGGGGGCCATGGGGCATAGTGTTTGGTTGGGGGGTGGGGGCCATGGGGCATAGTGTCGCACTCCAAGAGTGAACCCAATAATAAAGCTAAAACAGGCACACTTTTTGTGGAAACCTGACTCAACAAAGGCCATACTACTCTTGGGCATCCCAAACAGAAAATTATAGCAGACCAAAATAACGGAATGTCCAATCAAGGGTCAATAAAATATATATAATTTAATTAAACAGACAATATGCAATAGCTAAATAGAAATAAATTATAACAATGGAAAATGTGTAGTACAAAATGTAAGTTTGAAATACAAATAAAAATCGTTACACCTCAAAAACGTATTCTTTTTCCATGTGTTTAATAAAAATTGGGGTTGAAAAAGCTTCCCGCCACGCCACGCCTGCTGCGCCTACCGCCCCGGTCACATTTACTTTTCGGCCCACTTTAGCCATCATGTAAGGTACTTTCGGCCCTCTGGCAAAATCAGTTGTGCACCCCTGCTGTAACTGGTTTGCAACAGCGCCCTGATGCCTCAGGGTTTCGGCACTTTACAAATGTAAAAATAAATAAATAAATATCAGTAATAGTGCCACCATCACTAGTGTGTAAAAGGCATATGGGAAGTGCTGTATTTTGAAATACTGCATTCAGCAATTCACAAGTACCTTTTATTTAAACATTACTGCATTCACACCCCTGATTAATGAATGGGAAAACACACGGGACAGAAGGGATTCAGACAATTGCACAGAAGGGTCATGGATGACGTTCTGGTGCATTGCACACTTCCGTGCATACATGGGGGGAGACAGGCAGTGTCAGCTAGGCCGTTTGGGAGACTTTTAGTGGGGGTGAGCAGGAATGCTCCTGGCAGTGTTTTTGCCAGGAGCATTGAAAGGCCCGCAGTTTCAGCTGGCACAGCTTCAAGCGCCAGGTCCCCGCTATGCCACTTGACAGCATTTGAATTTGGGGGTAATTCACTTTCTCGCTGCATCTTGATCAATAAATATGTATTCAGGTTTGGACATATAACTTGATGGGTTGTTGAGCTTGAATGGAGCGCGGCGTTTGAAGAGAAAGTTTGCATCCAGGCAGGCCCGACTCAATTATCCTTTAGACATAAATGTGACGACTGCCATTGAGTTGAGACACAACATCTTTTATTTAAGCGCAGAGAGACAACGCCGTGTGTGGTGTGCACTGCATAAATAGATAATGTTATGCAGAACATAATGTCTGTTTATTTGCCTGCTGGTTAGTAATACCTGGATATAAAAGCATCCCCTTCCTGCGCTCCTCCCTCACTGTGCTATTATGCATGATTATGCTTGTTAAATGTACACAGCAACATAAAACGCCAGAGCACTCTCAGAGCGCAGTCAGTAAACTGCGCCGAGGTAACACGAATAAACCACCCCTACATAAGCGAGCGACACAAACATCACCTCATTCGCTGGCAGGATAATGCCCGAATATTCATGCTGTATTGGATGCCAGGCCCGCCTGGCGCACAATGCCACTGCTCTGCTGGGAGGGGTGATATCTCAGCGGTGCCGCCATGAATTCTTTTGTTGCACGACACATCAGCAGCAAGCAGGCGGTGGCGGGAGGGCGGGTGAGCACCTCTCCGGGGGGCAACGGCTCACCGCCGGCTCATAAGCGCGGACATTTACAGGCCCGCGCACGGGCAGCAATGATTACTTTTTGTATAAGGGGCCAGGGGACCCATAGTTATTCTGTTGCAATAGCTTGCAGGTGAGTGTACATTCGTCGTCGCCGCTGGAGTCTGCTTGCCCTCCAGACGCCTTTCTGTCATCGGCTGGCTTGCTGGCCAGAGGGGCGTAGGCTGAGCGCTCCGCCGAGCCGCGTGCACGTGGAGTGCCAGTAGGGGTGACGGTGGCTCGGCTACTGGGACTGGGGTGGGCCAGGTGGGGCACTGACTTATGCAGCGGTGGCATGGAGTCTGAGCCCACCACCACACATACATAATGATCATAGTTTAGGAGAATGGGGTGGCGCCTGGGGTGACCAATCGGATTCCAGGGGTAGCACGTGACACCTCAGGTCACTGCCTGGATACACCACTGCAGACCATGTGGTGCTGAATATGGGCAACTGGCAGAAATATCAGTGGGCAATAGGTGGGTGAGGGGGTATCTGTTGATCAGGGTGGTCAGCGTGTCTAAGGTTTCAGGGGGTGCAGCATGCATATCAGAACATCTGGTAAACATGGACAACTGGCAGGGTTCTCACTGGGCAAAGGGGGGTTGAGGGGGGTCTGTTGATCAAGATGGTTAGTGGGTATGGGGTAACAGCGGAACAATCACAGTAACAACAGCACCTTGTACTGAACTTGAGAAACTGACAGAATCATCCCTGGATAAAAGGTGGGTGCGGTGAGTCTGTGGACCAGGGTGGTCAGTGTGTCCGAGGGTTGAGTGGGGTGGGGGGCGCAGCATGCAAATCAGGACACCTTCTGCTAAACATGGGCACCTGGCAGCGTTCTCACTGGGTAAAGGGTGGGGGAGGGGAGTCCGTTGAGCAGGGTGGCTAGTCGGCCTGGGGTAGTAGTGGGTCAGATGCTGAAACAAGAGCACCTCGTGATGAATATGGATGAGGGCGCTAGTAGGGTAAGTGTTAGTAAGGGGCATGCAGCGCCGGTGGTCTGGGGGGTCGTTTCAAGGAACTAGGAGAGAGGACATTTGGACAATTAACACTGGCCACAGTGGAGGAAAAGCAATCAAGGCCCGATTCGCACCAATGAGAAAGAAGCACGCGCCCTGCCTGAAAGACACTGCTTGTTTTAGCTGAAATTTACTTTTTCCTATTTGATAATCTGTCTTTAATTTAAACCTGCCAATAACTCAAAGATGCCTCATATGGCGCTGCTCCTCCTACTTAACAGTCGTGGCACCCCAAAGCTGACGAAGTTACATTTCTCACCTGTGGGGCCGGAGAATGCGCCAGCCCTGCCCATCAGAGTGAAAGACTGCAGTGTTCCCAAGAACACATCTCCATCATTGACTGAGAGTATGATGGGTGTAGGGCAAGTGGCAACTACTGCCAGTGAGCAAGAACTTGAAGTGAGCAGGAGAGAGTTCTTACTAGTGTCACCCATTGACTGCCTGAAAGCGACTAGTGACTGAAGGCGGAGTGGAAGGCTCAGTACTGCCACCATGTGACTTTACAACAGCAGCCAACAATTGAGAGGCCTATAGAAATATGATCCTTAGCATCCAGTTGAAGGCTCTTTCTCTGTCTACGCTGCCCTGAAAGCGGCTTCATTTTAACCACCCTGATTATGGCACCCTTGGAGACAGCGGCTATTGATAGTCAGAGGTGAGCTGCAAAAATCTAGTCCTCGAGAGCTGCAAACAGATAATCTTGTCAGGATATCCAGCATGACAATTCATGAGATAAATTTGTAGTCACTCTATCCAAATAGGAAATAATTTACATAGTCAGTGGTTACCCAGAAAACCTAATAGATATGTGGGCACGAGGGTTGGAGTTGTACATCTCTATTCCAGAGGCAGCTGAGCCCCTCCATACTAACTTTTCATGTCTATTGCTATGCATGGATCAGCACGAGAGAGCATACCCCAGGGCTTTAAGTGGGCTGGGGCTAGCCCAAGCTGAGCCCCTACAGTCTCCCAAAAGGTCTCCTGAGCCGGGGCCGGCCTATTAATGGCCCCAGCAACACCGGCACCTCTGGCAGCCCATGTAGCCGAAGTGGTGCACAGTTAAAGGGCTGCCTGTAGGTGTCAGCAATTCAAATTGAAAAAAATAAAAGGCATGACCTTTTCATTTTTCTAACCCTGAAGTACTGACACCTGCAATCAGCCTTTTAAGCATGTAGCCTTTGGCTAAACAAGCAGCCTGAGTCTCTGTACTCAGAAACATGAGGAGTGATGGAGTGCCCTACTCTATTTTTGTTTCTGAGAAAAGAGTCATCATGGAGCATGAAGCCCTTTAACTGCGCAGTTACAGTACTTTATGCTGCGTGAGGACTCTTTACTCTTTTCTCAGAAGCAAAAGGAGTGTCGGGCACTCCCGCTCTACTCCTGTCTCTTGAGTTCAGAGATATCATGCAGCATGACGCCCTTTCTGTCAAGGAGCCAGGGTTGTCTGTGGGTGACTAAAGGAAACCCTTCAACAACACAGCTCGTTGAATGAAAGGGCTGCCTACTGCATGCTAGAGCTGGAGTGCACTGGTATTAAAGCTTTTGTGTGCCCAGCCCTTCCCTTTGTTTAAATGGGGGTGCTGTATGCACCAAATGTAATAATGCCATTGTGTCCCAGCATGCCTTGTTTTAACCAGCCCCCCTTAGGCGAGGGGGATCTCATTATGGGGTATGGCGTAAGTGCACCTGTACTTGGGCCACGCCCCGAAAGGAGGGGGCTCCGGTAGGGGGCGTGGCCAACGTACACTCCTGTTTGGGCCACGCCCCTAACGGAAGCCCCCCCGTCGATTGAGCAACCCACTTAAATCACTGGCCGAGCCCAACACTGCCAGACATGATTAGGCTTTAACAGTTGAGAGAGGAGGATATGTGCAGCTCTTCCTGTGTGGGGTGAGCGGAGCTCTCAAGCTTTAGCTATGGCAAATGGCCATCTCCCTGTCCAACAGTGAAGAGTGATGCATGGAAGGTTTTTAATAAATAATAGCCCCTGGCATTTGTCTGTCAGTGATTTAAAGCATTGTATTTCAATCTGCCATGCCATTACAGGAGGGGAAAGTGCATTTGCAAACCAGGCTTGACCCCACCTTCAAAAGGGCCGTCCAGCTCATACTGTTAGGCTACATCTCTTCTGCACTGGACCACAAGCAACCCCAGACATTTTGAAGTCTTGTTTGGCATAATCATCATTGTGTAGCTTGGGTCTCCAAGCACAGCAAGCTCAAAAACCATGTCATGGCATACTGGTCCCACTTACGTTGATACTGGTCCCACTTACGTTGACTTAAACAAAATGGAAAATTGATGGCTGGTAGGTTTCTAAATAAGAAATAGCCCTGATGTTGGGTTGAATTGGTGCCTGGTAATGGCCGGGGCCCAAGTTACAGGCCTCACAGAGGGAGCTATATTTTATATGTTTTAATTTGATGTTGAATGCACGGACTGAGCTCAATAGCAGCAGAATGCTATACAAGGTTTGGGTAACCAGCATTTCGGTTGGCATCTTTTAACAGTAGCGCAGCACTGTGAGATGTGTTCTTGGCATCCACTGGGATTAGTGCATGGTCAAGTACTATTGAAAAAGCCACGTTTTGAGGGATTTGCAAAACTGGAGCATTGCGTGAGAATTTCAAGTCGTTACTGGGATCGATTTTCAGAGGGTGTGACAAGAGAAGGATTATTTGCGAGTCCTCTCTTTCTGGACTATTAGTGATTCAAGCCAGTTGGTTGTTTTGCTGCACTAGGAGGGTTTGCCCCAGATAGGTGGAGCTTAGCTGCCAGGTACGCCGGTGTGCTACCCCTGACCTCTTTGTAGATGAAACATGCAGACTTGAACAGAATCCTTGCCTGCAGAGGAATTAAATGTAGTTTGCATAGAACAGAGGTGAATAGGTAACATTTCTGTGCACCCCTAATAAGACTTGCTGCAGCATGGTGGACTTTTTTTAGGGGAGCCAAGTGAGTGGTTGGAATCCATGTCAGTAGAGCATTTCCCCAATTGATGTGTGAGAACACAAGGGTCTGAACTACGATCCGGAAATCCTGAGGTTGGATGAAGGGTTTGATTTTGCAAAGGGTGGGCATTTGGAGCCAGACCTGGGAGTGCTTGGCTATGTTTTTCTGGAAGGACAGGCTGATGTCAATGGTGAAGCCTAAGGATGTTGCTGACTCAGAGAATTGAGTCTGTACAAGTTGTTGATTAGCGAATTGAATGACGAGGATGAATTTGGTCTTGGCTGGGTTAAGTTAGGGTAGGCAACTGACATTCAAGACTGATTGATGGGTAAATAATAGCAGAGATGACTGATGTCCTGTGAGAGTTTTATTTTCATGTACAACTGAGTATTGTCCTCTTATTATTGGATGGCTATATCAGGATCTTTAAGGAGTGTCCACAGAGGCTTCACTTAAAGGTTAAAAAGGATCAGTGAGATGATGGCGCCTTGAGTGACTCCGCAAGAGGATCAAAGTCCCTTAGAATGGAACGTGTTCATCTGGATGGTCTGGTTTCTGCCTTGCTGTCCAGGGTTCCAAGAGCTTTTTTTTTAAAGTTGTGAAACAGCGCAGCAGTCAAAACTACAAAATGAAAATGTCCACCAGGGGAAAAAAAGGAGAAAGAAACTGCTCATTGTCCCTTAATCAATTTCCATGTCAGCCATTGGTGATGGAGTAAGGTGGACCGAGAGCTGCTCGAAGGAGAGCCTGTGATTGCAGAAGGAAGCAGTGCATAGAAAAGGTTTGTGAATCTGGTGAATGGGAGCGGAGAGAGGGTTTCGGAAAAGTCTGGTTGGGTAACAGTGCAAAAGGATGCTGGCAATTGGGAGGCGATATGGCAGTGTCCTGCTGCTCATTGGTGGTCGGAAGGTGGGCCAACACTATGAGGTAATACCCACACTCCGAGCCCTGTAATTTCCTATGAACCATATCTATGTCATCTGCCGTATGCTAATAAATCATAACCACTGGCATTGCTCTAGGATATCCTCAAACAATGACTTTTCAGCCTGCCATGCCATTACAGAAGGGAAAAGACCAGTGGTACCTTTGACTACCACATGCAAATTGACCCCTAGAAATCGCCCTTTCCTGAGATCTGGCACACGTTTTCCCAGCAATAGGGGAGTCTGCCGACATGTCATTTCCAGGCTTCCAAAGCATAGACAGTAGGTCGTGTCAGAGTTCTCCTTGGAAGGCCCAGTGAACCATTTCAGGCACTTGAAGGGGCTAAAAGTTCTCCTCCACGGTGTGTGACAAAGTGCACATATCCTAGATTGGATAGCTGAAACTGTCCACTGGATGACACATTAAAAACTACCCTTAGGAAATATGTGTTTAGCCAGGGCTTAGACTTTCAGCTTGCCAGCATCTCTTCTGTGGTAGAGCTGATCTTTTGCCTGTTGAGCCAACAAAAGGGGTCAATGCAAGAGTCAGCTGTTCACTGACAGCTGGCCTGCACAGCTGTTGCACCTATCATGTTGTTCAAGCAGGAACCTCCGGGCTCCACTGCCAGCTAGTTCAGTCCATTGTGAAACTGTCTCCTTTAATTGAAGGAGGGTGAGTAGATCCTGGTTGCACCAATGCTCTGAACCATTTATCAGGTGCGACACAGGTTGTCACTAGAGAGATTCTCAAACTGTGTAGCATACCATGTTGTGGCCACTGCTACTGGACATAAGAATTCAACATTGACCATTTGCAAGCGAGACAACCTGAAGCTATTTCCAGGTCTCTGCTCACTGGCAATGCTACTGCTGCTGGTTAAAATCAAATCATGGAGTCAAAATCCCACCATACAAAAACACAACTTTCGACCCTCCATAGGTTTGAAGAGAAGCGGTGCATGAAAAGGGAAGTCAATACCCCACTTCCTTCTCCATCTCTTCCTAAAAGTCTTATTAGGCATGTGTTCTCCTTGCCAGTACTAAGGAAAAAAACACCAAATATCTCCAAGAACACCACAGCATTCATCTCAATTGGGCAGAAGCTTCATGAACACTTATCGCCTAGCTGCAAAGGCACACCCTTGCACAATAAGACCAACTACCCAACTCTCCCTCCTAGTGGCCAGGCCAGTAAATCACCCTGCACAAAATCACTGGACATGGACATGGCTGCAGGATAGAGGTCCCACCAATGACACCTAGGGTCTGTAGGTTTTAATAGTGACAAGCAGGGCCTCTGTGGGATGTGACCGGGGAAGCATGGAAGTCCCATCAGTGACACCTACTCTAGTTGCAGTCTCTGCCAGTGCAACCCTTCCACACTGTGGTCCCCAGAAGGAACAGTGAGGACTACAGAAGCTACTTCAACTTAAACGCGATGGGCCTCATTATGAGTTTGGAAATATGTCCTCTAGAAATACCTCCAAACTCATTTACTGTTACTGCATGATTCAGAGTCATACACACCCATCAGTTATTCCCCCAATTTGGAGTCCCATATGTCTCCATAAGGGTCATGCAATATTACCTGATGCAGTATTACTGCATGGGTAGTATCGCATGTGGTAATTAATGCATGTGTGTGGAGCGGGTGGAATTGAAGAATTTCAGAAACAAGGCTCATCATTTGATGGACCGCTAAAGCATGTGGTATTTCCAAAACCTATACGTTTTAGCCCTACTGCCAAAAGTATAAAGAAGCCCCTAATCTTCTGTTGTATGCGCACCTTACGAGATCAGAAGGAGGTACCTCTTAAAGTACTCTGGTTGCAAATGACTTGCTGCAAATGTAAAATGGCGGCAGTGCTTCAAACTGATACCAGATCTGAGAGCCAAGTGAGGAATCATCTTATTGGACCGTTTTAAACCTATTAGCTACCAATGGTGGACGTTGACTTTTTTAATTGGAGGGGCATAAATGTTTCCCATTAATATGTCAGAGTGAGTGAACCCGAATCAACCAATGAGTATTTGGCGCGGTCCAACTCAGAATTTGTTTTGAAATAATGGACTAAAATGGTACACTTTATGTACAATTTCTGTGAAAAATTCTGCTAACAAGAGTCATAGTTTGCAATCGGTTTTGTAGGATGACATATAAAAAATCCCAAACATGCCACGCACCCAAGACTGCACAGGAGTATTTTCCATAGCACTTGTCCACATTAAATGCCAGTATAAACGCATGTTCATGGTGGCCCATTCATATCCATGCCCGTTGCACCAATATATGCCAGTATCCCCCTCTAAGAACATACGTCTGTTGAGTTTGCCAATAAAAATTCCATGCCATTAAAAGAAAACATGTTGGCCAGTATGTTCAAATCAGAACACTCATCATGCTGGCGTTACCCTTAATGTCAGTATCACATGCCATGCTAAGTAAGTAAACATGCCCAGACTAGCTGCACCAATTTAAGCCAGTTTAAAACTGCTCATCCCAGTTATGTTTTGCTCTATTGCCAGGAACCTTAAATATTATGACGATATGTGCTCTATGCAGATTTCTAAAATAAACATACCGTTATTTAAAAAACATATTTTGCCAGCTTTTATTATAAAGTTGTGGTTTCTACACAGCAGCAACTGCACCAACTGCACGGGGCTATGATCCTGAAACTCTAAAAAAAAAATCTTGTAGCAGGTCTGTGGATGGTGATCAGGGAAGATCCTTACATCAATTAGAGAATAGTTAAATGGAACCTTGGTCTTTCAATGAAAGCATGAGGATTTGGGACAAAAAGCATGGGGTGGCTCTAAGCTCTCAGTGGATGGAGTACATTAAAGCACAACAATCTAGTGAGCAACAACATTGAAAAGGACACCATAAAGTGCAGGTTAATAAAACAGAGGCTAGTCTTTATTCGCATGTCCCCAGGTACCCCTACTTATGTCTATATTATCAGTGGAATCCATGCAGGAAAGGAAGATTCCGTCCTGGCCAATTTGCCATTTAAGCAAATGCTGGCAACATTTGAGCAGAGCTCCCCCCTGGGTGCCTATTTCCATGCTTATTTCCTGTCTGTATCCTCCTGACATTTCTCAGATTCCACGCCTGTGCTCTAACACAAGGACAGCTGAGCCCGCAGATTACAACAACTTTGAAAATGCAATTCTGGCCTTTAGATGAGAAGGGTGTACGTGAAAAATAGTCATGAACAAAAAGCCCAGAACAGGAGACTTTTGGTTCCATCACAAGAAGTTAGAAAAGTTCATACCCTCCAACAAAGAAGAATTTAGATCAGGGTTCTTCAAGTCGGGCTTCAAGAGCCAAATCCAGTCAATGCTTTGTGGATAGCCACGATCAAAACGTGAATCTAGAGAATCTGATTGGCAGTTATTTGCCTCGTCAGTGTGGTTATAATAATAATAATGTTGCATTTAAATAGCGCTACGAACCCTTAGGAATCTGAAGGCTGCTTATTAGATGCTCATTTATCAACATCAGAAGGATAAAAGGCTGAGTTCGGTCTTGCCAGGATTTGAACCTGTGTCAGTAGGCTCTGCACAGATGTCAAAGCAACACTCTACTTACAGTGCTATCTGACCAGCTGTTCAGTCATGTGGAAAATGTGATGTGATTGTGGCTTTCGTGATCAAAAAATTGGAGGCCCACCTCCCCTCTGTTGTTCCCGTACTGCCATATGAAAGTGTCCTAACCATGGTGCTGAAAAGTGGTAACATACACACATGATTTTATCCTGGACAGGTTATAATGTGCATCTGCCCGAAGGAGCTATACACCATCCTTTGCCAAGAGCAAGTGCCAGTGTAGCATCTACGTGCTATTTGCCGCTATGCACTAACAGGATATTGGATCCAATGAAGGCTTAACACCTCTTTCTGGGCTCCTTACTGGTGGAGGATCCAGTAGCTCTGCTGGCAATGACTAGGTTCATTGTATGTATCTGGTTTTATGGGGCACCAAAGGCGAGCAGAGTCGCCTAGTATCACCCCCAAAAGGAAGGGGGTTGCAAACGACAGCCTGATATTGAAAGGCTTTAAAAACTGTTAGATGTTCTGAATCAACCTTGTGGCCAGATTCTGGGAGACCACCCTCTTATAGTGAACAGGGAAAAGACACTGAAGCCTAGCCAAACTCTATCAAGGTAGGTGACTTAACAGTAAGGACTAGACTCGGGAAAATGGGAGGGTGGTGTATTGGCTCAATGAGCACTCTGGCAGTTCAAGTTAAACAGTGAAGTGTAGAATTACACTATTTATTATTCCTGACACACTCATTGCAATGAAAATCATAGGTAAGTGATATCACTAAATCCATATGTTGCACACATATACATTCACCATGGGGCGCTGGTGCATCACCACTTTAATTGTAAAGTTTAGATAAGAATCACGAATGAACTGCATGCAATCAAGTAAGTTAAGTGACGAAAAGCTAGTCAGTATTGCAGAACCAGCTAGAAACAGGCCAGTATTGAGAGGAGGGGTAAAGCACGATTAGACTGCCTAGTACTTAGAACCTAGTACTTAAAACTTCTATTCTGGCTAAAGAGGATGAGACCCAGTGCTATAAAAGTTGCAAGTCCCAAGTGAATCCTTTGCAGGGAGTAAGGAGTCAGTTAATGGAGCAGAACACGATTTGGCAAAGCCCACAGGTGAGTACAAGTCTCCCAGGAATGTAAGAACAAATGTCAGTAAAGTTATTTAGGGGTCCTCTCCCAAATTCACCACCCAAAGGAAAGTAAGGGAGGTCCTTCATCAGAACTCCAATGATCATGACCAAGCAAGGGAGAGGTATGGGTTGGACTTTGTGCTCATTAAACTGTATGTTAGGAAGGAAGGGGGTAGAAAAAGGTATGTAAATCCACCTCCTTTACTCCGATTACTTTTGGAAAAAAAAACCTGCATTTTCTTAATCTATTGGGCCCATTGACTGCAAGTATTTTCCTTTCGATTGGAGAGCGGTCCAGGGCTCATCGTGCATCAGGATTCGCGTCCAACAAGTCGACGATTCTAAACCCTGGATAGACTGTTTCAGTGACTGTATAGCTGCATGGCCCAGACACGATGCAATGAAGACCACCATGGTTCAGATGACCTGGGGGACCTCCTGGGAATTATAAAGGAGTACTGCAGTGATGCTCACCATGCTCAGGTGGTGGAAAGTGACCATCGTTGTGGAGACAAAGAACCTGGTACTGCAATGCCTTGCCTCATTCTGCAGAACAGCAACTGCAGGGGGGATGCTTCCTGCCGCACATGCTGAGAGACCGCAGAGACCCAAGCCCCATCTCAGAATAGTGACCGGAGCAATGAAGAGGCCCAGGAGGGAGCTGATCAGTCCACAGGGTGGTGCCAATACACTTCCAGAGGCTTCTAAAGACAGAATCCTCCAGCAGGTGTTTGGACTGGTTGTTTCTACCAGTACAGATGTTGAATCGCCAATGAAGGTGTTCAGAGGATCAGCACAAAGAAGCAAGGCTTCACCAGGACTTTGCAGGAGGCAATGCTGGTTGGAACCAATGGACATCCATGGTTCTTCAGCAGGATGTTCCTATTCGAAGGGGCCTTGGCTCCAATGACAATATGGAGAATGGCTGCAGGAGCTCTCCTTTTATCCTAAATTTGAGCTTGGGTCACCCCAAGACCACCAATGGTAAGGAGGTACACCATTCAAACTGGATAGGGGCTGTCCAATCATTGACAGCCTCCTTCCTTCACATCTGCACAGCAAAAAACACACTTTGGCCAAGATGTGGACTGAGACACCCACATTCGGTCATAAACAAAACTGCCACTTTGCCGGGGGAAAAGACCCATGAGAACAGGAAGAAGGCCAAAAGACAAGATGGACAAAGGACCGGCAAATATCATGTGGTACGGAATATTAGAGTACACGTTATGCAAAATAGCATCATGCTGTAAAATTAGCACGAGCATGAAAAATAAAAACCACGGTAGAGAAATGTCCATTGCCCCCATCTTGAACACATCATGCAAGTATCATAAATGTTACTTAAAGTAAATGAAAAGGGGATATAACTTACCCATGTTGCACATCACTGCAACGTGAATTGTGCACTTTACAAACAACAAAGAAGGTCATTACAGGGCACAGTGCACCCATGCTCTGATAGCCATATGGTCTGATTAGTAGCCCCAATATAGGTGAGCAAAGCAAGGTAGCTGAAGCAAAACACCTTTACTTACATGCAAAAGCCAAGTCAGAATGCAAACAAAAGCAAAACGTTGCGGATTCCATGAATGTACATGGAGGGAAAGCAGCAAAAGCAACATCTTTCCTATCGCGAAGATTCAAATGAGTTAAGAGTAAGGGAAATGAACAAAGAGAAGGGCAAATAATACAAATAATATTGACACATAAGTGCAGGCAGAAGGAAGTGCCTTGTTAGCCAACCCACAAAATAAGAGCAAAATGTTATTGAGAAAGATACAAGTAATACTTTGCAATGACATTAAGTCAGGGCGAGGGCATATAGGAATCAAACACCTGTGTTATCAGCCTCTTGAGGAAGTGTAAGTGGTCCCCCAGCAGCCAGACGGGTCCAGGAACCTTTTTCCAGAGGGACACTATAAAGACTGCAGGGGGGTATCTGTACTCCTGCTCCCTATTTGGCAGAGTAGAAGCACAGAGCACCCCAGCCAAGGTTCTCAATTCAGTAGCTGTGGACGAGCAACTAAGGCTTAAGCTATCAGGAGGTGATGCAGGCTGGTTCTTAAGCACAGTGTAGTCCCAAGCCCCCACAAAGGAATGCCCACACATTATGTTAGTGAAAACACATTTCCTTATCTAAATAAGGCTCAAGTTATGTACACAATCACAATAACACACTTTGTGCTCAGGTAAATCTAAAATTGTAAATATATACAGTCTATGTGTGGTACCACAACTATTTCTTAGATTCCATTAAAACGCATCAACTGTAGACAGTTTCAAATGGCATACAAACAAATGAATAGAGTGAACCAGCAATAGACTTAGGAGGAAAACAAGTTGGTCAAACAATTGGAAGAATACTGGGCCCCTACCACTAGGCATTGTTCTGTATGAGGATCCCCCACCTGGGCAACCTGTAAAATTTGACAAGCCCAGTCCATATATTGCTTATAAGAGTCTTATTTCATTCTATAAAAAGTTCTACCACCCCAATGTACCTGGTTTAGCAGAGTTTGACGTCAGGTCATCGACGGATCCTTCTTGAGTGACTCCCTATGAGACAGGAGCCATGGTTCGTCAAGATCCCTCGAAGAAAAGGTGAGCAAATGCGCTAAGGCAGCAGCTTCGGTCTTGGCGGTGCATTCATACTAGTTTCGGGCAGGGCTGTCTCAGTCTTTGTATCACATGCCAGAAACCAGACACCCATAACATGAAATGCATATTGGTCACACACTCCATTCACCCAGGTCCCACCCAAGGGTGTACCCACAACATACAGTCACTGGGAAGGCTCCAGCCAGTCTGGTCTGGACTTCCCCACAATATTATATATGGAACTTCCATCCAACAGCCAGTCAGTTGAAGGGACCGAGTCAGAGCTTCCTAGGACTTTGGGAAAACAAGGTAACAGGCGATAGAAAGCAAGAGGCCACAGTGGCCATCTTGTCTCCTATCAGGAATCAATTCATTCCAAAGGCATGGCCTGGGTATCCCAAATTGGAGGATATTCAGAACACGTGTCAAATTCAGCATGGAGCTGCCACCAGCCCATATCCTGCTCTGTGGGCCACACACAGGTGCCCAAAAATATACACTAGGGGTACAGGCTTGTACCCCCGCTCATGGGTGCCATAAGGGTATCCCAAGTGTCTGTACACCAAACCAAAAAGAGGAAGAGCTGCTCTGCCAGGAGTCCCACATGGACTCCTGTGCAGAAACTATCACAGAACACACAGGATAAAAGGATTACGGGGCAGGGACATGGAGGCCATGTCCCGCCAATGTATTTCCAGCATCACAGACACTCCAGCTGCATCTAGAATTCTGCAACCCAGTTTTTATAATGATATGAGGCACAACCAAGGACCTTGAGGTGCAAATCTCAGGAGTCTAAACAGGGAGTGTTTTTTGCCTTCTGTCTGATGTAGACTAAGCTTGTGTCCTAATAAACCCTGTGAATAATGTAGATAACTTTGAAGATGATGCCTGCCCTGACTGGAAGTCTGTGCCTGCCCTCTGTCTGAGATAGACTAGACTTGTTTCCAGATAAGCCCTGTGAATATTGCAGAGAACTTTGAAGATGATACCTGCTGTGAATGGAAGTCAGTTCCTGCCTTCTGTCTGAGATAGACCAGAGCTGTTTCCAGATAAGCCCTGTGACTATTGCAGAGAACTTTGAAGATGATGCCTGCATTGACTGGAAGTCAGGGCTTGCCTTCTGTCTGAGATAGACCAGACTTCTTTCCAGGTAAATGTGAATATTGCATAGAACTTTGAAGGTGGTGACTGGATGTCAGTGCAAGGTGAGAAGTGTAGGCGTGGTGTGTTTCCAGGGTTCGAGGCCTAGGATTAGCCAAGGTGCTTTGCTCTCTACATGCTAAATTTTCTGGATGCAAATCTTTGGGAGGGAGGCCCAGGAAAAGACTGCTACAACAATCCAGTTTCATAAGGACCAGAACTAATGTCATCTGGTTTCTATGAGACATGTTAAGGTGTGGAGGGGGAAGGAGGTTACACATCTTAGTCCACGCACTTGCATGTGGGATTTCTTCAAAGGTTTCTGTGTTTGTGGACCAGATATTAGCTGATAATTAATCACAACTCCTAGGAAATGCAAGCTATGAGTTAATAAGGGCCACTAAATATCTGCAATGCTTGGCCTACAGCCTGGGTTGGACTGAGACACAAACTATATTCCTAGAAATCAAAGAATACGTGTGGCCATCATTCACAAAATTAATTGTGTCACTTTTTATGACAACCCTTCTTGAATATTAGTTATAGGTGCATTTTTGTGAACATCATTGGCAAATGGTGCATGTTAAAGCACTTTAGGCCAGTGTCATTGGTTAAAACTGCAAGTTATTCATACATTGAAGTTGCCAACATAGGCTCTAAAGACTGGCCAATTGGTCTCTCAGGCTGGCTATACAGCATTAGCCGATTGCCCCAAGATCTGGTACAAGCCGGCGCACATCCATTGATAGAAGCGGAACCAAGTTCTTTGTAGTCAGGGCGCTAAAGACGATGGTGCTGGTAGCTATCGACATAGCGACACAGTCTGCAGGTTCCCAGACTCTTCTGCGATAGCGTGGGTCTCCTACATAACAGTGCTTTGTCTGGTTTCCTGCATGGGTTTGGAATCTATGGCTATGGGGCAATAGATAAGCAGACTTTGGCAACTCTCGGCCAGATCAATGGTTAAGTGACCTCTGGGCAGGTGTGTGACCCGAAATAGAGATTCATGAGTCTGGCTAGAAAGACTCCCCTCCTCCCAGACTCTCTTCAATTTTTAGGCTGTCAGGCTTCCACCCAAGACATCCAACAAAGCTCTTTGTAAGAAACGAGAAAAACAGAGAGTCCAGAATATGCCAACATTATCACTTAGGAAAAATGATATGATATGATAAGTCATTTATAATGCAGCTGTACATAAATGTTTCTGAGTGAAGACACTTCCTCCTACACCAGGTGCCTGCCCTTTTTGACTCTCCAGATCCTTTGAACTACAATTCCCATCAGCCCTAGCATGTATGGTCACTAGAGAGGGATAATTGGAGTCGTAGTCGAAAATATCTGGAGAACCAAAGGTTGCAGTCTCCTGTTCTACACTGCCCCAAATACAAAGGTATCCGGGACCATTCTGTCCTCACTTTCTGACTGGAAAGGGTAGACTTTGTTTTAAAAGCAGAGGAGAAGCAGCTCTACCTTATTATTAAGCAAGTACAAGAAGCAGCAGAGTGTGGAGCAAAGCATGTCTCTTACATGTCACCTGAAAAGAGAAGCAGTAGAGGCATTTATGTGATGTGCCTGCTTTTGCAATATGTCACTGACGTGCCAGATCTAAAAGGTATTTTGTATTGAATCATTTTGTATTGTAAGGGATTTTTTTTAACAGTTGTCCAAATGTATTTCCATTTGCCTTTGACGCTGCCACAATATATGGGCGAATTGGCCCATAGGTCATGGAGAATCTTGCATGTCACTCCAAATGCTAATGTAGAACAAGAGTTTAGGGAAGCCCCCCCCCCATCTCCTACCCTCCCATTGTCACATTACTGGGACAGTGATCAGGTTCTCGGGTATTTCCTAAAGCGAGCACTGACACTGCTTGCAGCGCTAGCGCCATATTAGGCAAAACACGCAGCGCTCCAGTACAATAGCGCTCGGGTAAAAATTGCTCTGGTGCAAAAAGGGATTCTCTCAATGCATTTTTGCACCAAGGTAAATTTTACACCAGTGCTAGAGCAAGGGCAAACATTGCCCTGGTATAAAAATGTATTCAAATAATGTATTTTGCACTGAGGATGTAGTACTAATTACATTGCATGTGTGTGCAGTGTCTGTAATAGTACACATCATGTGTAATGTTGCTGGCTCTCTGTACCCTTTCCGTCAGATGTGATGGGGCATAATACATTAGGTAGTGGGCACGCACTGATGGACTACAGTGTTCCACTGCCTAAGGGCAAAATAGCTTGAATTCTAAAGCAAATTTCCATAGGCAACTGAGAATGTGGACGGTACTAAAGAGTGCTTCCTATGCCTACACAATGTTCTAAACTATGTCGCCAGGGCAAAGTCACGTTCAACCGTGCAGAAAATGCCATGAATCAGGCCCTTAGTGAAGTGGGTCTGGATCCTTCTGCCAGAGTGGCGATATGTTCGAGTTTTCTAGACCGCTTTTGGCCAAAGGTGTGAGTCATCTTACCTGGTCTATGGCTCCATGTGATCCATGGTTTTGGAAACACTCACAGCTTGCTATAAAACAAGAAAGCCGGCTGTGCCTAGGGATTTCAAAGTCTACATACGCCAAAGCAACTACCGACTCAGCCTGTTCGTCTCTTCTGGGTACAGAGTGCCAAGTGCAAGGTCCCATGTATAAGAACTCCCCCCCCACGCCCCCCCAGCCAGGTGAAGTAACATTGTTTCTGGCGGCAGGGACTTTCCTTTCAAATCTGCACCTCCAAAGACACGAGTGAGGCCTCCAAGCGCTGTTTGTAGCCATTAAGTGACATAATTCATCCTGCGCTTTGGAGCGCATTTGTTTACAGGCCATAGGCATGTAGTTTAAATCCATTTCTCTATTATTAAATTCTCACACCCTAGAAATGGTACCAGCAAGAAAACTAGACACCCTGAAGCAGGAACATGAATAAACAAAAATCATAAATGGAAAATGCTGTTATATCTTCATTGGACAGATATGAAAAGTGAGATTTAATATTCAGAGATTGCCAGAAAGGTATCAAGTCTGCGAGTATGTTTACTGGCATCTTAGAAATGTGATACCTCAGCAGAGGAAAGCTCCTGAGCTTACATCCTGCCTTTTATCAAAAGCCCAACAGTGGCGCAGCCATATGCGCGGGCAGGCAGAGGCGTAGCCAGGATTGTCTAACAAGTGGGGCCTGAAACTGATGCAGTTGGACCCAGGGCATTGAGATTAATATCTGTAAATGACCACACAGTGCTGCAGAGTGGGCATTTACAGATTTTGTGCGGGCATTGCCCCCTCATGGCCCTACCCTGTCTACGCCTATGTGGACAGGAGGAGCAGCCACTGCCCGTGGGTCCTTCCTCCGCGTCTGGTGCACCCCTCTCTTCCTCCTGGGCTGGCCTAATCGGGGTCGAGTAGCACTGCCTTTAAAAATAAAATATTAACGGGCCCAACCTTCGCACAGAGGGAGCCCAACCGCATTCACGTGCCACAAACTCTGCCCACTAGTTGCTAGGCAACCAGGCTTGATCCTGCCCAGGCACCCAACTTATTCCAGAAGGCTGCTAAGCACGAGATATGAAGAAGCAATGTGTGATGGTGAGTTAAAACAAAACAAGTGTTTGTATTTGCACATGTTTGAATGTATTGCAATGTGTGTGTGTGTATAAGACATTGAATGTGTGTGTCTATGTAAGCTAGGGAGTCTCTGTGTGTGTATATATGGATATGTGTTTGTGTGGGCCTGTTTGTGTGCTCCAGGTTTTTGGTGGGGGCTGCATCATCAAAGTTCTTTTTAGTGACAGTGCTGGCGTATATTGTGTGTGCAACATCATCAAATAACTACATTGTGAATTCTGGCACATATTTTGGATGCAGTTCCATTAATGTGATGTACAGGGCCAATATTGGCATACATTGTGGGAACAGCTTCAAGAAAGTGATTTACTCCATCTTGGCCTTTAATGTGGTTGCGAATTATGAAAGTGATTTATATTGACACTTGCATATATTGTAGGAACATAAGGTGTGCACAGTTGCGTAAAAGAGAAACTGATTTACACTGGAAATGATGGCCCATACTGTGTGTGCCACATCATGAAAGAGGCATACAGTGTTCATGCTGAATATAATGTGTGCATCCAAGTGATTTACACAAGGAATTCCAGCACCTCTCATGGGCAAAGCTTAATTAAAATGATTTACAGTGGCAAAGCTGTATTGTCGGCACAGTTGCATGAAAAGGGTGTACAGTGGCAAATCTGGCTTATATAATGTGCTCAACGTCAACAAAATAATTAACACTGGGAATGCTGGATATTGTGGATACAGCCTTGTGAAAGTGATATACGGTGCTGATGTTTGATATATTTTGTGTGCAATATCAAAGTTATTTGCAGTGACAATACTGGCATTTAATGTGTGCACAGCTTTATAAGCATGATTTACAATGGAATTGCTGGAATATATTATGGACAGAGGCACCATGAAATGGTTGTAAAATGCTCATGCATGCTGTTGGTAACATGACACATATTGGATTTTTTTCACGTGAAAAGGTTCTTGGGGGAGACCCCCCAACCCAAACCTCGCTACATTTCTTAAGCCTCCTTTGCCACTCTCATTCACTCCTGCTAATGCCTTTAACTACATCACTACAAATTTTTGCTTTTTGCCACTGACGGTCATTCATTAACAGTGCTGGTGCTCTCTCAGAAGCCACACGCCTCCACCCCGGCACCAAAGGCTGCCCCTGCCACTGTAAAGAAGGTGTGAAACTCCACCCAAGAACAGTGCAGGCGAAGGCCTCCATTGTACCCCTGCAGCCAATGTCAGCAAACACTATCCTTAGGGGCTATCTAAGTAAGAGAGAAGGAGTTGCCTGGCAGTCAAAAGAGGGTTGGTCACTCCGTAAAATAGAAAGACCATTAATTGGCACACTAGGAAAGCTGAGAGAAAATTAGAGGGGACTGTAACTGGACCAATCACATAGCCCATTTCTGGAACAAATGCCATCTGGGCCTCCACTCAGCTTGTGCCACCATTGGTGGTGGGTTCCTACTAAGATCTGAGGTGTCCCTTGATGATGGAGTGAAGGTTGTGCACCAGGGCTGTGAGAGGGAACACCCCAATGGCCACCATTCGTGCATGTTAGCATTGAATTGTCGGCAGCATGGGCAGCTCACCCATGTTCATCTTATTACACTGGGGGCATTTTGCACAGAGGTTGCATTAAGTGGCTCCAGGTGCACTCTGATTTCCAGTGGGAACAGTGCTATTGCATGTAAACGCCGCTCAATTCCTTCATTCTCTGAGGTGATTAAACTCACATCTTTGAGGAGGGTGATCACTCGAGGGTGACCACATTAAAGCCAATGGAGAGAAGCACATTTTGGTAAAGAAGTTAAAAGTTTCTTAAATGCATTTGGCTCGTTGGGAGGGTGAACATAAGTCCAAGAAGGGGAAAAAACTCCAAATATGGGTGAACGGTCAGGTATCTTTCTGCAATCTATCAATATATTTTTTTCTCCCTGTTATCAGAAACAAGACAGTATAGTTTTGGCTTAGAGAGCTGCCACTGGCTGCCTGCTTTAGAATAAATACAGGTGGGGAAAGTATGTGTTGGTTTGTCACCTTTTTGGCATTTGGAGGAAAGGCAGAAGAGATAGATAGAACGATATCAAACAATATAATTGTTATGGTGGGTTTAAAAAGCATTGGTAAAAACTTATATCTGTAATGCCAGGGTAGACTATGCCTTTTCAGCTAAGTGGCACAAGCCGCAGCAACACCTGGTAGGCATCCCTGACATTTTACCTCTAGTTCAAAGCCAGTGAGCACTGCATTGTGGATATGCAAATTAGCTCAAAAACATGCTTTACATGTGTGCTAGTTTGCATACGCACAATAAATTGCCCTTCTGGCTTTGAACAGGAGGGGAACTTTGAATGAATCCTACTGCATGGGGCTGTACTGTGTGCGACTTATCTGAAATGGATAATTCGACTTATATATGCGTGTGTGTATCAGTAGAATTGAAAGTCCAGTGGCAAAGTTGCAGTGTCATCTAAATTCTTGTCACATTAATGCAATTTAAAACAACTATATTTTACTGAAATAAAAACTGTAATGGATTAATTGTAGATGTTAAGCTGTTTGGTGCCTGAATCGTTATCATATTAAGGTGGTCTAGAATGGTCATTTATGCATTCTACTTTCAAAACGTTGCCTGAAAGTAATGGGTTAACTTAATCTATTAAGCAATGCATGGTGTAAAAGACATAAGTATTGGCTTTCAAACGATTGATTTCTGAACAACACAGCACCCCAGCAAAAAAGCTTTGAATTAAAGTGCATAGCGTGGTTCGGGTCCTTAACTTGGGTGTGGGCCGTTACCGACAGGATCGGACTGCCGCCTCGGGTAATATCGCCTCATTATGAGCCATGACTTCCGCAGATCATGTGAGCGAGTGAGGTACTAATTCTGCTTTGCACCTGTTTGTAGGGTACAAAATGTCTTTTAATCTTATTTTTCTTCTTTTGTGTACCCTTCTTCCTCTCTTCTACTGTTTAATGACCTTACCTACATCTAATTGTGTCTGTTTGAGTTTTTGTGTGTATTTGTGTTTCCATATTTAATAACTGACAATGAAAAGTTGTTGATGAAAGGGCATGCCAGCAGGGACTGCATATGGGTCTTTCAACTATTTCAGTTGAAATGGGCCCCAGGGCACCAGGGGCCCGTGGGCCCCACATTAGATGTCTTGTGACACTAAAACATATTCCTTTTATTCAGGACATTAAACATGCCCAGAAAGAAAGAAAGACGTTGTAAAATTGTTTTTACTATTAAAGCTGTGACAAGTAGATGCGCAAATGAACAAATGAACATTCGTGGAATACAAAAAAAAAACAGGAATGTATTAGGCCTGAAGATAAGAAAATAGAAGAGATATGAAATAATTATTTTGCATCTGTCTTGACAAATGGAAGCGGCAGCTATTAGCTGAAAGGGAATTGGGATTGCCATTGATGAGAGACAGGGAATTAGGAAACGCTTATTTAGATAAGACGAGTCCCCTGATTTAAGGGGCCGGAACGCTTGAACGTAAGGCAGTTCAAGCCCTTGCAAAAAACGAAATGGATTGTTCGCTGGTAAGGCGCCATGCCATCAGATGCATGTCTTGAGGTGTTGACATCTGGGCCACCCCACCGGGAGCTGTGATGGGGCCCTCAACTTGTTTTCACAAAGGACACTGAAGCACTGGCAGATGGCGCCTTGGTACCTAGAGACCCCCTGGCCATGTGCGCCAGCAGATGCCTCCATCAATGGGGGCTGCCTTACTTAAGAATATAGATTGAAGCATCCTTTACTTAAGTGATTGATTCAAAGGGATCCATTAGGAAGAATTCGGAAACCAAGCTAGCGTCCTACCATGCAGCACCTTCTGTGTCACTGGCCCCAGAGTTATATATCCTTGGGGCGCTTCGAGTCAATTGACAAATGGGGATGAATGTCTCCATCTGTCGATTAATTCCTAATAGAGACGCACAAATCATAAAGACCGCAAGACGCCTGTCACACGCGCCAGGGGAGATGAGGAACGCAACGCATCTTCACTGTGTGCACTTTTTGCACACGTTTGTCCAGTGCATAGCTCTCAACTCACCCGCTTTCGGCGGATGTCACCCACCTTGAAAGCAGATGAATCACCCGCCAAGTCCCTCATACGCCCATTCACTTCTATGGGCCCCTCACCCGCCAAAAAGAAAATCGGGTGTTTTCACCCGCCTTGGTGACAAAAAAAGTTGGGAGCTATGCCAGTGTGTACGTTGCTTACTGCCGTTTCTACACGTATGTGGGAATACATTATCTTTTTTGCTGTCACTGCAATCGGAAGTGACGTCACGTGGCACGTTCGTGTGATGTCCCCAGAACGTGTATAAATGAAAACAAGATGGCGACCGTGGTGTCACTACACGTGCGACGCCGAATTCGGCCTGGATGATTCCATCCAGGACATCCTGTACTCATTTTTGTTTCGGTGAGTAATGCTGAAATCTATTTGAATTATTTAGCATTCAAAGATAAAATCCTTGACAGAACATTATATCCAGGTGATACACTTTGGATTGGTCGCACTGTGAATCAACATAAGTTCAAGGCAGCATAATTAAATGAACGTTTAACAGTATACCTATAATGTTGGTGAGTAAACATGGTTTGTGATGTCTGGCACGCTGTTTGAGATTGTAGAATTAGTCATAACTAATGATATCACCCAATTTTCAGAAACCTAAGTCACAAAACTGGCTATAATGAAAGCGACGCTACGATACTGACTCAATATGGTGAGTCCATTCTTATACAGCCCATAAGATAACTGGGTAATGGGCACCGCATGCACCTTTACGGTAATTTTTGTTGGCATCATAAAGCACTGTAAACACACCAGTCGGTTGTGGCATGGACACAATGAACAATCATCTAACTATATGAGTGGTTTTCTTTCACATTGGCGTGTGGGTGTTTAGCTGCCAATGGATCCCTATGAGGGTCTCACTGAGCATGGTACACAACCACAAGAGGTGATCTTCTCTCTGGTATTGCATTGTAAATATTACAAGATGTGATAATATATCTTAAATAATATGATTTATTCTTTCTCTTTGCCATCTCCTTTCCTTCCTGAATGTGTATCTATATGTATATTGATTGATCACACTGCAGACAACTGACATTGAAGTTAAACAAACTAATGAGTTATAGTTTTTGTGACCCATAGGGGCTTTTGTTGTTGATCAATATCATATGCAAATTATTAGCCTTGAGAAAGACCAAGATGGTAGAAACTCGTGTCTGCTAAGGCGAGGCACTAATGGTTTCTTTATGTCCAGTGTATGATTCAACTATATGTAATTGGACACAAATAAGGCAGCATTTATTTTTACCTGCTATGTATCCTAAGTTAGTCCAATTGTACTTTATTTGGTTTGTGCAATATTTATGCATATTAAATTGATAACTAAGACACAATTAGATAAGCACAATCATTCGAGTAAACTCATCTGTAAGGTACCCTGTAGAGTGCCCTGCACACCAGGATGGAAGTGTGGCAACCCCAGCCATTCTGTCATGGTCCAGAGGGATGGGAAGCATCCGCCTTTAGGCTGGCGCTTGCCTGGGGATGCAGTCCTTTACCACATTCACTTTCACAGGGTCTACTAGTGCCCCTTCGAAAGAAGCTTGTGAAGACCCCAGTAGAGAACCATGCTGCTCAGACTTGCACAAAATATCTCTAACAGACTCTATGAAAAGGTGGTGCCCAGTCCAGGGTCTAACCAACCCACTGTCATGGCAGGTGGTAGGGCAGTGTCTGGCGCACCACCCTTCTTGGACGCTCTCAAAGTTATTATCAGTGTTCAGTGAAATGTTTAGACGTGGCCCAGCTCATGGTCCTTAATCATTTGATAGCACACACTAACCCACTCCCCGTTCTCAGGCCGGAAGTGCTCAGACGAAAACTGCATGTTAGATGGCGGCCATGAGGACATAGGCAGGTCACTGGGTACCTAGACCCTAATGCATAACACAATCACTTTTCTGCGAATGCTGCATATGCACGTGCTAAGGTCGCTCAAAGAACTATTGGTACCAGATGGCTGACTGAGAGTGGGACATTTATGGTTTACATAGAATATGGCTGCACACAAAGCACATTATTAACCATAGGGTTCGACATTGGTGGGAGCTGGGTGTTATCTTTTTTTTTTTTTTTTTTTATTATTTGAACTTTACTCAGTAAAAACCAAGTTTTGTCAAAATTGACAATAGTAGAAAGTACAGGTGTTCCTTGAATGCAATTACAATGGCCACTAGCCACCCGCCTGCTACTGTGGCGGACCATCTTGGAGGTCTTGCCGTCTAATTTGGTCAAACACCCGGTCTATGAGTTTAGCAAAGGCTTGCGACCACTTGTTGTTTTCACCGGAGATCAGTCTGTTCCACAACTCGTCTGTTTGAAATATCCATAAATTCTCATCAAGGGCAGGGAGATACAGGTTTCTTGATTCCTTCGTGTTTGCGCATTCCATCACCAAGTGTTTCAATGTTTCCGTGGAATCGTGCTTTTTACATAGTCTACACTGTTTATCCCCTCCGCCTCCTCTAATGGCACTAATCTCTCTGGTTGGGAGGAGGTTGAGCCTTGCTCTCATAATCTTGATTCTCAATCCTTTATCAGGGAACTTGGCGTAGTATTGTAATGGTTTTTTTGCCTTATTGCAGGTAGGCGGGAGATGGTTTAACAGTTTGTTCCCGGTGGCATTTTCTATGGTCGTGATCCAGTCCAGATCTTCTAGTTTCTTTTTGATTCTGTCGGGGTTTTCTTTTAGCTCTTTTTCTGAACATAGAATTTTTGCCAGATCGTCCCTTCTCCTTTTTACCCAGTTTTTCACGGCCGTGCACTTCCCAGTTTCGATTTCCTCACCTATAGAAGCCAGAATGGGTGGTCCCTCGGCCATGATGATTTTTCTATATAGGCTCATCGCTCTTTGGTCCACCATAGACGCCAAGGAAAGCAGCCCTAGATCTCTCCTGATCGCCGGCATGGAGGTGGATTTTGGGAGCCCCAATACTGTTTTCCATACATATCCTTCCAATTTGGCCCAAGTCTTCCTTTGGAGGTATAGCGAGGTCTCTGCTCCATAGATTAATGTTGGCACTACCTTGGCTTTGTAGAAAGTTAACGCCGGAAACAGGGAGAATTTGCCGTACTTGCGGTCAATCGCTCTAGTTTGGGCTGTGAGCCGTTTGACTTTCTCCCATAGTTGGCTTTGTAAGCTCTTATCCGTTTGTGAACTATCCAAGTCGATCCCTAGGTATTTGAAAGACTTTACAGTTTCCAGTTTGGTTTTTTCAAGGAATATGTTTAACTTGGCTGATCCTTTATTGATCACTTTCTCCATTACCATGATTTTGGTCTTTGTCTTGTTAATTGCCAAGTGGTTTTTCTCGATGTACTTTTCAAGGATCTGTAATTTTCTTTGCAATCCCACTTTGGTCTGGTCGATGAGGATAACATCGTCTGCGTACATTAGGCGCGGTATCTCCATTTTCCCTATCTTCGGGGGAAAAGCCCGAATATTCGCTTCAGCTTCTTGGTAGTCCCCTAGGAAAGATATGAACAGGGCAGGGGCTAGCGGACATCCCTGTTTGACCCCTCGTCCCACCATGATTTCTCCTGAGAGCGCGCCTTGATGATTCAATTTTACACGCATTTTTGTATCTGTGTTTAATGCCATCATGGGTTCCAAGATGTTTGCTGGACACTTCCAGGCTTGAAGCTTCGCCCATAGCGTGGGCCTGTCGACCATGTCAAAGGCCTTTGAGAGATCGACAAAAGCCAAGTAGACCTTCGGGGCTCCTTCTTTAATTCTGGCTTTGAGAATATTTAACACCATTAAGTTGATGGAGGTTGAACCCTTTTTTTGAAAACCTGATTGGAGTGGGTCTTTAGCCGGGCTTTTTTTCTCCCAGTCCCGAAAATGGTCTAGCAGGCGGGAGGCATATAATTTGCCCAGGATGTCCAATAAAGCTATAGGCCTGTAGCTTGCTGGTTCTTGCCTTGGGCCCTTCTTATAGATTGGGACGATCACCGCCCTTAGCCAAGATTCTGGCAACATCTTTGAACTGGCACATTGGGCGAATATTTTGCTGATCCACTTGGCCCATTCCACCGGAGATGCTTTGAGGTCTACGTTTGTTAGCCCATCCGGTCCAGGAGCTCTAGATGTTTTCAGGTTCCGTATGGCGATTTCAATCTCATCAGTGTTGGACAGGTCAACCCATGGTGTGTCAAGGTCCGGTAGCAATTCTTCCCTGCTGCCTGGGAGACCCTCAAATTCGGCCGTGAAGTACTGCACCCACCTTTCTTCTGCTACCGCATTAGCAGTGATGGTCCTTTGGTCCGCATTCTTGTTTTTTAAGAGGGACCAAAATTCACTAGCTTTTTTAGTTGCTAGTTTAGACATCATCTCCTCTGCGTCTCTTTGGTATTGCAAGGCTCTCTGCTGTCTGAGCCAATTTTTGTATTTTCGTTGTTCAAGACCCCAGCTCTTCCAATCTTCTATTGTGTTGGATTTCTTTGCTGTTCTTAGTAATCTACAGACCACTTTTCTTTTAATCACTAGATCTTTATCGTACTGGTGGGCCGTGACGGTTCTTTCATTTTTCTTTTTTGCACCTTTGGCTTGGTAGGCCACTAACAAGGGCAAGTAGTTTGGTCGTTGGTTAATGACCGACTTGGGGTCGGCGCCCTCTTTCCGATCCCACGCTCGGTTGATTTTGTCGATGTCTTGTGCCTTTAAACGAAGGCGGGTTTGTTGTGAATTGACCTCAATCGCCCAGTCATAGGTGTTTAGTTGTTTCTTGGACGTCTGCCATGAGCATTTCAATAGGTTGTGATCACTGTTGGCAGTTTGTTGCACCTTGAAACTTGTCAGATCCCTGATGAGACCGTTGGACACAAAAATGTGATCTAAGGTTGCTTTAGAGTCATTCCGTTCCCATGTTGAAAGATTCGTTTGATTGGGGAACAGCGTGGCCACATTTTGAATGTTTCTCGAGCTCAAAATTTTATTCCAGGCCTTTCCTCTCTTAACCGTAGGGTCGGCTGGGCCCCGGAAATTCGTGGGGCACTTTATGTTCGCCCTGGGTTCAATGCATATCGCATTGAAATCCCCGCAAATTATCAGTTCGATTTGCTCGAATTCTTCGTAGAGCTGGTCAATCAGTGCACTCAAGTTTTCACAGAAGGCTTTCGTGGATGAACGCTGAGGATTCCAATAGCAATTGATAATTGCCACCGTTTTTTGCCGGGTGATTACCGCCTTTGGGTTATTTTCCTCCTGTGTGGTTAAGATTACGAGTGTTTCGCAGGACTGTTTCCACAACGTTGGTTCTGTGAGGCCTGAGCCCGATTTTATCGCTGTCAGCAAACCAGATGATGGTCTTCCCATCAGGCCTTTAACTGCCGGTGCGATCACCAAGGAGAACCCATCTAGGGCAGGTTGTTCCATCAGCCAGGTTTCCTGCAGGCATAAGATATCAAACTGGCTGAGGTCAACGTCTCCTGGTGTCGTGAGGTGCATGTGACCTCTCGTATTCCAGGATCCGAGTGTGATAGTGTCCTTACCGGGGAGTTCGCTTATTCTCTCTTTGCAGTTGTCATCGGAGCGAACCACCCCTGGTCGTTGCTATTTCGCCTGGTTTTTCTTCCAGGCAGTCGTTAGCCATTTCCATGGACCCATTGGTTGTTTTTCGATGTTCTCCCCTTTTTCTTTGGGACTACCCCGGACCGTCCTCCTCTGATGTCGTTGCTCTTGATCGGATTTGCCAGGGGGGCCCCTTAGCCTTTGATCATCTCTGTGTCTTATCGGCGAAAGCCCCATCTGCTCTTGCTTGTTTTTCCTGCTATAATATCGTGGTGACTTTATATCATCCCTCTCCCCTACTTCAGTTCCACGCATTTCGCCCTTCATTTTGTACTCATGTCTATGGTGTTCTTGTCTCTGTTGTGGGAAGGTGTATCGCTTATCTCGATATAGTTCTTCCGTTCTTGATCTAAAATGGTAATGTGTTTTGTGCCTCTCCACCCTTCCCTCGTCCCGGTTTTGGGTGCCCATTCTGTTCTTTAGTTCCGTCAGGCGGAAACCCATTTGATCCAGTTCTTGATATACCGAGTCATTGATGCCTTTGAAGGCCGTTTCTTTCAGGTGGAGATACGCTTTCGCCCTCTTCTCCCTGTGATAGGGTTCCACCAGCACTAGATCTTTCGTTGAGATGTTTTCCAAGATTTTTACTTTCTTTGTAATTTGTAGGACGGTCGGTCTGTTTAAGATGATAAAATTTCTATCTGGAACCATTTGTTCAAGTTTAAATATTCTGATCTCTTTGCGAACTTTTCTTCTCTTTTCAGGATCCTCTTTGGGTAGGCACTCTTTACGTGGACTGACCCGCCAGTCTTTTATTCCCTTAGTTACTGGGGATGAGGGTGATGTGGTTCTAATTTTCTTGTCTCCATATTGAGAAGTGTCCTCCGTTAATCTTTGTGCTGAGCTGCTTTTGGGATTGTGTTCATCCGATCTACTTTGTCCCTCTTTCTCTTTGTTAATTGGTAAGGTTGAGGATGTTTTACCTCCTAAGGCATCATTATTTTTTTTTTTTATTATTTCCCGCGGTTCATCCGTTGCCTCCAAAATCTCAACGACCTCGTTTTCTGAATAGGTGGATATATTCATTAGGTCCGCACATTCTAAGAAATCCTCCACTGTTTTCGGGGATTTGGGATGGTTAACTTCCTGGTTATTTTTGATTTGTGTTGCATCCTCTTCAACTACCGCCCTCCGGGCTGGAGCGGCTCTTTGGTTCGTGGGGTTCTTGAGATTGATTCTAGTTTCCCTTAGAATCCGTACTGGTGTTTCAGTCTTCTGTGGCCTCAGTCGCTGGTTCTCTTCTCGTTTACCTTGCTTTAAGACAAGCAGAGTATTCTCTTTTCTCTGAGGGAGAGACCCCTCCTCACTCCCTGGAGCCCCCCTTGCAGGCGATTTTACTTGCACTTCGTTGTTCCACTTTTCCAACTTCTCGATTTTCTTTTCCAGTGCTTCAATTTTTTTTTCCCACAGCGACCTGTGAGTGGGTTGCACCTGCGGTGACCCTGGATCTGTAAGTCCTGGTGGTCCTTGACCAAGCTGTAGGGCCATGGTCCCAATTTTTCCAACGGCATCTGGTTTAGTTGCCCAATGGTTATGTTGCATGAGCATTTTTTCACTGGTTTCTAAGAAAAGAGTTTCGATGTGGGTCAATTTATCCGTCATATTAGATAGAATTGCCGTATTGTCTTGAACATTCCCCTTGATTGTCTCGTATAATTTACAGAATGGCGCTAAAACGACGGTCATCGCTGACATGATGGCGATCATGTCAGGTTTCTTGTTGGATGGTTCGTTCTGTAATGACGCTGCAATCTCACTAAGTCTTCGCTGTTTCGGTGGAGTAGGCATTTTATCAGATCTTCTCGTTTGGACTACTGAATCAAAGGTGGCTCCTTCTTCTGATGATCCTTGGTCTCTGACAGTGATTCTCCCTGTGCTGGGGGAGCCACCACACTTCCCAGCCCTGTCTATGTTCAATTTGGGAAGCGCCTTTATCCTTCCTGGAGTAGCCTTTTGATGGGCGCTGCTTATATGGGATTTCGGCCACGCCCAAAGCTCTTCTTCGTTCTTGTTGGTCTGTGAAATTTGGTCCATAGTCCTGTCGGTCTCTTGCTCTTCTTCTTCATCCTCATCCTCAATCTCTATCTCCTCTATTGCTGTTGTTCCTGCGTCGCCGAGGCTTTCCCTTTGAATGATCTCGGGGATTCTCGTGAGCTGACCTTGTGGATCCCTTTGTCTACCCTCAGCGACCTCAGATTCTTTGGTTTTTACAGCTTCCTTGGGTAAATTGAATATTGTCTTGTTTGACATTTCACTCAATGGCCTGTTTGGCGAGCTTGTTTTTTTTGATACTCCAATAGATGGCTCTGTACTTTTCTGTTTTTGAACCGGCTGAGGTTCAGTTACGAGTTCCAGCATCTCCGCATCTGATATTTCAGTATCGACGCTCAGTTTTCTTTTATGTTGTTGGATAAAGAAGGATTTGAGCGAGCGGAACGACAAGTGGTTGGGAATCCCTTTCGGAATCGGGGCTCCTCTATTGGGGCCTTTAGTTGGGATTTGTATCACCGGTCCCGTCAGTTTTCTAGGTCTCATGGATGCTCTCTTCATTGCTCCTTGGGATCTCACTGTAAATGGAATAGACGTTTTGTTTCTTTTCTTCTTTGAGACCCCCGCTCCCGCCTTCACTTGTTCTCCGTCCGTTTCTTTATTGGAGTCATCCGGTTCTCGCTCTATAAGGTCCTCACTGTCTGAGGCTTCTACTTCTAGATCTGACTCAGTCTCCGGGTCCGGACCTGGCCCTTTATCTCCGGGGGTTTTTGGCCGGCAAGACCTCTTTAGCCTTGTCTGTTCCTCGTCTAGGCCACTGATTTCTGCCTCCCCGGTGGTTTTGTGGAGCAACACCTCAATTTGAAGTGGAGTAGATGTCTGGTCATCTTTCTTCCTTTCGTTAGTACTCTTCGTGGTCATTTTGTCTTGTTCCCTCCTGGGATTTGGCTTTGCTCCAAGCGACGAGCAGTGTGGTGAGAGTTTTCTTTGCTCAGTTGCCACCGTAATCTCATTTAATTTTTGTGTATCTGCTGATTCTTTTCCTTCCCCAAGCCCTCCGGTTGATATGACGCAATTGGGCGCCGCGCTCCTCTGGGCTTCTGGGTTTGTGGCTGGTCTCTTAGGAGACTGCTGTTGTCTCGCGTTCTTTGTCCGTTCTTTCTCCGGGTTTGCATTCCACGTTGCCTCTTTCACCTCTATCACTTCAGATGTACGCTGGGTATTTTCGGGCACTTCCGAGCCCCTCTCCGAATCCCGCCACCAGGCCCCGCTAATCCCTTCATCCATTGGGATAGCGCTGATCGATCCTACACCTTGATGGTTGATAGTTGCATTGCGTGAACCCGAAGGAGGTCCTCCTCTCGGCTGGTCCACAATTACCTGCACCCTGCCATCAACTTGTTGGTCCTCCCCTGAGCACTCAGGGTCCAGGGCTCTACCCGTGCCTGCCCTTGCGATGCGACCCTCTGCGAGTCCGCTGGGCTGAGTGAGCCGACCACTGTGTCGTGGGGCTCGGGTGCGGAATCTTCAATCTTGTCAGGAATAATTTCGCCCGAAACGTCTGAGGTCTGTTTGGAAGTTTTGCTGTAAGGAGTTGCTAGCAGCCCCGAAGATAACGGGGACGGGGACGTGGGCGGTCTATATGCCGAGTCTGACTCGCTTCTTCTTCTCCCAGGGCACATATCTTTCCCCCGCCCGGACTTTGCTGTCTTTGCCGGGCGTCGGTCTTTCGGGGTAGGTTTAACAGCCCTCGAGTCGTGGGTACCAACGGGGGGACGTACCTCGGGTTCCATTCGGGCGCGGCTCCGCGTCTGCAGCGGACTGCCGCAGACTGGCTCACACCTCAGCCTCACAGCTCCGCTTCACCGCTCCGCGGTGTCAGGTAGAGGAAGTAGCACCTTCCGGACAAAACGATGTGGACAGACTGCCGCAGACTGGCTCACACCTCAGCCTCACAGCTCCGCTTCACCGCTCCGCGGTGTCAGGTAGAGGAAGTAGCACCTTCCGGACAAAACAATGTGGACAGACTGCTGCAGACTGGCTCACACCTCAGCCTCACAGCTCCGCTTCACCGCTCCGCGGTGTCAGGTAGAGGAAGTAGCACCTTCCGGACAAAACGATGTGGACAGACTGCCGCAGACTGGCTCACACCTCAGCCTCACAGCTCCGCTTCACCGCTCCGCGGTGTCAGGTAGAGGAAGTAGCACCTTCCGGACAAAACGATGTGGACAGACTGCCGCAGACTGGCTCACACCTCAGCCACCTGTTATCTAGCTCCTGCTTCTAGCCCAGGAGAGCCTGGTTAGCTTCACACTAACAGCTAGCAAGTGCTACTTTTGTCTCCCCAAGCCAACTGGTGTCAGACACATATTTCAAGGTGGCACTAACTTGTGCTTTGGGGAATTTGTACAAAAAAGCATTAGAAACATCTTGAAGACATTTAAAGCACAATGCATCATATATAATGGACAAAAGGTTACAGTCTGAATCTCATGTGGAAGTAAGATTGGTGGCATGCTGTCTACTAGGTCTTAGTTCGAGGTTGCTCCTGCCTACTGGGCGATGCCCATGCCCGGGTGCTGGTTTTAACTCCTACTAATACTTTCTAAATTTTCGACCCCTGGCCCATATTGAACATTTGGCAGTGTAGATGGCAAGACAGCCACATCTGCAATTCCTAGGAGCTGCCCCTACACCTCAAAAAGCACAGCAAGCCATTTGAGCAGGAAATCCCCTTTTCTGTAAAAAAAGGCCCTAGAAAATGTTTGGTTTGGGCTATCAGGTGGCGCTTTAGTGCCACCTCTAAGCCAAAACTGTTGCATTGGAGTACAGGTAGGAAGGAGAGGACGTGTAAGAAGGCACACACAGTCAGTGGGGATTGTTTGGCTATTTACCCACCCACTGACTGCTCCCTGCAATGCCAATCCCTATGACCATTCCCACCTATTATCTGTTCCCTCTATCAAGAGATTACACCAAACTTTACACTGTTTTTTTAAAAGCAGTCTGCTGAGACTGTGTGTCTTAATTACAGCTGTAAATGATTATTTGTGTAATAAAAACGTCTTAACCAAATGTACCTTCGGCCACTTGATTTATATTTCTTCCATGCACTGAAGTCCTGTTAAAACGAAGAAACGACAAAGCCAACAGTTTGGGCTTAAGATATTAGATAGGCATCTGCCAGGTACTGACATTGTATGCCTTGGTAATCGCTGTATTTACCAGCTGATGCAATCTTTAGGCCAGGAAGTACCATTATATCAGTGCCTAGAAAATGCCTATCCCCGTACCTATACAAAGAATGACCAAACAGTTGGCTTTGTCAATGCTTGTTTGTCATTGCCCTTAATATTTTGGTTTACCCTGTTTATACATCATCACAGTTTCAGAGCAGTGACGAAGCTAGGGTCCCCGGATAGTGAGTGACTAAGGCAGCAACACTTCCCTTAGTTTTCGCCAACATCGGAGGCCAAGTTTTGAACTCGGACCAGTTCCACAGTCCACGTAGTTTCCGTGTGGGATTCAAAGACACCAGTGGAATAATTGAGTGAGTTGAGAGATGGCTACAAAAACAGAAGCAAACCTTGACATTCACAGCACTGTAAAGTATCATATAAGTAAATCTATACGGAGTACTCCGACTCATCAACATAACCTCCCTTGAGGGAATTGTATTGCATCTTTTGGGATAACATCTTGGTTGGCTTCTAAAAGTCTTTGCTAGCTCCACCCACATGTACCCAGGTCCACAGTTTTCAACATTGGATCTTTTATGGGTTTTGCAGAACATTTCATTTAGGAAGCCATCTTATTAAGTACACCAAAAGGGAACAGCCATCTAATTAAACACAGAAAAAGCAACTAGGGGAATAAGAGGGCCAACCAAGAGTCAAAAGGAGTTCAAATGGCCAATAAAAAGTTGGGTTACTTGCTATTTATTAATCGAGTGAATCACTTCCATGCTTGACACTATTGTTGACATTATTGTTATTACTTTTATTAAGTATTATTAGTCATTGTAAACTGCTGAATTTGTTAAGTGAAAGGGTATTAAACGGTTCCCCCAATTGGTGCAAGTGAATACAGTGAGCCAGGTTAAACCATTCTGTGTGGGTTCCCTCCTGAAAACATGTTCAGATAAAGGATCGGAATAGCGCATTTCACACCACACATTTCTGTAAAATGTGGTGAAAAAATCCGAAAAATGTATAATTGTTTAATTGGGAAGCACATGAAACCCCCCAATAAATAGATGACAGGTCACCAACAGCATACAGGGACTACAATATATGGCAGCATTGCTTTAGGAAAAAATATTTTCATGTTGCTTTTTCCAGACCTATACCAGTATTTCTATTGTAATAACACAATTTCAACATGCCTGTGCCAACTATATGTCTGACAAAGGGCCACCATCTAAGAGCTGGAGGAGCACCTGTCCGGGCCTCTGCAGATCCAGCAGCGCTTCCCTTGCAATATCTGCAGGCCTCCTGCCTTGGACAGCCAGCTGGCCTTAGGGATTGCCATAGCAAGGTAAGCCCTACAATGCGAGCATTAGTCTTTGGAACACTCCCACCCCCTGCACAGCTATTGGTATTGTGATCCAATCAATATGTTTTTCTAATGTATATGTATTTAATAATAAGATGCTTTGGATTTTCCGTTAACAAAAACATTCTTTATATATATATATATATATATATATATACATATATATATATATATATATATATATATACTTTGTGCAAAAAATGGTATATTCTTCTGTGATCATACAGTTTCACATATATTCTTAATTAATCAAGTAAACAAATTGTCACCAATATCCTTAATATGAAATAAAATTATTGATGCATAAGAGAAATAAATTAGTGTTCATTCACTGTTGCTCTGCTCTGCACATTTCGGGAAAAACTCTTCCCTTCATCAGGAGCTGTTTTCTTCAACTTCACTTCTGCCACTATTGTGTTTCTGTTAATTCCATCTATAAAATGAGTAATACAGAATATATCTATCAATTCCCATTTCATTATAAAGTTACTTTCCTATCTGTCATGATTTGTTAATTGATAATCACCCGGAATTGTTCTGTCCCTCTGGTTGTGTAGGCTCCTCCAGTTTCAGGATGTAATCTCTTCCATCCCACGGGATATTCTCGCTAATGATAAAAACATACCTCTGTTTGTTAAGATGCATCTTATCCCTTTAACTACTGCTACAGAGATCGTACATAGTTTCCAGTTTTATCTGTATGGTGGAAATGTCATCCAAACATTGCTTTTTTAAGGCGGAACTAGTCTGCCATGTCTTGCCAATATTTCCAAGGTGGCTATGTGCGTTTATTACGGATTTCTTCCTTCTGGGGATGCTATGTCCTAAAGCCCGCTCTTCTTCCCGTATCGATTTCCTGTGATGGAAATACGTGTCAGAATATCTTGGCGCTTATTTGAGCGATCAGGTTCATATTGGTTTCATATTAGCCGGACTGCTCCGCCTGTGTCTAAACAGAAGTAATCAAAATGGCTGGTTAGCGTTTTCTCTTAATTTCGCACTGCACTAAACCATGGTTTCCAAAAATGGCTGCTGTTTACATTGTGACATCATCACACATTAGCATGATGATATAACAGTGATGCTCAGCTATCAACATGTCATTGGGTTGTGAGTATTCTTCACCCTGTCATCATTCTTACCCTATTAACACTGGAACGGACCGTTATTGGAATTAAGATGCCATTATGCCATAGCGCGTTGACATCTCGAAGATGTTTCATTAATTAATAATTCCTTTGTTGTGGAACTATTCTAAATCATCTGTTTGTGTCTGAATTCAGATGTATTTATCAAATACCAAATTCGTGCTCACATTCTATGATCCCTTGTAAGATCTCACTTGTTATTTTCAATCGCCCCCCTATTTTTCAGAAATACAGATCCTGCATGTTTGACATATTATATACATACTGTTTTGAACATTTATCCCGGTTGTGTTTAACATGCAATGTTGTTCTAATACTTTGCCATCGTTATCATCTGTTTAGTTTGATCACAGTCACATTGAATTAAGTCATATGTTACATGATATCTTTACATACATTTTCGCTCCTGATGTGGTTGTGAAACACGGTTCTCCTTCTTATCCCTTTGTTCTAATTACATGTGTGTTATATGCCAAACATACAGATCTTTCCTCTTATCGCTCTTGTAGCTCATTGGGATTAATTGCTCTAGATGTTTTGTTAATTTTAATTTCATTAAAGATAGGCCCCCAAACTGAATTCCTCATTCATCCCCTCTGGTGCCAAGCTGTCTAATTTCTCGATCCAGAACAATTCTCTCTGGTCCATTGTTTTACCAAAATGCCCTCCTCTTTGTGATTTTCTTACTACTTCTAATATTAAGACTTTCAGTTGAGCTAGCACATGTCTATTTCCTGTGAAATGTCTAGCCACCGGTGACCAGGCATTCTTCGTTCTGATTTTGCTCTTGTGTTCATTCCAGCATTCCTCCACCTTCCTTACTGTGTGCCCTACATAGAAGATTCCACAGCTGAGTCCAGAGGACAGCTGAGTCCATAGATTACTGAACATGAATCACAAGTAGCAAAGTCCTTCAGTTTTATTTTTGTGCCATTCCGTAGGTGCTTTACATAACTGCCTTTTATGATGTTATTGCAGTTGTTTCAGTTCAAACAGGGAAATGTGCATGTCCTCTTCGTCCTAAGTGTCTGTTGTTTATCTGCTTTTGGTCTTTTGCCCTCACAAATTGATCCCTGAAGTTCCGTCCTCTTTTGTAAGCAATAATAGGAGATTTTGGAAAGAGTGTCTGTAGTTGTGGATCCAGTTAAATTAAGCTTCAATTTTTCTTGACCAGTCTCGTGATGCTGTGACTTTGGTTACTTCTTTCGACTTGGTACCTGGAGTTAATAAATCCTTCCTATTTAAAGTACCAGCTTTGTCTAGAGCTGATTCTGTCACTTGCCCTGGATATCCTCTCTTGCTGTACTACTCCACCATCTTTAGATTCTCATCTGTCAAAGATTCTTCCTCTGATACAATGCATTTTAGTTGTAAAAATTAACTGTAAAATTAACTGTATGGAAGATTATTTTTTAGGTGGTGGCTGAGATAATGTAGTGAATTGTTAACATCTGTTGCTTTGTGTAATATGTTTGTTATTAATATATTCCCTCTCAGTTTAAATTCCATGTCCAAGAATTGTAATTGTGGTGTCCCCACTTCCATCGTAAACTTAATGCGGTCATGTATTGAGTTTAGGTATTCCAAAAATGTGTCCAATTCCGCTCGGTCTCCTCTCCAGGTGACTAAAATGTCATCTATATATCTCTTCCAAGATATTATTTTGGTTTGCCAATATCCATGAATTAATACCTGAGGGGATTCTAGATTGTACATAAACAGATTAGCATATGCTGGTGCCACTGACGACTCCATCAAGGTGCCTGAAGTGTGTAGGTAAAGCTGTGTGTTTGTAACAAAAGTCCTTCTTGACAAGTATGATCTTGCTCAATTCAAGTATGAAGATTTTGTTTGCTCTACAATTATTGCCTCTAAGTAATCCCCATTCCAATGCCTCCAATCCTGTTTGGTGTGGAATGGATGTGTACAAACTCTGCACATTGAAAGACACCAGCAAGTCATTTTCCAGTAAGCCCTCTGTCTCATCCAAAGTATTTAAAGCATGTGCGGTGTCTCTCAGGTAGGTTGACGTTCCTTGCACTATCGGTTGTAGTGCTTTGATATGGCATTTGTAACGCGCCTATACACAAGTGTTTCAAGATCAACATAAACTGAAAATGGTTTGAAGATGCTCTCGGTACCAGCCAGTATTGGTCTCAATGGAGGGTTCCTTAATTCCTTATGTATTTTTGGCAGGCAATAAAATACCAGTGTTATAGGATGATCATTTGTTAGGAATCTCTTTGTTTTCTCTGTAATTCAATCTTTTTGGAATGCTTTCTCCAGTGTTTCTTCTAATACAATTATACTTGTCGGATCATGTTCAAACTTGATGTATGTATTTTTATCATTCAATAAATGAATAATCTGATACTTGTCAGATCGTGTTCGAACTTGATGTATGTGTTTTCATCGTCCAATAAATGATTAATCTGATTGTCATAAAAGACTCTGTCCATGATGACTTTGGCTCCTCCTGTGGCTGCTGATTCCAGTGTTACTCTACAATCATCTGCTAGATCTTTTATAATGTGACTCTTATGTCGCCTAATATTATACAGTGATGATTTGGTGAAGTTAACCTTCTTCAGATCCTTCAACATCTGTCCCTCGAATAGTCTGATGGCCATATTAATAACTTGTGGGTAAAAATGGCTCTTGGGTCTCATCTCCAAATAATCATGTGTTGCTATTGGCTCACCTATTTGTGGTTGTAATTCAAAACATACATTCAGTCTCATTTTACGGATCAGTCTGTATAAGTTGATCTTTTCCTCCAATAAATTAGAATTGTGTGTCGGAGTAAATGGTAAACCTAAGTTTAGCACAACCAACTGGTTTTTGGAAAGATTTCTGAAAGATATGTCCACAACTAACTGTTCTGTTTGTTTCTTGATCTTAAATTTCTTGTTGCCTCTTCACATCATCTTATTAAAAAATAAAAAGAGGCCGGTTTGGCGTTTGATGTTGTAGCTTCTTGTTACAAATGGAGATTGGTTACTTTTGTTAGTGTGTCGTTTGTGGTTCCATTTTCCTCCCCCCTTATTGGTTGGCAAATCTTTAGCTGTTTTATTAACAAGTATCTAAAACAGGGAGTACAACAGGCATCAACGGATGCCGCACAAGCATTTCTCAATGTTTCACATGAAAAACCACATATTTATAACAAAGATTCATCATACGTGACATTATAATACTTGTCAAAATCAAAAAACCTAATTGGAGTTGTGATGGGTTTAAGGGGAACACCTACGTATACTTTCTATGGGGGATAGGACTGGTATTGGATCTCTAAGGTGATGTGGACAGCTATGCCCACCCCTTCTGCAAGTCATCTTCCGTGCCATAAAATACACAATTTTTCTTGGTCTTCAAACTATAGGGTTCTTTGCTACGTGGCCTTCTACAATTGGTTGGCACGCTTGTACCCTTCTGGAATATTCCACTCGCTAGCAGCACGCAAGCTGGTCCCCCAGGCGCTGGAGGGTTGGACTTGACCATGCCTTCCCACCCAATAAGCCCAACATCCATCATCACTCCTGCTGTCTGCCATTGAAATTAGTCTTTTGAACTCGGCCTTGCAAGTATCACTGTGCCTGAGAATAGAAGGGAATGTGAACATGATCTTATATTCTGGTCTCGTTGCAGCTCGCCCAAAGTCTATTTTCAACTTGACCATGTGACAGGAGACCGTGTTTTGAGCTTCTTTGCATTTAACACTATTAAATGAATACAACCTGGCACTTGTAGTGTTTTTCCATTTCCCCGCAACAGGAGCTTGTCTTGCTTTTCATGTTCATTTTATCTTCTCAAATAGATAACCAGTTTCTTCGCTGCCCCAAACCTTGACACCGGGCCAGACAACTTCGACACACTTTCAGTCCTTTTGTTCACGGGGCCCTAGTTTGCTAAAATGCCTCGTGGAACATCCAGATTCTATACACACATATATATATTGGTGGCATCGCCTGCAGTCCACTCACTATGTATAGCCAGCCTCATGATTACTTAGCTTGTGTTTCAGCATCTGTACAATTGTAAAATGGCTTGCATTTTCTTCACTGCTCTCCGAATGTGCAATCTTCATTTTGCTCATGAAATGTTGCTCAATTCTTTAATTCACCATCAGATTCTATAAGGTCTATGTACTCTCTTCATCAGCATCTCTTCTGGGTGCGTCATTTCTGCTTCATGTGATGTCACCAGTCTTCTCTTTCATTCATCTTCACAATTCTTCCGGAACTTCCTTCAGAGACTGTCATTTCTCTGCGGGTACACCATACAGGGTTTTCTCAATGGATACCTTGTTTCAAGGACTCTTCGCGGTATAGGTACCATCACTGGAGGTGCGCATGATGCAATTTCTGGTTTCCAACATATAGGCAAAATGGGGGCAGGACTTCCGGTAGAGGCACTTGGCTCCTCCTATACAGTGATATACATTTCATACAAGAATGGATCACCATATGTATCGTTATTATCAATGTGTATAGGTCCATTTTACCAAATTACTGTGAATGTAAGCAAACATCCAAAGCCAAAGGATAATGATGTGTTATTATATAGTACTAATGCTTAAGCGCTTTATATAGAACAAATGTACATATAAAATCACCCAACCTGTGTTGATACTCATTTATCGACCTCAGACAGATGAAAAGCTGAGTTGGCCTTGCCGGGATTCGAACCTGCAGATCACACACACCGCAGCAGCGAGCACTCAACCCACTGAGCTATCTTACCGGCTATAGTAAAATGAGCAATTAGATGTCTGAATGTTCAAAAAGTCATAAAGGAAATTACACTCTGTAGTGCATACCATTTAACTGGTAACTGAGATTAAACAGCAGGCCAGTTTATCTGCAGGTCTGGTGCAAAGTTGTCCACATGTCAAACCTGCGTGGATCTATTTTTCAGGCTTCAGAAGTTGGCAAAATACATACCATTGGGTGGGTTTGTAACTGTGTATTAAAGAATTTAGAGTATCGTAGGGAAAGCAGCACACTCACATGGCACTTGTTACCTCATACATGCAAACAAATATCCTGAACAGCATGCCAGGGTGATAGGAAAGATAGACACATTACAACAAAGCACTAATTGTGGTACAATGACATCAAGGGCTACGTTACGTGCTATGGTCAAACATTTCTACAATGTACATATGCTTTTAGGCAGAAGGATTTTGTCAAGTGACCGAGGAAACCGAGAAGGAATGTCTTTTGACGATCGTAACAGAGACAAAGGCAAAAAAATACATGTTATAACTGCAACCTGCAAAAAGCAAAATACATAGTCCGAAATGCAAGCTTATTTTACTCTAAATGATTTTTTGGGCGTTTTTGGCTGCATTGTGAATTTGAGGTGTTTAAGAACAGACTAAATCAGTGACCCACCCCCTGAAGTGTGCCTGAAACAAACCTTTAACGAGTCTAGTAATTACTGTACAGAATTCCAGAAAGACAAATGTGTTATTCCCATTCTTTTTTTTTTTTTAGGGTCACTGCTCAAAGTGTTACACTTGTGGGACCACCTATGTTTTGTTTTAAGAGGCCTGAACAAGAAAGCAAGCCACTCCAGAAACAAAGAGCCACATGGTGCTGGCCAAAGCCCAGAAGCTTCTGTTTCAAAACAATAGTGTTTTTTCTTTTTATTAATTTTCATGGGGTAGCAAGGGAGACTACACTGGTAGCAAGGAAGACCACAGGGGTCGCAGCTGCGACCCATGGCGACCCCAAATGATGTCCCTGGCCTCTACACGGCCTGTGGGAAGGCATGTGGGTAACATCGAAACAGACGTTCTCATGACTTCCTATGGGTTCTGGTGCCAGAGTCCCTGCAGGCCTCCATGTGCGACAGTACCCCAAATAAAGATCTGCACGGTCATTCTCCCTGCAGGGAGCAGGTGATTATTTATTGTCATGAACAGCGCTCCTGAAGTCGAGCACTGTGAATAATGGAGCATATTTGCAATATCATGTGCATAATGGGAGGGGCTGCACACCAACACCTGTTATCCACCGGCCACCACGACGGTCATTATTATCATTATTATTAATTATTATTACTATCATTATTATTATTATTATTGACAGAAGCCTGCAATATCTTATTCAAAAGCCTGCAAATGTCTTACTAAAGTCGAATTGTGGCACCACTACTCATTTGTAATAAGAATATTACATCACTGAAAACTGCAATAACTTATTACAGTTGGATTTTGTGACACGACGACTGGTGTCAGAGTCAGCAAGCAGCCAGAAAGGCAACTCCCTAAGCAGAATTCCAGCTTCCATTAAAGCACTTAATTACAGTAATGAATAGCTTTTCAGATCCCATTCATCTGGATGCATTTTTTTAATGACAATTCACAGTAATTAGTTCATCGGGAAACCTTTATTGAAGAATATTTATTTTGTGCACTGCTGGAGTTTTTAGTGCCGGAGAGATGGACTCCATGCATCTTGCCACTTAGCTAAAACAGAAACCTACCCTTTGGATACAACTTTATTAACCTGTTTAAGGCATTTGTTTGAAACACAGATCTTGCTGCACATGTGGGATGGTATTCCCAATTAAACCGATTCTGCATATATTCCCCCTATCAACAATTGGATTATCTGATGCTTTGAAGCAGGCAAGAGCCAAGTGTTAAAGAGGATGAGGGTGTTACCATAAAATCCCACCTGTCCTGCATGAAAACGAATTGGAGTTTGTTAAGTGTCAGCATCCAGGGTGTGCATTATCCCAGACAATATTATTATTTGTATTTCTACTATGAGATTCTTATTATTATTATTATTATTATTATTATTATTATTATTATTATTATTATTACCATTATTATTAAAGTGATACTTGCATGAACACTCAAAGATTGCTGAACTAGGAGTGTGCTTGAGAGCAGGCCTGGAGCCACAGCTACCCCATCATGCTACTGTGCCCAATAGCTGATAGTGGGATGCATATAAGCACCCTTGATAGCAGCCTTCATATGGAAGGAACCCCCATCACCCCTCCACCATGAGAGCAGCAGCCCCATCCAGGCCTACAGTGTGCCCCACCTCGATGCCAGCAGCCCAATCCAAGCCTCCAGTAAACACCACGACCGCCGCCTAGATTACATCTAAATTCAAAGGATGCCGCTAGTAAGAGAAATATGCCAGAAACTGCAATTTTGAAAATGTAATACTGCAGTTTAAAAAACGAAAGATCCAACACTGCTGCTTGCAGTTCTGAATCCGGTTAATCGAATACTGTAAAGATGGCTGCTGCCGTGTACAATTCTGAGTCCTCCCCTAGAGCTATTACATTGCTCACGCCTCAATCTGACTCCGATTGGTTGAGAAACAGGCTATCGGCTGCAACCAACAAGAACCGGCCGGCCCAGCTTCCGAAGGGCCACAAGCAAAGCCAACTCCTGTTGGTGCCTGTCTGGGCCGGGATGCCTGGCCACAACCCTCTGATCACTACAGTCTCATCCCATGGAAGGACACGTGAGCACAACTACTATGCGGGGCCACATAGGTGACCCTGACATAGGTAAGTCATTTCTACATAGGTGTGCCACCCCTATCCCTCCCCCTATCAGCCATCCACTAGCCACCACTGGTATGGGGGCTGCTACACTGCATATGCTTAATGCTACGCCTCACCTGTGCCCTGTGCCCATCTGTAATGTTTATGATGGCATTTGTGAGGTGGTGACTGCCCCAGCTACTTTCTTTGCACCAACTGCTGCAAATCGCCTCTGCCCTATGCCCATTTGTAATGTTTATGATGCCAGTTGTGAGATGGTGACTGCCCCGGCTACTTTGTTTGTACCAAATGCTGGGCCTCGTCCGTGCCATGTGCCCATTTGTAATTTGTGATGCAAGTAGTGAGATGGTTACTGTCACTGCTACTTTGGTTACACAAAATGCTGTGCCTCGTTTTTGCCCTGTGCCCATTTGTAATGTATATGATGCCAGTACATGGCAACGGGCCCTATGCAGCGCTCTACCGTTTGGCACACCTCACACCACCAAAGGTTCCCCGGGTATTAGCAATGCCAACAGCCATGGCTCTGCACACACAACCATAACTAAACCCATACCTTTCTTTCCCCCTCTCCCACTGATGGGCCCTACTGCCATAGCCTGTATCTCCTTACCCCACCCAGATTCGAGCTGCTGCTCTCTACGACCACCTCTTCATGCGTCAGGGTGTTTGACACCTACTCCCAAGGCTAACACCCCCCAACCGCTAGTTCTAGCATCACCCGGATGATAATTAGCTCCCTAGCCTGCACAGCGGTAGCTAGACTACAGTGTCTTCTATCCGGCACTTACGCACATCAATACCCACCCACCACCAGTTCCCAGAGAAAAACTCAATCCCCTACCAAAACTTCCTGAAGACCGAACCACACACTATCTGTATTATAACACAGCCATCTACTCAGACAATCTTTCCGAAATCTTCCGCTACCACCATTCCTGAGCACCTCACCTGTGCTCTCACAAATGCTTGTTCACTCTGCGCCCACGCCCCTGACTTACATGACCTTAAAATAGATAGTGACCTTGACCTTCTTGCTATTACTGAAGCATGGCTGCATGATGCAGCAGGTGCCGCAATTTTTCTTGCCATTCCAAATGGTTACTCCATTCCCAGATCTGACAGACTCACCAATCCGGGTGGAGGAGTTGCTATTATGACTAAATCCTCCATGCCTTTCAGAACCTCTCCCCTGCCCACCGTGCTATGTTATGAACTCCTGCTTGCCAAAATTTAACCCAGCACTGAAACCACTGTGAACTTCATCCTTCTCTATCGCCAACCCAACAAATGTACTGCTCCGGAAACTGACCTTCTCCTCCTCATTGCACCAATCCCCAAACCCAATACTAAACTCCTACTTCTTGGAGACCTTAATCTAGGATTCAATGGCTCTTCTGACCAGAAGGCCACAGCCCTTAGTACTACTCTCCAAGGCATTAACCTTACCCAAGCCGTCAATGCCCCCACCCACACGAAGGGTAGGATCCTTGACTGGATCATGAATTTCAATGTACCACTCAAGGTTTCAGCCATCGACCCCATATCCTGGACAGACCATTCCCTGATCCTGTTTACCATGTCCATCAAACCCACCGCTCCCCACAAAACCAGCACAACCCCTCATCACTGCGAGACACACTCGCAAACTTACCAAGGAGCTGATGGAACCCACCATTTGCGCCTCCCTGGCTCTGATGCCTGACAGTTCCGAACCAGAAACTATGCTCGCTGCTTACAGTTCCACTCTCCTCAATGCAATTGACCTGCATGCCCCTCTCAAAACTACAAAAAAAAAGTAACAACCACAACTATTTTAAAGAAGAACTAACCACTCTTTGCAAACTGAAACGTGCTGAGGAACACCTCACCTGTCGAGAGGAAAAATAAAACACCCCTGCTCATAAAAAGGCCTTTCTCACTACCGCCAAATCCTACAAAACTGCGATTGTTACCACCAAAGCCAGCATCTATAATACTAGGATCAGTGAAGCCAGAGAACTTTTTAAAATCTTCAAGGAGCTTGAACACCCTGCTCCGCCCATTGCTAGCTTCACAAAAGACAAAGTCTGGTGCTTCCTGGTCCAGATTGTGCTTACCAACAAAACCCACAACCTCAGAGAGGAAACCATCCTCAAAAAATGTGCCTCCCTCCTGTAGAGGAGCAGTCAAAGTCCTGCCCCACCCTTCTACCTATATGCTGGAAGCCAGAAATCGCTCCATGCACAACACCAGTGGCTATGACTATTCCGCGGAGAGTCTTTTAGAAAAGTTATCCAATAAGAAAACCTTATCTGATGTATCATCATAGAGATGACAGTCTCTTGGAGGAAGTCCCCGAAGGAATATGACAATGATTGAAGGAGAAGGTGGTGACTTTGTAAAGACGCCGGTGGGGGGTGTCTGTACTTCCGCTCTCTATATGGTAGAGAGGCACAGAGGAACCCAGCCAAGATTCTCTATTATTGGTATCGTGGTCGAGCAATCAAGGCCTAGCGTCTCAGGAGGTGATGCGGGCTGGTTCTTAAGTAAAGTGTAGTCCCCAAGCACCCACAAAGGAATGTCCACGGACTGTATCGGTTGAAACACAGTCTTTATATAATTAATATTCAAAGGTATATACAATATCACGATATCAGATCTCATTGAAGTGCATACGGTCAGAATGACACACAGACCAAAATAAAGAGGAAACCAACAGTAGAGAGAGGAAGGAAAGCAAGATGGTTGAACAATTGGCAGAATACTGGTCCTGCTACCTAGACACAGTTCTGTGTGGAGATCCCCCCACCTGAGCAACCTGTAAAGCAAAGATGTATCACAAGCCCAGTCCATATATTGTTCACACTAGACTTTCCAATAGTTCTGCAACCCCAAAGTACCTTGGCGTTGTAGCGTTCCTCGTCGGGGAATCAATGGCCTTTCTTGAGTGCCCTCCCTTTAAAGCAGGAGTTACGGGTCGTCGAACGTCCAACAGAGAACAGGTTGAGCTACGACGGTGAAGTGGCCGCGTCGTTCCTAGCGGTGCTCATTGATGGGGAAGCATAAACGTCCTGCAAGGAAGAGGCATGCGGGGCACCTTGGTGTCGACAGTTCTGGACCGCAAAGAGTTTGAAGAACCGTGGCCCAGCAAGGGCGTCGAGTCGTAGGCGTCTCTGTGGTCTTTGGGTGGCGGGAAACCCACCGGCGGATGCTCCTCGGCGCGTCGACGGTCAGGCCTTCTCCAGCAGGATACAGCGGTGATGATGGGGACGAGAGCGTCCTTGGATCAATGAAATTCTTAGGCAAAACGGGAGGACAGCGGCTCCAGTCGGCGACAGCGGTCATCGACAGTGGCGGACAACGGTATCGGGTCGGCAGCCTGTCGAAGGTCTGTCTCCCAGGGAGCTTTGGCAAAGATCTGCTGGTGCACGATGGTCCCTCGCAGCTCGGGAAGTGGGCGCCTTACCAGGTCCTCTCTGGGTCAGTCCTTGGAGACACAGCAGCTTTCAGATTGTGAAGGAAGCGACAGCAATTCTTCTCTTCCAGCAGGGCTTCAAGGTCTAGCGTCAGTTTCACTCCAGTTACTCTTCGTAGTTTGGACTTCAGCTCTGAACACTTCTGAACACGATTCCTAGCAATGAGAGGTCCCCAGATATACTGTTGATCTCCCATTCATTCAGCTGGGTCACACTTAAGCATCCAATCACTATGAAGGGCATTCATCCAGGAAGGCAACCAATCAGGTGCATAGTGCAATCAGGCCATTCACTCCTCTCCAGACACTCACAACAAGTTATGTGTATTGGGACAAGTACTGAACCATTCAACACTCCAAGCTGCATTCATACCGGTTTCGGGGAGGGCTGTCTCAGTCATTGTGTCGACTACCAGATACTAGACACCCACAATATAGAATGTGTATTCGTCACACACTCCATTCACCCAGGTCCCACCCACAGGTGTACCCACAACATATGGTCATTGAGAAGGCTCCCGCCAGTCTGATCGGCACTTCCCCACACTACCATATATGGAACTTCCACCCAACAGCCAGTCAGGGGGAAGGGACAGAGTCAGGGCTTCCCGGGACTTTGGGAAGATCAAGGTAACATGCGATGGAAGGCAAGAGGCCATGGGGGCCATTTTGTCTCCATCAGGAATCTACCGATTCCAATGACAGGGCCTGGGCATCCCAAAATGGAAGACGCTCAGGGCACAAGTCAATTCAGCATGGGGCTGCCGCCAGCCCATACCCTGCTCTGTGGGTCACACACAGGTGCCCAAAAACATACACTAGGGGCACAGGGTTGCACCCCTACCCATGGGTGCCATAAGGGTATCCCATGGGTCTGTTCACCAAACCAAAAGAGAGAGCTGCACCGCCAGGAGTCCCACATGAACTCCTGCACGGAAAACACGACAGAACAAACGATAAAAAGTAGTAAAGGACAAGGATACGGAGGCCCTGTCCCTCTGATGCATTTCCAGCATCACAGACTTCACAAGAAGCAGGCATGACGCATGGAGAAGATTGGCTGAATAAGAGAATGTATGGACCTTATAGAAACTGATGACAAAGTACAGAATCAAGGAAACTTTCATATATGATACAAGGATTTCACGTTTGAAGAGCACCGCAGAAAATGCATATCATTCAATAACTGTACAGATGCAGCAACGCACGTAGACTAAGTAATCTTAGAGGCTAGCTATATGTAGTGAATAGACTGCAGACGGTGGTGCCATTTTATAGAAACTGGACATCGGTGTCACAATGTAGTAAGTTCAAACCCATGGATAAAAGGCTGAAGCTGTGTTGCCGCAAACAAACAGCTAAAATTGTGGAAAGGCCTGGAGGAGTCGCCTGGCCTGGTGTCAAGACAGAAGCAGCCAAGAACGGGTTATCTGTCCTTGAAGAACAGTGAGCATGAGACACTGAATCATCCCTTGTTAAGGCGCAAAGAAAGAACACATGAGTGCCAGGTTTATTCATTTAATACAATTAAATGCTAGAAAAAGGGATGAATTGTGGTTTCCTGACATGTGAGCTAAGGATGGAAATACATGTTGGGCATGCAGTCCAGAACCACACTCCCATACATTCTCAGTAGCAAGGATACTTTGCAAGGCCAAGTTCAAAGACAAGCTGAATGGGTGATGAGAGATGTTGGGCTAATTGGGTGGGGAGATATGGTCAAGTCCACCCCCTGACATCTGGTGTATGAGCTCACGTGCAACTAGTGTACTGAATGTTCCAGAAGGGCACGAGCGTGCCAAGCAATTGCAGAAGGCCATATAACAAAGAGCCTTATAGTTTGATAGCCAATGATGAACTGTTGGTCAAATAACTGTTGAATATGACTTGCACTAGGGGTGGGCATGAGTTGTCCACCTGACTGTAGAGACTGAATCACAACCAGATCCCTTATAGAAAGTATACTTAGATGTTACCCTTGAGCCACCCACAACTTTCCGTAGGTTTTTCTTATTTGCCATGTAGTATGATGAAACGAATGACAAATTTTTGCTATATAAGTACTATTTTTTATCAAATGCTATGAGAGATATGCTGTGTGATGTTCGTTGATGTCCGTTGTAACTCCCTGTTTTAGATAATTGATAATAACACAGTAAATACACTTTGACTTTTTTCCTGAGTTGGTTTGACTGTTTGGTGTAAGAATTACTCTGCATCCCATCTACTGCATAATATGCTACTTATTACGGGCCATAAGCTCACTCTAATCTAATCAAACACCCTTAGCCTACCACACGCCCTTTCCACTTCTCCCCTGTCTCTCCAGCTGAAGTGCTCACCAACATTTGTCACCTAAAATCATGCACTGCAAAGGGGACCTCTGCCCATCCTACCTCATCAAGTTTATTTATTTATGTATTGGTCATTTACATAGTGCCTATACACTTAAGACACATTTCAAAGCGCTCCAACACAGGGAGGGTGAGAAGCTAAACAAAGATTAACATTCTTAATAGGCATAGGGGCATTCAGAATGGGCAAGTGCTATGCCTCACACCCATTATTGTAAAATGTATCAATGCTTCTTTTGACTATGGCATCATGCTTAAGTCCATTAAAAAAGCCTGGGTAGCTGTCTTCTTAAAAAGAAACACACCAATCCCACCCTCCTCACTGACTGCGGTCCCATCACAGTGGCCCCCTACTTAAAATTCTGGACCGCATTGCCTACACACGCTCCAAACTCCAAACCTACCTAGAAGCCCACAATCTTCTTGTCACACACCAATCTGGATTTAGACCAAGACACAGCACAGGGTCAGCCCTCCTTGACTTTAATATTCAGCTGGACATAATCCGTGATGGAGGTGATCTCGCCATCCTCCTACTGGACCTATCTGTGGCATTTGATCTTGTTGATTAGAATATCCTGTGCCACCACTTCACTTCCACTTTTAAACTCTCCAACGAAGCAGCCAACTGTATCAACTCCTTCTTGAGTGAGCGATCCTCTAGGATTTTAGCTGAGTTGGAAGCAGCTGACTCCATCCCTGTCTCATATGGGTTCCCTCAAGGATCTTACCTCTCACCAACACTGTATATAACATGTATACCAAGCCTCTCCTTGATCACCATGATAGCCTTGAAATCCCCTACACAAACTTCGCTTATGACATGCAAGTACTCCTTAAAATCAGGGAAACCACAGTCTAGAAACTGCCAATATCAATAGGATCTACAGCGTCATTCTGGCTGCTCAATACCTAGCCCTGAATGATGATAAGAAAGAGCTCCTCATCAAGGGTTCCTTCACCGACTCAAACTCCTTGACCCAGTATTCACCTACTTTTCCATTAATGAGAACATCATCCCTGTATACAGCTTTGTAAAAACCTTGGAAGTCTACCTCGACTCTAAACTCAACATGCAGAAACATGTCAAAGCTGTTTCACCTGCCGCAGCCTATTGCACAAAACGTATCAACTTCTGCAGTAAATTCCTGTCTCCTGACAACTGACTTACCTTGGTGAGGGCCATCATTGGAAGTAAACTGGATTACTGCAATTCCATCCTCGCAGGAACCTCTATCAAAAATGTCTCTAAACTACAACTAATCCAAAACAATGCCGTTCGGGCAGTTTGGGGGCTTGAAATGATCTGACCATATCTCTCTAGTGAGATGTGAAGCCCACCGGCTGCCAATTAAGGCACGGATTGAGTTCAAAAGCCGATATTGAATGATGCATTCACAACACAGCACCCTCCTACCTCACCCCACACATTTCCAGAAAACCTAAACTATGTTGCCTATGATCATCCACATCCACCTCCCTTGTGACACCAACATTCACCAGACAAAGAGCAGGAGGAGCAAGCTTTACTGTCATAGCTCCCACACTCCCACACTCTGGGACACTCTCCCACCAGATATCCAGGGAGAGCCCTCATATCTGATCTTCTGCAAAAAGCTCAAAAGTGTTCTGTTTAACAAATACGCCAACTGTCTTACCTATCATAATGCATTTTCTCTACTGTAACCTAATCAAGCGCTGTGAGGGGTTTGGGCGCTATCAAATTAAATAAATTAATAAATAAGCATGTCCATGTTAGGAAAACAAGAGGTGCTAGTCTAGAGATCCCACAGCAACATCATGTAATGGGCGTCCTGCTTGTGCAACTGACTGAGCAATGCCTGCTCACAGCAGGTGTCCCAAAAGTTCCTTATTTTAAAGCACTCACTCAACCAGAAGGGGGTGATATGGCTACATTGTGTCTATGGACCATGAAGGTCAACTGAGGTGAAACGAGACAGCTTATAATGACTAGCGCAAGGTCCACCACCCGCTCCCTTGAATATCATAACAAGATCTGTGGCAGTTCAAAGACCAGGTCAGTTTCAGATGACCGAGGGCTGGGATTCTGTGAGAGCTAAGGAAGATGACGAGCAAAGTTTCGGCTGCGCATTGATTTCTTCAGTCTGTATAAACAGCCGACCAGCTTTAACCGCAATTGCAAAGCCTTCAGAGTACTTTTTGGGAATTGTCCCTTCAGCTTAAATTTCAGGCTCTATCCCTATTAAGCCTCAGATGAAGAGCCGTGGAAGGCTCGAAACACATGTTAGGCTGTTGCTTGTACTAAACCTTGGACTTTAAAGGCTGTTCTTTCATACCAATCACTTGGACTCCCAATTTTTATTTTGCTATACTTGGCGCTGTGAAACTGGGACTTGTTTGTGTTGCGATTGTACTTACCTCAGTGGAATTATACTGGCAGTATATCCACACTACCCAGATACCTGCAGCCTTGACCCTCTTTTTCTAATTTATGCTTACAAGCTCTGTGGATCGTGACCTTTTCTGCCAACATGGTCTTTCCTTAGTGTATAAAATAGTTCATCATATTTTCAACATTTACAAGGATTATTCAAATTGGTTCTGGTGCTCCAGGTAAAACTCTTGCTACTCAAAAAGTAAGAGATAAGAACATGATAATTGTATTTCCTCAGAAATCACTGAGGTAAAAACCTGGTCACTCTAATCGAGGGGTTCACCTCTTCCATGCAATAATTCAGAATGAAAATCAACTACAATTTAAATTGATATTTATATATGTAAATAATGAAATCAAATACATAACACTTTCACTATTTAAGACTGTTTTTGCAGATCAGCTTATTGAGTGTCAACATCAAACACAAACTCAGTGAATTACATCATTCACAGGTTATCATGTTAACAATCTTGATGGATTTATGCAGAAAAGGTTATCCTTCCCAGGACATTTGTCTTCAACACAATCCAGTTACAATTAAATCTTGATGTGTCTGAACTTCCACTGAATTACAGAATGTAAATATAGATAAATTCAGTCAATACATCACACTACCCATTTCGGGGTTCCCAGACCCCTTCTTCAGGTGTAGATGTTACTGGTATTCCATTACTGTCAGGAAAAAATAAGAAAAATGACGTATGTATATCCCTCAAGCTTAACACTTATGAACATATCATGGCAATTATGTTATTTATTCATATCAACAATTAACCATTTCAACTGAACGTCGGCCTGTCTCAACCAATGCATCAGTGAGCTGGAAGCTGTCAGTCGCTTCACAACCCTAGAAAAACTCGGATCCCCTTCATTAAATATTGAAAAAAAGCACACAAAAGCGCCCGCCCCAGCACAAATAGTGTACAGCCATTTGAATAGTAATTCACAGTGTGTGCAATTCTCAATACCCTTCTGTTCTGCCTAGAAAAGCTCACTTTGATTGAAGCAGTCCTCACACCTGCTTCGAAAGATAAGATTATTCGCCAACATTAACATATTGGCATTTACTGAAAGCACTTTAAACTGCAAGCTCAAATTCACTGCTCTTCGTTTGGAGGGGGTAGTTCCAAAACTTCCTCCAAACAGTTAAAGATAACCTTAAAAACGAAAAGTGAGCTCTTCTTGCCTCTATACTAACTGACTTTGAAAAGTCTGGCAGTTGCCCAGAGAGGAATTTGGACAAGACCTATTATCATTGGTCAAGATTCTCATGCTCGTCTTCTCACACATTGTTTTACTTGAGTGATGAACGAACAGCAGAAAAAGACTTGGAAGACCTGGGAACAGAATCTTATGTACCTCTAAGCACAGACCCTGGGCCTTAGGTGTATTGCACAATTGCATAAAAAATACAACACAGTGAGCCTGCCCGTGAAGTATCAAATGGAGGCACGGCCCAAAGGCAGGTCTGCTACCGGCAGAGGGTCGCGGACGTCAAGAAAATTCATGCAATGGGAAGATGTTGCCCCCAGTGACTTGACCCGAGAAAAGGTGGCCCGAGTGGCACATGCAGACCCTGATGAATTGGGGGAATCTCAACGCATGTCTCTTCAGCAGGGTTGCATGTGAACCACATACAAGCATGTGCGGTATGTCATTGAAGCAGTACTGTGCCAGGTTGGGGTGGTGTCATGCAGAGCGTTCATGATGCGCCTCTGGCCTTGGTGAGTCTGATCCATTCATGCGTCTCTATGTCCACACGTGCCATTGCATTGCGCCATGATGAGTATGGTACATGTACTCATGTACTCATGCTTTTGCCGAAAACATGAACATATTATGGGACTGTTGAAATCGTCTATAGTCAGAACCATGACACCCTTACAGGCTTTCTCTGGCATGGATCTTACAGGGAGGGTAATATCAGTCCTGGACTTGCAGATGTCCTCTATCTCCTATTCAATATGCTCCTTTTAAATGTGATATTGCAGTCCTTTGCCCAGTATGCCAACTCTTCTCTTCCAACCGCACAGTTTCAGGAGTCACATGTACTTACTCCTCTGAATGAATGCCTATGTTGTCCCAAGCGGAAATCTCGCCTCAGATAGCAGATCTGCCAAGCAGGGCTAGAAACACATCAAGTTGTACGATATGATCAGCAACATGCCTCCAGAACACGGCTTGCAAGATTGACCTATGGCGCGGTAAAACCAGCCGTTAAGGTCGGGTCTCGCAAAGGGACTTCGTAATTAGGGGTTAATAGGTTAACGGCGCCGAAGCCTTTTACGGTGCCGTTAACCCATTAGCGCCTGGGTCGTAATGAGGCCTAATGACCACCAACACACTGGTCATGTCCCCCCGATTGTCTGCACAGAGGGAGAGACTGTCAATGTTACAAGAGCTTGACCACTGGCAGAATCATCTTTTGGTGCCGGGGGCAGATAACAGGGTGGCAGCACGAGGCTGGGGGGCACAGTGAGCACCGATGGGGGGTCGAGGGAGGGCGTTCTCTCTTCCTCCCCTGTCTCCTCCACTGAACCAGGCAGAGGTACCTATTCACCATTCACATTCCTTTAGTAGTGATGAGGTGGATCCACCATCTGTAGCAGAGGAGTTTAACACTCAAGGTGCCACAGAGGTTACACCAAGTGGTATTGGGACCATGTTTGTTATGCAATCAATCCTGCACACAACAGGCACACCTGGACCTCAGTGTTCTTTAATCAAATTAGGCCTCTTTCTAACGGCACTGTGCCAGATCTGGAAGCAGTAGGCGGCCCACACAGTTCAGTGCAAAAATACAGTAGATGATGGTAAGCCAACCCCCAAGAGTAGCTACACACAAGGAGGTCAATGCAGTTTCTCTGCTGGGAAGGCAATTGGATGGGGCACGTAGCCATGGATCATGGATGCACCTCTGCCAGGGATAGCCAAGGTATTAACCAGGGCACTAGTCAGGCTACCCACAATGCCCTGCGGCTACATCAGGCGTACTATCTGCAGGTGAGTGACTCTGTGGAGAACTCTGAGCACTGGCTGAGCGTGTGTGCTGTTGGGCAATCCTAGCAGTGCTCTCCTTATCATTCACCTGTACAAGGATAGATATGGAGAGTCCAGCAGTTTGGAACCCCAAGCTGGAGAGCTAGACTGTCGTAGAAGACCAGGTTTCCCCTTACAGCTTCTTCATACAGTTCTAATTGAACCGTCTTGACCTGCTGAGGAGCTATCTCTTGAAACCTGCGTTGTGTGTACAGGTTCTACTCCTCCACAGCACCCCCGTGCCCCCCACACCCACGCACAGTCCAAGCACATACATATCATACATATTGGGCCCTCTGCCCGTTTTAGGCAAATTTGAGCATGATCGATATTGTGCAGGGTATGACTGTTGTGCGTGCAAAGTGTGGCAAGGCATGTGCAGTGTGCAACTGAGTGTGGGAATTGTGAGGGTGAGTGCGTGGGGTATGGAGTTGCAGATAATAGCTGATCAGGTGCAAAGTATGGCTGAGGATGCCCAGAGTGTGGTTGATGGTGTGGAGGCAGGAAGAGGGCGGGAATAGCATGGTTGGGAAAGGCTGTGCAACAGTTTCGAAAGGTGTGAAACACGGCTACGGTGAGGTGTTTGTGCACGAGAGTGTGCAGAGTATGATTGAAAATGACCTATCATACGCAGGGTACACTTTTCAGCTGTAGGCCGGCAGAGGGCACACCAAAGCCAAGGGTGCATCATCTGTTATTTGGGTGAATTTTAGGGTCTGGAGCGTGTGTGTGAAGGAGTGCAGAGTCACCACATTTGAGTGTGTACTGTGCATAGAGTTAAGAAATGGTGGCAGGCTCAACGCTCATTTTCAGCATGATAACATTTCAGGGACTATTAAAGTGATGGGGGCTCCTTAAAATACATACACTAGGAGGAGCCCAGCAAAATATAATACTTTCTAACACGGGCATGTAGGTATATGCCTGAGTCTGTGTGTGGGAAGTGTGGGTGCCTGCTGCATAGTTGCGTGCCTGTGAACAACAGAAAGGGATGATGAGCATCAGGGTTGGAGAAGGATGAAGACTATTGGTGCTTATGTTACGGAATGGCTGCTGGATGAGGGGCAATCATGTCACCACCTAGGCAGGGCTCAAGTCGAGGGTACACGCGGGGGACGGAGTCCCCCCACTTTATTCAGAGGGGGGACTTAGTCCCCCCAGCTAAAACAGAAACATTGGATGTCCTCTTTGAATTCATGAATTAACGAAGACCTTGACCGCAGTCGTCAGGTTTGCAGGCCGGACACTTCACCGCTGCACTATATAACCGATCAAAAATAACAAACAACTAAAGGTGAAATATCCCATTTCGGTACTGCAAGCCCCAGGGAAAGCATTTGTAGTGTTTATTGGAGTTTAAAACATGCACACCTTTTAAGGTTTTCAAAAACACTATTAGAAGAAAATATCCTGTCTAGGTTTTGTGTGTGTGTTGATTTTATGACAGGCAAATGCCATTCCTCCTGTGCAATTTGGGTGGTTATGAATTTAATGAAATGTGCATATTTCACCTTGATATGCTAATTTCTGGCAACGTCACATCCGATTGCATTTGTTGATGAGTCCCCCCACTTTAATTTTTAGCACTTGACCCCTGCCCCTAGGTCCCCCAAGGCTGGCACGTTCGTCCGCTCTGTGAAGGTCATTACTTTGCACAGTTCCTGACTTGATTGCATCTCCGGCAGAACCACTAAGTCTGGCAGCACTTGTCCCTGTTAGCATGCCAATAAAGTTAATTGAATTGAACTGCTGGCATGGGGACCTGTTGGTTAATTGCGAGTCTCGTGAACATTCCTCTCACTACACACCTGGCTTGTTTGTACTTATCACAAGTTAACCTGGCATCACTGCCGAGCAGGGGCGAAGCCCGGACTATGCTTTGAAACAGGGCTCCAGAGCCTGAGTGGCTTCAGTTCGCTAGCTGTGGGGCAGATGGAATGTGTTATCGAATTAATTGTTGACCCTATAGTGATGCAAATGGCTGTGGCAAAAGGGCCATTATTCTCCCTTTTGCATTTCATCTTCAATGGAAAGGCAGCTTCGGGACACAATGGCAGTGGTGTTCAGTGCACTGCGGTGGCAGGCCAGGATCCGGGTTTCAGATAATCTCCTGCACAACAGATACAATCACTGTTAGATCGGTGTAAATGTGGTGGCCCTGTAGTACTCAGAGCACTATCAGCAAGAATATGGTGACCAGATAAAAAAAAAAGAGAAAAACGGTCATGCCAATGACATCGAAGCAGGACTACAATACTACTGTAGTCCTACTTCTATGGCTCTGGCCTGTTGCGGGGGCCGAGGAGGGTGTGTGATTACAGGTGCACTCCTCTCATTGGAGAAGAGCGCCGGGGAGAGGACGGAGGAGGAAATGGGTGCGTGAAAAGCATTCACATCCCCATTTACATGCAGGAAAAGTCGCGCCGGGACCCGATTTCGGGATTTCGAAATCGGGTCCCGCCAAAAACGGGACCATAGCCAGCCAGCCTTCCAATCCCTGGACGGAGTTTGGAAAATTAAAAAACTCCCAGGACCCCGGGACGAAGGGTGATTTCCCCGGACTGTCCTGGGAAAACCGGGACGTCTAGTCACCCTAACCAAGCATCACCTCCGATCATCGTGGTGACCCTTCTCTCAGGCCAAGGTGGTGTCCTGACAACTCTCATGACACCTTATTTATTCATTCATTTATTTATTCCATCTGTTGGTAGCACCCAGACCCGGAGGTATCATGGTACTCAAATTACAGTACATTTTTCATATGCATTAGGAGAGTCAGGTAAGAAGACTAGTTTTAGGCGGCCAGTTTGTGCATACAAGGGAAACAGCTTATGCATATGTGTTAAATAAGGCATTTTTCTGTTTCTTTCGGAATGCCAGGTAGGAGGGCTCTTCTCCTGGTGTATTTAGGAGTTGTCAGTGATAAGGTGGCACCTTGGTGCTGTTCTTACACACCTGGGTGGCACATCTGAGTGGGAGGGCTGAGAATACAAAGAAAACATGCTGTATAAGAGCTGTATTCATGTATTGTATGAAGTGTTGTAAAGCGTTGCGCTCACCAGAGAGTATTTTGGCACTATAGGGTTACAAGATTACTGTAGGCAGTCTGGTATCAAGTATAGGCTTTAAGGACGCCTGCTTCTGCAGTTCCCATCAGGTGCCTGTTCTAAATGTTATGTTAATGGCTTTTTTGGAGCACGCCGTTCACTATTGGTATGGTCTTAGCATGCTGGAGGTTTAACGCCCTTGGGGACCGCATGCCAGGAAAGTGGAAATGGTCAGAAAATAAATAGTGCATCTATGCATTAGGTTTGTGTGCAGCAAGACTGAATTTATTGTGGGGGGTAGCTGCATTCTAACGCTGGAGGCGGTGTGCAGATTATGTAAGACAGGTAATATGTGTATAGCTAGGCCGAATATGTCGTGGGGTGGTAGCTGCATTCTAATGCTTGTTGCGATGTGGAAGGTGGTACAAGATTATGTGTGCAGCTAGACCAAATTGATTGTGGGGGACAGCTGCATACTAGTATTCGAGGTGCTCTGCAAGTGTAGTCTTCACATTTCTGTCTAAATTTGATGCATGGCTAATCTTCACAATTCTGTGTTATGCACAGTTGCTAACTATCGTGCACAGCACAGTTTCGCACAATAGCCAACTATAGGGATACCTTACACAATTAGGCTACATGCAAAACGTGACTCCCCTACACAATCAGGTTAAATGCAAAATATGGCTACCTTACACAATCAGGCTAAATGCAAAATATGGCTACCTTACACAATCAGGCTAAATGCAAAATATGGCTACCTTACACAATCAGGCTAAATGCAAAATATGGCTACCTTACATAATTAGGCTAAATGCAAATATGTCTTCCTATAGCTCAATGCAGGCTTCAGTTGTGATATCTCTTCCCATGGCATCATTGAGGTCACATAGCATAAGGTGACTATGTCTGTGATGTCATTGGGCATATAAATTCCCTTCTGCTAACACTGGCATCATGGTGATTTGACCACATTTACTTTCATTTGTTTATAGCACGCACCAGGGACCCGGATGCTTATGGGCGCACATAGAAACATAAAATTTATAAATAAAAACATACATTCATGGCATAAAAACAGAACATAGAAAGTACAAAAAAATAGCGTTTGCTCAGTCCAATACAATTCTAAGATTTGAAGTGGGTAGAACCTGTCCCATATCATCACAAAGTCTCTAACAGGAAGGCAGATTGCTTCGACCACAGCCAATGATAATATCATCCGAGTCATGTCCTTGCTTTGTGCCCTGCGCAAATGTTTTAGATCCTGGGTTCAAATACAGCTCCCCCAGCTTAGCCCGTAGCCACTCCAAAACGTTATTCTGGAGGGCTTCTCTTGGCTTGTGTTTTTCTAGTTTGTTCACTTTCACAATCACTATATTTCTGTCACCCATAACCAGATTTATTTTAAATGGATCTGTAATCTCTGGCATAGCAGCCTTTCTGATACGTGAATCTCTACTAACCAGGGGGAGTCTGATCATTATTATGTGAGAGATGTGGGAACGAGATTGAGCTATTAATGGTTGGAATGCCATAAAACGTAGCTTAACTTGGAGGTGGAACTATGCACAAGGCCAAACCAAACCCTGTGATGTAACATTGCTTACAGGAGATACTCCACTTCCAGCCAATAATCTCCTGCTCGGTTTAAAAGCAGTTTGGCAACTAACCTCCACTTCACTAGCACCAACATGCAATCTACACTGATGAGATTGACATCCCCTATCCCCCCCCCCCCGCTATCTCACTGGCATCCACCAATCGTGGAAAATGATCTGACTGACAAATCCTACTCATTGTCTCTAGCTAAGGAAATATTTTATCCAAGTATTTTACCCACACATGGAAATCCATGACACTCTCACATTTAACCAAACCGATAATTATTTCCTTGATTGATTGCCACATTCCATCAGCATGTATATCCTCCTCACCGAGGCCAGCATTGGAGCGTGCTTCAGTAATGACCTTATCTATACTCTTGGACAAGGATTGCATTGCTTTGTCTAAGGTTAGAGAGAGGCAGTCCAATTTCCCCCTTTCAGGTTCATGCGTGCTCTTTATTTATGTATTTATTTTACATGTTTAAAGCGCTCACACAGCCCACAGGCATCGAGGCGCTGTTACAGGAATTGTTTGTTTTTTGGATGCGTAATTGTTTTTTTTTTTTTTGGTCTTAGTTGCGTATTTATAACGCGCTTAAACACCCAGAGGTTTCTAAACGCAGACCCGGGGATCGAACCTGTGTTGCTTCGTGTCGTCTTCCTTCCAAGGCGCGCACGTTGCAGCTGAGCTATCCTCCAGCCCTCTTCAAACCACCTTGGGTACTCAAGTTGGGAGACCACACAAGATCCCATAGAGACATTGGGCCTCATTACACGGATGGCGGTGAACCATGGCGCTATCAGCGCCATGGTTCATGCCGGTAAAATACCGGCACCGCCTTGGTGGAAAGGGGAATTACCGCCCTATTCCAAGGTTGGCGGGGCGGTAATTCCCCCTTCCACCATTGCCCTTCCCCATTCCCATTTTTGCCCCATAGGGCTCTATGGGAATGGGGAAGGCGCTAATTACGGTACCGCAAATTGCGGTACCGTAATTAGCTCCCTGGTCCCTTTGCGGTTTGGTTTTTAACGCCTGCAAAAAGCAGGCGTTAAATTCCCCAACCCGCAAAGGGTCATCGTAGTAAGGCGGTAAGGATTTACCGGTACCGGTAAACCCTTACCGCCATCCGTGTAATGAGGCCCATTGTGTCCTTCCAAAATTGAAATACAGTCTTGTTCGCCATTCTGGCCAATAAACTATAAGTCAGTAAAATGACAGGGAATGTCACCCAGTAGTTATTTTCTCTCCTTTAGCAGACGTTGTCTCCTTTGCCAACCCTCATGCATTGAAAGATAAACACAGCATCCCTCATTTGTGTAATGTCTTTGAACTGCCCTGATGGCTCTTGCACATCACCCCTCCATGTTGGATGGTGTAAAACGACTCTAAGGAGACAACCCCTGAATCTCTCACACTTCTCTGAGCAGACAGGACTGCAGCCACCATAATTTGAAAGACTTTCACATCACTCTGAGGATACAAGTCCTCACCAACAGTTGTCCTTCAAATCACTCTGATGAGGCAAGTGCTCAAGCACTCTGATACTGAAGGCTTTCACACTCTCTGATGAGATCATCCCTGTGACTCTCATCTGTAAAATTCCTTCACACCTCTCTTAGCAGCCAACACTGCAGCAATTAGATATCAGAAGACTTTCACACCACTTTTCCAATAAAAGCCTTCCAGTCTTCAGGTACAAAAGCCTTTCATTCCAGTCTGACGATACAAGTGTTTCCCTCTCCAACCACTTCTCAGAAATCTGAACTTCAGTCTATTCTTAGTGACCACTCTCTCCGCTCTATCCCTAACCTACCTACCCACACAGGTGGTAACTCTTTGGGTCTCTTATTCATCTCCATCTCTCTCTCTCAGCAACTAATTCTACTGTCATACCAGCCATATCTGATCACATCATTGTTTCCACCTCCATCCCCTTTCCACCTTTCCTCACCTCTTGCTTCACCTATTACTAAAAGGATTATTAAAAGGAAATCTAAACATTCTGTCATTCCCCCCTTTCTCTTGGACCTACAGTTCTCACTCTACTCCTTCACACTCAATGCCTCTTCCACCAACGCTGCCATTTCGAACTTCCAATCCCTACTATATGATTCCTTCTCCTCTCACTTCCCCCTGCTTACTTTCACCTCTAAGTGTCAGCATCCTCAACCATGGGTCTCCCCATTCATACGCTTTCTCTGCACCGACATGCATTGGCTGCTGCTCAAATTGAGGCCTACCCACTTGCATGCGGACATGCAACTCTACCTTTCTGTCCAATCTTGATAGAGCGAAAAGGAATTCTACCTAACCTCCATTGACTCTCACTCCAACCATCTTCGCCGGCTTCAGGACACCCTAAACTCACTCCTCACTCCTCCTAACTCTATAACTATCAACTCCACTCTCACAGCTAATGGCCTAGCTGAATAGTTTACTGCAAACATTTTGAAAATTAGAGACTCTCTCCTGAACTTTCTCACACTCCCTCCTCCTGCATTTTACACGCTGCTTATTCTACCATCATCCTCTGGCTCTATCTCCTACTTTAGTCACACTAATACTGACAAAGTCCTATCTCTACGGATTTTTGCTAACCCCTCCTGTGCCCCATCGGATACTCTTGCTCCTGAGCTAGCTGAACCTATTGCCTCTTTAGTAGCCTCTCACCTCGCTGAACTCATCAGCCTGTCCTACGACTCCACTTGCTTTCCCTCTGTTTTCAATACAGCCCCAGTCATCCATCTCCTACAAAAGCAAGAGGCTGGCCCAAACATACCAACTAACTTTTGCCCTGTGTCCCTCCTTCCGCACTACTCTAAAATGCATGAAAGTGTTGTGTCCACCATCTCACCAATTTCTTACACATCCACAACATTCGAGACCAAGCAGGTTTCCGCTCCTGTCACTCCACGGAAACTGCTCTGGTGAATGTATCCAACTTCATCTCCTCTACTAAGCACTCCAACTTATCCTCTGTCGTAATTCTCCTTCAACTGTCCAATGCCTTTGACACTGATGATCACTCTGATCTCCTAAATACTCTTTTTCTTCTTGATATTCACGATTCAGCCCTTGCCTAGATTGAATCCCACCTGGTACCTCTCCAATTCTCTGTCACCTGGAGCAACAAAACCTTTCAACTCACTCCTCTAATGGTTGGTGTTTCACAATTCTCTGTATGGGTCCACTCCTCTTTGCTCTACAACTCTGCTCTTGGGGCACTAATTTCCTCCTTTGGATTCTCGTACCAACTCTTTTCAGTCAACATCCAAATCTTCTTCTCTTTTCCTGAACTCTCCTCTGATCTCTCTATCAACATTTCCAACTGTTTCTCTGCCATTAAATATTGGATAGCTATCTACTCTCTGATGTTAAACTCTGCCAGAACAAGTGCTGTTCCCTGCTGTAAACTCTCTCAACTCTTTCTCTTCCTATGCACTTCCCACCGGACACTTTCCCCTACTCCTCTTCTTCTAAAAACCTTGGTGTCCTCTGTGAACCTTCTCACACCTTTTCTACTTTCATCTCCAAAACTGGAACAGCAGCTTGCCTCAACCTCCTACATATTAGGAACATTGGGCACCTCCTTCCTTTCAACACTGCCAAGCATCTCTTAACCACTCTGGTATTCTCTAAACGAGACTACTGTGCCATCATCCTCTTTGGTCTCCCCAACTATGCTTTCTGTCATCTCGACAAGATCATTAATTTCGCACCAGGACTCTCTTTGAACTCCCTCGCTTCACAACTACTTCCTCGTACCGTCACCAGGCTGGATGACTGATGATGCAAAACGGGGCCAGATTTAAATGTCTTCTCCTGGTTCACAAATCTATCCACAGTAAGGTACACTGTATCTATCCTCCTCTATCCAACTCTACAAGCCTTCTCGTAATATCTTTTCTGCCTCTTTGTCTACTCTTGTGGCTCCTCGCCCTGCCTGTGCTTCCTCTCACTTCTGCACTTTCTCTCTTCTTACTCCACATGCATGGAATTCATTTCCCCGCACATCCGGTGAAACAGTCTACACTGATTTGTTCAAAAGCAAACAGAAAGCCTACCTCCTTTCCTCTGAGTTACCCTCATAACCTACCTCTCATCAGCCTGCTAGCTACTATTTTGCCCTCACCCCTAACATGCCTGTTTCCTCACTTTCTCTGCTTCCACTCCCATAATGGTCACATCCCGAGCACAGCTGGCTGTACCGCCTACCAGCACTGTAAAAACGTCTAATGTTGGTTGTCCTTAATATATGTATGTCCACCTATGTATTGTCTCCAGGAACTGTTGCATTTACCCCCCCCTACATCCTGCTAGAATGTCCCTCAAACTCACCCCATTGTGAGAAGCTCACTGCGTCCCGTCAAATCCGATTTCTTATCTACTGTGGTATAAAGAGTGGGCAAAATCCAGATATCTGTGCACTTAGGCCTATATTAGTTAAACTAAATTGGGTATTGGCTGCAATGGGGATTACCTAAGGCCTTACCCACTGCCTATAGCAAATTAGTCAGAAAAGAGTCATGAGTCCCAAAAATTGGCTCGCCCAAAGAAAATATAAGCATAGGAAATATTTAATTAATACAATCTAAACACAAATTAAGTTGTTCTAGTAGTCACCAATAAATAAATGCCACTTCTGCCGACACATGTTTTGACCTAAGTCAAGGCAGAAATTGGCTAAAAACTATTGCTCAATTAACTTCAAGTTGCTCAAAACGTAGATAGTTTTCTAAATACTGACATCACATACTCCAAAGTGGTGCCCAAAGGCCTCTCCGTGGCCTGCCTTTCGGGACAAGTCCTTTCATGGTTTACATCCCTTTTGACAGACAGGAGCCAGACTTTGCTGACTCTCCCTTCTCTTCGTCCTCAACGCTTCTGTCTTTTGTGGTTCCCCAGGGCTCGGCCTTGTCTCCGTCCTTGTTTAACATCTATATCCAGCCTCTTGCTTTGCTCATCCACTCCCACGGCTTCTGCTGTTACTACGCTGATGAAACAAAAATCATCGGCAGACTGGACCTGGGCCAGCCGGACACTTCGTCTCGACTTAGAGTTTGCTTGTTTGCGGTTTGTATATGGATGGGCAGAAATTGGCTGAGACTGAACGAAGACAAGACCGAGATACTGGTGACTAACTCCCCTCTCCGCCCTCTCTCTGGCCTTTCTCATGCTTTCCCCTTGTCTCTCTGGTCCCCTGCTTTCTGGCCCCCTGAACTGGGCCTCGGTCCATATCCAAGAGCAGAGGTCTAAAACACAGGCGTCAAATTCTTGCCATCCCTATTCAATGCAGCACAGGTCAGTGCTGTCTGCAGGGCTGGCTGCTACCAGTTAAGAGTGCTTCGAAAGGTTCTGCCTTTCCTCCCTTTTCATATGTGCCCTTTGGTGGTTGCCTCTCTCACTCTTAGTCACCAGGACTATTGTAACTCTCTGTATCTTTCCCAACTTCTGTATCTATTTCACCGGCTGCAAATGAATGCTTCAAGAACTTGAAGCCCGTATAACTACTGACACTCCTTTTGGTGCTCATATTTCACTGGTACTTCGAGCACTTCATTGGCTGGTGGTCCAAAAATGGGTTGGCTTCAAATCTCTCTACATGGTTCACCGAGCCTTTCACAGCCTTGGCTCAGAGTATCTGCAGGAGAATTTTCAGCCATATGTCCTGAAGTGACCCCTGCGTTCTCAGGAGGCCCATCTCCTCCCTGTTGCTCGCTTTCGCCTGAACAGAATGGGGGCGGGGGTGCTCCTTCTCTATCAAAGCCACAAAGCTGTGGAACTCTCTCCCCCAAAAACTCTGCACCTTTGAAGATCGCACTGCCTTCTGGTGTGTGGTGAAAACACATCTGTTTTAGCCCTGTGCCCCCTTTTCGGAGTCCCCAGCACCAAGTTGCCTCTGGTGTTCATGCAATTTATAAAAGCCTCAATCAATCAACATATAGTAACACATTCATATACATAGTATCAAAATTACCAAAGCAATAGAAACCATTAGGAACATAGAGGGTTAGGGACACAGAGAAAGAAAAAGACAAAACAGAGAAAATGACCATACTAAAGATACATTTCATATACTTTACTTTCCATATAGCCAAGTAATTCTTCTGCTAATTCTCATGGCTGCTAGTGATCATCAAGTCTCTTAAATCTCCCAGGCAAAATTGAACCAACCACACTCCATTAGTCTAAAATGCCCTCTCGTGTGTCATACTAGCACTCTATGTACTGTAAACCCCAGTGAAATCAGATTCCTATAATATTCACCCAATCTTGTGCCAAATTAATCTAATTCTATTCACTATGAATATCCATCACCCTGATATCATAAGGGTCGTCACTCACCGGGGGAATTTCCTTGAAATCACTAAAGCTTAGTGCTGACTAGATTAAATTCTAGTCAAATCTTAAACACCAAATTATTGAATAGTTAAATAATCAAAATTGTCATCCCACAAAATCATGACGGTTATTGTAATTATCTGGATGTCACTAGTTAACTCACCAATGGTATCACCCTCATACTACATGGGTTATTCCTGAATTGAAATTGAATTCTTGATAGGTAGCATAGGACACACTGGTGCCTCTAAATATCTATGATCACATTTATAAATTAGTGCACATAGTGATCCTGCACCTGAATGCATTATTCATGAATAAATACAGGGGAATTTTCAGTTTCTCACCCTTAGTGTCACCCCTTTAAGTATAAGGTATCATATCCTGCCGGGCCAGTTGTCCTTAATATGTAATTTATCCCTAAAATGTATATGTAAACGATGAGCATTAGCTAAGTTACACTGGTTATAGGTTTCTACTTCCAAATGTTCTTATCTATGGTATTTTGTTTGTGATCAAAAGAGTTTGTTTATTGATTTTGGATTTTAATTACTGTGATGAGGTGTGTTTTGAGCTATACATGACAATGAGTGTCTGAGGTTGGCAGGCTGGATGAGTGTGTGTGTTTTTCTATGGTTAACACAGGTTTTATAATATACTGATTTTTATGAACTGACTTTAGATACTTTCTGATAAACTCTTCCATGCCTTTAAGTCCTGTTGAATGTTTTGTTTTGCTTTTGTTAAAAACACTATGTACATGCTATAATTGACTTCAAAGTATCATTTATTTGTTTGTCTCTCGCTTTTTGTTTAAATTAAACCAAGAAAGTCAACTTTTTCTGTTTAAATGTGTGAGACATCTGTCGGAATGGTCTTCTCAAACAAATTATTAACTGTATGTTTCTCTATTTGCAAATGTGTATAAACTGTGCCCTGGACTCCTCTTTTCTTGGAAAAGCCTTCAAAACCAAGACATGCAATCTCTTCACAAAAGGGAAGCTTTGAGCTTTTCCTAAGACATGTTTCTAACGAAAAGAAAGGGTTAAGTGAAAAGGAGCAGAATAGACTGGAAAATGTTGTATGATCAGAAAACAAAAAGAGGAGGTTTGTAAACTTGAGATATTAATATAAAGCATCAATAAAAGCTTAAGAATCTTGAATAGGTGAAACTCAGTTATTGACTAACCCAGACATCTAGACAGGAGGTACTCATTGTCAACAACACAGTATCACCTGTTGTAATATCAAGTGGTTCAATCCTATTGTAAAAATGGAGAATTGAATAACTGAAAGCTGTTCATATTTTTATGCACATTTGAATTGAGATCTCTAAAGGAGAAATACAGTGAAATTGCGTTTTTTGTACAATTGAAGCACATTTTGCACATTAGTATTGATGTGACGAACATCGCTATGCACTTTAGAGCACGGGACACTTTATGTTTTATGTGATGATTTTAACAACTCTATTTATTAAAAACTGTTTATGTTATTATAATATTGTTCTATGAAGTCAGGTTGTATTTTCCTTGAACTTCTACTTGTCTTTGTTTGAATTGTCGTTCACTAATGTGTGGATCCCTAATTCATCCAGTGAACTACATGCCATAAACCTAATTTAGGTGTGGGAGCTTTGTTGTTCTAATTATATACAGGTCAGGTTTGCTCCCCCTTAGCCTATTATTATACCTGATTTCCCCCACTTTTTAAAGAGGTTTGTAAAGCAGACATTGATTGCTCTTGCCCCATCAATTGGACAATGTGGGCAATGGAGGTCATGGGAGAAACATCAGGTTTATCAACATCATAAGATTTATCAACATCATAAGATTTAATTACCCACCGGAATACAGCAAAGTTTATCACTACAACAAGCCCACACACATGCATACTAGAGCTTTGTACTTTCCCAATATGGTATCAATTACAAAGGTACAACCTAGATCATCACTCAGAGCAAGCTGCCACCCACCGCAAAAGCACAATTTAAAATAGTCCCCTTGGCATCGATTTTCATAAGATTCCCAGTGAAATATCCTTATATCCTATCACTTCTTGAATGGTGTTACCTGACCTATCAATGTTTTAATGGCGTTACCTGACCAGTGTTCTTTCCGAAACATATTTACACATCCAACACTGACATTAAGAACACCAACATATTTGTTTCTAGACCCACTACCATTAAACTTGAGGGTTGCAGTAAGGAATTTGCACACTTTTAATCCGGAAGTCAAGGCAAGCCGGCGTACATATCAGAGTGTTTCAAAACATGTTGTAAGGGACCACAGTTATTTAATATGTTTGGACTAATGGGTATAACACAAAGCATCAGAAGCAGTGCAGGATTCCCTCAACCATATAGAACTGGCACAGAATGGTATAAGCAGTTAAGATTCTGCCAAATATCCCCACTAATAGAGTGTTATAATCTTTATTTAATGCCATTGTTTTTTTTACATAATACCTCTCTGTTTTAGGCAGCAAATAAGGCAGACCTCTATTGAAAAATATATATGTTTTGAAAGTGGTCATTGTTTAATGGCCATTGGCCTGATGACCTCACTCCATGCTAGATTGACAATAAACAAGCTTGTTGGTGGCCTGTGTTGGACTTTAACCAGGGACGTCATTTCACCAAAATGCCAGGGGTAGTGGAAGTGACATCACACAACCCTTGACCCCCTGATGACACCACAGAAAGTGATGTCATTTGACCCCACCCCAAAGTGATATCGCGGGAAGCGATGGAACACGACCTTTCACCTGTTGACAAAACAGGAAGTGGCATCACATAGCATTGTACACTACGAAAAATATGGTTACGATATCACTATAATGAGATGTACATTTCATACAAGAATGGATCTTCATATATATCATTAAGATCACTGTGTATAGGCTCATATTACCAAATTACTGTGAATGCAAGCAGACATCCATGACCAAATGATAATGATGTTTTACTATATATCACTTACGCTTAAGCGCTTTATATAGAACAAATATACACCCAATAACACCAAACCTGTGTTGGTACTCATTTATTGACCTCAGAAGGATGAAAGGCTGAGTTGAGGCGTTTAAGAACAGACTAAATCAGTGACTCACCCCCTGAAGTGTGCCTGAAATAAACCTTTAATGAGCCTAGCAATTATTGTATAGAATTCCAGAAAGACACAATATTTGGTATTGCTATTCTTTCTTATTTAGGGTCAGTGCTGAAAGTGTTAGACTTGTGGCACTCCAGTTCTTATTTTTCTTCTTTTTTTTTAAGGGGCCTGAACAAGAAAGCCAGCCACTCCAAAAGAAAAGAGCCACATGGTGCTGGCCACAGCCCAGGAGCTTGCATTTAGAGGTCACAAGGGAGACCTCAGAGGTTGCAGTTGCGACCTCTGGTGACCCCTAAATGACGTCCCTGACTTTAACCTATGGCCTAGGGTACCCAAGCCCAATAGCCCTGTGTTAAACCATTGGTCATCCAGATGCCTGTTATTTTCGAACCAACATTACCTGGCCAAGCAATGCAGCCAAAGTCTTAGTTTGTGAACCATCAAGCTGTACCAGTGGTTTGGGAGATTCTAAGGAAGAGGTGGTGCCTGGGAGTTGGAAACAACCATCACAGGGAACCTGACTCCACTATTTTACCTCTGCACAATCCTTAGTGATACATATCACTGCATGTCCACATTCACTACGTGCAGAGGCGTTGCTAGGGGGGGGGTGAAGTGGCTATAGCCCCGGGTCTTTTGGTTGTAGCCCCGGATAGAAGCTCAGGGGTTACAACCAAAAAGGCTAGCTAGCACCCAGTCCCAACAGTCCGAAAATTAGCATAGCCCCGGATCTTATCCAGACCAGACCTAGCAACACCCCTGACTATGTGTGAGCATGTCATCTGCATGGGAATGTAGCCACCCCAGATATTTTTTGCCCGTGCTGAACCTCATGATTGAGATGTGACTTGATTCCCTAGCCATAGCAAGCAAGTGACCCGTGTCTCGACAAACCCTCTCCCACTTGAGAAGAGTCACAAAAGACATGAAGGAGGGATGGCTGGGAAGCTTTAGCTTAATCATAACAACCACGTTCCCATTGTACAGCCCTCTGTTGCTTCCCAGCTAGACCTGTGCTACCATAGAGGACAACTTTTCACAGTGGGCTCGATGGTCACTCGTGCATTGTACACCATGGCTCGCACTCTAAAAATGTGCATAATTTGCATAGCTCCACACACCTCACTAAATGAACAAAATGCGTTATGAGCCCACCATATTGTGGACAGCTGCATTAGAATTACAGGGGATCAAATTTCTGCGACTATTCTGTAAAAAAGACTCCAGCAAAGCCATTGTTCACAGATAAAAGGCACACTTTGCGTCTAAAAGGATCATCACTTAGTGCAGCGTGTTGACCTTGCTTCTCAGTCTGCCTTGCTTACGGTTTTCCTGACACCTTTGCAGCCTCTAGGGTTTGGTGTTTTACTGTAGAGCATAGCCTTGAGTTGCAGATCAGTTTAGGGTGGCCAGATTTCCAAGATGAAAAACCGGGATGGCCAACAACATAAAAGAAGGACTACTCCTTCAAAGCCCACCCTTTACCGAACACACCCCCACAAACCCCATCCAGCACTATTTCCAGCACTGCTCCTCTATATGATTTGAGATGACATTTATAACGCACCTATACACAAGTGTTTCAAGGCACGACGAGGCAAAGGGAAGGGGAACAGATGGAAGACAGGGACAACGATCTTACTAGGCCAGGTGACATTGAGATTGCACAAGTGCAGGGGAAGGGGGAAGGGGAAGAGGGGAGGGAGCAGTGCAGTGCATGAGATAAACAGTAAAATAAAAAGAATTAATAAAAGCATTAAGTAAAAGGTGCCGCCAGCTGGTGGCAAGTGCAAACATCAGGTGTCAAGTCCTGGCAGGGGGCTGTAGGGAGACAGAAAACAGTCCCCAAGTGCGGGGGATGTCAGGGAGAAAGTGCAGGTGTGCAACTGACTAGGGAGGCGACCTGGGCCTGAGATCAGAGGATAGTCAGGTGACCGGTGCAGATTCAGTTTCAGCCAAGAGTTCAGCAGGGGAGAGGAGGAGAGAAAGCAGAAGCAAAGAGGAAATACTCTTTAATGTGTCATGTAAATTGTGCACTTTTGGCTGAGAACATACACAATTAAAAACAAGCTTTTGCTCTCATTAATATTATAGGACTTGCTGTTAAATCATTTCCAACCCAGTCTTTGTGGCACCATCAATTATTGGAGTGCCTCTATCTGAAAGGTTAGAGGTTCGAGCCATCCTACAATGTCAAAATTCTGAAAGTGATATATTAATTAAGCTTATAATTGTCACCCGCCCTTTGCTCAATTCTGAGACGGACATTCCTCTGAGCAACTTCCATTTCCTCGTTTGTTTGCTTATCAGCAGCATTAGGAAAGGGGACCCACCATATGCAAATCAATCTTTGTCCTGCCACCAATGCGAGCAGTCCAGCTGGTACTGCTGCCTACCAAGGAAATGCCCAGGAATTTCACTGCGCCACAGCAATCATTTCACATTGCACTGACAGTCAAGCGACTGGTGCACTCAGGATACAAGCTATCAGAAGAATTGACAAGACGCTACCATTGGCGTTCCCGTCTGCTTCAGGAATCCCTCCGCCCAAGCCGCATTCCCGCTTCCCTGCGGAAAGGAAGCGAGGCAAATGAAAATAACACATTTTGTACCCTTAAGCCTCTGCGTCCGGAGTTCAATAAAATAGGCCTCTTTACAGAAAGGAAATGTAAAGGAGTGAATTCTTGCTGCTCGCCGCCGGCCTCCCGTGGTCACGAGAACGCTGGCGGCAGTATTTGGAGTTATGCAAAGCCATGGTGGGATTACTTGAAAGTGTCTGCGGAGCTTTGATTAAGCAGTGTGTGTTTTATTTTTTTTATACGACACAATCACAGGCCGACCCTGATACGATCTGCCTATTATTGTGGCGGAGATGAAACCGCCTGGATCCGGTGCTCTGTAAGTGCTGTGCCTTTCTACGGGCAGATCTTGGAACGGAGCAGGAAAGGCACAAAGGACCGTGGGCAGCATATTAAATGCATCATTTAAAAGCAGTTTGCACCCGCATTGCTCTGGGTAGGAATAAGATGGCGCCCATGGGTACGCAAAGGGCATTATGGGGAAGGCAACATGGCTGGGGTTGGACACTAAGGCTTGATGGGTGTGGCAGCCAGCACCAACTCAAGGTGCGCCCGGAGGGTGCGGCCGCACAAGGGCGCCCACCCCTGCAGCAGCAAACAAAGGGTGCCTTGCCCCCAGTTTACATGACACTGAGCTGGAGGATCTAGCTCAGTGTCATGCAACTGAAGTATCAGTCTGGCCCACCGCCTATTAAAGGATCACGCCACACCCTTAAACACACTTTACAAGAACAGCAGAGGGTCAATTCTGTTGTTCGGCTATTACTGCCTAGAACAAGTATCAGCCGAAGATCGGAACTGAGCCCCCTCCTGCTTCATATCTAAAGGGGTGCCAGGGTTGCACTGAAAAATATTGCACAGGGCACCAACACTCTTGGGGCCAGCACTGGTGGCAGCGTAGGCATAGATAGTGAGGATTAGCACATAGATGGCAGTTTGGGCATAGAGCTATGGGGTGGGTTTAATACAGTGAGCGTGAGGTGTGTGTATACACCACACACCTTGAATCTAGGCAGTGGCAGACTTAACGGTCGGCAGACAGACAAATGGCGAGTGTGCCCCTGTGCCCTGCCCCACCCCTTCCCTTCCCAGTCTCTCTCTGAGACACACATTGCAGTCAGACCCGAAATTCAGCAGATGGTCACAGCGCACTGTAATGGAGGCAATGAATCTATTAATGGGCTTTAAACGCCTGCCACGCGGTGCGCAATGCCCACTATTACTCTGTGTTAATCACTTCCCAGTTGTTGGCTGCAGCTCGGTCCAGGGGGCTTTGACTGGGCAGTTTACTTCTCGCCGTATCCCCTCTGCGATAACGCAAGCTCCTCTGCTCTAACAAGTGTTTAATGTATTATAGTTAAGAAATAATGCAGATTTAAACAGACATGAATTCTGCTTGTTGTAATATTAGTTCAGGGCTGGATGTCTGCGCTCGGGTCTTTAAAATCACAACTTAAATCAAATGAATCATGTGTCCCTAAAGTTCATATTTGCGCAACTCCGCCCACTTTGGGGCCCGGCCTCCAGGACCCACCCACTTGGGGGCCCTCTGTAATTTTTGCCCACGGGGCCCTTTGCCTTAAATCTGCCACTGTATCTACGGTGGCCAACTGTCCCGGAATTCGCGGGATTGTCCGGCAATTAGGGACTCCGTCCGTCCGTTTGCAGAGTGGCTGTGCGGGACGCAGGTTGTCCCGACTTTCGTCAGGACAACTTGCCTCCAGCACAGCCCCTCTGCAAACTGAAATGGTCATGAACACAGCACGGCTCTGCCGCCTGCTGCTTTCTTTCCCCGGGCGGCTCTGCAGCCCTGACTCTTTTGAGCCTCCAGGTCGAGCTGTAACGCTCTGACACCTGGTTTAACTGAAATGCTAATGTTTTGTTCCTGGGGTCATGATGGTCCTGTTTGCAGTTAAAAAACGTGACCATCACCTCCCAAGGACAAACCATTTGCTTTTCAATTAAGTCAGGTGTTAAGAGCCATTAATAAAATGTACATTTTAAAAGGGACGGGTCAAACGTGAATGGTGTTGTGACGTCATCACCGCCTTGGGGGCAAGTGTCCCGCAAAAGACTATCAAAGAGTTGGCCACCCTACTTGAATCTACAGTGGTTTATTTCCGACGCATTCACAACTCCAGCATAACAAGCAGAGGGTAAAACGAGTGAATCCACATAAAGTGACATTACCTCCTTGCTGGTCTGTAATGCTGCCTTTCACAACCCGCTTGTTCTCTTGGCAGTCCTTTCACTATGGTAGCTCCTTCCATTGACCAGCTATTGCCTGCCACGCCACCACAGCCTATGCATGGCTAAATCCCTCATCCTCACAGAACACCACTATTTGTTTCACCCTCGCCTTCCTTATCTCGTTGTATACTCTTAAAGCAGGGGCCAGGATCTTTTGACTTGGCAGGTGTTTTGTACTAGGTGTTTTGTACTACAACTCCCATGATCCCTCACCATTGTGTAGATCTGATGGCATTTACAGTCCAGTCTTTGGAGAGCCAAAGATTGCACATCCAAACCAAAGTCACCCAACACCAACCAAGAAGAACTCTTAGATCATGTACAGACCTCTGCATAGAAACAAGGCTCTATGAGAAAAAAGGAAGTTCGTAGAAACTGCCTTCTCCATTCTCATAGCAAAACTATGGAAGTCAATCCCTAATGTAATCAGGTGACGGAGGACCACCTAACCTTTTTTCAGAAAACGACAAAACTCCAGCTTATTCAACTTACCTAGATAGAATGCAGACCAACAACAAGATACCTATCGTCTCCCCCGGGGAGACCACATCTTCCCCTACAATTGCCCACAGAAGTATCAGAAATACAAACCCTAAGCTAATGGATTAGCAATACTCTTGGCACCGAGCACAATTCTCCAAACAAAGTCTCCAAATTAGTTAACTAGGAAGCAGAGGCATTGCAAGAGGGGAGGGCAGAGGCTATAGCCCGGGTCTTTTGGTTGTAGCCCCAGATAGACAGTCAGGGGCTACAACCGAAAGATTACCTAGCCCGAGTCCTGACATTCCTTACATTAGCATAGCCCTGGATCATTTACAAACCTAGCAACACCCCTTTGAGGAAGACCCCTACAATCTAATGCACTTTTGTCCATAGCCAGTACTTTAAAAATAGCTCAACTTGAGTCTGTTCGGGTGGTCAGGAAAAATCCCATTGGGGAAGATGTGTTCATGTTCCTCATGCCATATTTGTGACTGTGGAGTGCTGCGAAATGGGTGTGATGTCATTTCTTATGTGTGCCGTATAGTTAAATGTGAATGGAATATGTTACAAAAGTTTTTTTATTTTGTGGTCATGTTGATACATATTAGATTTGCACATGTTTGGAAAGACAAATGTCAAAACCACCAAATAAAAATATAAAACACGATCCAGATATGGTGTGCTACGAAGTGACTGGAAACCGGGTGATAGGATGTTTTGTAATGTGCCTGCAAGGAAGGGGACTGGTCATGAAAGGCCCACCGTAAAGGAGAGATAATATTTATTAAACATTCTTATCCTGCCTATACATAAATTCAATAATTTGAGACTTCAGGAGGAAAATGCGGACCCCAGCGAGAATGGGGAGCGAATGTATCGCAGTCCTATTTTTCGCAGATGATGCCGTCCTTTTCTCAACTTCCCCAATGGGCTAGCAGTGCGCCCAAAGCCCGTTTGAAAGTGAGTGTGCTAAACTAGGTCTGGAAATCAACGCCTCTAAAACTAAGGTGATGGTTTTCTCAGTACAAACCGCAAGGACATAGCCCTTAAATTTGCAGACAAAAGGCAGTACTTTAGAGCAGGTGGAATGATATGACTACCTGGGGATCCGTTTCTCGAAGGGGAGACGGTGGGAGTACCAGGAGATCAAGGCCAACACTGTGCTAGAGGAAACCAGTGGACGGTCAAGGCTTATTATGCACAACAGGACGGGGGTGTTGGAACCGGCTTTGAGCCTCTACCAAGCGCAAGTCAAGAGAGCGGCTATCTATGGGGCAGAGGTTTGGGGCTATGCGGACCCATCAGCCATGCAAACAGCAGAAAACAAATTTCTATAATCCATGCTGTTGTTCCCCCTGAGTACCCCAACTAGCACCTCTCGCATGGAATGTAATCTCTTGCCACTTGATGAGGAACTAGCAATTAGACCCGTTTTTTTATTGGGTTAGGATTTGGGTTAGCCAGGAACTTGAGGAATACCACCAGACCCTGGAACATGTGTTATCCCTGAGGAGTTGGCAGAATATTCCTTGGCTGGTGCACGTCAAACATTGGCTGGCCCAGCTGGTTCTCTCTGTCTATTGGCAAAATCTGCGCCAGATGGAGCACAATGCTAAAAATATAGTGAAGGGTGCCTTCAAAAGTAACAAGGAGTTAAGAGCTAGGACCCATGCTCTTGCCCTGGCCACGGGCCAGGAGTATCTTGCCGTAAAGAATCCCAGGGGTTTGAACATTATTTGAATACCCTCAAACCAGCATTTGCTACGGCACTGTACATGAGGATACACTTAGGATCCCTGACATTATGTGATATAACTAAAAAGTGGACGGGGCTAGAAAATCTGGCCTGTCTGATGTGCGAAAATGGGGTGGAAACAATGGTGCACTTTTTGTTATTTTTCTGATACACTGAAAGATCGTAGAGTATTGTATTTGATTTCCTTGTTCAGACTACATGGTGTTTGAACTGTTAGCGAAGCTGTCCATTTATGTAAGGACTCCACAGGACTGACGTGGATCATTTTGTGTCTAAATATATTCATAGAGCCTGGTTAAGGAGGATCAAGGTTTTAAATTGAAACCACCCCTATATGTAAAATCGCAGCCCTGAGTAGGGGCTTATTGACACGGTCTTCTGAGACAACTTGTCCATAAATTGTTTACTGTATGTCACATTGTTATAAACATTTTTGTACATGTTTTTAGAGCACATGAATTGAGGATGGTCATAAAAATATGTACAGTTGGGATGGTTTGTGATGTTTTTGTTATCTTTTGAGGTGATGTTAACCAATATGGGCTACGCCGAATAAAGGTTATTTTGACTGACTGGCTGATTAAGCATTCATGCACACTGAGAAACATACAAATGGATTTATACATATATACATAGTAGGCTTTCATGAATTCATTAACACTCTGCAGCCAGCAGTTGCACAGTGAATTTCAGGTGGTTGGAACAAATTGGCTCTGCAGGATTGAGGCTAGGGGAGGAGAAATTATTAACTGAGCAGATGGGCAGCTAGCAACTGACCAAGAATGTATGTTCTGGCATTGTTGCAGAAAGCAGATGTAATCTCCTCTAAGTACATGGGAACTTGTGGAAAGGGTCCGCCATTTGCTTTGACCAGTAATGCATGTGGGGTGAGGTGACGCTCGAGGCCAAAGTGACCGATACCATTTGTGTTTTGATTATTCTCCGAGGATGAAACTGTACATGCTGAATTGGTAGTTGTATAAATTAGAATGTTTCAGGGACGTCAGTAAACCGAGGCAGATGGATAACTATCAATAGTTCAAAGGGAGCCTGTTTATTCTGCTCTCCCTCATGTTGGTGAAGTATCCATGCAAACCATGTGCAATTACGAGTAAGGTTAAAGGGCTCAGGCCAGTTGTTACTTGTGATGCATTATGTTTGTATATGAATGTGTAACCGTGTCATGATGTCACGACCTACCATGGATGAATCCCAAGAAGGGGTGTGCTATGAATACGATCTGAAGATGGTAGTTAAGATAATTGATGTCCAATGACACTGGAAGAATTGGAGAAAGATGGGATTGCTTTGTATAGGTTTTGTCCAATCCCATGTGAAGGTGAATTGTAAGAAAATATATGGAGTGGTTTAACTGTTGCAAAAATGTATATAATGTGTCAATTTATGTGATTCAGCACAACCTGGGTTACACAACAGCGTCATCTAGCTCCTCCTTGATGACTGTACAATAAAGTTTCTTTACGTACAAACGTGCACTCAATCCTTAAATGGTGGGACTGCTTGGTTTAAGGTGATTAGGGGCCCATCCATACATTTGGTGATCATGAAGGGACCCCAGGCTTTCCGAGATGTTGGGGGTCTGCTGTTCACACAAATCAGCTACAGCACTTCTCTGCAGGGACCAGTCTTCCGTGCACAGTGAAAAAGAGGTTTGCGGGCAGCACATCTGTTCTCCGTAGGCGGGGTACCATTGTGAGCTGTGCAGGACAAATTGACGGAGCACCACATCAGAGTGCTTCGGGTTCATAGGCGTGCACTTTTGGGGGGTAAAGCAAGTGGGGACATTTGGGAAAGAGGGTTGTCTCTTTGACTTAAGGGGTTGGTAAGGGTAGAATCAAAGTGTTTACATGTTGAGTTAGTCTAGGTTACAGGGACTGAAAAGGCGAATACTTTGAAGGAGTGAGTTAACTGTTTTATGTTGTAAGTCCTTTGTAAATATTTGTACCTAGTTTGGGATTTTAGAGGTGTGAGGTGGTATCCTACCCAGCATGTCCATTGTGAGATTTGTCCTGATACCCTTCCGTTTGCTTGTCTGGTTCCCTCACCTACCGGGGAGGTGGCATTTTATGGTAAATCCACCGTAGATACCTTTCTGGAGTATACCCTTGGCATTCTTCATTCTGTTTTGACCTTGCAGGCGGAGCCCTTGCCTCGCTTTTCTTGGTTAATCGAAGTAGTGAAGGGAAACTTCCTTTAGTCAGGAAAAGACGGTATTATAGTAGAGAAGACTGTACTAGTGATGACGAGAGCAAGAGCAGCAGTGTTGTAGTGGAAAACATTGCACTCCTTCTATGCTTGAGCGAAGGAGACACATCAGAGATATTGGCTGGTGTGTGTTTTTGATAAGATGCTATCTTTTGTGTAGGAGTGAGAAGTATAACTAAAGTAAATAGCTAAGCCAGGTGATTGGGGTGAAAGCGAGTGAGGTGAGTAATTGTGGGGGAAAACATGAAGGGGAAAAAAGGTGGGGTTGTTTGGGTGGAGATTTTGGACCACGGGTTTGGCTATGGTGTTATTTTTTTGTGAAATCACTTTTTGGATAATTCAGGTAGGAGTATGGAGACTCAGTTAATCATTTGTGTCAGGTACTTCCTGGTTAAAAAGCAAACATTCTAAAATATGATCTGGAATGGTTGCGGGAAACTAAGGGTAAAATGATAATTTCTTGCCTATCGAGGGAACTTAGGATAAGGGGATATTGAAGAACCTGCATACTTCATTAACTGTGAGGCACAAGGATTTCAAATTAGAGAAGCGGTTGAACAACTTAGAGCTCTGTAGGATGTACAAAAAAGGTGATAAGGGCCATAATATTAAAATCTCAGAAGAGGGGCTTCAAAAGGAGAGTGTGTGAATTCCCTCCACACTGCTCCCATATGGGTGCTATCCTTTATTGCCCACAGAAGGGTACACAGACCCTGCCTTCAAACCTCCATTTTCCCCAGTTGCCACTCCAGTGGTAGCCAGAGGGACACAGGAATTGCTTTCATCAGCTATGATGCCTATGAAGTGGAATAGTGAGGAAAGTGGAAGAATTACTTCTCCAATGGTTAGGGCTACAGAAAGCCTGAGAATGGAGCGCGGAAAGCCATTAACTCCTCCGACTGCTAGGTTAGCAGAAAGATTAAGGGTAGAGAAACGATAGAGTGTGAGGCCGGAAGCTAGATTAGTAGATGAAGGTTTGTGAATGAGGGAGAAAGGGGAGACAATGCCTTTCTCTGATAGGAAAGAGGATGGGCTGTGAAGAGTAGTAGAGACAAAGGAAGGGGCAAACATGGAAGAAGCACTGAGGCTGGCAGAGAGAGATAGATGTTAAATGGCAAAGAAATGAAGAGCGAGAAGAAGTGAGTAGACAGGCAAAGGATGTAGAGGAAGGAAGGTGGAGGCATGGACAAGTTCTTGTTAGATTGGATAAATCGGTAATCAAGGAGGTCAATGTGAACATGGAGAACATAAATATTGCCATGGTTACAGAGTTTGAGCAAGGAGGGTGGGAGACGGCACCCTATGGTAGTGCTGAGTTTGCTTCTGTGCCTGTAGAAGTGTCAAGGGAAGTAATAACAGGAGGAGGAGATGAAGAGGAATGAGAAACAGATGTCAAGCAGGGAGATCAGTGTGACAAATCAACTTCCCAGGCACCGGTGGTCCAGGGAAGAATATCCGAACCATCAATCAGCCCCTCACCTCTAGGACCCCAGAAGGGATCTGAACAGATTCGAAACACAAACAAATGATTAACCTCCTGGTCCAATTTCGGTAACATCGACGGAATGACAGGCTTATCTATGCAAGGTCATGGGTCGTTGGTTAGTTGCAACTGAGCAAAAATACATTTATCACCCAATGATAAAAGGGACTGTCCAGTCAAGGCTGTATACAAAAATCGACATTATTATTATCACAGCAGACAGTTCTAGCACACTATGAAATACAGCCCACCCTGTAAAGGAAGGCAGAGGACATCGAAAGAAAAGGTATGTGCTTTGGATATTGACAGGAGGGTTGTCGGTATAGTAAATTAATCACAATTGTTCAAGTATACTTGGTTTCAACACAAAGGGACCAATGGGTCATAAAATGTTACTAAGGGCCTTCGGAGAAGGTCCCGGGGTACAGAAACACAATGTACCTTATGGTGTGGGAGTTCTTGGTGCTCGACAGGATCGAGTCGATTTCAGGGTGCTTCGCAGCATCTGCGACAGAGTTCAAGACGGGTACCAGATGACAGACAGTTCAGCAAGCGAAGTTGGATGGACGGCTGCAGGCTGGCCTACACAGCGGCTCAGGGTAAGGAATCATTGTCTCAGTGCTGATCAGCCGTTCTGAAACCCTGATCGAGGCATCCCGGAAGGCTTTAGCGACTGCACGACTGCAGCATAATAATAGTCAGTGGTGCAGTCGGTTGCAGTTTGAGGGGCTTGACTGGCACAAAAATCTACTTTAAGGCAGACATCGGTAAATGCGTGTGGATGCACTCCTCCTACCTTCTTCATTGGGCTTTTGTCATCCTGTAAGGCGGATAGCCCAAAGCTGAGGCAAGTGTTGCAGGCAGGTGCCTTGTCCTTGGATTGGTTCAAAGACTCTCTGGCGCTTCCCACCTAGGAAGCTTGCTGCAGAGCCGAGCAGGGCACCCTATGTGCTGTCTGGGGACCGGTTCTGGAGCTGCTGAAGGGTCTTCGTGAATCCCTATCTCACTCTGTTGCCTGGGAGATGTTTAGGGGAGTAATCTTTCTTCCCTCGTGGAGGTCCCGGCCTTCCTTCACTGGTGGAATTTGTAAGGCAGACTGTCCCTTCAGCCAGTGTCCAATGATGAGTTCTTACTTCGGCTTCTGGAGAAGTCTTCAGATTATCTCCCAAAAGTGGGACTCATCCCACATTTAAAGCCAAATGGACCACATGGATTGGTGTAGACCCTCTGCTTAATGGAGCTGTCTGTGGTTCCTGATTAAAGCAGCAGGTCTCCCTTGAAGCTGCAGCGAGACCAGATTTTCTGGTGCCGTCAATCCACATACTCGTATCTTATGAATGGGGTCTCCCTGCAGGGATGACTACTGTAAACATGCTATGGAAATGGATATGGCTAACGTTTGTGTTTCCCAAATGTATTTTCCGCCTTTCACTGCATATGACTGCATATTCGGCCCTGACTACAGTTTCTGTGCTATTTATGCTGAAATTATTGCATGTTCCCCAGTGTGTGTATTTTGTTGCTGGGACACAGGGCAATGCCCGACATTGACATTGTGTCTTTAGTGTGTATGTGGGTGACCCTGCCTTGCTTGCTTGATTCTGCCATTGGGTTTAGTACACTCTTTCCCCTGCACCTGGGGTATGTGGGGGTTTGTGGAATTCCTTCAGCCCTGGGAAAGGACTCCAAAGAAAACCAGTTACCCCTGTTGTTAAACCTGTTCCGCGCCCAGCTACCGAAATTCCAGAGCCAACAATACGGCCTGACCTTTTTACTAACTTGTAATATCCATCCACACTTTTGTCCTGTCCTCCCTGACACCTGCAAAAAACGAGTTCGACTTGTCCCACGCCTGACAATTAACCTCCCCTTTGGTCCCCAACCATCCTGCACCCTATAATTTCAACTCCACTGACCTTTCAATCACATAATCTAGTTTCTCCTATTGTGGGAATGAGTCGGGACACACTCTAGAAGTACACTTTTCCTACATCCTATAATTACCTGAAACTGTGTGTCCAACCCTACATCCCATCTCCCCTGGAAACCACACAAAACCTGTTCCTGGTAGCACACAGCGTGTTCCTGGCCTAACATGCTGGCCCTGGAGTGGGCAAGAGCAACAGCCTTATATAAGCCTTTGGAGAGAGGTCTTGGCTCTTTCTTTTGGTTTCTGGTGGTTCGCAGATGGGGGGAGGGAGCAGAGCTCAGGAGGTCCCTTCAGCAGGTACCCTTGTCTTTCATCTCCATCCTTCCCCTCCCTTAACTCCTCAACCTGCTCTACCTTTCCACCCGCAGGGCTCCTGGACTCTCTGCCTTGCTACTCTTTCTGTCTTGCCCTGTTTCACTGTGTGTGTGTCTCTATCTCTCCTGTGTCCCTGTGCTTTTCTCCATCTCACTGTGTCTCTGTGCCTGTCTCCCTCTCTGGGCCTGTCTTCCTCTCCATGTGTCCCTGTTCCTGTCTCCCTCTCCCTGTGTGTCTCTCTCTCCCTGTTTCACTCTCTCTGTACCTCTTTGCTCTCTCCCTTTCTTTTGCTCCCTTTCTCCCTTTCTTCCACTCTCCCCTTCTTTCTCTTTATCCCCCTCATCATCTCTACAATCTCCCTCTCCAACCCCCTATGCAACCCTTCCCTCCTGCAACCAAGGGTACGCCCCATACCCCAGGTTCTATGCCAGTGGGTGTCACTGGCTAGTCCAGTGTTTCTAATGTATCCTGGTGGCAATGAGTTTACTCCTCTTCCTGTAATAAATATGTTCCTGGTTCCTACAAAGACGTTGGTGCCTTCATTGTATTCCCACTTTTCAGTGTAGCCTGACTGTTATTGCCAGAGGGGGCACCCAGTTTATCTGCATTCACAATGCACCTCCACTGAGTCTGTTGACTCCCTGGTTGAACACTGTGGCCCTGAATGGGGTCTCTAAATGCCCTCTTCCCTTTTTGGCTTGCTGTACACTTCCACAGCACAGTCCCAGGCATGACATTTCACAATCAATTGATATACTGAGAGCAGGGACTGACATCAGTGCATGTGAAAGGTTGTTGAGGTTTCCTGTCTGCTTTGTTAGCCTCTGCTGCCAGGCCCCATGTGTGCCTGTTTGAATTAAACTCTGATTTGTATGTGATTGCTGCTACCAGCTACAGAGCTCAACATAATGACAGGGCAGGTCCTTAGAGCCTTTGTTAGTTAATTAGGTTGGCCATGGCAGGGGAAAGGTTTGGCCCTCCCCGTTTTGAGATGACATGGTGGACTCCTGGCGGTCATACCCCATCTAAATATGAAAGGGGTTACTGCGTCTGTAGGCTTTGTCCACCCAGAGTACACTAATCTATATGTATGTCATGCAGTGAGCATAGGAACATGTGTGCGGATTATCCCCACACATTTTCCGTAGGTTGATCTACCATCATTCAATTTCATTCAAAATGTCCAAGAAGCCTAGGCGGGCACACACCAACCGTGCAAATGGTTGAAATCCTCAAAAATCAGGGCGTAGCAGCCCCACCATCTGCTCCAGTAACAGCGATAGAGCATACATCATATAATCTTAGGATGTGCCGTGGTAGTCGCATGAACGTAGTAAGTAGTAGGGAAGATATGGGGGAAGCCCCAGTAAAAGTAGGTGCAATTCAGTTTCCTTTGCTCCAGAAGGGTCTTGGAAAGGCGTATTATGTCCTGTGGTCTTATAAGAACCAGAATAATTTGATGAAGATACTCCCTTCACTCACTGCAGGTGCAGAAAAGTAGATTTATTCATTAGCGAAACACACAGTCGGTGTCATGTTGGCTATAGGAGACATGAAAAGCTTATTCACGGCTCAAATGTCGGTGCGGTCAGGCGACCTTTGGAGGAGATCGGGGTATCTGGGAGTTCAATTGGATACAAATGCCCACGATAGAGCAGCCTTTAATAATTGCAGGGTGCAGGTATGGGAGGTGTTTCGGATTATGTATGTCAGGATTAGGGGTTGGGACAGAAAGGGACTCATTGGGCCTGGAAGATGCTGAGGATTACCCAAGAGTAACATGATCTACATTTCCCAGCAGCACTGGGAGATTTGGTAGTCTTCAGATTTGAGCTTCACTCGGCTGTGTATAATTATGCTGAGACTATTTATCCACCGGCTGCCCATTCTCAGGTGTGGATTATTGAGCGTTCGGCACGGGCAGTCACAGCAGTGTTTGCAGAGGAATCTAGGAGGGGCTGGGATGCCAGAGGAATGGTGTACTACTATCAGCCCAGGCCACAGTGGTGAAAGGACACTCCCTGGAGATATTTTGCGTCTTCTCTTCAGGTCCGGGTAGTCCTGCGGGGCTCCCGGACATTCAGCTAAGTGCCTGCTTGTTGGTTATTGCTTGCAGAACTTGTGAATTGAACTTGCTGAAAACGCACGTGTACATCAACTGTTCTTGAAAACGTCTTCCATTTAGCTGTGCTCACCTGAGGTGGGCCCTACTGATAGAATATGATAACGGGTTCCAGTGCAGGTAGTCACTGGAAGAGGAATCCTTTATTGGGGAGGTGTTGGACTCTATGCTAAAAAAGCATTGTTTTTGGTGTTGAAGGGGGATGTTATGAGTCCGCGGAATGAAGCGGAGTTCCCGCATGAGTTGGAATGTGTGTTAGATCATTTAACACACATAGGTTACACAAGACCTTGTCAAGGGCCACTAGGTTACACCTTTGAATGACCCATGCATGTTATGTTATGTTTTGCTTTACTTGCCCAAAGGCCATGCGTTTGTTTATTCATATGGGGAGAATCCCTTCTATGTTCCATATTGTTTGCTTCAGTGTCATCATGTGCTTTCCATGTTTTTTCATGCTTCATGCTATGTGTTCACTGTTTCATTATGATGTTTGGAGGATGATGTAAGGTGTACAGGTTACAACGGTACTAGGTTCAGGAGATAAGGCAGGTCAGGGTTAGGGTTGGAATAGGTTTACTGGTTTAAGTGTCTTTCCCCTTTATTCCCCAAACATTTACAATCATGTTTATCCTTACACTCTTTCCAATTTTCCTTAATTCCCTTTCCCTATCAACAACCTCTCCCAAATCCCTCTTCCCCCCATTGCTGCCACGTGGTTCCTGTGATTTCAGACATCAGGCGCCCGTGCCAACCACGGTGGGAGAGTCAAATCCATTTGGCTTCTGTGGTTTGGGGGAGAGTGTCGATACTCTCTCCTCTTTTGGTTCTTGACAATGTATACCAATACGCCAGATATAAATTGTATTTTGGCTAGAACGTTGAAGTTGGATGAATATCCTGACACACACATCTAGTTAATTCAGGAGATTGGAGAAATATGGGATACGAATGTAGCAATTTATTACTAATGCTTACGAAGGGACTTCCAAAGGAAGTCCAGCACAATTTTGATAAAGTGGTAGTGATGGAGCCCAAGTGTTGGATGGAAATTCACACACATTGGGCCTGATCACGACTTTGGCGGTAACGCTGGTGGTATTACCGCCTGCAGTATTAGCCCTACCGCCGAACTCCCCGGCGCTAATAGCGCTGGATCACGAGTTCGGCGGTATTGTAATTCCTCATTCCCCATTGAGCCCATTCGGGAATGCCCCATTCCCCATTGGGCTCAATGGGGAAAATGTGCACTCTTACCGCCAGCGGATTTCCCGCCGGCGGTAATAGCGCACATTTTCGGTGGATTTTCCTCCAGCCAAGAGTTGGGGCGAAATCCGCCAAAGTCCTGATTTGGCGGACCCTTAAATCCAGTGGTAATATCGCGACCGCCGGATTTAAGGGTTACCGCCAAAGTCATGATGAGGCCTGTTGTGTTCATTTTGTAAAAGGAGGCAAGAAAAGGAAAAGGAAAGTATAGATCAGGCACTCAGGGCAGAGGCCAAGCTTGTTCAGAAAAAAAAAAAAACTCAAAAAAATCTGTTTGGGAAGAGCAGTGATTACTCATTCCATGGAGTGAGAGTAGCAACAATTGGGACAAGAGGGACATAGTGAATTGGACATGACACAATAGTGAATTGGACATGACACGGGGTTGGACGGATGGGTTTGCCCCCGGTCCAAGGCAAATGAGAGGGCCTCCAAGGGGGAGGGGAGGATGTTCACAGGTAAATGGGACATTTGGCATATTCGGAGGAATGGGGCTGCAATTTAATGGCCCGATGGGAAATAGCTATGGAGGATTGCATGGGATCCCATGTTGGATCGTGCAGAATGATGGGACACGTGTCATGAGATTATCGAGACAGGTCCCACTACTTCAACATGGAAGATTAGCACAAGCAATCCCTGAATCTGCCATATGCCCCAAGTTCTGTGCCATCGCAGCAGGTACAGGTTGAACAGAACCCAGTGACTCGGGGTGCACAGACCTATGGGATTCCACCAACTATGCCAGTACAGGCACTGATATTGGAGAGAAATCCTTTACCCCACGGAATGGTTACTCATTACACTGGAACAAGTGTTTTTGGAGGTAGTCCTTTTTTGATCCCTGGTGCCAATACGTACCAAAAGTAGGGAAGCCCACAGGGATCTCTGATGTGTCCAGTCCTGTCCATTACCACTGATCAGCAAGAGGAACACCAGATAGGTGTCCATGTAGGTGATCAAATGTTTCGTAAGAGGGGCCTCAAAATCTTGCATTATAGAAGGTGAGTTTCACTTGTCAGGCAGAACGGTGGACACACAGAGATTCTCTGGGGATTTCCAGTCAGTTCCTTAAGATCTACGTATCAAGACAGGTACACAAAATGTATCTGCTACTTTGTTGTATTGTACAGATACCCCTGTGAATCTTTTGGGCAGAGATCTCTTGAGGTGACTTCGAATGTTGATTGCTATCACGGACACAGGTATAGCATGCTCAACTCCAGGTTTGTGTCCGGTAAAAGAAGCAGAGCATTTGCATGCATATTGTAGCGATAGCGCAATAAGGGAGGTGCCTGTGCATTCAACATTGTGTCTTCATGGGATTTTGTTGAGTTGGGTGTCAGGGATCATAAATCAAACATGGCGGGTACCAATTGAGTTTGTGTTTGAGCCTGTTGTGCCACTGGCGGTAACACCAGGCACCATTGTCACGAATCAGTAGTGGTCAAGAAGAATAGGGTGGTTCTCTCAGGCACAGACAAGGAAAGTGGAGAATGGCACACTATGCTGTGCATCGAACCCACCTTGTTGCTAAGGGATGCATCCAATGATCAATTGTTCAAAGACACGGGAGAGATGGTGGTGCCTTGCCAGATAGCGATAGAGCAACGGGAAGTACCACAGATCATGCTCATCCTTAGAAATACATGGCCACATTGGAAGGAGGATTAGGGAAGGGTGCCGGACCATTTATGGATCACCAATCCTCATGGTGTGGGGCTGCTAAAGAGTATTGGAGCAGTGCAAATAAAAATGAAACTTGGTGTGATATTACCACGGGTTAAGCAGTACCCCATGTCTAGAGAGGCAGACAGAGGGATTTACAAAACCATTATGGCATTGATAAAGCGAGGCATACTATAACCTTCTGTGTGCCTATGCAACATAGCCATCTACCCTGTGAAGCAAAGGGCTCCAGTGGGAGGATGGTCGAGGATTTGCACCCCACCCCCAATAATATTGTTGAGATGGAAATTCTGGTGGTATCGAATCCTGCCACCATTCTCTGTAATATCCCTTCTGGGTCAACCCATTCACAGTGATTGGTTTAAAAAAGCTGTTTTTCTCTGTCCCCTTAGACACCGATTCTCAGTACCTCATGGTGTTTACATTATGTGGTCAGAGGTAAGGGCACACAAGGTTGCCCAGGGGTACTGTGAATCTCTGAGTGTTTTTAACAGGGTGGTTCAAATGGATTTGGGGAATTTACATTTGCCCAGTACATTAACCCAGTAAGTGGATGATTTGCTAGTCTGTAGCAATTCAGAGGAGCAGTATAGAAGGGATTCAAGAACGCCCCTCATCCTGCTTGCAGAGAAGGGTTACAAAGTGGACATAGAATAATTGCAGTGCTGCCAGACTGAGGTTGTATATTTTGGGCAAGTAATATCGCCCACGGGAAGAAAGGTAATGCCAGAGAGAGCAGTTCAGAATACACCTCAGCCAGTCACAGTGAAACAAATGCAGCAGTTTTTTGGGTCTCTGTAACTATTATAGATCATGGATCTTTGACTACTCTAATTACGTGGGGTGCTTACTATAGGGTCTTAAACGAGTGCAGAAGGTGAAGGGTCCGATAGAATGTTCAGACGAAATGGTGATTTGCTTCTGGGAAACCAAGACTGCGATCAGCAATGCTCTGGTCTTGGCCACCATGAAGTATAAGAAAACATTTTAGTTGTTTTCTCATTCACCAGGCAGGTAATGACATTAGTCCTGATCCAGCAAACATTGCCAGGTCACAAATATTTAGCATATTATAGCAGATGCCTACACCCAGTGATGCAGGGACAGTTTCCTTGTGAGCAATCTTTAGCGGCAGCAACTTTTGCAATTCAAAAGTCTTCAACCATTACCATAGGTTGCCCTGTGAAATTGTACGTGGAGCATGCAGTCTTTGCGGGCTTAGAAAAGTAAAAGTAGACTTTGACAACTGAAAGAGTTTTGGGGTATGAGGTAATTTTATCAAATGTATCGATACATCCATTAAAGTGTTAGCTAGTCAATCCTGCGACATTTGTAGCTGAGCCAGTGAAACCTGATAACATTGTTCATGATTGTGCAATTTATGAGGAAGAAGAGAAAGTTAAAGTGGATGCCCCATAGGGAGTTGAGGTACTTTTTGTTGATGGGTCCTCAGTAATTAATCAGAACAATGATGAGAGGCATATGGGTGCAGCCATTGTGGGCTTTGTGGAGGGGGAAAAACAGATCAGACTGAAGAAGTGGCTGCCTTCGCATTACTCTGTGCAAGCGGCTTAACTAGTGGCACTTACAGAGGTGTTAGAAGTGAGCAAGGGGAAGGCAGTCACTATTCATTCGGATTCTGCATAGGTAACCTCCACTATACATTCAGGGTTATCACAGTGCCAAAATAGAGGGTTTAGGAGCTCTGACGGGACCCCTGTTCAGCACGATGAGTTGCTATTAAGACTCATTGAAGAGTTAACCATGTCCAGAGAGCTAGGTCTAGTAAAGTGTACTGTGCATACTAAATGTACTAAGCGCATAGCACTTGGAAATGATGCCACAGACAGGGCAGCGAAGGAAGCCGCCTGTTCATCAATTACAGATTCCCAGAAAATGGAATCCGTGTCCCAACAGGTGCAGTTGCCAGCCCCATACACTGCAGTCCCAGTGCTTCAAATCATAGAATACAAGGGAAAGCCCCCTCAAGAGGAACAGGAGCTTTGGGCAAAGAGAGGATGTGTCCCCTCATCCACAGATTTGCTATGGAGACAGGAGCTGACAGGGAAGGTGGAGGTGCTGCTTGTGGCTCTAGAGCAACTACACTCCCTCTTGTACAATTCTCAATAACAAATTGCAGAAGAGCTCTAGGAGGAATAGTTCATAGCAACCTCCAGAAACATGTAAGTAGATTTGTAGGGAACTGCATAATTTGTAAGGAATTCAATCCTGGAAACAACATGAGGTCGGTAAGGGGGGTTTTGCTAAGACCTTCTCTGCCGTTTCAGGAGCTCCATACTAACTTGGTTATTATGTGCATGAAATGTAACCAGTACTGGTATCACATTGTGGTGGTTTGCCTATTCTCCTGGTGGCTTGAGGTTAGTGCCTGCGTACACCCTGATGCTAAGCCCGCAGCAACATTTCTGGTAAGAAAGGTATTTCCACAGTGGGGAATTTGTGAGGTCTTGAAATCCTGCAAAGGAACCTACATTGTGAATGCCTTGTTCGCAGAAATTACTTCACTTTTGGAAATCAGGCACCGGTTGTGCTCTGAGTGCCACTCACAGGGTAATGGGATCATGGAGAGGTTAAACAAGGTCCTTAAGACCCGGTTGGACAAGATGTGCAACAATATGAGAAAATCATGGCTGCACTGCCAGCCTTTGGTGCTGGTTTATTTGAGAAATAACCAAGGGAAAGAGCACCACCTCAGCCCTCACAGGATCGTGATGGGGCATAGATTACACACACCACTCTCAATTGCAAGTATTGCAGCAGACACACATAAGACCTCAGAGGTCCTAGGTGAGGAGTTTAGGGAGTACCTTAAGGATTTAACCAAACATGTCAAGATTATATCTTCACAGATTGTGGATTCTCACCAACAGTCTACAGGAGAAAATGGCAAGGAAACCTAAGATCAGCACAATCAACCTCTACTCCTGGGAGACTGGATCTATATATGGATGTTCGTTCACCACTGGAATGAGCAACGTTTCCATGGGCCACATCGGGTGGTATACGCACCTCCAAATGCTATGGAGGCAGAGGACAACAAGAGCTGGGATGTACCTTTAGTGATACACAAAGAGTTACTGGCACCCCACCTCTGACACATGAGCAGGCTCAAAGTTTAGTATGCCCTAAGGATTTATGGTTGATTGTTTATATTTCTTTTGTGGTTCTCTTGTCATCATGTTCAGAGATGGCAACCAATGTGGATGGGCAAAGTTTAAATGTATCCAATTTCATGAGATTTGAGGATATATTCTTGAGATCAAGGAGAAATGTTGATTTCATGAATAATGAGGATAATGGAGTTATAGACACAATAGCAAATGCACATGATTGTGCAGCAGACAAGTATGGTACAGCCACATGAGTAGGGTTGGGAGAGAAAGATCTGTGGGATTTTGCTACATCTGCTCTCTTTTCCCTAATGCTTCTGGTGTCCTGAGGATTATTATCCCAAATGAAGTAGAGGTAGGAGATGCACTTTGTCTAGTGTACTTTTATTTTCTTTTTTTTTTATTGTTTAATCAAATACGATTTTTACAATACAAACTTTCTTGCAGATTCGTAAAACAGAAGTTAATCAATGGTTGATTGTGAATTGCAGTTTCATTTGCAGATTGTTATACATGACTTGCTTCTTGTTGACAAACCTTGCCGTTGAGTAGATTCTGATCAATGTATTCCAACATTTTGGCCGTTCCAATTTGCCAAGTAGTTTTGTCGCCTCCAATGATGATACACCACCATGTATTTTCCTCATGTAAGATGTAAAAACCGGCCATTTGAGACAAGTACTGCTGTCTAATGGATGCGGTGGCTGGGCATACCATAAGTAGATGTCTTATTGTCTCTTTTACGGGTTTTATAATGTTGTCACAGAACCGACAGCCATTTATTTGTGCTTGTCCTCTGATGTGTAGTACCTCATTTGTTTTTAATAGATTGAGTCTAGCTCGCAAAATTAGGTCTCAGGCCTGTCTGTTCGGAAATTGCTTGATGAAACTCTGCAACTCGGTCTAGTGTACTTACTGTTGTGCAGGATCTGAGGGCAGTTGAAAGGGCAACCAGTCACAGCATCCATTTTACCTGTTGACGAAGAATGTTCAGCTACAGATCATAATAAGCAGAAGAATATTCAGTGTACACAAAGAATTCAATTGAGTTTAGAAAGGGGCTATTTATACCCAAAATCGATGGAAGCAAGGGGTGAAAAGCTGCAGAGCTGCAGGGATGAGGGGATTCTCAGAAGAAGGGGTGACATGGGTAAATCAAGAATTTGGAAATGTGTGGCAAAGTTACCTGCAGCATCTGACATGGCTGAAGGAGCCAGAAAAACTTGTTAAGATACAGACACTTACCCATTTTTCTGTCTTTTAACAATGATGGCACAGTGTCCGTTGGCACAAATGGCAACTGCAGCCACACACTTTGCTTTGCCAATCTGGCTGAAGGCACAGCTGCTATTTTGGATACTTTTTGGACAAATGGATTGTATGCCTATTGGCAGATGCCACCAGCCTGACGAGGTGTGTGCATTTTCACCACACTACTCGTGCCAGTCCTCGTTATTCCAGAAGAACACTTGGTCCAGGCTCACTCGATGCCCAAAGCCACATCTGTGCTGCTTTGTCCCCTGTGTCCCTTAAATCCCCTGAATCACCACCCATGGAAAGATCAATGACTTTGGTTGAACACGGAAAGTAGAGACTGTTGCGGCAGACCAAGCAGTCCAATGACATCTCAGAAACATCATTCAAAGCTTTAATGGACATTCCGGAACAGTACCAGGTATTTAGTCACACTGAGACTACTTCACATCTCTCCTGGTGCCTGGAGTGCAAACAGCTACAAATGCCAAACAGCTGGAGTGGTGGCTCTCGGTGACCCATTATGAGCTCTTATTATTTGTCAAATCATCTGAATTAGTAATCAGTGTCATCAAAGAAGAACATCGGACCCTGAGGCTTATAACCAGACAAAATAGGTACATACTGGATCTCCTAACAGCTATGAAGGGAGAGGTTTGCCAGAAAATAGGGAACATGTGTTGCACGTTTGTGCCTCCCAATGATTCAGAGAATGGGTCCCTTACTTAAACTGTTGCCTCCTTGCAAAAGCTCAGAGTGATCATGGAGAATGAGGCAGAGATCACAAATGTCCCGGGGTTGGATTTCATTTTTCCCTGGGTGCTGTCTTGGATGAGCCTAGCCATGAAGATTTTACCACCTATTTTTTGTCTATTTTAATATTATAATTTGTTTCTGTTAAATGCTCTTATGATGTTGTTCTGCCCAGGTACCGGAAGCAGCTGCCATGATGACTCTGCCCCTGTCCAAAGCTAGAACCACTACCAGTTCATCCCACATGGGCACTCAGACTGAAGATGTTGTGTGTGCTACACCAAGTTGTAATGATTGTGTGGAGCAGTGGGTAGATTGAAGAAATGGTGGGGGAAGAGTTGGGTTTGTTCAGCAGAGAAGAATGCCCAACTTGAGACCGGTTTGAGAGATGGTTGTAGGGTTGTTTCTCGAGAAGATGATTTTATGTTTGTTAAAGTATTAACTAAAGGAGTGAATGTTAGGGTGGTTAAGAAAGGTACCATTGGGGAAGAGGGGCTTATGTTGCGCTTGCAATATTTGTGACTGGGGTGCAGTGAAATGGGCGCGATGTTGCAATTTCATATGTATCCAGTGTAGTAAAATATTAATGGGATACATTACTTTAAGTGTTTATTTTGTGTTCAAGCTGATATATATGAGATTTGCATCTGCACAGAAAGACAAATGTCAAAACTGCCAAATGAAATATAAAACGCATTCCAGATATGGTGTGCTACAAAGTGCCTGGAAACTGAGTGATTGGGAGTATTGTAATGCACATGCGAGGAAGGGGACTGGTCATGGAAGACCCACTGTAAAGGAAAGACGATATTTATTAAACATGCATGTATGCTGAGAAACATACAAAAGGATTGTATACATCTATACGTAGTAGGCTTTTACTAATTCATTTAGACCCTGCAGTCAGCAGTTGCGCTGTGAATTGCAGGTGGCTGCAAAAAAATGCTTCTGCAGGGTTGAGGGCTGGGGAGCAGTAATGATTAACTGAGCAGATGGGCAGCTAGCAAATGACCAAAAATATATGGCCTGGCAATATCACAGAAATCAGATGTAATCTACTTTAAGTATATGGGAGCTTGTGAAGGGATCCAGCCATTTGCTTTGATCAGTAATAAATGGGAGGTGAGGTGACGCCGATGCCAAGGTGACCAATACTATCTGTGTTTTGATTGTTCTCTCAGGATGTGACTAGATGCCATGCATGCTGAATTGGTAGTCGCAAAAATTAGCATGTTCCAGGTGCACCAGTAAACCAGGGTGGATGAGATAGCTATCAATATTTCACAGGGAACCTGTTTATCCTGCTCCATCTCATGTTGTTGTATCCATGCAAAAGATGTGCAATTATGATTAACGTTAAAGGGGTCAGGCAAGTTGTTAATTGTACTGAATTATGTTTGTATATGAAAGTGTACCCATGTCATGATGTCATGACCCACCATAGACGAATCCCAAGACAGGGTGTGCTATGAATACGATCTGAAGATGGTAGTTAAGATAATCAACGGCCAATCCGACTGGAAGAAATGTAGAAAGATGGGATTTCTTTGTGTAGGTTTTGTTCAATCACATGCGGTGGGGGATTGTAATAAAATATATGGGAGTGTTTTAACTGTTTCAAAAATGTATATAATGTGCCAGCTTATGTAGGTCGGCAAGACTTGGGCTAGTTTGGCACAACAACATCATCTAGCTCCTCCCCGGACAAATGTACAAAAAGACTTGCTTTACATACACACATGCACTCGTTCCTTAAGTAGTAGACTTGCTTAATGTGATAAGGGGCTCATCCATACAAGTCATTTACAGATACTGCAAAGAATAATCAGGTCTACCCCAGCTCAGCTGTCCCACTACCCATTTCCCTACACTGAGTCAAACCCAACTTCATTGCATACTCCATGGTAACAACGCACCCCTAGGCCTAGGCGATGGTAGATACCACAAAACACGAATCAGGCAACTGCACTGGACCCAGAGACCAATCACAGTCAAATACTCCAAAACCTAATAAAACCCTCCTTTTCAACCACACTCTCTCACAACATGCTGGCCACATAGGCTCAGATGGCTAGAGAAAATCTGCCTGCAAAACAACTCAGAACCGCACTCCTTCGCAAACCTACTTACACACACCCCTACGGGCTCTGAACATGAGACAGTTTAAACACTGCTTGTCCCCTATCTGCATTTGTTCATAATTCTATTGCAGCACTGACCGATTCCCCAGTTTGGAACTTGTTGAGACTCTTCCTTCTGAAGCGGTATTGCTCCAATGCCTCGAAATGGATGCAGTAGCATTATATGCCTTTGTTGTAATTTTACCAATACAATTACATGGAATAAGGGGTCTTCTTCCTCATTTAAATATGGGCTATAGTACCCTCTTCGTGTGCTTTATATGGATATTGGGAGGAGTCACACAGGAGTTCAGTGATCAAATAGAGGAATAGGCTAAAGGCTGAGTTGCTTCCTTTCTAAGGTCAAGCAAACCCTAGGTGGTTTGCAATATCCTAATAACATACAGTAGGGGGTACTGTATTCCTTATGATATGTGGTCACATCATATCGCCCTATATTACATATCTATCGTGGTTGCTCTGATGCAGAAAACCTTCCAGTTGTTGAAATGTGGAATCACTGCAGAGGCTGGCTGGAAAGAATGCATTACTGTACCTCTTGTACTGTGATGCAAACAGACATTCAAGCAATGTAATGTGCATGTATTTAATAAACCAGTATCGTGGTTTAAAATATATGGTAACATATGCATACACTCCCACTCTCTTTGTGCTAAATCCCAGCAGTACACTAAATGAACATGCTACCATAAATATCTGCTTACACAAGACTCATACTTGGATTACTTACCGGTAATCTTCATTATTCCTAGATCTAATCTTCTTTGTTACTGTACTTACTATGATGAAGAGATTTCGTCTTCCAACTAGCAATCCCAAACTATTTTTATTTACTTTTACCCAGCCCCATCAGGTACCAAGGGCTTCAGCTTGCCAATGACCCTCCTGTCCAATACTAAATGAGTCAGGTGATCTGTGTTGCAGTGTGGGCAAGACGGTTGCACATGCTATGACGAGGAAACATAGGACTAGGTATAATGAACATAAGCAGTAATCCTAGCATTACCCCCATGCCACTCTTCTTAATCCCAGGCATTACTCTGAAGAAGTGCACCAACTACCCATATAGATCTGATCAACCTCAAGCAATAGAGATCAAAGCATGGTGCAAACCCAGACATGGTCATTTGATATAAAATGCCCATTGCTTGCAGGGGAGCATCAACTATAGAACATCTGCACCTTTGGTTCCTCAGAACGCAATATTCTACTTCTGCAAAACATAGTGTAAAAGATAAGAGTAAAACTAGGTGGAATGGCCTTTACACTTTACAGTTACTCTCTGTCTTGCAAACGATGTAAATGCTGCCTCCAAATAACCTTAAGGTGGCATTTACATTGGGTTCCTGTGCAACCTATGTGCTACTATCAGGTGCTAAATGCAGGCGGATTCTACATGAATCCATGGGTTGCATGCCTCCATGAAAATCTCATGCAGTAGTACAATGAGGAGCTTTTGCAGGGGAAGTGGGGAAGAGGAAGAGGAGTCGGATTTCTCGTCCGTCTCCCACTCCACCTGCAAAACATTTCCATAACGACACGGAGCTTATACACCAAGGTATTAACCAATTTACGCCTTGTTTTTACACCATGGTGTACCACTCCAGGGCAAAGAAAATGAGCCACAGTGAGATGTCATTACCCTGCAACAAATGCTTCAAGTTAGGGCTGCTTGACGTAAAACATATTCCAAAATCTGACAGGCAAGGCCAAAAGGTGGAGCCGATAATGGAGCATAAACGTGGAGGGTATGGCCCAGGTGGCCTTTAGACAAATGACCTCTGTCTTTGATGCAGGGCGTGGCCATCCCTCTCTTTAGACAGCCCCAAACCCTACTGAGAGGGGGTATTCTGCAGCTGTGTATGTCAGCATGATTGTGTCTATTGAACATTTGCTACTGGAGTGGGATGATGAATTTTCTGGAGGTAACATCCAAGGAGGAGTCCAGGGGCCCCTTCTTGTGTGCATCAAATGCAAGTCTGCTTCTAACTGTAGTAACTAGGACTATTGGGTAATGTGAAGTGATTGGAAAGATTAGATCAAAGCCCTCGCCAGCTACAAGGGATGGCCCATACCAAATCACAAATGCTCACACCACTTTAAGCATCCGCATGAAGCCCCCTGCAGTCTCAAGAACTTCCAGGCAGCCCAGTATATGGCATCAGCAGCAGAGGAGTCACAGTTCAGATCCCACCCTCGCCCAACCCCCACGTTAAGAGCGACTGGGGCCTACCACATTCTCCTCTATGAAGCCTGGCCCTTCATGTCCATTCGAAGCAGAGGGATTAAGTAGAAGGACATTTGCTCTGCTACCGCCTCTTTCATGCTTTTGACCCTCCCACCCCCGTGCTATCACTGGCACCCATGCATTGTAAAATCCCCCAAGGCCTGACCTACCCTGGAGCCAAAGACGTACCCCCATTAAAACATTTATGTACCCACCCATTATTTACTAGTGCACATAATGGGAGTTAGACTTTAAGCATCCCACCCCTCTCGACGTACCCTACTGGTGTCTGTCACATTCGCACACAGTTGATTCTAAACTTGCCCACTAGCATTGGCAGTCCCATCATGACCAGTTTGCGTGGGAGTTCGTTTTGTGGGAGAAACGTACTTAAGGTGGGTGAGAGCACACACGCTTCAAAGGTCTTCGTGAGAAAATCTGGAGCCCATCACACAGCCAAACACTACTTTTAGGCCTACCAAAGTTTCTGCTCCTCAGAATGTACTCTTCGAATTTCTGCAATGCGGGTCTATGATCTACTTTGGTTGGGTCAACAATCACTCTGCTTCCCAATCCGATTTGACTCTCCTGTTTGTATTATCTGTACCCACCTTCCCCCACCACGTCACCCCTTCGCTCTGTATGGTCTGGAGAGCGAAAGCAGAGACAGAATGCACCAACCTCCAGGAAAATCTCAGTGCTTGAAAGCACTACCTGAGGATATAAGCATACAACTTTCTAACAGAACCTATCATATCGAACCATCTCTAATGCAAGGAATGCAATGTCCCACAAAAGACTTTCTGCTGACAAAATAGTAGCTGCTAAGCCAAGGGGTTTAACTACTTGTAACCCATAAACAGCGTATTATTCACAATCTCTAGGAAGTGTCAGGTATGTATGAAACAGTACCGCTTCAACTAGTAAAAGAAAAACGGAATGAACATATTTCAGTTCAGAATACCTGTCAGAAAACTTAATTTATTGAAAACTGTTCGTTTGAAAATTTAAATATTGGAGAAAGGAGTGTTTTCACTTCTTGGCCAGCATTCTCATCCTTTGAGGAATGTACAGTGTGCTTCTTTCCTCATCTTACCCTAACCTTCCAGCCACAAGTCAAAATCCACCATTAACTCGTGATGCCTCCACAAAAATGAAGCTTGTTATTATTTAGAAAAAGTGCTCCACTGCACATACACGAAACATACATGCAATCTTGACACATAAACATACTGAATTAGAAATTCGAGTGGCATTTGGACATCATTGAGTTTTAATTCACTTACTAAAGATGCATGGCTTTCCACAATAAGTCATCTTTATGCATGGACATTTACCAATTTCACAACATGTGCCTATGTCTGCATTACAAATGGGAGTGATTGAAGGATGTACAGGTAGGTAGGTATGTGTGTACTGGGTTCAGGAGAAGGTGACACGGCGTGGTTGGAGTACTGAAAAAGAGGGGTTATGAGATGAGGGAACCCCTGTATTTAGGAACAAAAAAAAATTGTAAACACAAAAGGAAAACCACTTTTTGGGCAGGGGGGTGGATTTTAAAACAGAAGCCTCTGAACATGATTTCTATGACCCAACCAACATTTGCAGGCAAAAGTGATCCAATTAGGTACATTTCTGTCAAATGTGCTCGACCAAAAGAGGTAGATATCTTGAATCACCTTCTGAGAGCTCTAAAAAAAATGTCAAAAAACAACACACGATGTAAAATTCCAATCCAAAAATAATAACTTAAATGTATGGGTTGCCACTAAAAATAAAGAAAAAACAACTAACGATTGATCTGTTCCAATTGGACCCTCCACTTGGTATTCAATGGGTGAGATCTGCTCCTCTAACGAAGGCATACAGTAACCTGCAGAAATACTGCCCCATTTCCTCATCCTTGCTCAGAGGTTCACTGTAGTAATCCGCACTGAATGGACCGCAGAACATGTAGGCAATGATTCCTGCTTGCAGTTCCTCATCAGGTCCAGGCTACTCTCCACCTCACGTCAATGCGCATAATTGAGGCGTGCGTCAGTTGCCGCAGGCGCGCATGTTGCAAGGTCCTTGCTTTGCTACTTTTGGCAATTATCTGCTTGCCTGCCCAGTGCATCCTCATGCATGGACTGGTCCAAACCAATTCTTCTTTGATGGGTTTTGTGAACATGGATCGCGCGGCGTTCCCGCTTGACACCATTTCCTAGCCATGTCATCACGTGTCAGGTAAGCGTGCGGCCTGCGTGGCAGGTCTTACTGCATTTCCAAATCTATGGAACCCTGCATGCTCAGTGCGGCCACATTTGGTATTTGAGTGAGGAGCAATGTACTATTGGCCATGCAATCTCGAGCCGCTAGTACCTGCCTTTCATCGCTGGCCAAGGAGGAATACGATGATTTATAAAAAGGGGTATGTTGTACCTTTAAAAATAGTGAAAAGGTCATTTTTATCAGGCCCATTATTTTTTATGGTAGTGCTGGGTCTTTCCAGCAGGTTCCTTTCCAATGCCAACCCATCCCAGCAGAACTGCAAGATGCACATCTCAGTAACTTGCAATGAAGTGCCTCTACTTTGCATTTAGGAGAGTCCGATTATAATCCTGGTGCAGTAGACCCAGGGCTTTAAGTGGGTAGGGGCTGGCCAGGGCAGAGCCTCGTCAGTTTGCAAAAACGTCTTCCGAACCGGGACTCTGCCGGAGCTCCCATGGGTCTCCCACTAGCCCTAGCCTATAATACAGCCTTCCTGACCTCTCTGTAAGCCCCCCACTTGTCGTAGACTACAGGACAGACCTGTGATCTCACGTGCAAGGACGGTGCTACAAAGGGATTTACACAGGCAACACTCGTGCTGTGTGATCTGTCAGCAGGGGAGGGACAGAGAGGGAGCTGATCGCAGCCTGTGAAAATGCTACCTGCAAAGGGGTGCTTGGGGGGGCGTCAGAGCCACCGTTGGGGAACACACGTAAGGTGAGAATGTCGCTGCCTCTTAAGCAGAGTTCCCAGAATCGTTGCCTTTAAACAAAAAGAATGCTGCCAGTTGAAGCTGAAAAGCCGCACTGTAACCGGAGGGGGATTCCAAAATGGAAAATGTCTGTTTCAAAAGCAGCACATTTTTAAAGTGTGTTCTTCTCTTTTTCCTTTTGATTTATGGGGGAATCTCGTGTTAAATGTACATAAATGAGTTACTGCACTCATTTGGCTGTGAGACAGAAATGATTTAGTCATTTTCTGGCCGGGTTAGTTGGGGCACAACCCTTGCCTAAGCTGCTGACCCCCTTAGGCCATGCCCATTGATATGTAGTCCACACCCCTCGTTAGACCTCCCCAAGTTTTCTAACCCCACTTAAAGCGCTGCATAGATCACAGCTTAAAACCAACGCATAAAGCAGTTTATGCCTCTTGGACCACTCCGAGAGACTTTTCATACCAAGTGTAGGGGCAGGAAATGGGAACAACATTTCTGGCATGCATTCCTCCCCTGCCATCCAAGTTGCACTGGGGCTGCTTTTCCAAGCCGCAGATAATAAAAGTGAGGTGAAAAAGCAAGGTGTTGGCAATGTACACCCTATTTTACACTGCAGGGCATATTCCAGCCATTTGGAGGAGTAGGAGGAGATTGAGACAGAATTAAAACGTTCTCAATGCAATACTCCTCCACCTTCAAAGGGCAGACACTTACTACACCTGACCTGGATGTGATTTTCATGCAGGCGTACAAGTAATCCTTCTCCATGGTATTTGCATGTTAATAGCATCTGCTAAAAGCAAGTGGATTCCATGTTAATCCGTTGTAAATGCCGTCAGCAAAGTATAATTTGTATGCAACATTTCCACTTTTTAGCAAAATGTTCCTACTCTGCTTTTGCACCCTGTTTTGTAAAAGTTAAAAACTGCATGCAGGGGGTACATCAGCCATAAATGCTGATGTCGGACGTCGCCTCCATGTAATTAACACTTTTTATAAAATGGCTGCCTCATGGTTAATGACTGCATGTAATTTCCTGTGGGCGTTGAACGAATGGATTCCTGGGGAATAGGACTGCATTAAGCGCCTGATAAATGCATGCGCATTCCATAAGGAATCCATTAGCAATGCAGTATGGAAAACGTGATTTACAGCCAGCATGTACATTCTTTTTTTTTGTTTTTACAAAACAGAGCATACGTGCAGGGATTAACGGTGATTTTGTCTATTTTGACTCTTTATTTTAGCATTTAGTTTTCCAAAAATTCTAAATTGCCTGCAGGGTAGCCAACAGTATGTCAATGATAACCTAACAATAGTGTTTCCCTGCATGCAGATTGTACTTTTTACAAAATGGGCTACAAAAGTAAACAATATTAGCACTTCTCTCCTAATGTGCTGTAATTGTATTGAAACACATCAGCTCCCATTCAGAAAGACTACTGATCGATTATTTACTTAATTTCATTTGAACAGTACCAATACCACTCAGCGGGGCTGCTATACTTGAAATAGTTCAGTACCAAGAATTATCAGCACGACTACTAAAATTGAAATGGGCTAGAATCAGCACATTTCAGCAAGGATGCTGAGCATCAAAATATGATAGCAGTAGGACTTCTCAGTAGGGTGCTATACCCTGGGTGCGAAAGTGCACGTTCCGCACAACAGCTATGCTGCTATACTTTAAATGGGAAAACAATAGCTCTTTTTAGAAGGCTGCTATAAATTTGAATGAGAAACATTAGGTCTTCTTGGAAGGCTGCTATAGGCTCTCAATTGGAAAACATCAGCTCTTCTTAGAAGACTGATATATATCTGAATGGGAAACATTGGGCCTCATTATGAGACCGACGGTAGCCGTGCTGGTAAAACTGGCACTTCTGCCACCGGTATTATTTTTTTTGTGGCGCCATCGAATGGGCAATTACTGAGTCATTATGGCCCGCTGAACCCGGAAATTGCCCATTCGCGGGTGCTGGATAAGAATGCTGCCCATTCCCATTTGGGCCCCATATGCCTCAATGGGAATGGGGAGATCGGATGCACCAGCACCATTCGTGCCGGTGAATGGTGCCGATGCATCCAACATGCTCTCCTCACGGGTGCCGGTACGCCCGTCAGGTCAGATCTGGTGCCTTCAGATCTGGCGAGCGGGAAGGCACTCGTAGTAACAGCAGTACCGGCAAGCTCACAGGTACTGTTGTTACCGGACTGGCAAACTTATAATTAGGCCCATTATCTCTTCTTAGAAGGCTGCTATACCTCTGAATAGGAAACATCAGGTCTTCCTTGAAGGCTGCTAAGGCTCTTAATGGGAAAACATCAGGTCTTATTAGAAGGCTCCTGTACCTCTGAATGGGAAAACATGATCTTTTCTTAGAACCCGGCTATACCTCTGAATGGGAAAACATGTATCTCTTCTTAGAAGGCTGTTATACATCTGAATGGGAAAACATGATCTCTTCTTAGAAGGCTGCTACACCTCTGAATGGCAAACATCAGGTCTTCCTTGAAGTCTGCTAAGGCTCTTAATGGGAAAACATCAGGTCTTATTAGAAGGCTGCTATACCTCTGAATGGGGAAACATCTCTTCTTAGAAGGATGCTATACCTCTGAATGGGAAAACATCCGGTCTTATTAGAAGACTATACCTCTGAATAAGAAAGAAAGTAGCTTTCTAAGAAAGCTTCTATACATCTGAAGAGGAAAATAAGTAACTCTTCTTAGAATGCTCCTATACTTTTAACTGGACAGTTTCAGCATTTAATAAATGTGCAGCTTGGTCCATCTGTAATGGCCTATGCTAGCTTTTCTCAGATATTCTTGTAGAAGTCCGGATTATCAGATAGGCAAAGTAGGCAAAGTAGGGACCGGCCTATGTGCCCCATTCCTTTTAGGGGCCCTGCGACAACTGATCGAAATAATATTGATTTGATCTTGAAAGAAAATGACTATCAAGCTTTCTTAAATTGTTTCCAAAAGATAGAAAAAAAATAATCAACTCATAGAAACAACAACTTTACATTAAATACTATAGAGAAAATACTGTATTAATGTAATGTACCCATTAACAACTGAAAGTACATAAATCAGTGACATCAGATTCACATAACAGTTTGTCACTTAAAAGTTCATCTTCTGGCAGCTGTCAGTTTGTAAAAAATGGTGGGTAAACTACATACGTGTAACATAGCGTTAAGCGCCTGTTCCAAGGGCAGGAACAGGGGGGGGTAACGGCCCGTCAGCCCAGGTTATTGGCCTGAGCAAAGTGAGGGCCATTAACGAGAACTCTGGGCCGTTACTCCTCGTTTCATCTCTTGGAATGTAGGCTTAAGGCCCTTAGTACCCCGGGCTACCAACGCGGTAAACTGGGGTGCTAAAAAGAAGTATTTTACTTTGTCCAATGAGATGCGTGCAGCGTCCCGTTGAACAAAGAAAAATACTTTACCAAGATGGTCAACCGAGAAAGTGAAGCGGGCCTCTGCACGGAGCCCCTCGTCCCTTTCCATGGTGGCCTGTAGGAGCGGAGAGGAAGGAGCGGCAGCAGCAGGGAGTGCCGCTACCGCAGAAATAAGATAATTGGGGGGTGGGAAGGGACAATCAAATAATAATAACGGGACGGAGAGTGGGGAGAAGATGTCCGCTGGAGGAGCCAGCCGTCAAGTGGGATGGAATACAGGCTTTCACCGGTGGTTCAATCCTGCGCTCCTAGCCACCCGATTGTCTGCTCCCCCTGCCAGGGTGCTAATGCATAGTAGTGATGGTCCTCCCCATCTAGTGGCCGATGTGCACACTTCTTACTTCAATGATATCCCACTAGAGTGCGTGCAGGGGAAACCTCTAGAAATTACGCTTTTTGTTGTTAGTTAGTGTATCATGAGTTCTCGCCGACTCCAGACCCAAGTAGAATACTTGTGAGTAGAAGCTTCGAGAACACTGACAAGTATATATATACCAGACATCTGCATTACTAGGTAAGTTAGCTTTTCTGAGTTATAATGAAGTTTGATTAACTTCACTGTCTACCAAAACAGAACAAATGTATCTTGTTCAGTCAATTTTACTCATTTTTGGCGGATACTTAGGAATTCTTTAATTGTCTTGGACAAAGCATACTTGTGCTTTTTTTAGAACTATACAGCCCAACACATTTAATTAATTGCACGACAAATAGGGTGCTTGCATGCCATTTAGCGCTGTACTTTTCCTGGACTAGCGTGGAAAATTCAGCTAGCTCGACACGTCTCTGCGAGCTGTCAAGGGTCTTGCACGAGACTCCATGCACAGCGTTGGCTTGGTTTGTGCAGAGGGCTGGGAAGGGGCGGAACAGCAGAAATGGGGAAGAACTTGCGATAAAATTGGCATTCGAGGAACGGCCTGCAGGTAGTACCTCGCATGCCCACAGTTATGCAGCATGAGACGTATTCATGGTTTCGATCGCACAACCCTTCAGCTAGGAAATGGCCATGCAAGTCCCTCATACGATCTGCATCCCAAAGGCAAACATAAGTACACTTGCGTGTAGGATCCGCAGCACGGAGGTGGGGATGCACGTCGGAATTCAGGGGTGCGTGTACGCAGCCAGGGATCAAAACATACTTAGGGGTGCGCGTAAGCAGTGTAGCGGGGTGCAGGAATGGTTTATGGGGGTTTGCATGCGGATTTACTGAGTTTAGACCGAGTTATGATTTTTCATACGCAGGTTGTCGGGGTGCCGGGAACAGTTAATGGGGACCCAGCGCAGGGCCCCCGAGATGCAGACATGCTTGCAGGGGTGTGAGGAATTTGAGGAATTTGACCATCCACAGAGGGAGGGTGTGCTTGACTGGGCTTTTTTGATTTTTTGAGATATGATAATAAATGATGGAAGACCAACCTCCGAGAAATGAGACACAGCCTACAGGTGCCGTCTTCCGCTCTCATATTCAAATGGAATGTGACAGCCCTGGGTACATCAAAGCATTCCAAGAAGGGAGAAGGCACACCTTCCTCCAACCATCAGCAGCCTAATTAAATTATCAAAGGCTCCACGGTTCTGCATTCCTTTGTTCTCCGGCTGGTGGCATTACATACTAATGAGAGATAATTGAGGCAAGCCTGCCGAGTGGGCTTCGCTGTCAGAGAGACAGCAGAAAGGCAGGACTAACACCCCTTTGCTGTACAATTTGTCAAATTGAAGTCAGTTCCCATCCCCTGTATGAAAGGCAGTGAAATGCATGTCTGGGTCCACTATTTACCATAGGCAAACCGCTGCAGAGCTGCCCCCTTTCAGAAGGGAGAAGTATGTGGTTTGGCAGAGACAGGAAGTCTGCCCCCAGAACACACTTCAAGAGAAAACCTGCGATTTAATCAAGAACCACAGAGGGCTCAGTTAACCAGAGAGACACTTTGATCTACAACACGCAGGAAGATGGGTGTGACTTAGGTATATGTTGTCACCCCTTTGTCTGTCCTGTTGCAGAGCACTCTGGTCCTGACCTCATGCATAACAGAAGATTGTTGGTGGGGATCTAGGATGTGTCATTAAGGTCTGCCTAGCCTACACCAATCACTGGGGCCCATTTGGCTTTAAAAGAGGGCTGAAGCCCCCACTTAGCAGATCATCTGAAGACTTTCACAAGGAGTAATGAGGACTCATTTGGACCTGAGCAGAAGGTACAGTCTCCCTTACATCTTCCACCAGTGAATGAAGGCCAGGAGTTTCAAGAGGGAAGCAAGATCCCTCCCCTAAACATCTCCCAGGGATAAAAGCGAGATACTGGACTCAAATGACCCTTCCAGCAGCTCCAGAACTGGTACCCAGCCAGCACACAATGTGCCTTAATAGGGTCTGACAGCAAGCTTCCTAGGTCGGAAGTGCCGGGGAGTCTCTGGACAAAGGACAAGGCCGTTGCCTGCTAACACCCTCCTGAGCTTTGGGCCATCCGCCTTGAAAGGACACGAGCCCTGCGAAGAAGCTAGAAGGGGTGCCACAGAAGCATCATCCAGTGTCCATCTTTGTAAGGGAAATTTGCAGATAGTCGTTCCTCGAACTGCATCTGGCTGCACCATGTACTGTTGTCACGCCACAGTGACCAGAGCCATCTGAGATGCCTCAACCAGCATTCCAGATCTGCCAACCAGCACAGAGACAAGGATTCTTGTCCCTGAGCCATCATCCCGGACAGCCTGCAGACATCCATCCACGTTGCTTGCCAAACTGTCTGCTGCCTGGTACCCGCAGCTGTCTCCCACCACTAACTCTGTCTCACAAGCTGCAAAGTGCCCTGGTACCACCTCAACGTTTCCAAAAACCAAGAACCTCTTCAGCACCAAGTACACTGTGGCTCTACCTCCCCTGGCCCTTCTCTGAAAGCCCCCAAGATGCAGTTACAACCCTTTGCCCCTTTGGTGTTGAACCCGAATAACCTTGAACAGTAAGACTGATTGCTTTACCAACTACCCTCCTGTCAGTATCCAGAGTGCAAACCTTTACATTGTGAAATTGTCTGCCCTCTGTGTTCCTTTACAGTGTGGGTTGTAATTGTAGTGTGCTAGAACTGTCTGTTGTAGTAATAATAAAGTAGATATGTGTATACAACCTTGAATTCAGAATCCCTTTTATCATTGGGTAATGATTGTATTTTCGCTGTGTTGCAACTAACCAATGATCCACAACCTTGCAGAGATAAGCCTGCCGTTCTGTCCACATTTCCAAAATTGGACAAGGAGGTCTTATAATTCACTTGTATTCCAATCTGTTTGGCTCCCTTCTGGTGAACTAGAGGTGTGTGGTTGATTGATGGTTTAGAAACCGATATTCATCCCTGGACCACTGATGCTCCGGAAGTTGATTCTTCACAGGGGTACCCTATGAACTCTTTCCCCACGCCAAGGGTCCATGTATTCGCGCACGGGGAAACACGCAAAGGTGGCTGATATGGCTGTTTATGCTTTGTGTCTGGGTGTGTCGGGCGTTCCTTATGATTATGGTTACTTTGCAAGTACAATTCCATGGATATGCGGCACGCACATTTGTTAATCTGCATGCAGGCTCGCGCTGTGTCCTTCTCGCCGCGTGGCAATTGCAGGATTTCTGTGCATATTTCCAAAAATAGTGCCCATTATTTGTAGCACCCGAAAAGAAGAGGTACCAGGAGATAATTTGCAAAGGGTACACCCAAACGTTGGCTGCTTAAGGACCTCCACAGGGTTTAATCCGGCCCTGACTTTTAGTGCGACAACACATGCTCGTCTCTACACAATGGCTCGGCTTTTAAAGGCACAGTAGCAGCACTTCTAAGCAAAGTGAGTGGAACGATCTAATCATGCACATGTGAGCAAGCACTTGACAGCACTGAAGTGTGAAATCAGAGCGAGATGCAATAGCCAGCTCATAAGCTAACTACGACGGTTGTCTGTCAGACAAGGTCGAGTAGAGACGCTCCTGCAGCAGGGCAAACAGTGTCTTCTTCTGACAATCTCAACTTTGCCCTTTTCAAATTAATATTAAAATGTAGTTGTTACATACGATAACAATTCAGCATGATTTGTTACTGAAATCACCAGCCATCCTTAGCTTTAATTATTTTCCCCTGGACAGGGGCCATGTCAGACTATATGCACTAATGAGGTCCTGGTGTCAGCCCCCTTTAATTATTGTGTGTTATTATCTGCGCTCTGCGCAGGTGCTCAATTCCCTGCAGATATGTCACCGTATTACTGTAATAATGAGTAACATGAATGTACACATTCAGGATGCACCGTCGCACAATCCGGAATGAGTGTCTCCAAATGGAGAAGTCCAATAATCGCACATCATCAGACACCCAGAGTGACCCTTAGAGGCCACGCGATAATAGTTATTAATGAGAGTCTATTGGCAGCTCAGAAATGACTGATGCACTGCTTATTCACAGTGATGTGTCATACATTTCATCCATTATTAGAAATTACAGGCACATTTATCATTATGGTGGAACACGCGAAGCATGGTCTATATACAGAAGAGTTCATTGAAGTGGACACAACCAAACAACCATAGTATGTGACTTCCAACAGGCGGTCCATCCAAACTGCTCCACAGCACAGCATTGGATGTCCACATTGGATCCAGCCAGCTGGAACCTAGCGCAGTATGCCATTCTAACCAATATGTTAAACTAGGTTATGCACGGCTAAGAGGCATCCTAATAAAGTATCAAAGTGTCATCCTTGCGCAGATAGTTATCCCAAAATGGGCACAGAAAAAAGTGCCATCCTATTGCAGTATGTGATCCTCTAACAGGGATCTAGTCAGCGTCCATCATAGCACAGTGAGGTTCCCAGCGGCTGATCCAGCCAAGAGAAGCCCTGCATAGAGTATGTGATTGGAAGCATTGGGGCAAGAAAGGTAAGGCCTCAGTCCCATTGGGGAGTCTAAGAAGTCAACCCAACCAATAGATGCGTGAGCACTTTAATGTGGTTCTAGCCAGTAGATCCATCCAAATCTTACCGAAGAATAAAATAGCTTTCAGGCCCACGCTGGTGTGCAGACATGTGCTCAAATGGCCTGCCAGCCCAAGATTTAGTAGGCCCGAGCAAAGCAAAACTTTCACGCCCATGCGTGAAAGCTGTTGTCACCCCGGGATTTCCCTGGGTGCCAATAGTTATACCAGCAGATATAGCCACGAGAAGCATAGGCATAGTATTTAAATTGAAGCAGCAGGTAAGGGTCAAGACATCCCTAGGTGCAGTGTGTAAGTCACAGCAGTAGAGACAGCCAAGAGTGCCCAGGCACAGTATGTACGTCAATTTAGCAGGTGCAACCAACATACGCGCTGGTACAGCCTGCAAGTTAACAGTACACATGACAAGAGGCACACGGTGCAGTATGTAGGTGCCTCCAGCTGATAGAGCCAGGAGACATACTCAAGATCCTGTGTTTGAAATATATTCCTCACTTCTGAAGAAATCCCTACATTAGTGTTCATGGAGAAATGCTTCGAAAATTGCAGTGCTTCGACCCTCCATCTGTGCTCAAGCTGCTGGTTGCTGGACTGTAACTTTGCAGTCTTTTAGAGAAGCATGCACTGTTGTCTGAAGTACTGCACCTGTGCTATCTTTGGAAGAAGCATGCATGGCTGACAGTCCATCACGGAAAGAAGCCTAAGTATCATAGGTTTCTGAGAATTTTCTGATACAGACCAGGTGCTATGGCACAACTTTGCCTATTACCAGACAGAGTGTTTATTCTGTGTGAGAACTCACAATATTCAGTTAAATATGTGCTAAAATGAATGTATGTCCCAAAGGACTCCATGGAAACGGGGTCGCTGAAGCACCAGCACCGTTGCTAACAGCTCTGGTGCTTGAGTTACAACCATGCTGGCATGGTTGTAGTATGGCGGTCCGGAAAGGGTGCCGGTATGTTGCTACTAGCACCCTTATTTCCGGACCGCCATACTTATAATGAGGGCCATTAATAGAAATCACAGATATAGCATATAGAGCTAAAATCCAACATGCAATATAATTCATCTTACAATTACTAAAAAGGTATAGAACTGCATAGTTTATAAAGTTACAATTCATAAAACATCAGTTAAGTGCTCAGCACATCCTCATAACACTATAGAGCAGTGGTGAGGAAGATTCAGATACATGAGTCCACCTTGTAAGCCATGCCCTGTGGATAAACAGAGCCACTACAATAACTAGTCATCCGTTTTCTTACTGTGTCTATTGTGCTACCAGAGCTCCTTTGGAGAAATACAGGTCTCACATCCAGTCCCCTCAGTTTGTCATATAGTGGGCTGTAAGTGATTTCAATCCAGCACTCCAACTAAGTCAATGCCTAGTATGGGATTCCCAATGGAAACCCTTATTTATATATTTTTATGTCAAAGGTTTGTTTAATTCTGGATGATGTACCCATATATAACGGCCCTCTCTTTGAATACCCCCGGTCTCACTGAACTAAGAAATAGGTTTGTTTTGCAAATTAAAAGACTTATTTGAAGAATTGAACAATATATATACCACACTTTTATTAATATGAATAATATCTGAATATAACACCTATGAATATGAACAATGATCAGCAATGGTTAATATTACAATATCAACAATCTCTTAAATCGATTAGGAGTAAGAATAGGAAGAATAATCTAGCAGAGAATACATTGTATGGTTCAAGGAAATGCAATGATAGGAAAGAGTGCACACAGAAATAAAACTTGATATGACTTCAATCAAAAGACAATATAATCACTCTTTCCCCCTGTTATTACTCACTCCCCCCAGTATGCAATATGAAGAGGTGGAAGAGAGCACACAGGCTTCCGGAATAACAAGCAACTATTGTAATTTCAATCCCACCCCCCCCCAGCAAGCTTAGAGAGAAAAGGTATGATTTAAAAACAGGTCAAAATGCTTTTGAATGTGATTTGCAATGAATGGGAAAATGCTAAAATGACTTTAATTCGCTAAGATTTAGAATTAGGGAAAGTTACTTTGGATTGGTTCAGGTCAACACTAGCAATGATTAATGAATGATTATCAGATGGAAAACGAAATTCAGAAGTTGAAAGCAAGAAATAACTGTTTTCTATGGAGTGAAATTTAGCCAAATTGCAAATCGCTGCAACTTTTCCGCGTGCAGGAAACGTGATTTTGGAAAGACTATAAGGAATTGGAATGGGTTCTCTTGAAAGCTGAGGATCTCAGCTTCAAACTGACATTTAAATTACGTTTCTAGGACGTGCGGTTCCAAGGTTACAGAGGTTTTTGTGAAGGTCGATTTTTCAGAAACAGAGTTAAGATTTCAAAATGAAAGATTGCGCTTTAAAGATTCGGAACCAATATGGACATATACTAAGGGGCTATGAAAGTACAAGATACCCAACGGGACAACCACCAGAACAGGGCGCCTTCCACTCTGATTGTTGTGCGCCAGGACACTGCGCTTCTTCAGAAAATATCAGCGCACAGATGATTATCGCTACAATTATCACAGATTATATAATGAGAAGAGTTCAGGATGGACGCAAGATTCTATAATGCAGTTCTGGAAAGGTTGAAATGAATTGAATAGGATTACTTTAAATTAAGAGATGACTATGGACAGTTCTAGACTAAATACTCACTCCTATGGCTTTAGGATGGAATGGGCCCGTCACAGATCAGGCCTCAGGCTCCGGGTTCTGCTCTCAGCACGGCACTCTGGTCTGCGTGGCTTCTTGGACTGGATCTGACGGGTTGGTTACAGCTCTGCTCTATGGATCTGGATCTTGGTTCTAGCACGGGGTTCTTAGTTAGAATAGCAAAACAGCTCAGCCAGGCTGTTGGATTTTGTGGTGCCCCTTGGAAGTTTAGGGGTTAAAATCAGGATGCTAGATTTTAAAGACTGAAGCAGGAGACCAGGTGAAATACCCAGTCATACAGCTGCTCTCCGAAATACCAATCTGGGTTATAATTAATTTCAGATCATATAGGCATTCAGTATCAATTGTAGAGGTAATGTTCAAAAAGACTCAAAAGATGTTGTTATGTTTCAACGATGATTTTATCTGTCAAACCATAGTTTTATGAAAAAGTAAATGGTTGTCACTAATAACGTTTTAGTGAGGAAGAATTAGCCACAATAGCTCAATAATCAGACTAAGTTATGCCAATGCATTTCGGAATAGATATTCCTTCATCAGGGCAAGTCTAAACAGCATAAACATCATATGTACATTCACATGATTAAAACAAACAGTGCAAAATCCAAATTTCACATATAATACCAAAAATATAAAGTACATACCAATAAGTAGTGTTTGTAGAAGCAAAACGTGGACCGAATCAAAAAAACAGAAGCAAAGGAAAACCAATCAGTATTTAAAGGTAAGCGCTATCTAAATGTAGCTATGTATAAAAAAAAATAGTCAACTCAACGCACTGGAACATTTCCTTGCCTCCATTGTGTTAATTGTAACTTTGTTATTAAGGGCAACACCATTAATCATCCCAGAACAGGGAAAAGGATTCTGCTCAAGACTTTTGGCACATGTGATAGCAGCAACATTATTTATGGTATTAAATGCCCATGTGGTAAATTCTATGTCGGACAGTCGACAAGAACAGCCAAAATTAGATGGGGTGAACATCGGTCCTGTATCCGAAATGCAAATACCAACTCAGCTGTGGCACGACATTGGGTGGCCAACGTACATAATGTGACACAGATAAGATTTGTGATTCTGGAGGTACTAACAAAAAACAACCCTCATGAAGATTTATGCCAACGCCTGAATCGCAGAGAGACCTTCTGGATAGACAAACTTGGCAGTTTAGTCCCTAATGGACTTAACGAGGAGATTAATTATCATTGTTTTCTTTAATTGCATGTTGTTTTCTTGAATTTCATGTTACTCTCTCTGTTTGGACCTAGTTGTTTGAATTAAGATTTAGGCGCAAGTGGGACCATGACCCAAATTATATGATTGAGGATGATAACTTGAAATCGTGGTGGTACACTCTGGCATTATATGTACAAGCGGCTATACAATAACACTATATATTACTGTTACAAATGCTGCATTTCCTGGACCTCCGTCCAGGACCCAAGGTGCCGCCCTTCCGGACGACACCACTGGCAGCATTGATGTATACCTGTGAGTGATGAAAATGTTTAAAATTGTTATGTATCTAATTAGGGATCTCGATCCATTTCATTGGTGATGTTTTGACAATTTACGGTGATCATATAGCCAAGGGTTCATTTTGAGGATTTCTTCACTTTCTATGATTTTTTCGCTCTGTGAATTTCTATTTCTAAATGTCTAGTTTTCCTATCATGAGCCTATTAGGTCCAGTTAATATTTATTCCAACCTTACTCAAGCCCACTGGCTTGATTGCAGCCTCGACACATAGCGCGCGCCCTTCTAGAGGGGCCGCGATCACGTGTCGTATATTACAACGTTGCCTAGCAACGCTCCGATGCGGCGAGGTCAGTCTGCTATCGGCAGACCCAGAGTGAACAGCTCCACTCCGTTCTCCGTGACGGTAAGCTTTATATACACGTTCTGTTAACAACGTGTTTAACAACGCTTCTAACCTGGAACGCTTCTCGAAAGTAACTAACACGACCTCCTGCTTACAGATACTGCTTTTCAGTGACACGTACTTCACTGAGCTCGGCGGGGCAGTTCGTTTATTTGACTATGATAGCCCTAATTCAATTTGCTACGTTTGACTTACCAATCTCAGGTAATTGACTATTTTTTTATACATAGCTACATTTAGATAGCGCTTACCTTTAAATACTGATTGGTTTTCCTTTGCTTCTGTTTTTTTGATTCAGTCCACAGTTTGCTTCTACAAACACTACTTATTGGTATGTACTTTATATTTTTGGTATTATATGTGAAATTTGGATTTTGCACTGTTTGTTTTAATCATGTGAATGTACATATGATGTTTATGCTGTTTACACTTGCCCTGATGAAGGAATATCTATTCCGAAATGCATTGGCATAACTTAGTCTGATTATTGAGCTATTGTGGCTAATTCTTCCTCACTAAAACGTTATTAGTGACAACCATTTACTTTTTCATAAAACTATGGTTTCACAGATAAAATCATCGTTGAAACATAACAACATTTTTTGAGTCTTTTTGAACATTACCTCTACAATTGATACTGAATGCCTATATGATCTGAAATTAATTATAACTCAGATTGGGATTTCCGAGAGCGGCTGTATGACTGGGTATTTCACCTGGTCTCCTGCTTCAGTTGTTATTGTTGGCTTGGGTGTCTCCAAACCTTTTACAGCCTGCTCCTACTGACTACTTCTGAAAAGACTGGTATCTTTTTGAGATTTGGTATACCCTTCACAACTAGATGAATTTTCCAGTGGTGCCCACTCAATTTGCTTCCTGCTAGATTTTAAAGGCCTGCTGAAAAGGGCTCAGCTTTTGGGTTAGGCCCCTCTGCTTCAAAGTTCTAGAGTTTGGTTTTAGAGTCTGGTCTCTGGATATATGGCTGGAGCCTGGATCTTCCTGCAGGGTGCTTCGCCAAGAAATCAGTTGAGGAGTGGAAAGTGTGTGTCTCCCTGCCTGTCCTCAGCCGTCCCTATTTATGTATTTCCAAAGTGGGTGAGGAGGTTGATTATCTATGCCCAACCCTCTAAGGATCTGATAGGTCAGAGAATTTCCCCTCTCCTGATTTGAGACAGGAGCAGTGTGCCATGTGTGTCCGAGTGACACCGTGTTTATGGCCCAAAGGAAATCCCTCCCCTTTGCTTTTATTTAGGAAATCTATTTTACCCACAAAACATATTTCCAAAGATGCACAATGTGTTGATATTACATATACACATCACAGATTAATTAAGGCACGTCTCTTTTCAAGTCCCATCTTCCTATGAGCTTTGGTTCAGAAATGACAACTTTCTTGCACTTTTGGTGGGTTTCTCAATGTTAGTTCTGCACCACTTTTATACATGCATGCACATCCCATCTGGGCACATTTCTGTAATTTTTCATGTTCCTAACATAAACACAATGGCTACAATATGAATAATTTCCGGGGTTCAGTCTCAGAACATCGCACAGATTCCAGCTTAGTATTAGACTGTGAGCACATTTTTCATTTTAACAATCTCTAAGTTTCATATTTCTGTCACTTCAGTATACTTTGCTATAAGCATTTCTCTAAACATACATTTACTTCCAATTCAATCCACATTTTCAGTCTGGCCCGCCCCCAGAGCTGGGCTGAGTCAGAGGGTTGCATGGCTTGCCTTCCTGCCACAGCAGTTGAGGTGATTCACACCCGAATTAGCATTCCAATTCAGTCCAAGGAATTATATCCCCATACGAGGGGGTATCTGTCGGTATACCCATGACCTTCCAATCACTCTGTGAATAAAAATACAGAAAGGTAGGGGTGCAAGTACACAACTCCTAATGGATGCCGTTTTGGACCACAAAAGGGAAGATCAATTTTCATTCAATGTCCCATCTAATCACTGCCTCGTTCTTTTGATATAGGGATCTGATTGCTAGAAACAATGTCAACGGTAGACCGAGATTAACCAGAACCTCCCAGAGGTTAGCTCTTGGCACAGCATCAAATGTTGTTTGGAGGTAGATACATGTGACACATATCCTCATTCTCCATAAGGTGACATATTTATGAATATGAGATTTAGTCTAAAGCATTGAATCACTTTGTTCGTTTTGTGCCTAAATCCAGTCTGGAAACAATGAATAATACTATATGTTAGGTGGTGAGCCCTGTTATTTTCAAAGTGAAACAACTATCCTTTTCCTACTTACTGGGGAACAAGTAGAATTAACAACTCATACAAAAGGAAGGGATCAATAGAGAGAATCTAATGTCACTTATAGTCAAGTGCAACTTGCAAAAATATCATCCTTTAATTCTTTGTCAATAAAAATTTACAAACATATGAAAAATATACAGAAACACAAATAATGTGAATGATTCTGAATCATAGCACATGCAGATCACAAAACATCAGATTTACAAAAGCGTTAAATGAAAAAATAAACATAACAACTGTTCCATACAACATACATATCTGTGTTTACAAGAAAAAGGAGATTAACATCACAAAATGAAAATCTAAACTAATACATCAAAGGTCTTCAATTATCTTAGTCCTACTACACTCAATGTGTACATCTCATAATACACAACCCAACATGTTTCTGTCCTCTATACTTCACATGTTGGACTTTCCTCACGGGTATGAAAAGATTAGTCTCCTTTTATATCATATGTTGGGAAAAATAATGTTTTGGCCCCCACCTCAGTTCATAGTACAAATTCATTAAGGATCACAATATCCGGTGTGCAATGATAATACAATGTAAATATCTAGTGACTAATTATGTCCTCTCAAATGATCAAATATATAATAATATTTAAATCACCTCTAATAAGAAGGACCTGAACATTTCTGCAATATATACTTTTTCGAGATAAGGATTATTGTGCTAAGTTTCCAATATGTTGTCTCCTGAAGTGTCTGTTGTAAAGCAGGTAAAACAGGGATGGGGGAGGAACCACCATTTTAAAACCTATTGCAACAATAGTGCATGGACAACACTGTAAAACCTCCATTCGGAATGTACCCTAATTTAAAACCTTGTTAAAATCTTGTAAACATAGGCTACACACCTGATTTTTGATTCCTTATCCAGGTTTAGATATGCAAAATGATTCCATGGACCAGTCATTCAATTCACACAGTCAAAATATGGTGTGGACATCCAATATTTCCCCACATCCCCATAGTTTACGAAAATCTGTGCATAGACCAAAGGGTAGAGAATAAGCCAAAGAATGTATATGGCCATACCGCAATTAAGCGTGCTTACTGTGCATGGCATTATAGCATATTGGGTGAAAACAGCTCACTCCCGAACCTCTTGTGCAATGATATTCTGTACCTTAAATCTATTGGCACATCCAATCCTTAGAAACCTACAGTCCGAAGTTGTCTATTGTGTTTTATGCATTGCTGCATTATCACATTTAAATACTTGTACCAACTGATTAAAAAGGTGTGCCGTGATGACATTATTATGATGCAATTACGTACAGATGAAAATGTGTATTCGTGTTCCTAACACCCTGTTAAGTTCCAACACCGCCAAATTTAATAGGGCAATGCCATGTCCATATAATAAGATCTAATTTTCTGTTACAGAAAATCATCCCAGTCGATTAACGAGCCTTCTTCATTGCAGACAAATTCATGGGAACATTTCCTGCAATGAAGGTTACATCATGATTTGATATAATTGTCATACATACGGGTTCAAGGCCACATGGTTCCAATGTCTGCACCTTACTGCCTGCCCATACGCCCCCACTTACCCGGCTGCAGCATGGTGGTCAGATTGGGCACCTCTGGAGGAAAGAGGGCCGGGACAGCCGCCCAAGGTCGGTACCACCGTTGTTTCACTGGCAGTTGCCATGGCGCTGCACAATGCTGCATCGGGGCCGCCGGCTCGACTTGTTTCCGCGTCGCGTGATCGAGAAAAGACGATCACATGCTGCTCACGTGGAACACGTGACGCGGAAATGTCAGGAGACACCACCTGATTCATTGCTGTGTTTAAAACCAGCGATGGTACGCTGACACGGTGCTTCACAGCTGCTTCGTATCGAGGACTGTTTGGCGTTTCTTGGAACTTCACCTGTTGGCGATTTGACTACGGAAAGTTCACGGACCCTTCTTCTTTGGATCACGGACTAACTCATAATGATTTCCTGGACTACCGACCCTTGGCTGCTCACTGGCTTTTGTTTTGGATTTCCCTTGGATTTGTTCTGCTTACCGGTTTCTGATTTTGGATTGTTCCTTGGACTGCTTACGGATTATCCCATTCTGAAACCTTACTCTTGTCACCCCAACCCTCCAGGTGCTTACAGTGTTCCATCCAGAGTGCTACAGGACCCTTACGCCTCTTGCTGCTGCCGGATAATCTCTTGCCCCTGCCCTTTTGATCCACATTGGGGGGTTTGGTTGACATCCACCTATCTTCCGCCTAGGTAAGCCTGGTTACGTTTTACCTCTTGGTTCCCGAGTAATCACTGCACTGTCATTGCCTGATTCTTAACCCTTGCTTGCCTTACAGTGGTCAGGGGAGTCTCCGGCGTTCCTGGTTCCTGTTCTTTGGCACTCAACACCTGTGGCCTCAAGGATCGCACGGGGAGTTGTTACTATCTCCTCGTGTGGTACTTGGGGACGGAGGTCCTTATAATCTTCACGACCATCAAGACAAAACCGACTGTGAAGCCAGACTGGTCGTTGGGATTATGGAGGCCTCAGCCGGAGACCCTGTGGACACTCTATTGCAAGCTGTCACTGTCCTCAGGGTGGACATGGCTACAACAGCTATCCATCATCGCCTCGATTCTTTACAGAGCGCACGTTACCCCTTACCAACGGATTCGGGATACAACACCCCAAGCTCCAGGGTCCTCAAATATTTACCCAGCCTCTGTCCCTGTTGTTATCCCAACTCCTTTTCCTTTAGCAGCCCCCGAAAGACACCACGGGGACCCCAGGAAGTATTGCACCTTTTTGAATCAGTGTAAACTCCACTTCCTTTGCCGACCTCAAGCATTCCCTGACTCGACTACCAAGGCCGCCTTTTTTGTTGTCCCACTTGTCTGGTGTTGCAGCAACCTTTGCAAATCCCTTGATAGAAGACAATCATCCAGCACTCTACGACTTTGACCTATTAGTAGGAGAGATGTCCAAAGTGTTTGACACTAGGTATAAGGCCCAATCCCGGGATATGGAATTGCTTGATCTCACTCCGGGCAAACAAACTCTCATTGAATACATAACACACTTCAATCAGCTGTCAGCAAAAACTTCTTGGCCTGAGAACAAAAAGGCTGTGGTGTTCTATAGGGGATTACGTAGCTCCATGAAGGATGCCCTCTCGGTGGTCCCGTCCCTTCCAGCTGTTTATGCTGATTTGATTGACTTGGCTTTGCAGGTAGACACCCGAAGAACTGAACGGAGGGCAGAGATTGGCATTTCGGGGAATCATTCTCTCCCTCCGTCTGGCACATCCAGTGAACCCATGTAAGATGATAGGATTCGTAGTCCCATAACCCATATGGAAGGAGAACGCAGAAGAACGGATAATGCCTGCTTTTACTGCAGCCTCAATGGACATTATGTGAAAGAGTGCCCTCGTTGCCCAAGAATCAAGAACCAGGTTTTTCCAAAAGCTTGCCCTTGAGTTCGGAGAGTGCTAATTCGATCCCCTCGGAATCCATCCCTGCATTTGGACCCATAAAACCCATCACAGTCCAAGCTCTGTTAAGGCACACCCCTAACTCCACACACTCTGTACAGATAGTGATTGACTCAGGGGCCACTGGTTGCTTTATTGATATCACCCTGGCCAACACACTCAACTTACCTCTGATCACGAAGAAATACCCTGAGCCGGTGCAAGCTGCTGATGGTACCTCTCTCACTTCTGGCCCAATCAAGCAACAAACTGCTCCTCTTGATGTAATTATTCAGGATATCCATAGGGTAACACTTTCCTTCAACCTCATCTCTACACCTCAGTTCGGGGTCATATTGGGTATACCCTGGTTGCGACAATATAACCCTTTGATCAATTTGGGCACCGGGCAGGTTCTTTTTGAATCAGATATATGCCAACATTATTGTCTTGTGGAACCAGAGGGAATGCCTACCCCAGCATGAGTACTTGGGGCGGTTGCTCCCCCTACAATCAATTAAGACATTGAGCTGATCGCTGCCCCACATACAGTAGGTGCGGTACTAGCTTGCATCCCTATGGTTTACCATGACTTCCGAACCATATTTGACAAAGGATCAGCAGAGGGTCTGCCTCCGCACAGACCATATGATTGTCCCATAGACCTGGTACCTGACGCCCCAATTCCAAAAGGCCGGATCTATTCCCTATCACCATCTAAAAAGCAGACTCTAAAGGAATATATACAACAAGCCTTGCGTTTGGGTCGTATACGACCCTCAAACTCACCTGCAGCAAGTCTTATATTTTTCGTCCCAAAAAAAGAAGGAGACCTTCGCTCTTGTGTGGACTACAGACGTCTGAATGCCATAAGAGTAAAGAACCGTTACCCCACCCCCCTCATATCCACGCTCCTAGACAGGCTAACTCATGCTTCTATTTACACCAAACTGGACCTCAGGGGGGCGTACAACCTGATCCGTATCCATGAAGGGGATGAGTGGAAGACTGCATTCTGCACCCGACAGGGTTTGTACGAGTATACGGTGATGCCCTTCGGGTTGTGTAATGCACCAGCCACATTTCAACGGTTTATGAATGACGTGTTCAGTGATATCTTGGACACCTATGTCGTGATTTATTTGGATGACATCCTAGTGTTTTCCCCTTCACTGGAAGAACACGTCAATCACGTCAGAGAAGTATTATCCTGTTTGAGAAAGAATGCCTTGTTTGCCAAACCAGAAAAGTGTCACTTCCATACTAAGGAAGTAGAATTCCTAGGTTTCCACACCTCCCCAGGCAGACTAGCCATGAACCAGTCCAAGATTCGTGCCATTACGGAATGGCCAGTTCCGGTGAACCTTAAGACCCCACAGTCCTTTCTCGGATTCGCCAATATTTATCGCGCTTTATTCTGGGATTCTCTTCCATCGTTGGCCATTAACGGCCTTAAACAGCCCTCATGTCCGGTTTCAGTGGTCTGCTGAACAACAGGCGGCGTTTGAGTCGCTCAAAACCTCTTTTACCACAGCTCCGGTCCTTCAACACCCAGACCCGGAACTCCCCTTTGTAGTGGAAGCAGACGCTTCATCTTTCGCTTTGGGGGCTGTTCTTTCCCAACCATGCTCAACTACTGGTCACTTACATCCAGTGGCATACCACTCACGTAAATTCACATCCACAGAGACACACTACACAGTCACTGAAAAGGAGCTCCTTTCCATTAAAGACGCATTTCAAATCTGGAGACATCACCTCCTGGGGGACAAACACCAAACAGTAGTATACACTGACCACAGGAATCTGCAGGATCTTGCTTCCCTTAAATGCGTCAATAGCCGACAAGTACTTTGGCATCTGTTTTTTGCGGCCTATGATTTTTTGATCAAACATAGGCCGGGTACGGTCCACGGGAAGGCAGACGCACTATCCCGTTCTCCTGGGAGGGTGTCCTTCAAATCTTTTCCAAATACAACACTCAGTCAAAGTCACGTAGTTTGTATTTGTACTCCTACACAGCCAATGCTGTCCGATATACACCACTGGGTCACTCAACACCCACATTCACTATCCGAGTGGGATCCCGTCTACCATTATGGCCTGCCATTTGTACAAGGAAAACTAGTTCTGCCCACGAGCGACACTCAAAATTTAGCACTAGAGTGGTCACACAATGCCGCCATCAAAGGTCACCCGGGTCAACAACGTACTCTAGATATGCTAAAACATTGGTGCTGGTGGCCGTCGATGAAACGCGTTGTGTAGAACTATGTAAACACGTGTTCGGTGTGCGCTCAGTGCAAATCACAGAGAGGCCGTCGTTAGGATTGCTCCAACCATTACCAGTGCCCCCTGACACCTTGGCATACCATCACAATGGATTTGATAACCGGCTTACCCCGAACACAGGGTTACGATACCATCTGGGTAGTGGTAGACTCCTACACCAAGATGGCTCGCTTTATTCCCTGTGCAGGCATCCCTTCCACCCCTACTCTGGCCAAGCTGTTTTTCAAATCGATCTTTTGTCTGTTTGGGCTACCTACGGCAATAGTGTCTGACAGGGGATCACAGTTCACATCCCGTTTCTGGCAGGCCCTTAATAAACTGCTTGGTACAGAGGCCTGGTTCTCCTCCGCTTACCACCCGGAGACCGATGGACAGATGGAGAGAGTAAACCAGGCCCTGGAGCAGTATTTACGTTGTCTATCACTCCAGTACCAACAGTCATGGCTCAGTTTACTTCATCTCGCAGAGTTCGCTTATAACAACGCCTGGCATTCCTCCAGTTTTCTCTCCATTTTTCTCTCTCTATGGCCTACATCCACTGACCCTTCCATTTCCTGATACGAAGTTATCCAGTACCCCTGCTGCAACTGCTTGTGTGCGCAATCTTACCATGATCCATGCCCGTACCATCACCCATTTGCGGGAGGCTCAGTCATCCATGAAGGCAGCGGCAGATAGAAAGAGGGTGAGGGCTCCTGAGTATCATGGAGGGGACCGTGTTTGGATATCCACTTGCCACTTGCATATACCTGGCTGCCGCAAACTCCTCCCCAGGTTCGTTGGTCCATACAGAGTTTCTAAAGTCCTGAATCCTGTGGCCTATCGCCTTTCAGTCCCTTCTGCTTGGCGCATTCACCCTGTGTTTCACACCTCTTTGCTCAAGCCCTGTCCTGGCCCTACCCGTATTGTTTCTCCCCCGGCCCCTGTTTCTGTTGTTTCCCCTGATGTTTTCGAGATTAGTCCCATTCTGGGGTCCTGCTTCCTTAAGAGTCGGTTGCAGTACCTTGTGGACTGGTTGGGTTATGGTCCTGAGGACCGGTCTTGGGTCCCTGCTCGTGATGTCCATGCCCCTCGCTTGGTTGCCCGTTTCCACCGGGATCACCCGTCCTGCCCACGGGTTCGTGGGCCTTTGGAGGGGGCTCTGTCATACACATGGGTTCAAGTCCACATGGTTCCAATGTCCGCACCTTACTGCCTGCCCATATGCTCCCAATTACCCGGCTGCAGCATGGTGGTCAGAACAGGCACCTCCGGAGGAAAGGAGGTCGGGACAGCCACCCAAGGTCAGTACATCCGTTGTTTCATTGGCAGTTGCCATGGTGCTGCACAATGCTGCATCGGGGCCGCCGGCTCGGCTTGTTTCTGCGTCGTGTGATCGGGAAAGGACGATCACATGCTGTTCGCACGGAACACGTGACGCGGAAACGGCAGCAGACACTTGTCACGTGACGCGTATCACCTGATTCATCACTGCGTTTAAAACCAGCGATGGTACGCTGACACAATGCTTCACAGCTGCTTCGTATCGAGGACTGTTTGGCATTTCATGGAACTTCACCTCTTAGCTATTTGACTACGGAAAGTTCACGGACCCTTTTTCTTTGGATCACGGACTAACTCATATTGATTTCCTGGACTACTGACCCTTGGCTGCTCACTGGCTTTTGTTTTGGATTTCCCTTGGATTTGTTCTGCTTACCGGTTTCTGATTTCGGATTGTTCCTTGGACTGCTTACGGATTGCCCCATTCTGAAACCTTACTCTTGGCACCCCGACCCTCGAGATGCTTACAGTGTTCCATCCAGAGTGCTACAGGACCCTTACGCCTCTTGCTGCTGCCGGATAATCTCTTGCCCCTGCCCTTTTGATCCACAATGGGGGGTTTGGTTGACATCCACCTATCTTCCGCCTAGGTAAGCCTGGTTACGTTTTACCTCTTGGTTCCCAAGTAATCACTGCATTGTCATTGCCTGATTCTTAAACCTTGCTTGCCTTACAGTGGTCAGGGAAGTCTCCGGCGTTCCTTGTTCCTGTTCTTTGGCACTCTACACCTGTGGCCTCAAGGATCGCACGGGGAGTTGTTAGTATCTCCTCATGTGGTACTTGGGGACGGAGGTCTTTATAATCTTCACTACCATCAAGACAGAACAATAATTCCATCTCATTCATATGAATAATACAATGTAGCCTCAACAATACGGTGGAATACAATGTACTCTGAAAGTAAAATTGGCCAATGATATTAACATTTAACATTATGTCACTCAATATTTTCATTTAGACCCAACTGATGGCTCCTCTTTAAATACATAAGATCTTGTTCCAAACGTAGTAACTTTTTGAAAATGAATGTTCTTCAACATAACTATTTTAAATCCTGTAAAGCATCATCCTTGGTTTGGTAGTGCTTCACCAAATGTGCTTTTCAATATTATGTTTAATGCAACTGTGATGCTCTATAATATGAGTCTTGCATTTCCTATTAGTCTGCCCAATATATCGAAGGCTGCAAGAACATATATTCATATAAACTATATTCATGCTATTACGATTCGCGAAGTCTCTTAGTGACCACAAATAAGGTAATCCTAAATCATTGGTTTTAGCAAGTACACAAAATAAGCACCTCTGTAATGTCCAGAAATAGAGTTGATGCCCCACATCTCTCAAATAGTTGTTTGTTTACTCGCTCTAGGTGTGATGTCATTATGCTTCATGAAATTGTGACTACAAGTGCTTTTTTAAAGCAAATATTGGTTCCTTTAAGATTTTGTGGAAGTATTGTTTCCAATACCTTTTCACAATGGATTTAATTTTGCATGAAAAGGTTTGTAAAAGTATTTACAAATAACAATTCATCAGCTTTCTCTTCTTTAGAATTGTGTTCAAACAGCACCTCACAATGATTATGTAATGTTCTTTTTGATGATCGTTTAACAAGAGAGCTTGGATAACCTTATTGATTAGTTTATCAGATAAACACTTAGCCTCTTTTAATCGAAGGACCCCATCTCTGGACATTACCCTTGTGCTTCTTCTGTGGTATGTAATTATACTTACCATACTAAAACCATTGATTTAGGAGTTCACAAATTATAACAGCATGAACGTAGTATATATGATGATATGTCCTTGTGGCCTTCGATATATTGAGAAGGCTAATAGGAAATACAAGGCTGTTAATACACAGCATCGTAGCTGCATTAAGAATAACATTGAAAAAGCATCTTTGGTGAAGCACTACCAAAACAAGGGTCACACTTTCCATGATTTACAATGGGTTATTTTTAGGAAAGTTTAAGGTAACAATCAGAAAATCATTAACACAAAGTTATTACATTTGGAACAACACCTTAATTATTTAACCATGAGTCAGCAGGTGAGCCACAATGAAAATATTGACGGCATAATGTTAAATGTTAATTTCATTGTCCAATTATTTTATCCAGGGTACATTACATTTGTTGTATTATCTATTTGAATGAGATAGAATTACATCAAATCTTGATGCAACCTTTGTTGCAGGAAATGTATCCATGCAGTTGTCGCTAATAAAGAATGTCAGTTTTTCAATCCAAATGTTTTTCGTTTCCCTACTTAATATGGCAAAGGTGGTACTCAGCACCTGTAACAGAAAATTTGATTTTATTATCTGGATGCTGCATTGCATAATTAAATATGGCAGCGATAGAACTTAATAGTGTGTAAGAAATTGGAGTCCCTTTTTTATCTATATGACGTCATCCCGAAACATACGTTTTAAATCTGGCGGTACAAGTATTTAAATGTGAAAATGTGGCAATGCATACATTACAACAGATGACTTCTAACTAACGTTAAGTTTCTAAGAAGAGGATGTGCCGATTGACTTAAGGTACAGCATATTATTGTACACAAATTAGATCTTATTATCTGAATGTTGCATTGCCCTATTAAATATGGCAGTGATGGAATTTAACAGTGTGTTACAAACGTTTGTACTTAATTGCATCATAACACCATCATCACAACACATGCCTTTTTAATCAGATGGTACTTGTATTTAAATGTGAAAATGGGGAGATGCATAAATCGTAACAGAGGACTACTGACCTTAAGTTTCTAAGAAGGGGATGTGCCGATTGACTTAAGGTATAGAACATTATTGCGCATGAGTATCAGGGAGTAAGATATTATCGCCCCACTTGCTATTATGCTATAAACAGTTACCAAGCTTAATTGTGGTATGGCCCAATGCATTATTTGGCATATTATCTACCCTTTGGTCTATGCACAGATAATCATACACTGTATGGCTGTGGGGAATATTGGATGTCAGCAATGTATTTTAACTGCGCAAATTGAAGGACTGACCCATTGAATAATTTTGCATATTACAAAACTTAATTAAAGAATCAAGAATCAGGTGTGTAGTCTATGTTCAAAATATTTTAAATAATGGAACTTTGACAATGGAAGTTGTACAGTGTTGTTTATTCACTTTGTTGCAATTTGTTTTTAAATGTTTTTTTTCCCCAACCCTGTTTTACCTGCTTTACAACAGAAACTTGGGCCGGCAGGTTAGCTCAGGGGCAACGCCTCTGTTTTGGAACCAAAAGAGTGCATAGCAACATAGGTTTGAATCCTGGTCTAGTTAGAAACTGGTTTCCGGTATTAAGCACATGATAAAAGAACAATTGTAATTATAATAATTCAGGAGGCAAAATGTTGGAAACTTAGCACAATCAAAGTGTGTTTTTTGTTATTAGCGCACACAGGAGATTGTGATCCTTAATGAATGTGTGTCACATTGAAAGATTCCAATACTATGAATTGAAGTGGGGGCCAAGACATGTTTTTTCCCACCATGTGTTCCAAAAGGAGACTAATCTTCTCATACAGCTGAAGAATGTCCAACATTTGAAGTATAGAGGATAGAAACATGTTGAGTGTTGTATTACCTGATTTTCAGCGTGTTTTACCTGCTTTTCAACAGAAACCTCAGGAGACAAAATGTTGGAAAATGAGCACAATCAAAGTGTCGAGAACTCATATCTTCAAGAAGTAGGCATTACATACATTCCCAGGTACTTATTATTTGACCGAATGTAAATGTTAATATATTTTTAATAATTTGAGAGAACATAATTAGTCACTAGATACTTAAATTTCTGTTGAAATACACAGGGAGATTGTGATCCTTAATGAATATTTGTCATGCATGTATAAGAGATTCCAGTTCTAGGAATTGAAGTGGGATCCCCACAAAAAAAGAAATCTGACCATATGATCCAAAAGGATATTAATCTTCTCATACCACTGAAGAATGTCCACATTTGTAGTATAGAGGACAGAAACATGTTGAGAAGCATGCACAGCTGCCTGCTGTCCTGCGCCTGTTCTATCTTTGAGAGAAGCATGCCTTGCAGCACGTTACTGTGTCATGTGTCTTACCTCAACTGAAAGTGACTGTTCTTCTGACAATTAACTTATTAAAGTTATTAATTTGATAAATTAACAGATTGAACAATCTGTTTTATTCACTTTTGGATATCCGTCATAACACCAACCTCTCTGGAATATGTAGTGAATTGACTCTGCCTCCCAATCCTTACCTTAAAACGCAATCCATCTTCCCTCATTTACACCTCACTGTTCCATAAACATTCTAGTGTTGCAAACGTGGATGCGCTTTACGGTTTGAAAAAAATATTTTAATACACAATGCAATGCCGAAATGGATATTTCTTTTAATGTTGGCAAAACTAGATGCATTATTAGGAATTGAAAAGACATTTTGAGAAAACGTATTTTGAACTAAAACTATTAAAATACAGCACATTAAACCAGATGAAAAGCTGCATATTTAAACATTGTGAATTGCAGGAATTGACAGGGTGAAGGGTGTAAGTGCGTGTGTGTAATTATGTAGCAGGGGATTGGCACCCCTAGAAGGTAAAATTGGGCGTTTGGGATATTAGAAAAGGTGGACTGTGAAGGGAATCTGACGTATATTCAGGAAGACGAAAATTTGAAAAAGAAATCAAAACATGTTTGGGATGATTTTTTTCTTTCACTTAATTTTAGTGTATTTCATTTGTAACACAGACATACTAATTTGTATATTTATGACAATAGCACATTTTCACCCCAAAAAGTGTAATTTTCTCCCATATGCATTTCTATAGACTGAGGAGTCGTTAACGCAAGATAATGATCCTCCATCAAGTTATGGCCAGAGGTGAAGTGGAGGGCCATAAATTGGGGATGGGTCATTATCTATGTGATAATGACTCCTTCCGAGGACTATAAGGCTATTAGCAAATAGTGGTAATGCATTGTTTGGAGTTTTGGTGGTGAAGCAAAAACTCTTACTTTAATACTGGGTAAAGTAAATAAGCAACTGAGTTACTAAATTAAATGTGATTGTATTTTGTCATATTGAAATGACATAGTTCTAATGAAGTAAGCATTTAAATAGCAAAATTTGTTGAACTGAAACGAGTCGACAAGAGCCTACATTTGGTGGCATGATACATGATATGATATAACATGGCATTTGTAACGCAGCTATACACAAGTGTTTCAAGGCGCGACAAAGCAAGGAGTGGGGAACAGAGGGAGGACAGAGACAACAATCTCACTAGGCCAGGTGACATTGAGATTGCGCAAGTGCACGGGAGGGGGAGGGGAAAAGTGCCAGGGGAAAGGGGAGGGTGCAGTGCTGTACAGGGGATCAAAACAATAACAAGAAGTGCGGCCAGCAGGTGGCAGGTGCAAGGGTAAGTGCAGACAGCAGGTGTCCAAAAGTGCAGGTAGGGGGACTGTAGGGTTACAGATGCAGACCCATGTGCAAGGGTTTCATGGAGGCATTGTGGGTGTGCTGATCGGCAGGTAGGAACCTGGGCCTGAAATCAGAGGGTAGCCCAGTGATCAGTGCAGTATCAGACAGGAAATCAGTAGGGCAGAAGAAGAAAGAAGGCAGAAGCAAAGAGGAAGGCCTTGAGGTGCTTCCCGAACCAGGTATGGTTCTCCTGGAGTTTCAGAGAGGCAGGGAGGCAATTCCAGAGGGTTTCCTTTCTGCTCGTGTTCTGCATGTGAGTGAAGCTTGCACTGCTGCTGTTGGTTGTTGTACCTGTTCTCTGTGTGAGAATGACAGAGTCCTCCAGTTTAATCTATGTCACTATTTCCGAAAACCTCTGGTATTCAATGTGATCAATCAATGGTGAGGGGGGCTGCCCAGGGTTAATCTGGCCAACTGAGTTATCAAACCCATGCCACAAGACTTCAACCTGTTCCAAAGATGAGCATGTTGTTCTGGAACTATCCTCCCAGCTGTAACATACTTCAGAAGTACTTTGATAATGAAGAAAGAAAGAAAGAAAGAAAGAAAGAAAGAAAGAAAGAAAGAAAGAAAGAAAGAAAGAAAGAAAGAAAGAAAGAAAGAAAGAAAGAAAGAAAGAAAGAAAGAAAGAAAGAAAGAAAGAGAGAAAAGAAAGAAACCAAGAAAGAAAGAAGAAGACGACGCCTCAGTGAGGTTAGAGCTAAGATAAAGGGAAACATTAGATGGTTATGGGGATTAGTGAGAAACAAGTATGAGAGAAACTTTGGTATTGGATAACTTGGGCATAAGGGGTATGATTAAAGGGCTATGTGGGAAATGAGAGCATAAAGGATGGTGAGTAGAAATAGGACTTTGGAGGCTATAGGAAAATACAGGTGTGGAAAGAAATTGAAGAATTTAATGAGGTTTGCAAGAGGAACATGTAAGATTGGTTATGAAAGAGTGAGGAGGGGGAGACAAAATGAGGACATAGATTAAATGATTGATAAAGATACTGTGGGTGTAAAGGAGAGATGGCATGTGTATCAAGAAGATGAGGAACACATGGTGAGGAGTCAGAGCAAGAGTACACTCGTCACAGGGATATGTGAGGTTTAGAAGATGGGGTCGTAAAAGAGCATGAGGAGATACGACTATGTGAGAGCACAGAGAGGTGATAGGCAATATGGGAGCTCAGGAACAAATGGTTGCTGTTGCAGTATGAGGTGAGGAGTGGAAAATGGTACATTGGTAATGGGTGAAAAGGACACAATCAGAGGAAAATGTACATATTTCAATCACATTCTGATCCATAGGCCTGTCTAACTCCTCGGTCCTGGGCCTCTTCTTCAAAGGAAGTCCTGTCTCCAGAACAGAGCAATGTGGGGCTATCTTGGCTAGCACCATTTCCTGGCGGTGACTGGTCTTGCACTGTCCTTGACACGCTTCACTTATGGCAGTCATGATGCGGTGGCTGTCTACTTTAACAGGGTTCATGATTTGACTTGTCAATGTAAGTTACTTAATGAAGCTGCAGCCTTGCCTAAAGAGGCAGCTGGATGGTTGTGCAGAAATCAAGAACAAAAAAATATTTCAATTAATTTAAAAGGCAATCAATGAAACCACACTCATCAATGTAAAATACGGTAAGCTGGTCAATGTGTGATAAACGACTCAGACTGAGAAATAAACAAACAAAAAAAAAGCTGCAACTACTTCGGGCACAGAAATGTTTTTATTTCCCAGAGAAATACAGTTATTGAGAGAGCCAAACTCAACAACAGAGGAATTGAATTCCAGAATCGAGTCGCTACACTGAGATGGTCTGTTTTCCATTTGAACAATTTTGGCCCCTGGACATAGAGACATGTACAGCTCGTAACGATGGGAAATCCAAACCTCATCTAATCACCTCTTATCACATACATCCTCGAAGCCGACCGAGGGGCCAAGCTCTTCACTAAATTAGATTTTCAAAGGGTCTATCGCCTTATTGGCATTTGAGATGAGTGACCCCTTTTCAGGACCCCTTTTCAGTCATTTTGAATAGAGAGTCATGCTCTTCGTTCTGGAAAACGCTCCTTCTATCTTTCAGTGTTTTATGGACCATATCTCTGCTGACCTTCTGCTTCATACAGTCATTGTATTTGCATTGACAGTATTTTACTTTTCTGGTTACTTTGCTTAGTCCTCATAGTGCAAGCAAGATCTGAGTTCCATCATATCTTTCTCTGGAACAAAAAATAATGAGGCTCCAGCTGGGGATTTGGACTCTACTATGAGACTGTTCCGTAAAATATTTTGTAAATACTCCCATGAAGCTTCCGTCTCAGCGTTGGGCAAGTTATACATATAGAAATTTGGAGAGCAATTCGGTAAGGCTGTTTGAAAAGGGCAGTAAGGCAGCTTGTCTTTTAATTAGTCTTGTAATCCTCTAGGAAAAAGCGTGATGAAAGCATCATTGCGCCAGGATGTGTCAGTGGCCTACTTCGTAAAAAGTGTGGCTTGAGTCCGTACATCATGGGGTCCTTGCTCTGGATTGGCAAGGAATCCTGAGCAGAATGTGTAAGTTCAGCCTGCACGAGCAGGGCCCTTGGGCTTTTGACAAAGCCAGAGGAATTATCCAGGACTTGGCTATTTGTAGTAAAAAGAGGAGCGCCCAGGCTAAAGCGCTCCCAGTAAGGTGCAAATCATGTTCCCCACCTTAGAATGGTCTGAAGGGGGAAAAAGGACTTGAACGTTAATTGTATGGTGCATGCATCAATACATTATTTGAGCTTCTTTGGATTCCCATCGAATTTCCCACAGGACAAAGGTTCTCGTAGTGCGTCATGTGGTGGTATATTTAACGTGGTAACCAATTGGAATAAGGTTGCATTCTCCAACTTCAAGGTCTGCACCTCTGTTGTGAGGGATTGGGCAGCAGTAACAAACTCCTGTAATTGGTCCACGGTGACAGAACCACAGAACCTATCAGTTGCTACCAATGTACCTGAGTGTTGAAGCCTTCTGGTTTGCAGAGGTATTTTTCATTTTGGACAAATATGGCAACTTCTCCACACAGCCAGACCACCTGGCAATAACAGGTGGCCGGTACAGCCTGATCGAATGCCTGGGAAAAACCCAACTTTGAGAGAGCAGGACTAGAGCAGGACTGAAGGAGCTGAACTGTGAGCCTCCAAAATGAGGGTACAAGGACTGTAGTGACAGGACAGCGAGGGTCCAGATGAGGGCACAATATAGGATGGACCCAGAAATGCTGGGAGGAGTAGGCCTGGAGAACCAGGAAGCAAGACAAAAAAGGTAAGTATTAGAAAGGACTCACATGAACAGCATCTTCCCAAGAAAATCCCTAAGCATTACAAAGCAAAGGTAGTTCTGATGTATCGGATTAAGAAGCTCTGCAGGATCTGAAACCACTGTTGTGATGGTGCATGTGTACGCGTGGTATGGGTGCCAACTTAGGTGAGGCACATACTGTGCATACACTGCCATCTTGAATTGATCACAGCAGCAAATGTTACGGCACAGAGGATGTCACTGGTAAGGGTGCCCAGGGAACCAGACTGAAAATAAACGCAAGTAGATAATTGTGAAACAAGCCCTGACCGATGATCTAAATTCCAGAAATAAGGAACTGATGCCCTAGATATTTGACTTTGAGAAGACCTCCAAGATGTCCTAAATTTACATATGAAGATGGAGGATCTAGGTTGTCAATCAGGGCACTAAAAGGAGACCTAGTCATCATAATATATGAAGGGGTGTCAGAGTAACTCCTCAAGAAACAGAATGGAATATCAAGGACTTGTGCCATGAAGAAAAGTTCAGAAGAAAACAACTGCCAGGTGGCAGTAGAACAAGCCCCCCATCTAAATACAGATTAAAGTAGATCCTGCTTAGCTTTGAGGAATATTCGGATATCAGAGGAACCCCTGATGTGCACTCTTGTAAACAAATATTTCAGTGCTGCCTCTAACTATTTCCGGGTATGGATTCAATATTCAAAACAAGGGAGATAGAGGCAAGTCTGTTCAGTGGGGGGAATCTGAAAGTGAGATCACTTCTGGTGGTTAAAAACCATTTTAATCTTCATACATTTCAATACATAAACATAGACAAATTGACAGAGAATAAATGAGCTAAAAACCAAAATGTAGGTTGAACAATCAACAAACTCAAATACACTTAAAAGTACAAAACTGCCACTGCTAGTGGCTACGGTATCATCACAAACAATTCTTAAGAAAATATTATTTGCCTACGGTTAATCATTTCTTTTACCAACCATAGGTTCTGCATACCACTTAGTCACTGATTGCATCAATTTCATAACTGTATTCACATTTCACAGTGTAATTTCTCAACATGTTTCAGTTCACAATAGTAATTATTCCAGAACATTCTTCAGGAGTAGAACCCTGGTGTTTGTACAAGCATCTGGCATGTCTTAATGCATTGACGGGGAAAGTTTCTGTGCAGTGGTGTCCACCCCTAACAGACAAAAACAAAACACAAGGCACTGGAGTAAGTTGTACATTCTCAAGGTTCCAGTAGTCCCCATCATTGGGGGGTAAAATACCTACCCACAGTATGCATTATTACCTGCATAGGATTTTGAGAGGGCAACATTGTTCAATGTAACAAACGGGAGATGCTCATGGCGTTCTTCCTGGTGCCTATCAAATAGAAAAGCATGTATATTTCATGCTTAGGGTGTAGCAAAAACCAAACTGAAGAGATAGCTTCCAAGTTTTTTACATAGTCATATTCTCCTTTAAACGTAACTTTAAAATGGTCTTTAACCACTGAAAGTGATCTCACTTTCAGATCCACTGAACAGACTTGCCTCTATCTCCCTTGTTTTTAAAAGCTTTGAGGAATGCCACCACTTCACTCGTAGCTACACCACATGAGGGAATCCTTAAAGTACCAGCTGCCAGGCAAAGACCTGGACCCGGAGAATGGTATACAGCACAATAGGTCAACTATGCAAGCTGAGACTGTCTGAAACCAACCAAGAGAAACTGGCCCCCCTGAAACAGTAATTCCCTGCAGCAAATACCACTGTGAACCAGGCAAGTGGTCTTTGAAGAGCTGACTGAAAGAAACAACAGATGTGCCTTTGCATAAAGTGGACAAAATACAATTTATAAAATAGTGGGCCTAATTATTCATCACTGATATACACAATAAGTTCAAAATAGGGCAACCATGACCTAGCATATAATGGCTCAGACAGGTGTAAAAGCCTAGCAATAGAAGAAATGGAAACACCTCTAAATGAACATAATTGGAGAACCCAGGAGAATGACATAGTGACAGCCCTAGCTGGAATGAGCTGGAACTCAAATGGGCAGTATTATATACAACCTGTAAAGGTATTACTTTCAAATTAAGATAACTACCACATATTAAGGTCCCAATGGTTTGAATCCTAAAATGGGATTAGTGGATTGCAAACCGTAGAAACACCAATGTACTGTAAAGACAAAAGTCAAGTCAGCATGATAGATCCAAGTTATGTAGAGTCACTGGGCCTAACCCAGTATAGACAATCTTGTGTTGATAATTGAAGAACATAGTTCTAGAGGAGGCATGTTATCACAGGCTGAGCGATAAACTGAAAAGCTTTTTAGCTTTAGTAGTTAATCGATCTACCACCACATCAGCATTGTTAAATTTGACTCTACAAATTGATCAGCAACAAATGCTTAGGAAGGCATGGGGCTTGCATCCAATAGAGAAACAAATGGCAAACATCCTTAATACCAACACTGAAACCAATATGGGTTAAGATTTGCAGATTGGTGGAGAGAGAACCAGAGAGGGAAACCTCAGAGGAATGCAGATCTCTGTTTATATTCGGGCAGGCAAAACATTATGTGAAGAAATGCCTATGTTAGCAGAAAAGGCCAGTAGCTGATTGTGATGGGTGGACAGCAACGGAGGCTAGTTTCTTTTGTATATCACCAAAACACATCTGACTGCCATATACTCATATACTCTGGAGTTTGTTACAGATCGTTTGGGTTATATTTAGTATCTTGTGGTATTTTGTGATATTTTTGGTATGGTGGCATTTTCTTATCCCTTGGCAATATAGTGTGGTAAACCTATTGGGGTATTTTAATAGTGGTGAGACTAATTTCAAAACACTGCCTAATAAATATTTCACCAGGGTTACTAACGGTAAACATATACTGGACGCAGTACACTCTGAATATTAGTTCATGCTCTCCTCACTCTTATGCACTTTTGGCTGTGTTTCAAATAGAGTAAACATGCAAATGAAATTGAACACATTCATTCAACCTCTCAGAGTAAAACAATTTACTCTGACTAACTTTGCTTTGCTATTTTTCTTACTACATGTATACATCTCTATGCATGCCAACTCAATGAGACTGAATGCAAATAAATACACTGAGACTTCATTACCTTTTCAAATTATTATTCTTTATCAGCAACTACACATGAATGACATGTGTGCCCACGTTGTAAAATCAAATGTAACCAAGGTTTTAACTGTGATAAAGTGCAGAGCTCTGCCTGTTGTCGCCTTTGACTTCGCAACAAAGCTGGCAGCCTAAGTCACTCTAACTTGCAGCAAAACCTGGAGAAATATAAACATAGTTTAGCATGCACGTTTAAATTCTTATTATTAATGCAGCACTTAAAAATGAACTGAATTACTTAATCTATGCTGCATAGTTTCAAACATCCACTTTACACCCCTCCCCCCACTTAACAGTAACAGCATAATTATCTAGGTTAAACTGGTGATATTCCCTGACTCATCTTGGGAGTAACTTACAAAGTCTTTCCCCAGCTTTTCTGCTTCCCGCGCTCTGGGTCAATCACAGGTAAGGTTGCTCGAGACTGCAGCTCTTCCAAGAAATTCCAACTCAAGAGACAGACAGCCCAGAAGACAGTCTCTCAAGAACCAGCCTTCTGCTCCCTTTGTCAGTGAGTGAGAGAATGACCCAGCCCTCTCTGCCTCAAACCTTTTTTCTCAAACCTATTTGTCACTCAAAAAACACCTCCCATTGATAACTTATCTCGTTAAAATAGCACATGATTTCCTTTGTGCCTTTACACGAGATATGAACTGCATTGTTAAAGAGAATTTGTTGCATTTCCCCGGCGCTTCCTGCCCATAGACAATGCCATATCTTTAGCAGAACGGATCTCACATTCCACATCTTACAACAAAGCGCAGCTTTCAGCCTGCATGTTTAAAGTGTTTTTCTTTTCCATTTCCAGAGCATCATGCATTTCCATCAATCTGCATCCAGTTTATAGCATGAACTGGTTTGCACTAAATGTTATTATGGAAGTCCATTACATGTTAAATAGGGTTAGGTTAATTAGTATATTAGTTTCATGTTAGATTCATTTTTTAAGTGCAACCCAGCTCATTACAATAGCATCATGGAACAAAGTGATCATTTTCTAGTATGTGTTCTGTGCATTGGCATCTATTTAGATTCAGACTGAGTCTCATGCCCTTGATTCACATATATGAGTCTCACACCCTTGGGCCTAGTTAAAATTCAAACCTTCGCTAAAATGGGAATGTTGAAAGGCAGAGTCTGGATGTTTAAATGCAGAGCCTAGAATCCTACAGGTTGAAGGAGATTGTATGTGCCAGTAATTTTCCAGAACGTGGGATATTCCCATGAACGCCAAGATCATACCTGAATCTATTGGATCAGTAGATGAAGCACCTTTCACCTCAGGGGAAGGTCAATGTGAAGCAGCTGATATAATTATGGTAGCCAAAGTTGGACATGCATAGGAGATCATGTTTGATATTATTGGGTCACATGGGTTTCCAATAATACTAGGGTAGTCTGGCTTTAGGGTCTTTTGGTCACTCCACTTCAATCTACTGGACTGTGAATTGTGCCATGTGCAAACAGTCCTCTTTCTTTGTCCTTACCTTCAAAAACCACAGAACACTGTGGAGCGGGCTGCAGAGTCTGGCTGCAGAGGCTTTTGGTCACTCCACTTCAATCTACTGGACTGTGAATTGTGCCATATGGAAACAGTGCTCTTTCTTTGTCCTTACCTTCAAAAACCCCAGAACACCGCAGAGTGGGCCATGGAGTCTGGCTGCAGAATCTTTGGTCTTTGGGCTCTGCGGGCCCTGCAACCTGCCAGACATTTGGACCATGAGAACTCACCTCTGATAAGCAGAGCGAAAGAAAAAGCAGCCTGCCAGCTAACATCGACTGGGAAATCGAAGTCAAAGCGCGGGTAAGAGACCTTGTTCATCAGCGACCTCTGGGATAACTGTGACTGTAGCGTTCACAGTGCGAGTGGGAGACTGCGGGAGTCTGTGGGGGACTTAACCCTTTGATCCCGCTCTCTATATGAAATACGCACCTTGAGCTGCTTCTTCCTTCCAGCTTGAGAGGGAGACTGCGGGGGGCTGTTCCCATTTCATCCCGCTCACAATACAAACTCTGCCTTCTGGACCAATTCTAAGCCTGCATACTGCACTAACAACACCTTCTCTCGTTCCTTTGTTTCCCCACCTTCACGACCTTTCCTCCCTCCACTACCTCCAGCCTCACCCTCCTCTTCCCTCCCCCATCCCTGTCCTAAAGCCACTGAGAGCCCATTGCAGCGAAACCAGCTCCACATACTATGCAACGAGCAGAAATGGTCTCGCTCTCAGAATTCTCAAAGAGTGATGCCAAATTGGAAACAGTGAAGCCACACACGTTGCACCTTATACCTCCCCCCACAAAGGATGCGCACAAAGATATCAAAAGCCCTACCAACAGCGAACTAGAAAAAGAAAGCTTGAAGGGGCCCATAGGGGACCCTCACATATGGAAACAAGACACAATCACCACACATGAACTGATACGCCAGACACAAGGTTGTATTCCCAAAAGCTAGGGTTTATTGCAAAGCAAATAGTCTCAGTTGGCCAACTGGGTCCCACACCCCGCGACTTGTGTTTCCAGACCTCGGGGGACGCAAGGGGAGAGACACATTCCAGGCCTTGCTATCTCCTAGTTTCTATTTGTGTACTGGGGGTCAACCTGCTCTCCACGGCTCTACAGGGCTCTACAGGGCTCAGAAAAGGGGGACCGCAAAGAAGAGCATAATTCAAGCCATTTAATGTTCGCTTCTAACATTTCTACTGTATTAACGAGACTAGCTGGCACCTGTGTACTGCTTAGAATGCCTCGCTGCTTACTTCCAAGAATTTGTGAGGGAGGAGACCGGGCATTTCTGTCTGGGTTGCTGCGTAATGTTTCAACAAGTCTCTCGCGACCTTGCACTTTACATGAACAATGATGTACTAGTGGAGCAGAATACGTTTTCAGCAAAGCAGTTTTAACAGAAAGCAGAAGGCAAACGTTAGAAAACAAAATGGCGATTTCAGTCACTTCAAAATGGCCGCACTTCAGTCAAGCTTATGACTATATATTTCTAATACTAAACACATGAGGCGGTTGGTCTTCGGCCAACAAAGTACATTGCTTTCTGATTGAGAGGTGTCTACTTTTTCTGGACTGACAAGCTGTTTCACTCTAGAGCTGCAGAGCCAACAAACCTGCATGGAAAAGGAAGATATCAGTGCAGCTCCATCGGCACACCTCTCTATTGCAAACCAACTGGAACCAAGCAGGAAGAATACTAGCAACACACATGCTAAGTATGTATAATTCAAAATAAAGTATATGGATTGTATTAAATAATTATTCTACACTGATCCTTTGCTTATCTCACTTGGTCCACAGATTTTTAAAATGAGGTTAATCTAAATAAATTCATGTTCCATGAGGCATCACACTCTGTGGTTTATATAATAGGTTCTTACCCAATGCCCATGAAGAAGGGGATACCCATCCTTTGGTTTGGACACATATACTCCTTAACCATAAAAGAAGACAACGTAATTAGGAGATATTTGGCTGAGAATGTGCATAAGGTGTTAGGCACTTAACATAACTGGCGAGGGCTTCTGTGGTTTTTGGTTCCCAAACTGGGGGATGGCGCGGGGGTGAAGCTCTGTGCCATAACCATTAGAAAAAGATCTCTCCTTCCACTAATTTGAGTTATCATTGACCATGTATGATCTGCAAAATACCTTTCAACATTAGATCCCATAGGGAACTATGATTTGATGCAAATAAAAATGGGGACAAATGGTAAAAAACTGTTAATACTAAGTACAGACATTTACTATTGCGTAATACCCTTCAGGCTTTGTAATGACACACCCATATTTCAACACCTGCTCAATGACATAGGGCCTCATTACAACCCAGGCGTTAAGGGTTTAACGGCGCCGTCGGCACCGTTAAGCCTTAACGCCTGATTACCATTTTAACGCCTGCTTTTAGCAGGGGTTAAAATGCAAGGTGCTAACCGGCCTTGGTGCTAATTACGGCACCGTAATTTACGGTGCCGTAATTAGCGCCTTCCCCACTCCCATTATGCCCTATGGGGCAAAAATGGGAATGGGGAAGGGTAAATGGGGAATGGGGCGGTAAATCCGCCATCCACCATGGTGTAAACAGAGTTTACACCATGGTGGTAAAGTAGGGAACATACCGCCCGGGTTGTAATGAGGCCCATAGTCTGTAATATTTTGGATGCTTTCGTCTTTGCATATTTGGATGACATTTTGGTATTTTCGAATTCCTTGGGCTATCATGGACGACACATGTGAGAATTTCTGTCCAGATTTTGGAAAAATCATCTGTTTGCTAATTTTGAGTGATAATTTAAAAATACATCAGTTAACATTATAGGATTCACATTTGTACTGACAAAATTAGCATGGATGGTGGGAAAGTAAAGGCAGAACTTTAATGACCTGCACTTAAACAGTGAACAAAATACAGATATTCTTGCAATTCTCCTACTTTTGCAAATGTTTTATTAGCAATTTTTCTAAACTCTTGAGACCCATCTATGCTCTTACCAAGAAGAGTATAAAGTTTCTTGCGATCAACAAAAAGAAGAGGCATTTTCTTTTTTCAAGAATGCTTTTACATCAGTACCCATACTTCTATACCCAGATCTGAGTTTACCATACTTATAGTAGAATATGATGGCTCTGCATTAGCTATTGAGGCAATTTTGCCTCATAGAGATGCAATCTCAAACAAGTTCGTTCCAATTGCTTTTTTTTTAAGGGTTTCATCTTACACAGAGAAACATTAAACTAGTTATTACAGGTAATTACTAACGATCAAAGAGACAAAGAAGCGGCACTACTTGTAAGACATGAGCACACCTGTTATGATATGGACCAATATTAATATCCCAAAATTGGGATATTACCCAATTTGGGAATAAAATGTGCTATTTATCGTCAGGCAAAATAGATGTTTTTTTAGGTTCATCTTAGAAATGGGTTACAGATGGAGCAATAGATAATGAAAATCCCAAAGGCCTGTCCAGGCTGAATGAAATTATGAGTGAATTGCCCACCACAGCATGGTGTCATAACTATGTTCACGATAAGCTTGGAGGCTACCATCACAAAAGATTTGGAAATGGAAGATGAGGAAACCTAGATAGAGAAACAATCACAGCATAGAATAATTATCCAAAATGTGCTATTCAATAAAGGAAGATTGTTCCTTCCAGAGAATGTATCTAGAACATTGGCATTGGACATGTACCATGACAGTCCCTTGGCAGGACAACCTGGAATAACAAAAACATAAAATTGCTTAAAATAATGTTTGTTGGAAAAGCATTAAGAAACAATTAAGTATTATGTTTAGTTGTGTTCACTTCTACACATGCTACCATATCATGACAAATCACAACAGGCTTATTTCACTCATTGACAACAACTCTGAAGCAATGGGCTCAGATTTATGGATTTCACCACAGAATGATTGAATCATTTATTGATTTCACCATTCAGCTATCTCCTTAAGGATTCACCAACATTGGATTGGTAGTGGACTTGCATTTTGTAAGCATACAAAGGTTGCCAGCAGCCATGGGGGTTGGGCTAAGTAATGATAAAAATAGCAATTAATTTAAATGGACTCCAGGAAATAATAATTTTAGACCAAGAATCACAATTTATATCCAGATTTTGGTATCTGTTTTGGAATTCCTTGTAAGATGCAACACATCTTAAGCATACCATCCTCAATCAGATGGTCAAACAGAAAGGGTAAACCATTCACTATACAATTGTCTGTGATGTTTCATTACCCAGTGTCAGGACGACTGGGATAAATGGATACCACTAGCAGATTATGTCGTTAACACCTGTGGCAGTCCTCCATGAAATGCTCACAATTTTTGGCACCGCATGGCACACATCCGGCTGTTTTTCTAAAAATATCTACTAATTCATCAGTATCTGCTTTCTCAAAATATTTAAAGAACATTAAAAAGAAATTAAAAGAAGTAACTGCCCATTTTAGGGAAGCAACTATATTGTGGTACAAGTTTGCAGATAGGAAGAGATCCATCCAGACCAAGTGTGAATAAGAACAGCATTATAGTTATTTGAATGTTCCAGGGCTTTGCCCCAAATATGCACCTAAATACATAGCCCGCAATGAAATAATTAAGCTAGTGTATCCAATGCTGGTAAAATTAAAATATCACATTGATGTAAAATGTGCCAGTTTCTTCATATTTCTTAGATAAAACCAGTAGTATCTTTTTGCCAAGTCTTCTAAACTAAAGAAGAAGTAGAGGTAAACTACAGTATTTAGTTCACTGGGTGGGATAGGAACCAAAAGAACACACTTGGGAACTGGCGGCTTTGTTCACATACACCTGTAGTTAAACAATTTTACAATACATTCCCTCACAAACCAGAACAATTAAGATGAAACATAATGTTGGGGGTTAGAGGGGGTATCGTGACGATTTGAAAGAAAATGAAAAAAGCCTAAGTAATGTTCAATGAGTGAGGAAATAGAACTATGGTATGAACCTATAGAGGTAGGAGAGACTCCACTCCAAGATAGAAGCCGAAGACAACTGATTAATGAGACCTTTCTGGAGTAGAAGCACTTCCAAGTGAAGTTTATTACCCCCTTTATAGCCAAAGAAGAAATCAGAATAGATGTCAGACAATGATTCTTCTTCGTTGATAGCTTTTGTTTTTAGATTCTGTCTTTGTCATATGGACCTGGTTGGACCTCAGACGGTTGACCTGTGGTTTGCTTACAACTTCTTTATCCAGTTTCCTCACTTACACCACGTTTACTCACTTGATGGACTTTATTTTTGTTGCTCTCTATTGTTGTCATTTTCACAATCCTTTGTTGGAGGGAGGAGGGGTTCCCGAGTGTTAGTCCTTCAAAGACTTGCATGATCGAAGTCTTCACATTCTGCCCCATGACATGTGTGCCTCCTTTCCCTATTTGGCCCCCCTCTTGCAGGGTAGACATTACTTGGACCTGTACAATAGTGTTCTTTCCCATTCTTCCTCCACGGTATATATATTTATTTTTCCCAGTCTTCTTGTTTCTTGCTGTATCACCCTTGCCAATAGGCTTTCCAGCCTCACACATTTTCAGAGATCTTACCTTACACTCCCTCATGCTAGGTCATTCTGTTTTGGGGCTTTTCAAGTACCTTGAGCGTCTTACTAACCTGGATATTTTTTCGTTTTTTTTTTTTTTAACCAGAGGTTCAAAACTTTATTCCCTCCCCATTCAGAGAGGTTTTTTGCCTGTTGTTCCTGTGGTTCAAACGACAGAGAGGGTGTATTTGAACTATATTTCCGGTATGGCTCTAAGTTTGTATTGCAAATGCACTGTGCATACAGAATTCTGAATAGTCTTTTACTAATTCACCCTCACTCTTCTAGTATTCCAGTCCTGGAATAGGGCCTCTCTTGATTATTTCTCTTCTCCCCATTATGGATCCCTTTTCCTGAGATTTGTGGACCAGGTGATCCTTAGTGAGGTGATGGAGAATTGACTGTCAAACATTTTCCCAAGGGACTGCTGTCTATTTCCCTAGCGGCTCCCCGAATATCATCATCTCCTCACTTCTCCTTCATTGTGTCATTGTTGGCCTTTAGTCCCTCACTTCTTCGACCATTGCACCCTCATCTGCCCTTTATTTCCCAACCCTCTCTGGACCTTCTTTCTGCCTGCATTGGCTCATCGCCCATGTACTCCCTCATGCTCCCATTATTCTGTCATCTTCCACTATTTCTTTATTGTACTCTATCACCTCATTTCACCTTTAACCTCTCATTTTAATGTTAATCCTAATTCCCTGTGATCTGGCACATATTCCATAATTCCCATGCTCACTTTATTTCCCATTATCCCTTTATTTCCACAACACGTTCCTCCTCCATTCGCCCTCTGTAACAGTATCTACAATGACTCACTATGAGTCTCACTATTCCCTCATCTCCCAGTATTATGTTATTTTCCTTTGTTGTCTCATACCACCATTACTGTTCCATCTGCCCTTTCTTCCTCCATGGGCCCCAAAGCTCAGTCTATGCTTCTCTGCCTGAGCTGGACCCCCCTCCTTTCCTGCTCTACACTGCAGACCTTGGTCCCCCTCCCTTTGTCATGGATTGTACGCCCTGTTCTGTCTGCTCGGCTCCTCGGCATGATATAAATAAAATGATTGAAATAACAAGAGCAGCCATAATTATTCCGTCGCCAGCTCCATCTGGAGTGGCCTGAAGACGGACACATGCGGCCGTCGCTTCCCCGATGTACTCAGATCCAGGGTCAGTCTGCGCTGCCTGGATCCACACTAAACCCTCCTCGGGGGCATTTTACATTTTCTCTCATGCCAAAAAACAACTTACTCAGAAATATAAATTTAGTCTTTGACTTTTACGATCTACCTCACAGATTCCTAATCAGCGCAGATGATTCACTGTTTTACCACCCCTGTGCTTCCTCTCTCTCTCTCTGTCTCTCTCTGCCACTCTCTCTAGCGCTCCCTCTCTTTCTCTCTCGCTCTCTCTCTGTCTCCCTCTCTCTGTCTCTCTCTCCTTCTATCTCAATCGTTCTCTCTCACTCTCTCTGTCTCCCCTCTCTCTCTCTCTTTCTCTCCCCCTCCCTCCCTCCCTCCTTCTCTCTCTCTCTCTGTCTCTCCCTCTTTCTCTCTCTCTCTCCCTCTCTACCTGTTCACTTCTCCCTCTGTTTATCCTCCTTCCTCTCTCTCACTTTCTCTTTCTCTCTCTCTCTCTCTCTCTCTCCCTCCCTGTCTCTTTCTCTTTGTCTCTCTCCCCTTCTGTCTATCTGTCTTTTTTTTTGTGCTCACTTTCTCTTTCTCTATCACTCCCTTTCTCTCCTCCTCTCTCTGTCCCTCTCTCTCCTGCTCCCTCTTTCTCCCTCTGTCTCCCTCTTTTGCTCTCTCTCTTCCTCCCCTCCTTCTCTCTCTTTCTCTCCCTCTCATTCTTTGTCTCACTATTTCTATCACTCTCTCTTCCGATCTGTCCTTCTAGCTCTCTATATCTTAGTTTTCCTCACTTTCTCCTCTCATCTTGCTTCTTCATTCCTATTTCCATGTTAAAATGCTCCTGCTTGCTCCCATATGTGTCTTCTTCCCCCTGAATAACTCGGTTCTTTTGCAAAATCTTTGTGGCCCTTGCCTTCTCATCACTGCACTTGCACGATCCGAATTGTCTCACAACCTAGTAGGGACATTATTGTTTGTCTTCTTCCCTGTTCATCCCAACCTTCACTTTCGCCCACCCCACTCTCCCTTCATGTTGGCTACTGTACTTGCATGTTCTGAATTGCCTCAGGACATATTAGGAACGATATTGTCTTCTCCCCTTTTCATCTCAACCTTCACTTCACCTCCTCCCCCTCTCCCCACATTTCTGTTACTGCACTTACACGCTCCGAATTGTCTCACGACCTAGAGGAACGTTATTGTTTATCTTTTTCCCTATGCCCCACAATCTTCACGTCCCCTCATCGTCTGGTGATGATTATAAAACGAAAAGATCTGATTTTTAGTCTAAGTAGTTTCAAGGAAGGGTGAAATTGATCAATTCTGAGTTCAGACGTTTGGGAGAAAAGTGAAGGTAATTCAATAATGGAATTATATAAATTTTTCCTGCACTGCCAAATTACAAGTTACGGTGAAATTACCACTGGCGTAATTACCAAAAGTGGAGAATTTACCTCTGCATGATGCTGGAGGTAAACCCTCCACTTTTCCTCAAAAATCGGCAATTCCTCCAGTGGTAATTCTACCAAAAATCCCTCCTTACCAACACTTGCAATCCTGTGTAAACCCATGGGACCAAGTGGCAGTACCGGTATCCAATTTTGACAGTAATTACAGAATTACAGCCAATCTAAGAATAAGGCCAAAGCATTTATTTTAAAGTGACTACTTGAACAAACCCCACTGACAGATTTGCTGTGACTTTTACAAACTGGCCGAAAGACCCCTTCAGATGAATGTAGAGTGATTGTGATCTGAAGGCATGAAAGTAAGGAAATTCCCCAGAAAATCTGTATATGTCAAATGATCAATCGCTTTAATGAAACATTTTGAGGTGTGAATCCCAAAAGCAAGAGCTGTGAGGACTTGAGCACCTTTGAAGAACTTATTCTCCTGCTATGGTAAATAGCAAGGCTAAATCAAACAGCCTTGATTACGCACTGGGGAGTGTGTAATCTCTCCCAGATATGGCTCTAAGAAATGCTCACCACCACCCCTACGTGCCTATCATTCTGCAAACTCCACCGGGTCTCATTCAAAGAAGATAGCGCGCTGCAGTGAGAGATGGTGCACTGTCTGGCAGTGATATGTCCTTTGGTGAAGTTGTGATCTCATTAAACGTCTTCTTGTACTGTGTGATGTGTCTCATTGCACTATAACAAGTCTGTTGATCTGTAAACTGGTGAATCTTTTGGGTTAGCGTGCAGCTACTCATATCAGTTATGCTTGACAATAGAAACAGCGGTGAACAGGCAACACAATAATTCCATAAGCAGAGACCGTTGTCTGCTTGTGGCTATGTGCACCCTATGAAAGTGAAAGCTGTCCACTCATTAGAACACAGCCCAGTCTGTGCTGTAGATGAGTATTGCATTTTCCTAGGAAATTCCTCTAATCTGAGATATTTTTGGATTTGCCCAAAAGAAGGACTGACACCCTTGAGCATGGTCATTGGGGAGAGTTCACTGTCTGGTAGGAACCAGACCCTTGCACGAACCTTTGAATGCCACATAGCTTTTAAGATGCCATCCTGAGATATATGTGCACTTGAGTCAACTTCAACAGTAACCACTTCTCATGTTAGGTGTATAGAAAATCTAACGGATATTATGATAAGTGAGATTGTTTAATGGTGCAGTGGGTGGCGCGTTGCCACTGGCAACGATGCTCAGGAGAGCATCGCAGGTAATAGTGCTGGCACAAATCTTAGCCAGTCTACAGGGCAGATAAGAAACAGAAGGAAGCGGCCAATGTCCTTAGCTGTACTTATTTTGTCAATAATTAATGCATTCATCATGAAAGTTCCAGATGATCAGTTGTCCAATGATGGGCAATGCTTTCGTTATCAGTTTAGAGTTAGCTGTGAATAAACATGCAGTGCCATTCTAACACTGTAAACAAGGATGCAGAAATGGTTGCCAATGCTATCACAGAAAAGCACAGTGCTCACCCGACAGTTATTGGCCTCATGTTCTGACAGGTGCCTCTAAAAAGAGATGGTGTCTCCAGAAAACCTGCTGGTAGGTTTCCAAAAATGCACCTACTTAATATACCCGGTAATTGCTGATTTGGAGGGCGAGCAACTTCCAGAATCCACGGTATAGAAGTTTGTCAGAAAACTCCATGTGGCCAAAATACACCCGAAACAATCTCAAATCAGAGTAATTGGAGAAGAACATTTTCCATGAGCGAGAAGAAATTCTACAATCCGATGATTACACTACTTGTACACATAAGAGCGCCAGGGGACCACTCTGGTGGTGATAGTGCATGGTACAAATATCCGTTAACATTAACATTAAAATAGGTATCGCAAATTTATAGTAGGCAAGAATCTCAGGACAAATCGAGATGCAGTCATATTTCCAACCAAAAGACCTGTCCTAAGAATGGTCCACTTGTCTCTAAATAAAGCATTGCAGATCCAACTGTTCATTCATGCCAATCGGGGTAAAGGCAGATAGGACATCTGTCCTGAACGCCTATGTTGTAATACATGCCGCCTACCACCCGAAATGGTTGGTGACTACTTAACCACCTCTATTACAATAAAACGAATATGGGAAACACCATGTCCATGTTCAATAAAATGGCTTCTCACCGAAGACATGTTATTCTTGGCTCAGATTGTGTGCGTGTCTTCTCTTCTGTACAACGTGGTTTAGCTTTTTCTGTTTGTGTTCCCAACACAACAATGTCCACAAGGGTCTCGTATGTCTTAAGTCACATTCTTAATGTTGCATGTTTCAAAATGCCTCACATTTGTATTCTTCCCAATTATGAGATGATGTGTGATGCCACCTTTATACTTATTATTATTGTTGTTAGAACAATTAAGGCATGGCTGTGTGCCCTCTTCCTGTGTACCTTGACCCTATTCGGTATCTACAGATGGCCTGCTGCTTCAAGAAGCATGTCCCTGGAGACTTATTTCTTATGTTGCTAACGGGGCTTGAGGTAAGCTGTAATGTAAACTTTTTTGTGGTTTCTGATCAGTTTGTTAGAGTAATTCATCAAATGTGCTGTCTGCCTGCTTAATCCAAGATGTGTCCTTGTAGCAACTATCGCGGAATTTAGTGTTTGTTAGTTCATTGTTATCAGGTGTAAAGCACTAAACTTTAATACAAGCATGGTACTGAAACTCAGAAGAAAGTTGTAGTATAGTGCCGGAATGGATGCTCTAGAATTGCACCTTCTGGAAGCACTATTGGAGGAAAGAGGAACATAGGCACCTAGTGCCCGCAAGGGAGCAGCCCAGGGGAAACTCTTGTGGAGAATACAACCCTCGAAGAGGATAAGCAGGCAGGAACCAGCAGGATTGTAGTTCAGATGAATTCCAATATCAGATGAAGGGGGGAAACGAAGACTGGAAGGCATACAAGTTATCCAGGGAGAGAGGAAACAGAAGAAGAGAACATGAGGTGACATTTTCCAGGATGAGGAAGGAACAATAAGAAGCAGGCAAAAAAAACGAAGGGCAGCATCTTGGGCTCACCTGAGCAAAGCAATGCGTCTTTCTGAAGGAAAACCGCTGCTTAAATGCATCTATAAGCCACGGGGACTCTGGAGTCTGTTCTTAATAGTGGCCGCCATCTTGGGCACGTCACAGAGAGTGTGACATTGCATATGCATCCTGGAAAACACGCCATCTTGGATGGAGCAGGGAAAGCGAGTACGCTGGAGGTGCCCCAGTTGCCATAGCGACCAGGCCTGCTTCAGTGGTGTACGGTTCGAATTCCTGATAGTTTGCTCCCTCCCTTGGACAGAGGCCCCAGGCTTCAAGAAGCAAAAACAATGGAAACGTCAAACAAGAAGGGGACCATGTACAGCTGAAGCTGGTTTCCAGGAACGATTGCACATTCCACAAATCTAGGAGATCTCACATTCAGGAACAGTAGGTGCCACAACAGGAAGAACCAGTCCCCATTGTTTCCTATGCAAGAGGCCAACAATGTGTAGCTTAAGCTGCGAGACTTGGAAAACAGGATGAATCCTGGACAAGGCTAGCAGAACTTGAAGCTGGTAGGCCACAGCTAAGACGGCAAGTAGGATCTTAAATGGACCAAAATAGTGTGGAGACAATTTCAATGAAGCCAGGTGTTTTGGGAGAAATCGAGATCAAAGCAAAACCATGCCACTAGGTCGGAGAACAGGTCCTTTGCTGCATTTACAATCGACATATCATTTTGTCTCAACCTGTGAATCTTCCAAGGTCTTTAAGGCTTTCTTGTGCCCATCTTGAATGTTGTTGATCAGAGCATCCGCAGAGGGAATCAGGATTTCAGTGGGCTGTGTTGTGGGGAAACGCACTTATTTATTGGCCGGTGACCACTCCCACTAATTGATCTCTGACAGTCACTTAACAGCTGCTTGCAACGTACTCTCTAGCACGTCCCTCTGTGGTAATCCTAGCACTTAACCCGCCCCGCTCCCTCATCCCTTTTCTCTCTTTGCAGTTGCACATTCTGAATACTCACAAGGCCTAGTAGGGCCGCCTCTCTCTGTGGGTGCTTTGAAATACAAATGACTTGATGTATAAGTGTCTTACAAATGCACAATGAATAAATAAATAAATAAATAAATACATAAATAAATACATTAATAAAAAGAGATTGCTCCATTTGTCCCGAGTAGCTGAAATGTAAAAGCAGAGATATTGCTCCAAGGTCTGGTTTAAGCATTTGGTCTTCCCGTTGGTCTATGGCTGGAACCAAAACTCAGGGAACCCTTATCCGCAATGATTTGCATACTTGAGCCCAGAAGCATGATGTATACTGAGTATCTCTGCCGGAAATGATGGTTGTTGGGAGACCATGAAGGCAAAAGATGGTTGCATAAAACAAAAACAATGTCAAATGCTGGAAAGTGGGCACCACCTTTGTTTACAAGGTTAATTATTCATCTACAATTTAGAGCAGCATATGTTGTCCTGTTGCCAATAGTGGCCAAAGTACAAGATTTGCAGGTTCCTTGATTCCCAGCAACCATATTAGACACTGTGTTTCACACAGATTGGAACACTTACTGGGTTTACACTCAACATCCTAGTGTGGCCAATCAGCCATATCTTACACACAGCATTAATATGAATTGATTAAGTCTGAAGATCGGCAGTTTGTGGTCCCTGAAGAAGGACTCAAGTCCGAAATGCATCAGACCTCTACAATTGCGCTAGTCTCTAAAATAAACTTGTCTTTAAAAGACATGAATGGATTATTTGATATTTCTAATTGTGATTTGAATCTACCATTGGAGGAACTGTTGTAAAGAACCACAGCAATCAGATACAACTTTCTGGTGCATTTGCACAAGTGGTCCTTCCAATCTTCTTGATCACTAATCAAGGAACCTGCAAATGTTGCAGAAAGCAATGTGCCATCTGTGAGATGGTAGGTTCTCTGGAAAGGCAACAAAATGTGCCAATTGTGTAAAGGAGTCGATCATGACCATGATTGCACTTTACCCTGAAGATGGTGGAAGGTCAACATAAAATCTGTAGAGATGTGGTGCCATGGAGTAGAAGGCAATGCAGGTTGTACAAGGGTACAGTAAGGTTGCTTTCTAGGTGTTTTCGTTTGGAGATATATGGTGCATGCAGTAACATAGTCTCAAGCCTCACTTTTCAAACAAGGCCACCAGAAATGTCTTTTGATCACATCGGTTGTAACCATTATTCCTTTGTGTCATGCTGCTAGTAGGTACGTATAGTCGTTTGAAGAAAAGAAGTTTGTCTGCGCTGCATATCTGATGCAGGTCTGAGTTTCTCAGATTGCATGTTGCGGTCTCAAGACTGTCAGACCTGACTGTTTGAAGGAAGTTTGCAATATGGAACAACAATGTGGGAGTAGGAACATGTTTTTCTGGTTCGGCATTGAGAGTTTAACATTGGTCTTACGTGAAAGGCCGTCTGTCAATGTTCACTGGTTCCAGGAATGTACGAGAACTGGAGATCATATTGGCAATGAAGAATGCGCCCGTCGGGCCTGGCGGCTGTTTTGATATTCAGTATGTTGCAAAACAAAGACTTCGGTGGTCTGTTGGGATTTCAACCGGAAACCTCGAGCCGAGCAATAAGTGTCTCCATTCAATACAGGCTTGTTTGATCGCCAACAGTACTATCTCCGGAATGGTGTAATTTATATCCAATCGGGTTAAGGTCTTGGTGAGATAAGCAATGGGATGCTCCTCTTTATCGTCTTGGGGTGGTTTCAATACGGCTCCTGTAGCTTTATTAGATGCATTGCAATCCAGAATATATGGCTTCCCAGGATCTGGTTGTTTTCAGATCAGCACTGCAATGAATGCTCATTTTAAATCCTAGAATGCTGAGGATATATCATTTAAGTAGACCATGACTAAATGTAATAGTAGATCTGTGAAGATTTGATCCATAAAGTGTTGGAATATAGATGCAGCACTAGCCAGCGTGAAGGCATTACACAATAGTTAAGAGAATGGAGTTCAGTAGGACTGATGACACGAACTCTGATTCATGGAACTGTCCAAAGTGTAGTTTTGCTGTGCAAAGTCAGTGCAAAGTTCATTTTGTACTGCAAATTCACTTTCCAGCAGTGCAATGTCATTTTGAAGCATGCTAAAATATCCATGAATCTGGCCCTAAGTTGCAAATACTCATTTTTTTTTTTTCTGAGCCAGACAAAATGTACATTCTTCCAAAGGGAACTTGAACTTGAGGTATTAAGTCTATTGCACAGAGATCTTCTCAATGTAGAGAGAGAGATCTATGAGGAGTGTCAGAGAATAAGTCTTCCAAGTCGTGGTATTGAGTATAAATAGCATGGGTAACATCTACCCTGACCTTATTTGTGGTTCCGTCTATACAGAAATTGGTGGAATGAAATACTACAGCTCCATGCTGTATACAATGTGACAAACAACAGAGCCCAAAAACAATGTTTCTGGCAGTCAAGTTTATGAATGAATTGTGCACCAAGGTAACCCCTGTATGAGGGAGTGGTGGGCTGCATTGATAAGGTAAAAATCTAAGACCTCCATGTGGAAAGCTGAGTGTACTGTGAAGGCTGTAGATTGTTTCTTAATGGGACCTGATAGCATTGGTTCACTGTCCACTCCTTCCACAGGAACAATATTTTCTCTAAGTATTCATGGGATTCCGTGAAATTGAGTCCAGGTATCATCCATAAAAATGTCAGCGACTCTACAGTCCACTAATGCTGGGAAGTTCATAAGGTTGTTGTCTTTCCAGTCTAAGGAAATCTTCAACATCACCAGCATGGTGTTGGTCTTTTCATTAACCACAGTGGACATGTGAGGGCTTGAGATGACATCTGGTCTTTTGTCACCTTTAGGATCTGGTTTGAGAGGTTTTCTGAAGAACGAGTGGGGGTGATTGGGCAATCTATAAACAAGTGCGCTTAGAATGCACAATGCATGCTAGGCCCTGTGAACGTCTGAGGCTTCTTTTTTCCGGTGTTAATGGTCCTCGGGATGCTCCAATTTGCATTGTTTTGGTATTATCCACTGATCTGGGCACCATTCTGGGATTCTCTGCTGAGGTATGGGGAATGCAAGTTTTCTTTCTTTCACTGTGATGTTCCAATATACTGAATTCCACTTGCATGACAAAGGTGATGAGTGCAGCCAAATTATGGGTTTGCAGGACTCAAGCTACCTTGTCTTTTAAATCTTCATTGATCCCACGTCAGAATATCATCATTAATGCTTTGTCAGGCCAGATAGTATCTGCAGCTAGTTGTTTATATTGCGTGATGTACGACAAGACATCTAAGTTTCCCTACTTAAGATCTAGGAGAGAGTCTTGTGAAGAGAACTGATTGGCACTGCACACTCAGAGTACACAGTTTTCACCCCCCAAGGGTAAAAAAACAACTACCCTATTGTCAGTTTCTAATATTTTGACGTATTATCTCAGAGGACAAAAAACTAGCTAAAAATGTTCATGTCATGTCACTTAGATCTCAAGAACAAAGATATTATAGTACCTTCATTGAGCAAGCAAAATGTAAATCGTCCTTAGACAATCTACGTTAACACCATCTCAGTCGAAATCATCTTCAGGACTCACTTACATTGCTACATATGCCAAATAAAGCAACATCTTACAAAAAACAGTAAGGAAGCATTGGTCTAATATCTCAGAAGATAGGTTCTTACACCATCTATTTCCAGACGTATCTACTTTTTCATACACAAGAATCCAAAATGTACAGCAAGAGTTGTTGCTGACTGCAGTAGTTCAGAACCACAAATGTCAAGAGATACTCTCAAGAAAGGCACATACCCCTATATAAGTTGTGGGAACAGCACAACTCGATTATGAAAGGGCCTGCCAATCCTCATCCCTTGAAAGGTTATGAGATTTCCCCTAGACATTTTGCTATGTGCGATTCCCAAAGCATTATTTATGCGTGAAGTTTTTTGTAAGAAAAACAAATCAGAAAGTTAAAGTTAGACGGAATGAACATCGTTCTAGTATCAGACTGAAAAACTGTAATTCACCTTTATCTCAACGTAACGTGTCACAAATGCCGGTGTGTATATTAGAAGTTGTGGCCAAAACATAAAAAGGTGAACAATATGCAAAACTCCAGTCCCAATGGGAGGCCTTTTGGATTACATTTCTAGATACTCTGATTCCTAAAGGACTTAATGATGATCATGAACTACAACATTTTGTTAAACATTTGTAAATATTCTGTTCAGAATGGAAATTATAATTATATACAATTTGTACAAATTGTTGGGTGCCAATAACTTATGATGTAACTGTGGATTATTTCCTGAAACTATTATTCAAAATATATTATTGAATCTTTAACTTTCAATGAACTTACTGAGATGGAAATTGTTGAAGATATTATTATTGTCTACTGATTCCTAATATGTATTTTTATAAATCAAAAAGGTGTAAACTCCTATTTATTTTTTATTTTTTGCAATGAGATAAATGTAAAATCCTTACAGCCTTAATTTAACATGCCCTGAGTAAGCAATCCCACCGTGCTTTATGACATCATCACATTGGTGCGTGTTGATGTCCCAAATGTTTTGTGCGTAGTGACATAATCACATAACGACATGCTTCTGTGCACTCGCGTTATGCAAGCAAGTATTTAACAGACGGCAGACATACAATCTGCATGAATTCAATAACCCATTGTGAGTTAATGAGAATAAGCGACCAGATTGTGCACTGGCAAGCAGAGATAATAAGGGTATTTTTTAACTACCTTTTTTAAAATAGATTTACAAATACATTCCAAAGTATTGATGATTTCACCCCTTGCATCTTTCACAGTGCTGACATCAGGAAGGGAATATTGCCTTTGGGTAAATAAACAGATTTTAATTCCATATGATACGTACGATTCATGTGATTATTATTATTATTATTATTATTAATATTATTATTATTATTATTATTGGAGACTGCAAATAATAATTACATTTATCCTTATGAATCCTCTTATCTTTTTCTCAGGAAGATTGATGAAACATTACTTGAAGAACATATGTTAAACAATTATGATATACGAGGAGCATGCTATGACAATCTCTAAATGTGGTTACTTCAAATATTATGAGGAAGCTTTATCCTTAGATAACAAAAACTTACAAATAAAATTAGTACCCCATCATACTTCTTTAAGAATCCTCTCCTTTTTTCTTTCTTTCTGTGTATGAATTTAGGGAGCCTAGAGATGCTTCTGAAGAAGGTCAATAGACTGAAATGTGCAAAGCATGCAAATACATACTTTCATGGCTCCATTGATATCTAACACATCCAAATATTAAAGTTTTGAAATATTGAAAATATGTTCCTTATTCTTGTATCTTTTTCATGGTTGACTGTATTTGTATATGGAAGTAAATTAATTAAAATAACTTTGAGTTGAGCATGGGTCGTCTCTCCTGAGTTTTAGGAAAGCATGCTATATTGTATCTTTCATGCCAGGCTAGGGTGTGTGTGCCTGTGCTCTTGAAGAAAACGTGTTGACACATTGACTCAAAGGTCACTGATTTAATATTGCACACAGTAGTAGAGCTGTTAGGTGTGCATCTCATCCCCATTTATTTGTTTTTGAAAGTCCAGACTATGTTACCAAGGGAGATCTCATGAGGCTCAGGAACACTGGAGAGTAGAATTGCGGGACCAGCATTTTTCCACAGGTTCATCGAAATGAGATGGATCCACTGATCTGCTCTTTTCGGTGAGCAGGTTCATGGACTCGCAAAATGTTTGTGAAACACGATCACAGCTTGAAAATAACTTTAGAAAATAGTACTTCAACAATACACTCACCTGCCAGAATCTTAGAAACAAAGTCCTGTCACCACAAGCATTCTGAGAATCCTCTGAGAATCTCTAGAGTCAGAAAGTAGAGTCCAAAATGGAGGCAGCGCTTGATAAATGTTTTTCCAGGCCCCTACTGACCCACTTGAGTACAATTGAGCCTGGAAACCACAACTAACCATAGGAGTGCAGGTATTTGGAGCCACAGGAGCGGGCCATTGCACATAGATTCGATCCACAATATTACAAAATGCCTGATCCGCAGTCAGTTAGTGGGGGTTGTTTAAAGAACATGTAGCAGACAGTTGGAGGAGTTTGAAATGTGATATAACAGCACATGTGGAAGACATGAAGCTTTGAGAGCCAGGAAGTGGAGTGGAAGTCAGGAGGAGTTGGTAAACATTTGGTGGATGGGGTTACAGCAGGAGGCGGTGGTAAGAGTTGGGAGAATGGTGTTATATCATGAGGTTGATAGAGGAGGTTTCATTAGGAGGATGTGTTGAGAGATAGGAGGATGAGATTACATCAGGAGGAGGTGATGAGAGGTTTTAGGAGGGTGTCACATCAAGCGGAAGTGGTGAATGCTTTAAGCAAAAGGTTATATCATGAAGAGTTGACAAGAATCTTGAGGAGGAGATTGAACCAGGTGGAGATGGAGAGAGGTTTGAGGAGAAGACTATACATGGAGGAAGTAGTAAGAGACTTGAGGAGGAGATTACATCATGAAGTAGTGGCAGGCACCAAGAGGACTTAAAACAATCAGGAAGAGGAGGTGAAAAAGCTTGTAAGAGCATGAAGACATGAGGTGGACACTTTGGCCTAAGAAAATTGCAAGAGGTGGGAGGAGATATGCGCTACATACAAGGTGGTCAGCAGAAGCCCAGAGGGGAACCTAGAATAAAGAGTTCTGGTTACAGCACTTTGAAAGTGAAGAGGGATGCTGGTGGACATTACAGAGGGGTACGCCACTGTAAGAAGATTCAATTCAACACTACAGCTAAGTCAATGCCTAGTCTGGGATACTGAATGGAAACCCTTATTGATATATCTTTATGTCCAGTTCATGAGTTCTGGATGACTACCCCTATATAACACCCCTCTCTTGGAATCCCCCTGACCCCACTGAGCCAAGAAGTAGTTCTATTTTGCAAGTTTAAAAGGTTTATTTGAAAAATAATTAAACAGTATATATATATATATCACACTTTTATAATGAATTAATAATTGAATATCAAACTAAATCTGAGCAGTAATCAATAATGGATAGTCTGGCACTAGCACACTTCTTTATAGTCAATGATGAGTGGGTATAGGATGGATAAGATAGCAACAATACTTTTATGGTTTCAAATAGATGCAATGTGGAATGAAAATGCAGTACAGAAAATAACTTGATAGGATTTCAGCAAAAGACAATGTAATCACTTTCTTGGACAATTCACCGCCCCCCCCTTTATGCAATGTAAGGAGATGAAGAGGAGAGCACTCAGTTCTTACGAATGCAATCAAATAGAATTCAGTTCAATTCCCCCCCAGCAGCTTATACAACAGATAGGAGTTTTGAAACACAGGCAAAATGCTTTAATGCTTTGACTATGGTGACAATGCAGTGAGAAATATGCTGAAAATGCTTTTAATTCCCTTTAGGGGGTTCAGGGTGAGTGAGAGATACTAGGGATGAGTGCAGGCTCACTTTAGCAATGATTCAGGGATGGTGATTAAGAGGCAAACAAAATTTTTGGCAAAGAAAAGCAAGGAAGCTGCTGTTTTCACACGTGGCTGGATTTTTAACCAAATCGCGAATCGCGGCAAAATTTGCGAATGCGTGAATCACGATTACGGCAAAAGTATAAGGAGTAGCAAGTTGGTTCTAGGTTTGTTGGAAAGCTAAGATTCTAAGCTTTCAGAGATTTTGTAAAGGTCGTTTTTCGAATTTAAAGTAACTTGACAGGTGACAGCTATGCGGCTGCAGAATTGACAAGTGACAGTTAGGAGGCAGTTCTACTTAGATTAAATAGATTGAATTATATCACTGGAAACTAAGAGATTTGGTTTCACACCGTCCTAGCTGTACTCACAATGTGTTTGGAAGGTCTAGGTCTCACGGATCGGGTCAAGATGGCTTCGGTTCTGGTTTCGCCCCGGACGGTCTCTGCGCACAGTGTCTGGACTCTGCTCTGCTGGTCTGGTCTGACACTGCTCCTGGCCCGGCTCCTGGATCTCTGGGTACAGTGTCCTTGCACAGCTCCTGGATCTTTCTGAACAGCTTTCTCTGGACACAGCGCTGATCTGCACGGCTCCTGGATGCTGCTACCGCTGTTAGGTTTGCTGGATGCTGAGGCCTGCTGAGAAGAGTTCTCAGTTTGTGGGTTTAAGCCCTTGCTTTGAGTTCTGAATCAAGTTCTTTGGAGTTTTAAAGTCTAAGTGTTGGATCTGGTATCTTCTGGATGTTGTGTGGCAGAGCGCATTGCAGCAACTGGATTTGAATGTCTCTTCCTGTCCCAGCAGTCTCTTTTTATGTGTTTTGAAAGTGCGTGTGTGCCTGGGCCTAGCTAAGCCTGCCCCTCTCTAGCTGTCATTGGCCCAATTGTCCCCTCTCCCAAGATTGGGGGAAGGAAATGTGAGTCAGAGTGATGCTGTAGGTTTTATGGGTCAGAGGATCCTCCCCTGGTCAGTTTGCCCACAAATCTATATTTGATTCAAATACATATTGCACAGATACACAGTTGTTTAAAATTACATACACCCATCACATATCACATGAGGTATACTCTGTTCAAACTCTGCTCTTCCTGGGGGCTTGCATTCAGAAATGGCAACATTTTGCACTTTTTAACTGGTTTTGCAATATCGGACATTAACCCAAATTTTACACACATGTGCGCAAGGAGTATGGACATTAATTGATGAAGTGTCAGATTTTTAACATGCAGACATTTGGAGTGAGACCCTATTTTCCGCTAGCAACCCCCCAGATCATACCACCAGGACCTAAAACCTCTTAAAATGTGGGCAGAAAAATCACAAGAATTATGGTATCATTTAGATAATTTTGACAAGTCTGCACCATGAGTTATACATCTTTCTTAAAATCATATTCTGGCCAACAGGGGTGTGTCTTCCCAGGTCACATGGTGGAGAAACCAGTCTATCCACTTTCTTTAAGCTCAGCCTGTCCTCAGAGGGGCTGCCCCTCCCCGTTTCTGCCAAGAGGAAGCCACTTTTCCGACGCCCCCAATAAACCATCTGCCTGAGTCAAGGAAGGGCTTTGTTCAAAAGGAAGCCATTTACGACCACCCTAATAAACCATCTGCCTGGGCCCAGGACAGGCCTTTGTTCAACTCCCTGTAGCTGCTCCACCCCTAATCTAATCAGAGAGGTGACAACTCCTTTTGGCAAGGGGAAGAGTGGCTGAGCAGCTTTTAACTCCTGTGGGGTAGATGTCAGGCAGAATTCAGTTTCATTAAGCCAGGTTTCAGCTAAATGTCACTTTTTGTCCCCCAGTTTAAGTCTATTACGATTTTTACATACACATTAAATAATTACTTCCTTCAAGTCATTTCAGAGTATAGTTTTACATTGTATCCACCTCTTAGCAAGTCTTTCCTTGGTCTGGCTTTGTTTCATTTGTTCAGTTTTACACAAAAGTCTGGTGATTTTAAAACACCGGCTTTCTGATAGTGTTGAGTACTGGTAATGCAACCATTTTTGGGATTTAAGAAAATGAATTCCCCACAGTTCTAGGTTGCTTTTGGCAATCAGCATTGCCATTCCCAATGGTTTCAGGCTACTGTGTGGGTAGCCCAATGGTGGTTTTAGGCAGTGCCCTCCTGTGCTCACAACCTAGGCAAAAATGGGTGGCAGCATATTCTTCATGCATTTCCCTGTGCATTTTCTGGGAAGTTCTGGCCATCATGATGTCTTCCATGCCAGTACTGCACAGTTTTCCTATTCTGGCGTACATGTGGGCTTTTTGGCCATCTTGGATTTTCTAAGCCCACAGCACCAAATGTTGCAGCATGATAGATCAAACGTGTGTCAGGACACCCAACAAAGCCCCCCACGCGACTGCACTTTGAATTTGAGTCAATGGGGAGTCAGGTGCACAGAAGGTGATGACCCACACACTGGTATGTCCACATAATCTTCTTCCAATTCTGCAAATGGCACAGTTCAGCATCTTTTCCTCCATCCGGTACTGATCGATCGGTTCTCCTCGCCGGTCCTGATGGGAATATTGGGCGGTACCCTGGGCCCCTCGGGTCTCGGCTCCCGGTCCCCGGATCGTCCTCCTTGGCCAGTCTCCAGGTTTTCTTTCTCGTAGGACGACAAAGGAAAAGCGGCAATACCTATTCATGGACATTTCTCCCCCACCATTGATATAGTGGGGTGGCATATCTATTTTAGAACTCAACAGATATGAACATGCACATTTTTTTAAATTAAGCGACAGGAACACATAAACTTGAGAAACACAGAATTTGATAGGTTATATGTAGGATATTTTTAGGGTTGGAATTGAATTACTCTGGAGCGGTACCCTCAGGGATTACAGAGGACTCCTCCAGTTGCTCAAAGTGTGCCTGGGATGGCAACACTTCAACTGGTTTATGTGGACCCACTTGTCTTCCTCCTCTGCCAAACCGCCTTTGGGGATGCGGATCTTGTAGGCCACAGGGGAGATCTTGTCTATAATCTCAAAGGGTCCCTTCCATGCAGGCAAGAATTTTCGCTGTTTTGCCTGGTTTCTTTTGAAGTTGTATAAATAGACCTGATCCCCCACCTGATATTCCTTCCTGGAAGTTTTCAGGTCATAGTGGGTCTTTTTACTCTCGGCTGATCTTTCTAGATTCCGCTGAGCATAGGCAAAAGCATGTTGAAGGTGTTTCCTTAAATTCTCCACATTCTCATGAGTTGTGGAGGCATTTATCAACGTTTGCTCTTGGGTTCTGTAGAGCAAATGCTGGGGAAGCACCATCTTGTGTCCAGTCATCAACTCAAATGGTGACATTTTGGTTGCAGATGATGGGGTAGATCTGATGGCCATTAGGACCAGAGGTAATCGGATACCCCAACTTGGCCCAGAATCTGCCACAAACTTCTTTAATATGCTCACAATGGTTCGGTTGTATCTCTCTACTACCCCAGAAGAAGCTAGCCGGTAAGCAATATGTAACTTCCTTTTGACCCCCAGTATCTCCCACATCTTTGTCATTACTTCACTGGTGAAGTGGCTACCCCTGTCTGACTCAATCCTTTGAGGTAGACCAAAACGGGAAAAGATGTGGTTAATCATCAGTGCAGCTGCTGTTTCTACCTTGCAGTTTGGGGCTGGGAGACATTCCACCCACTTGGCAAACAAGCATGTAGCAGTCAACATGTACTTGTTTCCTCTAGACGAGCGAATCACAGGGCCTACAAAGTCGATTTGCAAATCTGACCATGGGAGTGTCTCTTTTGGAGAGGTGCCCGGTGTGTGAGGGATGTTGGCTGAAATTGTGCACACACAAGACAACCCTTCAAATATTGGTTGAGGTCCTGGCCCATGTGTGGCCAGTATGCAACCTCTCTTAAGATTTCCAGTGTTGTGTGAAACCCCTTATGACCGGAGGTGGCCGCATCATGGGCGTGACTTAACATCAGGCTTCGGAATGAGGTAGGAACCACCCACTGATCGTGGCCAGCTTTGGATTTCCTTACCAGCAAACTGTCTTGGATTCGGAACATTTTTGGACATTTCATCAACACTCTTAGGTCCTCTTTCCCAATGTAATCGGTGTCCGTCAGGGGAAAGTTCTCAGGGTCCTCAATGTGTTGGTAAAACTTACCAATAATTGGATCCCCCTTCTGAGCTGTAATTAAATCAGCATCAGGGGTCTCCTTACTCCATTGTGCAGTTGGAAGATCATTGTGAGCATTTGTCTGGGACCTAGTGATAGCAGTGACCTGGATTTCCCCCAACAGGGACTCTATTTCAATTAGATCCCCTTAGATGGCCCCGGTTTTGGCCAGCTGATCAGCTAAGTCATTTCCAGTTTTGTCTGGTCCCTCTACTTTGGAATGACCCTTGATCTTCTTCCAGTAGATGGTCATCCCAATGGATGTGACCAGATCATCAATGTTTTGGATTAACTTCCCATATTTCAAGGGTTTGTTATTAGCACATAACATGCCTCTGGTTTTCCAATTAACCAGGTGCTCCACGAACCCGTTCCGTACATAATCCGAATCGGTGATTATGACCAGTTTGTGGAGTTGATGTTGGACAGCAGTGAGGATGGCCTGATGCACAGCCATCAATTCTGCCACCTGACTACTTCGGGGACCAATTTTGTATCCAGCAGAGGGTTCTGGAAACTCCTTCACCCATGCATTCCCTACGCCAGCCACCAGTTCTTTCTCCCGTCGTTGTCAACATGGTAAGAGCATCCATCCACATAGACAGTGGGCATTCCCTCACACTTGTCCTCTTCAAAGACCTTGTGTGGGGAATTAAGGTATGCCTCTGTGTTGTCCTTGATTTTTAGACTTTCGTCCTCGAGACAGTTTTCTCTGGCACAATCATGCAAGTCAGCCAGACCTTGCGCGAGGGGACTCTTCTTGTTTTGGCCATATCTGACCTCCACAGGAAAGCCTTGCATTGACAGAATCCAGGAAGTAATTCGGGAATTACTCACATTTCCGGCCCGGCTTCTGTCACTCTGGAGATATTGCAGAGGCTGGTGTGTTCCCCATGGATAAACGGGCGGTAATTCTTCAATGCCCACACCGTTGCCAGGAGTGCCTTCTCACAATCGTTGAACTTTTCCTCCACAGAGGATAAAGTTTTGCTCGCATAAGAGATTACTTTATTGACCTTGTCATGCTTTTGGTATAATACTGCCGTCAAGCACGTATTAGAGAACCCCGTCTCCAGGAAGAACTCCTTGTTTCTGACTGGGTAAACTAGGCAAGGCGCTTGTGAGAGGCTTCTTTTGAGTTGTCTTACTGCCTCGGCTTGTTCTGGACCCCATTCCCACTTGACCCCCCCTTCAGGAGATGAATCAGGGGTCTAGTGATCTCTGCGTAGCCCTCAATGAACTTTCTGCTGTAATTAGTCAGTCCAAGGAGGCTCCTTAGTTCCCACAGAGTTGTGGGGTCTTTCAGTTTCTGGAGTGCTTCCACTTTCTTTTCTTGGGGACAGAGACCCTGAGGAGTAATCTCATCCCCAAGAAATTAACACGGGTTCTACCCCACTGTGCTTTCTGGAAGGAAAGTTTTGCTCCGGCGGCCCTCAACTGTGTCAGAACATAACAGATCTCCGCTATGTGTTCCTCCACAGATTAACTTTTGATGAGGACATCATCTACATAAGCCAGGTAACCCCTTGCACCCAGGTTGGGCATGGCCTTGTGTAGGAAAATGTTGAATTCATTGCCGGAGTTGAGGTATCCGAAGGGAGTCCGGGTCTATGTGTACTGCTGGTAAAAGCCAGCTTGCATTGGTCCTCCCTACTGACAGGCACAGTCCAGTATCCATTGGTCAGGTCTATTGCAGTGAATACCTGTGACCCCTGAATCTGGGCCAGCCCTTGGTCAATGTAGGGCAAAGGCCACCGGGAAGTATGGACCCATTTGTTGAGCTCCCTAAGCTCTGCACAGAGTCTCCATTGGCCGTTTGGCTTCAATATTCCTAGCACCGGATTATTGAAAGTGCTGTGGACTGGACGGATTATTCCCCGGGACTCAAGGTTCTTAATTATTTCAGTAAGGGACTCCATGGATGCGAGAGGTAAACGATATTATTTCACAAACACTGGAGTCATTCCAGGGTCCATGGGAATTGTTGTTGTGTGGATGTCGGTGCGACCACAGCCATATGAGTCTACCGCAAAGAGATCTTGGAAATCCAAGAAAACTTGTTTCAACTTTTGTTTCTGTTCCAGAGTCACACAGGCATCAGCTTGGTTGACTCTCTCTTCCACCATCTGCCTGAAGCCTGGAAAGACTTCTGGTTTGGCTATCTCAGCGGCCTCCTCCAGCTGGGTGGAGAAGTCCCTGGTCAGAGTGCTGATTTGGACTGGAGGCCTCAGTGGGAAAGGCAACCCTCATTGACCTGGAAAATCACCTCATCCCTCCTGAAGTCACAAGTCACATCGTCCTTACCATAAGGGCAAGAAGTGTACACCAGGAAGTTCCCCCCATGCCGGGTAAAAATCCTGTCTGGTGTTGTATTGTCCTCACTGTCACTGTCAAAACAGTCCTTGGGGATTGTTCCTAACAGTTCATTTCCTAAATCAATGGAAAAATGTCGGTCATCAACCGCCATTCCAATAATGGTGCCTGCGGCTAGAGTAATACTCTTTAAGTCGCTGTTATCCACCTCTATTGGAATGGTGTCATGTTCTATGTTGACTAATGGAGTTGGATTTACCCCCAACCCTTGCTGTTGGAGAGAAGCATTTAGATGTATATAAGCATCAGGGTTTTGCAATTTTTGTCCTCTTTTAACTTTCACTTCCAGGGAGAATTGTCGGGTCCTTTCTGGGATGGTGACTACCTCTTTGATCTGAATTTCAACTGCATAAGGTAGCAATTGAGCTGACCTAAGTGCTTTTTCTGAATCATCAAAGCCCATGGGATTATCCACTAATCGGGACCAAGCTTTGAAGTTTATTAGGTCCAAACTAATAGCAAAGCGATTGAGAATGTCACTGCCTAAGTAAAAGACGGCAGTGACGTCTCGCACGACCCAACAATTATGGACTATGCTCTTGTTCCCAATGGAGATTTTGAGCATAGACCTGCTTGGCAGGAGATGTTTGGAATTGGGTGCTTCCAGGTCCATTTCCCATTTGTCTATCAGTTTGAATCTGGGAATGGCTGGATCTTTTGGGAGTTGGCGGAACATGGCTTCGCTGATGAAGCTCTTACCATTGTTCACGCACACTCGAGCGAGAACAGAGTCCTTCCCATCATTTAACTGAACAGGGATGAACAACTGCTCTCCAATTTGCTGAATATCAGCCAGGCTCTGAGCTGATTTCACATCTTTCTGGACGATAGGAGTGGGAGTTTCTGATTGTGGATTACCACCTTAAACTGACAGGAAGGTTGATTTTCAGAAATAGAGAGGACCCCCCATCACCAGTCTGTTGTCCTACTGCTATTACTGTCACGTCTGGTATTTGGTTGTTCTGGAAGTGAAATTCTACTTGGTCAGTTTTTTGTTCAACCATGTGGCAGGTGCCATTTAAACTAACATGGTTGACACTCTGTTTTAATTTTATTGGTCGGCTAGTCTGGGTCCAGAGGACCTTGTTTACACAATCTATCAGGGGTGACAACCTTCTCAGGAGGTCATTCCCTAGTAAACAAGGGGTGCCCTCTGGAGTCACTACTATGACCGGGTGTTTCACCTTGTGTCGCCCAATTTTAATGTCCAAGTCTGCAGTCCCCTCAACGGGAATCTCCTTCCCGTCAAAGTTCTGCAGTTGTCCAGGAAGAGAGGTGAGAGGAATTTGGTAATTCTCCCCCCTTCCTGCATTTAGTTCCTCAAAGGCCCTTTTGGACAGAAGGGTAGCTTGGGATCCAGTGTCCACCAGTGCCAAAATTGTACCCTGCCCCTGTACTTGTACCGGGGCATAGTATCTTCCCTCCTTCTCCTCAAGGGGGCACAGATAATGCATATTTTTGGACAACTGGTGGGCTAACTTTCTGGTTTTGGACATTGCTAGAGAAGAGATTTGGGCAGAATTCTGTGGAGAGTCTTGGGAATCTGAAAGAAAAAGTTGGCAACTGGAGATCAGAGCCATTGTGGGTTCCCCTGCTTCCGGTTCTGGGCCGCCCCCCCTTTTTGGAGGCAGTCACCAGGATGGGTTTGAACCAGGGGATTTTGGTATTGTGGGTTCTAGGATGAGATGATGGGCGGCGGTAGCTCAGTCTCCATATCTCCCCAGCCTGGATTGGAATCCCTTGGGACCCATTTTTCTTTGGGAGGAGTTCCCCCATCTCTGAAGGAGAAGATCCTTTTCCCAGGATCTTCTGAGGATCCCTCTCCCTCAAATTGGAAGATCTGTACCTCCTCCACAAAGTGGGTCTGTTTGGGTCCTTTGTTTCTCCTACCCCCCCCTCTGCTCCTTGGGAGGCAGGCATTCAGGGGCAGGAGATTTTGTTTCCGGTTCCTGGTTTTCCAGGGGCTGTTTATAAGTTGGGAAGGAAGCTTCCTCCAAGGCTTTACACCCCCCTTCCCCTTGTGCCTCCTCCCTGGGAACCGGTGGGTTATCGGGGTGCTGCCCCCGTCATTGTTCTGGAGCACCAGGTCCCGAGTTTGGGGCATTCTGCGGTGGCATGCTCATCTGAGGGTTCTGTGGAGTCCTCAGTGTGTGACCCAGATCTCGTGCCATATTTTGGACCTGGCGCTCAAGTTGTGAAACCCGCTCAGGCTGATACGGGGCTCTATTTTCTCCCCTGGGCTGATCCCGGGAAGGGTAGGTATCCCTTCTCTGGTAGTACCCCTGGTTGGGAAGATTTTGGTACCCCTCCACCCTTGGCCTCCCCTCTCCCAGATTAGGTTGTCTGGGCTCAGGGAATTGGGGAAAGAAGGATGGATGAATTTGGGGCTGGAAATTGGGTGGATACCTGGGGAAAAAGTTCTGCCCAGGATTTGGAGAATTTCTGCCCTCCTGGGGGAAGTTAGGAGGGAAGTTCCACGGGTCAGGTGTTTGGCTGGATATCCCCCCTTGGGCTGGAGGAGTCCACACATAACCCAGGATTGGTTGGTTTCCCTTGTAGCGGGGATTTATATAGTCAGGGGAGCGGGGGACCCCATTTGTGGGACTACCTCCTCGACTCCCTGTTTGTGACTGGCCCGAGGGCCTTCTGGGCTGTGAATTATTTGGTGCAGGCAGGTTTTTAGGTCCCCCCCATCTCCAAATCTAAAACGGGGGCAACCTTTACCTCTGCCACCTTGGCAGCAGCAGGGGTGCTGTTGGTTTTGGGGTTTTTCGGCGCGTTATTTTTATTTTCGATAGGCTTCTGCACCTCATAGATCCGGGTAGCCTGTTCAATGACTCAGTCTAAAGATCTTTTCTCATGAAAATCTCTCACGAGCTGGGTCATTATATATTTAGGGAGAGCATGGAAAAATGTATTGACAAACTCTTTGCTGTCTGTGCGCACCCTTCTGGTGGTCTGCGCAAAAGCACGCTTTAATTCTTGCACAAACTCTTGTGGGGCCTGATCCTCCCCACATTGCAAATTGTAGGCTGCCTTGCAAGCCTCTTGAGGATTTCTGTGAACAGAATTTTTTTTCAAGATGGCCGCCTTATATGTGGACCATCTTAAATGATTTTGGTCCTCCAGCCCCGCAAAGAAACTGGAGTATTCTGGGGAGAATGTCCATTTGACGTACTGGATGCAGCTACTGCTGTCCTTCAAATGGAAAGTCTCCATCATTTGATCATAGAGCTCCAAGTGTTCCCAAACGGAATACTTGGCATTCTTATGATAAGGCGTGATGACACTCCTTATTGCCTTTATTTGCTTCAATGGGTCCTTAAGCAAGGCCCTTTTTGCCTTATTGGCCTTTTTGGTTCGGGTAACTCTGGTCCATTCATCCTCTGACTCAGAGGCACTGCTCCCAGAGGTTCCTGTCTGCTCTTCCAGGTTTTCCCGGATTCTGCGAGCCTGGGAATGGCTGGCAGAATGTGGGGACCTGGTCTCCTGTGTCCTGCGCCATTCAGAGGAGTCTTCAGATTCCTCCTTGCTGCCAGGATTTGATGGGTACCCCCCCCCCCACTGACCTAACTGGGCAGAAGTTTTCAGGATGCCCTTAATGGGCCTACTCTCCTGGGGTTCCCCACTAAATTGCACCGTGCTTGGGTGCCCATACCCGGATGCCCGCCCCTCCATTCCTGGGAGGTACTGGCCTATGAGCCCCATACTTCTGGTTGGATAGTAATCTGCCAACCCCGTGGCCCTGGGCTCATGTGCGCGAGGGGACATGAGGGTGGCAGAGTCCAGGGACTGAGAGATATGAAGGCCTCCGGTACTAGGGCTCCTGAGGTTATGCTCAGGAGTCTCACTCTCCCAGCGAACCTGGTCTCTATCCGCCCCTTCTCCCTGTTGCAATGCAAGAGTCTGCGCTTTCAGTTCCTCAGTTAAGGCCTTACTCGACTCTATCAATCTCTCCTGCATCGCTACCTGTTGCTGGAGCCTATCATTGTGCTGACAGAGAGCCTCATTTTCTCTCTGTGCCTCCTGATTGGTCCTGGAGTACTGGGCCAGTCTCTGCTGCAGGAGGGTTTCCTCCTAGGCTGTGTCCCTATTGGCCTGCTCCTTTCTTGCCAGAGCATCCTCCACCCTCCTGGTCTGCTCTAACAAGTTCTGGTGTTCTTTTTGGAGGTCACCCAGTCCCTGGAGGGCCAGGTGATTTTCTTCCATTTTCCTTTTTAAGTGGCAGCCTTCCTGGCCTAAGGTGTCCCTTTCCTGACTAAGAGCCTGCATCTGTGCCGCCAGGTCGTCCCTTTGCCTTTGGAAGGCACGAGCTTTCTGGTGCTCCTGATCAAACTCTGCCTGGGTATCCAGGTCTTTCAGAATCAATTTATTGCTTTCCTCTTTCTCTCTGTCTAATCGGATTTGCAGGGTGGCTACCTGTTCTGTGCATGCCCTGTTGAAGTCCAGTTGTTGCTCCAGCTTTTTCTGGCTCTGCAGAAGGGAGTCCAACCCTTCTTGGTACGCTTTCTGCAAGGCCAGAAATCTGGTATCGTGATCAGCCTTCTCCTGTTGCAGTCTATCCATGTCCTCTTTTATTTTAATGATATACTGCCTACTATCATTTTCTGACTCCTGGCTCCCCTGCAGCCTCTGCTCGGAAGAGACCAGGTCAGATTGGACCTTCTCTAACGCCATCTGTCGCTTATTCGCCAGATCTTGGCTTTCAGTACATTTATCCTGCATGTCTACCATATATAGGTACAGGTATGCCGCTATCCTGGCAATCTTATTGTGTTCATCTTTGGCTTTAGGAGCCATATATAGTTCACTCAGGGCCACATGTAATGGACCCTGATCTCTCCATATGTCTGACCCTGTTTCAGTGACCTGCTGCGCGATGGCCTGCAACCAGTCCGTTTGGTCCTGGTGAGTCCACTCACCTCTCACAAATAGCTTATGTAAGAGGTGCTCCCTCGCTATTTTCATGTCTACCAAGGTCATCATTCTAGAGATTGATCTCTGTCCTGATTTACAGAAATTAGTATTTTATTTTTGCAAAACAGACCTTTTCCTTAGAGTGTCCCTTTGAAGAGTGCTTTACAGCATAAAACAGCGTGGTGATCCGACCGGATGTATGAATCCTGACAGTTAGCACACTGTATTAAACTGCACAAGTGATAGATCTAACCCAGACGTCCGGCTCGAGCCCCCACTTTGTAAGAAGATTCAATTCAACACTACAGCTAAGTCAATGCCTAGTCTGGGATACTGAATGGAAACCCTTATTGATATATCTTTATGTCCAGTTCATGAGTTCTGGATGACTACCCCTATATAACACCCCTCTCTTGGAATCCCCCTGACCCCACTGAGCCAAGAAGTAGTTCTATTTTGCAAGTTAAAAGGTTTATTTGAAAAAAAATTAAACAGTATATATATATATCACACTTTTATAATGAATTAATAATTGAATATCACACTTAATCTGGGCAGTAATCAATCATGGATAGTCTGGCACTAGCACACTTCTTTATAATCAATGATGAGTGAGTATAGGATGGATAAGATAGCACCAATACTTTTATGGTTTCAAATAGATGCAATGTGGAATGAAAATGCAGTACAGAAAATAACTTGATAGGATTTCAGCAAAAGACAATGTAATCACTTTCTTGGACAATTCACCCCCCCCATTTATGCAATGTAAGGAGATGAAGAGGAGAGCACTCAGTTCATAGGAATGCAATCAAATAGAATGCAGTTCAATTCCCCCCCAGCAGCTTATACAACAGATAGGAGTTTTGAAACACAGGCAAAATGCTTTGAATATGGTGACAATGCAGTGAGAAATATGCTGAAAATGCTTTTAATTCCCTTTAGGAGGTTCAGGGTGAGTGAGAGATACTAGGGATGAGTGCAGGCTCACTTTAGCAATGATTCAGGGATGGTGATTAAGAGGCAAACGAAATTTTTGGCAAAGGAAGGCAAGGAAGCTGCTGTTTTCACACGTGGCTGGATTTTTAACCAAATCGCGAATCGCGGCAAAATTCGCGAATGCGTGAATCACGATTACGGCAAAAGTATAAGGAGTAGCAAGTCGGTTCTAGGTTCGTTGAAAAGCTAAGATTCTAAGCTTTCAGAGATTTTGTAAAGGTCGTTTTTTTGAATTTAAAGTAACTCAAATTGACAGGTGACAGCTATGCAGCTGCAGAATTGACAAGTGACAGTTAGGAGGCAGTTCTACTTAGATTAAATAGATTGAATTATATCACTGGAAACTAAGAGATTTGGTTTCACACCGTCCTAGCTGTACTCACAATGTATTTGGAAGGTCTAGGTCTCACGGATCGGGTCAAGATGGCTTTGGTTCTGGTTTCGCCCCGGACGGTCTCTGCGCACAGCGTCTGGTCTCTGCTCTGCTGGTCTGGTCTGACACTGCTCCTGGATCTCTGGGTACAGCGTCTGTGCACAGCTCCTGGATCTTTCTGCACAGCTTTCGCTGGACACAAAGCTGATCTGCACGGCTCCTGGATGCTGCTACCGCGGTTAGGTTTGCTGGATGCTGAGGCCTGCTGAGAAGAGTTCTCAGTTTGTGGGTTTAGGCCCTTGATTTGAGTTCTGAATCAAGTTCTTTGGAGTTTTAAAGTCTAAGTGTTGGATCTGGTATCTTCTGGATGTTGTGTGGTCCGGCAGAGCGCGTTGCAGCAACTGGATTTGAATGTCTCTACCTGTCCCAGCAGTCTCTTTTTATATGTTTTGAAAGTGGGTGTGTGCCTGGGCCTAGCTAAACCTGCCCCTCTCTACCTGTCATTGGCCCAATTCTCCCCTCTCCCATGATTGGGGGAAGGAAATGTGAGTCATAGTGATGCTGTAGGTTTTATGGGTCAGAGGATCTTCCCCTGGTCAGTTTGCCCACAAATCTATATTTGATTCAAATACATATTGCACAGATACACAGTTGTTTAAAATGACATGCACCCATCACATATCACATGAGGTATACTCTGTTCAAACTCTGCTCTTCCTGGGGGCTTGCATTCAGAAATGGCAACATTTTGCACTTTTTAACTGGTTTTGCAATATCGGACATTAACCCAAATTTACACACATGTGCGCAAGGAGTATGGACATTAATTGATGAAGTGTCAGATTTTTAACATGCAGACATTTGGAGTGAGACCCTATTTTCCGCTAGCAACCCCCCAGATCATACCACCAGGTCCTAAAACCTCTTAAAATGTGGGCAGAAAAATCACAAGAATTATGGTATCATTTAGATAATTTTGACAAGTCCTCACCATGAGTTATACATCTTTCTTAAAATCATATTCTGGCCAACAGGGGTGTGTCTTCCCAGGTCACATGGTGGAGAAAAAAGTCTATCCACTTTCTTTAAGCTCAGCCTGTCCTCAGAGGGGCTGCCCCTCCCCATTTCTGCCAATAGGAAGCCACTTTTAGGACGCCCCAATAAACCATCTGCCTGAGTCAAGGAAGGGCTTTGTTCAAAAGGAAGCCATTTACGACCACCCTAATAAACCATCTGCCTGGGCCCAGGACAGGCCTTTGTTCAACTCCCTGTAGCTGCTCCACCCCTAATCTAATCAGAGAGGTGACAACTCATTTTGGCAAGGGGAAGAGTGGCTGAGCAGGTTTTAACTCCTGTGGGGTAGATGTCAGGCAGAATTCAGTTTCATTAAGCCAGGTTTCAGCTAAATGTCACTTTTTGTCCCCCAGTTTAAGTCTATTACGATTTTTACATACACATTAAATAATGACTTCCTTCAAGTCATTTCAAAGTATAGGTTTACATTGTATCCACCTCTTAGCAAGTCTTTCCTTGGTCTGGTTTTGTTTCATTTGTTCAGTTTTACACAAAAATCTGGTGGTTTTAAAACGCTGGCTTTCTGATAGTGGTGAGTACTGGTAATGCAACCACTTTTGGGATTTAAGAAAATTAATTCCCCACAGTTCTAGGTTGCTTTTGGCAATCAGCATTGCCATTCCCAATGGTTTCAGGCTACTGTGTGGGTAGCCCAATGGTGGTTTTAGGCAGTGCCCTCCTGTGCTCACAACCTAGGCAAAAATGGGTGGCAGCCTATTCTTCATGCATTTCCCTGTGCATTTTCTGGGAAGTTCTGGCCATCATGATGTCTTCCATGCCAGTACTGCACAGTTTTCCTATTCTGGTGTACATGTGGGCTTTTTGGCCATCTTGGATTTTCTAAGCCCACAGCACCAAATGTTGCAGTATGATAGCTCAAACGTGGGTCAGGACACCCAACACCACTAAGAGATGGGGGTATTGTTGGCATAACCCTGGAATCCTGGATCTAGGTAGTCAGTGAGGAGATGCAACCACCTCAAAACGGAAGGGCTTGTCGCTGCCCAGTTGTTCTTTGGAGTAGCCCAGAGTTTTTGTTTTAAATAAATCTACTTTTCTTTGACCCCTGTCCTTATCTTATTGGACAATAAAGACTATATACCATACTTCCTCAGTCCAGTGGTTTGTGTTGGCAACCCACTTTCTTGGCAGGCTCTGCCAAGCAGTCTATGCATTGTTCGGGTTACTTTTAAATCGACAATGAACAAATGCAATAGTTCCAATATATTTAATTTGCTAAGTATGTCTGTGCAGTGGGGACTGAGAATGCGCTCCCAGCCCCAATGCACACTGCAGAATTCAAGGAAAGACAAAGCAGGAAGTAACAACAGCATGTATAGCTCCCCGAAGCCACGCCCGAGGTCAGTGCTACCATCCACTCCTACTTTCTGTTTCCCTTCCATTGTGGCCAGGCGGTGCTGCTGCGTGGGAGAGCGTGCCCAGTCGCCACTGCACATACATCCTCATCATATTATACATGTAAAGGTCATGCTACCGAGCAGTGTTCATTGTTATCAAACCTCTGCCTTCATCCACTGGTTTAAAAGTAAAGGTGCCATTTCTGCACAGCTATTTAATCATATTCAGTTCATTTATAGTTATATGTTTGTAAATAACCTGTATATGAATGTTTTTTTCATATCTTCTAAAAGCAATTTGTTGAAAAAACTCTATTGTTCTAAACACTAAGACTGAAGCTGTTTTCAGGGCGTGTATTTCTTTATATTCCAAGGTGTTGCTTCGCGCACTGTTCGTACACGGATTTATATTGGAAACTATCTTAGGTTTCACTTTTGTGCATGAGTTGAAAAGATTGCTTTGTTTCTTTTAAAAAGCGGCATTGTCGGAGGGAACAAACGATGTAGCTGCCTGTTATGTTTGCATCTGAAAGGCTGTGAGTCGATGTACATAAATATGAAAGTCGAGGGTTTCCTTGTTGTTTTTCGAGATCTGAAATTTGTTTTTCCTTTTCTCCTCATCTTGTCTTTCCCTTTCATCTACGAAAGGCTCTGCTGGTGTGTTGGAATAAAGCTTTGGTTGACAGACTGTCAAAGTTGAAGCTTTCGCCTTCTGAGCCTCAATGGTGTTCTGGTTGTTTGTAGATTCTGGGAGATCCGTTTCAATGTTCCCTATAATTATTGCCTACTGTGGTGGATAGACAACCATGTGACACAATTCATAAAGGTTCAAGTTGGGTTTATTCAAAACTAGAAAATAGAGAAATGGTTTGTGTATATATACAGCGCTTATACACAGGTGAAGTGTTTCAAAGCCCTTCAAGGTGGGATGGGACAGGGGAATACAGTCATTCTTAGGCCTTGAAATGTCCGAATGAACTTGCAAAAGTGACCAGCAAACTTGGCTTGATGGCCTTCCTAGAATTGCAGCTGTAAGACAAAAAGGAAGGAACAAAGTGGGAGGAAATGGAGGAGAACATACAGTCTTTAAGCTACCGTACTCAGTCAACCACATTTCAAATAGTGCAAGTGTGTGACAAATGGTAAGACGATAATGGGGAGGGTGAGGGGAGAAGAAGGGCATACAGAAACACAAAACTACCGTACTAGGCCTGGTGGACAAGGCCCACTACATTCTAGGTAACCTAAGTGCCAGACATGGAATGAAACAGAGGGGGAATGCACCCGGTCCAAGGACCTGGGTTAAGTGCCGAGAGGTTACCATTCTCAAGGAGTGCAAAAGTGGTGGATGGAGCGCAGAGGCCTAGGGGCAAGTGTGAGGACAAGTATGGGGAGCCTGAGATGTGTGTAGTTCTGGAGGGGCAGCAGGCGACCAATCAGCAAACGGAGCTGAGTTAGGGGGAGGGTTCTAGGCAAGCGTAGAGAGGTGGTTAACAAGGGAGAGGGAGAGAGAAAGAGGAAGAGAAGAGGAGGGTCTTGAGAAGATTCCAGAATTTAAGGTCATCAGGCTCAAGACAGAGAGAGGCAGGGAGGCTGTTCCAGCGGGAAGCACCTGCAGAGGAAAGAGATCTACCCCCAAATCTATGTTTTGAAAATCATCTTACTCGGAGAGAGTTGCAGGCAGACGAGCAGGGGGCTCGAGAAGGAGAATATTTAGGAAGAGAGAGTTGGATGTAGTGTGGGCTTGGCCCCAGAAAGCCTTGTGGACTATGCAGCCATGGGGAACCAGTGGAGGGATTTCAGTGCCGGAAAGATGCGGTCCCTGGGCTTGAGGCCAAGCATAAGTATTGCGGTTCTTTTCTGGATGAGTTGTAGAGGTAGGAGAATGGAAGTAGGAAGATTGAGAAAGAGACAGTCAGGATGGGATGATCAATAAAATATATGGTTCTTGATTAAGGTCACAGTCACAGAGACGTGAACTTGTGGTCCTTTAGTATCGTGCATGCAATGAATGGGGTTCTCAGAATAACTCTGAGTCCAACTAATCTAACCAACTCAGGAAGATGGCAAAGGTTGCTGTTTTATTAACAATTTTCTAAAACAGGGAGGTTACAACAGACATCAACGGTTGTTCGCTCAGTTCTTGACAAATTTCACATAAAAACATGCTTACATGCACATAATACATCAGCAGTAAAGTCACACTATGTGGCAAATAAGAACAACCTACGAGGGATTGCAATAAGTTCAAGGGGTCATCTAAGTATACTTTCTATAAGGACTGGGATTGTGATTGGCTGTCTACTGTCAGGTGGACAACTACTGCCTACCTCTAAAACATGTCATTTTTAACACTATTAAGTACACTGTATAACATGGCTCTCAAAATATAGGGCCCTTCAATAAACACCCCTTTACAATTGGTTGGCACGATTGTGCCATGTCTGGAACATTCGGTTCACTTAGCAGCATGTAAGCTCATACCCAGGTGCCAGGAGGTGGACTTGAGTTTACCTCCCCACATAATTAGCCCAAAATCTCTCATCACCCATGCCTACTGCCACTCAGATTGTCTTTGAATTTGGCCTTGCAAAGTATCCTTGCCTGTGGGAATATATGGGAATATATGGGAGTACAGGCTTTCACTATCGCTGTTCTAGGACTCCAAGCTCGACTCTATTTCCATCCGCAGCTCACGTGACAAGAGACCATGATTCTGGTCTATTTTGCAGCTTTTATATGCCTTAAATGAATAAAACTTGCCACGCTTGGTGTTCTTTCTTTGCCCCTCGATAAGGGATGATTCATCCTTCTATCATGTATTGCTTTCAAGAACAGATAACCGACCTTGGCTACTTCTGTTTTGATGCCAGACCACATAGCCCTGCCAGGCTCCTCCACGATCTCATCTTAATCGTGCTGCAACGCAATTCTCTGCATTTCCTCTACATGGGTTTCAGCGTACTAAAATCCCTGATACCGATGTCCAACTTCTATACAATGGTGGCTTTGCTTGCAATCTATTCACTATGTATAGCCATCATCTATGAACACTTAGTCTACTTGCATTTCAGCATCTGTACAGTCATTAAACAGTTGCATTTCTATATAACTTCACATTTGTGCAATCTTCTTTACTGCATTTGAAAGTTTACTCGATTCTTAACTTTGTCATCAGTTTCCGTAAGATCCATACATTCTCTTCAGCCAGTATTCTCAGTGTGTCACGCTCGTCTCTTGTGATGTCACTAGCTTCTCATTCTCTATTTTTCATATTCCTTCAGGGATTTCGTCCCTCAGATTGTTTTCTCTTTGGGGATACATTCGATAGGGTTTTCTCAGTGGATACCTTTTCTCAAATACTCACTGTGGTATTGGCACAACTGCTGGTGTCAAACATGGCACAGTTCCGACTTCCAACATATAGGAGGCAGGGGGACGGGATTTCCTGTAGAGGCATGCAGCTGCTCCTCAACAGACCTAGTGCACAGCCACTTCTTGACTCACACTCCCATCCTCAGGGATGTATTTCCCAAACGTTTCTTCTTTCAGGTCAAAGTCACAGGGATGCAATAGAGAAACACTTCTTGGCTGAAACGCATATCCTCAGGGATGCAGCGCACAGCCATTTCTTGGGTATAACTCATATCCCCAGGGATGCAGCACGCAGATACTTCTTGGCTGAAACTCCTATCCTCAGGGATGTAGTGCACAGCCACATTTTAGCTAAAATGTATATCCTTGGGGATGTAGCACACAACCACTTCTTGGCTGAAACTCATATCATCAGGAATGTAGCACATAGGCACTTCTTAGCTAAGATGTACATCTTTGGGGATATAGCATACAACAACTTCTTGGCTGAAATACATATCCTCACTGATGAGCGAACAGCCACTTCTAGGGTAAACCTCATATCCTCAGGGTGTTTGTGCACTGGCATTTTCTGGTTCAACATTCAAGTCCTCAGAGATGTATCACACAGCCACCTCTAGGATAAAACTCATATCCTCAGCAACTTAGTGTGCAGCCCCTTCTTAGCTGACATTCCTCAGCGAAATAGTGAACTGCCACTTCTTGGGTAAAATATATATCCTCAGGGATGTAGCACACAAGCACTTCTTGGCTGAAATGCATATCCTAAAGGATGTAGCTCAAAGCCACTCCTTGGCCAAAACCTATAGTCTCAAAGATGTAGCACCCAGCTGATTCTTGTTTCAGGTCATAGGGATATAGAATGCATCCACATTTTTGTCACATTTCCCTTTCACAACAGTATGACAACCTGCTCACAATGTGTGATCCACACCAAATGAATTGTGTCTTATGCACTGCCTAGTGATCAGGAGCTACAGTGCGCCATGTCATAATGAGGCTTTGGGTGTCCTTCTCATTGGTAGTGGATCCCTCCCCTCTCATTTCCTTCAACTTTCTTTTGAGGGTTACAGTGAGTTTACCCTCACCACGGTACATAGCTCCCTCCTCATCACCAAGGATTCATAGGCTCTTCTCTCTACTTACGGATATAATGGGCCTCCTTACGAGCATGGGTGTAGCCGTGCCTGTATGGCAGGCACGGCTATCGCCATGCTCGCTACCGGCCCCGCCACCTTCAATTGGGCAATGCCGGCCCATTACGAGTTGAATGGGCCGGTAATTGCCCATTTGCGGGTGGCAGTATTGCTGGGCTCCCGATCCCCATTCTGCCCCGTAGGGCAGAATGGGGGTGGGGAGCATGGTTGCACAGGCACTGTTGGTAACGGTGCCGGTGCAATCATGAGTTCTGCTCGTGGGTGCCGCGCAGCCCTCCAGGTAAGACCTAGCAGGCTGTCAGGAACCTGCAAGCAGAACTCGTAATGCGGCGGGACGGTATCGACCGTTCATACCATCACCACCACCCTTATAATGAGGCCCAATGTCCTGCTCAATATTAGGCAACTCTAGCTCACAAGGGTGCTAAGCATGTTAAGCTTTCCGGCGCACTTCTCAGGTACAGTGGCAAGACTTCCAAGATCTTCCCTCTTTTGGTTTTCGCATCCTGCTTTAGACCCTCTGGCAAGATCCCAGGTGTCTGTCTCTCTCGCTCTCTCTCTCTCTCTCTCTCTCTCTCTCTCTCCATAAGTTGCTGTTCGTGTAAAACAGCTTTTTCAGGAATAGACTATACACTCCTACTGGATTTTCACGTGCTGCCTTCTTGGCTGTCTCGCCATGTCTTCCCCTCTCTGCTCTTTTGACTAGCCTTTTATAGGTCTTTCCTCTCATCCATTCTTCTGTCACTACCTGTGCCTGGTCCATCTCCTCTGCACCTGACATGAGGCTTTCATATTGTCTGTCACTCTTAATATTTCACTCCGCCCCTCCCAATGCAGAATCGCAGCTTTCTGAGCTTTGTAATAGCTGGCAAGCCATCTTGGCATCAGGTGGAAGTCCCATGAACATGCTAGCTCCGGGCTCGCCCCTGTTGTTATACTCTTCCCAGCAGTGGCTTTTTGCCTAGGCTCTCCCTGGCATTGGGTCCAATGTTTCTGATTGCTTACCCACTCCGTACTCAAGGCTGCTAAAAAGATCTCCAACAGAGCTCATAGGCATCCGGATTGTGAGTGCGCCATGAGTGCATGTTGCTGCTTATTTCTTGTTGGCCTATTTTTGCTGCCTTCGGTGTCTGCTGCAATCTTGGCCAAAGAGATCCCGTGTGATATGATTAACATGGTTAATACCCAGAGGTTTCTAAGTGCGGACCGGGGATCGAACCTGTGGTGCTCTGTGAGGTCTTGCTTCCAAGGTGAGCACCTTGCCCCTGAGCAATCCTACCAATGTAACATATAGAAGAGAGACGGGTCATTGTGAAAGCAGCACGATGCATCACAATAACTCTGCGCTTATATATCAGTGTTCCTGGTAGCTCTCTGATGTCGTCTACCAAACAGAGTTCTCTGTCCATGAGATCAGTGATACCAGCGTTTCCCAAGCCTGTAGTGTCATAATATGGAGTGTTCATGTCTCTCAGTTGCATATAGTAGATAGAGATAAGGGGTTGGCAGTATAACAGAGGCTTATTTAATTTTACTTTTTTATGCATATATTTGTAACGTGCCAAGGGCCCATGGGCATTAAGGCGCACATACAATAACCAGACATGAACAAAAACAACATGAACAGAACAAGAAAAAGCATTAAAAAAATCATGAACCAAAATCTAGACAGAAATGGCCCAAAATGTCGCCCTCACAATTATGACGGCCGAAAATGCAGACTTTTTTTTTTTTTTTAGAACCCCCCCTCACACCACATATATATGTGGGAGGTTATATTAATAAGGGGGAGGGGTACGGGGTCTCCCCCCGCATATATATGTGGTGTAAAAAAAAAGAAAGAAAGTCGGTATTTTCAGCTGTCGTAATTATGACGGCCGCAGTGATCACATTGATCCATCTAGAGTCTAGACAGTCAATCAAAGATAATTAGGGAGTGCAGGACAGGCTATGGAGGTGACACTCGATGCTCCAACAGCAATTTAGGTTTAGGTCTTAATTCTGACACTCCTAGTTCTAAGGGATGTTGATTAGGTCAGGGCAGGGCCATGGTCAAGGAGGAGACTCTGCACCTGTACTGCCGTGTCCTGCCTCAAGATAGCTCAATGCTCGGGCGTTAGCGCCAAGGAAGTGCGGCTTTCCTGGGTTACAGACTCACCTCCTAGCCTTGGCACGGAGTCCGAGGCCTGGCTTCATCACAATGCACATCAGCCTGGTCCCACCTAAAAACGCAGTGCACCATTGAACTGTCAGTCATTTCCCTTCTGTACAAGAGTACAAACAGCTCACCTCACTGACTATGCCCAACAAGACAGAAGTACTTTTAGTTTGTGGTTGCTGTTGGTACTTGTGTATGGATTACAATTGCCTGGCATGTTGGTGGTGACTGACTTTCTGATGTAAAGATGGGTTTCACAGAGAGCTAAAATGGAATCTGATTCGAGACCCTTCCGAGTCAGCACCATCCAATGGAACAGGGGATTTGGCCTTGTGTGCTTTCTTTTTAGGGGGTCTTCTCTCACATTTGTACATGTTTGTGCCCTGCTTTCTGTAGAATGACTCTGCTCTCACACTTTGTATGCCCTGTCTTCTGTAGAGGGGCTGTGCTCTCACACCTTTTGTACATGTGTGTGCCCTGTCTTCTGTAGAGGGGCTCTGCTCTCACACTTGGTGTATATGTGTGTGCCCTGCCTTCTGCAGAGGGACTCTGTACGCACACGTTTTGCACATGTTTGTGCCATGTCTTCTGTAGAGGAGCTCTGCTTCCACACTTTGTGTACATGTTTGTGCCCTGCCTTCTGTAAAAGGACTCTGCTCTCACACTTTGTATACCTGTTTGTGGCCTGTCTTCTGTAGAGGGGCTCTGCTCTCATACTGTGTATGTATATCTGTGCCCAGCCTTCTGTAGAGTGGCTCTGCTCTCACACTTGTTGTGAATGTCTATGCCCTGCTTTTTATTTGTAAATATGGCTGCACCTCTGTTTATTCCATGATTATGTTTCTCATTCCCAAATGAATCAGCACCTTGTGTATACCTCTGTATCGGTGTTTTCTGTCATGTTACTTATCACATTGTAGTATATAATCTTATTTGCGTGGAATGACCTTATTCAATTGCTCTTATGTTGCATTGTTTAAGCTTTGTTTCTGAGATACTGCACTCCAGCGCATTTCTGAAGTAATATGTCATCTGAACCAGGGATTGCCTGGCATAGAAAGTAGTTAGTGGTATTGCATTCTTGGAGATTCCATAGCCAAGGGACTGACATATGCCTTAAAGCCAGGGTGTTAGGTTCTCCAAACTAACAAGTGTATTGGGTCTGTGAACCCAATCCTTGCTTCTCTTCATGGGATATGGCCTGCTTCCTTTACAGTCGCTGAGAGTTTCTGGGATTCGTAGTCCGCACACCTCTTTCTTGGCTTCTGGTGGGTCTTCTTAGCAGTTGCTGAAGTTGTCAGGATCAGCCATTGGTCCACGTGAGCTCTCTTATCAGGTACCCCCACCTAGAACACTTTGGTCTTCCAGATGTGGGTGGGCTTTCAGACACTTAATAAGATGGCATGATTGAATGCAGTTTTAGGCTTTGCCTAATGAAGGTAATGTGAAACTCAATTAATGGGCCTTCACAGTCTCTTATGTATCCTAAAGCCTCTCCCCCACTGTGCAGTCTTCCTGAAGATTGACTTCCTCTACCTCTTTCTCACCTTCCTTTCCTCCATCTGCCTCTCTACCCTCTCAACTCCTTCTCATGTCCTCCTCTCCTTTGTGCTCTCTTGTCCTCTTCTCAACCTCCTCTCTGCCTTGCCTTCTTTTCTCATTTTCCCCATACCTTCTCTTCTCCCTTAGCGCGTTCTTCTCCTACTCTTCTGCTTCTTTCTCTTCCCCCCACCCCCTCTACCTACCACTTACTCCTTTCTACTTCCTATTCTCTAGTCTCTCTCTCCTGCTCCACAAGGCTTCGTTTAACTCTCCTCCACTTTCTATGCACTGTCCCCCCTCCATCTCTCTGTTCGCTCCCCTCTCCTTCCCCACACTCTGTTTCCTCTCAACTCCACATCTCAATGGTCTCTCTTCTTCCCCACCTCCTCTCTGGTATCTCTCCTCTGAGTGTTCTCCACTCTCTCTTTCTCCCCATCCCCTCCCCCAACCACATCTCTCCCTTCTCTCTTCTCCTTATCCTTCACCTCCTTGCGTCACCAGCATGCGGCAATTCGCATTTGCACCGCTGCACTCCAACTCCTAACTCCCACGCTGTCGTGGTGTTTCTGTAGTGGCACTGTAACAACAGGCACAGGGTATGTTTCAAAGGTTTAATGATGTTTCTCACACAATGGGGAAATGTGACCCTGTAACCAGACGACAAGAGTCTTTATCAGGAGTGCCACAGTTGCTTCACTGCTGTATCTCTGCTTAACTCTGATCCAGTCTCAAGTCAGGGCTTTCTAAGATGGCAGGCTGCAAGCCCACTACAGGAGGAGCACTGGGGAGCTGCCGCCTTTACTCCCGGTGGCTACTATTCTCTTGTTCACTCTCTTGTTGTGCATGCGCGCCTGGCCCAGTCGCGCAAGGTCATGGCTGCTGCCGTGATCTCGCGAGGCGGCTCCCCACAAACAACAATGAGCTCTGTGAGTTATTTACAAAAAAAGGGAGGGTAGAGAATCGTATCGACTATAGCTGCAAGAATTGGGACACTCAACACAACCATAAAGAATGAACTAGTATGTAAAATAGACCAGGTGCATTTGCGCTGTGGATTGGTTGACAAAAGAAGGACAACAGAGTAATCCTGTGCACATGTAGTTTATAGCAAATTTATAAGGTATTCAATAACAATGTACACTTGTAAAAATCTGAGTGACAGGCAAATTATAATCTATATTTGTTTTACAAATCAAACAATTGTTCCGGTCACAATCCAAAATACACGTTTAACCCAAAACCATAATCTAAATCATAGTGTGCAGTTATCCTAACACCTGTGTCACAGTCACAATGTGATTTTTTAAATGGTGAATGGAATGAAATCCAGAATCTAATCCAACAATAACTCATCGGAGAGCACGTGCCAATGTTTCGCCCTACTCGGCTTTTTTCGAGGTTTGTAAGAGAACTGGTTTAAATATTTGCAGATGATGTATCTGGGTGCATTGCTTAGTCTCATTAAAGTTGTATTTTAGAAATCTCGTTCATCATTGACCTATAATGGCCTGACACATTTTCTATAATCATTAAGTCTTCTCTGCGCCAATTAGATAAGTTGATTTAATGGAGGGAGATCTTTGTGTCCTCTTACTCTTTATTGGCCCATTTCATGGTGATCTTAATTGGAATAACTGTTAGTTGTCATGTTGTCTGTTTTGAGATATGCAGATTCAATATGTAAAAGGTTTTTCACTGTATTCCTGATTAGGTAACAATTTCTATGCTGCTCTTCTCTCAGAACATCCCCTGCAAGATGCAGAGCACACACTCTGTACTCTGTTGTCTTTCTTTATTCAACCAATCCACAGCGCAAATGCATCTGGCTTATTTTGTTAAACATAATGGGTTTAGGGACCTGGGGATTCCCTGTGTATCTTGCCTGGGGCCAACAACACTAAAAGGGTGGTGGTTGCTAGCCCCCCAGAGTAATTGTAGTCCCATCGCATAGCTTCCAGCACATGACTGTCACGGAAAGCGACCAAATGGTTTTCTGTAGAAACTGTGTCAGGGCTGCTGCTGGAAATTTGTACAGATAACAATAAGGTTAGTAAACTGCAAACTGTGTTTTTGTGATAACATATTCAGTCATTTCTGCACTTTTGTTTAAACTGTTAGAATAACTTTGCTTATTCTCTCTTTTGAAGCTTACACTGCCCCAAACACAGAGCCTTGGTGGCTTAAAATGTGGTGAGCTGAAAGTGTTGATCTAAGAAGGAACTAATGGTGAAAGGATTGTCGCTGACTGAGACACTATGAACTTTGACTTCTCAAGGAGAACATATCAATTACTATTAAAGGAAGTACATTCAAGAGCAGTGGCTGTTTTTGTCAGTCCTCTGTTTGTGCCCTGAAGCTTGGTGAGGAATTGAGCAACCATATACATCAGTGTACTTGCTCTGAAATCGAATCTCCATCTTGAATCATCCCTTTGAAGTGTTGTGTTATTGTAGACTCTACAAGAACCATGACACTGCGGATTGCCCCAATACGGAAAGTCTACCCTTATTCATGTTTGAGACTAGAGACCCTCATTACAAGTTTGCCAGTAACCCGCATGTACTATCGGTGGGTTACCAGCAAACTCGCATTACCGTTACCGGTGCCCGATATCCCGGTATAATCAGATATTACGGGTGCTGGAAACAGCAGTAAATTCCCATTCCATGGAGTTCCGTAGGACTCAATGGGATGGGAACTACTGAATCACCTGCACTGTTGTTATCAGTGACAGTTATTCTGTCATTTCTCTGCTGGTAGGGGCCTGATCTCCCGGCAGTCAGACCCGCCAGTAGTTCACTGCCCCTACCGGCAGACTTGGAGTGATACAGTCTGGTAAAAATGCATCCAGTAGTACCGGCATTTATTCCAGCATTTTTTCACGACCGGCTCACCCGTAATGAGGGCCTAGGGATTGTTTTGAAGAACATTCAAAATAATTAATTTCACTCTGGCAGTTGCATAAAGTGTGGTTTTGCCACCCATTGTAGGCTGTCCCAGCTGCAAAGAGACTAATGTTGTGTAGATGCCATGAATAAGATGGCATATGGTGCTTAACCCCTCCCTAGGCTGTCACAAGCCATCCATATGCTCCCCCGGTGCACCAGAGCCCTTACCGAGACTGAGAAGCTGCATCACACATTATTTTAGCTTGACTCCTGAAGTTCTTCGACAGTGTCTTTGTCACCTTTGGCTCTCCAGAAATGTTGGGCTACTACTACCATCACCCTGAGCCGGCAAAGTCAATGGCGGGGGATCATGGAAGTCATAGTCCAAAATATCCGATGAGCCACTGGTTGCAGACCCCCTGTTACAGTCTTGAGAATTGTTTGTTTCCAAAGAAGAACTTTGGACTTTGCAAAACCACCTTCGTTCTGTCCCCTGTTTCAAGCAGTGTTTCAGACCCAATGACAAATATTGCAGTGTCAATGCAGAGTCTTGAAACAGCTTCTGAATGCATAATCGGGGAGTCTCGAATTGTGGATCCTTATACCTCTGGTCATCAATATCTTCTCGACTTGGAGCAACACTATGCAAGCAGGATTTGGGATTATCCAACACTATGACAACCGCCTCCAGGATTATTAGTCTCCTGGTCTGTAAAAGGCTAGTTAGTGATTTATAATTACCTACAGTGCTATTGCTTGAGCATAATGTGGGAGGGAGACATTCTAGTACCTTGAAAACCTTTCATGCTATTTTACAAAGATTTATATTGTTGAATTCCAATGCTGTTTATTGTGCAGAATTGTGGAAATGTATGATTATATTTTATATTTCGGTGAATAAAAGGTTGTTACTTTAAAATAACTTGATACAAACGTATATATTTATTGAGATTGTGTATATGTCCAATACTGTAATCTGATTGTGCCCAACAGCCTTACGCAGAGTACAGCGTAAGCTTTCAGACCTGCTACCAAAAGTGCAAAGCAAGCGCTCTTGTAAACCCCATTTTTTATGAAGGCACACTTATGCTGTGGCAACAGGGATCTTAAAGGTGACGACTTTACCCTTGTAACTATCATGTTAAAATGATGCACAATGTGGCACATGCCATTGAAGCAAAAACCATGTGGAAATGCCTGAGCAGTTGAGAGGGTTTGCTGAGGACCTGGACACCAAGGTCCTTGACACCAAAGTGATTACAAATCCCCAACTCTCACAATTCTGTGCCTGTCTCTTCCATACAATCTGTGTCTTTCATTAGGAGGTCTAGCCTTGTCTTCCTTATCTTTCTTTCTCCCTCCTTATACTCAGATCATTGTCTTTTCCTCGTCCCTTAGCAACGTATATGGTTGCATCTCTCTTTCTTTGCTTTACACTCCCTCACTGCTTCATCTTCTCTTTATCTCTACTTGCCTCATACCTCTTTCTTGCCACTCTTCACTCATTCCATGCCTCAGAAATGATATATTTCTCTAATTTAGGATTCTCTCAATGTGAAGTGATTGATGCCACTCTTGCCACACAGATACAAAAATCTGTTGAATCATGTGACTCGTCTGCCCACTACTGCATGTTATGTTATGTTATGGTATATTATATGGCATTTGTATATTGCTTACTGCCATTGGTATGACCTCAAAGCACTGTGGGAACGAACGCCCTTCGGAAGATGGCAGTCAGAGATGTGAATGAAGGATTTCTAAAATGTATGAGTGCATTTTAAGCCAACGGAAAGGTAGATATCAGATGAGAGGATGGGTGCCATGACAGATTGCCAGGGGAGTAGAAGAGTCTAGTAGACGGATTATTTGAACAGCTGGACCGAATCTTACCAGGGGACTCAGCTGTATTCTATTTGTGGTGGCGGTGTGTGTTTGGGTGAGTGAAGTCAAGTAGTTTTTATTGCAGAGGAATGGAGGTGGGAGAGCCGAGCCCCGGGCAGGACACAACTATGACTCATTGTGATGGAGTGCTCGACGTTCCAGCGAAGAAAGGCAGGCACCTAGTTAGATGTAGGCGATTCGGTGGTTGTTAGGCTGTGCTTGCCAGCGCCTCCCTTTATTTGTAATTTGTGTGCTTCTTTTGTGTACTACTGATCGGTATTGAGGCTCCTTATCACTGGGGACGGCTAACAAACTAGGCCTTATAGTAAAGAGGATGTAAGACGATTCCCCCGTTATCAGCGCAACTGATAAATAATTCATGTCATCCGGTTTATATATTGTTCAAACGTATGTACGAATAATGTTTAATTACATCACAAATTGCAGTGGGTTATTAACTTTGTGACTTTAACATCCTGACAGTTAGTGTGCCCCCAACTCTTATGGCCCAATAGGTTCACCTGTTGGGCTTTTTCATGGTGGTTTGTAAATCATAAATATTCTAGTCCTTCATTGGTTAGATCTGGTGTATTCTTGATGTTTCCATCCTTGTGATTTTAAGTCTAGTTCAAATTTCACGTCCTTGTATATTTCAAGATTTGCATGTTTTTGTATTCTTCTGTGCTATCATTGTTGATGTCCTGCACTGCTCTGCATCCGATTCTATATTTGTCATAAAGTCAGGGGTTAACTTCCCCGTCCTGATTTGTGGTCCATTTGGGAAGCCGCTCTGTGCAGGTTTCTAATAGATGTAGTTTTGCATATCTTATCATAGGCCCTGACTACGATGAATTCCATGGGTGGTGGCTATGTCCCACCCTATCAATTCCTCAGGGGTACTCCAGCATTCCTGTCACCCTGGCGATGGACTAAGTTTGTGAGAATGCTGAAGGGAAGAGCAAGGTTTTAAGGGCCTACCTGAAGGTGAAGGTGATCTTCAATGCGACAGATGGTAAATGGGATCGAGTTGCCGATGATGGGTGCTTGGGCTGAGAAAGAAGAGCCCCCTACTCTGGATGATTTTGCCCCTGGAATGATAAGGAAGTGCTGCGCCTGATCTGTAGCATGTATGTTTATGCTGCAGATATTCTGGTACTATGTTGTGAGAGCTCAGAGTATGATGCAATTTTCCATGAAGGTGGATTGAAGCCTGATCGGAAGCCAGAGAAGGACATGGAGGCCGGGTGTGATGTGTTCTCTAGGACCCAGGGTTTGGAGGGAACCTGCAGCTGTGTTTTGTACCCGTTGGAGTTTTCGTGGATCTGTTTAGATCGACTCCTTCCTTCTGAATTGACAAATCACCAGCAGTGAAATGCCTGACTTCCTCCTCTGAATATAGAAGACAGACTCCTATGTAGCTTCACTAATCCCTAATGACATAACTTTCATAATTACACGACACTACTGCTTGTAGATAAAGATGCACATTGTAGTATTATTACTCTCTCCTTCGTCTATCGTCAGTAGAACAGACAAGCAAATGGCTCCTTTATCAACTGATCTGTAGATAAGTAAGTTTGCATAGTTCATATAGATAGTAATAGGAATTAAGAGTACCCATAATTCCAAGGTTAAATGGAAACAGATCATGATTTAGAAACAAGCATTGGCAATGCAAACAATTTTGGCTTTTGTGTCGATATGGCAAAGGTATTTACCAGGCATCACTGTAATGGTACTAACTGGCCATTAATGGTAGGAGCTTGATGCTTATCCTGTACGTATGCATAAGCCACAAACCGTTGGCTTTGCTAATGCTTGTTTTTAACAGGACTTCAGTGAAGGATATGAATGCTGCTTATAAATCAAGTGGATAAAGGCAGATCTGGTTAAGACATTTTAGTACACAAGTTGTGTGTTTACAACACCAATTAAACCAATAGCTCTCAGAAAACTGATTTGAAAAAAAAACTGGTAGGCACTTTGAGTGCAAACTTTGATCTTAAGGATTGATGAATTTAGCTCAAAGAGATCCCAGGAGGGGGTGTGTTTGGCAGGGAGAGGAAGCAGGAGGGTTGGAATGTCCATAGGGATTAGCATGGCTAGGGGTAGCCAGTGGGTGGGTAAATAACCACACCTTACACGCATTGTGTCCTTCATCATATGCCATCTCTGCCTAGCTGTACGCCAATGCATTACTTTTGGCTTACAGTTGGCGCTAAAGTGCCACCAAATACCCAAAACTAAAAAGGCTGTTTCTTGGGGTGCTTATTTGTAGAAATAGTGTATTGAATATTAAATCTAGGAATGATATATCACTACCTTCAGTGTGTTCGCATTCGAAGCACTGTATACAAGGTACTTGCTTTTTCTTCATGATCCCACCAAGAGTAAATGAGAGGATGGCACAAGCAGATGCTATTGATGTTCCTTTTGGGGTGCCGATGGGTTTGTGCCATTCCCCCTTCCCTCTACAATATATTTACCAAGACTTTATTTGAGCTTCAGTATGCAAAAGGGATAACATATACAAATTACGAGATGATACACAAGGTTGTATCCCAGTGTCAGGGGATTTCAAAGTAGACAATGAGGATGTTAATAGAGTGTACTCCATAATCCAGCATTGAACGCTGGAGAGTGGTTTGGCCCTTAACGATACAGAGACGGAACTGATGATTACAGGTACTGCGGCTAGACTAAGGAATTTAAACCCGGATTATGAGAATTTCGTCATCTCAGGTTGTTCTATTGCCAAATTAAAAACGATTGGAGTGATCATGAAATGAATATGGCGGCAAACAGCCTGCTCTCTACCTCTGCTTACTACATTAAATGGTTGCTTCAACAGCGCCCCTTCCTGTCGGCACAGAGTCTTGCGAGTGTTGCTAGAGCTGTAGTGGGTGCCAAGTTAGATTATTGTGGTACTCTGCTTGTTGGAATAGGTAAAGGGAAAATGGGCAAATTACAATGCATTCAAAATAGCACAGTGCGTGCAGTACATTGACTGCATGTGGAAGGAAGAGTCTCCTATCGGCCCTTGCGCTGGCACATACATGGCTTTTAGATGCCGGGCCTGAGTATCTTTCTGAAAGGCTCTCCTGGCTTCCTAATTGAAGGGTCCTTACATCTAACAACTCTAAACTGCTGGTTTTACCAAGGGCTAATTTGTCTTTGGCCAGCCAAGGTGCCTTCCATTTCAACGCTCTCAAACTATGGAATACACTACTCCCAGATCTTAGGGGGTGTCATTACCTCTTTTTTAAAAGAGGTTTGAAAACCCATTCATTTTCTTGAGTTGGTTTCGACCAGTTATTGCTGTGCTCTATATGTCATGTGAGCGCCCTGATGCCTCCGGGGTTTCTTTCGGGTGCTATATAAGTATAATATATATGTCCTGAATTTGTCAGCTGTATCAATTCTTCATCTGTTTCAACCCATAAGGACATCTATGCATGATGCTGACCCGGAAGTGCTCCTACTTGAAGTAGAAGAACGCTAGTGTGATACGTCTGCACTACCGGCAGGTCAAACCACTCTGCTCTTCTTACTAGTGTGCTCAACCTTTGGTTTTCGATCATCCCACATTAGGCCCTTGTACATCCCCTCTATCTTAGAATAGCGTCTGACTGATAGCTGTGTTAAAATGTTGTTTAAACCATATAAGGTTTTTGCCAGATGTAGCATTTATATTAGGTTCGATTTCATCCACAGGCTTAGTTTCAGAGCACTCCACCTTTCCCCCTCCACTTGCCGTCAGGCACCAATTGGCCTGCTGCCTCACAAGTCTGCATTATTGATGGACTGGTGACCCCTCGTCCATCTTGTGGTCATTGCCTGGCACTTGTTGCCTTCACAACTGACTCTTGCAATTTCTGTTGCCTTGCAACTATCCCCCTGGCACTTCACCCATCTGTGGTTCACTAGCACTCACCCCCTTCCCCTTCCCCTTCTCTCTCCCTGCATGTGCACGATCCAAATGTTCACAAGGCCTAGTAGGACTGCTTTTCTGTTTTGCATCTTCCATTTTCTTGCTGTTTCCCTTGCTGTTTCCCTTGTTCCCTTCCCTTTGTCCTGTGGGCGCTTTGAAGCACAATTTTCTTAATGTATAAGTGCCATACAAATGTCCAATAAATAAATAAACATTGGTGAATGCTAGACATTTATTTGTCAACGTTCTTCTTTAACATCGACTCCCTAAGCCTTTTAAAGTCAATACCTTGGTACCGGATGTGTGCTTCTGTATCAGTAAAGCGTCCAATACAACAGTTTTTCCTCTCCTCTTTCACGAACAACAGGAGATTATTTACCCTCTGATGTAGGTTTTGATCGCCTGCCACAACATAACCATTTTAGCTACTGGTGTCACATTAAGTTGCAGGAACTCCATTGTGTCCTTCCTAAGATTCTCTACAAAGTCTTATTTGAAAAGTATTAGACATTCATTCTCCAGAAGTTCCCAGCCCATGTGGAGCTTTGCAGGTGCTTGGTCAGATAAGCTCCTGTGGACAATCTTGCAAGAGGTGGCCTTGCTAATGAAGTCAATTAAGCATAGGGAATAGGCTATGCATGAAAAACATTGGTGGGCCGCAGAGCAGTAATGTGGTCTTCTCTGTAGGGTTGCCCACTCTCGATAAAACACCCAATAAAACATCTCTCTCATGAATGTCTCAAGCACTTTGCTTTCTCTCTTGTCGCTCGTTCTGCTCATGGTGTTCTTATCCAGGACTGCATCTGGTGCGAGGTTGATGTCTCCTCCATCTACTAGTCTCCTCTTTTTGAAGCTGGTGATTAGGTTTGGAATATCATGTTGTCTCTTGGGTTTGTCTTTATTTGGGCTCGTGGGATAGCTCAGGACAATGTTTTTGTGTTGGAAGCAAGACAGGGCACAGCTGCCCAGGTTCTAATTCCGGTACTGTGCTTAGAGACTGCTCCCCGGTATTAATCGCTTTATACTAGATTAATTAATTAATTCTATTTGGCAGGTAGATGTCGACCTAAAGACATTCCATTGCCTTCTTACTTGCTAAAAGGGTCAGGTGTCTCCCGTCTGGGTCTTCAATGTGCTTTGTTGTGAGCAGATGACATTGGGCCTCATTCCGAGTAGGGCGGTAAGGGATACCGGGCACCGGTAAGGAGACCGGTGCCGGTAATCCCTTACCGCCCTACTACGAGTTCCCTTAGCTGGTCCCTCCTTTAACGCCTGGTCTGACCAGGCGTTATGGACGGGACCCGTTAAGGGACTTCAGAGCTAATAACGGTACCGCAATTTTTGGTACCGTTATTAGCGCCCTCCCCCCTATGGGGGCTCAAATGGGAATGGGGAATGTCTTTTCAATGGGGACTTACCGGTCCCACAAAGGTCGGGCCACACCGGTATGTCCCCATTGAACCATACCGGTGCCAGACCCGTTATTGGAGGCAGTCAATGAGGCCCATTGTTTCCCTATCCGGATACTCGTCCCTTTTGCAGAAACAGTACAGCAGTAATGGAACACTCTCCCAACCCATCGACTATGCATTTTGAAAGCCTCCTCATTCAGCGAATGTGTTTGTAGTAGGAGCGAGCTATCATTCTCGCTCTTCTTCAAGAAAAATGCACAGTTCTTTCGCTCGACTGCGTTGAACCGGCCGTTGATGTTCCGAGTGACGCGCGACAATGCTTCTATCCGGCAATTCGTTAAGCCTCTGCTTGTATTATACGATTTGTGATGCATGCGAATTTGGGGGGATGTATTCTAAATCGGAATAGATAACACACCAGGAATGGATAAATGTTAAAAATTGATGCAGCTGAGCTACAATATATCAACATGAGAGCAATGATTCACATAAATTGATATGTTACACAGCATGGTAGGAACAATGAAATATTGTGGTTATGAAAAAGGATTAAGCATCTTCCTTTTATAAAAGAATATGAGATATTTGCAAATTGATCGTTAAGTAGGCCTGTAGCAAAAAACACATGTGGCTGCAACTCACAACTGTCCCTGCAAAAGAGTAATTATCCCAAAAGCATGCATCAGTAAAGCAAACTATTATGTTAAGGGATCAATCAGGGAAGATCTAATAAATAAATTATAGTGCACTAATATGTGTGGATCAATGATCATGTCAGATTGGAAAGATACATAATTCAGGAAGTAAAATCCATTACTGCGATCCAGAGGGATAATTTATCTTTTTAAATAATCATAGTGAATTACGATTTTCATTTTCCGGAGTCGCTTTATAATGTGGAAATCAGACACGCAGTGTTGTAGCCGGTGAAACGATACCACTTGCAGTGCAATTTAAGGGGCGGATTCAGAAGGCCGTCGTGAGTCGGCAGATGAGCCTGAGCCCATAGCGTGCTGCAGCCGGGGGAAGACTATGGCCCGATTGGCAAAACATTTCTTGGCTAGCGCATCTCCTCACGTGCACCAAAAAAGGAGCAAATCCACCCACGAAGATGCGCTCATTCAGATGTCCTTCTTCCCCCTTTCTGCATTTGCGCAGAATAAAGTGGTGTTTCTAAGCATTTAAAAGCACATGCCAAATTCACAAATGCTTCTCTCTCCTTCATTTTTATTTAAGTGTGACAACCCTTCCATTTCCATTCGCATATAGGGACGGCAATACTTTCTTACAAGCATTTGACAGAGGTGGGTCCTTTAAGGGCCCGTCTCAGTGAAATGCGCTCCCAGCAACCTTATGGTAGTTGGGAGCCTGTCGTACATTAATGTGGGTAGAGCAAGGAGGCTAAACAGCGCATCTTTGAGGTATTGTCCAGCCCCTCCTGAAATGCACAGGTCACCTTTCCGCTGTGTAGCTGACTCAAAGAATGAGAAAGGAGGTATTTGCAACCGGCCTTGTGGCAAATGTGTGCATATATTTCACAGGGCCTCATTACAACAAAGGTGGTAGGGGGTTAACCGCGCCGGCAGAGCTGCTGGCCCCGTTAACCTCCTACCGCCTCATTACGAGGTCTCCTCGTGGGACCCGCTAAGGATGCCTGGTAAAACCAGGCCTCCTTAGTGGGTGCCGCGAGGAGACCACGATCCAAACAACGGGCCCGTCATTAACAGGCCTGTTTTTTGCATCCTCCCCATTCCCATTGAGCCCTGTGGGGGCTCAAATGGGAATGGGGATGTACCGGGTCCGGGTTCCCTGAATGGGGAAATACTGGGCCCTCCAAGGTCGGAATGGCCCAGTATCTCCCCAATCAGGGAACCCGGAACGGGTACCCGGAATGGGGGTAGCCATGCCGCAAATTGCGGCATGGCTACCTCCAAAATCGTAATGAGGCCCACTGTGTATGCATAGGTTTATGCACAGGCAGATTGCAACAACAGCCCACAGTTGGAGTTTCTATGGAGGTCCAGGGCAGTTCCCAAGAGATGGCCATAAAAGAGAAATGCAAATGAAGCCCATGCCCACTACGCAGCCAATGCCACAGAGGCAGTGCTGATTCACAAAGAAAAGTTAACACAATGGGCCTAATTCACAGACGAGTTTTATAATGGCAACACACCATTGGAAAATGCTCTATGAATCAGGGCCAATTTGTGTAAAGTAGCCTGACAAATATTACACCTATCCAAATTAGTGGCCAATTGGAAAAGGGTAAAGCCCCCACTGCTACTTTTAGAACATGAAGACACCTGGTCTAGTTGCCTTGGCCCTGCTACTCAGGAGAGGAAGGCGGGAGAGAGTCTTCAACCAAAGAACAGATGGCTGCGGAGGAGGTGATAGGGCAGTTGTCGGGAGACTTTTACTCGCCATATATTTTGTACTACAATCACCCTAAGCCAGGGGTCTACAGCCTTTGGCTTTTCAGATGTTTTAGACTACAACTCATATCAGCCCCAGCCAGTGTAGTCAGTGGTGAGGGATTATGGCAGGCATAATCCAAAGCATCTGGAGAGTCACAGGTTGCAGACCCCTGGCCTAAGCCATCATGGTCACTGGGGAGGGATCATGGGAGTTGTAGTCTAAAACAACAGGAGAGCTGAAGGTTTCAAACACCTGTGATAGAGAGATAACTTTCTGCCAAACTGAAAACTGTACATGATGAGTGAGTAGAATAGCGAGATCATTTCAGCCGCATTCTCATCACGTGCACTATCACCACGTGTAAACATGCCTTCAGCGCTGCATTACATAGCAACAGAGTGATTCCAGCAGACCAGTGCCATTGCATGGAGTATTCAACAGACCTACCACTTACACAATCTAAACCAGCTGCTGCAGTACCCAATGGCCTCCTGCCACAATATGATCTGCATGCCACACCTTGCACAGAACCGGCATCGAGTGGTGGTGCAGTTCTATGCTCTTGTTCATCTCCCGCTTGTGCTTAGGGCTGTAGACACCACCCACGTGACATTGCAGCCACCTTTAAAGACTGAACACTTAGGCCCTGATTCTTGGAATTATTTGCGTGTAAAACAGGGATTTCCGTGCCATTCTGCACGCAAATACCCATTCGTCAAACAGGGATTTGCGGGCAGAATGGCATGGCAGGGCTTGCGATTGCAGAATAAGGCCCTTAATCATGGAATTATTTGCATGTAAAACGTGGATTTGCGTGCCATTCTGCCAGCAAATCCCTGTTTGACGAATGGGTATTTGCGTGCAGAATGGCACGCCAATCCCTGTTTTACACGCAAATGATTCCATGATTCAGAGCCTTATTCTTCAATGGGAAGCCCTGCCGTTCCATCAGAGATGCTAGAAGCAACATCATCTGCGCGAAGGTCAATTTCCAAGTGGTCCATATATGAGAACTACAGTTCCCGGGCCCTCTGTTGCTACACAGGCACCAAACCAGAGATCAAGGACATGTGTGGCTACATGATAAGTACACATTGCCAGTGTCACATCAACATAGAAGAGAACTCGCTCAGTTTCACTCCAGATCATTGGACATTTCATGAAACAGCACCAGGTAAATGCTATGACTGGGGATATATTGTTTATATGGTCGAGTGCTGATTTTTTGAAGCAGACAGGCACATGGTTTCCCAAATTGACCTGAGTGAGCCAGTGAAGTGAGTGGCTCTGATCTCTCTAGCAGTGGGTGAAGGTAATCTCGTCCAGAAAACATCATTTCAATAATTTGATTTCATTTATTTATTGGGTATTTATAATGCGCCTATACGGCCAATTGGTGTTTCAATTTGTAATGATGGGTGCACTTAAATTTAGAATAGAATAGCACCGTTCAAATATTCTGTAGGGGAATACATGAAACACTCTAAAAAGACTTGGGGGGACAAATGAACAATTTGGTTGTAAAATGCTCCTTCCATAAATGCCAAGTCACCAATAGTACACAGATTTTCCAACACATTTTTTCTTTTGGGATGTTATGTCTGTGAGACACAGCTCACTGCTCGTGTACTTTGTAGATGCCACCGGACACAGAAACAAGTCCCCTTCTCTTGGGGCTCACCAGGAACAGAACACAGGCCTTTTGACTTGGGGTTACACATAATATACTAACGATAGCTGTAGCACAGATCACCAGTGGATACGAACAGCAGCCGCGAACCCCCATCCACAACTTCAGCCTCCCGCACTCATGCTGGGATTACAGGCGCGCGCCACCACGTCACACATTTGGAAGGTTGCAGTGCCCAAAGCTAATCATGGGGACTGTCAACACATGCCAGCCTGACAGTGCTGCACCATTTTCATTCTGCAATATATACCAGTATTGCCCCATGTACCAAGGTCATTAGTGAGAGGTCACAGTGTGTGATCTCAGGTACCCTTGGAGCGGAGTTATTGCCCAATCTGCAATGCTGGCTCCAGCAGTGCCCTCAATCCTTCCCTAGCATCATATGGTAAACATTTGATGGTGCACTGAAAACCCCATTGGTGGTAGAGACTGGATAAACTTGCGCTGCAAAAGTTGAACATGAAGTCTGAAGACTATGCTCACGTGCCACACAGCTGCAGGTCTCTTAGCCTCTGGGAGTTAGTTCACAAGTGCAGCTTGTGAAGCAATACAAACACTTCCTCCATTAAACACTAGGAGAGAGTACTCATCCAGGGGAGACCAGAGACTCTACCACCAGGAAGGTTATGCTGCATCCCACACAAATGCCATTGATTCAAGTAGTTGGAAGGAGATTGCTGCCTGACTTCAACATGGTGAATCGCCACTACATAGCTTTCGTGTGTGGGTTACCCTGCAGTCCACTGCATAAGCGATCAGACATGAGGAAACTGTAGGGTGTCCAGGCATGCACCAATCAAACAGGGTACTTCTGAAGAACACAAAGCTGACACACCAATGAAACCAATTACAGCCCTCAATAGGGTAAAATAAATAAGACTGCCAGAAGAAATGTTTGGGTCGGTTTAAAGAGTCAGCAGGGAAGTCTGTAGAGTGAGAGGCACAGATGGGAAGAGAAAGAGAGTGGAGCGTAGGATGAGAGAGAAAGCAAAGTGGACACGGGAGAAGGTGGAAGGTACAGATAAAGTGGAAGGAGAGGAGGAGAGGAAATAACAGCATGAGAAAGAATGTTAGACGTGGTTGATGAACATCAGAGAAGAGGTGGAAAGGAACATGTGGGGAGAGGGTGAGGAAGAGTAGGGGACGATGGAAATTACTCAAAGAGGAGGGAAGCAGAGTAATCCTTATAAGGGGAAAAAAGGAAATTGAGTCTATTAAGGCCTGGGACAGGCAGGTGCCCCCAGGGTGAAGAAGGGATGGATCAGGACGAGACAAGAACCTAAGGGAGGTTACCTCTAGTGCAGCACTAAATTGAGGTGGTGTCTTTGAGAAGCAATCTGAAGGAGAAAAGGCTACAGTACCCAAGGGTGCAACTGTATAATACATCAGGTGGTTGTACATGGCAGAAGAGTTCAGGAGGAACAATGCAAGTGCCTTACAAGCCCCTGCTCAGGATAAGACACAGAGTCATTAAAGAAGTAGTTAGGTCACTAAAAAATCCCACATACTTTGTATCACTGTGCGAAGTTGTGGGGTGTAATCAAAGGCCCGAAGCCAACATAAATCAAAGGGCCACTGGAAAAATGACCTGCCAGCCTTCATGAAAAAATAACAGCCTTCACACTGAAAAAAGGGCCTATTAAGGCAACCGGTGGGGTTTCTGCAAGTAGCACAAGGAAGGGCCATGTGAATAAGGCCTAAAGGCATTGCAAAAGGAAAAGCAGCATTTTAGTTCACAGTGGCAGAAGAAATTCAATGGTCCCTTTCACGTGAAAAACAGGATTTTCAAACACTGACACCAAAACAGCTTTGCATTTGTGTTTACAGTTTAAAGAAGGATATGAGAAAAAAATTGCCCTGCCAACATAATGATGTCAGGGAAGAGACTTGGTGTGTGTTGACAAAAAGTAATGTATATTATGCTTCACATGCAAAATACAAGCAAACATCTGAATAGAAAAGGCCACTTTGGTCTCATGAGGATTTCATTTAGGCCCAAGGCAGACCCTTTTGGCTAGTTGGTGAGCAAACTTCACAAAGAGCTATCCCACAGCCAGCCTGGTTTGTGCGTCCCAACTGTTTTCAATTGCAATAAAATGGGTCCTGCCTGAGGGGTGTTGGAGAAAAAACTTTCTTTAGACTTGCTGTCTCTGCAGGACAATTTCCAGTGGCTGGTGCATGACCGGAATGTAGGAGGAGGTGTGAAAACAGGTGCTGCAATCAAGACTGAACTCTGAATTCAACCTCAAAGTGACTAATAAAAACAATGGCCCAGAGATGCAAATTGCACTGTGGAGAGGGCGCTCCAATTTGCATATCCCAAAGATGTGCTATTAATGTAAAAAGACTATTATCATTTAGGCCTTTTTCTCAGCAACCATAAGTTGTACTTTCTTGATGGACAGTTTATTTTTTATGTAATTTCCAGGTGAAGCTGGTGATATAACATTCACCCACCTATGAGTCAGGGAACTGTAATGGCCATATAAAATGGCTTTCTGGCTGATCTGAAAATGTTCAAAATCGGAGAGTTGGTGAATGGGTGGAGGGTAAAATTAGGAACATAGCTAATAAATTGCATGCTCCTAATGATTATGTGTCTTGTAAAAATGGTGGAAAATTGTAAAACGGACATGCAAAATGGTGTAGACTTGGTTGTCATCTTAGTTAATTCCCCATGATTAGCTGAATCCAAAAATGTGTATATTATGGCAGCTATTAGTAAAATTATGAAGTTTTGAAACATAACTAGTTTTTGCCAAAAGTTTGCTCGGGGCATGGCCTTTAGGCATACCATGAGCACATTCAAGACACCAATTGTGCCCATTGTGCATGGCATGCAGCCATGGTCAATTGACTATTTGCCTGGATCATGTCTTTTAGCCATCCCCGGGCAAGTAAAAGCCATAATTTCCCATAGTAAATGGACATGCCTGGATAAAGAGGCCATGCCCAGTTAACTTTTTGTCTGTTTCATTTCCTGTGGCCATGCCCATTTGGACATTTTGCAGGGGCATGGTGTTCAGCCACATCATGTCACTGAGCTTTGACCACAATCCTTGCTTGGACCTGGTTCAGGTCAAGCCAGATCTGCTGGCTACCTCCTGCCCAACTCAGTGTTGGCTTAGGTCCAGGAGACCAGAGTCTGGTCCATGGCCCTATCGAGACCCAACTCAAACCTAGCTTGTGACTCAGAGACCACCAGCCTATTCCACTGGCCCCAAAATAACTGGCTCCGAGCCCACTGGCCCTATGAGCAGGATGTAGGCCGCCAGTAGTCATTTGTTTACAGTCTATGAGTGCAAGCAGGTCTACAGGCTCATTCTGTTCTCAAAATTGTTCTAATCCCTGGCCTGAGTCTGTGTACCTCACTCAAAGCCAGGGGCCCAGCTCAAGGTTCTCAGACTGGATTTGCAGGGGTAAAATTGATGTTTAAATCATTTGGGTGGCCATGTTCCACTTGTCTGTGCTTCTCCTCGTCCTGCCTATGGTGAAGGACACCCAACCAGAGGGCTTCTATTTTCCACTTATATGGGGATTTTCGTGGCAAAATACATTAACCAGGTTCTCCCTCTACCATCCCTAATATCACGTGTGGAGTAAGACAGGTCTCTGCCCTGTCCCCTGTCACTAATGCCTCTCATCATCTTAGAATGCACGTTATGGGCCAATATCCAGAAGTAGTTAAACAGCTCTATGATGGATTTCGGGTTTACCAGCAAATGGTGAAATGTATTTCCCTAGTCAAAAGTGGGGTTATTCACAGCCAGTTCTCCTTTAATGCTCCCAAAACAAAGTCCTGATCTTTGAACCAGAAACGTCTCCACTTCTGCATGCCACCTTGCAGTTCTGGTCAACTGACCACTAATGTTAACGCCCACACCAAACTAAACCTGTGGTTCTCGCTTGGGTGGCACTATTCGACGCAACCCCATGACCTACCTCAAAAATTGACCGAATAACAGAAAATAAACTCTACTCATTGCGCCACACGTAAGAGTTCTTCATTCTGCTGTTTTTTCCAGATTGCTTGTCATCATACAATGGTGATGTTCCAAATGGACTATTATTTAAGGAGTCTACATGGCTATCCTTCCACAATTGAATTGAAGAGAGCTCGGATCCTAGTGGCCATCTCTTCTTCTAGAAGGAAAGAATTGACCATATTAGTATTATCATTATTATTATTGTATTTATTGATCGCTGACCTAGCTTCAGGAAGCAACAGAGAGCTTTGCAATCACAGGGGTAAGAATACTGTGGGGGAAGCCGAGATAAAGGGTGAACGAGCTAGCAGGGGATGGTGGGCAGTTGACAGCAAGGATTCCACAAGCAAACAGCATAGGAAATGGTGAGGAGCAGATCACTGAGTCTCAGGTAGGGTGGGCAGTGGGGGGCGTGTGGGCCTAGGTGACCACATTGTGCTCATTGTAACCACTTTAGACTGACCATTGATTGAAGATCCGAGTGTGCAAACCTTACCAGGTGGCAATAGACCTGCACGCAATTCATGATGTGCGCAAAACCTGACCATGCGGGAGAAACCTCCCTACGGAACCAGAATTCATGGAATAAGAGAGAGGGCTGACCGCTGTGGGTAGAACTATTGCTGCTCTACTTACTGCCCCTTCGCCCCTTTATTTTCTTCCTTCCCCATCTGCAAATTGCAGTCAAGCGAACTTGGCGGCCCAGTCACTATATGATTAGAATGAAATAATTATTTATTTTTTGTTTATTTATATATTTGCAATGCGCCGAAGCTCGCAAGCATCAGGACGTGACAAGGACAAGAGGACAGATAGTTCACAGGACAGTACAAGTAGAAGTAATGATAAGCTCGATATGAGCAAAGAGGTGGTAAGTGTGTCGAATGACCTAAAGAGCATGGTTTTCAACTGCTTTCTAAAAGAATGGAAGTTGCTTTCTAGCCTGAGATTGCAGGGTAGCTCATTCCAAAGAGAGATAGCTTTGGCGGGAAAGGCTCTACCTAAGCCTGTGGCTTTTACTCTGGCATGGCCGGATTCAAGTAATCCTTGCATAGCAGACCTTAAGCTACGGCTTGGTTCATACCATTTGAATTCCTTTTTCAGGTATGCTGGAGCAGTGCCATTTAGGCAGCTATGGACCATTGTCAGAGATTTAAAACTAATACGCTCCTTTATAGCGAAACAGTGGAGGTCATTTCTGTCTTTTGTTATGTGGTCGCGTTTGGATTTTCCTGCGGGATCTAACTGCATTATTTTGAATTATTTGACATTGCTTAATACAGCTGCTGCTGGAACCTAGTAACAATGCATTTCCATAGTCCAGTCGTGACAGGGTGGTGGCTCTAGCAATTGTAGCCCTGTTTCTGTTGCCTAGGAATGGCCTGATGTGGCATAGCAGCCTCTGATAGTACTGGCAGTTTCTTTTCAGGTACAAGACCTGCGCCTCCACTCCTAGAGAAGATTGCAAATATATGCTGATTGTTTTAACTTTACTTGCGACAATGATGGTGGAGTCTTTTATAAGGACGGAAGAGTAAGCTGGGCCTAGGTTTTGTAAGGCTTTAGTTGTTCCAAATGTCATAGGCTCAGTTTTGGAGCCATTAAGACCCATCCAATGAGATTTCATCCAATGTTCAATAGTATTGTAAATGGCTGATAGTCTGTTGTTTTCTAAAGTGTGGTCTCCACATAGTTCCAAGATTAGTTGCGTGTCATCTGCAAAGTTGGTAAAGTAAATCCCAAGCTGTGAAAGTAGGGCGCAGAGACAGCGGATGTATAGATTAAAGAGGAGGGGGAAAAAGCTAGCTCCCTGCGGGACACCACAGTCTACAGGTTTAGAAGTGGTGGAGTATCCACCCCAGGTGATTTTGGAGTTTTTATCCTCTAGATAGGGTGATACCCATTAAATGGCTTCCTCTGAGCAGTTTCCAACTGTATTTAGGGCCTCTCGGAGCTTCCCATTGTCTAATAAATCTAAAGCTGCCGAGAGGTCCAGAAGAATCAGCAAGCCTGCCTTTCCTTTGTCCACAAAACCCAGCACTTTAGTTTGAAGATCAAGTAATGCAGATTCGGTGCTATGAGTACTTCTAAAGCCGGAATGTTGGGAATGCAGAACGTTGTGCTGGTAACTCACTCTTGAAGTTGATGCGTGGCTATTTTATCAAGAATTTTTAGCAGGAAATTGCAATTTATAATTGGCCTGAGATTGGCCGGATCCTGTTGGCCTAGACCAGGTTTTTTCACCAATGGTGTGACTGTGACTGTTTTTATTCCAACAGGGACTTTCCGATCTCTGAATGAGGAATTTGTCATACGACATAGAAATGGTGTGAAGATTTCTGCATTGTCTAGTATGAATTTAGGGGGCAAGATGTTTTCAGCGCATGAGGTACAGTTCATGGATGAAAGAGTATTTAACATGTTTTCTAATGTGACCGGTGAAAACTGAAATTTAGGTACTTTAGGTTCTGAGTTTTCTTTGTTGATGTGGTGCAGAGGTGGTGTATCTGTAACTTTGCAGTTTATTATGATGTCCCTGGCTTGTTTGGACTTTTTCACAGTCCGCCATGGTTGGCTGGAAAGGTGGGGAGAGAGAGGGTGGTATTTTGATCGTTTTTAGGATTTGGAACAATTTGCTGGTGGAATTTAAAGCGCCAGCGATTTGCTTGTTATAGTAGTTATTCTTTTTGTTTCTGTTACTTTGGTTCTGTACAAAGCGTCACATTTTTTCCAATTTTCTTTGTTAAGTTCCAAGGGGGCTTTAAGCCACTGTCTTTCAAGTTTTCTTTTGGCTGTCTTAAGTGTACCTAATTCTGCCGTGTACCAATTTTGGTGGTTTGGGTTGGGACAAGCTTTTTTATTTTTAAGTGGTGCCTTCTTATCCAGAAGCTCCTGGAAGTAGTTGCCATAAGCAGCAGTGATTTGATCACAGGGATCGTTGTCGGAGGTTATATCCATGATGTGTGTAATCCCCTATAGTAAGATAACTGGTGTGATTTTCTTCAGATTCCTACTTTGGATAATGTTGTAGTTTGTTTTGAATGTTAATGAAATCGTAGCTTCGATTTTGTAGTGGTCGGTCCAGATACAGGGCTGTGTGTTTGTTACTGTAAATTCTACGTTGTTTGTGATAATCCAGTCTAGTTGATGGTTTGTTTTGATAGTACGGCCATTATTTGCAATTGAATAATTGATATTTTGGAGATTTTTTTCCCAAGACAAATGGCTTCTTTATCGGTGGGGTTTCCACGCCATCTGTTTAGGTCACCCAAAAATTCTGTTCCTGTATTGTTTCCTTTTAGGTTATTTAGGATATGGCAGAGGTTGTCATTAAAGTCGGAGATTAGTGAGGGAGGTCTGTAGATGACGATGAAATTGATGCAGTGGTCATAGAAAGGGGTTAGTTTTAGATGGAGAATCTCGCACCCAGGACATTGGATTGCAGAAGTGAAAAATTTGAGGTCTTGTTTAGCTATTATGGCTACCCCACCTCCCTTCCCTGTTTCTCTGTTTTCAAAGTAGATACTATAGTTAGGAGGGACTGATATGTCAAAGGTTGGGCATGTTGGTTCATGTAACCAGCTTTCGGTGAGAAAGAGGATTTCTAAGTTGTCCTCGAGGATATAATCATAAATATCTTGGGTGTGTTTTTTCAATGACCTAGTATTTAACAGTGCACTTTTAATGTTATCTGCTGGTAAGGTAGGGAGAGTCTTTGGATGTTTGACTGATTCTGCTCCACTAAGTTTCACATGTTTTTTGGTGTATTTGTCAAACTTTTGTTTGAGCAGTAGGCTTGTCATGTCTTGCACTTGGCCTGAAGTGGACGTATTTTTGGTGGATATAAATTGTTTGACTAGTTGCTCATTCTTCAACCGGTTGGCATTAGAGAGTAATTGTAGTATGTTGGTAAAACCGATTTCTTACCTGTGTTTTTCCTTCAGTGTGGTGAGAGATATGGGCAGATTGGAGGGCCGACGGCCGATGTCCGCCGTGCACCGGCGTACACCGGCTCTGTCCCAGAAGCGCCAGCGCTGAACCGCCTGACGTTTCTTTTTCAGCAGCTGTGGTGCTGCTGGGAGTTGTAGTTGTCAAAGCTTACTAGAATGGTCAGCTATTAGCCAAAAACCTTAACTTGGGTTTCAATTAAGTCAAAAGTATGTTAAGCAGTTGTAAATCAGAGCGGGCAGCTGAAGTTTATAGATCCTACAGCTCGCGCTCGCTTCCTTGATTGCAGGCAGCTACAGGTAATATGCAGAGAGTCAAGCACACACAGCTGCAATATACAAAACAAATGTGAGCGGTCAAAGAGTTACTTACGCTACGTTTGTGAGGAGCGGCCGAGCCTAACAGAAATGCACACACTCAATCAACACACGTGCTTCAGAATTATGGCGTGACTAATGCTTACGATCCCTGACTAACCTGTGTCAGAGAGGGAAAAGAGATGTAAAATTGAAACCCGCCGGGACGGCGTAGACCAGCTCTGTCCCAGAAGCGCCAGCGCTGAACCGCCTGACGTTTTGTTTTCAGCAGCTCAGGTGCTGCTGGGAGTTGTAGTTGTCAAAGCTGACTAGAAAGGTCAGCTATTAGCCAAAAACCTTAACTTGGGTTTCAATTAAGTCAAAATTATGTTAAGCAGTTGTAAATCAGAGCGGGCAGCAGAAGTTTATAGATCCTTCAGCTCGCTCGCCTCCTTGATTGCAGGCAGTTACAAGTAACATGCAGAAAGTCAAGCACACACAGCTGCGATATACAAAACAAATGCGAGCGGTCAAAGCGTTACTTAGGCTACATTTGTGAGGTGCGGCAGAGCAAAACAGAAATGCACTTGCTTCAGAATTATGGCGTGACTAATGCTTACGATCCCTGACTCCCTGAAGATTTAATCTTCCAATACAGAAATGCACTATCCTCAAAACATGCAGGTCAATGAAGAGCAACACAAAATGTTAAAATGCCATCATAACATTTTTGCGAAGACTAATTTGATTGCTTTGAACTAGGTATGCTTCCAGCAATTACTGAGACACAATGTGCCGAAGGGCTGGATGACGGCTAGTCCCCAATACATCCCCCTCGCCACGAGGATGAGCAGAGCAGGCTGAGAGACAATATAGGCGTAGAACAAGAAGAGTAGTGTCAAGGCCTCACTCGCTAGGCGTGCACTGCTCTAGCATTCAATCTACAGGCTGAAAAAAGAAAGACATGCGTCAGCACTCACAAGCCAGACAATAGCTTTCCAGCAGCAAAGCAAAGGAGCCAATCGCTGCAGATTAGACTCGGGAATCTAAATTTCAGCCATAATTGCAGAGCAATTTCAGGCCAAGGACCACCAGCAATTATTCATCTGTCCGCTTATTTAACATTCATAAAACAATACTTTATAAATCCAAAAAGCACATTTCCCATAATCAACAAAAGCAGATCAACTGGTTCAACTCAAGACATTGAACAATGTTAAATCCCCACGAGTAAACTCCATATTTTGAAGGGTATCCGATGTATGGGTTATTTATGAACATGTTGCCCCATTATCCCACTCTCCTGATTAATGTAAAAAGGAAAACTGGAAGATATGGAGGTGAAATAACACCGTTCATATTAAATCCAGTAAGAAAAGAAGAGCACTTGACAAAATAAAGGGGATACACCGGTTCTGCTCCAGCACAACATCTGGTCAATATATACCACACAAACCAATCCACAGAAAAGTCTACAATGCATCTAGGGTAGGAAGCCACTGTGACACACCGAAATTAACGTGTGTTCCAGCACTAAGACAAAATATATGTTCCATTCCATGAAGGAGATTCCTATTCTTTTTTTCTTTGCCTTCTGAGACTTGTAGTCATTTATGTATTTATTTATTTTTAATGATTTGGTTTTTATAATGTGCCTATATACAATCAGTGTGCTTCAGTGTGCAACAAGACAAGGTGTGGGGCGGGGTGACAAAACAAAAAATGGTCCTACTAGACCTTGTGACATTCGGATTGTGCAAGTGCAGTAATAGAAGTACACAGGAGAGTGGGGGGAGGGGGGCAGAGGGTTAAGTGAGTGCCTGGGGAGGCCAAGTGAACAGAGCCCAGGGAGAAGAGAGTGCAGGGAGAGAAGGTCCACATGCTGAGTGCGAGGGACGAGCTGGAAGGGCTAAGGTGCAGGGCCAGCCAGGCAAGTTAGTGCAGGTGGAGGGAGCCCAAACAGGCAAGTACACATTGGGGGGTAGACAGACAGTCAAGAGCTGAGGGGGGGACTAACAGGGGAGGGGTGAGGGAAAGAGGAAGAGAAAAATGAGGTTCTTGAAGCTCCTGGAACTTAAGGCAATCCGGCTCAAAGTTGAGAGGGGCAGGGAGGACATTCCAGAGGTAGGCACCTGCAGAGGAGAGAGATCTACCCCCCACTCTCTGCTCAGAAAAGCATCTTGTCTGCAGAGAGTTGGAGCTAGAAGACCAAAGGGCTCTAGCCAGGAGGTATTTAGGGAGAGAGAGCTGGATGTAGCATGGTCCCAGGCCCCAGAAAGCCTTGTGCATAATGCAGAGGGTTTTGAATTTGATCCTCGCAGCAACCAGGAGCAAGTGGGGGGATTGTAGAGCTGGAGAGATGCAGTTCCTGGCCTTGAAGCCAAGAATATGTCTTGCAGTCCTATTCTGGATGAGTTGATGGGGGCAACGGGAGGTGTTAGGTAGGTTGAGGAAGAGGATTGTGCAGTAGTCCAGCCTCCAGAGGTAGTCCAGCCTCCAGAGGACCAGTGCTCTGGTGATATTGATTTTCTGGAGGACGGTGAGGAAAGGAAGAATGCCTCTGAGGAGATGAAGCTGAAATGGAGCCTTCTTGGCACGGTCCTTGATGGAGAGAGAGGAGTCAAGGTGACGTTGAGGGGTGGGGACATGGAGGGTGGGCAGAGTGTAGGGAGGGGAGAAAGGAGAGAGCTGGAGTCAAAATGAGTCCAAATGAGAAGGCTCTCAGTCTTACTGGCATTAAGTCAGAGATTGTTAGCAGTGCGCCAAGCCTGAATAGCAGACAGACAGTAATTTATGATTGAGGAAGAGGAGGAGGCAAGCTTGAAGGAGAGTTGCATGTCAGCTGCATAACAATGGATGTTAGGAAGGAAGGCAGAGAGCAAATGGGTTGGGGGGCTCGGTAGATGTTGTAATGGGAAAATGCATGACCAAAAGATCCCGAAGCTGGAGAAAAAAACGAAATTGGGCTTGCATTTCCCAAATGCCAGGGGCATGCTGACATGTTGTTAGGGTCAGTCAGACGGCTACCACAGTTTTCCTCTGAACATGAAGGTAAGGGTCCAGTCAGCTGACGAATTTTGGTCTTCCACCCAATTCTGTAGTTCTCCAAGTAAAGGTGTCAATAGAAACACAGGATTAAAGGAAAGATATGGAGGTGAATCAGGTGGTTCCTGCAGGCTGTAGGAGGAAAAGAAATACAAAGGATTAGGCCCTACCAAAATTATGTATCCCCTGTAAAGAGTATTTCCTAAGGACTTTACCTGAAGCTAGAATCATAGGGAACGAAAGGGCTGAGGGCACCAACTGCAGGAAGGAGTGAAATATCCAAGACAATCATGGACAACAGACCACATCAGTGAATCAAGTTCCAGATATCCACGAGAAGAAACAAAAGCCAATCCAGAGCCAATCCAGGGTCCATGCACCATGTAAGCAGTCAAAGCGCAGAGACGACAAGAAAAAATCAGAAGGAACCACGAGGAGTGAGCCGAGGTCAAATCCAGGAACAGGAACAAAGGAAGAAGAAATGCAGGAAATGCCTCAAAACTGCTGTAGCTCATTGACAAGCAAAGCAGTCTAGAATCCAATTGCCTTTATTTCCTGGCATGGTGGTGATGTATGTGTGCCTGTGTATGGCTTTGGGCGTTCCTACTGTCTCCAGCAGCCAAGACGCCAAGGCAGTTTCCAACGACAGCTTGGTGTGTGTACGGGACCCAAATTCTGGCGGCCGGCCCATGACACATGTATGCATATTTTCTTCTTTATGAGCGGTCCTTATGAAATCTAGAATTCACTCCCAACAGAAAATCCTCATGGATTCCTAAAGAAAATGTGCCTGCTGGTTTCAAGATCAAGTCTCCAGACCTACAATGTGTTCACTGCTCATTCTGTGGCACTAGATATCCCTGTTAAGGATTGGGTCCTCCATACGTTCACATTAGCAGTAAGACTACTATTCTCACCACTACTAGTATTACTTCAAGTGTTTCAAGTAGTGTTACAGACACTGCCAGGTGAGTAGTTTCCTTCTAACAATGACTATAGACAATGCTACTATGGTAGTACTATGGGAATTAAGAGCTGTTCTGGTGTTAATAATACTGGTTGTGCAAATAGAACTAGAAGACTTAGTACTACTGAGATGGTACAACTTCACCTGCAAATGATATTATCACTGGTAGTAATAGTATATAATATTGCTAGCACCAGAACTACGACTATTACTAATTCTACCAATAGTAACTCTACTGGTACCACTGCTGATAGTTGTAGAACTCCCATTCTTACTGCTATTTCTACTACTAATACCTGTAGTAATTGTGATGCTACCAGAATGTTAGTGAGTCTGTTATCACCCACTACTAGCGCTGCTCCTACTGGTAGTACTATCAGAAGCAAGAGCCAGACTGGTGTAGTGGTCGTACAACTTGAACTAGAAGTAGAAGTCTTAGTAATACAGGAATAGTTCAACTTTACTGCAACTGGTATTATCAGTGGTAGTAATAGTATGATGTAATATTACTAGTACCTGAAGGTCTACTAGTACTACTTCTACTGGTACTACACCACTGTTGATAGGAGTATACCTACCATCCTTACTCCTATTACTACTACTGTTAGCTGTAGTATTAGTGCTACTAGTATATTAGTGCCTCTACTACTACCCCCTACTGGCACTGCTAATACTGGTAGTAATATGAGATGTGGGATATACTTCTAGTACTATTACTGTTAGTGCAACTAGAACTAGAAGTAGTAGTCTTAGTAATACTCTGATAGTGCAACTCCTAATTCAACCAGTGTTATCACTGATAATAACACTATTAAATAATATTGCTAGTACCTGACCTGCTACCAGTACAACTTCTACTGGGAGTAACCCTACTCCTACCACTGCTGATAGAAGTAGAACTACTACTTGTACTGCTATTACTACATCTACTACTGTTACCTTTAGTATTGGTGATGCTACCAGTGTATTGGTGCCTCTACAACCACCCACTCCTAACACTGTTCCTATGGCAGTAATATGAGAAGACTGAGACATACTTGTAGTATTGTTACTGTAAGTGCAACTAGAGCTGGAAGTAACAGTCTTACTAATACTGTAGTAGTACAACTTGTACTACAACGGCTATTATTAGTGCTAGTAATAGTATAATAACATTGGTAGTTCCTGAACTGCTGCTACTACTATTTATTTATTTGCCTATGTTTTTACGTAGTGCAAACTAGACAAATACATGTATTAGAGTCCTGTACTATTAATCTCAAAAAGATAATACAACGATACAATAAAACTTAAAATTGCCCATATAAGCCCTGAACACCTCCATTAAAACTCTTAATAAAAAAAACACATTTCTAAAAACGAGTTAAAATATTGCTACTACTACTACTACTGCTACTTCTACTTGTACTGACAGTGACGATCACTGCTGATAGTAGTATAACCACTACTCTTATTGCAATTACTGCTACTAGTGGTAGTGGGTTCCGGACTAGTGGTTCCTGATCATGAACAAAGAGTGATTGACTTATGCACTTAGTCTCACGCCTGGGAATACTTACATTTGTGCCAAACTTGGGGCAACTCTGAGATATGTTCAGGAATTTCCCTACACTATTGTCAGATGTGGCTACCTCTTTTCTAAATTAGATGTATTACCTACATTGGAAGTGGTGGGGGCTTGGTTAAATATCCCGCAACCTGACCGGATCTGTTGTATGTGCAAGGGTGTAGATTCTGTTGAAACAATTAAGCATCTATTATATTGCATAGGATCTGCATGCCTGAGATGTCATAATAGGGGAACATATGACTTATTGAGCAATGATGAACCGAGTAGATTACTGCACTCTCTAATGAAAGGGGGTGATCAAGTGACCTTTTTTCGCTATAAAATGTGCTATGGAATTCAGAAAATGTTTCAAGAGTGATGTGGAAGTTGCACCAATGTTGGATATTATCATATATATCAGCTGTGCATTATTATTATTATTATTATTACTATTATTATTATTATTATTATTATTATTATTATTATTATTATTATTATTATTATTTTATATTTTATAAAGATCATGTTGAACAAATGAACACATAAAAAAAAGATCTGTAAAGTTAAAGAGAATGCAATCTCTCACTTTTCATCTTAGGATCTGCAGACTGCACTGCATTTCCCTCTCTGATGTCACTTCCTTTTGCAGGGATGGAGAGCAGTTCACAAAATGCAAGAGTTACTAGTTATGGAATCTTCAGCATATAAATATGAATAGTAGGGAAAATATGTTTTATATTTGTGAACATTTTAAGTAAGATACTCAAGTTTATACGTAAGGAACTAGGCGTATGTAACTCACTGTTGCCGGTTGAAGATGCGTGCAAACACATGACGCGCGTCAAGGTCTATTTTCCATTGGACAATTTCATGGCAAGTTTTAAATCCTCGAAAGAAGACTTTTTGAATAGATACAATATTGTGAGAATGTGAGGGTGTAAAGCGAGTGATGGGAAGCCTTTGGGGTGTTAGGTATTTCTTGGTGTTGGAAAGCACGTTCCATTGTTACATATACGTCTCTTGGACAATGCTTAGATGATTCAGGGCAATTTCACAAAACTTCTTTAAACCCAGACGATGTACATTGCTCCTGTGGTTGGCAAATGAATTACATTCTTTCAGCAGACCGGAAAGTCACTGTGCATACACAGGGCCTTCGATAATGTGCAGGAGTCATGCATGTTAGATATAAACGTGCGAGTGCTGCTTGATGATCCAGTTTCTAGGTCCGCTCTTCTAATCTACTCTGCAGATCATTCCTCTGACTTTCGCTGCTGTGTCGGTTGCTGTTGGTTGCTGTCTGGTTTGCCGCCACTGGGCGTTCAGGTGCACGCCTGGAGCAAGCCTGCTCAGGTTCCGTGGCTGTGGCCACATTCCGTATTGAAAGCGGTGCACCAATTGCAGATCATGTCTGAACAGCAGCCCAGCAGAGGTAACTCTCGTCCACCAAGTGGTCGGACGCTGCGAGCATCAAGGCACCGCAAGCCGGTAAAGGCTGTATTAATGTTTGTCCAGGTTTTTTATTTAAAGAGCATGTGGGGCTTAGCAAGTTTCAACATCTTCCACCATTCCACCATTCTCCACCATCCGAGGCGTTACTTTTCTATGATCTGTTTTGCAGAGTGGGAATCCCTCGAGGGAGTGACTGCGGGTGTATGTGTATGCCTTTGAACTCCCCCCGTTATTGCCTACAACTCGGAGGTAGTGTGCATTTCCTGCAGTTGGTGCAACTTTGTGCTAGCAGTGAGGTGGAGTGAGGAATTTGTCCACCTTGTTGGCTAAGCCTAGAGGTCTAGCGACCCCAGCGGGCTTGCAGAATTTAGATAATTCCCTCTTCTTTTAGGCACTAAAGGGGTGTGGGCAGGAGTGTGGGTGCACCTAGGTCTTAGTCATAGGTGCTCCATAGCCTGCAATAGCCCGTGTTTCTTTCCTTGGACTTGAACGCTGTGCGCAGTCTGTTCTCAGCGGAGTGCGCAGGAGTGTGGGTTGTGTTGCCTGGGTGTCCAGGGAGGCACAGGTGAATAAGCGAACCTCACTTTGAACACTGGTGCATCCCTGCACCTTACGCCATGGAGCCTCACATTTAAGCAATGAGGTTCTGCCTGATGCCGCATACAGCAGCTGATGCCCCCAATGAAAGATGCGAAAACGTGTCTGCAGGACACCAAGAGGGGGGAGGAGTGCTTCTGACTTGTGCACGTATTGAAAGGGAAAAAACACGTGTAAGTAACGTAAATATGACAACAGCTCCAGTCTTGGTCCCTTGCGTATTTAATTCTAATGAGATTACTCTGACAATAAATGCAGCATCTACAACTAACACTTCCCGGAGATCTTCTATCATGACTGGGTTTTTCTTGACCTTACAGATGCTGATGTTTTACAAAGTGAAAATACGCTTAAAGAACGAGTACACCATGATTAAGTGGACTGGAAAAGCCAGACAATCACAGCTTCCGTTTCACCTACCCTGAGGGTGGACTCTTTGTTGCCATCTAACCCTCAACTGAATGATTTTGATTCTTAGATGGATGTTCAGAGACTAAATGTTCATTCCCTGCTTCAGACCCAGGAACTAGTACTGGGGCCAGATCATGCCCCCATACCTACCTGCTTCAGCTCTGCATGTCCTGTGTCGAACAACATTACTTGTATGAAGGCAGTAGTAGATCACTTAGAAGTAGCAAAAAGGAAAGGAGGGGATGCATTAGCCCCCAAGGATCTCCAGAGCAAGGGTCTCAGGTCTCGGATGGAACAACGAGAGCCTAAACAAATTGATGAGACTGGAGTGGAGTCGCCTTCTTTGTCAAAATCCTCATCACAAACTGACAACTTATTGACCGAGTCAGTTCAAGGTCCTCTCAGCCTTTAATTTCTTTTGCCAAAAGTCGAGAAGTACAAGCTTCACTGGCGCTCTTTCGCTCTCCAGTGATACTACGTTTAGAGGACTTGTTTTTTCTCCCATTCTTCGGATGAGCATAGACAGGGCACCCTGCCCTCGGCATTTAAGTCGCAACATGATGGCTGCACTCACTATCTCGCTGGCCCCATTTGTGAAACTTTATGAAACGATGAATGATAATGTGAAAGATCAGGCCACTCTCCTCATGACGATTCATTCCAAAATCATATTCATGGAGTCATTTGTTACATCCCTGCAATCCAGAGTAGACCACGAGGCAGAGTATGCAAATGTCATTCAAAAGAAGCTGCAAGATGCCCTGGACTTGGAAAGAGCCGACAAAAAAATGTCTGCTGAACTTTGTGTTGGAATTCCTCCAGCTTAAAGTTTTGGTCCAAAATAAGAGATTGAGGCAGTGTACCACACAGAGAATGGATTCCAACGACTTAGCGGATGGTTACGGCACAGAATTGCCATTATCTCAGCCTAATGGAGAAATACATGACAATTATGATACATCTTTGAATAACCAAAATGTAATTCCAGCAGTAACTTTGGAACAAAAATCGATTACAACTATAAACCAAAATCAAACGGAGATAACTAGTTCAATTCTTATGTTCGTCTTGAATCAAGACATGAGGACCCAGGAATGGCACTCCAATCTTCTTATATCTCAAGAGCCCCTCTACCTCGACTACAGACTCTTCAACTAAGTCCTTTCTCATATTCCAGAATAAGAAAAAGAGGAAAAATAACAGTTCAGCATTTAAAGACGCTCTCAGAACTGAAACATTTTTTAAAAAGCTATCGATGCCCAGAAACTGGAATGCAAACAATTCCTGCTCGTTGATTAGAAATCTTCACATTCCTCAGGAATCTACTACCCGGACAGAGGCAAAAATGGCTACCCTCGAAAAAGGCCTAAACAAAGGGGGACAACGTTGATGAATTTAGGAATGAACATAGTGAAGATGTACACGAACCAGGCTTTATCCCTGATCAGACAGTGACGGACTGTCTAAACTTCTCTATCTACACGATCAAAGAGATTCATTTCAGTGATGATGGACAACCATCCTTGAACTCACCTTTGAGACTGGGTGACCGAGGGACACTGCTGTTGATGACATCTCAAGCCAACCTTAACTCACATGGCGTGGACGTGGAGCCCATTTCCAACTTGATTCCTATTGATCAATTCCCGAATTTGAGGTCCAAAAAACCTTATATTACCTTTTCGACTCTTGAAGAAAAAAGACAAGCTTCCATTACAAAAAAAATAAGAACTTGACGAAACAGAAAAGCTTAGTCCCTCATTCAACTAGGCCCCACACCATCAAAAATGACCTTGAGCTCATGCCCCAACTACTGAGGAATGAACGCAAGATCTTTATCCAGAGTTACCTGAGTGGCCACGAGGAAACGTCTACAAAAAACTGGGGACCTACAGGATGCTTTTGGATAGATTATTGCCAATGGAAGACGGATGTTCCTTTTACATCAAGTTCCACTATGACGCTTCCTACAATCAGATGACATTAGCATAGTGGAGTTCTCAAAGGAAAGCTACTTTGACAGGGAAATTCTCCATTTAAGATTGAATGGTGTAAGAACATCTTTACTAGAAGGTGCACGTCTACTACTTCGGATGGGATTTGAGCTTAGTGACATCCCGAAGGAAGACCACTCCTTTCAGTCCAAAAAGATAGCTGAAGTGGCAACCATTCCAGCTACATGCAATAAGGAGCCGACAGGCAACTCAAGACAGCAGTTGGGCGAGTTGAAGATCACTTTCAACAGAAAATATTTGAACAAACGCTCAATCTATATTTCATTTATCTCACAACAATGCAACATTTCTCACCAACACCATTCTGAAATTTTGCATCAAACTTTGAATTAACAATCAGATCCATCATGGCAGTTAGCATTTTGGAACACAGGGGGTTTGTCACATCTGCGGACTGATGCAATGATCTTCGTGGGACTGTTTGATGGTATTTGCCTTCAGGAAACTTTGTTGACAAAGCCTCTGATTTTAGCTGGCTATACCTCCTTTCTCAATCCTGCCTACAAGGGTATGAGCGGCCGTCCCTCAGCAGATTTGCTGACCTTTGTGAAACCTGGAGTGGGGATTACCATGATGAAAGCATCTAGCCCAATCCCCTTCCTGCAAACCCTCATAGTTAACTTTATTGAAGATAAAGGAGGTGAGGTCCGTCTGGAGGGGCCTGACTTTGAATACATACTGGAACCCGGTGGCAATTAAAACTAAGGATTTCCTGAATGCTGTATTGAAGGCAATGGACAGTCTGACTTTGTATTGTAACCCCCACTTTGTTATTCTAGGGGGGCACTTGAATTGTCCTTGTATTGAAATAAACAATAACCATCAGTCACCTAGGTGTGGGTAGCCGTGCGATTGTCACTGCATAGCCGAGAGCTGGTTGGACCTGATGAATGCTAAAGGCGTCCACCTTAGTTTGTCAATCCTCAATTGACAAACTAAGGTGGACGTCCCGGCTAAGATAACATGGGCAAATATTTTCAATTCCAATATTTTGGACGATGTCTTTGTTTCCAGAAGAGCTATTTCTGATATCAGATTGTTTGAAGTTGTGCCTAGGGCTACACGTGACCATGCATTATTGAAATTAATTGGCATGGTGAACAATGGCCCAAACGAGACATCTTTGTTATGAACATTAAAACAACCCAGGGGGCTAACCACCTGAGGCTGAGAAAGCAAGACGTCTACTCTATACGAAAGCAATACGCCAACCATTTGATGTGAGGGGAGGGCTTGAACTATGTGCCGCTCTTATTGGAATTTATGACAACATCTAATACATCCATGAGTACTGTTCCACTACATAAGCACAGCTTTAACGTAGCAGTGAAGCAACAGAAACGCCTCTTACACAAATAGGTAAAATCTATTAGCCACCCGATAAAGATCAGTATCTGAGAATGACCAAAAAAAGGGAAACACAAATATAAAAACTGGTTGGCTCTGCATAAAGCCTTGCTTCTGCAAAAAGGATTCTCAATGTATCCCTGCATCACTTGCCAAACAGGACACAAGAAGTAAGTGGCAGATGCTCAATCAGGCAGGTATAACACATACAACTTCCTTGGCTAATACCGTCTAAGAAGAAGCGTGGATCGCTTTTTATGAAAAATTATTTGAACATGAGGAAAGGGCGAAGGAAGCTGCAACTGGCAAAAGTAATACTGGCTGGCTATTTCTGCTGATTCGTCTAGATGTAGAGTTGCTTATCAAGTAAGCCAACCAGTCTGAGGCTCTGGCCCTCATGGAATCACTATTAACATGATCAAACAAATTCCAGAACTGTGAACCCCCCTTTATTTTGGACCTCTTCCACACAATCATGAGAACAGGCAAAATTCCGGAATCGTGGAGAAAGGCGATAATCGTTCCAATCTATAAGTGGAGCAATAGATCAGACCCATGCACTATCATCCAATTGCCCTACTAGATATACTAAGAAAACTGTTTGCCACCTTCCTCTTAAAACATCTGAAGACCTGGATTAAGACAGCAAAGAGAGAAGTTCCAAGACAAACAGGTTTTTTCAAAGGAGCAGGCACAGCCATGAACCTCTATTTGCTGAATATTTTGAAAGGAAAGGCCTTTAACAGCAACACAAAGATTTACTTGGCCTTTGTTGACCTGAGAAAGGCATTTGATAGTGTAGACTGCCAACGACTATGGGCAAAAATGGAAGCCTGGAATTTCCAGACGTCTCTACTGACTGCCATCAAATCCCTTTACCAATCTACTAGCATCCAAGTCCGACTAAATGCCAGGGGCCTTCTGACATCTCTCATTCACACTTTCTGAGGCCTGAAACAGGGGTGTCCACTGGTCCCAACTTTGTTCAACTTATTCCTCTCAGATGTCGGGGACTCACTCGACGAGGTAAGAGTATTCCCCCAAATATTGGAGAAGAAAAACTGACAAGAAGGCTCTATGCGGACAACCTCATGCTCATTGACAGAACACCCATAGGCTTGCAGAGGAGTCTAGACACTTTAAAGGAATATTTGAAGAACAATAGCATATCAATTAACTCAGCCAAAACAAAAATTGTGGTCCTCGGGCCGCAAAGCAATAGAACAATACATTTGTTTAAATGGTATGCTGGACTACTCAGATCACATACCTAGGGGCCCCGTATCAGCAATAGTGATCAACCACGCTAGATGTGCCTGAAATCCCAGATAGAAATTCTGGCTGGTCAAAGTATGATGATCCAAAAGAAGTATGGCAAGTTTTCCCTGAGGTCTCCCTTGCTAACCCTAAAAAACAAATATTTTTTAAAAGTGTCTTTTTTTTTAATGCAAGCTCCTGGGCTGTGGCCAGCGCCATGTGGCTCTTTGCTTCTCGAGTAGCTGGCTTTCTTGTTCAGGCCGCTTAAAAATAATTTTAAAAAAATTAAAAAGAACTGGGGTTCCATAAGTCTAACACTTTCAGCAGTGACCCTAAGTGAGAAAGACTAGGAATACCCAAAATGTTGTCTTTCTGGAATTCTATACAATAGTTTCTAGACTCATTCATTAAAGGTTTATTTCACGCACACTTCAGGGGTGAGTCACTGATGTAGTCCGTTCGTTAACACCTAAACTCAAATAGGAACTAATACAAGTTGGGTGATATTGTATGTATATTTGTTCTATGTGTAGCGCTTAAGGGAAAGTGTTATATAATAACATCATTATCATTTGGCCATGGATGTCTGCTTGCATTCACAGTCATTTGGTAATATAGGCCTATACACAATGATCTTAACGATACATATGGTAAATCCATTCTTGTATGAAATGTATATCACATTATAGTGATATCGTAACCATAGTTTTAATAGTGTACTTAGGAACAATGCTATGCAATGCTACATGCTTTGCGCCTTGAAACACCTGTGTATAGGTGTGTTATAAATGCCATATCATATCATGTGATGCCACTTCCTCGTTTTTCAAGGGGTGAAAGGTCGTGTTTCACCGCTTCCCGTGATATCGCTTCAGGGTGGGGTCAAATGACATCACTTCCTGTGATGTCATCAGAGGTCAAGGGTCGTGTGATGTCACTTCCGCCACCCCTGAAATTTTGGTGAAATGACGTCCCTGCTGGGCAACAGGATTCAATCTGCTCAAACAATGTTATTTTATCACTGCATAAAGTAAGAACACTTGGGATTTGCTATACAGTTCTGGCATCACTTCCTCCACAATATTTCAAGAGACATCCCACTAATATTACAGTTTGACAGGCGTGCTAGGGTGCATACTTTTATTCTGGGGCAAGTGCAAAGATATGTATCTGTGGTTGGGTAAGCTATGGCGCCACGAGGCACGCCATGTTTATTTGCATTTTAGAATGGGCTCTTATTGTACCACTGAGAACTTGAGAATGCGGTTGTGAAGACACCCCATGCACAACACGAATCTGATCTTGTGGACTGACACTCCCAGACACAGAGCTCCAACTTCTTTAAAACTGCTGTTCAGCCAAAGCCCTGTCCTTCCCCCACCCCTATATAGTGGTTAGGCCTGCAATGTTCAACGCTGCAGGGCCAGCAAGGGCACTGTGTGCTGTGCCCTTGTCAAGCCTTGCCTGGGGCGTATGAATGTACGCCTTCAAGGTGTCCCCTACATTAGTATAGCTGCACTACAAACGGAGAAAAAAAGGCATTTTTATTCTAAAAGAATCGGCTGACGTGAAAATGTCCTATACAGCACTTAACTCGGAGTGAGACATTGCAAAGTGAGTCTTTCTGCAGGTTTATTTCTTAACGTGTTTGCCAACACACGATAAGAAGTAGACTTCGGTGATAGACAAACTTCACCACATGATATGCCTGCCACGAAACAGAAGAGACCACGGAAAAAGAAGAGTGTGCCTCCAAAGTTCAACAAAACGTCAGTGCCACCAGTAGACAACAGGATCGTTGACGTTGCCCCAGTTAAGTGTCTGCCCTCGCCTGCAGTGTCCAGTGCGCCTCTTTAATGTCCTGTCTCTTCCTCTATTGTAAACTAACATTCATTTTCTATTGGCATCAGAAAGGATTGATAGAACACGGGCATAAATACATGTCTTTTGCGTTTTTCCCCTTTCATGGTTCAATGGCATCAACATGCTGTTCTTTACACTAGCGCCAACTTCTCTATTCATCCAACCAGCGCTGGACATCATCTGGACAACACCATGAAGGGGGAGAAAGGTGAGGGGCGAGACCAATTTGCCTACAATATGGAATGGTAAGGGGTGCACAAGAAGCCAGTGGATCACATCAGGGTTTGAGGAAAGGGTCAGCGGTCAAAGCGTTCCTACAATCTTGATGATGAGGCTGCTGTTGATCAGGAATCGCATTCACATGAAGAAGGACTTTTGGATACCCACAGGAAGCGCTGCACCTGCACAGGGGACCCCACACAGTGAGTTCCTCTATGCAAAGGATGTCCATCAAACTGTGCAGCCAGAAGAGGCATTTGCTTCTCTTAAGGAACTATGCTAAAGAGGCTGATGCAAAAAGGAGCATAGGCAATAGCTGTTCCTGGTCAGCTGCAGCAGGGGGCACTGCCTACTATAGATGTGCCCTATATAAGTGGCGAACAATGCCAGCATGACAAGCCGATGACAAATAAGGTTTAACACAGGATTCCATGACTTACGCTGCAACACCTTACAATGCCACTGCCAGCACTCTTGGGACTGGTTCCACCTACAAACCTTCATCACTGGGATGATTATTCTAGTGCACCATCCTCTCCTCAACAGCCTGCCCACCCGACCTGACATGTTCAACCTTCATGGCACCCCTGCCGTGTCAGAAACATCCGTGGCAGCGTCCTCCTCACCACCACAACTCTGCATAGTAAACCATAGACATCCCATGAACTCTGCTCCTTCCATGCAACCTTTTGCCACTATCGCTCCCGGTGGCCACACAAATCCCTCGCCCAAGGAAGAGGACTGGTGCCCTGTTGCCTGACCACCCATTGAAAACAATTATCCAGAGTGTGTGCTCATCTTTCTTAGCAATTACAAATATTGCAGGGGGAAGACGGTGCACAGCCTGTTGTATACACCTAGTCACCTTTGGGTAAGAATGGTATCAAAAAAACTGTAAGATGTCTGAAGACAATGGCCCTCATTATGAGCATGGCGGTCTGGGAAGTACGGTACAGGTAAGCATGCCGGTACCGTACTTCCCAGACCGCCATACTACGGACTCTGCTCGCGGGAACCGTTTCACCTGGCGGGTGTAACGGCACCCGCGAGCAGAGCACGACAGATGCACCCGCGCATGCAGAGTTGTGCCGGTGCATCCGACGTCCCCATCCCCATTCAGCTCTATGGGGCAGAATGGGGATGAGGAGGCCCTTGATTCCCGCACCTGAAAATGGGCAAGTACCAGGTCTGCCTAACTCGGCATGACCCGGTTCGTGCCCATTCATGGGTGCCGGAAAAAATGCAACTCTTGCGTTTTAAACGGCATGGCTGCCGCCAGAGTTGTAATGAGGGCCAATGATTCTGTAATTCTATCAAGCAAGATTCATACAAACACACTCAGCACATTAAGGACTAAATAAAAAAAAACATTCTCACATCCCAACACAACTTCCTCCAACACACTCCCCCCTTTATTCCAGCTACGGGTCATTAACGTGCACCTTGCTCACACATACATCAAAACATCAGCATTCCCATAATTAGCACTCTTCAATAAATTTGGATTTATTCATTAATGTATTCAGTTATTAATGTATGTATGTATGTATGTATGCATTTATTTATTCATTTCTGCAGAATCAATATTTGAACATAAACAAGAAAAAACTGAAGTGTGCGTCACATTACTGTGGACCAGTGGGAAATCAAAAAAGAGCATTCCGTTTGACTTTACGGAACATGCCACATGTACACAAAGATAATGACTACAACCCCCATTTTCCCTCCCCATTATCTTTGTCATATCCTCAGCCCACTGCATTTTAAATTGACAAGATATGGAGCCCCAATCTTTGATGCTTGGGCTCCTAAGGCATGGAACGACCTATCCCTTGTACTCCGTGTCTGTCCACACACTTCGAAATTTAAAAAGGATCTCAAAATGGTCCTGTTCAATAAAGGAATAGAATAAGGCGTAATGGGGTGATGGGTTGTGTTGGTATATGTTTTATGTCTGTTTGTCTCTCAGCACTCTGAGGCCTTTGGGTGTGTGGCACTCAAGAAACATTGAAATAAATAAACAAACAAACAAACAAACAAATAAATACATAAATAAATAAATAAATGCTGGATATGGATCCTGGGAGTTGTAGTCAAAAAATGTGTTTGTGTAGTTGCAAAATCAGGGTATCATTCATTCTGGAATGGGTGTCTCAGTGTCTCAGGCAGACAGGAAATGAAAAAAACATCAAGTCAAATGACATTACTAAACACGAATAGACATTGCAGTGGTACATTACTATGTTAGCATACAATAGAGAAACACAAAGCGAAGTTAGAGCAGGCCCTGTCACCTTTTGTCTCTGGAGACATTTTGGACTTGAACTCCCATCAGCCCTACTCATTGACAATGGTGGGTAAGGCTGGTGGAAGTTGCAGGGAAAATCTGCGTTGTACACTGCACCTGTAACTATTATGCCTATATGAACCGTATGGTCACAGATGCAGAATGCACACATAAGTTATCAGAATGAGAGTGTCTCGATGGCAGGCAGTAAATCAAGAAAGGTCGCATCAATTGATATTACTAAACATTACTAAGGTCATGGGAGTATGTTGCTAGGCTGGCATAAATCTACTAAGGGAATTTAGATCAGGGTCTGCAAGCTGCAGCTATCAAGATATTAGGCCTGCAAATTGCGTCCACCCTCCCTACTGGCTACGCTATGCTTGGTGGAGCTGATGAGGCATATAGCCAATAAGGACATCACTTATCTGAAAGTGTGCAACAGCCATGCTCTTCCCCAAAACAACTATACCGCAAAGAAAAAGGCCGCACACGTACAGTTCTGTACTGTCCACATTTCACACTCTCTGGTCACAATTGCAAAATAAAGGCATTGCTTATCAGACTGAGTGTGGCATGCAGTTGCATGCAGATCTAAAGTAAGAAGGAGTAATGTCTGCTGGGTAGCCCTCTGGTCAAGTAAAATAGTTTGGGACATGCTATTAGCAGGCATCCAAATTCCACCTTGTAGACAGAAGGGAAAGGCATGTCTGCGGTACAAAGGCATGAAACCTCTTCTAGTGTTGTGCACAGAAAGACTGTGCGTCACACTGTCCAGTAATTCAGCATAATAAAAAAAAAAGTCTTACACTATGTGGTTTGGCTGGGTAGTTGTGGGAGGCATGCAGTCCGTCTTCAAAGAGTTGTGAACATGTTTAATTGATCGCTGTATGCAGCATACTACCTGGCGAATGAGGTTTCACTTGGGAAATATGGGGTTTTGTACCGCTTATGCCAGAGGCAATGTGTTTTTGCATCTTATAATTTATTTAGCAGATGACATTTCGCTCCAATTCTCTTTGTGGGTAAAATGATTTGCACACGTGTTTGCATGTAGCAGTTCTCAACAAGACAGATGTGCTGTGGAAATGAGAACCCGTATCCTACATGCAGAGATTATTACTTTCTAAAGCACATTCAGCAGCACATAATAAATACACATAATCATATGTGAACATCATTGCTAGATAATTGTGCATCAAGTGTAAAAGAAAGGACGCACAGAGACATGTTTAGAGCTATATGCACGCATAGCGTCCAAGGTGTTGACAGAAGTAGAGGTCCATGTGTGCACAAAACACAGGCAACTTTGAGATCAGCTTGGCCGCTGCTCTCCCTAAGTGACAGTCACTGGGTGTCTTTTGTTTGGTAAAGGACCACTAACAGCACAGAACTCAGGGAGGTGGATATGGCCTGGCTGATATGCTGGCTGATATGCTACAGGGAACGTTACATACTAAATAAGATGGAGTGGGCTGGGAGGGCATGCCCCTCCCAGTTAGGAAGGCATTGTGGGAGAGGTTAGTCTCCAGATTGTAGATGTGAATTTGCCTGAAATGCACACCCGAACAGTCCCATCACCCATCGGACAATACATTTAGTCAGCAGACAGACCTTCTTAAGAGAGGCTGTGAAACTGAGGCCTGCAATGTCAGTGAGAGCAAGTTAGTTGTGGCATCTGAGCTCATTTAACTTTAAATGTAGTAAAAAAAACAACGTAATGTTAAACCTAAACTCGAAGAACTAAACTCTAACCCTTAACTCTGTCTAAACTGTAAACTCACTAAACTCTAGAATAAATGGAAACTCTAAAATGTAAACTAAACTTTGCTATATTATATATCGAACGCTATGTATGCCTGTTTATTTTGCTCAAATGGAAATCAGAAACCTCAGGTGGGAAATTGCTGCACCAAAAGAAGTTCACATGAGTGTGAGAAGTGTACCTTAAGAAGAGAGAGCAGCCTGCATTGATCATAGCCAGGTGGCACCGGCACAAACCCTGCCAGGCCTGCTGCCACTGGCACCACAGTCTTCAGGGGCCGTGAAAGAGAATACATGGGAAGTTGCAAGAACTCCAAAACCAGCGGGAGCATTATGGGCATTTTGATGAGAGGTTCGATAGGGCCTTCCGCATGGACGGCCTTTTCTAATTTCCATTTCCCATTTTTCCAGTTTAAAACAAAAACAAAAGAATTATGTATTTGTGAGGGCACACTGGGACACTCTTTTTCCATTGGCTTTAACTTTTATGTTGCTGCTGTGAGGTTAGAGGTTTTATTTTTTTATAATAAACTAGCAAAAGTTCCAATTCACGCATTGCTTGATGTGCTTTGCACTCTGAAGTAAACTGCACTGAGCATGGGCGTGTGTGGCTGGCTGACATACCCCAGAGCAGACGTTGGAGGAAAGCAAAAGTTGATGTGCTGCTGCATACTGGGACCTACTGTGCTCTCTCCCTACCTGTTGCCTCACCTTGACGTGGTGCAGTTCATTGTGGTGCATTGCGGTGCAAATGTCCCAGAAACCGTGCATTCTAGTCTTGACGACTGGTATTTCTACGACCACATTGATGTTTTGCCGATTTCAGGCAACCGTCTCATTTGTGAAGGTGCTGAAATCCAAGGAAAGGATCGGGGTGTCCAAATGTCATGTAGCCAGTAATGGCTGGATGGTCCTAAGAGGTAACTATGCAACATTTGGTGCAGATTGGTGAAACAATGTGGAATTGTATAAGGAACAGCATTTCACCAAAACACAAACACACGAACAAATGTTGACCTGTGCTGAAATCCGGGGAATGGGGTGTTCAAATATTATGTAGCCAGTCATGTGTGAAGGGTCCTAACAGGTAACTATGCAAAATGTGGTGCAGATTGATGAAACTGTGAAAATGTATGAGGAACAACGCTTCACCACAAACCCAGCCACAAACGCACAAATGTTCACTTTTATAAATATCGAAAAATGTTTGCACCCCTTTGAAACATTTGCAATGCTATGATGTTCATCTAATTAGAGCCACTAGATCACTGTCACAGTATCAAGGTGAGACATGGCAGGGTGTATATGAGAGCTTAGGTCAGATGGGCTAGTGAGATATAGTAGTGCTGTATGTTTGTCTCTGCTATACCTCTTGGAGGATGACATGTCCACGTTGTGAGTTGAGTACTTACATTTCATTTCCATATTGCAATAATTAGGAACATATTTTTCTTAATTTCCTACAAATGAAATGTTCTCTAGGTAACAACTATGATTTTTGAGGAACAAATAACTCACACATTTTGAATAAACATAGATGTTCAAAGTCCTGCTGTGCAGCTGCCTTACCAGTGCAGAGTGTGCAGCAGACCCAAGGAGCACTAATGGATGATGTTGACATTCTATGTATCAATGTCACCCGAGGTAGCAGCAGAAGCAGGAACACATTGAGAGTAAGCCAGATAGGCTTGCTCCAAATCCCCCTCAACGTGAACAGTATGTGCATCAGGTAGGAAACACTGGTTTATCATCATCCTTAGGGCTCCTCGATTTTTCAAAGACAAACCTTTCCTTCTGCTTCTGATGATGGCCACTTCTGTGCTAAATACACATTCAGAGTTGACGCTGCCAGCCGGGCACACTATATATTTGATTGACAGCCTGCTTAGTACTGCCCACTGATTGATTTTGCTGTGCCTAGTAAGCAGAGGTCTGTGATGTATGGTCAACATCTCATCATCTGTCAGATACTGCTCAAGCCTTTCCTCTGCAGATTTTCTTGATACAGTTCTGATGGCTGTCTTGAACCCAGATTTAGCTGGATTTTTCCAAATAGGGTTTCCTGCTTCAGACTGAACTTTGGAATCTCCCATAGAAGAAAAAATAGTTGAAATTGTGCTGCTGTGCTCACTGGTAACAGATGTACAACGTATTACTTCCAGTGTCCTGGGAGTGTGCTGGCAGAGGTGGTGTAGTGGGGGCAGTGCCACTAGAGCCGCTCCATTTATAGTTGGAAGAAAATAGCATTTCTACAGCTGCTTTCCTGGGAGTAAGACCTCTGTTGTCCATGTGCCACTTTTCAACCCAAATCTATTTTGTGCACCTTGCCATGACATCTGCAGAAAGAAACAGACAATTGAAAACTGTAGCTTTCAAATTGTGGCAGGGGAGAGCTCCCCTGAAAGAACTATGTCTGCATTGGTGCCACATTTGTTTTTAAGTGCTAGTGCATGCTGGTGGCCAGACCAAGAGCTTCGAAATCCTCTTCTTTCTAAATTTCCTGCCCCAACACCTTGATTTGGTTTCTGAGCAGAAGGACAAGAGGGCTTACACCACTGATGCTGGCATCCTGTGTAACACATTCAATAGGAACTAGCGGCTGGATGAGCCATTTCAAGAGATCTGATCGCCTACTAGTGAAAGGCCCTGCTTCGCCCTTGTGATGTATCACATACTCATTGATAGATGAGCCTTGTTCACAGAGAACATGAAACATATATAGGTTCGAGGTCCATCGTGAGGAAACATCCTGTATAAGATAGAGCTGGGGAAGGCCATTTGAGGTTGGCCACCTTCTCAGCATGTTCCAGGCTCAGTTAGAACAGAGAAAATGGTCACAAATATTATGACATATGACTATGACAACGGTTGCCAACTGGCAACTGTTCTGTATATTTTCAGTTTTTTATGGGAGACGTGTACAATGAGGTTAGAGCAGTGTAAACAACAGGCCACACAGTAATGTTTACACCCACCATTGTAAACACGAAGTTGCTAAATAGTCTCTAACAAAAACATTTGATTTAAGCCATCCAAATACCTTGCAATTTAATGCCTCCCAGTCCATGCTGCCATGTGTGAATTCCCCATGGCAACCGTTGAGAAAATTGCTTGCTGGCAAAGCTATTTTGGTATGGCAGTTGATGTAGTGGGGGTTAAGTGGTCAGTGTTGCAGTTCACCGAAAGAAGCCCAATGCGACGTGATCCAACATGTGTTGCCAGTCCAATGGTTCACATGAGCCTAATCACATCAATGGTAGGCAGGACAGACTTCATCTAAGCTTTTCCAATTGATATTAAAAGTGAGCTGTGAAGATCAGGCACTACAAATGTGAATATTATGGGTGGCTGAGTATCAGATATTTTAGACAAACATTTCTGGAATCAGTCAGTGTCTACCAAAGAAAAGGGCGGTGGAGCTTCCAACATTTCGGTTGGATTCCCATTGTACACATGCACCCAGAGTTGGGGTCTGTAGCATTGGTCAAAGCACTCTTGATGCTCGATTGTTTAAGAGTACTAGATTGTGGATGTGTGCTGCCAGACTTGCCATCAGGGCAGCCTGGATCACAAGTGAGGACCATAAATGAGCAGCGGACGGAGGCGTGGAGGGGGTTAATATCCCGTTCACACCTTGAGCATGTGCTCGGACATCTACATCAACACAATCATCTTCTTTCTTGGCCATAAGCAACGCCCCTTAGAAGACATTCCAGCAGCCCACACACCTTTGTGCTCTTTTCCTGATGAGCAAGCAGCTCTTCTCAATCATTATTTAGCAAGTGACATCTCAGTCCACTAGTGCTATATGTGTCTGGTGTTCCACTGTGCACATTGATTTGGCAAAGTGTGCTGAGTGCAAAGTGGCCATTATTACCATTAGTGAAAACATCCCAAACCCTTAAAGTGGACTCTTTGCCACTGGCAAACTCAGCTTCCTTTTCTGGCAGTGGTGCTGGCAGATTCTGTATCAGAAAGCAAGGCAGAGCCCGTGGGGTTGTTAGACTCCTGTGTCTCTTCCATTAGCTCTTGGAATACTGCCCTACCATGGCTTAGTTTCTTTAACTTGAGCAAAATATGGTACTCTTGTGTGCACAGAGGCTGACTGTGTTGCTTCTGGTGCTCGTCAGTTGCACTTGCACTCACATTTGCAAGGCTAACCGCTGCACTGCTGTTGTCATCGCTAGATTGCATAAGCAATTCGTCGGGAATCAGTGATGGCGAGGAATGACTGCCTGTGGAATTTTCTTCTCTTTTATCAGCACTCTCACCGGCTTAAGAAACAAATTGCCTTATCTGGAATCACAGCTGGACCTTCTTGCTATTGTATCCAGTGCTTGCCTCTCTTCCTGTGACTGTAACTCACAACTGAAGATGTTCTCTGGAACTGCAGTTCCCGTCACCTTTTACCCACAATTCAAAGCGATGATGTCTTGGGCTCAGAGTCAGCAGCACTTCCTTACGCACTACCAGTTCTGCTTCCATTGGATGTACAAGGTACATCAGACAACGGCGGATGCCATGTTCTGAAGAATCGGAAGGCTTTGATCTCAGGCTGAGCCACACTGCCGGTGTTCGTGGAAGTGGCATTGTTATCCCTGCTTCTTTGGAGACATCATGAGGATGGTGTGGCCTCTCCAAAATGGAACCCTTGATTGATTGACTGGTCAATGTGTGCATGCACTATATATATGGAATGCATGCACTTGTTTGCATTTGCCACATTCAAGGCTGTTAGGAAAGATAAACATGTTAGGGGACATAGACAAGTCATATTCAAGTTAAATGTGTTTCAAAATGTATTAGACATGCCTGTGAATCTGACAATGCCAGCTTTTGTACATGGCTGGAGCAAACGTTGTGCAAAAGCCGAAATGGACAAATTACAGACTGTGCACATTTTATGAAAATGTGCGTATTGTGCACTACTTTAAACTGTATAAAATATGCACAGTTCAGAAACGTGTTCTTCTTTCCGACTTTTGGAAAAGCATTCATGGCGTAATTGTGTGCCATTTTCCTCTGCTAGAGTAACCTTTCCTCGCTATGCTTTGCAACATTTACTCCAGTCCACAAAAGAGACCATTAATTTTTGAAAAATATGTAATTCATGAAAAATACCAGAGTCACAAAAAATAAAATTGATCAGAGATCATATTAATTAAGGTGAATACAAAAGTATGAATTCATGAAAAATACCAGTGACAACATATTTATATTGAGCGGGAGTAGTCAAAATCATGGTGAATAAAAAATGCACAGTAATTCTTGAAAATTGCCACAGACATACAAAATCGATATCACTCAGAAATAATAATACTGAAGGTGAATAATGACAGTAGTAATTCATGAAAAATACCAGTGTCCTATGACAAAAAACATTGAAAAGTATAAAATGTCTGATGTATTGTATGTGTAGTTTTACATATTTGTATACTATTGCACAATTAAGATAAAAAGTAAATGACTTACATTTCATTCTTTTGCATTTGTAAAAAAAAATCTAAAATTTATAGGAAAAATATTTTAATTGCTATACGTCTTATAAAGATGTTTTAAGCATTTTGTATTTTAATTTTGAGCCCCTTTGTCTCACCTCCCCATTCTCTCCAAGTAGAAAACACGGTGCCTGGAAGTAGGTAGCCTGCCAGCATACTGAAGAAGGAAATGACAGAAAAAACAAAATGTCTTCCAGTTCCAGCAGCTCCAATTCAGAATTTGCCTTCAGCCCCTTCATTCTGCATCCACCAGGCCTTGTCTGGCATTTCGTCTTTGTCCAAGTCTGTCTGTCTGTCTGTCTGTCTCTCTCCTCTCTCGCTGTACTCTAGGCATTAACAAACAAAACATACATTTCTAAGGCAAAATTAAATTAAATCAAAATGTGTATGGCCTAAGCCTCCTCACCCTCAGTCTGGTTAATGGCTTCACTTTCTGTTGTAAGATCATTTCAAACGGCCATCTTGGTTCGACAAAATCACTTCCTGTGCCCATCTTGGATCTGAGACATCAATTCCTGCAGCCATCTTAAGTTGGTCCATTGTACAGGTGAAGGCCACAAGAGACCCCTCTGGAAACACTAATCAGGAGGAAATTGCTGCATCCAAACAACATAAGGGCCAAGGTTAGAGAGGCCAACACTGATGGACTAGATAATCAGGCGAGTAGAGCATGTATCATCATTTCTGGTTAGTGACTTCACTTTTGGTCTGTATCATGACTTCCTGCATCCATCTTGATTTGGTGACATCACTTTCTGTCTCTATCTTGGATCTGTGACATCACATCCTGTGGCCATATTGGATCATGACATCACATCCGGTGGTCATCTTGGATCAGTAACTTCATTTCTTGTGTCCATCTTAAGTCAGTCCACCCTCCAGCTCAAGCCCACAAGTGACTCCTCTGAAAACATCAATCAGGAAGAAATTGCCTCAGTCCAACAACACCAGGGACAAAAAAGGGGCCAACCACTGATGACTTGGCAATCAAGTGACAAGAGCGTGTGGCATCACTTCTGAACTCCCTAGGGGCGTCCAGCCAGGGATTCACAGTTAAGGGTGGCACAGTGAAGGGTGAAGACCAGCTTTTGACCAGTCTCTTTGCCTCCTCACATATGAGCCTTTGCCTTTGCCTTCCTACCAGTTGCACATCTGAGTCCCCCCAGGCTTGTTAATTACTGTGCTGTATCTCCACAACGCAATACTCACCTATAATGCTTTTGCTCCTGCTGCTCCTGATTAGGCTCCTTCTCGCCTCTCGCCACGCTTTCTCCAGTCATGCTACAACTTCCTCCTTTCATATCCCTATCAAAAAACACACATCTAGAAACTGAAACTCTCACTGCTCCATCTCTCTTGCACCTCCTACATCCCACAAACAAAGCCAATGAGCTAACCTCCCCTAACACATATCAACCTCACTCCCCTTCCTCTAAGACTCAATTTCTCAACTCTTCCTTACCATATCAACTGACATTTGCACTATGGAATGTTCAGTCTGTATGCAACAAAACTTTTTAAAATAATTCTATCATTGAAAGGTCTCCTTCCCTCGATATTCTTGCTATCACTGAAACCTGGATTTCTCCATCTGACACTGTCACCCTGAAGGCCCTACTTAACGCCAAACGTTGCTTCATTCACTCTCTTCTTCTGACTGGCAGAGGTGGAGGCATTGGACATGTACTCTCATCCCTGTTAGGTGTATCGACCCACGTTCAAGTTATTATGCTGCAACATTTGGTGCTGTGGGCTTAGAAAATCTGAGATGGCCGAAAAGCCCACATTTGCGCAGGAGAATCCAGGAAAACCATGCAGTTTTTGCGCACACCAAAATGGTCGCCTGACCTGCCACCCACCAGTGCGAGCATGATGGGCCAGAAGTGCCATGAGTGAAACGTGGTGCCAAAGGAAAAACAGCAGTGCCTGTTAGCTCAAAAAGTGCTTAGAAATCACCTTTGTTTCTCTGAATGCAAGCTCAAAATGCCTATTTCAAACATTGCAAGATATTAAAAAATATTACTGGACACCAGCAGACGTCTGATAGAATGAAGTCTTGTGTGCATACAACATTTGGAAAGATGAAGAGCCTAAAATAATGTTTATAACAAAACTGGCTGGGCTGTGGATGTCAGCAGCTTAAGTGAAATGGGATTTAAAGCCACTGAAATCGAAATGTTTAAAATAAATGAGTGACCTACTTTTGAGTGTCACATAGGTTGCAACTGCTTAAATGTCATGGTTTTGAACTTAGAATCAGCATTCTAGCTGCATGTGTCAAAATTGTAGGTTTGATTTGAATGAAGAAAAATGGGAACAAAAGTGACCTTTCGCTGAAGCCTGGCTTAAAGGGACTGAATTCTGCCCGGCAACTACCCCCGACAGGAGTTGAAACTTGGCCAGCAACTGTATTCACATGCCTGGCCTGCCTTATGCTGCCCCACCAAAAGAAGATCACACCTCTCTGATTGAATCAGAGGAGAATGTCAATGACACCACAGCACTCATAGCCATAATCAGGCCCAGCACAGCTTATGACATATCTCCCTCTCTTCAACTAACACAACATTAGACCCCTGGTAGTGACCCATCACACGTGCCACATTACCAGAAAAGTTACAGCTCAAAAACCATTTTCTACTCCCCCTGAGCCAAACCGCTACACCCCAACATCTAACCAAGATCTTAAAATGTAAAACACAAAAACTAACTCAAACCACAAGCTCTCCCCAGAACTTGAACCCACTCAGCTACAAACCCGCTGAATGAACCACAACAATGGAAGGACCAACAATAAGTCCTTCACCGCGGAGACCCCTTGCATAGCAACCAAAACTAACCCACTCACCATCTAATCCCCACACAGACATGTGGCCACCATGTCTATGTCCAACACCAAAAACTCCAACCAACTTTGATCCAACCACTAAACTCACAACACACTCTGCCCCCATGACTTACTCAAACAGCACCTCACTACCCTTAAAAACCAAGACAGCACCTCACTGCCCCTAAAACACCAGACAGCACCTTACTGTCCACCTAAACTGACCCAGACAGCACCTCACTGCCTGCTAGACAGCACCTCACTGCCCCCCCGAAAATGACCCAGACAGCACCTCACTGCCCGCTAGACAGCACCTCACTGCCCCCAAAAATGACCCAGACAGCACCTCACTGCCCGCTAGACAGCAACTCACTGCCCACTAAAATATGAACAGACAGCACCTCACTGCCCCCTAAAATACTGGCATCATCCACACATAACCAGGGGACATGCCCATACGAACATGACAAACAAAACACCACAGGACAACATGTAAAACCCCACAGTAAGCGATAACCAGATCAAGTCCCTGCGCCAAACCCCAACATGTCCCTGAAATGCAAAACAACAAAATGCAAAGCAAGTAATTGTAAATGCTAAGTAAATGAAAGTGACATAGCGCCAAAGTCCCTGCGCCATAACCCCACCCCCATGTCCAATTCAGCCAACCTGCAAAGAAAACATTGCATAAACAAACATTACAATGTCCCATGGACCCCACACCCACGAGTCCTTACCAAAAATCAAAAAGACATGTCCTAACAGCAGGCCACATACATAAACACAACATCAGTACATAAATGACAGGCCATAAACTGCTAACATTAACCCAGGACCCAAAACATAATTGTACTAAACCCAGAGGCCACAACATACACAAAAACAGCATTAACCATTAAAACCAGTCTCACCGAACACCTATCTCTGTTTAGTCCCTTGTTAGATCCTTCTTCATGTTACATATGCCCCACTGGTCCGGATCCAACGCTCAGCGCCTCACCAACATTCCTGACAGCTCGCTGTATCCATGCAGCTTCCACTTTATTCCAGGACACATATGGTAAATAGCCTTAAATCCCTTGACACTCCCTGCGCTTTCCACTTGTGCCAAGACACCGACTTTTCCTTGACTGCCAGGATCAAATAGGGCCCATGCTTTACCATTCTCCATCCACAAAAATGCTAAAATCCTTCCAGCGTCATGATTCACGGAAGCATGAAACATCCTGCACTTCAACTTTCTTCCTGGTTCAGCGCAGCACCCGTAATCGGTCCCTGCGTGACCATCTTGTATAACGCTGCGTTCCATATGAACGTTGCATTCCAGCTGGGACCGCTGGAACGCCTGTCCTCCACCCACTGACGCCGGCCCACCTCCTGCCGACGTCACCATAACAGCACCTAGCATCCTGAGGGAAAGATCTCCAACGGGCTCCAAAATGCATCCCACGATGCTGTCCCCATGTAGCAGCGCCGCCCCCAGCGGTGCCTTCCTCGGCTGCTCCGACCTGCATGGATCGCCCATCAGCCTGCAAACGCACATAAGAAAACAGGCTCGCACAGCCCAGGAGCGGCCCCCCACGCACCTCATGGCCCTCCTCACCAGGCACTACCCGCCTGCCGCTGTTAGTCCCAAACAAACGGGATGCTCCTTCCACGCAGCAATAACAGCCATACCTCAGGCTGTTTAGGCGTCACGGCAGCCCCCTCCGGAACCTCCGTCAAACTCTGGACCGACCCACCAGAGTGCATGGTGCATCCGCAGTTCCAGGCAATGGGCCACCTCAGCCCCAGCGCCACCTGGACCCTGTACCTTCCGGGAACTGGGCAACCTCAGCCCCCAGACAGCCTCCTCCACCCGGTAAAGCGGACATATAACAGCGCCACCAGCTGTTCCTCCTCCTCTGGCACAGCTATTATGGGCCAACCAAACTCTTCAAAGCCCCAGCACTGGACCTTGAAACCTGGGCCACAGCACCGCCCAGCCTGCAGGACACCTCTGCTTCAGCTGGACCCCGACCTGGACCTCCACTGCACCGCCCGGCCTGCAGCAATCTCCCTGCTTGATGGATGTCTCCCTGGAAGGTAGGGCTTCTCACCAGCTGCCCCTTCCCAGGAGCACAGGTACCATCCTCGTCGACAGTGAGGTAAACTATGCCTCCTTCCCAATCAGGAACACCAGAAGGTAAGTAGTTTACATGTAGGTTTATTCTCTTAGATATAAAGTAGAGAAAGCACTGGGACATCCATCCAGCCCAGCACATTAGGTCCAACTGACCCCAGTAGAACCCTGCACTCCAAACATACATCAACACTCCACCTAGAGTCCCAGTGAAATCACCACACCAACACTCCACCTAGAATGTCAGTGACATCACAGCACTCATAGCTATAATCAGGCCCATCACAGCTTATGACATATCTCCCTCTCTTCAACCAACACAACACTCATAGCCATAATCAGGCCCAGCACAGATTATGACACACTTGCATGAGGACATGCAACTCTACCTCTCTGCCATGAATTCTCTCAAATCCTCCTTTCATAGAGCATAAACGGATTTCTAATTCACCCTCATTGACTCAACCATCCTCGCTGACTACAAGGCACCATAATCTCACTCCTCATTCCTCCTAAGCCTATAACTATCAACTCCACTCTCACAGCGTATTCAGCTAGTTCATACTTTGCTGCAAAAAATTACAAAATGAGTGGCTCCCTCCTGACCTTACTCATGCTCCCTGCTCCTACATTCTATACTATAAGCCGATTCTATCATCATCGTCTGCTTCTACCTCTAACTTTAGGCACGCTAATACTGAAGAAGTCCTATCTTTTCTGATGAAGGCTAACCACTCTTGTGCCCCATCCTGGAACCATCTTACCAATTTCTTAGACTTCCACAAGCTTTGAGCTCCCCTACAAGCAGTTTCCGCTCCTGTCACTCCATGGAAACTTCTCTCATGAATGTCTCCAACTTGAGCACCTCTGCTAAGCACTCCAACCTCTCCTCTACCCTAATTCTCCTTGGCCAGTATGCTGCCTTTGACACTGTTGATCACTCTAATCTCCTCAATACTATCTCTCTTCTTGGGATTTGCGGTAATGCTCTTTCCTGGATTGAATATTTCCTGGCACCTCGAAAAAGTCTCTGTCTCCTGGAGCAAAAACACTTCTAAACATACTCCTCTAACTGTAGTGTTCCACAAGGCTCTGCCGTGGGTCCTTCCCTCTTTACACTCTACACTTCTGCTCTTGGTGCACTAATCTCCTCCTTTGGGTTCTTATACCAACTCTTCAAAGAAAACATTCATATCTTCTCTTTTCCTGAACTTTCCTCTAATCTCACTATCAAAATTTCACACTGTCTCTCTGCTATTAAATATTGGATGGTGTTGCACTCTCTGATGTTAAACTACCAAAACAGAGGGGCTTCTTCCCTGAAAAACACGATCTCTCATCTCTTTCCCTGCATATCCAGTTCCTACCTGCCACTCTACTCTACTCCTTTTTAGCTATAAATCTTGGTGTCATAAAATGATCTTTCTCACACCTTCTCTACTTTCATCTTCAAAACTGCTATGGCAGCTCGCCTCAACCTCCGAAATATTAGGAAAATCCGGCATCTCCTGCCTTTCAACACTGCCAAGCATCTCTTAACCACTCTTGTCTTCTCTAAACTCGACTACTGTGCCAGCATCCTCTTTGGTCTCCCCAACTATCCTTTCTGTCCTCTCGACAAGATAATTAATTTTGCTATCAGGACTTTCTGGACTCCCTCACTGTACACCTACTTCCTCATAACGTCACCAGGGTGGATGGCTGACTATGCAAAGCAGGGCCAGATGTACATTTCTTTTCTTTATTCACAAATCTTTCCACCATCTTGTAATCTCCACTCTGCCACTTTGAATACCCTTATGGCACCTCACCCTCCATGTGCTTCATCTCATATCTATCTATCTATCTATCTATCTATCTATCTATCTATCTATCTATCTATCTATCTATCTCACCTCTTTCTCTCATCTTGCACCACTTGCATGGAATTCCCCTCGCCTGGACATATGAAAAACAGTCCACACCAATTTGTTCAAAAGCAAACTAAAAGCCTGGCTCCTCATCTCCAAGTCACCCTCTTAACCTACCTCTCATCTGCCTTCTAGCTAACATTTTTCCCTCGCCTCTAACCTGCCTCTGTCCCTCAATTTCTCTACCTCCTCTCTAGCACTTCATCCACCATGGTTGCACCTCTAACACAGCTGGCCATACCACCTACCTTAAACTTAAACTGTCTAATAACGGTTGTCCTTAATCTTTGGATGTCCACCCAAAAAGTTCACTACAACTAATCAATGAATTCTAATACATTCGCCAAACCTTAAACATGGTTGTTGGCACCTTCCTGATTGGGCACCAACCATGATCATTCTCAGTTGATGGGCTCAGTCTTGAAAATGTGGAGTGCTTTAGGTTTCTCACTAGTTAGATGGGTAATCCAGATATAGACCTCTTGTTCTCTGTGCTCTAAGAAGACACAGATCCACCTAAATGATGAGACCCACAAAGCAGAAACATGTTTCAGAGGTTGCTATTGGTACTTTTGTTCCGAGAAGAATTGTTTAGCATTTCTGTGCTGGGCTGTCCGTGTGGGCAAGACCAGACTGATATGCAAATGAACATTTCTCCTCTGAGAAAGGTTCAGTAAGTTAAACAATTGTTGTAGACCATTCTCAGTAGGGACCATTTAAGAAGGAGAGTCATCTGGCCATGTTTGACCTCAGTAGCGGGGCCCCCACAACTTTGCACATTTGGAGAGCTTTGGGTTACACCAAAATTTCGAATGGTAATATGTATATGTTCCCTTTTTTCTCTGTGCTTTAGAAGGACACAGTTTCACTGGTGATGCCCACCTAGTCAGAAACACATGTATGTGGTTACTGTGAGCCTTCAGAGAATTGCCTACAATTTCAGTGCTGGACTGTCCTTGGGGGCGGCACCAGCTGATATGTAAATGGATGTTTATTCTCTGTGAAAGGTACAGTGAGATAAAACCTAATTGTAGACTCTTCCATGTGGAAACCATACCTCAGTAGAGTTTATTGGCCTTGTTGGTTCACAGTACAGAGGCTCCCACCATGTTGCAACTTTCCATAATTGTATTAAAGCAATAAGTAATTACCTGTGTATTAGAATAAGAAACAACATGTGAAGATTACAAATCAGACCCTAGGATATCTCCAATCATGAGAATGTAGTCACTCCACTCCCAGACCAGCCACAGGAGAACGACAGGCAGGAAGCTTAAGTGTATACTGTCTGTCCTGCTCGCTATCTGCAGTCTGCACTAGAATACAAAGTGCTTTCCAAGAAAAAAATACGTAAAGCTAGGGTAAAAATCCAAAACCAGATTACTAGGTGCCTAAATTTATGTAGCAATGCCGCTTCCCCGCAATTCCAGGCCTCCTTAGATGACTGCACCTCCTTTAGCTTTACCGAAGTATCCAGCTTGGACCTATTGTCCACCCTAAGTACCATGTGCCCGTCAGCCAGACCAGATAGTGTAATCCCCCCCAAAATGAACCTAGACAATAAGGATATTTTTTCCCCATTCCTGGCAAGATTTATCAATGCCTCCTTTCGCTCACACTCAGTCCCTGATTGCATTAAAAATGTTACAATTACTCCCCTTCTAAAAAGAACGGGACTGGACACCAAGGACGCAGCAAATGAAAGACCTATATCGAATTGCAACTTTTCTTTATAGATCCGAGATAAAGAAGCTACATGCCAGATTCAGACCTACACCCAAGACAGTCCGGCTTCTGCCCTGCGTATAGCAGAGAGACCGGCCTCATCGATCTCCAGAGCCAAATGCTGAGCATCATGGACTGGGACAAGTTTGGCCTGCTGGTTTTACTAGACTTATCGGCCGTGTTCGATTTATTACGCCCCCTATGTATCCTTAAGAACATCTGCCACTACTCTGAAATAACCTGCAAATGGATACATTCCTTCCTGACTGGAAGACAATTTAAAGTCTGCTGTGGGGATGCTACTACGGACCCCACTCTCTCCGCCTGTGGGGTGCCACAAGGAGCATGCATGTCCCTGATACTGTTTAATCTATACACCCTATCTCTGTGCAGCCTCTTGGAAGAAGCTGAAGAATTTTGGACCAACTATGCAGATGATACTCAAACGATTCCTGGGCTCTCAGTGCACTATGCAGCTGACACCATACTCCTCCAAAATATCTACAATCAAGTGGATACCAGGATGGCTGATAACTGGATGTGCCTCAACAAGTGCAAAACTGAGCTCCTTGTCTTTGACTCCTCCCAAGCTATAGCTAAACTCTCTAATTGCTACCAGTCCTTCTCAATCCAGGACTGCAGAATTTTAGTAAAGAAGAAAATTAAAACTTTCAGCGTGCAAACCAACTATACCTTGAGCACAGAATCCCATGCCAACTTGGTTATTAAAAACTGTTTGTACCACCTAGAACTACTTAGGAATATTCCCCCCATAACTTAATGAGGATAACTCAGCTGCCATCGCTCGGGCAACTATTCTTTCAAGAATAGATTATTGTAGTGCGCTCTTAGTAGGGGACAATAAAAAAAGCATCCAGCACCTATAAACGGTCCAGAATGGGGTGGTCTGGATCATAAAAAAAGTCCCAAGAAAGTGCCACAGCTAGATTTTTCCCGGCAGAGCCTGCATTGGCTCCCTATAGCGGTCAGATGCTAATTGAAAGTGGTGACTCTACTCCATAAGTGCATCTATGGGAAATGGACAAGCTACCTGAAGTCAATTACTTCATAGTATGAATCCCTACCATGTTTAAGATGAACAAACACCAAACTTGTTGCTTGCCCCTCTTTTAAGAATTCAAAAGGCCTGGGCAGATCATTTGCTAACTGCTCTACGAGAATCTGAAATGACCTTCCTGTATCCTTGCGATCAGAAGCCACCATTAGAACTTTTAGAAAAGCATTGAAAACTCACCTCTTCAAGTAGATTTGACCCGATCCACTCCTCTGTTCCTGCCTACTGTCCTGAACTTTCTGTTGTGTTGTGTGTATATGTTTGTCCTGATGCCCTTGGGCTCCGGCGTATTATAAATAAATAAATAAATAAATACGGTATTGCATGCTTGTCGCTATCATCATTTTGACCTGGAAGTAATTGGTTTACAGGAAAATATTTGATGAGAAATTATTTCAGGAGAGTTTTGTGGAGAACATTTTTGTGCATCAACTTACACGGGTAGCATAGCTCTGTGGCAACATGCTTGTCTTGGAAGCAAGACGACGTAGAGCAACACAGGTTCAAATCCCGGCTCCGTGCATTATAATAATAACTCTGATGGGTAATATTAGTAGCAGTTTTTATTTGCAGAGGAAAAAAATGCAGAACCGCGGCAAAATCTTTATAATGATAATAATCATAAACGCGTGCTCATATGCCTGCAAAACAACATTTTCTAACAATTAATGGTGCCAGAAAAAAAACTTTGTGGAGTTACATTTTTCAGTAACCTTCACAAAGTGTGAGAAACAAAATCCCACAATCTCTCACAGCCCTAGCTTTACTACAGTGGCATCTGCCATGGCTCATCCCCCTAATCCCAGAAGTGGAGGCAGCATGTTGTACAGCAGAGGGTTGTACTTGAGTGATATTAGTGAACCCAGAAAATGGTGTAGTACTCGATACTAGTATTCAACAAGGCAATTCCTTTTAAAAATGGCCACCTGGACTCTAGCCTTGTCCATAGAACAATAGTGCAGCTGTAAATTGGCCTTGTGGCGAGGATGACCACATCAGGGACGCAGGAATCATGTTGCTGGATGCTGGTGCTGCCCTCACAGAAAAAACAACCTTCTTCTCAAGCTGCTTTGAATTAGCATCCATTAGCTACACTGTAATAATCAGACTCAATCTCGTCTTGCATACTGGTTAGACAGAAATCACCCAATGAAATGATGCAAATCCATGCCTTATTAGGAGTCAAAAAAGCCCAAAGCGACTCGGGCGACAAGAACCAGGCCCTTTGCAACTGACAAACACATGACTCCACATGTTATCAGCCAGCTCTCCAAGGTAGGGTTACTGCAGCGTACACCATGAGTAACACACACATGGACAGATCATGTATTGCATGGTGCCTGGCAGGGGGATGAGTGGTGCACAGACCAGATGATTAATAGTAGCAGTTAAATACTGCTGATGGTCCTGGCATCAGCTCAGCCCCGTTTTCTTTTTGCTAAATACATTATTGGGCATTAAAAATAGCATCGTATTATTATTACACTATTGTGTTTGTAAATACAAAAAAGGCATTGGTTTTCAAGGAGCTAATAACCTGGGCACTGTTTCTATGGACAGGGTACTTAGAATGATCACACAATGTTGCACAGCTGGTGCCAGAACTTGCTCTGCTACCAAGCCGTGAGGCTAATTGCTGCCCCTAGCACACATAAAATACACCCTATATATATACATGATTTTGCACAACTGCACGTCTTGATGGATAAAGAAAAGCAACACAATAAAATAAACTAGGCCAATTCAAAAAAGGTATTGGAGGTGATGAAATTCAAGCCCGGCTCCTATGTGCACTCCCTTTTCATAGGTGAACATGCAAACTACTTCACAACCAGTGCCATAACTACCAAACCGGTTTCTACCTAACGTCACACCAAGAAGCAAGTCTAGTATTCCCACGAATTTCTCCTTTGGACTGTAAGGGTGCAGAAGAGAGAGGCTCACACGGGGGTGACAATTTTAAGAATGCTTTATTATAGTTTTCAGGAAAAACCCTATTTAGCCCTCTCACTATGAGGGGTTTCCCTGCCTCAAACCATCACTAAGGAGTTGACAGAATGCCCATCAAAATCAAAATAGTCACAGTCCTCAGTCCAAACATATCTCTTTCCCGGACCCTCACATGCTATAAACTTGCATTCTAATAAACAAAAGTTCTCACATCTGGAGAATGAATCCCTGCTCCTAGTGTGGGTCAAAGGTTCTCCTTCAGGTTTATCTGGAGTGCTCGAGCCAGCGGGAATGACTCCCTTTCCCTTGCATCGATATCTTAAGACACACCAACGTTCCAAAGGCCAGGGGGAATGGCATCCTTCCCCTGGCGTTGATTTCCTAATTCACACCAAAGTTCCAAAGGCCTAGAGTAATGACTCCCTTCCCCTGGCATTGATATCTTAACTCACACCAAAGTTCCAAAGGCCTGGGGTAATGACTCCCTTCCCCTGGCATTGTTATCTTAAACTCACACCAAAGTTCCAAAAGTCAGTGGGAATGACTCTCTTCTCCTGGTGTTGGTATCCTTTCCACTGATACCCACAAAAGTCAATTATTAGGTTTTGTCACTCGTTCCACAACTGGCAAAACCTTTCTTTTTGGTTGTTCACACTTTCTTGTTGGGGGAGTTCCAGAGCCCTATAATACTTTCCTTGCTGGAGTCCGAGACGCTTCTAATCCATTCATTGGGTTTGGCTTCCCCACTGTTGGTCCTCAACCTTGTCTGATGGTCAGTGGCCTTGGGGTTACAACTGACACGGGTAAGATCTCCTTGGATGCAAATTTCATACACTCTCATGTTGGGGTCCTCAACCCTTCTCTGGAGAACAGCAGCCTTGAGGCTACCACAGACATGAGGAATATTTCCTCAAATGCAAAGATCACACACTCTCTCATTCTGATTCTCGACTCTTTACTGGCGGTCAGTGGCCTTGGGGCTCCCACCGACACATCGGGCCTTTCCTCGGTTGTGAAAGTCATACTCTCACATTGGGTCCTTTGACCCTTCTCTGGTGGTCACTGGTTTTGGCACTATCACTGACACAAGCTGTGGCAGCTGGTAGATTTTTTAACTGGGGGGGTGTAAATATTTCTCCCCGATATGGCACAGCAAGCGAGCGTAGCAAGGGAGCCCGAATCAATGAATGAGGGCTGTGGGGGTGGATGGGATTCTCCCACCGAAATAATGGGTTGAAAATGGTGCATTTTAGAGCACACTTTTTAGAAAAATTGGGTAAAAAGCCAAAGTTTGCAATTGTTTTTGTAGGGTAACTCATGAAATAAATCCAATAGATGCAAGTCACCAACAGTGCACAGGAGCATTTCTGCAACACATTTTCATTGTGCCTTTTCGTGCAATATGTGGCAGTATAAAACATTTTCACACTGGCTGTGCCCATATATTTCCATGCTGACTGCACCATTATAAACTATTATTCCCATATAAGAACATACTAATGTTTGCTGTGTGCATAATGCCAGTATTGATACTATAAGAAAACATGTCCATGTTTGTTCTGCCAATATATGGCAGTATCCCCACATAAGAACATACTGCAGTTAAATTTACCATTAAAATGCCCTGCCACAGTATGAAAACATGTGCAAACTGGCTGTACTAAAAGGCTTGATCAAAGAGCGCTAAATTCAAAATGTCATACCTCAATAAGAAATGGCTAGTCTGGTTGCATAAAAAAGCCAGCCTTGATTTGTAATGACACGTATCATACTTGCTTTACCTTTATGCTCAATACAAATGTCATACTGTGTTTTGAATGGAAAAGTGTCTTAGATAAGCCATCGGTTCACAGCCTCTGTAAAACCATAATCTCTCCCTGTGATGGCATGTTTTGAAGTACATCAAGCAGAATGCTTGACCCCACCTTGCTGTACAGAGGACGATGGCATCTATTTAAAATACATGTGTTGTCTATTCAATTACATCTTCCATACTTGTGTAAAAAAGAGAACATGTTCTAATTTAAAAAATGAAGGCTGCTTCATACTGTCTGTGGAGAGGTAAGTAAACAAACCGGTGGCAATGTTTCCCTTCAATTGAAAAGACTGTCCTCATGAGAGGCAACATGAATAATTTGCAGGAATTTTGTAAAGAGGGATTTATTATTTCAGTGTAACAGGGGCATGATCGCTAGAACTTCAGTTACAGCGGTGGCTGATAGTCTAGCAACTGCCACCAATCACACTCATGTGACTACTTACTGCACAAGAGGTGATGTGGCCCGTGGGTGGCCTGGCCTGAGTCTTCCTTGGCACTGTTGAAAATAGTGCCTGTGGGTGGCCTTAGGGCCTACGGCTGCTTGACGATGCTGATATTCATAATTCCGTTTTAAAAGGTGGAAAGCGGAACGAATATCAGCAGCTTTAAGCAGCTATGGCATACCGTAGGCCCAGGCTGCTTGAAGGTGCTGATATTTGTTCCGCTTTACAACTCGTAAAGTGGAATAACGGCTGCTTAAAGTTGCTGATATTCATTCTGCTTTAGCTGTAACGCGGAACGAATATCAGCAACTTTAAGCAGACTTGACACCGTCACTTCATCAGTGTTCCAGACTAACTCGATTATTTTCAGATAAAGGAGAGGCCAAGTGACCAAAGAAATTTGGCCTTCCCTTGATCTGAAAATAATCGCATTTGTCGGCACTAGCCTGCATCTGACTGCAAAAGTCCAGGCGGGTAGGCCCTGAATCAACAATCGGTTGGGCTGTCTTCCCAAGGGTGAGGATACTGCAGTGCGAGCGACCTAACTACTAAGCCCTGAATTCCCCCGGGCGGCCGGAATGATTTAAAGGCTTACTGTGGCGGTCTGGAGTAGTTGGCAAGGTAGGCCCGTGCTCTGTGCACGCAAGCCTTGGCCTCTGCTGGGCAGCTCTTCCACTCAACAGGACACCAGCCCGATTCAAGACTAAGTGAAGGAGGCACGCAGCGTGCGCCCATCGCCCGTCCCACACTCAATGTCATTGGCTGACACAACAGCCAATGACATTCTGTTGCTATGCACTAACTGACACTGGTGCGCTGTTTGCGCATATAATAATGCTGGTGGGGCCACCGTTCTAGCACCCCGCCGGCCTCCTAATTGTGATGGGGTTACGTAGAGTGTGTGGAACTGCAAGCTCCACGCACTCTACACAGAAAAAAGTTGCGTAAAATGGGATGTGCCCCTGTGGCAGCCGGCCCATGAACTTCATGAAGACATAAAAAGAGTGGCGGCAGATAATTATTTATTTCTTATTTGCTGTATGAATTCACTGTGCTGCATGTCTATTTCACAAATTATGCAGAACAGATTTCAGAAAAACTTCTGAATCTGTTCTGCACAGCTTCAGCTTGGCACACTGTTTGCACACTCCCACTCCCTGGGAGGGGGTTCGGCGCCCCCCCACCCTATGAAAGCGGCCGCCACTGGACACAAGGAAGATTTCCTCTGATGCAAAGTTCGCTTGTGCTCTTTTCAAATTCAGGGGATTTATGACGTGCCCTTTTCCCCCAGGTTCCATTAGTGGGTCACCAAGTCTGAGGAATCCGACCATCTGCATGGGGAGTATGTGCTCACCAGTGCTTTTTTGATTTTTTTGATAATGAAAATGAATGGGGGGAGATCAACCTCTGAAAATGTGTGAGGCCATTCTGCACACATTTTCTCTGCTTACTGCACAAAACTCAAAGTCACGTGTAATCCGGGAGGACACAGCCTACAGGCGCTGTCCTCCCCTGTCATGTTCAGATGGAATGTGACAGCCACGGGTACATCAAAATATCTCTAGAAGGGGGAAGGCACACCTTCCTCTGGCCATGGGCAGTATAATTAAAATATCAAAGGGTCCATGGATCTGCTTTCCTATTGTTTAGTTCAGCTGGTGGCAGTGCATACTAATGAGAGATAATTCAGTCAAGCCTGGTGAATGGAGCTTGGCCGCCTAACAGACAACAGGAAGGCGAGGCTAACACCCTATTGGTATGCAATGTGTCAACTTGAAGCTGGTTCCCACCCCTCTGTATAAAAGGTGGTGAATGACATGCCTGTGTCCATTAGTGACCATAGGTACCCCTGAAGAGTGGACCCCTTTCAGAAGGGAGAAGTATGTCATTTGGGGGAGACAGGCAGTCTGCTCTCATCACAAACTTCAATGGAGACTTGTGCTTTAATCAAGAGTCACAGAGGGCTTGGTTAACCAGAGAGACACTTTGATCTACAACAGACAGGAAGATATGTTGTCACCCCTTACATTTCCTATTGCGGAGCAATCTGGTCTGGACCTAATGCATAACAGAAGATTGTTGGTGGGGACCCAGGATTGGTTCATTAAGGTAGACTTAGCCTGCACCAATCACTGGGGTCCATGTGGCTTTAAAAGATGGCTGAATCCCTCACTTAGCAGATCATCCAACAACTTTGAAAGGAGTAAGAAGAAGGACTCATTTGGACCCTGGCTGAAGGTACAGTCTCCCTTACATCTTCTGCCAGGGAAGGAAGGCCCTGATTTCCAAGAGGGAAGCAGGATCCTTCCCCTAAACATCTCCCAGGGAACAGAGGGAAATATCAGACTCAGAAGACCCGTCCAGCAGATCCAGATCCGGTACCCAGCCAGCACACAGAGTGCCCTGCTAGGTCCTGCCTGCAAGCTTCCTAGGTGGGAAGTGCCAGAGAATATCTGAACAAATGACAAGGCTGTTGCCTGCAAACACTCTCCAAAGCTTTGGGACACCCACCTTAGAAGGACGACAGGGAGTGCCACACAAGCATCAACCAGCGTCCATCTTTTAAGGACATATTTGAGACAGTCGAGTCCTCGAACCGCATCCGGCTGCCAGCTGATTGTTGTCACGTCGCAGTCAACAGAGCCGTCTGAGACGTCTCGACCAGCGTTGCCGATCCGCCAACCAGCACACAGACAATGATTCTTGACGCCAAACTGCTGTGTAGGCCAGCCTGCAGCCATCTGTCAAGCCTCGCTTGCCGAACTGGTTGCTGCCTGATACCCGCAGCTGTCTCCTGTCTTGAACTCTGTTTTAGGAGCTGCCAAGCACCCTGGAGCCGCCTATTGAGCATCAAGAACTTCTTAAGCACTAGGTACATTGTGGTTCTGCCCCCCTGGTTCTTCTCCGAAGGCCCCTAGAGACAGTTGTGACCCTTTGCCATTTGGTGCTGAAACCAAATAACCTTGAAGAGTAAGACGGATTACTTTACCAACTACCCTCCTGTCAGTATTCAGAGTGCATCCCTTTACTTTGAGAAACTGTCTGTCTTCTGTGTTCCTTTACAGGGTGGGTTGTATTTTGTAGTATGCTAGAACTGTCTTTTGTAGTAATAATAAAATAGATATTTGTATACAACCTTGACTGGACAGTTGCTTTTATCATTGGGTAATAATTGTATTTTCACTGTGTTGCAACTAACCAATGATCCATGACCTTGCGGAGATAAGCCTGCCGTTCCATCCACATTACCAAAATTGGACAAGGAGGTTTGTAATTGACTTGTGTTCCAAACTGTTTGGATCCCTTCTCGTGTGCTAGAGGTGTGGGACTAATTGATGGTTTAGAAACCGATATTCATTCCTGGCCCACTGGTCCCCCAGAAGTTGATTCGACACACCAGACCCTCTCATGCGCACACCGGTCGATGAGCATTTTACCATACCTTCCGGGAACTTCCCGCCAAGCTTCAATCTCTCCTGGGGTCTGCCTTCACCTTGTTCTGGTCTTCGGTAGCTTCCAATATCTTTTCCTTTGCTGCAGTGGACTAGCGGCTTTTGGCTTCTTGCAGTATCGTTATCTGTTACAGACCCTGCAGTCCACCTTTTCCTGGAGGCTGTGCCACCGCCTCACCAGCTTCTCGCAGGGTCTTCTGATGTCAGACCCGCTAGAGACACATCTACTCCTCTGATGCATCCCAGTCTCCAGCCTTTCGAATCTCCCGCACCGAGCAGCTAGCACGAACGTTGTTGTTCATGGAATGGCTTGGTATGGTGTTAAGTCCCTCTTTGGTTTTTAAATGATGTACCTTCTTGTTTCTTACTGGAAAGATTGAACACTCCTCTGGGTTCTTGGGGGTGCTCTTCACGCCCCCCTGAATCCTCTTTGTGCCAGTACTTGACTCCCAGGTATTCTTCATGCTGGTTATCATCTTCTACATCTCAGTACACATACTGTCTCTAGATTAACAATGATACACCAAGTACTAGTCATAGAGGTATTATGTGAAGGAATCATTGGTCTTGGGAGCATTGGGTTAGGGCTGTTGTGTTGACAGATATACTGATGGTCATCCTTATCCGTAGGAGGGGAGTCCCTCCCCATGAGGTCCTCCAACATTAATCCACCCCTAGGGGGAATATTGGGTAGCGGCCGCATCTCCCTAGCCTCATGGGACAGGTTTCGCCCTCCGGGAGAAGTGACGACATGACGTGAGTCATCACAGGACCCGCAGCGAAGGGAAACAGATATGATATGATATGATATGGTATTTATAACGCGCCTATACACAAGTGTTTAAAGGCGCGACGAGGCAGGGGAGGAAAAAACAGTGGAAAGACAGACAAACGTCCTACTAGGCCAAGTGTCATTCAGATCGCGCCAGTGCAAGGGTAGGGAGAGAGGGAAAAGTGCCTGGGGGAAGGGAGAGGGGGAAGTGCAGTACATGTACATATGTAAATGCAAAATAACATAACATAGCATAACATGGGATAGAGGAATAAATACGATGGTAAAGCGGCCTGATGGTGGCAAGTGCAGAGTAGAGCAGACAAGTGCTGTGGGGGGGGGGCTGTAGGGATACAGAAAAACAGTCCCTAAGTGCAGGGGTTTCCAGGGAGGCAGGGCAGGAGTGCAAAGGGTGGGACCTGGCCCCAAGGTCAGAAGGGTGTCCAGGTAACGAGTGCAGATTCGGCTGGGAATTTCAACAGGGGAGAGATGCAGAGAAAGCAGAAGCAAAGAGGAAGGCTTTGAGGTGTTTCTGGAGGAACCGGAGATGGTTCTCCTCAAGTTTCAGGGAGGCAGGAAGGCTGCTCCAGAGGGAAGCTCCAGCCGAAGAGAGAGATCGACCACCAACTTGTTGCTTGGAGAAGCCACTGACCCTGAGGGAGTTGGAGGCAGATGAGGGAAGAGCCCGAGAAGGAAGGTATTTAGGAAGAGAGAGTTGAAGGTAAAGCAGCCCCAGGCCCCAGAAGGCCTTGTAGATAATGCAGAGGGTTTGAACTTAATCCTTGCAGCCACTGGGAGCCAGTGCAGAGACTTCAGTCCTGGAAAGATACGATCCCAGGGCTTGAGGCCAAGGACAAGTCTCGCAGTCCTGTTTTGGATAAGTTGCAGAGGGCAGAGAGTAGAGGCAGGCAGGTTTAGATAGAGGCTGTTGCAGTAGTCCAGCTTAGAGAGAACCAGAGTTCTGGAGACAGTGATCTTCTGGGGGAAGGAGAGGAGAGGAAGAATACCTCTGAGGAGGTGCAGCTGGTAATGGTATAATTCACCAAAGGACACTTTCTGAGACGTAGGGTCTCATTGCTGAGCTAAGCATTCATTGCATGTTGGCCGACATTACACATGTCAATGGAAGTACTGTAAATACCTTTTCCAAACTTTCATTTTCTTAGTTTACGTTATTTTATTTTTCTGCAGTCAACTTAAGTGCTTTCAAGATTACAGGGGTTGAGACAAAAGTTCCTCCATCTTCAAGCGGTGACAGTCAACAAAAGTGTGCCCCCTACCACTCCACCTGTAATGGAGCGAGTGCACAATTTTCACGGGTGGAAAAATGTTCTTCAGGTTGGTTGTTTTGTCTTATGAATATAGAATAAGCTTAATGTATTTATGATCTTAGCATCACCTTTCTGTTAGTTTTATACAGTGGTCTGAACATTTGTCTCTGCAGATGTCTTGGACTACAACACCCATCAGTGATAGCCATAATAGGGAACAGTGAAGGATTATTGGGAGGCATAGTACAATACATCTTTAGATCCACAAGCTGACCACCCCTGGTCTAAAATATCTAACACTGTTTCATATAATAACATGGCTATATTGTACGACTCTGTATACTGTCCATTTTGCCCCAAATATTAAAAAACACAGAGGGACTTAACTGGCAGCCTCAGGATCCGCAGCCATGTCCACTGTACATGTCACACCAATTATTAAAACATACCCATATCCCTGTGTCTACTAGATCTGATCCCACCTTTATGTCGGTTCAGAAGACTATCACCAAGTCCCAATGGTCTGTAGGCTATTCATTATTCCCCTTTTGTCCCTCGTTTTATTCTCTCAATATGTATCAGGCTAATGATGAATTCTTGTGGCCATCCTCTATTCATTCCTGCAGACATCATTCCCAATAATCAATCCCTTGCTAATACAGCGCATTGACATTCCCACAATAACAATAGTTTGTCGATTTCTGCAGTTACGGGAAAATGCTAGAAAATTAAAAAGTCTTCCTACCATGTGTCCCCCTCCTCTTTTCTCAAACCTCTACTCCCCACCATTGTATTTTACCTCCCTGGCCCGCTCCAGCAACCCCCTTTCACTCTTCAGTTTGTTGGATTAATTTTACTTTCCGAGTGCATCTTTCAACATGACCTTGAGAATCTCATGGGATTCCTGCCGGTTTCCCCCAATACTCTTATCCTCTTTCCCCTTCCTGACATGTAGCCTGATATAAATGCACCCCTATTCCTCCTTCAAATAGTATTTTGAGCTCTTGGCAGTTTTAGCTTCTCTCTGTATTACTGTGGGAATTGCTGGAAATGAGCAAGAAAATGGCGGATTTTCTTTTCAGAAAAGACTCTGTGCACACAAAACAACATGGGAGATATATAACATTTTTTTTCGGGAGCAAGGGGCACTCCCTTCTCTGATGAATATTTTAAAACTACTGGACAGATTTACCCCAAACCACAATATGACACATCTACGAAGCTTTGTGCCCAAGTTGTTAGTTATTTGGTGCAAATCCGTCCAGTGGCTTTAGCGCTAAATGTGTTTCTCTATGGACAAACGAATGGGACTAGACTTCATTTTCTTAATGCCTTTTCCAACTTTTAACAAATCTTCCCCAAAATGTCAAGTTTGGATTGGCCTGGGACAAATTATTTTTGGAAGATTTCATCCAAATAATTCCAGGGAATCAATAGGTATTTGTATTAGAATTTTGGGAAATGTCTATGTAAACAGGTTTCACCTTAACCATAGGTTAGACCTCCTCTCATGCTATCCAGCGCCAAGATGCCTTAGGGTGTACCTGCGCTATTCGAAGTTCGGTTAACATAACTTAGGGTGGCAAATGTATCACGGAGGTGGCAAATGGCGCTGGCAGTTATGTTTATGTTTCTAGAGCAGAGCTAAGGCTCTTTTAGAAAAACAGACTTGCCTATCATCACATGCGTGATATGAGACATAAATGAGACGCAATAATAATGTGGCTAGTTCTTACATGTAAGACAGCAGTTAATACAAGCTCAGTGCTTGCCTTTGCATCTCTGGTAACACACACAATGATAAGTCATGTAATCGGTTTATTCTCAGATTGCTGGTTAGAATCTGCTTAAAATCGGAGTCATTTTAGCACATGATTTAACTCGTTAATCAACCAGCAGAGTGAAGGGGTATATGATTTTTTGTTATTGGTGGTAATTGCAATTTGCAAAAGGTGGTGTGTTCCATTTACCAGCAGAAGTAGCATTACCTTCCATTCTAGAACGGAGTTCCAAGTAGATGGTAATCATGCTCTCAAGTGGAGAGCATGTGATCTAAATTTAAAATATTAATTGTCGCAATCAATCTGGGTTTGGGGAAGTACGTTTGTAAAATATGAGTAACCTTAAGACCAAGGAGACCACGGTAGGGTTCAAACACATGTAATTTAATGCAAGTAGAAAAACCCCCACAAAAATGGATGTCGAAATATTGATCATTATCTGAGGATGAAAATCCTAGTCTTCATACATCTGAGTATGATCCTCGCCCATGCAGGAAAGCCAGATGAAGACAGCAACTCAATGTAGTAGCTCGGCTAGAACCCCACACAATGTAGCAGCAACATACCCAGAGCAGCCCCTGCAAGAGGATTAATGCCCAGAGCAAAGTGTTATCTTCTTATTACAGAATCCATAGGATCACTCTTGAGGGTTCATATAGAAAATCAGGAATTTAGAGCATATGGGCCTCATTACGACCCTGGCGGAAGACCATGGTGCTATTAGCACCATGGTGCATGCCAGTAAGTTAACGACTCCGCCATGGAGAAAGGGGGAATTACCACCCCATTACAAGGTTGGTGGGGCGGTAATTCACCCTTCCTCCATGGCCCTTCCCCATTCCCATTTTTGCCCCATAGGGCTCAATGGGAATGGGGAAGGCGCTAAGTACGGTGCCGCAAATTGCGGCACCGTAATTAGCACCAAGGTCCCTTTGCGGGTTCCTACTTTAACGGCTGGTCTACACCAGCCGTTAAGGTTGGGTCCCGCAAAGGGACCTCGTAATTAGGCGCTAATAGGTTAACGGCGCCGCAGCCTTTTACGGCGCCGTTAACCCATTAGCCCCTGGGTCGTAATGAGGCGCTATATCTACAGCCAATGCAATGAAAGCGTCAGATGGGTATGTAGACATATTGCATAGAAATCAAATTAGAAAAGTCAATTAATTGGGGAGATAAATAAAATGGTTGAGAAACTGTGTTTTTTGCTCAAGATTGGATATCATATTCTTTTCAAATAAAATTGTAATTGTTAGTTAGTTCATTAAGTTCATATTTATACTTACAGAAGCACACAGAGGTCCAATATATTTTTCAGGCCTCGACTCATCTAACCAATCAGAAGTAAACAACCTTGGCACATTCCTATACTAAGAGAAGCGCATAGATGTGAAATTATTTGCCTATCACTCTTATAACAGAAACGTGCAGAGTTGAAGTGCCTGGCACATTTCTCTAAACATCTAAGCACACAGAGGCGAAGTGTCTGGCACATTCCTCCACTCACAGAAGCACACAGGTGTAAAGCATCTGATGCATTCCTCCAATCAAAGAGGTTTTTGAGTAGAAGTGCCAGACACATTGCTCTAACAAAAGAAACACAAGAGGTAACGTGTCTGACACATTCCTTTACTCACAGAGACACAAAGAGGTTAAGTGCTGCATACATTCCACTACTTCCGGAAGCACAAAGGAGTAAAATACCTGAAGAATTCCTCCACTCAAATAAGTACCCAGAGTTAAAGTGCTGGACGCATTGCTCTGCTTAAAGAAGCACACAGAGGTGAAGTGCCTGACACATTCTATACACACAGAAGCACAAAGATGAAAAGGGCCCGATTTATAGAAAATGCACATAAATCCTGCAAAGTCCCTCGCGCCTGACCCGATTTTGCGTGTCCCTGCGCGCACAGAATCTGTGCGTGCTTCACATATTCATGGAATGTTGACTGCAAAGTAACCCTATGCGCAAGTAGGGGTCAGATCACCCATGACACGCCCCGCACAAAGCAACTCCAGACACATATACCAACCTTTGTGCCCTCGTCCGGGAAGTATTGCACCCCAGCAATACTGCATCCAACCCCCCCCCAACAAAGGCAGCAACCCAGCAACACTGCGCTGGGTCCCCCGTAACTATTTACACCACCCCGTCAATACGCGTACCATTTTTCTTAACTGTAGTCAATCCCCAGTAAATCTGCGTGCGAACACCCGTAAACAGATTTCCTTGTACAGACCATCCCTCAACACGCCCAGGTAATTCCTTGTTATTCCTCATTCTGCATGGAGAATGGGGAATAAGCTTATTCAGCCCCCTATTTAAATATCCCCACAGGCCCGACCGCACTCGACTGCACGCAGAGACATGCCGGACCAGCGCGAAGTCCCCGCAATGTCTCAAACAGGCCCACTAAGTTGATTCCATCAATCGACAAAGGGGTTTTGCATGATGAATGGCACTCAAAGTCATTATTCAGCGCGCAAAAGAATTCCATGAATCAGGCTCAAAGTGTCTGATGCATTCTTCCATTCAAAGAAGCATGTAAATTTGAAGTGCTGGACACACTGTTCTAATCAAAGAAGCACACAGAGGTGAAGCACCTGAAACATTTTAGAAACAGAATCATACAGCTATGCAGTAACCTATGTATATTACGGACAGAAGCACGCACAGTTAAGGTGCCTTATGCATTTAACACATGGGCCTCATTATGGGTTTGCTGGTACCTTGCCGTTAAATTCAGCAGGATACCAGCAAACAGTGATACCGTTACCGGCACCTGGTCTGCCAGAATTACCTGCAGATTACAGGTGCTGGCAATGTCGGTAATTCTCCATTGCATTCAGCCGCATAGGACCCCATGGGGGAATTGCTGGTAATACCAGCATTTTTGGTGGTGGGGTTCGGGAACGACCGGCAGCTCAGTGATATGATATGATAGGTTATTTATAACGTGCTTAATACCCAGAGGTTTCTAAGCACGGACCTGGGGATCGAACCTGTGGTGCTCTGTGTCATCTTGCCTTCAAGGTGAGCATGTTGCCACTGAGCTATCCTCCCGTGACAAACAACAGTGCTGCTGCTAAATCTGGCAACCCCACCACCAAACTTGTAGTTTGGCAGTGCGAGAAAAGTGACAGTAACGGAATGACCACTACTCAGGGCTAAAGTCGAGGGTCCACCTAATTTCTTCAGAGGGTGGACTCAGTCCCCCCCCCAGCTAAAATGAGAAATATTGAAAGTCTTCCTTGTATTTATGAATTTAAGCTGACCTCAGGGACCGAACCACAATTGTCAGGTTTGTAGGCCGGATTCTTCACCACTGCACTATATAACCTGATGAAAAATAACAAGCAACTCAAAGTTAAATGTCTCATTTCGGTACAGCAAGTCCCAGAGAAAACATTTGTATTGGTTCTTGGGGTTTAAAACATGCACACCTTTTAACGTTTTCAAAAACACTATTAGAAGAAAATACCCTCTCCTGGTTGTGTGTATGTGTTGATTTTATGAAAGGCAAATGGCATTCCTCCTGTGCAATGTGGGTGGTTATGCAAAGCCAATTTAATGAAATGTGCATATTTCTCCTTGATATGCTAATTTCTTGTGACGTCGCATCCTATTCCGTTTGTTGATGAGTCCCCCCACTTTTATTTTTAGGACTTGGCCCCTGCCACTACTTTTTTTCCCCACACCACCAAATTTGATATTGTCCTATAATCAGAGAAGCACACACAGGTGACCTACCTTACTGGTTCCTATAGAGGCACACAGAGGTGAAGTGCCTGACACATTAGTCTACACACATCAGTAGAATAAGTGCAGTGCCTCACACGTTTCTCTATTCAAGGAAGCAAACAGAGGCAAGGGGACTTACACATTATTTTACAAACAGAAGCACACAGATATGAAGAAACGTACGTGTTCATCCTCTAGGCACAGAAAAGCGAACATGAATAGTAGCCTTCCTCTGCACTGGTGTGCCTGAAAGTGAACAGCGTGACTCCTCCCTTTACACACTGATGTGGCCAATGGGAAGTCATCCGACACCCTAGCTATACTTTGAGGTGAAGTGGCCCACCTATTCATTTAGATTTAGGGAAAGTGCACCTTTGTATAGAGGTCCATGGAAATGAGGTAAATTACTTATTCGGCTGTATGCAGCTATACACACAGATGTAGCAAATTATTGATTTTTCTAGATGCAGACATGCAAAGCATTGAAGTATTTTATTCCTTCCTCTCCACAGTGACGTGCATAGCTCTGAAGAGCCTGCCCCCTCTCTCTAACTGTACATGTGCATAGAGATGACGTCTCTGACTCCTTATGCTATAAAGACAGGGGCAAAGAGACACATCTGACTCCTCAGTCAACATGTGGCTGTGCATAGAGCTGAAGAGTGTTATCCCTCCCTCTACGTGTTTTTCTCAACTTTGCAAGTTTTAACTTGTTTCCATCTTATATGTAACTGTTTATATATCACTTATATACGGTGATGTACATGATACACACATACCAAAACACATATATCAAAGAAGAATAGGCAATTTCAGCCACTTTCAGCCAATTAATCGTTCATGCAGCAACACCACACAGTGGCCCTCATTACGACCCTGGCGGAGATCCATGGTGCAATTTGCACCATGGTCCATGGCGCAGAGCTGCCAACTCCGCCATGGGGGTTGGCGGACTTACCGCCCCATTCCGACCTTGGCGGGGCGGTAAGTCCCCAATCCCCATTTACCCTTCCCCATTCCCATTTTTGCCCCATAGGGCATAATGGGAGTGGGGAAGGCGTTAATTACGCCACCGTAAATTACGGTGGCGTAATTAACGAGAGGTCCCGTAGCGCCATGGATTTTTCCGCCCGGAAAATCCGGGCGTAAAAATCACCATGGCGCTACGGAAAGTCGTAATCTGGCGGAGAGGTACGCCATGCATTACGCTGGCGTAAACCCCTCTCCGCCAGGGTCGTAATGAGGGCCAGTATCTATTCCTGGAAGTTCACCTCCAGTTCAAAGCCACTGAGCAATGCATTTGGGGTATGCAAATTAGATAAAAGGAATGCTTTTCTGCTCCATGTAAGATTGTCGCTGACTTATAGAGTAATGCTATTTTATACATACCTTCATCAACCCAAGACAGACAGCTCTCAAGGATGCAGACAACCACCTATGCCCTGGGAATGCCAACATCAAAATGCAAACACTCACTGCAAAGGTAACAAAATGTAAATTCGACAAACGTTGGGAACGCTTATGTTAAGTGACAAACACTCCGTCCAAAATAACTAATCCCATAATGCAAATACAGTCCATCACACTACAAATGTAACTTTAACTCAACTTCTTCACAAATCCCACTTTTACCATAGCACTGATGTAAGCTTCCTACGATTTAAAGCAAGTGTTTGAAGTTGTGCTGTTGTATTAGTTAAGGTCGAATTTGGAGTGTGATGGGCTTAACAATAGCATTCCCAACGTGTGTAGGCTTCAACTCGTAAAGGTAGTAATTTAAAGATGTGTGTGTTTGTGTGTGTGTGTGTGTGTTTGTGGGTTTGTGTGTGTGTGTGTGTGTGTGTGTGTGTGTGTGGTTGTGTGTGTGTGTGTGTGGTTGTGTGTGTGTGTGTGTGTGTGTGTGTGTGTGTGTGTGTGTGTGTGTGTTTGTGTGTGTGGTTGTGTGTTTGTGTATGCTCGTCATGGCCATACGACACATTCTTCAGCATATTTGGAGCATATCATGTGCGTGCATCATGGATTTTTCGTGTGTAGGCACGTTTAGTGTATTTACTGTTTGGAGGAACATCCTGGGTACGTTCTATGTGTATATTGTGACTGAATGCATTCTGACCTTTTTTCATGTGTGTATACCTACTGTGGGAGTTTCAGTGGGATAAAGCAATTCCCCATTCTTTCAGTCAGATGAGGGGTCTGAGTCTCAGCGGACTGGGTTGGTCCAGCCACTACCCGATGGGCGTCCCAGAGGGTCGAAGGAGTGGAAGTATTTAGGCTGTGCCACCCCTTAGAGACGTGTTATCTCTGTTTTTCGAAAGGAGTCACTTTGTCTACAAGGATGATCTGGGACCGCAGTGTCCAGAAGGCCTAATAAAAGCCCAAATGTACCAGTAGAAAACCTCTCTTGTGTCAATGTTTTGTAAAACATGATAAAAAGTCAACTTTAAATCCCCAAAATTAGATAACCACTTTCATGATGTTATCCTCTAAGGTATGACTTTAATAGGCATGTCAAATAGCCAAGAAGCAAACCACAAGCGTTCTTGAGAGGTTGGCAAAGCAAAGCCGTGAAACTGTACTGCCAGAGCAAGCGTCAGAAAGCTTGCAGTCAGTTGGAGCCGCAGGCATTGCTTGGAGCAAGATCCCCGAACACCGAAGAACTCCGCGGCAGTGCATCTGTTCACATTGGTCCATCACAAAATGGAGTAGAGGTTCTGGATGAGCTTTAAAGACTCGCCACTGACCGTTACACAGATGTCAATAATTAAGATTGACCCATATACAGAGGGAAACAATAGTAAGTCCCCTGTTCAAAAACAAAACAGCTTTATCAAAACATTAACCTGTCAAAGCACTGAAAACAAACCCTTCACCAAAGAAACCAATCGCTGCCACTTTAGAATCCTAATTACTGACACAGACTTTTAAAAAGACAAACTCGTAGACAAACTGCAGGCAAGTTTTGGAAGAAGCAGACAGGCTCTCTTCCTCTCACTGGATTAACTGGGAGACCTCTACCTGGGAAGAGGTGGAAGCTGTGCAAGGGTTACACTGGGAAGGTTAATCCAGAGGTTAAACCAGTAGGGCTTGTGTTAGGTTAAGGTCTCACTTGCAAATCTTGAGACCAGAAGGAAGGCCTGAAAGTGTAGCGGTTCCTTGAAGACTCTGCAGAAGAAGAACCCTTGGTGATAGGGTGAGAATCTCATCTGTCTGAAAAGGGCCAGGAATGAGAGTCAGGAAATTCGCACCCTATCACCAATGATACAAATGATGTCTTGAGAGTTTTGATTATAGAAACCTAGGGGAAAGAGAGGTCATTGTGAGTACTGAAAAAAACGGAGAGAGAGGTAGAGCATGTTGAGACCTGAAAGAAACCAGAGAGAGCCAGGCCGTGGTGAAACCTGAGAGAAACCAGAGAGAGCCAGGCCATGGTGAAACCTGAGAGAAACCAGAGAGAGCCAGGCCATGGTGAAACCTGAGAGAAACCAGAGAGAGACAGGTCATGGTGAGACCTGATGGTGACCTCATTGATAACTCACAAAAAAAAATGTCATAATAAGACCTAATTGGGCCTTAAAGAACCCTGAGAGAAAGACAGACAATAGTGAGACATGGGAGGGAGAGCCAACTGTTGGTGAGACCCGACAGAAACCAGAGAGAGGCAGGTCATTGTGAAACCTTAGAGAAACCAGAAAGAGCCAGGTCATGGTGAGACCTGAGAAAAACTTGAGAGAGAACCAGGTGATGGTGATACCTGAGGGTGACCGCAGAGAAACTTTAGAAAAAAAAACATGTCATAAAAGGACCTAATTGGGACCTTAAAGAACCCTGAGAGAAAGATAGATTATAGTGAGACCTGAGAGAGAGACAACTTATGGTGAGACCTGAGAGAAACCAGAGAGAGGAAGGTCATGGTGAGACCTGAAAGAAACCAGAGAGAGCCAGGTATTGGTGAGACCTGAGAGAAACCAGAGAGAGCCAGGTCATGGTGAGACCTGAGAGAAACCAGAGAGAGCCAGGTCATGGTGAGAACTGAGAGAAACCAGAGAGAGGCAGGTCATGGTGAGACCTGAGAGAAACTCGAGAGAGAACCAGGTAATGGTGAGAACTGAGTGTGACCTCAGAGGAATCTCAGAAAAGAAACACGTCATAATAGCACCTAATTGGGACCTTAAAGAAACCTGAGCAAAAGACAGATCATAGTGAGGCCTGAGAGGGAGAGCCAACTCACGGTGAGACCCGAGAGAAACCAGAGAGAGGCAGGTCATGGTGAGACCCGAGAGAAACCAGAGAGAGGCAGGACATGGTGAGACTTGAGCAAGAGAAAAATGAAAGGACGTTGAGCCTCACTACTTGTGTAAATCGATTTCTTCAACTTATGTTAGGTACTTAAATGAATGGGTGTGAAGTCTCATGAACCTGCACATAGTTCTACAAATTGATTATATATTATACGATCAGAAACCATCTGTTGGATAGACAACACACTCTCCCAAGGAAAAATCCTAAAGTTAATTACTTAATATTTCATCTCTTTAATAAATCTGTTTCTCTGAAATATGTATTGCTTATTCATATCAAAATATTACATCTGCTATTATTCCTCTTAATAACAAAATATATAGAATTAGAAATAAATTCAATTTAACTTAAATTCTTTCTTGTACACCGCATTAAATTCATAAATCAACTTCAAAAGATGCCTGTGGATAACTCGTTATGGTCTTGGTACTGTTGTGTGTCACATGAGTTTATGAAAACAAGGTTTAACTTAACTAGTGAGACACAATGCAGTTGCAAGACCTTAAATAGTTATGCACAGGTAGCTTTTTAAGGAGGTAGATTAAGCAACATCACACAGATGTAGGAGCAATAATGCCAGACACAAGGAAGGCTATATCTTGTTATTAGAGGTCTTTTCATAATTGGAAGACACACAGGAAGGAATAATTATTTCCCTCTTGAAGGGAAAAGTGCATATTTGAAAGACACAGATATGATTGAGGTTTATAATGGGTAGTTGATGAAATGCAGCTTCTGCAGAAGAAATTATATATTTAGAAATGCAAAGTGACATCTAGTGAATTGACATCAACGCAGAGAGCCTCAGGCACTATACAAAATTATGTTTGTGAAAGTAGAGATGATACACTTCATCTATGAACTCAAGGCAATCTTCAAGAACGATTTTAAGTCATATTGAATTTAATTCCAATTTTGGATATTTTGTTTTTATTGGGAGAAATAATAGCAGATGTAATATTTTGAGATGATTTATAAAAGCGGTTTTCAGTGAAACAAATTCTAAAGAGATGCAATATTTCTAAGTAATTGTATATAGGATTTATCTTTGGAAAAGTGTCTTTTATCCAACAGATCGTATCTGATGGTGTAACATATAAGAGACCTGAGAGAGAGCCAGGCTGCGGAGGGACCGAAGGGAAACCTGAGAATTCCAGGTCATGGTGAGACCAGCAAATGACCTAAAAGCACCCTCAGAGAAACTCAGGTCCTGATACGACCTAATTTAGACCCAAGAATAATCTAAGGGAACACAGATCAGCAATAGACCGGAGCAAAATTTGAGACATGTTTGCGAGAGCAAAGGCCACATGCACACCTAAGAGAGGCCTGAGAGACCTCTGAGAGAACCTTGTTCATGGGGAGACCAGAGAGAGTTCTAAGTGACATTGTGGGATTGGAGTGTAAGCGATATTCAATCAACACTGCAGCTAAGTCAATGCCTAGTCTGGGATGCTGAGGAAAACCCTTATTGATGTATTTTTATGTCCAGTTCAGTACTCTGGATGACAACCCTCTTAGAATCCCCCTGACCCCACTGAGCCAAGAAGTAGGTTTGTTTTGCAAATTAAAAGGTTTATATGAAAAATTAACAAGATATATATCACAATTTGTCATGATCTCTGCTTCTAAAAGGTCAGGGTTTTCCCAACTCCCTTGGAAGCAGATCCATAACCCAGGTTCCGAGTGCCAAACAGTCCCAAATGGGACCTTTTGGACCCAGTCCTGGTGCCAGTGGCACCAGGCTCATAAATATGCCCAGTCCCAGCGCTGGAAGCGCCGGGCTCATAATGCTTGGGTGGACTTACCTGCAGCAGACCATGCTGCTTACTTGCCTGCCAGTTGAGTTTCTGATCCTCTTCTGTTTGGAACTACTTTTCCTGTTGGGTGGGGCAGGAGCCACTCCCTAGATTCAAAACACTGGAACTCTTCTGGAAAGCAGGAACTCTTTTCTTACCTAGGCGTGGCTGTGGAAGGAGACACCTAAGCACTACAGGAGGCTATTTAAACCACACCCGATGGATGAATCTTGCTTTGCGTTATTCTGCATCCTCAGCAGCAGAACGCTCATCGTGTCTTCTGCATCTGATCCTGGGCCTAAGGAAAAAGGCTTACCATTCTGAATCCAGTCTTCAGCAACACCTATAAAGACAAGAAAGAACAGGTTAGCATTACGGTCTTCAGTGACAGCTCTTCACTTACCTGGTCCATCGGCTGTCACCAACGCCTCGCGCTGCATTCCGGCATCTGAAAGACAAAGGCTTACCTACTCTTCGTGCGCTCCGGAAGTCTTCACACTGCATTCCGACATCTGAAAGACAAAAGCTTACCAACTCTTTGCACGCTCCGGAGGCCTTCGGCGCTGCATCCCGCATCTGAAAGACAAAACAAGGTGCGTTTAAAGACATTGGGGAACTTTAATACTCACGTGCCATTACTCCTTTCCACTAACCCAGTGGGTATTCCGGCACCCTGCAGCCGCCCCGAACTTGTACCTGCAAAATAAAAAGACAGTTAGAGCGCATCGTGAAGCAGGCAACAAGTGCTTACTTACGTGCTTCCAGGCGCTTCTATTCATCACACGGGCTCCATCTTCAACTCACTTCAGCCCGCCATCCGCCATCGCCGGAACCCTGCAAAACAAGAGACATCATTACTAAAGACTTTAAAGACATTAGAATTACTCGAAGCTTACCGTTCGTGCAGTAAACGACGGACAGCAGTCCTCTGAAGTCAAGAGGCCTGCTCCCCTTATCCAGTGAAGAAACTGGTTACAGCACCCTGCCTCGAGGCAGATGGAGAGCACGGCGTTCACTTACCTAAGGTGAGAGCGTTAACCTTTGGGGTTCTACAGGAGAAGAGAAAGGGAAGAAGAGAGAGACATTCAATAACCCAGTTCATTAATCCCACATTTTCTATCTGCAGACATCTTACCCTTCGAGCCAGACATACAGTGCACAGAGGTCCAGCCCAAAGAGCCAGCCGTGTGTTACACATCACCTTTGAAGATACGGTATATGCCCAGTCAAGACCGGCGCCTCTACGGGAATCAGGTGAGCGTTACACAACGCAAAGCCTACCACAAAACTCCCGTCCAGGCGCTATGGAAACCTCGGATACCGACCAGCTAGCCCAGTTACTTGGGGAAATAAGGGCAGAAGTGCATGCAGCCCGTCAGGAAACAAACGCTCTAAGAAGGGAACTGATTATTTCCAAGGAGCGAACAGATGATCTCGCTAGACAATTGCTACAGTCACAGGCCGGACAGACCCCATTACCTGCATCTGGGGGAAATCTTCCTTCTACATCCTCTATGAAACCAGTGCAGATCAACCTACCTGGGAATGTACCTCTGGCTCCGCCTAAACGATTTTCTGGTGACCCAAAGAGGTTTGCAGTATTTATCAATCAGTGCCGGTTGCATTTCTTATGCCGGCCAGCAGCCTTTCCAACTGATCAAGCTAAAGTAGCTTTCGTGCTTTCGTACCTTAGTGGCAATGCGGCAGACTGGTCGATCCCTCTAGTAAATCAAGATGATCCGGTCCTCCATGATTTTCAAGCTTTTCAGCTCAGTATGGAAAAACTGTTCGCAAGACATTCACAGGGGCAGGCCTTGGACAATGAGCTTCTTTCGTTGCGACAAGGTAATCAAGACCTTTTGGCTTATATTGCGTCTTTCAACAGACTGATAGTGGAAACTCACTGGCCTGAGGACAAAAGGATTACGCTGTTTTATAGAGGTCTACGTGGAGAGCTCAAAGATGTGTTAGCCCAAGTAGTGAATCCCCCACAAGATTGTTCGGACTATATAGACTTAGTCGTTCAAATAGATCACAGACTGCAGAACAGGAAGGCCGATCGTTCCAAGTTTGATGCTCGAGTATTTTCCAAACCGCCAACTCCTTCCAACGGAGTAGACTCCGGGGAACCCATGGAAATAGGGGGTCTGAAAGGACCTCTAACACAAAAGGAGCGGGAAAGGAGAAAACAGTTGCAATTATGCCTCTATTGCGGAAACTCAGGGCACTTTCTTCGAGACTGTCCGGTGAAACCTGCCAAGAAGGCAGTAGGAGCTGCAGTTACCAAAGTTACAAACTCTGAGCAGGGAAACGACCTCGCCCGACAAGAATAGAGGTCCTCTTGCCGAGCGTGAAAGCCAGTTCCGTGACCTCGCATTTCGTGATACCTATGGTCCTCATTAGCCCTGATAATCCGGATCGATTACATGCAATTGAAGCTTACGTCGACAGCGGTGCCATCGGCAATTATGTGGATCATGAAATGGTTTTGAGGATGAATCTAACTCTTTGTCCCAAGGCTGTAAAGGACGTCATTACTACGGTGGATGGTACGGAGATAGCCTCCGGGCCAGTAACGCATAACACTCAAGAAGTGACGCTAGTAAGTCAAGATGGACACCATGAGAAGATCGTGTTCGATGTGATCAAGGCCCCTCAGTTTCAGATTATTCTAGGAATACCTTGGTTAGAGAAACACAATCCTCTGATCGATTGGCGAGCAAGAACGGTCCAGTTTCCAGAATGTGTCTCTACTTGTCACCCTCCACCTGGTGTTGCACTGGCAGCAATTTCTTCAGAGACTCCCCAGTTACCTCCCGAATACCTAGAATACCAAGATGTTTTCCGGAAGGATCAGGCTAACTCTCTACCTCCTCATATGTCTTATGACTGCCAGATCGACCTGATACCTGGATCTACTCCTCCTTGTAGTAGAATTTATGCCCTCACCGAGCCTGAGAACCTTCACCTTCGACAATACCTGGATCAATACCTGGCAAATGGGTTTATTCGTCCTTCCAAGTCCCCTGCTTCTTCAGCTTTGTTCTTCGTTCCAAAAAAGGAAGGATACCTTAGAACTTGTATAGATTATCGCTCCCTGAACCAGATCACCGTTAAGAATAGATATCTGTTACCTTTGATCCCTGAACTCCTGAACCAAGTCAGAAAAGCATGCATATATACAAAGCTGGATCTTAGAGGAGCTTACCACTTGGTACGAGTAAAAGAGGGCGATGAATGGAAGACGGCCTTCCGCACCAAGTATGGGCTATTTGAATATCAGGTCATGCCCTTCGGACTTTGTAATGCCCCGGCCGCCTTTCAATATTTTATGAACGATGTCCTCAGAGAGCTCATAGATGTGTGTGTTGTTGTTTGCATTGACGACATCCTCGTTTATTCTTCATCGGAATCTGAACATCGGAAACACGTGAAAATGGTCCTCGAAAGATTGCGTCAACATAAACTTTTCGCTAAGTTGGAAAAATGTGTTTTCAACGTGACTGAAGTTGAATTCTTGGGATTCATATTATCACCTGGCGGAGTGCGTATGGATTCAAAGAAGGTCGATGCAGTTCTCAAATGGCCATCCCCATCCTCCGTAAAAGGTGTGCAAAGCATGTTAGGCTTCGCTAACTTTTACCGCAGGTTTATCCCCGAATTCTCTCGAATAGTCCAGCCCATCACTGCCTTGTTAAAGAAAAACAAACGTTTTGAATGGTCTACCGAGGCGGAACAAGCTTTCCAGGATTTGAAGACTAAATTTATCTCTGCACCAATCTTAAAACACCCTCGCCCCAAACTCCCCTACATCGTGGAAACTGATGCTTCAAGCCTTGCCATTGGGGCAGTTCTATCACAAAAGGACCCGGTAACCAATCAGTTGCATCCCGTGGCATTTTGGTCCCGCAAATTCTCGCCTCCTGAAATCAATTACACGATTACTGACAAGGAACTTCTGGCTATCAAGTCTGCCTTTAAGGCTTGGCGGCATTATCTGCTGGGGGCCCGACACACCTTTACTGTGATTACGGATCACCAAAACCTGCAATATTTGAAAACCGCAAAAGCCCAATCCTCTAGACAACTCCGTTGGGCATTATTCTTTGCCGAGTTTGACTTCATAATTACCTATCGACCTGGTACAAACAACGGTAAAGCTGATGCCCTTTCTCGGATGGGAGTGGAAGAACACTTGATCAACCCTAAACCTGTACCAATCATTCCCGAACAAAGAATTCTGGGTGTAATCGCCACAGAATCCATAGAGGAAGTTAAGGATAAAGCCAGGCAACTTGTAACTCCAGCAGACATACAGAATTGGCATCTGCAGGGAAAGGACTTTGCAGTAAAGGACAACTTATTGTATTTCCAAGAACGATTATACCTACCCAGCACAGATTTACAGAAAAAAGTAATCTCTTGTTATCACGATTCTTTAATGGAAGGACATCCCGGTATGGCCAAGACCTCAGAAAAGATCAAACGCTACTTCTGGTGGCCATCTTGGAAAAAAGATATCAGAGACTTTATAATGTCCTGTGGAGTATGCGCCCAAAACAAGAGTCAAAAGGAAAGACCAGCAGGCCTCTTACGCCCTATTGACATCCCACCTCGCCTTGGCATACGCTTTCTATGGACTTCATCACGGATCTACCTCCATGCTCCGGATACAATACGATTCTAGTAATCGTGGACTTATTCTCCAAGATGGCGCATTTCATTCCGCTCAAAGGCTTGCCAACAGCAGCAACTCTGGCCCGAGAATTTCTCAAAAACATCGTCCGACTGCACGGTTTTCCTTCGGTTCTAATTTTGGATCGAGGTAGTCAATTTATTTCTCATTTTTGGCGAAGTTGCTGTCGGTCGGCTCAAATTGATGTGAGACTATCGACCAGTCACCACCCTCAGACCGACGGACAAACCGAGAGGACCAATCAAACTCTGGAACAGTATTTACGCTGCATGCTGCAACAAACTGAAAAAACTTGGAAAGACATCCTTCGGATAGCCGAATATGCCTACAATAACTCTGTCCATTCGGGAACTGGGAAAACCCCGTTTTTTCTTTTGTACGGCAGTCACCCTCGAACCTCAGAGTTGGATCCCCTCCAAGATCTTGAAACACCAGCAGTAGACTACCTGCATTCTAAAATCACCCAAGCCTTTAAGGAAGCTGTTTCTCACCTTTAAAGGGCTAAAGAACAATACAAGAAAGGAGCAGATCAACATCGGAAGGAAGCCCCTCAATATCAAGTAGGGGATCAAGTCTGGTTATCCACCAAATATCTACCTCTAAAAGGGCCACGCACATTCAACCCAAGATACCTTGGTCCCTATTCCATCACTACCATAGTAAACCCAGTAGCGGTCAAGTTGGACTTGCCCCCGCACATGAAGATACATCCGGTCTTCCACGTCTCTCTATTAAAACCCTTGCAACCTCAAACCCGACTAACCAAATCTCCAAAACCTATCCTAGTTGATGGAGAACTCGAGTTTGAAGTCAAAAGCATTCTGGACTCCAAGATCTCCAAATCTAAACTATTCTACCTAATTGACTGGAAAGGCTACGGCCCCCAAGAGAGATCCTGGGAACCTGCTGAATATGTCCACGCTCCTCGCCTAATCAAAAGATTTCACCAAACATTTCCTGACAAGCCAAAACCCCCGGAGAAGCCCGGTTTGGGAGGGGCCTTGAGGGGGGGTACTGTCATGATCTCTGCTTCCAAAAGGTCAGGGTTTTCCCAACTCCCTTGGAAGCAGATCCATAACCCAGGTTCCGAGTGCCAACCAGTCCCAATTGGGACCTTTTGGACCCAGTCCTGGCGCCAGTGGCACCAGGCTCATAAATATGCCCAGTCCCAGCGCTGGAAGCGCCGGGCTCATAATGCTTGGGTGGACTTACCTGCAGCAGACCATGCTGCTTACTTGCCTGCCAGTTGAGTCTCTGATCCTCTTCTGTTTGGAACTACTTTTCCTGTTGGGTGGGGCAGGAGCCACTCCCTAGATTCAGAACACTGGAACTCTTCTGGAAAGCAGGAACTCTTTTCTTACCTAGGCGTGGCTGTGGAAGGAGACACCTAAGCACTACAGGAGGCTATTTAAACCACACCCGATGGATGAATCTTGCTTTGCGTTATTCTGCATCCTCAGCAGCAGAACGCTCATCGTGTCTTCTGCATCTGATCCTGGGCCTAAGGAAAAAGGCTTACCATTCTGAATCCAGTCTTCAGCAACACCTATAAAGACAAGAAAGAACAGGTTAGCATTACGGTCTTCAGTGACAGCTCTTTACTTACCTGGTCCATTGGCTGTCACCAACGCCTCGCGCTGCATTCCGGCATCTGAAAGACAAAGGCGCACCTACTCTTCGTGCGCTCCGGAAGTCTTCACACTGCATTCCGGCATCTGAAAGACAAAAGCTTACCAACTCTTCGCACACTCCGGAGGCCTTCGGCGCTGCATCCCGCATCTGAAAGACAAAACAAGGTGCGTTTAAAGACATTGGGGAACTTTAATACTCACGTGCCATTACTCCTTTCCACTAACCCAGTGGGTATTGCGGCACCCTGCAGCCGCCCCGAACTTGTACCTGCAAAATAAAAAGACAGTTAGAGCTCATCGTGAAGCAGGCAACAAGCGCTTACTTACGTGCTTCCAGGCGCTTCTATTCATCACACGGGCTCCATCTTCAACTCACTTCAGCCCGCCATCCGCCATCGCCGGAACCCTGCAAAACAAGAGACATCATTACTAAAGACTTTAAAGACATTAGAATTACTCGAAACTTACCGTTCGTGCAGTAAACGACGGACAGCAGTCCTCTGAAGTCAAGAGGCCTGCTCCCCTTATCCAGTGAAGAAACTGGTTACAGCACCCTGCCTCGAGGCAGATGGAGAGCACGGCGTTCACTTACCTAAGGTGAGAGCGTTAACCTTTGGGGTTCTACAGGAGAAGAGAAAGGGAAGAAGAGAGAGACATTCAATAACCCAGTTCATTAATCCCACATTTTCTATCTGCAGACATCTTACCCTTCGAGCCAGACATACAGTGCACAGAGGTCCAGCCCAAAGAGCCAGCCGTGTGTTACACATCACCTTTGAAGATACGGTATACGCCCAGTCAAGACCGGCGCCTCTACGGGAATCAGGTGAGCGTTACACAATTTTATAATAAATTAATAATTTATATCCACTTATGGATATAATGTTGATCAACAATGGGTAATCTGGCACTAGCACACTTCTTTACAATCAATGAGGAGTTAGTATAGGATGGATAAGGTAGCAAAAATACTTTTATGGTTTCAAGGGAAAAGCAATGAGGAATAAAATGCAGTACAGAAATAACTTGATATGATTTTAGCAAAAGATAAGATAATCACTTTTTCTCTGGCAATTCAACCCCCACCCTATGCAATGTAAGAAATGGAAGGAGAGCACACAGTCTTCAAGAATCCCAACAAAAAATGCACTACGAAATGCAGTTCCCCCCTAGCAAGCTTAGAGCAAAACAGGTATGATTTTAAAACACAGGCAAGATAGTTTGATGTGGTTGCAATTAAGTGAAAAATACGCTAAAAAGGCTTTTAATTCCCTATAGGGGGTTCACGGTAGTTGATAGATACTTTGAATCAGTTCAGGATCACTTTAGCAATGCTCTATGAGTAACTAGCAGGTTAAAATGAATTTTAGCAAAGGAAAGCAAGGAGCTGCTGATTTTTACACGTGGCTGAAATTGTGCAAAATGTCAAATCGCGGCAAATTTAATCGCAGGCATCGAGCGCGATTATGGAGGCACTTTAAGGAGTAGGAAGTCGGTTCTAGGCTCGTTGGAAAGCTTAGAATCTTAGCTTTAAGATGACAGTTAAAACTCATCTTAAAGCTCCTAGCGCAAACGGTTCCGGAGATACGGACGATTTTGTGAAGGTAGTTTTTCGGATTTGAAATTTTAAAGCTCAGAATGACACGATTCTAGGAGGCAGTTCTAATAGGCTAAAATAGTTTGAATTAGATTATTTTAACTAAGAGATTGGTTCTGCACAGTTCTGCTAGGTACTCACAATATAAATTTGAAATAGGCCTCGTCACGGATCTGGTCAACACGTCCAGCGGCGGTTCTCTCTGATCGGCGGGTCAATCAGGTAACGGTTCTGCTCACAGCGATCCAGATCTCTGGTTCTGCTCACAGCGGTCTGGGTCTGGTCTGCGGTTCTGGCAAAAGTTCTTGGCAAAGATTTCAAACAGCTCGCCCGGCTGTTGAATAGTTTGGTTAGGTTTGCTGGATTCTGAAGGCCTGCTGAGAATACTTTTGCTTGCAGTGGGACTTCTAGGTTTAAAGTTCTGTAGTCTATGGGTCCCTGGTTCTGGTCTCTGTCTGGATGGGATGTCGGCCGTCAAAATGCTTCGCAGAAATGGAAAATGAATGTCTCTACCTGTCCCAGCAGTCTTTTTTCTTTTTTTATGTGTTTTGGAAGTGGGTGTGTGCGTGGCATAACTGAGCTTGCCCCTCTCTACTTGTCATTGGCCCAATTCTCCCCTCTCCCATGATTGGGGGAAGGAAATGGATTGTCATCATGATGAGGACTGTTTATGGGTCAGAGGATCCTCCCCTGGTCAATTTGCCCACAAATCTATATTTGATTGAAATACATATTTCCCAGATACACAAGTGGTTGACATTACATGTACATATTACAGATGAATTAAGACAGGTCTCTGTTCAAGCCCCATGTTCCTGTGAGCTGGGATTCAGAAATGGCAACATTTTGCGCTTTTTGGTCGGTTTACCAATATCGGACATTTACCAAAATTACACAAATGTGCGCAAGGAGTATGGACATTAATTGATGAAGTGTCCGATTTTTAACATGCAGACATTTGGAGTAAGACCCTATTTTCTGCTAGCAACCCCCCCAGAATACACCACAGGGTCCTAACACCTCTTAAAACGTGCACAGAAAAATCACCAGAATAATGATATTACTTATATAATTCTGACAAGTCCGTACTATGAATTATCCATCTTTTTTTAATTATGCTCTGGCCCAGATGGGTGTGGTTTAGGTTCCAAAGCACATGGGGAAAGCTTCTGTCTGTCCCCGCCTCCAGCTCAGGTGGCTCCCAGAGGCACTTCTCCTCCCACTTCTCCCAAGAGGAAGCTATTTTACGACCCCCCCAATATAACATTTGCCTGAGCCCAGGACAGCGCATTGTTCTGTGTCTCTGCCCTCTGCAGGTGCCCCTCCCGTAATCTAATCAGAGAGGTTTCATCTCCTTTTGGTGGGGAAGCAGGAGGCAGCCAGGCCTGGAAATGCAGTTTGATCAAGTTTCAACTCCTGTCGGGGGTTGTTGCCGGGCAGAATTCACTCTCTTTAAGCCAGGCTTCACTCCTGTCAGAGTTTAGACCGCTAGCGCCGGCTTGTGTCCAAAGCCGGTACTGCACCCATTTTTGGGAGTTGTCTTGAATTTAACAGGAGAATTTTGCTATTGTTTTGATGGGCATCCTTACAGTAGAGTGCTGATGTGGAACCCCCCACAAGAAGGTTGAATCTTTGAGTGGTCTTGTGCCCATGATTTTAGCAAATTCTTGACATTAAGAACATGAATTCCCAACAGCTCTGGGTTGCTTTTGGCAATCAGCATTGCCATTTGTAGCAGGGCTTGGATGCATGGGTAAAAACATCCCACAAGCCCCCCTTCTTGCGATGGCCATTCTGATCTTTCACTGATGGAACTCGCAAGATCTGGGATGTTTGCCTCTTCTTCCGATTCGTAGATGGCACAGTTCAGCATCTTCTCCTCCATCAGGGTGGATCGATCGGTTCTCCTCGCCGGTCCTGATGGGAGTATTGGGCGGTACCCCGGGACCCTCGGATCCTTGCTCCCGGTCCCCGGGTCGTTCTCCTTGGTCAGTCTCCATGGTTTCATCTCTCCTAGGATGATGAAGCAAAGCGGCAATACACATTCCTAGACATTTTTCCACCACTATTAATGGTGTGGCGAACATATACATTTTTTTTTTTAAATTAGGAGACAAGAACATATATATTCAAGAATCACAGAATTTTATATGCTATACGTGAAATATTTTAGGGTTGGAACTGAATTACTCTGGAGCGGCCCCCTCCAGGATTCCAGTGGATTCCTCCAGTTGTTACAGAGTGTGCCTAGGATGGCAACACTTCACCTGATTAATATGGACCCACTTATCTTCCCCTTCCCCCAAATTACCTTTGGGGATGCAGATTTTGTAGGCAACAGGGGAAATCTTGTCTATAATTTAAAAGGGTCCCTTCCATGTAGGCAAAAATGTTCACTGCTTGGCCTGGTTCCTCTGGAAATTGTGTAGATAGACCCGGTCTCCCACATCATATTCCTTCCTGGTGGTTTTCAGGTCGTAGTGGGTCTTCATGCTATCAGCTGATCTTTCTAGATTCCACTGAGCATAGGCAAAAGCATGTTGGAGGTGTTTCCTTAAATTCTCCACATACTCATTAGTTGTGGAGGCATTTATCAATGTTTGCTCTTGGGTTCTGTAGAGCAAAGGCTGGGGAAGCACCATCTTGCGTCCAGTCATCAACTCAAATGGTGACATTTTAGTTGCAGATGAAGGGGTAGATCTGATGGCCATTAGGACCAGACGTAATCGGATATCCCAACTTGGCCCACAATCTGCCACAAACTTTTTTAAGATGCTCACAATGGTCCAGGTGTAGCGTTCTACTGCCCCAGAAGAAGCTGGCCAGTAAGCAATATGTAACTTCCTTTTGACCCCCAGTATCTCCCACATCTTTGTCATTACCTCGCTGGTGAAATGGCTACCTCTGTCTGACTCAATCCTTTGAGGTAGACCAAAACGGGAAAAGATGTGGTTAATCATCAGGGCAGCTGGTGTTTCTGCCTTGCAGTTTGGGGCCGGGAGACATTCCACCCACTTGGTAAAGTCGATTTGCAAATCTGACCATGGCAGTGTCATCCCCCTTTTTGGAGAGGCGCACGGTGTGTGAGGGATTATGTCTGAAACTGTGCACACACAAGACACCCCTTCAAGTATTGGTCGAGGTCCTGCCCCATGTGTGGCCAGTATGCAACCTCTCTTAAGATCTCAAGTGTTGTATGAAACCCCCTATGACCGGCGGTGGCCGCATCATGGGCGTGACTTAACATCAGGCTTCGGAATGAGGTAGGGACCACCCACTGATCATGGCCAGCTTGGGATTTCCTTACCAACAAACCGTCTTGGATTCGGAACCTTTTTGGACATTTCATCAACACTCTTAGGTCCTCTTTCCCAATGTAATCGGTATCCGTCAGGTGGAAAGTTCTCAGGGTCCTCAATGTGTTGGTAAAACTTACCAATTATTGGATCCCCTTTTGAGCGTAATCAAATCAGCATCAGGGGTCTCCTTACTCCATTGTGCAGTTGAAAGATCATTGTGAGCATTTGTCTGGGACCTAGTGATAGCAGTGACCTGGATTTCCCCCAACAGGGACTCTATTTCTATTAGATCCCCTTGGATGGCCCCGGTTTTGGCCAGCTGATCAGCTAAGTCATTTCCAGTTTTGTCTGGTCCCTCTACTTTGGAATGACCCTTGATCTTTTTCCAGTAGATGGTCATCCCATTCGATGTGACCAGATCATCAATATTTTGGATTAACTCCCCATGTTTCAAGGGTTTGTTATTAGCACATAACATGCCTCTGGTTTTCCAATTAACCAGGTGCTCCACGAGCCCGTTCCGTACATAATCCGAATCTGTAATTATGACCAGTTCATGGAGTTGATGTTGGACGGCAGTGAGGATGACTTGATGCACAGCCATCAACTATGCCACCTGACTACTTCGGGGACCAATTTTGTACCCAGCGGAGGGTTCTGGAAACTCCTTCACCCATGCATTCCCTACGCCGGCCACCAGTTCTTTTTCCCCGTTGTTGTCAACATGGTAAGAGCATCCATTCACATAGACATTGGGCATTCACTCACACTTGTCCTCTTCAAAGGCTTTATGGGGGGAATTAAGGTATGCCTCCATGTTGTCCTTGATTTTAGACTTTCGTCCTCAAGACAGTTTTCTCTGGCACAATCATGCAAGTCAGCCAGACCTTGCTGGGGGGACTCTTCTTGTTTTGGCCATATCTGACCTCCACAGGAAAGCCTTGCATTGACAGAATCCAGGAAGTAATTCGGGAATTACTCACATTTCCGGCCCGGATTCTGTTACTTTGGAGATATTGCAGAGGCTGGTGTGGGGTCTCCACTATGATGTGTTCCCCCATGATGAACGGGCGGTAATTCTTCAATGCCCACACCGTTGCCAGGAGTGCCTTCTCACAATCGTTGAATTTTTCCTCCACAGAGGATAAAGTTTTGCTCGCATAGGAGATTACTTTATTGACCTTGTCATGCTTTTGGTATAATACTGCCGTCAAGCACGTATTAGAGAACCCTGTCTCCAGGAAGAACTCCTTGTTTCTGACAGGGTAAGCTAGGCAAGGCACTTGTGAGAGGCTTCTCTTGAGTTGTCTTACTGCCTCGGATTGTTCTGGACCCCATTCCCACTTGACCCCCCCCCTTCAAGAGATGAATCAGGGGTCTATGATCTCTGCGTAGCCTTTAATGAACTTTCTGCTGTAATTAGTCAGTCCAAGGAGGCTCCTTAGTTCCCGCAGAGTTGTGGGATCCTTCAGTTTCTGAAGTGCTTCCACTTTCTTTTCTTGGGGACAGAGACCCTGAGGAGTAATCTCATGCCCCAAGAAATTAACACAGGTTCTACACCACTGTGCTTTCTGAAAGGAAAGTTTGGCTTCGGCGGCCCTCAACTGCGTCAGAACATAACAGATCTCCACTATGTGTTCCTCCACAGATGAACTTTTGATGAGGACATCATCTACATAAGCCAGGTTACCCCTCACACCCAGGTCGGGCATGGCCTTATGTAGGAAAATGTTGAATTCATTGCCGGAGTTGAGGTATCCGAAGGGAGTCCAGGTCCATGTGTACTTGTGGCCCCCAAAGGTAAAAGCCAGTTTGTATTGGTCCTCCCTACTGACAGGCACGGTCCAGTATCCATTGGTCAGGTCTATTGCTGTGAATAACTGTGACCCCTGAATCTGGGCCAGCCCTTGGTCAATGTAGGGCAGAGGCCATCGGGAAGTATGGACCCGTTTGTTGAGCTCCCTAAGGTCGCCGCAGAGTCTCCACTGGCAGTTTGGCTTCAATATTCCCAGCACCGGATTATTGAAGGTGCTGTGTACTGGACGGATTATTCCCCTGGACTCAAGGTTCTTAATTATTTCAGTAAGGGACTCCATGGATGCGAGAGGCAAACGATATTGCTTCACAAACACTGGAGTCATTCCAGGGTCCGTGGGAATTGTTGTGGTGTGGATGTCGGTGCGACCACAGTCATATTAGTCTACCGCAAAGAGATCTTGGAAATCCAAGAAAACTTGTTTCAACTTTTGCTTCTGTTCCAGAGTCACACATGCATCAGCTAGGTTGACTCTCTCTTCCACCATCTGCCTGAAGCCTGGAAAGACTTCTGGTTTGTCTATCTCAGCGGCCTCCTCCAGATGGGTGGAGAAGTCCCTGGTCAGAGTGCTGATTTGGACTGGAGGCTTCAGGTGGGAAAGGCAGCCCTCATGGACCTGGAAAATCACCTCATCCCTCCTGAAGTCACAAGTCACATCTTCCTTACCATAAGGGCAAGAAGTGTACACCAGGAAGTTCCCCCAATGCCGGGTAAAGATCCTGTATGGTGTTGTATTGTCATCACTGTCACTGTCAAAACAGTCCTTGGGGATTGGTCCTAACAGTTCATTTCCTAAATCAATGGAGAAATGTCAGTCATCAACCGCCATTCCAATAATGGTGCCTGCGGCTAGAGTAATACTCTGTAAGTCGCTGTTATCCACCTCTATTGGAATCGTGTCATGTTCTATGTTGACTAATGGTGTTGGGTTTACCCCTAAACCTTGCTGTTGGAGAGAAGCATTTAGATGAATGTAAGCATCAGGGTTTTTCAATTATTGTCCTCTTTTAACTTTCACTTCCAGGGAGAACTGTCGGGTCCTTTCTGGGATGGTGACTTCCTCTTTAATCTGAATTTCAACGGCATAAGGTAGCAATTGAGCTGACCTAAATGCTTTTTCTGAATCATCAAAGTCCATGGGATTATCCGCTAATCGGAACCAAGCTTTGAAGTTTATTAGGTCCAAACTAATGGCAAAGCGATTGAGAATGTCACTGCCTAAGTAAAAGGCGGCAGTGACGTCTCGCACGACCCAACAATTATGGACTATGCTCTTGCTGCCAATGGAGATTTTGAGCATATGCCTGCTTGGCAGGAGATGTTTGGAATTGGGTGTTTCCAGATCCATTTCCCATTTGTCTATCAGTTTGAATGTGGGAATGGCTGGATCTTTTGGGAGTTGGCGGAACATGGCTTCGTTGATGAAGCTCTTACCGTTGTTCACACACACTCCAGCGAGAACAGAGTCCTTCCCATCATTTAACTGAACAGGGATGAACAACTGCTCTCCAATTTGCTGAATATCAGCCAGGCTCTGAGCTGATTTCACATCTTTCTGGACTATAGGAGTGGGAGTGTCTGATTGTGGATTGGTAAAGAATGTCAGAGAATTTCCTTCCAGTGTGGAATACCACCTTAAACTGGAAGGAAGGTTGATTTTCAGAAATAGAGAGGACCCCCCATCACCAGTCTGCTGTCCTACCGCTATTACTGTCACGTCTGGAATTTGGTTGTTCTGGAAGTGAAATTCTACTTGGTCAGATTTTTGTTCAACCATGTGGCAGGTGCCGTTTAAACTAACATGGTTCACACTCTGTTTTAATTTTATTAGTCGGCTAGTCTGGGTCCAGAGGACCTTGTTTACACAATCTATTAGGGGTGACAACCTTCTCAGGAGGTCAATCCCTAGTAAACAAGGGGTGCCCTCTGGAGTCACTACTATGACCGGGTGTTTCACCTTGTGTCGCCCAATTTTGATGTCCAAATCTGCAGTCCCCTCGACAGGAATTTCCTTCCCGTCAAAGTTCTGCAGTTGTCCAGGAAGAGAGGTGAGAGGAATACGGTAATTCTCCCCCCTTCCTGCATTCAGTTCATCAAAGGCCCTTTTGGACAGAAGGGTAGCTTGAGATCCAGTGTCCACCAGTGCCAAAATTGTACCCTGCCCCTGTACTTGTACCGGGGCATAGTATCTTCCCTCCTTCTCCTCAAGGGGGCACAGATAATGCACATTTTTGGACAACTGGTGGGCTAACTTTCTGTTTTTTGACATGGCGAGAGAAGAGATTTTGGCAGAATTCTGTGAAGAGCCTGGGGAATCTGAAAGAAAAAGTTGGCAACTGGAAATGGTTTCGGGTTCTGGGCTGCCCCCCCCCCCTTTTTGGAAGCAGTCATCAGGATGGGTTTGACCCATGGGATTTTGGTATTGTTGGTTCTGGGATAGAATGATGGGCGGCGACAGCTCAATCCCCACATCTACCCAGTCTGTTGATTCGGTTTTAGGTTCCCCTGGTTCCGGTTCTGGGCCGCCCCTGCCTTTTGGGAGGCAGTCACCAGGATGGGTTTGAACCAGGGGTTTTTGGTTTTGTTGGTTCTGGGATAGGATGATGGGCGGCGACAGCTCAATCCCCACATCCACCCAGTCTGGATTGGAATCTCTTGGGACCCATTTTTCCTTGGGAGGAGTTCCCCTATCCCTGAAGGAGAAGATCCTTTTCCCAGCATCCTCTGAGGATCCCTCTCCCTCAAATTGGAAGACCTGTACCTCCTCCACAAAGTGGGTCTGTTCGGGTCCTTTGTTTCTCCTACCTCCTCTCTGCTCCTTGGGTGGCTGACTTTCAGGGGCAGGAGATTTTGTTTCCGGTTCCTGGTTTTCCAGGAGCCGTTTACAAGTATGGAAGAAAGCTTCCTCCAAGGCTTTACACCCCCCCTTCCCCTTGTGCCTCTTGCCTGGGAACCAGTGGGTTATCGGGGTGCTGCCCCCGTCATTGTTCTGGAGCACCAGGCCCAGAGTTTGGGCATTCTGCAGTGGCATGCTCATCTGAGGGTTCTATTGAGCACTCAGTATGTGACCCAGATCCCTTGCCATATTTTGGACCTGGCGCTCAAGTTGTGAAACCCGCTCAGGCTGATACGGGGCTCTATTTTCTCCCCTGGGCTGATCCCGGGAAGGGTAGCTATCCCTTCTCTGGTAATACCCCGGATTGGGAAGATTTGGGTACCCCTCCACCCTTGGCCTCCCCTCTCCCGGATTAGGTGGTCTGGGCTCAGGGAATTTGGGAAAGAAGGATGGATGGTTTTGGGGTTGGAAATTGGGTGGATACCTGGGAAAAAAGTTCTGCCCAGGATTTGGTGAATTTCTGCCCTCCTGGGGGAAGTTAGGAGGGAAGTTCCTTGGGTCAGGTGCTTGGCTGGATCCCCCCCGTTGGGCTGGAGGAGTCCACACATAACCCAGGATGGGTTGGTTTCCCTTGTAGCGGGGACTTACAAAATCAGGGGAGCGGGGGACCCCATTTGTGGGACTACCTCCTCGACTCCCCGTCTGTGACTGGCCCGAGGGCCTTCTGGGCTATAAATTATTTGGTGCAGGCAGGTTTTTAGGCCCCCCCATCTCCAAATCTAAAACGGGGGCAACCTTTACCTCCGCCACCTTGGCAGCAGCAGGGGTGCTGTTGGTTTTGGGGTTTTTCTGCGCATTACTTTTATTTTCTATGGGCTTCTGCACCACATAGATCCGGGTAGCCTGTTCAATGACCCAGTCTAGTGACCTCTTCTCGTGAAAATCTCTCACTAGCTGGGTCATGATGTATTTGGGCAAGGCATGAAAAAAGTATTGACAAATTCTCTGCTGTCCGTGCGCACCCTTCTGGTGGTCTGCGCAAAGGCATGCTTCAATTCTTGCACAAATTCTTGCGGGGCCTGATCCTCCCCACATTGCAAATTGTAGGCTGCCTTGCGAGCCTCTTGAGGATTTCTATGAACAGAAAAATGTTTCAAGATGGCCGCCCTATATGTGGACCATCTTGAATGGTTTTGGTCCTCCAGCCCCGCAAAGAAACTGGAGTATTCAGGGGAGAATGTCAATTTGACGTACTGGATGCAGCTACTGCTGTCCTTCAAATGGAAAGTCTCCATCATTTGCTCATAGAGCTCCAAGCGTTCCCAAACAGAATACTTGGCGTTCTTATGATAAGGTGTGATGACACTCCTTATTGCCTTTATTTGTTTCAATGGGTCCTTACGCAAGGCCCTTTTTGCCTTATTGGCCTTTTTGGTTCGGGTCACCCTGGTCCATTCATCCTCTGACTCCGAAGCACTGCTCCCAGAGTTGCCCGTCTGATCTTCCAGGTTTTCCCGGATTCTGCAAGCCTGGGAATGGCTGGCAGAATGTGGGGACCTGGTCTCCTGTGTCCTGTAACGCTCAGAGGAGTCTTCAGATCCCTCCTTGCTGCCAGGATTTGATGGGTACCCCCCACTGACCTAACTGGGCAGAGGTTTTCAGGATGCCCTTAATGAGCCTACTCTCCTGGGGTTCCCCACTAATTTGCACTGTGCTTGGGTGCCCATACCCGGATGCCCGCCCCTCCATTCCTGGGTGGTACTGGCCTATGAGCCCCATACTTTTGGCTGGATAGTAATCTGCCATCCCTGTGGCCCTGTGCTCATGTGCGCCAGGGGACATGGGGGTGGCAGAGTCCAGGGACTGAGAGAGATGACGGCCTCCGGTACTAGGGCTCCTGAGGTTATGCTCAGGCGTTTCCCTTTCCCAGCGAACTTCATCTCTGTCAGCCCCTGCTCCCTGTTGCAATGCAAGAGCCTGCGCCTTCAGTTCCTCAGTTAAGGCCTTACTAGACTCTATCAGTCTCTCCTGCATGGCTACCTGTTGCTGGAGCCTATCATTGTGCTGACACAGAGCCTCATTTTCTCTCTGTGCCTCCTGATTGGTCCTGGAGTACTGGGCCAGTCTCTGCTGCAGGAGGGTTACCTCCTCAGTCCCATCCCTACTGGCCTGCTCCTTTCTTGCCAGAGCCTCCTTCACCCTCCTGGTGTGACCTAGCAAGCCCTGATGCTCTTTTTGGCGGTCATCCAGCCAGTGGAGGGCCAAGTGATTTTCTTCAATTTTTCTTTTTAAATGGCAGACTTCCTGGCCTAAGGTATCCCTTTCCTGACCAAGAGCCTGCATTTGTGATGCCAGGTCGTCCCTCTGCCTTTGAAAGGCACCAGCTTTCTGGCGTTCTTCATCAAACTCTGCCTGGGTATCCAGGTCTTTCAAAATCAATGTATTGCTTTCCTCTTTCTCTCTGTTTAGTTGGATTTGCAGGGTGGCTACCTGCTCTGTGCATGCCCTGTTGAAATTGATCTGTTGCTCCAGCTTTTTCTGGCTCTGCAGTAAGGAGTCCAAACTGTCTTGGTGCTCCTTCTGCAAAGCCAGAATTCTGGTATCCTGGTCTGTCTTTTCCTGTTGCAGTATATCCATGTTCTCTTTTATTTTAATGATATGCTGCCTACTATCATTTTCTGACTCCTGGCTCCTCTGCAGCCTCTGCTCAGAAGAGACCAGGTCAGATTGGGCCTTTTCTAATGCCATCTGTTCCCTATTTGCCAGATCTTGGCCTTCAGCACATTTGTCCTGCATGGCTCCCATATATAGATACAAATATGCCGCTATCCTGGCAATCTTATTGTGTTCATCTTTGGCCTTAGAAGCCATATATAGTTCACTCAGGGCCACATGTAAGGGACCCTGATCTCTCCACATATCTGACCCAGTTTTAGTGACCTGTTGTGTGATCGCCTGCAATCATACATTTTGGTCCTGCTCAGACCATTCACCTCTCAAAAACAGTTTATGTAAGAGGTGCTCCCTAGCTATCTTCATATCTACCAAGGTCGTCATTCTGGAATTTGAGTTCCTTCCTGACTTATAGAAGTTTGTATTTTATTTTGCAAAACAGACCGTTTCCTTAGATCGTTCCTTTGAGGGGTGCTTTCACAGTGTAAAACAGCGTGGTGATCTAACCGGATATGTGAATCCGATCAGTTGGCACACTGTATTAAGCTGCACAAATGGTAAATCTAACCCAGAATATCCCGGACGAGCCCCCACTTTGTAAGCGATATTCAATCAACACTACAGCTAAGTCAATGCCTAGTCTAGGATGCTGAGGAAAACCCTTATTGATGTATTTTTATGTCCAGTTCAGTACTCTGGATGACAACCCTTGTATAACACCCCCCTCTTAGAATCCCCCTGTCCACACTGAGCCTCGAAGTAGGTTTGTTTTGCAAATGAAAAGGTTTATTTGAAAAATTAACAAGATATATATCACACTTTTATAATAAATTAATAATTGATATCACACTTATGGATATAATGTTGATCAGCAATGGGTAATCTGGCACTAGCACACTTCTTTACAATCAATGAGGAGTTAGTAAAGGATGGATAAGGTAGCAAAAATACTTTTTATGGTTTCAAGGGAAAAACAATGAGGAATAAAATGCAGTACAGAAATAACTTGATATGATTTTAGCAAAAGATAAGATAATCACTTTTTCTCTGGCAATTCACCCCCCCTATGCAATGTAAGAAATGGAAGGAGAGCACACAGTCTTCAAGAATCCCAACAAAAAATGCACTACGAAATGCAGTTCCCCCCTAGCAAGCTTAGAGCAAACAGGTGTGATTTTAAAACACAGGCAAGATAGTTTGATGTGGTTGCAATTAAGTGAAAAATACGCTAAAAAGGCTTTTAATTCCCTATAGGGGGTTCACGGTAGTTGATAGATACTTTGAATCAGTTCAGGATCACTTTAGCAATGCTCTATGAGTAACTAGCAGGTTAAAACGAATTTTAGCAAAGGAAAGCAAGGAGCTGCTGATTTTTACACGTGGCTGAAATTGTGCAAAATGTCAAATCGCTGCAAATTTAATCGCTGGCGTCGAGCGCGATTATGGAGGCACTACAAGGAGTAGCCTTGTTGGAAAGCTTAGAATCTTAGCTTTAAGATGACAGTTAAAACTCGCTCCTAGCACAAACGGTTCCGGAGATACGGACGATTTTGTGAAGGTAGTTTTTTCGGATTTGAAATTTTAAAGCTCAGAATGACAGATGACAGTTCTCAGTTTTAAAGGTGACAGAATGACACGATTCTAGGAGGCAGTTCTAATAGGCTAAAATAGTTTGAATTAGATTATTTTAACTAAGAGATTGGTTCTGCACAGTTCTGCTAGGTACTCACAATATAAATTTGAAATAGGCCTCGTCACAGATCTGGTCAACACGTCCAGCGGCGGTTCTCTCTGCTCGGCGGGTCAATCAGGCACCGGTTCTGCTCACAGCGATCCGGATCTCTGGTTCTGCTCACAGCGGTCTGGGTCTTGTCTGCGGTTCCGGTAAAAGTTCTTGGCAAAGAATTCAAACAGCTCGCCCGGCTGTTGAATAGTTTGGTTAGGTTTGCTGGATTCTGAAGGCCTGCTGAGAATACTTTTGCTTGCAGTGGGCCTTCTAGGTTCAAAGTTCTGTAGTGTATGGGTCCCTGGTTCTGGTCTCTGTCTGGATGGGATGTCGGCCGTCAAAATGCTTCACAGAAATGGAAATTAATGTCTCTACCTGTCCCAGCAGTCTCTTTTTATGTGTTTTGGAAGTGGGTGTGTGCGTGGCATAACTGAGCCTGCCCCTCTCTACTTGTCATTGGCCCAATTCTCCCCTCTCCCATGATTGGGGGAAGGAAATGGATTGTCATCATGATGAGGTCTGTTTATGGGTCAGAGGATCCTCCCCTGGACAATTTGCCCACAAATCTATATTTGATTCAAATACTTATTTCCCAGATACACAAGTGGTTGACATTACATGTACATATTACAGATGAATTAAGACAGGTCTCTGTTCAAGCCCCATGTTTCTGCGAGCTGGGATTCAGAAATGACAACATTTTGCGCTTTTTGGTCGGTTTACCAATATCGGACATTTACCAAAATTACAAAAATGTGCGCAAGGAGTATGGACATTAATTGATGAAGTGTCAGATTTTTAACATGCATACATTTGGAGTAAGACCCTATTTTCCGCTAGCAACCCCCCCAGATTACACCACAGGGTCCTAAGACCTCTTAAAACGTGCACAGAAAAATCACCAGAATAATGATATTACTTATATAATTCTGACAAGTCCGTACTATGAATTATCCATCTTTTTTTAATTATGCTCTGGCCCAGATGGGTGTGGTTTAGGTTCCAAAGCACATGGGGGAAGCTTCTGTCTATCCCCGCCTCCAGCTCAGGAGGCTCCCAGAGGCACTTCTCCTCCCATTTCTCCCAAGAGGAAGCTATTTTACGACCCCCCCAATATAACATTTGCCTGAGCCCGGGACAGTGCATTGTTCTGTGTCTCTGCCCTCTGCAGGTGCCCCTCCCCTAATCTAATCAGAGAGGTGTCATCTCCTTTTGGTGGGGAAGCAGGAGGCAGCCAGGCCTGGGAATGCAGTTTGATCAAGTTTCAACTCCTGTCTGGGGTTGTTGCCGGGCAGAATTCACTCTCTTTAAGCCAGGCTTCACTCCTGTCAGAGTTTAGACCGCTAGCGCCGGCTTGTGTCCAAAGCCGGTACTGCACCCATTTTTGGGAGTTGTCTTGAATTTAACAGGAGAATTTTGCTATTGTTTTGATGGGCATCCTTACAGTAGAGTGGTGATGTGGAACCCCCCACAAGAAGGTTGAATCTTTGAGAGGTCTTGTGCCCATGATTTTAGCAAATTCTTGACATTAAGAAAATGAATTCCCAACAGCTCTGGTTTGCTTTTGGCAATCAGCATTGCCATTTGTAGCAGGGCTTAGATGCATGGGTAAAAACATCCCACAGGAGAGAACTGGGAGAACACTGAGAGAGTCAATTGTAGTAGAAGGACATGTTGAGGTGGATATCCTAAATGAACCATTGGCCATGGAGAGGCCTAATGAATATGTATTGTTCAGAATTCTTGCAGAAGTAAAAATATTGAGTAACTTCTGGAGGGGGCCAACTAAGAAAGCATTTCAGAACTGTTTTATTTTATATAATAGGGAAAGACCTGTAAAGAATAACTTATGAACATTTTGTTGACCAAACCATGAGAATTCTTGTATTGTAGACTAGGGTTAGGCTGGAGGCAAAAAGACTCATAAAGATTAGGTTGGGACGTTTCTGTTGGTTGTTACTGAAACACTGTTATTAGAATAAGGTGTCTTGGCAAGGAGAGAGATTCTTAAAAATAAGTGCAACACTTTATGTTATATCAACGAAACACCATGTGGTGCGGGGAGCACCTGAAGACCCTTACTTTAAGTTATCCCATTTTCATTCAGGTCTGGTCACACTTCTTTGTTGTGTTCCCCAGGGCTCTGCACTTTCCCCTATTTTATTTAATGTCAATATTAGACCCCTTCTGTGTCTCATCCAGGCACATGGGTCCCACTATTACTCCTACGCGAATGATACACAGATCCTTGTTCACCTTGACCTTACTCAAGCCGACACTGCGTCTCGACTCAGGAACTGTCTGGAGGATCTGGGGTGATGGATGATGAAACATTGGCTGAAGCTCAATGGCAGTAAGACCGAGGTCCTGGTTGTGGGTACTACATCTCCCCAACTATTCTGGACCTCGCAAGTCTGGCCATCAAGTTTGGGCGCTCTCCCCCTCCTGGTTCAATTGGTCCAGAATCTGGGCACAAAAATCTCTGCCTCTCTTGCCCTTGATGACCAGGTGGCCAGCGTATGCAGGAACAGGCACTTTAAACTCTGTATTTTGTGGAAAATCCTGCCCTTGATTCCGACCGAATGTCAGGCACCGGGGCTGGCACCTCCGGTTCTAAATTCTCTTCATTATAGCAACTCCCTTTATTTGGCTCAAAAACGCTATCTTATTAACAGGCTTCAATTATTGCAGAATGTGCCTGCCCGCTCTATACTTCGCCCCCCTTTTGGATCCCATCTTTCTCCTCTGCTGAGGAAACTGCACTGGCTCCCTGTTGCCAGCCGGATCCTGTTTAAATCTTTGTGTGCAGTAGGTCCCCAGCCAGCCCATAGGACTGTGAGTTTCCCAACAGAACTTTAAGATGAGCAGCAGCACCCTTGAGATGGATGGGGATGCAGATTAATACTCTCGCATCAAATCAATAATGCCAACTCAATAGTTTGGTAAAGGGAGTCAGTTTAATGACAAGTACAAAAAACAGGCAGTTCATGAATATCAGCATTCGCTCGATCTTCCTTCTTGCTTCAACTCCAATTAATTTCAGAAAAAACATAGTATTTATAACAAAAACTCATCATCACTGACGTGTAACTCTTAAAACTTTAGCATGCAACACTATTGGTTCTAGGAAGGTAACTTCAATATAGATACTATATCTGTATATGGTAACGGGGAGTGGGGATTGGATAAACACTGTCAGGTGGGGCATCTAAGCCCTTCCTTCAAAATGGCTACTGTAGAGGTCATTAAAAGTACAAACACCTCATTGGTTGTACTAACTATAGAACCCTAGATTACTTGGTCCACTATCATTGGGTTGGCATCGACCCCACTCATACTTTTCCACTTGCTTAGCAGCGTGCAGAATAGCTGGCCAGGTGCAGGGAGTTCGTCTGCACCCCCAGTTTCCCTCCAATTATTGCTACAATCAGTTATAACCTCAGTGGTCATGTATCAATTATTTCTTTGTGGTTGGCCTCGAGACTGCTTCTTGGTCGGGAAAAGTTAAGACGTCTGTGCATGCACAGGTCCATGCATAGGTGTGAATGTTTCATCCCTTCTTGCTTGTCTGGTCACGCGATTTCGGCACCGTGAAATCATCTTATTCTTCATGCAGTTTTGTGTATTTGAATTAATTCTGCAGCCATCTGCCAACTGTGGCTTATCTTGACCTTTCTGAACAGGATACTCTGTTCTTCTTCTCATTAATTGTATCTACTGGTGGTCTATTTCAGCCGATACGACCATGGCATCTTGGCATGATTACCTTTGTCTGAATTTCTCTCTGTCTTTAATTCTCGATTTGTTTGCTGCAAAGCAATCCTCTTGAGACCTCTAGTAACCTTCGGTTGATTCTGCTCTTGTGCATAGTGGAAGTATACTTATATAAAGTGCTCCTTTTGAGGTAGATATGTATAGGTGGCATTTGCCACAATCTATTTTACTATTAAGCATAAGCAAGCCTCACAATTTCTTGCTTCTTCCGGTTCCTTTCATATGTACACGTTTAAACTAACTGAATATCTTCATTGTGCATATGGCATAATTTCTGACATCTTGACATCAATTATTTCACTTTAGGCTCAGGATGTCACTTCTCCATGGCGTTTCATCTCTTTTCTTCATTCACAGATTGTCATATCTTCTATATGTGAGTCGTCCGGGTTCTTGTGATGTCACCATTCGTCTTCCTTCAGTATCTTTTTAGCTTTGTTGGGTATTTCATTCTGACAATCGTCATTCTGTCTCATGTGTCGATATGGTTTCCTCAATGGGTACCTTACTGTCCAGGTTTTCTTAGATGTCGGTACTTCAAAAGGTGCTGTTCTTCTGATAGGTACTGGACAAATCCCAACTGTGGCTCTCTGCTGGTTTATTTGCTCATCAGTCATCACATATTTCGGCGTGAATATTCCTGGTACTTCAAAATGGGTGGTTGGAGTGTGAATCGAGCTTGTCACTTCCTCTTCATTTGTGTTTGGTGCACCGTGCCTTTTATGGCATGAGCGCAGAGTATCTTCAGGCCAAATTTGTTCACTACGCCCCGACCCGCCTGCTGAGATCTCAATCTGCGCTTCTTGTAGCAGTCCCTCGCTACCGTCAGTCACGTAAGGGAGGTTGATCCTTTTCTGTGGTGGCTGCAAGATCTTGGAATGATCTTCCTTTCGCTCTTCGTGCTACTGCGGATCACCGCACCTTCCGCAGACTTCTGAAAACTACTCTCTTTTAGTATGGGTTCTCTGACGTGGTTATGTTACTTGTCCTCCTCCATTCATCAGCTCCAAGATCCTTTGGGTGTATGTGCACTTTATTAAGTTCCCTTAACATAACATAACATAAAATAACATAACATAACATAACATTGTGGACAATTCATTTTCTAAGAAGTGCCCTATTAGTTTAGATGCAACCCTTAGAACCGATGAGGCTTATCCCACTTGAAACCCTAGCTATTAATATGTAATAAAGAAAAGTGAAACATCAATTTGTCCTCCAGAATCATCATTTCTTGGCATCACCACAGCATAGTATAAGTAGTTTGCATGTGCGCGTCACAGTACCTGTCATCGCTAGTTGTAATATCTCCTGACACACAATGCACCCTTTGCCCTGATACCAGACCCATTGTCTCGGTGTCTGACTTGCGGATTTTGATGAGGGCCAGTGCATGCAGGTGGAAATCATGTTCCCCGTGAGCAAGCTTTTGCCAGGGTCCCATTTGTTTCTGTGGCTTCTGTAACAGTACAAACAGAACAGTCACTCTTGGAGCGTGAATGAGCCTTGCGTACTGTGTCATGGTGCAATGTGATTGTCACTTTGTAGCGGAGTGCATTGTGACATATGGGGATGGATTGAAACTCCTTCTCGGTTGTCCTGGCTTCATCTACATGGTGTTGCTAGTGAAGTGGCGAGGGCACTCACCTGAACTTGCAATAAGCTGAGTTTGACTCTCACATCCGTTCACACCTTTTGGAATTGCCTACATTTGTTTTGATGCTTTTTACATCTTCAAACAATTAAAATACAAAACTCAAGGAAAAATAAAAACAATATTAATAATTATGGTACAGAAAGACAGCATAGTTTGGGTCGGTTTTCTTCATTTCTAAACTTTTCCATAGAACATTACCTTTACATTTTGAGTTTTCGTGGCCGGGGGCGGGGTGAGAGCTCATCACTCTTATGAAGATGTTAATTGTCTGCAGAATGCTTGGTAGTACCCCTGGTCACTAGGAAGATGTACTTCCCCATTACACATGAAATCCTGTTTCTGCCCGGTGGCAAAGGCTGGGTTAGGGGATCTGAGTGAGTGGAAGGTAGCTGAACAATTATTTTAAATAAGGTGGTGGTGTGTGTGGATGTTCCTCAGGAATTGCAATGTATATTGTTTCTGTTTGTGTTGTATGCCACATTCATTCAATATGTACTGTGAAAGAAAGCAGGAGGGAATAAATGAAAAAATAAATAATAAACAAGTCATGCTGCCTCATTGCAAGTGACTTCAATCCAGCAATCCAACTAAGTCAATGCTTAGGATGGGATGCCCAGTGGAAGCCCTTATTTATATATATTTATGTCAAAAGTTCTTTAAATCTGGATGATGAACCCGTATATAACGCCCCTCTCTTTAGATCTCCCCGACCTCACTGAGGCAAGAAGTAGGTTTGTTTTGCAAATCAAAAGGTTTATTTGAATAGTTAAACAATATATATATCACACTTTTATGAACAAAATAATATTTGAATAGCACACTTATGAATATGGACGGTAATCAACAATGGATAATATTACAAAAGTAACAATCTCTTTAATCACTTATGGAGTATGGATATGAAGGATATTGTAGCAGAGAATACTTTATGTGATTCAAGGAAATGCAATAATGGGAAAGAGTGCAACACAGAAATAGACTTGATATGATTTCAATCATAAATGGCCACTTTTCACCTGAGTCTGCTCACTCCCCCCTATGCAATATGAATAGGTGGAAATGAGGGCACACAGGTTTCATGAATACACTCAATAATGCAGTTCAATTCCAGTTCCCCCAGCAAGCTTAGGGAAAACAGGTATGATTTTAAAACACAGGTCAAAATGCTTTTGAATGTGATTGCAATGAAAGTGAAAAATAGGCTAAAGTGATTTTAATTCATTAAAGGAGATTTAGGATAAGTGATAGTAACTTTGGATTGGTACAGGTCCACACTAGCAATGATTCATGAATGATTATCAAATTGGAAACGAAATTCAGCAGTTGCAAACAAGAAACAGCTATTTTTACAAGTGGTGAAATGGAGCTAAATTGCAATTCACAGCAATTTTTCTGCGTGTGTAAATCGCGATTATGGAAAAACTATAATGAATGTCGTTTGTTGGAAAGCTCAGGATCTTAGCTTTAAAATGACAGTTGGATTTTGCTTCTAGGACGTGCGGTTCAAAGGTTACGGAGGTTTTTGTGAAGGTAGATTTTGCAGAAATAAAATCAAGATTTCAGAAATGACAGATGCGCCTTAGAGATTTACCAACAACGGGATGGACACAAGATTCTATAATGCAGTTCTGGACAGGTTGAAATGGATGGAAGAGGAGTACTTTACACTAAGAGATTGATTATGGACAGTTCTAGACTAGATACTCACTTCTATCTTTGGAATGGAATGGGCCTCGTCAAAGATCTGGTTAAGGGGTTTGGCTTTACTCTCGCCACCGGACAGGTCTCAGGCCCTCTGGGTTCTGCGTTCAGCACTGCACGGAGGTCTGCGTCTCTTGAACTGGATCTGACGGGTCTTGGATTACAGCAGTGCTTTCTGGGTCTGGATCTGTGTTCTAACACAGGGTTCCTAGCTAGAAGCAAACAGCAAGGCCTGGCTGTTGAATAGTTTGGTTATGCCCCGTGGAAGTTTAGGGGTTAGAATCAGGATGCAAAAGATTCTGAAGGCCTGCTGAGAAGGATTCAGCTTGTGAATTAGGCCTTTGCTTCAGGGTTCTATAGCTTGGTTCTAGAGTCTGGATTCTAAGTTCTGGTCTCTGGATCTAGATCTTGAGTCTCTATCTGGATATTGTCTGGATCTGGTCCGGCAGAGTGCTTCGCAGGAATCGGTGAGTAGTGGAAAAAATGTGTGTTTTATCTGGGTCTCAGCAGTTCCTATTTATGTGTTTCCAAAGGGGGTGGGTAGGCTGATTCTCTATGCCCAACCCCCTAAGGATTTGATAGGTTAGAGGATTCTCTGTCTTTTGACTGGAGAAAGGATCAGCGTGTCATGAGATGTCATCATGATGCTACCATTTACCCTCTAGGGAAGAAACTCCCCTTTGATTTTACTTAGAAAATCAATTTTTCATAACAAACATATTTCCAAGGTGCACAACTTGTTCATAATACGTATACACATCACAGATTACTTAAGGTACATTCTTGTCCAACTCTGATCTTCCTAGGAGCTTTGGTTCAGAAATGACAACTTATTCGCGCTTTCGGTGAGTTTCCCAATATTGGTTCTGCACCAAATTTGACACATGCATGCAGATCCTCTCTGGGCATATTACTGTAAGTTCTTATGTTCATAGCAAAAACACTGCAGCTGCGATATTGATAAATTCTAGGGTTTGATCTCAGAACATCACACAGCGTCCAGCTTAGTCTTAAATGGTGGGTGAATTTTTCATTGTCACAGTCTCAAAGTTGTAAATTTTTCTCATCTTGTTACAATATTTTAGAAGCATTTTCCTTAAACAAATATTTGATGCAATGTTAAATCCACATCCAAGTCTGGTCCGCCCCCAGAGCTGGCTGACTCAGAGGGTCACATGTCCCGTCTCTCCCAGAGCAGTTGTTGACCAGTCACACCCAAATCAGCATATTCTATTCATCCCAAAGAATCCATTGTCTTGACTGAGAGCAACATGCCAGGGTGCCTTGACTAGTTCCTGTTCACACCAGTCTGTCAATATCTTGGCCAAGGACAGAAGGAAGCTTCTTTTGTCCAGGGAAAAAGTGTGGAATCTGTTTGATCCCAGTGTGGGAACACTTTTTAACTCTGCAACCAATGTCTACAAATTGTCTCTTCTTACAATATAACCCACATTTTTAATACATACATTAAACAATTGCTTCCTTCAAGTCATTTCAGAATATAGTTTCACATTGTCTCCACCCCTCAGAAAGTCTTTCTTTGGTATAGTTTGGGGTTCCCTGTTCAACTTTTACAAAGAAATGGTTTAAAACGCCAGCTTCTGGTAGTGGTGAGTACCGGTATTGCACCCATTTTTGACAGCTGTTTTTTCATCAGTATCTTTAAAATAGGATTTTGCTTGATAGCATATGATTCTTGCTGACATTGTATTGATGTGGATTCTTGCAGCAGAGTAATGTGGAACACCCAACAAAGAGGTTGGATCTTTTAGGTGCTTTTGTGAACCATGATTTCAGCAATTTTTGACAATCAAGAAAATGTTTTTTTTGGAAGCTAGCTCTGTTTCTTTTGCAATCAGCATTGCTATTTCCAAGTGGTTTCAGGCTGCTTTGTGGGTAGCCCAATGCTGGTTTTAGACATTGATCTCCTGTGCTCATTAATATAGGCAAAAGGGGATGGCCGCCTATTTTTCAGGTTTTCACTGCGCATTTTCTGGTGATTTTGAGCGAGCAGCATGCTTTCCATTGGCCATTCTGATGTTTCCGCTGCCAGCAATGCACAGTGATGTTGCAGGGCTTGGATGAGTTGGTTAATACATCCCACATCATTACCCAACATATCTGTATTATGATCACCACTGTATTATGTAACAGCTATAATACGTATTTGTTACCCATTTGTAACGCTTTGCAACTACTTTCTGTACCTTACTGTAAGCGCCCGGATACCCCCGGGTTATGGTGCACTATATAAGCAAAATAAACAAACAAACATCCATTGGCACATATTGCCGGTGCTTAGTTCCCATTCCCAGAACATTTGAGTTGATAAAAACACATGCAAAAAAGCATGGGATACATGAAAAGCAATATAATAAAAGCTAAATAAATACCACAGGTGAAAAATACTGAATACATTAAAAGTAGCAATGGTGAGGCGATCAAAACCTGCTAGCCACTTGATTGTAGGAACACCCAGCGGCTCTCTACAGGCTTAAACCTTGGTCCGTAAAATATGAAGGGTGCTCCAAGTAGGCCTTAAACCCTGCAGCTACCACGGCTACAGAGAATGATGGACATCGGAAGGCCTGTGTTGCTTGAAGGGACGTAGACATCACACTTTCCTGTCAAGAATTTGTGGGTGAGAGTTCTGTTTCAGCCCATAAAATAGCAATATTTGCAAACACTGCCCACAGTTACTGTACAAGGGTTTATGTTCATTTGCATAGGCTGAATGTACCATTCATGCTTACATGCATCCCGTACGCAATATATCTGTGTATTGAATGTTGCATGTGCATATGCATAACATGGGTTTATTATTGTATGTGCATATTGTGTTTATGTGTGCTGTGCATATGTATATTCCCTACATGTGTTCCGTACTTGTGTACATGTTTAGCATAGTAGGGTATGGGGGTGCACATGTGTGGTGAGGTGTGTGTGTGCTTTTTGGTGGGAATGTGTTTGTGGCTGTGTATGCGTGCATCTGGATCTGTGTGTGCATGTGTGTGTGTATTTGGGTGTGTGTGTGTGTGCGTGCGTGCGTGCGTGTGTATGTGAATTAGTGGGGTCTATTTGCATGTGTGTATGCAAAGTTTTTCTGCATACGCCAATGACGAGTATGCTCGTCTTTTTTGCATAAACTTGCATAATAGCCTGGCACTTAAGGGGTTCTGTGGCTATTGTGTTCCCTTATATTTTTTCGTGGAGTCTTGCCGTACACAATTATTCAAGTCATTTTTGTTGTTGATGAGTGTGGAAGTTTGTGTGTGAACGCCTAAAAAACTGCGCACATGCCTTTCTGTTGTAGTTCTGAATCTACTATGCCATTTTTAAATAGATACACTTTTTATATTAGAAAGTGAATATCTCCTGTTTGGATGAACCCATTTTTAAAATTTTTGGGCACACGCCATTTCTAAGTAAGGTGTGTGTGCCAGAAAAGTCGGAAATGTTCCGGTTGGAAAGTGCAGAAGTCCATGAAACCTCATGAACTCTGACATACACGTTCGGATGTGGCCAGGTCAGACACCAAATGTGTTCAACTTTCAAGGTCGATGTCAAAAGATGCAGAGTAAAAGGTTTTCTCATTTCCCCATCTAACGTGTCATTAACCTCTGGAGCCAAAAGGTTAGGGACTGTCGCCCATGCTTCCCTCAGAAACAACCAAACAACATTGTGTAAATTATTGGCAATAAAATGCAGTGGTTTGTATTGTACATTACGTAATAATAATACACAATCATCAAAATAATCATAATAATACATAATGTACACTTTTGGGCACAGGGTCAAGGGTTGTGCTCCCTGGCCCGTGCCACCTTGCTCTTCCCACCCTGGCGTGAGCCCCGTCCGTTGCCCTGTATCTCTTCTCTTCTTTCTCTTCCCTTTTTTCTTGGGTGGGAGGGTTCTTGGGAAAGAAAAAAGTACTCAGCGTACGCAGACTATTTGGTGCTCCGTGCAGATTCCCAAACAGGATTGTACTTTTCTGCTGCTTGTGCAGCTACCTTATATTGTGGATGATTAGCCTTAGGCTATGTCTGCTTACGTGGGGGGCTCTGTGACAAGCCCCCGGCCGGCTGGCACCAACAGCATTTCACACCTTGCGGTGCTCTTTTTCCCTACCTGGGGTTTTCCTGCTTCCTGCTTTTGATGCTTGTCACCTTCTCTTGTTCTGGGTAGGCCCATTGTTTCCCTGCCCCTCTCCCATTTGTTCTACTTTGCCCCACAGGTTACTGGCCCCCACTTTCTAAGCTGTGGGGTTCCCTATCCGCAGCGCTGTCTAGCATCTGTAACTATACCGCTAATGCTGTCTGTCTCTCTGCCCTGATGAGTGGGTATGATTTGGGAGACTACACATATTTACCGGGCATATTGGAGCTCCCGAACATGCTACTAACATTTTGTGAGGGCTGGCTACTTCTGCTACTGAGCATGTAGGGAGTGACCATTCATGGAAGTAGACATTTTGTGACCGACCCTTCCAGGTAGAATTACAGGACGATGGTCCCTCAAAGTTAAGCATGAATGAATGTGTATATTGAATAGCACATCATCACACACCACTGCAAAAGACGGAGCATGGTGGCAACAACCACATGTGGTTTATCACAGGGCCGATGTCGAAAGGGAGTCTTTTCCTCAGAAGTCAGTGTTGGTCAATGGGCTGGATCTTGCCAGGTCTGAGATCCGGCATCATATGTCTCCCCGGATCATGGTCCCAGCCTGCCCCAGCCCAATGCATTGAGCCCCCAGCTTCACCGAGGACAGGGACTTACACATAGAGCGAGGTCTCTGTCCCTCTCAAATCTGGGGGCTCAGTGATACACACTCTAGCACACAGAGCAGATTACATCACCTAGCAGTGGCATACCCAGCATAGAGGCAGAAGGGGCAGCTTGCCCCCATGGCTCCTCTTCTAAGAGCCACAGTGGGACATTTTGCAGTGGGGCCCCTCTCCCATTCGGCACCCTCCTGCTGGCGAATGGGAAAGGTGTTGCGCTGCCAGGACCAGGGCAGTCCAAGGCATGGGCTCCCTTTCTGTTTGCCCTGGGCCTGCGGAGGCAACGTGTCGCCTATAAACCTCCTACTGTTGCACTCTCGGGATAAATGGCCCCATCCCAGCGGCTCACTAGGCGCTGCAGGCCTGGTAGGCACTGCTTATCATATTCTTTCCTAAAGCAGAGCCTTTAAAGTAGCAGCGATTTACAAGTGATGGCACATTTAAGAGACCATTGTTCTGGACAAGACGTTCTTCACATCTGTCAAGAACTACATAGGGGCACTTTTGTTTTGAAAGCACATGCAAAGTGCCAGTTAGCTGCCCAAATCTATGCCCTCCTCCAGGACAACTAAACTAATCACACAAAACAGTTTTCAAATTAACTAAATTATTTTCAGATGTTCATACTTAACACCCCAAAAAGTGTTTTTTTTTTGGTCAAAAGTAATATTTTGTCCATATACGAACCCTGCATTTATTAAACGCTGAAGCATAAACAGGTAACCTTTTCCCACATGACATTTTGTTATACATCTTGGAATTACATTTTCAAACTGCAAGAGCCATTTTTTGCCTTTTGCTGAATTGGATTCTGGTATTTGTAGTCTCCTAGTCAAGATGGAGGGAATAATGTCAAGATTTTACACATTTTGTCTAACATATTTCTGTAAGTATTTATATGTTTGGGCGAGTACCTTACTATGGTTTGTGTACTTTTCAAGCCATCTTTATAAAGCAGAGTATTGCTGAATGCCAAACAGTGGTGGGTGGGGGGGGTGGTAAGATGAAGAGAGTGCAAGTCCATTGTGAATATTTGGCCAGGATGTGGCAAGAGAGTTTGCAATCCTGGAGACTGGAGCTGTTATTTTTCCCTGCTTGTTGCCATGCGCTGCTTTTCAGGGCACAAGGAAAGGATGTATGTGGGTGGATAGTGTTACTTTTTTTCAGAGGGCAGATGAAAAAGTCTCTTGGGTGTTTTTTTTTAGGCCGGCAAGCTTGCTCAAGTGTTTGGCTACCAGGATTTCACCCAAGTTGTCACGTTCCCAGTTCTGACACTTACCCACAAGACCACATCAAATTGTCATCAAAATGTCTCATATTTGGGTTTTGTTTTCTAGGGAATATTTAACTATAGATTGCTGAGTTTAAACGGTAAGCATCTTTTACACTTTGCCAGTGCAGTGTTTGGAAAATGCCATCTGTCTGGTTATTTTTCTGCTGTTAAATTAAAAAAAAAACCTTTTTGAATGGCCAATGCTCTTTTGTCTTGTGCACTTTTTTCTAAGGGGTAGCGTCAATTGAACTGAATATGTCTTTAAGATATGTTCACTTACAGTGCGTATTCATTGGGGCCAGCTTTTGATTTTCGCTATGTGGGCACAAGTTCCCACACCGAGTGAAGTGAGAGAGCCATACCTATCCCCAGGTCAAACCAAACGATTTTACAGCAAATGTTGCAGCAGGAGGCAGGCAAGCAGAATTCACCGAACTTGCCACAGAATATGCAAATATTCTGAAACGTCAAGGGGTTACTTTGCATGGAAGTAGAACGGTTGATATAGAAGATCAATTGACAGCATTTGTTCCTAAGTCTGGCAAATGCCATGCAAAATAGACTCCTTACCACAGCCTACTCACATGTAAGCCTACCCCAGTGCCTGCAGCTTGTCTTCACACCTCACCAGATCATGAGCTCCCAAAGCGATTTTAAAGTGGCAAAGATAACATATTTTAGTTGCACAACTGCCGTGGAAGCGATTTAAAGTGGAATTGATGTACAGTATGGAGTTTGGAAAGAAGCAGTGTGTAAAAAATTGCACTATTTTTAAACTATTATTTTGAACATTTCCTTTCAGCAGAGTTCAACTGCTAGCCCGCCCCCTCTGAACTCTGCAAAGCTGACCTGCTTTTGGATTTGAAGCATCAAATGGGGGTGTTTATTAGATTTTGGTAAGAGGAGCATCTGGTTTTTACTGTCTCCACTTTCTTGCCATTGTATGTAGAGCTTTTTGTGCAAACATTTGCGAAGGAAGAAGAACGCGAGGATGTTAATCCTGCATGAATGGGGAGCCAGTTCAGAGCCCCAAGGTTGGTGCTGTTGGACTTGCAGTGACACTGCCCCGTCTGGACGAGTTCAAGGCAGCAAGCCTGACGTTTCCTTAGGAACAAGTAGACAGTGTTTGTGAAGATAATATACGAGTTAGTGTAGTTCAGAATGTTGCCACCTTAGGGGATTCGAATTAATGAATTATTGTAGGGGATGAAGGAAGTGATGGGATTTGCAGATCACAAAAAAATCTTCAACACAGCATTTTCGACTATCCCCAGATCGAACTGGGGCATCAAAGTGGCTCGGGTAGCAATGACAAAGTGGCCTTTGGTTGCACATGGCCTTGTATTTCTTTTGTGGCATACTATTTGTGGAGTACACTGGGGGGAGCTTATTGTTACAAAAAGTTGTAATTTGTTCACTTGAAATAATATGTGTTCAGTAACACTGATCACAATTACAAGCTGCACTGTGAAATAACACATCAATACAACACAACATTGGCCAAAATAGTGGCCCACTTCGACAAAAAACTGGCCCACACATGTATGTTGGGCCGGCCCTTCGGGCATTGCCCTTTAGGCCAGTCTTAGCCTGCCACCCCCCTTAGAATCAGTGTTACCCCATTGAGAACTGCAAGTCGCATTCGATCCCAGCGGAAGGATGGCTGAATATTGAAGAATTCATTGTTTTTACTCCCCACTCTGCATCTCGCTTGCATTCATGGCGCCTCAGGCCCTTACCCTAATGCGTCACATATGGGAACAAAAACTACAAAATGCGATAGACTGTACCAATGGGTTTGATCGTCTCCAAACCCACCAAGTATTTGGCCAGTGAACCGGGTAAAGCGGAAGTCGCGACTGCGGTCCAGCATTGTAAAACTCCCTCTGTTCTGTGATTCAAAGGACGCATACGCAGACAGTGCGCTCTGTGTGTCCTTCCTCTCTGAATAACGCTGACCTTTACTATTGGCCGAAGAGCAGAGAATAATGATGGACGCCACCCAATCCCCACCCTCCCTCCCCATCGTGACGCGCCCCTCCGAGAGTGGAAACAGTGAAACTTAATGTGCTCTTTCAGCACAATAGATGCAGCTGGGGGCTGTTTTTTCCCTGCGAGCCTAATTCATAGGTCTTGGAGACTTGGACCCATTTTTTTGCAAATATTCGCAGTTTAATTATTTTTTATATATTTGATTCAGCAGAGAGACCTCACTCAAAGCAGGAACCAAGCACTTTCCAGGGAGCATTCACTGCGCCTCTCACATGAGATGCTGGACAGAGAGCAATACAGTGGGCCTCACTGCGAGTTGGCCCGTACACGGTAAAGGGGCAGGTAATAACATGTACCAGCACTTTTACCAGACCGGCCAACTACAACTTTGTCGGTGGTAGTAAAGGATTTACCTCCAGCCAACAGCTGGAGGTAAACCTGACCCCTACCAGCAAAAAACTGTCTGTATTACCGTCACGGCTGGTAATAGCAGCAAAATCCCCCCATGGAGTCCTATAGGACTATGGGACACCATGGAATGGGGCTTTACTATGTTTACCGGCATTTGTAAGTTGCTGGTAATACCGGCAGACAAGTGATATGATTTGATAGTTTATTTGTCTAGCACCTATACACAATAGGCCTCATTATGAGCTTGCCTGTCCGGATACAACAGTACCGGTAAGTTTGCCAGTACTGTTGCATCTGGACCGGCAAACTCTGAGTTGTGCTTGCGGGTGCCTTTCATTCCGCCAGGTCTGACCTGGCGTAATGAAAGGCACCCGCAAGCACAGCATGCCTGTAGCACAGGCACCGTTATGAACAGTGCCGGTGCTACAGGCATCCCCATTCCCATTTGAGCCCTATTGGGGTCAAATGAAAATGGGGATCACCCGATTTCGGCACCTACGAAAGGGCCAGAATACCTGGATAATTGCCAATTCATGGGTGCCGGACTTTCTTGCAAGTTTGGAGGTAGCCTTGTCGGTTTTACCGGCAAGGCTACCTCCAGCCTTGTAATGAGGCCCATTGTGATTCAAAGCGCTTCAAGGCAAGGTAGGGAACAAAGGAAAAATAGAATTAGTGAACATTCTTACATGGTCTTGAACAATAAGAATGCAAAATTAACTATACGCGGCCTGGTGACATTTCAGATAGTGCAAGAGCTAAGACACAGAAAGGAAGGGAGGAGGTGGGTGGGAAGTGAATGGGAACAGACAGCCAACTACCGTACTAGGCCTGACGACATATCTGGTAGAGCCAGAAGATTACAAGAGGAGAGTGTGAGGGGTAGGAGAAGGAAGGAGAGGGACAAAAGTGCCGGTAATGGTAATGGTGTTTGCTGTATTCTGGCTGATTTACGGCCGGAATACCGGCAAACTTGTAACAAGGCCCTGGTGTGTGGGTTCGGTGGAAAGCAAGATCGTGAAGAGGGATCTCTGAAGATCTAATTCAGAAATGTCTAAATGGTTGTCTGTATCACTGACGTTTACAAATGTCCAATTAAGGATCAGTGGTATAAGGAGATTTTCCTTGATCGTTCGATCTTTGAATCAAGGAAGCAGGATTAGAACCCAAGTCGTCAGGTTTCAAGTCGGTATCACCCATTTCGCCACAGCCATTCCACCGAATTAAAAGGCAGATTATTTCACCACATTTTACCACACTAAATGGGGAGCAGGTTGAGGGTAAAATAGGGGGTATGATGGTTTGTGGTTAAGGCTGCAGGAATGGCAAGATGGCACTATAAGGGGCTAGCCCCCATAAAAACGCTGCAGTTATATGCTGTAAAATGTCACGGATGAGGTAACCTTCCCCGATTACCTGAACACCACGTTCCAGCATTAAAGGAGGTGAATTGGGGCACCATACCACCTGCCTTTAATGACAAAGTTCAAGGATTTCCGTGTTTTTTTTTTTCCTGCCAATCTTCGTCTTGGCCTGTCTGTCTTATTGGAATATTTAACAGTGTGAAATATGTCAGCAATACATTTGACATGGCGAGACATGGCTGATGATTCAGGCAGTCACACTGTCAGGAGAATGAAGGATCTGAGACATGACAGGTGATCTGCTCTGATTGCTCCCCTGAAATATCTCTAAAGGTTGAGCAAGGATTTTCTGGCAGGGCCTAAAGTGGAAGCATGGCTTTCTCAAAAAAGAAGTGACTTTGGGCTGATGCTACTGCACCAGACAGTGATAGAGAACAGGAGAGCAACCGGTCCTACGAATGTACCAACAGAAGGATGCCTTTCCTTTATATGGGGACTGTGTTGACTGTTTATGGAGAAGCATAAGCTGGCCTTGAGGGCAATAAGTAATGCCCACAGAGCCAGGTCCATTCACCAGTGTGGGTCAGTTTTTACGAGCTAATGTAGAACAGTTTGAGGACTTCATCCATCATTCAACAGGTATTTTTGGGTAATGTTACCGGGCCAGTGTGCATTAAAATACAGCACCTGCCCCAGATTTGGACCAAAATGTGCCACTCGGTGCTCATAAAAAAATGTGGTCTAAAAAGTCCTAAACAGCATTTCCTGCAAATGCGCTCTGCATTTTTTTAAGGCGCACAACTTATTTCATATCCACAGCAGTCCTGGTTATGGAAACAATGGTCCTGATTCATGGAAAAGTGGGTATTTATCCTGCAAAGGCCACGTGCCGAGAGAAAACCACAGTGCGCAAGCCTGCCTGCAGAATAAAAAATGCATGCTCTGCGTACTCATGGAATTTTCAGCGCAAAGTAACCGCATATGCAAGTCGCAGCCGGAACGGCCCCAACACGCTCCCACGTAAAACAAAATCGGCCAGAACAGCTGCCTTTGCGTGCTCCCCATGGCACGAATACATGCACCCTTCAAACAGTGTGTGGGGTCCCCCGCAAGCAGGCCTGCATCTCGGGGACCCTGCACTGGGTCCCCCATAGCTGTTACCGTCACCCTGACAACATGCGTACGATTTATCGTAACTGGGGTAAAACTCAGAAAATCTTTGTGCGTAAACCCGTAAACCGTCCCTGCCCACCGCTACACTGCGTATGTGCACCCAAAAGTTAGATGCGTACCCCTAAATCTGACACCCAATCTTAACTCTGCATGGTGAATCCTAATGGGCAAGTGCCTGTACCCCTGCCTTCAGTTGACGGATAGTATGTGGGCTTTGCGCTGCCCTTTCCCCGCTGAGACGTTGCACAATCGGATCCATGAATAGGTATCATTCCGCACAATACGGGGCGTGAGAATGACTGTCTGTGGGCCGTCCCTCGCAACGCCCACACTTTCTCTTGTTCTCCCTCATTTTCCTCGTTCCGCCCCCTACACTGTGCACAAGCCACACCCACGCTCCGCGTGGTGTCTTGCGCAAGGCACTCGGCCTCTCGCAGTGAAGTGCCGAGCCTTCCGCTCATTTCAAACGTTGCATAGACTATGCTGCTGTTCTGAGTTTCTGTTCGCACCATCAAAAGCTTAACAGTGGGTACACTCCGGGGGGACGTTACAAACCGGCAAAATCAACCTTTGCCTGGGTATGACATCTTTTGGCAAAGGGCTGCACGGGCTTTTCATGCAGGCTTTTCACATGCTGTCTTTAATTGGGTATATCTATTTTCTTTTTTAAAGACATTTTATTAAGTTATTTTACTTTTCAAGATCACGCATAATTGATCTACAAAATACACATAAGACTACTGCAATCGATGAGCTTATTGAGTAAACAGTCGATCAGTCAGCTGCCTGAATATCCGATGCCAGTATCTTGCCACAGGAGGCATAGGGGTGAAGGTAGCCCTTTAGGGATGCTCAGCCCAGGACACTTTGATTAGTGGCCACTTCTATTGCTGGTCTGAGCTGCAAGTAGCCCAGAAACATCCCATCCAGCAGAGACAGCTCCATGTTCATCTTTTAAAACACTTTAAAATGGCCGAAGTCCATGAATGCACGCACACTATATATGCCTCAATTTACTTTTGAAGCCTACAGAATGAACATGCCCCTCACTAGTATGTATTAATTGCATCAAATAGAGTCTCAGGGAACCGGCTCGACCCCTCTTGGTACGAGGGTGCGGACGGCCTTAAGGAAAAACAGGATGATTGAACATCTGCAGGCGGCTGTCTGTGGTGTGAGCGTAAGAGAGACCTAAGGGGAAGTGGAGAGGTCAGCACGCCTTCACCTTTGAGACAATGTGGGGATAACTGGGGGCTAGCACTATTTCCCCATTTGGCATCTGTTCGGGTCTCATCACCAACAACCAGACAACATCTCATCATGTCTCCTTGTGTAGGGAGCCCTGCTTAATGCAAGGTTTGTGCCGCTGCCCCTGTGGGAGGGAGAGCATTCCGTCCATGTCAGAGGAGACTCATCACAGGAGGGGGCATGGCCAGAATGTGAAAGATATTGGAAGTAAAAGTCAGCTTGCTTTATTGCCAGAAATGTTTGCTGTGTCCAATCACGGATTTAAGAGCTGGGACTGAACTTTTAGAATCTGTGATTTATAAAATGACATCATTAACATAAGCAGATGGTTTGATGTGAAGGTCTCCTGACTTCAATTCACATGAGGTCTAGCACCTTCGAAATGCAGTGGTTCCAGTGACAGGACAAAAAGAATATGGGGTAGGGATCACCCTGCCAGGAGCCATGCGTCAGTCCATAGCATTGTGAGATTGAGCCGTTAACATACATGGAGGTTTGCGTTTTGCATAAAGAATCTATCATCCCACGCATCTCATTGTCAAAAACCATCCATTCCATAGCCATCAGCAGGTATGCCTGCTCCATCAGCTAACAGGCTTTGTAGTCATCGATGGAGGTGCCTGCTGCGTGATGCTCCAAGCAACTGGTGGTCTTTCTGAAGCTTTGGAAGAGTCTAGTACTGTGTTGAGGTTTAACGTAATAATCTTGACACGTACTCAGAATTAATCAAAGCAATTGACCCAGATTGGTTCGAAAACACTCGGGAAACTCCATCGATCAAGGCCTTGCATCAAGGGAAGTGTCATGCTTCTCTTTAGAGTTCAGCACAGAGTTAAAGAGTTTTAGATGCCAGCAGAGATGAAAAGTTGGCATAATTCTTGCCAATTCACTTGCGGGCCGGAACCTTCTCTTTATGTATCTTCATCATCCGCTGCAGTCTAATACACGTTGATTGGCGTTTCCAATGTGCCAAATTCATCTCTCAGTGGTGAGATTTTTAAAAGTAAAACAAATCGCAGTCTGTAGGAGAGATCGTGGACAAGTGCAACTCTTCAGCTATCTCTGGGAACACTTTAACCAATGTTCATCCATTGGTCCCCACTATCATAGATGAATGAGATTGCTGGGCCACTTGTCTGAATTGTGATGCACTGCTGAGAGATTCCCTCTCTTATTTCCACCATGCTGTTATTTTTCCCTGCTATTAAGGATTACCACATGTGCATGCTTGGTCAGCAGAGACGTTAAGTAGAATTTTGTATTTGTTCGTTTCAATAGGGTTTCAGCACTCAGCAGAGCTGCATAATTCTTTTTTGGACCTTCTACTGTCTGTTCTTGTGTCCTCAGTTTTCCCAGCATGCGTTCCCTTGGAGACATGCAAGATCATAAGACCCCGAATGTAGGCTTTATATGCATCCCATGTCATATGAGGTGATTGGTTTGAGGTACAACTGAGTGAGAAGAAATTGACAAACTGATCAGAAATGTGGGTGCAGATCTTCGTGTTCTCAAAAAGGGACACATCGAAATGACACCTGTTCATTTTATTTTGGGGATATCAATGTTGAGCACCACCCATTATGGGGAAGGCGTTACCAATATATATATATAGCACCACTGCCTGTTTTAATTACTTTCTGTTAAAGAATTTGATTGGCCAGGATATAGTCAATTATTAAGTGTGGTGGGGGTTTGCAAAGAAGGTATGCACTAGAACGCATGTCTGTAAGGACCTTCAGATGTCTGTCAGAGTTAGGGAGGATATTTCAGCTTTCAGTGATTTTTGGAAAGCGACTTTGATAAATGTAGCTGGGAATTATAGTCTAGAGTCAGGAAAAATTGAAGGTTTAGGTCTCCCCAGAACAGGAGTTGTCCTTCTATATATGTAAGCCATAGCTTGCCCGTAGACATTGGCTTGTCTGTCATGGGGCTAGTTATAGGTATTATAGATAACCTTTGGGAATGAGTCTAGATTTTAGACTTGCCCCTAACCTTGGGGTCAGCTGCAGTGTAAGAAGCATAGACCTCAAATTATTATGTGTGAGCATTTCCGCTTCCTGTCGATGGCCATAGTAAATGCTGGCATGGTGCCCATGACCTATGTATGTCTTCAGGGTCAGCATTACTGTGGTGGTGCACCTGAATTAGGGCAATGCCGCAGCACTAGTTCCTTAAGCGTGCCAGGACATTGAACATTTTGAAGGATCTACTATCCCTTGCACACACCACATATTACCATTAACAGTTTTGAATGTGTATTGGAGGGCTCTGTACAACCCAAAGATGAACATCTACAACTGGGATAGGGCTGTGCGGAACAGGAGGGCTGATATGGCATCGAGAAACAAAGGTTTTAACCAAATGTTCAGTTGCTGCATGTGTACTTTTATTCTGTCAGTGTGTGGGGTGAGTCAAAGTGTTGGGATCAACTAAGGGAAGGGATGTTTAATGTTCTGTGTCAATATGAGTTGAAGCTACACCCTATGATGCAAGGGCAGGCCACTTGGACTCACCCACTTTTGCCTAGAAGTAATGGGATGTGATACAACATACAAAACAACAATGAGGAACCAGAACAATGGGATAGTACCATTTGTATTACAAGTGTGCAGCTGGAGGATGAAGGTTGAAATCAAAGCGGCTAGGGCTTACGGGCCTCTGATGTGCCCACCCCCGAGATCAGAGCCACCTGGAATGCCCAGCAAGACATCCCTCAAATACATCTGCATACTCAACACACACTCAGCAGATGTCTCAAGATGATTAGGTATGAACTTCTTCTCAGGGTTATTAACATTTACCCGGGTACATTGGGTGGATAAGTGTTCATGTAACCCTGGGTCAGGGATTGACGATTGCCTATAAGGCATCTGGGCCTCCACAGGAGAGCATTCTGTCCTAGTGTGTGAGGTGCATTCTGGCAGGACTAAGCAGGCCATATTTAATGTGCATGGACCTTAAGATGGGGCACATAGCCAGGAAACATGCATGCTTCTGGCCATTCTATTGGAGAAATCTTGGTTTATTAGGATCTTCTGCCCATTCCATTTCATAGGGCCCACACTTTTTTAGGCTCATATAGCCTCCATGACCTGTGTATAGTGCAGCATGTATCAGATGATTTTCATGTGGATTAGGGGCTTTGCTGTGAAACTTGGGCCCAGGTTGTGATCTCGCAGAATATCAAGAATGAAGCAGAGAGGAAACGAGAAAGGTCATCTTGTCGTCACCTTTTCAGTCCTCTGGAATTCCTCGTCAAAGTGAAAAGTTATTCCTTTTTCTTCTGTTTACCACATTTGTGACCATTTTCTGCAGAGCACCTACTTCATTCTCAGGGTTTGTGATGTTACTTGTGTCAGTCACCGTCACAAGTGCAGACTTGAATCTCAAGGGCCCTTTAGCAGGTTTCAAATGTGTCTGGGCTTGCCTGGTTTCATTGATATCTGTCTAAATCTTGGTCATATGATGATTAGTCTGAGACATAGGCTGCTCCAGGGGTTCCATTTCCATAATTATCTCAGCGATAGAAGGATCTGGGAGAATTTGGAGGGTAACAGGGCATCCGGCATGTGATACGGGACCAGATTTTGGAAGCAGTAGTATCTTTGCTTGCACTTTCAGCTGTGGCCATATTTACTTCCACCTGGGAAGGAACATACATGGGCTGGAAGCTGGCCAACGCTGGTGGACAGTCATAGGATTCTATGATAGAACACCAATCACTAGAGGATCAGAGAGCACGTGTCACAGAACGACTCTTCAGGCTGTCCAACAGACCCTATTATATGAAGGCTCATTGTGGTTCGGAGGATGCGTCATTTGCATGCAGCAAATGGGGTTTGCTCGCAGTTCGAGGCTGTTTCATGAAGCGGACGGGCTTCTGGCCAACTGCTGATGCCTGCAGGCAATCACAGCACGGTTGCGCCTCAGCGGCTCCTTCCTGTTAATATGCACATGGTCAGTGCTGCGGGTGAGCTGCAGGATATCAGCCTGAGGCCCAATGTGCCCTAGGGTCTCAAGACTACTTCCGAGATCCTCAAGGGTCCGAATCACTGCTGCAGATGCAAGATGGGACCCACCCTAAAATGACCAGAATGAATGAAAATGGGTGTGTGCCTCAAACGGTCCTGCTTGCGTACCAGGAGAAGACGCCGCTTACGCTGCACTCAGTCATCAGCCTAGCCCAACTTGATGCTTCCACTGCGACACAATGTCTCTTCTCCTGGTCCCTCCAGTCTCACCTCTCTGGTCATGGTGAGTGTGTCATCCACTTCAATTCTCCTAACACATGAGTCTTCGCCGCCACCAGCTCGCTGTCATAGTGGTGGGGGGTGGGTCCAGTCAGACAACTCCTGTAGTGTTTGGATGTGCAATTCGTTATCAAGTGGCGTATGGTTACATTCCGCATCAGTTCTGCTGCCCTATGTGCTGCTGCACGGCAGAGGATGAATGCGGTGTTGAGCAATAAAGGCGAGAATTGAGGGGAGCAGTTTGGACAGTCAATGGAAGACAGCCGCCATCTCCAACAGCACTTTCTGTGTCTCTCTTGGTATATATAGTATCTAGTGTTCTCAATATACACAGGGCCTGATTCATGGAACTTTTTCCTATGGGATTGCCCCATTTTAAAACACTTCCATGAATGAGGCCCACCCTTTTTTAGTTTATTCGAGCGAAAACGCAAATCCTTTCCAAACAGGACTTGTATGTCCACTGCCACATTTGTTTAAAACAAGTTGCCTCCAATATGCTCTTTGAAAAAGGTCGTGGACACATTCACAACATATTTACTTGACATTTTTGGATTGTTACAATTATTCCCTAAAATGAAGACATTTTGCAGTCTCAGTTAGAGGCATTTAACCCATATCTAATTAGTTGCAATGATGCAAAATTAATTAAACATATTCATTTGTGAAAGCCAGAATATCTTTTAGTGCAAAACAGCATTAAAACAAACATCAGCGGTTATTCTTTCGTGGAGAATAACAAAGTTCTAACTATCTGCACAAAATATAACTCAAAGTAGCCATCTTTTGCAATGCATTTATTTTTCGACTCAGTTCTTGATAACTGATTACTTTTCTGCTCTGATAATTAGTAATCTGCAAGGTACGACCTTTGGAAAAAAATGATATTAACCCTGGGGATGGGGGCAAACATAAAGCATTTTGCATAATTGTATTCCACAGTACTGCGGCTTTCTCATTATACTGTCGCCTCTTGCATTTTAGCACGCGTATTCTTATCTGACTCGTGTATTTGTCATTTTCTTTGCATATCAGTGTTCAGGTTCTGCAAGAGTGGTTGGATTTCAAAGAGCGCTGGCTTTGCTTGTACAAGCCGTCCAGGTTCACAGATGTCTCTTAAATACAGGAGGCCGGTCTATGCTTTCTGTCGCTGGCAGCAGAAAGGAATATCCACTGCCTGCTGTAAACAAGCACGCCAGTAAGCTTACAGAGACATGAGCTACAATAGTGTTGCCAAAACCCAGCATTTCGTAATAATGATTGTGTCAGTGGAGGCCATTTTGTTTCAAAATAGTCAACAGAAAATGGCGGTGACAGAATATTTGAGTTTATTGCTTTTCCAGAGATCACAATAAAAACAAAACTCCTCCCTACACAGCTTTCCATCTCCTGGTATATAGTCATGGCAATGTGCTGGAATTGCTGCACCTATATTTTGAAACATTATTGAAAAATAGTGTTTGGGTAACAGTCATCGTAGTTGCAAAAGATGTTGTGGGCTTTACTCATGGTCTTGGTTTGTTATCTGGACACTCTTAACACCTTCTAGCCAATTCACAAAAAATATTCTCCACTCGTGTGTGCAAAGGCAACACCCGAAGTGGAGAACATTCTGCATTCTGCGGGTGCACTGATTCAGGAAAGTGCACCAACCTCTCTCCCTATCGTGGGGTTAGTGAGCCAATGCACACTTGAAGTGCTGGAAATGTGCCCGACAGTTTGACAGGAATGTCGATTCACCAAAAGGCCAGGGGTAGCAGAAGTGACATCACAGACCTGACGACATCACAGGAAGGGATGTCACTTGGCCTTTAGCCGGATGCCATCATTTCCTCTTTAACCGTGATGACAATACCGAAAGTGGTTTTTGGGAGTAAAAAAAGTACATTAATGTAAATAAATGTAAATACCATATACTTACTGAAGCAGACAAGAACATTTTAGATACCAACCACATTTAAAAAACAGTGCTGCGTTTGCATGCCATTATGGGGTCATGATATAATAGGGTTGGACCTAATAGTACAACATTGGCCAAGGCAACATTGGTTCCACTATCGGGTTCGCTAGTTGAAGATTTGAATATATCTTTAAGCAATCATTATGACAAAGCATTGAGAGATTTTGGGGCGTGTTGTGACCCGATTCTTGCTGAAATGGCCTCAGACAAGCTTACAGTGATGGACAGCCTGGTGAAGAAGTACAACAAAATGAAAATTGTAATATGGGGAAATATATACAGAGAATGTCATTGTATAAACTATAAAGGGCGCTAACCACACGCTAGATGACATATTAGGAGATGAGTCCTCTGCGATGAGATTCCCAGGGCAAAAATAGTGTTACATTTATATGCGCTGTCGTCTTAATTTACTAGGCTACCTGCAAAGGTGGGGTCCCATAACAGGGATCCATTGGCAATTAAGAAATTGTTGGCTCTGTAAAATGCAGGGGGAGGCAGAAACACTTCAACATTTGGCTGATTGGATGTATGGGAAGGATCTACATGAAAGTTTCGAGGCGGAATAACCCACGACGGAAATGTTTGCATGGAAAATGTATGCACTACAAACTGTACATTTCCCATACGAACATCCATTTCAAAACCCTACAAACTTACACCCCCACCCACACCCACAACACACCCACAAAACACCCCCACCCCCAACATACACCCACCCACAACCTACTTACCTTTTAAGATGCGCTGTGTCCCTGCGGCGCTGGTTCCCTTTCACTTCCGTGATTTGTTTTTTGGGCAGCTGCAGGGGCTTACCCCATAACCCCCGCTCACTATACTCTGTAGTATAGAAAAAAAAAAACAAGTGCTGTGGGGGTTTACCCCGCAACACCCCGCTTACTACACTTTACAGTATAGTGAGCGGTGGTTGCGGGGGCCAAACCTGCAGCCCCCGTTTTTTTTTTCTTCTCTGGTGTGCTGCAGGGGTGTCCCCTGCAACCACCACTCACTATACTGTACAGTGTAGTGAGCGGGGTGTTGCGGGGTACACCCCCACAGCCCCTGTTGTTTTTTTTTTTCATTTTTATTTTCTTTTGTCGGGTGTGCTGTGCTTGTGTCACCCGCAACCCCAGCTCACTATACTGTACAGTGTAGTGAGCGAGGTGTTGCAGGGGACACCCCGCAGCACCCAGCTGTATTTTTTTGCTCGGGTGAGCTGCGGGGGCATCCCCGTGACACCCCGCTCACTCTACTGTATACTATAGTCAGCGTGGTGTTGCGGGGGACACCCCCGCATCCCCCAGATTTTTTTTTTTATTTACCGACCCACCAAAACACATACCACTAAAGGTTTGAAACTTTTGGTGCTATGTGTTTTAGGTCTTTTTGTAAGGTCAGTAAATTTTATTCGGACATTTCGTCCTAACCCGTACGGCAACACTAGAAATATGGTTGGGAAAGCTCATACAGTGATTAGAGGATTTAAACAGTGAAGTCAAGTGGGCTAGGCTCTTGTATGGATACTTTATCTCAATGACCATTGCTTTAGTGAATATTTTAAAAGTGATGCACAATCGGGGGGGGGAATTTTTTTCTCGATTAGTCCACCATAATGAAGTAAGGAAGGGAGTTATTAGTCGGATAGGTGGAAAATATCATCTCAAGAATTAGAAAGGGAGGCCCTGACAGGTATATATTATATGCTATTATATTGTATTGTGTTGAATGAATTAATGTCTGCAGTGTTTGTTTAGAATGTTGTGCCTGAAGTAATTTATTGCCTTTATAATGAATTGAGAGTTGTGAAGAATATGATAAAAAATGTGTTAAAGGTTTTAATAAACTATAAACACAAAGGAAAAATAGGCCGAGGCACTGCCATAGATATGGCACTTCAGTATTGTATGGCCAGTTGTTTCCATATTATGCCACTTATAGCTGCGTGTCGGGTATTATCATCATATGAAAAGTCAATCCCCCACATTGCCAGTTGCTGCTATAGTACAGTGTCCAAAAATGCAATAGATGCAAGTCACTTTCAGTGCACAGGAGCATTAATGCTTTAATAATATGTCAATATGTTACTTATATAGCACTTTCGCCAAAGTGCTGTACATAGCTCATATTTACATACAGTTATCTTCCCAACTGAAGCTGGTGCTCATTTATCAACCTCGGAAGAATGAAAGGCTGAGTTGGACTTGTCAGGAGTTGAACCTGAGAACTGCAGATCATATACAGATCGCAGCAGCAAGTGCTCAACCCGATGGGCTATATTACCGCTTTTCTGTCAAAAATGCAATGCCACCATAAGAAAACATGTCAAAACTGGCTGCACAATGTAAGCCAGACACCTAATAACACTTAGCATGTTTTGTGTAGTCTTGGTGGTGCACAGAAACAAAATGGCATGCCACAGTAGGACATACCTAGACTGACAGGACCAAAATTCTAACCTCAACCTAGCCACATAATAAGATCACGCTTACTTTATCATAGCTTCCCAGAAAAATATGCAGTGCCACATTAAGAACTGACTGCACCCAAATGTCGGTCTAGCCGGGTAATTATATTTTCATGATTGCTTTATCAGAGATGCCCAGTACAAAATGTCAAGCTACAGTAAGAAATGGCTAACCTAGCTGCAGCAAAATGCTAGCCTAGACACATATTAACATTTATAATGCTTTTTCATTATAGATGCCCAGAAAAGTATGCCATGACGCAGTAAAAAATGGCTAGACTGGGTGCAGCGAAATGTCATTCGTGACAGATAATAACACTTATCACGCTTACTTTATTATAGCTGCCCTGTAAAAATATCTTGCCACAGTAAGAAATTACTAGACTCGCTGTACCAAAATACAAGTCTAGACACACATGTCATGCCTGCTTTATCATGGATGCCCATTATCTGATAGCACACCTCCCACCTGCCCCACCCTCCTGACACATCCCCTATCCCTCCAACTCTCCTCCTCCAACCCCAATCTCAGCCTCTTGGCCCAGCATTACCTCCACATCGCTCTTCCTCATTCCAATGCTTACGTATGAGGCAAGGTGCTTCATAGATAAGTACTGGGATGAGGAGTAATGAAGAGTACAGGTAAGTAATCTAGGTATTGAACATAAGCAGACTATTCACATGCTCATTTACACTGCACCCATGCACCATTCACTCACAAACCCAACCACCCATACATTACGCACTCACACACATTACATATTATACACACACACACACCCTTTCATGCACGCACAGACACGCATTTACAAAAAAACACTTTCTTACCTTTTTCCAAATCCATTGCTGCTCTGAGGATCTCATCTGCAGGCAGGCCTCTCTCCCGTTCTCCACACATGCAGAAACCAGCTCCTGGTCCTGTGACACTGAGCCTTCCATGTCCTGTGGGGCGCAGGGTGAGAGGGTTCTTTTTGAAGTCAGACTGACTTCAAGAAGAAATGAATGTAAAGAGGGCTTTCGTCTGAGAGCCCTCCACTTTTGGTTTCTCTCTCCCTCTGCAGACCCCAGAGTCACAGCAGCAGATCCAGGGTTCGTACAGAAGTTGCCTTGCTCACAATTGTGACCCCTTGTGGCCCCCAATTGACATCCCTGCTGTTTGATATGCATTGAGAGGTGGCTGGGAGTCCCTTGCGCCCTGGACCGGCCACATGTTCAGGGGAAATTCGGACCTTTTAACCCTTGTAAAATGCTTTGAAACTACTGCGGTGGTGATCTGTTGCATTATAAAAGCCTAATAACAACACATAACTTGAGAGTTAGGAACTGTGGGCACATGGATTCAATGGGCAGGTTGTGGCCCAGTTCCATAGTGAAATACGTTAATTGCCTGATTATGGCACGTGCAGCCCTCTGCACTTTTGACGAAAACAGAAGTCACATTCTTCTCCAGGGAGACAGTAAAAGAGACAGTAAAATTACTCTTGAACTGCATCAATGCATGCCAACATGGTCCAATGCATTTGAGAGATGCCTGTCCATGCTGCTTTTTTATTTGTATTTTGGAACTTGTAGTTCTGATTTTATAATGGGAAAATCAGACCCACAAGTCCCAGGGTGAAAAGAAAAACTCAGCAATGGACAAGCATCCCCCCAGTGGACTCGTACATGTTGGTGGAAATGAGCAGCACAACTGTATTCATACTGTCATTACACTGACTGACATTGATGGGTGAATCAAGGGCCTGAAAGAAGCTAGTCTTAGAAGCAAGTGGACTTAATGTGAGAATGGTGGTAGTTCTGTAATTTTTCTGTGAATTACCACCAATTCCATTGACTGTTGCCTCCATTTGATTATAATTTTACTGCAGTATTATTAGTGGGGTATCAGGGTCGTAAGGGCCCATTTTGGAGGCAATAGTTCTCCATTCGGGATTTGGCTAATATACCGTGGGCAGAATTTATCTCCACTTTTTTGCTGCCCCGCAGAACTCGTAATGAAGCCCCTGGAACGGCATCGTGACTTGTCCTGATAACAGAAAGATTTGGAAGCAAGCACCTGAGCTTTGTTGACTGCAGTGAATATTATTTTGGGCGGTTTGACGCAGATGATCCGAAATTATCAAAGAGGGAGGGTTGTGATGATACCAGTAAGACCAGAAGACACTTAGCGCCTGATTCATGGAATTTCTTGCACGGTTCAAAGTGACTTTGCACTGTTGAAAAGTGACTTTGCACTGCCGACACAAACCCTGATTCATGGAACTGTGCAAAGTGTATTTTTGCAGTGCTAAGTCAAAAATGACTTTGTACTGACTTAGCACTGCAAAAATACATTTTGCACAGTTCCATGAATCAGGGTTTGTGTCGGCAGCAGAGGCGTTGCTGGGGGTAGGGGGTTGAGGGGGCTATAGCCCCTGGTCTTTTGGTTGTAGCCACGAATAGAAGCTCAGGGACTACAACCAAAAGGCTATAGCTAGCCCCAAATCCCACCAGTCTCGACATTAGCTTAGCCCCTGATCTTTTCAGACCTAGCAACACCTCTGGCTCTGGCATATAAATACACGCCTCTGCGATGAGTGCCGACCTCACCCAGCTATATTTGGAACCAATATGGCACTCAAACTTCTTAATATGCGTTTCAACTTTGGTTACTGCTGGTTTCATGATCAACATATTCCACAAAGAAAGGTGAAAACTCTGCACGAGTTGTGCTACAGTTAACACACAAACTGCGCGTACTACACAGAGCACACAGACCGATATGAAATGAAAATGCCTTTTTATTTTTTCCAAAACAAAAAAAGAACATTTAGGAAGACCACTCAGAGACCTCTGAGAGCAGTCTTTCTAAGTCTGTCACCCCCCTGTTGCTCATGAGGGCATCGCATGGAGCTGACAGGCGCAGCAGGGACGGGCAGGGGAAGGCGGAAGTTGGCTGTGAGGCGTTTGTCTGTTCTTGTGTCTGTGTGTATGTTGCGAGGTTGGGGGGTTGGGGTTGTAGTGTGTAGGGGAGGGGCTTGGGAGAAGGTGTGTGTGTCTTGTGTGTTTTTGTGTATTTATATCTGTGGGGGGGTCAATAGGTATGGTTATGGTGAGAAGAAGGCACAGGATTACATTGGAGGTTTGGTAGTGAAGCCCCACAATTTCAGGGGTGGGGGCGGTCGGGAGGTGGGGTGAGAAGAGCTATAGTTACAGTATTAAAGGCTGGATCAAATCGTCAGAAAGAAATCTGTCTTTTTTCTGTGCAGGCCTTTATATTTCTAGAATATCACATGGAACCCACAGTACACCAGAATAGGATTAATTGATCAGATCCGACCTTAGTTGTAATCAACACCCAGGCAGCAGACTCAAACCTCTTCAGCTCATAGGACAATATCCTGTGTCATGCATGTTTTGCAAAAACTATTCCACTAACTTAATCCCAGGCAGGCAGATGGTGGCACCTACCAGGATGTGGGCCCAGGCAACGTACCATGTTTGCTCTCACATAAAGAAGTCTCTGGGTCCTATGCATAGAAGGGTTCAAGGCATTTCCTATCTGAAGTGTACTTGAATTAATGATTTAATTTATGAAAATGATAAATATATTGTAGCATCTTTAAAAGTGAAATCTGTTTAGATGTTGTGAAAAGCAATCAAAAACTCCCCTAAATTGAAAATAAGTAGAATTCCCGGTTTTATAGTTTTCGAACTTTTTCATGTGGATTTAATTCTCCATATTTGTTGTTGAGCGTAATTTTTATCTTGTAAAAGAGGTTGTAAAGGCTCGAGCTTCGCCACATTCTCGTTCTCCAATTCTGCATACTTTGACATACATCAACTCAATGAAAAAATCGATTTAAGCTGTCAGGATGCCCCCACAAATTCGCAAAGAACATCTTTAACGATGCATGCAAAAAAAATCAACACGACTCTGGATCCCTTCCTGAGTCCCATTGCTTAACCAATGTGCAATTCCAGAAAGAACAGCTGTCAAACATTAGTAAGATGTCTCTGATGCAGGGGTAAGAATAGACCCATAGTAGCCTTACTGGGCTGAAATCGATTGAATGGCCAGCCGTGCATGACCCATGAGCATATCCAAACCGTATGTTGCATCTCTCTCGCAACCGTGCATATTGTTCATGAACCTGAGGCGAAGTTGCCTATAAGAAAGAAGTCATGTAATTGGGGGAACACCATGGAAGGCTCGCAGTCGTTTGTGACCCAGACTCAGACAACAGAGAAGCAATATGCCAAGGTCTTTGAAAGCAAGGATCCTCTTTATAAGGTCTGATGACGTCGTGCGGACTGTTAGACCAGTTTCTTTAACTGCCATATTTTGCTCTGAATCTCTTGCCATGTTGGGCATGTGGAGGCTGCCATGCCGGCTTCTTGGGTAATTCCATATGCTTTACTAGGCGAAGAGACTGGTGATACATGTAGCAGGACTTTTGGGGGCTCTTCATACCAGATTTTAGACGTTTGCAGTAATTCATGGGCTAGCAAAATCTTTTGCTTGGCATGCAGAGGATATATATATATATATATATATATATATATATATATATATATATATATATATATATATACTGCTGGACATGTGGAGTCTAGGCCTATGTGTTACAGGGCTTTTAAACGCTGACCTTAGCTAGCATTTGGATTGTTGAGGCCGATCCATTCCGGTGTTGGAACGCCTATGCAGGTTATACAAAACAGACATGGAGAACTCTTCGACATTTATTAACGGACTGCAATTCTTTGACCGATATTTATGAAAAAGGTTAGATGAAGCGATCATACGACTTGCAATATTTGCCCAGGCCTCTATTGTATGCCATAGAAAATGGAGTTATGAATTTTACTATTTATTACATTTGACAAGAAATTCTTAGAAAAATGATATAAGATTGTTTTAATTCTGAGTATATTATTATGCTGGATTTTACCATGTGATAAATGTGTGTATTAGTATATATTGTGATGCACTATTGTTGATTGATTCTGTGTTATAAGGTCATATTTCACCAATAAAATACTGACAAATTAAAAAGAAATTATAATTGTTGAGGCCGATTGTGCATGTTGCTGGACTTGCTGGAATTGATTACCAGTTTTACCAAAAATGTCAATTTGGAGGTTTCTCTTAAAATCCTTTCATGTTTTACCAAACTTACTGTCCAAGCTTATTTTTATTGATCTTCCTTACACATCACCCCAACAGTTAATAACAATAATTTCTTTGTTGGGAACTCAACCATTACAAAAACTGAGGATTTCACTTTTTATGGGAGGGTGCAGAGGAGATGGAGTGTTGAGTCCAATGGTCCATGTGGGCCGCGGTCAACAACAAAACAAAATATTATCTCCCGAGTAAATGTTTGTGAGCACCTTTGTTTTCGGCACTGCCCACTACTCCACAGCTATACTTAAGTGTGCAAGTGGCACCCAGTGTCAACATATGTCAGCTTGAGGGGCCATTTCTGTTTCTTGACCTAGCCCTCAGGGTGATGGAACCCACTCTAAAATATGTCTTTTCTTGAATGTTTGCCTTATACATGAGCATAGACAAGGGCGACCTTGCTACAATCACCAGTGAAAAAGACAATTAACCATTATTAATTTACACAGAGGGGCTAGGGAAGGGTAACTGGTTTGTTGATGAAACAGGTGCTCTGGCTCTGTGCTATTTACATATGATTTAGGGATCTGCACTTACCTTAAATGACTGGAGCACTCATATATCAGAAAACGAATTGCAACATCTTGAAGCTGGGCAGGGCGTATTGATTCCCACTCCTGCCTTTAGGTGTTCTCCTACCAGCAAAAAGTGTCACAAAAAAATGTGGTAAACCCACAAACCAATTTGGGGCATGTACACAGTGAGAATCAAAGAAGAAAAAATGTACTCGAGTCTGAACCATAAATATCAAATATGTTCACAAAATACAGATATACACACAATCTGCATCGGACAACACATAAACCATAGGATACACAATGAACTTAATATATAAGAAACAACATTAATTACTTATACATACATGTTAAAGAGGCTAAATAAGACTTGCCTACAGCACATACTCACCTGGCCAACCAAAACACAACCAAATCAACAAGCATCCATCTGCAAACAGAGCACAACTAAATTGACAGTAATCACACTCTATCACACCATGTAGAAATCTTAAACCCACACATTTACATAAAAGACGGTGGAAATCTAAATTACCACCGAGCAGCAGCTTCTCGGATACTATGTGCCACTGCTATGTACACGTGGTACGCAATATTCTAAAACCTAGGTGAGATTAACTAATTCAAACAAAAGGTCTTTTCAAATGTAATTCTATGGCATGTTATGCAATAAACATTTGCCAACTCGTGTTTCGGCTCTTTAGGTTAGTTGTTGATTTTAAATGACCAAGCCTTCTTCAGAGCACACAACCATCAAGGTGGTCAGGTGTATCAATTCTCTCCATCCTCCAGTAGAGCACACAAACGTGGAGGCTCCAATACTGTTGAGAGACATAACAGATAAGCTTAAGTACAGCCCTTTCCCTGTCAGATTACGTTTTTTCTAGTTAATGTTTTACTGGTTTACTTTCACATATATCAGTGTTCAAGATGATCGAGGCCCAAACCGGAAGGGATAGGCATCACCAGCACCAAAACTAGTGTCCCCCAGCCCCTCTAGATTCTTCCACATCAAAGCAGCATTGAGAACATAGCATGCAGTATGTTTCTGCCAGCGAACATGTCCCTTGCATTAAGGGCTGGCCCTAGGATGTGTGGGGACATTGGTGGCATATGATGCATAGGCCCTAGCTTAGTTGCATAAAAAGTGGCATAATTGATTTTACAGAAAATGATATCGAAGAATGAGTCTTTAAGATGTGAAGGAATCATGCACAGTTAAATTAAAAAACATGTTGCCCTGAGTAAGGCGGGAGACAAATACACTGTGATGACCAGTATAGGCATTGTCACTGTTAATATTGACCTATGTGGCAATATCCGGAGTGAGGCATTTTTTTGAAGTAGCAGACTGTGAGCTGAATACCTTGTAGAGATGTCTACTGCTGGCAGATAGGGCATAGTCAGATAAAAAGATCTTCCCAGGAGCAAAACTGTTTGGGGAGCGCACGAATAACAGGGGGAAGTATTTAATCCTGTAGCAGACTGTTGCAACGGCAACTCAGCAGGTTAGGTGATTTTAAGCTTTGACACGCATCAACTCAATGAAAAATGTTGCTGTGATTTTATATGTCTATATCTTCCTGTAAATCATATTTTTTTTTTCCGATTCCTGCTACAAAATGTGCTGTAAAATGTGATGGTTCGAACTGGGGATGGATACGGCTACTTCGCTTCACTCGGTGTGGGAACTTCTGCCCCTGTAGAGAAAATCAAAAACTGACAAAGTTGAATATACTCGGAGTAAGTGAACATATATTCAAGTGAATTATGAACATTTTGGTTCATTGGACATTTCGCTTTAGAAGAAAGTGCACAAGACAAAAGAGCAGTAGCCTTTAAAAAAATAAAATAATCAACACTTGAAAATGAACATGAGAGAGGAGATTTTCCACTAACTACACCGGCAAAGTATAAAAGGTACCCACTGTTTAAACCCAACAATCTATAATGAAATAGTCCCTGGTAAACAAAATCCTAAAACGAGACATGTGCTTTGATGATACTTATTTGTGGTCTTGTGGGTAAGCATCTGCACTGGGAACATGACAACCTGGGTGAAATTCTGGTAGCCAAACACTTGAGCAAGCTTGTCGGCATAAAAAATCCCAAGTTAGATTGTGCCCACCCTCTGAAAAAAGAGAGCAGATGCTGTCCACACACATGTTTCCTCTACTTGTGCTATGAAAAGCAGCACATGGCCACAACCAGGGAAAATAACCTCTCTAGACTACAATATTGCAACCTCTTTTGCCACATCCTATGCAAATATTCATGACTCACTTGCCCCCTCAACATTTCCCCTCCTCAACCCCATATTTGGCTTTCAACAATACTCTGTTTTAGAAACATAGCTTGAAAAGTAGACAAACCATAATAAGGAACTCACACAAATACATCAATACTTACAGAAAAATGTTAGGGAAAAAATGTAAAAATATAGCATTACTTTTACCCCCCCATCTTGAATGGAAGACTACAAATGCCAGAATGCAATTCAGCAAAAAATTACCTATGTGTTTTTAAAATGTCTTTTCAAGACTTAAAGGGCCCGATTCATGGAATTTGTTGCACGGTTTAAAAGTGGCTTTGCACTGCTGACAAGTGGCTTTGCACTGCAGACACAAACCCTGATTCGTGGAACTGAGCAAAGTATATTTGTGCAGTGCAAAGTCAGTGCATAGTCATTTTTGCAGTACAAAATTACTTTACACTGCAAAAATATACTTTGCTCAGTTCCATGAATAAGGGTTTGTGTCAGCAGTGCAAAGTCACTTTTAACCGTGCAGTACATTCCATGAATGGGGCCCAAAGTGCCTATCCGGTCAAAATTGCCTGTCCCTAAATATTTCAAAATTGTTAGCTTCAAAGAGTTATTTTGTTCTCAGGTTACAGTCTTCAGAAAACTCACTCATGCATTAGTTGGGTAAGTAAAGCTTTTATTTTCTAGCGTGTATCTAATCATGAAAGTAATATATTTAACATCACCAAGTCATTTGTTTTTTTTTTGCTCACTCATGACAACATCGCTTGAAAACCATGGACCTCTTCCAATCACAGTCTTTTTTCGCATGAGTGCATTTCCTGGTATCTTCCAATCCCTATCCTCCATGCCTACTGTGTCACGCTCACCTGATTCCTACGGAGGCGCAGGTCTGGCTTCGAGTGCTGATGCTTCTTCAATGGTGAAGCGCAGGACTCTGAAGATGGATAGGAAGGGCCCCTCTACTCTGGCTTTTCTGGCTCGCAGGAATATTCCCCTGTGCGTGAAAAGGGAGTATTACCTACTGACGGAATAATGCTCAAGCCTCCCACTCCCTTCCAACCCTCCACGATACCCTTCCACGATTCCCCGTGAAGTCTCACCTTAGGGTCTGGAAGGATGAGTTCTCCATCCTGCTTCTGATGCAGGGGCGCGTTGAAACCCAGTTACTTCACTGGATTGAGGTTTGATGGGAGTTCAAAATAAGGTTGACTATTCAGGTGAGGCGCTGTAAGAGTTCTGTTGCAAGTTCAAAAGTTCAAGCTTAATAATAATGTTCATTGTCTTATTGCAGCAAGCGCTAACGCTTATGTCTTTTTCCCCTTAGGGGCCGGGGTTCGGAATGCCGGAGATATGGCGCCGACCCGAAGTGAAACGTGCAGTTCCAGTAAATGACAGGTAAGTTCTGGATGAGCGTTCGGGTAATGTCTTTGCATTCGCTCATTCAATGTCTTTGTCTTTTTTCCCCATAGGGGCCGGGGTCCGGAATGCCAGGAAGCGGCAGGACCCGAAATGAAATGGGAATGACCCAACAGGTAAGTCTTAGAAGGAAACTGAGCTTTTCCTATTCCCTTCCTTCTCTCACCTTGTGTTCTTGTCTTTTTCTCTCTAGGCTCTGGGAAGTGGCTGCGGATCCGGATGATCGCTGCTGAAGATGGAGGTGCCCAGGAAAGGTGAGTGAAATGCAGTGCTGCAGCGATCGAAGTGAAATGCTTTTAAAAATGATGTCTTCCCTTTCAGGATCGTCGGTGTGATGTCTCCGTGATGCAGCTTTAGCAGGTAAGGTCTTCTTTCTCTCCAATTCTCTCTTATCTCCCTTTGCAGGTGACCCAGGATGCTGACAGGCGTGGCTGAAGTCCAGATGCAGGAGCTGACACGGTGAGTGTCCAGCTGCGAGGAGCAGAACAACGCGAAGCGTGAGTTGCTGATCGGGCGTGGTTTAAATAGCTTTGGAAGAAGTTCCAGGTATGTATCCTTCCACCTATCAGGTATGTATCCTTCCCCGACCACACCCAGGTGGAAAGCAGTCCCACAGGTAAAGTAGTTCCATTCAGGCCTCAAGAGGGCCTGGATGTAGCAGCATGGTCTGCATCAGGTAAGTGCACATTAAAACACTTGAACACATGTGTAGCTTTATGAGCCTGGCACCTAAGGCGCCAGGACAGGGGTCCAACATGAGCCTGGCGCCTAAGGCGCCAGGACTGTGTCCAAAGGGCCCCAGCTTGGGCCCGCTGGCACTTCCCTGGGGGGAATGATGCCTGCCTCTGGGGTTGCTGGGTCGGACCTGGCTTCTTGGAGGTAGGCAGCATGACAGTACACCCCCTCAAGGCCCCTCCCAAGGTTGTTCCCTCCGGGGGTTTTGGCTTGTTCGGAAATCTCCGGTGGAACCTTTGTATTAATCGAGGTGCGTGAACATGGTTACTAGGCTCCCACGATCTCTCCTGAGGTCCATATCCCTTCCAGTCAACAAGATAGAAGAGTTTTGACTTTAACACCTTGGAGTCTAAAATGTCTTTAACTTCGAATTCTAATTCCCCTTCAATTTGAACTGGGTCTGGAGGCTTGGACAGTCGGGTCCCTGGTTGTACTGGCTTCAAAAGTGATGCATGAAAAACTGGATGAATACGCATGTTAGACGGTAAATCCAGTTTAAAGGCCACGGGATTGATTATAGACTTGATGGGATAAGGTCCTATGAATCTGGGATTGAAGGTTTGCGGGCCCTTGAGGGGTAAATATTTCGTTGCTAGCCATACCTGGTCTCCTACTTGGTAAGGAGGAGTTTTACTTCGGTGCAAATCAGCGTTTTCTTTATACTTTTTCTTGGCTTGCTGTAAATGAGTTGCAGCTTCTTTGAAGGCTCGGGTTATTGTGGAATGCAGATGATTTACTGCGGGCATTTCCAGGGTCAGAGGTGGATCTAGGTCAGAGGTCCGAGGATGGTGACAATACAAAGTATAAAAAGGAGTTTGTCCGGTTCCAGAATGCACTGAATTGTTGTATGCATATTCTGCGATCCAAAGGATGTCTTTCCAATTTAACTCGGATTGGTGTAACATGCACCGAAGATATTGCTCGAGAGTCTGATTGGTTCTCTCGGTTTGTCCGTCGGTCTGAGGGTGGTGGCTGGTGGATAACCGCACATCTATTTGTGCTAGTTGCCAACACTTCTTCCAAAAATGGGAGATAAATTGACTTCCACGATCCGAGACTAATATGGAAGGGAAACCATGTATGCGAACTATATTCTCCAGAAATTCCTTGGCCAAGGTGGAAGCTGAAGGCAAACCTTTTAAAGGGATAAAGTGGGCCATTTTGGAGAATAGATCCACAATTACAAGGATAGTGTTGTAACCAGCACAAGGAGGCAGGCCAGTTATAAAGCCCATTGACAAGGTGTGCCATGGTGCCAGTGGAATATCCAAGGGTTGAAGTAGGCTGGCTGGCCTTTTCTTTTGACCCTTGTTTTGGGCGCAAATTCCGCAAGACAATACAAAAGACTTTATGTCTTTTCTCCAAGAAGGCCACCAGAAGTGGCGTTTGATTTTTTCCTCTGTTTTAGCGATACCAGGGTGTCCTACCATTAATGATTCATGATGATGGGCAATAACAAGTTCTTGCAATTCTTTACTTGGCAGAAACAACCGCTCCTGGAAGTAGGGTAAATCATCCTTAACGGTGTAATGAGGACCCTTTTAACTCCATTCCAGTAAGGCTGAAGAGTCTAGAAGTTGTTTTACTTGCGTTTGGATGTCCTCAATAGTTTGCAACGAAGTTAGGCCTAAGATTCTTTGTTCAGGTATGATTGGCACAGGTTCTAAACTCGAATTGGGTTCTTCCATGCCAATCTGGGATAAGGCGTCCGCTTTACCATTCTTGCAGCCAGGGCGATAGGTAATTACAAAATCAAATTCTGCAAAGAATAGAGCCCATCGGAGTTGTCGTGAAGATTGAGCTTTGGCCGTCTTTAAATACTGTAAATTTCTGTGGTCCGTAATTACGGTGATGGTGTGTCTTGCCCCGAGAAGGTAGTGACGCCAAGCCTTGAAAGCAGATTTAATAGCCAGTAACTCTTTGTCGGTAATTGCGTAGTTGATTTCAGGAGGAGAAAATGTCCTGGACCAAAAGGCCACAGGGCGTAGTTGGTTAGTTTCTGGGTCTCTTTGCGACAGGACAGCTCCCATGGCCGAACTGGATGCGTCGGTTTCCACAATGTAAGGGAGATCTGGGTGCGGGTGCTTCAATACAGGTGCAGAGGTGAATTTGGTTTTCAGGTCCTGAAAGGCTTGTTCGGCCTCAAGAGTCCATTCAAAGCGTTTGTTTTTCTTTAGGAGAGCTGTGATGGGTTGGACTGTTCGGGAAAATTCTGGGATGAATCTTCGATAGAAATTGGCGAAGCCGAGCATGCTCTGAACTCCCTTCACCGAGCTAGGATATGGCCATTTGAGGATGGCGTCCACCTTTCGCGAGTCCATTCGGACTCCTTGAGGTGTCAGGATGAATCCGAGAAACTCATCTTCTGTGGTATGAAAAACGCATTTTTCGAGCTTTGCAAATAGTCTGTGCTGGCGCAATTTCTCAAGAACTGCCCTAACATGTTTTCTGTGATCGGATTCTGAAGAAGAGTACACCAGGATGTCGTGAATGTAAACAATGACACAGACATCGATAAGTTCCCGAAGAACATCATTCATAAAGTACTGAAAGGCGGCAGGTGCATTGCACAAACCGAAGGGCATCACCTGATATTCGAAGAGCCCAAATTTTGTGCGGAATGCAGTCTTCCATTCGTCGCCTTCTTTTATACGCACCAGGTGATAAGCTCCTCGGAGATCTAACTTGGTGTACACACAAGCGTCTTTCACCTGGTCGATAAGCTCAGGGATCAGGGGCAGAGGATAACGATTCTTAATCGTTATTTGATTTAGGGCGCGATAGTCTATACATGTTCTAAGGTCGCCCTCTTTTTTTGGCACGAAGAACAGAGCTGAGGAGACAGGAGACTTGGACGGGCGAATAAAACCATTGGCTAGGTACTGATCTAAATACTGACGCAAATGCAGGTTCTCAGGTTCCGTAAGAGCATAAATCCTACTACAAGGTAGTTGAGCATTGGGTACCAGATCGATTTGGCAATCATAAGACCGATGGGGAGGTAACGTGTTCGCCTGTTCCTTCTGAAAAACGTCTTGGAATTCTTGGTATTCTGACGGTAGCTGTACAGGGGTGGAAGTTGCTGAGGCTAGACCCATAACTGGATTTCTTGGATAACAAGTTGGTTCACAATCAGGAAAACTTATCTTCTTTGCTCGCCAGTCGATTCTGGGATTATGTGTTTCTAACCAAGGAATTCCAAGAATTACTTGAAATTGTGGGGCCTTGATCACATCAAACACGATTGCTTCCCGATGTGCATCCTGACCCACCAGTGTCATTTCAACAGTGGACTGCGTTACAGGCCCTGAGGCTATTTCGGTTCCATCTACTGTAGTAATGACATCTTGGGTTACTTTTGGGTGGAGAGGGAGCTTAATCCTGGAAGCCAATTCACGCTCTATGTAATTTCCAATAGCTCCACTGTCGATGTACGCTATTATAGCATGCAACTGCCGAGGCTGTTTTGGATCCATGAGCAACATTGGCATGACAAAATGCGAGGTCAAAGAGTTTGTTTTCAAGCTCGGCAAGCGGACCCCTACGCTTGTTGGGCTAGGTCGTTTCCCGAATCAGGTGTCAATAAATCGTTATCAGTGGCTCCAACCACCTCCTTAGGTGGTTTAACCGGACAATTTCGAAGAAAGTGACCGGAAGTCCCGCAATACAGACAAAGTTGCATTTGCCGCCTTCTCTCTCGTTCCTTCTGAGTTAATGGTCCTTTAACACCGCCGATTTGCATAGGTTCGGATACGTCGGTACTCTTGGAGTTAGCGTGGGTTTTGATCGGTACTCGGGTTTCGTACTTGAACCGATCTGCTTTTCTATTTTGAAGTCTGTGATCAAGTTGAACCACCAAGTTTATGTAGTCTGCGCAGACCTGGGGTGGATCTACTATCTGAGCTAGAACATCCTTAAGCTCTCCGCGCAGGCCTCGATGAAACAATGTGATCCTTTTGTTTTCTGGCCATCCAGTTTCCACAACCAGTCTATTAAAGGTGGCAACGTAGGACAGGAGATCCTGATTACCTTGTCGTAAGGATAGCAGTTCGTTATCAAGGGCCTGTCGTTGAGAGTGTCGAGCAAACAATCGTTCCATGCTGGCCTGGAAGCCCTGAAAATCCTGAAGAATGGGATCATCCTGATTTACCAATGGAATAGACCAATCGGCAGCACTGCCACTGAGGTAAGATAGTATAAAGGCTACCTTGGTCTGGTCGTTAGGGAAGGCCACGGGTCTGCATAGAAAGTGTAAACGACATTGGTTCATAAAGACGGCATATTTCTTGGGATCCCCCGCAAAACGTTCAGGCGGGGCCAAAGGCATGTGTCCAGGTAGATTGATTTGTACCGGGTTATTCAAACCCATTGATGTGGAAGTACCTCCGGAATTAGGTAAAGGAGTGTGCCCTGCCAGGGCCTGCAATAACCTTTTGGCCAGATCATCTGTTCTTTCCTTGGATAGGATCAGTTCTCTTTTGAGAGCGTTAGTCTCCTGGCGGGCTGAGTGCACTTCTGCCCGTAATTCCCCTAAAAGCTGGGCCAGCTGATCTGTCTCAGAAGTCTCCATAGCGCCCGGGTGGGAAATTGTGGGTAGGCTTCGCGTTCTGTCACGCTCACCTGATTCCCACGGAGGCGCAGGTCTGGCTTCGAGTCCTGATGCTTCTTCAATGGTGAAGCGCAGGACTCTGAAGATGGACAGGAAGGGCCCCTCTACTCTGGCTTTTCTGGCTCGCAGGAATATTCCCCTGTGCGTGAAAAGGGAGTATTACCTACTGACGGAATAATGCTCAAGCCTCCCACTCCCTTCCAACCCTCCACGATACCCTTCCACGATTCCCCGTGAAGTCTCACCTTAGGGTCTGGAAGGATGAGTTCTCCATCCTGCTTCTGATGCAGGGGCGCGTTGAAACCCAGTTACTTCACTGGATTGAGGTTTGATGGGAGTTCAAATAAGCTTGACTATTCAGGTAAGGCGCTGTAAGAGTTCTGTAGCAAGTTCAAAAGTTCAAGCTAAATAATAATGTTCATTGTTTTATTGCAGCAAGCGCTAACGCTTATGTCTTTTTCCCCTTAGGGGCCGGGGTTCGGAATGCCGGAGATATGGCGCCGACCCGAAGTGAAACGTGCAGTTCCAGTAAATGACAGGTAAGTTCTGGATGAGCGTTCGGGTAATGTCTTTGCATTCGCTCATTCAATGTCTTTGTCTTTTTTCCCCATAGGGGCCGGGGTCCGGAATGCCAGGAAGCGGCAGGACCCGAAATGAAATGGGAATGACCCAACAGGTAAGTCTTAGAAGGAAACTGAGCTTTTCCTATTCCCTTCCTTCTCTCACCTTGTATTCTTGTCTTTTTCTCTCTAGGCTCTGGGAAGTGGCTGCGGATCCGGATGATCGCTGCTGAAGATGGAGGTGCCCAGGAAAGGTGAGTGAAATGCAGTGCTGCAGCGATCGAAGCGAAATGCTTTTAAAAATGATGTCTTCCCTTTCAGGATCGTCGGTGTGATGTCTCTGTGATGCAGCTTTAGCAGGTAAGGTCTTCTTTCTCTCCAATTCTCTCTTATCTCCCTTTGCAGGTGACCCAGGATGCTGACAGGCGTGGCTGAAGTCCAGATGCAGGAGCTGACACAGTGAGCGTCCAGCTGCGAGGAGCAGAACAACGCGAAGCGTGAGTTGCTGATCGGGCGTGGTTTAAATAGCTTTGGAAGAAGTTCCCGGTATGTATCCATCCACCGATCTGGTATGTATCCTTCCCGACCACACCCAGGTGGAAAGTAGTCCCACAGGTAAAGTAGTTCCATTCAGGCCTCAAGAGGGCCTGGATGTAGCAGCATGGTCTGCATCAGGTAAGTGCACATTAAAACACTTGAACACATGTGTAGCTTTATGAGCCTGGCGCCTAAGGCGCCAGGACAGGGGTCCAACATGAGCCTGGCACCTAAGGCGCCAGGACTGTGTCCAAAGGGCCCCAGCTTGGGCCCGCTGGCACTTCCCTGGGGGGAATGATGCCTGCCTCTGGGGTTGCTGGGTCGGACCTGGCTCCTTGGAGGTAGGCATCATGACATACTGTTGTACTGTACCTACCTCATTGCTTCCATTCCTTCTCATGTACTCATGCTGGAGTATGTGTACATTTTGTGAGGCTGCTAATCTGAGCCCTGTGTCTATGATAGGGAACGTGTAGCTTTTTTCATACGGCTACTTAATCTGTGTCCTGCCTCTATCCCTCAGCCTGTATTTCTTTCTCCTAGCTGCTATTCTTAACACGTGCCCTGTACCTAGGCTAGAAGGCACGTGCCATCATCATGGACTGGTGATGTTGCCCTTAACAGTCCGGCCTTGGGGGGTTGGGGGTGGGCAACCGCCCGTGGCACCACGCCCCCCCCAGGGCACCATTAGCCACCACCAGGCCAGCCTGGGGGAATCTTTCAAGGGCTCCCCCGAGCTGGCGTTGGGGGAGAAGGCGCAGTAGGCGGCCTTTTGCTATTAAATGCGCCCGCCGGTGCGGGCGCATTTAATAACAATGGGGTGCTGTTGTCAGCACCCTTTTGTTATTAAATGCACCCCACCGCAGCGCGCATTTAATGACAAAAGGGCACCATTAGCCCCCCACCACGCAAGGTCGGGGGAGTCTTTTAAGGGCTCTCCGAGCTGGCGTAGTGGCAGAAGGCACGGCAGGTGCCCCTTTGTTATTAAATGCACCCCGGGGCGGTGTAGTGCATTTAATAACAAAAGGGTGCTAATGTGCCCTATTCACATCATTACCTCCTGGTAAAAAAAAAAAGTGCCACATCCTGGCCCAACCCCCCTCCGCCCAGCCCCCGTTGACCAGGGGTGCTTAGGTAGGGGTGGCGCCAATTCACGCAGGGCGCTGCTGCCCCTGAGGCCGGTCCTGCACTTGACTTGTGCTTGTTTATTATTCTGATTCTTGCATGGAAGAATAAAGGAAAGGGGCCATTGGAGGAGCTCGCCATGCTTATTTCGATCACTGCCAGGACAACATATCAAGCTATGGGTTGTGATGGCGATGAAGGAGGTGGGGCGTGCAGAGACTATTGGAGCCGTTCATTGATTTGGTTAAGGTTAGGGCCCCAAAAGCCTGGCCGCAGATGCCCTTAGGGTGGCCCTGTGGGCCCCTAACCACTTTGAGCGCAGATTACATTCAAATGGGTAAGAATCCGATATCGCTTTTTGTAAATCCATGCCAAGTTTTCTCATTCTTCCCATTCACCGTGCGCCACGAGGCCCGTCATTGCACGCTAGATCATCATGACATCTCCCTGCTGTGTGCCTTGTCCTAGTTACAAACCCAACGATGCAGAATTTGATTTCAGCGACATGGTAAACATGTGCATTGTCAGCTAGAGTCCTTTATTTCAAATCTCCTTGGATGTGTCGAGGGCCCTGGCTCCCTCTTAATTAAGCCCGTCGCATCTGATGCGCAGGCAGGCAGGCCTGCTAGGAGTGCGTCGTGATCGTGAACGCTCGTGGTGTAACAGCAGTAGCTGTCCCCCGAGAGCTAAGATGATGGTTTCCCCGAGTTACCGCAATTTGTCGGATAAGGAAGGAACGGAGACGCCTTGAGTTGGTTTGTGAAAGCACGTGTTCGGGGAGTTGCAGAGAAAACCCAGGCGCTCGGTAAACTGCGCTTTTTGAGAAGGTGATACGGTTAGTGATGAGTAAAATAAAGAAAGCGCCCACCGGGAGGCCAGCAACTGAGGCAGTATGAACAGGGCCGGCCCTACGATTGGCGGGCCCTGGGCGGCAAAAGATTGTGGGCCCGTCTAATTTGTATAAATGGTGAAATCACATAATTAGTGTTTAGTATGCAAAGGCATAATGGGAACTTAAAATAGAAACCTGTTGCCATGCGTAAGGTACTAGACAAATACAAAGTCATCCACTATATGAATTGTCAATATTAATGTTTACATATGTGTCAATATCAGGAGTCCGTTTTTTTTTTTTGAAGTGGTAAACAGCTGATTACCATGTACAAACTTTGGCAGATAAAGCATAGTGTGATAACTAGATTTGGCCAGGAGCACTCACTTTGGTTAAGTGATGAAGCCTGGAAAAGGCTGTCTGCAATTCAGGTGCTTGAACACATCTCTCCCCAGATGTCATTAGTAGAAATACTGTCTTCAAAAGGTCGTTTTGAAACTTTGGTTTGAGAACACTATCATGGAATATTTGCCTGGTTCAAAGTGACTTATACAGTCTGGGCAAAGTCATTTTGAACTGCAAAAATGACTATGCGCTGACTTTTCCCAGACTTTCCACTGCAAAAATACACTTTGCATTTTTCCATGAATCAGGGTTTGTGTCGGCAGTGCAAAGTCACTCTTCAGCAGTGCAAATTCACTTTGAACTGGGCAAATATTCCATGAATCAGGCCCTATCTGTAGAGGGCATTGCAAAAATATCAAAAATGTGGTTATTGTGTTTTGCTAACTGAAACTGTTTTCAGAATGTTCATAATTGTTTTTATTTGTGTGTGTATATTTGGGCAATACTATCACCTAGATGCCTATGGGCTTAGTGCGCTTTACAAATGTAAAAATAAATACAAAATAAATAAATATTGTACAAATTAGCAATATGCTTTTATTTCAGAAGCTAAAGATAGGGATTCTTTTGATTGTAAAAAAAAAAGGGGGCTAATAATAACTAGGTTTATCAAGTGCTGCTCACGACAAAATGATGAGGGAGTCTCATTAATGTGCCCCCGAGCCTTCATTGTAGGGTGTGAGCAGGCCAAACCTGTTCGTCGGTGTAGAATAGCAGGGGATCCAATAGCAGAAAGTTGAGCAGGGTAGGAGACTGTTACTGAGATTTTATGTTTAGACCTTACTGTAAATCATGTCTTCTTTCCTATTCTCGGCCAACATGCGCTGTAAAATGTGGTGTTTTTACATGGGAATGAGTACGGCTCCGGCACTTCACTCACTGTTTGCCCCATACCGAAAATCAAAAGCTGGACCCAAGAATATACACACAGTAAGTCAACATGTCTTAAAGTAAAAGATCCAAATGTGGTTCAATTGGCTTTTCCCCTTAGAAGAAAGAGCACAAGACAAAAGAGCATTGGCCTTTCAAAAAAAGTAGTCAACAACAGAAAAATAACCTGGGAGAGAGAGGACATTTTCTAATAAATGTGCTGGCAAAGTATAAAAGGTGCTCACCTTTTAAACCCAGCAATATGTAGTGAAATATTCCCTGGGAAACCAAATCCCAATATGAACAGGTCCTTTGATGATAATGTTATGTGTCTGCACTGTGGAAAGATGCAACCTGGGTGAAATCCTCTAGCCAAATGCTTGCGCAAGCTTACTGACCTCAAAAACACCCAAGGAGGTTATGACCGCCCTCTGAAAAAAAGTTACACTGTCCAAACACATGTATCCTTTACTTGTGCCATGAAAAGCAGAACATGGCCACAACCAGGGAAAATAATCTTTACAGACTACAAGATTGCAGCCTCGTTTGCCACATCCTTGGCAAATATTCAGGACTCACTTGCCCTCTCATCATTTCCCCTCCTCAACCCCACTTCTGGCTTTCAACAATACTCTGCTGTATGAAGATGAATAGAAAAAAACACACACCATATTAAGCTAACCACTCAAATATAAACATCCTGACAGAAATATGTTATGAAAAAAGTGTACAATTGTGGCATTATGCAAATACTAGAATGCAATTCATAAAAAGGCACAAACCATGGCCTTCGTATTTAAGAAGTATAACATGTAATGTGTGAAAAGGTTAGCTGTGTGTGTTTCCATGGTTGACCAATGCAGGGTTCATATATGATGTGATGAAAATATCACACTATTCCAAAATATAAACGCTTTTTTGTGTGTTAAATACGAACATCTGAAAATAATGTAACTAATTTAAAACTCTTTTGTGTGATATATTGTAATTGAGGAGACCATAGATTTAGGCAGCTAACTGGTGCTTTCAAAATGAAAATGTCTATTTGCCTTTCTTAACACAGAAACGTTACAAACATCTCCTCCAAAACAATGGCTTATTAAATGGGCTATCACTTGCAAATAGCCACCACTTTAAATGCTCTCCTTAAGGAAAGAAAGTGATAGGTAGTAATTAAGGGGCCTGCTGTGTCTGAATGGCTGCTGGGAGTGGGTGTTTATATTTAGTGAGCTATAGGAGGTTGGGAGGCAACACTGTGGCCTCACGCAGGCTTAGTTCATGGAAGCCGCACCCCCTCCTTTAAACAATATTCTTGGTATAGTTGAGGCCGGCACTGGTGCCTGCGGACCCCCTCTTACGTAAAAATAAAAGAGGTGATGGCTGGAAGATTTGGAATTAATCTTATCCTCTCTCATTGCTCTGAGCAACCCTCCAGACCTTCGTTCTGCGCAGACCAAGCCATTACAAAATGGGAAAGACCAAATGCAAACCAGGCTTGGTCCCACCCCAAAAGGGGCAGTCCAGCCCGAACTGTGTAGTCACACACTTTCTGCACAGGACCACAAGCATCCCCAAACATGTTTTGGACTAGTTGGTCCCCATCAGTGAGGAGTAGCTTGTGTCTCAAGGCCCAGCATGCACGGGACCCACGTCTGGGCATACCCATCCAACTCGGAGTGACTTGCGCAAAAACAAAAGTGGTGATGGCTGAAAGGTTTGGATTTAATCCTAAACCGCTGGCATTGCTCTGGGCAACTATCCAGGCCATCGTTCTTTGCCGGCCATGTTATTACAAATGAGGAAATACCATATACAAATCAGGCTTGGTCCCAACCCAAAAGGGGCAGTCCAGCCCAAACTGCCTGGTCACATCCCTTCTGCACAAGACCACAAACATCCCCAAACATGTTTCGGCCTAGTTGGGCCTCATCTGTGGGTGTAGCTTGGGTTGATAGGCCCAGCAGGCACGGGGCCCGCGTCTGGGCATACCCGTCCCACTCGGGGTGACTTACGCAAAAACAAAAGAGGTGATGGCTGGAAGGTTTGGATTTAATCCTAAACCACTGTCATTGCTCTGGACATCCCTCCAGACAATCTTTCTACACCTGCCAAGCAATTACAAAATGGGAAAGACCATAAGCAAATCAGGTTTGCTCCCACCCCAAAAGGGGCAGTCCAGCCCAAACTGCTTGGTCATATCCCTTCTGCACAAGACCACAAGCATCCACAAACATGTTCCGGCCTAGTTGGGCCTCATCACCTTCTGACAGTGGGGCTGTGGGCCACTGCACAGTCCACCCATTCATCGGGTCGACTCCGAGAAATACACTTCTGAGCAGCGAAAAGGGTTGTGCTGTGGTGACACCACTACAGAGGAGAGAACAAAGGTTTTATGTGATAGTTCTGCATTTTGTTATGTTATGTTGAGTTATACCGCGCACTGATACCGCCCAAGAAAAATAAATAATATTTCAGCTGTTTTTGTGTGGCCCTTAAACTGCTGAAATAGCCTATTCTGGCCCTCCTCGTCACCCCCTCACCCACCCGCCCTTAGAAGGCCATCCCGTCCCCATCCCCAGACTCTCCTGCTGGTTTTCCATTAAATATGGGGGCAGTTAAAGCCCCCGCCAAATCCCCCATTTCCTCACCCAACACCCCTTTCCCAGCCCAATACAAACTCACACACACACATACGTACTCAAACAACAGATTAAACATACTTAACTCACTCGGCGTGCCTTCCCTCCCCTGCCCACGCTGGTCAGCCTCTGCATGCAGTTGTGTGCGGCAGGGGCATGACAGTTGGATTTAGAAAGACCCAGGGTTGTTGCTAGGTCTGGAAAAGACCCGGGGCTAGGCTGATGTCGGAACTGTCAGGACTGGGGGCTAGCCAGCCTTTTGGCTGTAGCTTCTGATATTCTATCCGGGGCTATAACCAAAAGACCAGGGGCTAATAGCCCCTTTAGCTACCCCCCCCAGCAACTCCTCTGAAAAGACCTGTCTGTGCAGTCACACAGCAGTCTTTCTAAATCAGTCTTTTTTCCGTTTATTTGAACAATACATTTTCAATTGTTACCGAGAACAAGCAAAGCAGTAGAATACTGCTAGTGAGGAGGGAGAAAAAGGAGCAGTGTAAAACCACTACTAAGGAGGGGGGAGAAGTGAAGTGTCACACCAAATTCTGAGGAGGTGAGTGGGGAGTGAAGTTTAACACCACTCCTTAGGAGAGGGGAAATGTGAAGTGTGACACCTCTGCTCAGACAGGAAGATATGAAGTGTGGCTGTGGTAACACTGCTGAGTAGGGAGGAATACATGAAGTGGGTCACCTCTTAGGAGAAAGGAGGAATATGTGAAGTGTGACACCACTGCTGAGGAGGGAGGAAGATGTGAACTGTGTCACCACTGATGAGGTTGGAAAAAGTTGTGAAGTGTGATGCAACTTCTGAGAATTGTGGAAGATGTGACATGTGGCACCACAGCTGCGGAGGGAGCTAGATGTGAATTGTGACACCCTGCTTAGGAGGAGGAAGATGTGAATTATGGCACCAGTGATACAGAAAGAGGAATATGTGAAGTGTGACACCACTTTGGAGTATGGGGGCATGAAGTCTGACACTATTGCTGTGGAGGGGGGTGATGTGAAGTGTGGCACTGCTGCTGAGGACAGAGGAGGATGTGAAGTGTGGTACCATTGCTGAGTAAAAAGGAAGATGATATATGCAAAGTATAAAACAAATGCTGAGTAGGGAAGAAGGTGTGAAGTGTGGCACCACTGCTGAGGATGGTGTAAGATGTGAGTTGGGGCACCAGTGACGAGAAAGGAGAAAGCTGTGAAGTGTAACACCATTTATGAGGAGGGAGGAAGAGGCATACGTGCCAACATTATCCATTTCATTTAGGAGATGCTAGTCCAGTTGTGGTATTAACTTTGCATTCTGGGACTTGTAGTCCTGGATTCATTTCCCAAATGAAATTGATTAAAATTGGCATGCATGAAGAGGCATTGTTTGTCAAAAATACAGAGGAACACATTTTGAGCAGTGTGACACCACTACTGACAGGGAAGGAAGATGTGAAGTGTGAAACCACTACTGCAGAATGTTGGGGTAGTCAGGAAAGGTCCCGAGGAGGAAGGGGGGTTTATGTTGTGTGTGCCATATTGATGACTGGGGGTCGCAGCGAACTGAGCACAATGTTGCACCTTCATGTGTATCCAGTGTAGTTAATTATGGATGCAATATGTTACTGTAGTGTTACTTTTTGTTGTTTAAAACTGATATATATAAGCTTACACGGGCGCAGAAAGATAAACTGTTAAATCCACCAAATGAAACATAAACACAATTCACACATGGAGTGCTCTGAAGTACGTGGAAACTGAGAGATAGGGAAGGTTGTTACTGCACATGCAAGAAATGGGTCCAGCCCTTCCATCACTGGTGAGGGTTGAATAAACACAAGGAACGCACGAATGGAGCAATAAGAGTTACTGTTTCAACACATAGAGGTGTCCACTGCAATACCAGACTGGGGGACCCCTCCAAATAAACAAGTGGGCTTGCCCTGATAGCAGCTCCTCCTGCCACACAATCCTGCAACCACATGCACATAGATACTGCTAATCAATTTTATGACCAACTTCCATGCTCCCCACTTGCCCTGAAGAAGGCTGCATGTTACCTACACAGGCACCATCACCATGATGGCCGAAACTCAAGTTGGCAGCAGTCAACTTGCCTTGTTTCTACATGATATGATTAGAGTTCCTCTGAGTGCATGGGCATTGTTTTATAATTATAGAGACGTAGGTGTTATACTCATTCACACGCCATGTTTTACAGAGTAAAGGCACAGAATGTTCATGATTAACAGCGCTTGTGGATTTGTACACCAAATGAAAGGAGCTGATTTAATGATTCAGTCTTTAATTACTTTTGCCGTCATCTTTGTTCTTCTCTTAGTCATATGTACTAGTATGAATGCGAGTATGGATGTTTGAATGTTGGTTGTATGCAGTGCCTCTCACAAGACCTATCATAGAACCTGCGAGGAGAGGGAGTGGAATAACCAGAATGCTTGTAACCAATTAATAAACTGCTTTGTCCCCTATGTATGAATGTACACAGGTACTTTGATTATATGTTATGTTTTTATTTCACATTATAACTTATGGAACAAATCTCACATTTGTTGAATTTTAAGCATTGTTCCAAATGTTATTCTAAAGAGTATGTGCTATATTTAATAATTGAAGATAAAAAAGGAGCCCTGCCTTCCTCTGCTGTGGCCCAGCTGTGCAGAATGACTTGATGGAGCACCACATCGGAACGCTTCGGGATCATGTGAGTGTACCTTTAGAGGTAAAGCAAGAGGGAAATAGGGGTAAAAGAGGGTTGTTTCTTTGATTTAAGGGGTTTGGTAAGGGTAGACTTGGAGTGTGTGTGTGTGACAATTGAGGTTGTGGAGATTGGGAAAGTGGATGTTTTTGACAAAGTAATTGAACTGTTCTGTGTTGTAAGTGCCTTATATATATTGTTTACTGTGAAGGCATTATAAAGTAAGACACAGACAACAGACTTAAACATTCAAATAAAAGATATTTATTAATTTAAATGTCAGGATAGTTGAAGACCTAGCTTGGCCTAGGCAAAGGTGGGATTGCCCTACCTGAATGAAACTAAGGAAAGTCTGAGTCAAACCGTTCAACTTGAAGGTTTGTCTGTTCCAAAACCTATGCCCGCCCTCACAACTAAAGCTAAGAAGTGTGTAGAGAAGTCAAATTCAAAGAAAATCGTGTTCAACTCAATGTTCGGAGCCCCTTCAAGCTCACAGCTTTCTCTCAGCTCCCAATACATAAAAAGTTCCATGAAAAATTCTTAAAGTCTAACTTTCATTTTGTTCAAGGTGGTTCAGGACCAATCCTTGGGGTTCCTTTCCCCAAGTTTTAAGTAACACAATCCAAAACCAAAAGGGTCTTGTGACTCTGGTCCCAAGACAATGAGTGAAGTCTTTTATGGCTCAGGATTCCCTTCCCCATGACTTCAATGTCACTTTTTACACTTGCTTCAGTTTTCTCCAAAAGTCTAAGGAGCCGATTCAAGGAATTAATGTGCGCTGAAATTTTCAGCGCAAGCATGCAAAAGCATGCGAAACGCAGTGCCAGTGCGAAAATCGCAGCGAAACCCGTGCGCAGCGATTCATGGAAGTCCGTGCGCGAGGAAATTTCAGGATGTGCGCCAAAATTCTGCGTGGCGCACGCTGGCGCACACATCTCCAAACAGCGTGCGCTAAGCACACAGTGAAATCGCACATAGCGCGGCGCACACAACAAAAGTAGGAGGAACAGGGGCGTGACACGCGGAATGGGGAACAACTCATGAAAATGTGGGCGTCACGGGGAAGTACAGGAGGCAAGGTTTGCAGAACGCCCACATGCATGTTCAAAACACGTATTCATGGAATCGAACGGGGCTAACGTGTGCGCCAAAAAAGACGCACTAATCCGGAAACACGTATGCCAGCAGGAAGCAGGCGTATGTGGACCCGCGCAGCATAAAAGTGCGCACAAAGAACAAACAAGCACAGACGCCAGGATGAATATACCGTTCCTAGCAGCAGTGGTCGTGGGATACCGCAGGAGGAGGAGGATAGTCAGGCCCAGAATTTTTACACCCAGAACCAGCCTTTTTGGGATGCCTGATGACCAGGTATATGGGAGGTACAGGTTTCCACCTCACATAATACTCGACCTGGTCAGTGAATGGGAGGATGACCTCACATCACCCACTCTGTGCTCCCAAGCACTCAGCCCCCTGCAGAAGGTCCTCAATGTACTGCACTTCTTGGCAACTGGATCATTTCAACGGACAACTGCTATAGTGGGGGGGCGTGTCACAGGCCACGCAGTCACGCTGCCTACACCAGGTCTTGGCCATCATGACTGCACACCCATCAGTCCGCAGGCACATATACCTGCCCAGGACACCTGCAGAAAGGCAAGCTGTCGTCCAGGATTTTTACGGGGTGGCACACTTCCCCAAAGTGCTAGGTGCCATTAACTGCACCCATGTGGCTCTACGTCCCCCCAGGGCATCAGGGCATCAGAGCACATCTACAGAAACCGCAAGCACTGGCATTCCATCAACGTCCAGGTAATATGTGATGCCAAGGGAATCATCACCTCAGTATATGCCAACTATCCAGGGTCCACCCACGACAGTTTTATTTACAGAATGTCAACCCTAAACCGGGACCTAGAAGCTGGGCGGCATGGCGATACATGGCTGCTCGGTGAGTATAAATGCCACAGCACATGCATGCATGTCAGATACTGAGCAATGTCACAACCCCACTAATGATACCCATCACCACCTCCCCAGGGGACAGTGCCTACCCTCTGAGCACCCACATGATGACGCCAATTAGGAACCCCACCACGCCACCCGAGGTAAGATACAACACAGCCCACATTGCAACCCGGGGCATAGTGGAGCGCACATTCGGAGTGCTCAAGTCACGCTTTCGCTCCCTTGACCGTTCTGGCGGGCAGCTGTTATACGCTCCCCCAGTAGTGTGCAGGATCATAGTGGCAGCATGTATCCTGCATAACGTTGCAACACGCCGGGGCCTGCCCATGGACATGGTGGTGCCCCCACATCCCCAACCACAAGCACGCCCGCTGCGCATGGGAGGGGAAAGGGCACGGGGTGAGGCAGCCCGTACACAGCTGATGGATAATTACTTCACCTAAAATCACACCCCTGTGGAGTGCACACAGCCCTGGCACATGCCAGCTGACAATTAATGATGATGACATAAAGGACAGTCAACTGTCACAACCATACCAGCCTGAGATTGGTCACCTGGAAGTGTTACATTGTGTGCCCTACCTACACAAACACCACCAATGCTGTGTCATCAAAAGACACACTTCTATGCTGCAAAAATCATTACCCCCTTGCAAAATACAACATGACAACAGTGCCATGTCACCCAACCCCTCCCCAGCACCGCCACCCAACACACCATGGCATGTCATGCTATGTGAGAGCAAACAAAGCAATCCCCAAAACATCACATGAGTGTCAAAGTACAGTGTCCTCAATGGAAACTGCCCACACACAATATTCTCCCAGTAATGTAGAACTAACAACACACATGACCAAATACTTACCAACAATACAATGCAGCGACACAACCTCATACATAGCATAAACATGACAGTACTAAGTTAAAGTAGTGGTAGTCTTACAACCTGATCATGCCAGCACATCGGCCACTTCCAACTGTACAGTGCTGCTGCCACGCAAATGTCCAAGTGCACTGCTTACAACATGAACTCCATCTCCAAAGTAGACGGCCTTGTGAAAACATGAGGAATTAACCTGCAAATTAGGCGAAAGACATGGATGCACAAGCACATAGCAATACACCATGCAGTGTACAATTCAACAACAATATGCACTAGGAATGTATACACAGTATTGACTACAGACTGCCCACACAGTTCATGGGAGTCCTACGTCACCGTGTAAGTCAATGAACCTGGGCATACCCTTTGCAAGCCCATGGAAACGGGAAGCAGGAGGGGTGTGTGTCTCACGAACCCAAGCATCTAACCCAAACTCAGGACAAGCCTGCATGTGCCCAGCCGGAATACAGTGGATGCCCACGGGAGCCACACAAGACAACAGACTGCAAAAAAAAAAAAAAAATCAAAAATCAAAAATGGCCATGTGGGGGTCAGGGGGGAGGCCACCCAGGAGGTCTGAGGACAGGGTGCACATCAACACCCACCTGTGTGGATGTTGGGGAAAAAAAAAACACCTCCATGGGCTCATGGCCTGCACAGCTATGCCAATGTGGCAGAACTGCTGCTGTCGCTATCATCACCCTCTGCTGCTGCCACAGGAGGTGGTGCTGCCACAGAAGGTGCTGGTGCAATGGGAGGCAGCCCATGCAAAGCCCTGGTATGGTCCTCCATGGCAGCAAGAATGCGGGTGTGGAAGGTCTCGTTTTGGAGGATTACAGTGCGGAGATCCCCATGCAGCACCTGACGTGATGCACGGATCTCCTCCCGAGTTGCCTGCATCTCAGCTGAGAGCGAACGTGTGAGCCGCTCCAGCTGCTGTTCTGTCCTCAAGTTAGTGGAAGCCTCAAGGTCAACACGATACTGCCTGAGGTGATGGAGTTCTACCCTCAGGGCTTCCCTGTGGCCCTGGGACTCTATTGATATCGATTGGCGTAGAGTCTCCAGTGCCGCCCGTCTGTCCCTGTTGGACGCCAACATGTCCTCCCTGTGTGATTCGCAAATGGAGTCTGTTGCCTGCTGTAGTAGCTCCATCTGCCTTTCAAGGGGGACAATGGAAGTGGCCACCCACTCCATTGCTTGAGCCATCATCTCAACTGATGCTGCCTGTTGGGTTGCCATACCGTAAATGGATTGTTCCCATGCGGTATTGCCTGGTGGCGTACGGCCACCGCGTCGGTGGGCACCACACCTGTTTGGGGCAAGGCGATCTGCGCCTTGCTGTGCCGGCACTGCCTGAGGCTGCAGGACTGCATTCCCCCTCTGATCTGCTGGCCCAGGAACAGGATCAGATGTTGTGGAGTGTGACCCTGCATCCGTAACCGCCAAAGGCGGATTTACCAACACTGACATCCCCATAGAGGGTTCTACCCCTGGTACAGGTGGGTTGGACAGAACAGAATCCCTGCCAAAAACACTTACCTGCGACGGCACATAGGTCTCATCATCCGAATCAGCACCTGAATAGAGGTCTGGGGAGGTGCACCCAGAGGCACCCCTCGATAGAATGTTCTGCAGCAAGATTGGGTTCTCACCCCCCACCACACCACGTCCCCCACTGGTGCCCGGTCATGCCTGAGATTGCTCCTGGATCTGCACCATCTCCTCAACCTCAACAGCATCAAGTGTGTCATCCCCTGCAAAAACATGAAAGACAAAAAATGGAAACAGGCATTAGCACCATAGCACACACATTGGCCTGACAAGCTACATAACCAGTACATGATTTACAAGATTTACACATGTCCCACATGACTATAACCCTCCCATGCATGCACTGTCACTGAGTTTGAAGGGGACCCAAAAGGCATACACTGATGACACCTACATGGAAGAGCAACACATTTGCTGTATGCTGGGTAGCACTGCCATCACACATTGGCCTGTGAGTGGCATGTCCAATACACATACATGACACATGCCATCACACAGATGGCATGTACCATAGCCATGGTACATTCCACAAGTACATCCATATGTCAGTGAATGAATACTGTCAGCCATCCATGTGAGATGGACATGATGAGATGAAAAATGCTACATAGTGTGACAAAATAGGCATGTGCCACACACTGCAACACATCCAGTGTACAAAAATACAGTGATTGCAGGCCGATGTACACATCAATGGTTTGTCACTTCAACATGACAGAAAACAACTATCATGTTCCACATTCAAACAGGCCCCACAAATTCCTGTGATCAGGCCAATACTCAATTAGCCTGAATGGTCAAATCATTCATCTAACAAGGTAACACCTGTGGTCCAATGTGGGGTTCATCAATGACAGAAGCATGTCACAAATGTGACAATAGGGCTGAGGAATGCGTAGCCAAAGTGGGAGAATTGAAACAATCAGCCTGAACGAACACTGAAAAATACAAACAATGTTGTTGCAAGATGCCACTTCAAGGGCAACTGCCGTAATGTTGAGCCAAATTACTAATATGGGCAGAAGGGATACTGTCACACCCAAATCCAAGGCCGCTGAATGTTTTGGATGAAGCACATGGGTGACCCATACCACTCAGGCACACACACCCTCACCTGGCACTCAATCAGAACCCGTCACCCAAACAACATACACATGCATTACACACACATGCATGGGCACTCACCGGACAATGCTTCATAATCAGGTAGTCCTCCCACACCTTGGATCTGTTCCTCTGTGACGTATGCCCCAGCAACAGACTCATGTTCAGTGAGTTTGTTGTCCTCTTGTGGAGACCCACCGCCAGTCACCAGAGTAGCGGCATGATTTGAGGCCAGCTTGTTCTTTGCTCTGCGTTTCAGGTCATTCCACCGCGTGTAGCAATCATCAGCTTAGTGCCTCACAAATCCAAGGGCACCTATGTGGTCGGCGATGGTCTGTCAGTGTACCTTATGTTGACCAGGTGTGGTCTTGCACCCTGCAGTCACCAACATTTCGTGGCTATGTGCCGACACATAGCGCACGAGTGCATCAAGTTCCGGATCATTGAAGCAAGGCTTCCTTGAGGTACTGGAATGTGTAGCCGTGTCTGGGGTCTCAGCCTGTCATGCCAAAGCACCCTTCTTCCTCTTCTTTAAAGGTGGAGCAGAGCCAGAGTGGCTTACGCCGCTCTGGTCAGTAGGGGCAGAATCACTGGTGGACTGGGTAGTAGGAGTGTGGGAATACACAATGACCATAGGTCTTGATGCAGGCATTGGTTGCTGGGTAATGTAGGCAGGGGGAACGTCAGTTTGATTGTCTGGGACTGGCACTGTCCTGGCTGGGAGAGTCAGAGCTGGGGCGGATGGAGCCCCTGCAGCCTCCCCACCCTGCATACTTTGGGGCAGCAGATGACATAGCTGCCCCAGATCCACATGGATTGGTGACAACAACTTGCACCGCCACACGTGGCCTAGACTTGCTGACATGGAAGTCAGCCAGGGAGTCATGCTGTGCCACAATGGGCTGGTCCAACAGGGGCTGAGCTTGGATGGTGTCAGCCACGTTTCCCTCAACCATGGGGGGGGCATGGGTGTCCCTGATTGTTCCTCCACACATGGGGGCATAGGCACACCCTGCAAATCCTGGCCACTTCCTCTACCACGCCCACCACGCCCACCGTTTGAGGGTCTGCCACCTTTGCCTCCTTTACCGCTTGGTCGCCTCCCAGCCATGGCACTGATGTTGTTGTGCGTATGGGAGTTGCAGTAAACTATTGTCCTGGGCAATTGGGGGTCAAAGGGGTAGGATACCAGATGGAATGTGCTCTAACAAATCAAAAATAAACATGCGCGCAACCCCTCGTAGACCACGTGCGTGAAAAAAAGAACTTGCACTATGCTGTGGCACCCAGAAACACAAAAATAAGCGTACGGGTAATACACGCAGCCTACAATGACCTCTGAAGGGGAACGTGACCCACGGGGCAAGCAGAGTCGCTAAGTACGTGCGGAACTCACCATCTGCCTGGAAAAAGAACGTGAAAAATACGCGCGTGTGCGCGTTGGCAACACCCCCGCCAAAAAGAAGAATTGTACGCTATCTGAGGAGACAGGACAAAAGGAGAAGTGAACTCTGTTTGAGGAAACAGGCCCAACAAAAAATCAGAAAAGAGCTGTCAGAGGTAACAGGGAGTACGAACTAGAAACGCTGTGAAGTAATCGCGTTTGAACCGACAAGAAGTACAGATTTCACCCACTCGCTCTCCATGAAAAGCACGTACAAGGAAATGGCGTCCTACACGCAGCTTTTAAACCGGCCCACACATCCACGTCAGAGACGCGTGTACGCGGGTGCTTTCATCCAATTACACACGATGACACTCGGACGTGCAGTTTTTCCACGTGTGCTCTATCATCACGTGCTATGAGGGAAACGCCCGTGCGCGTAATGTAACTTACGCGCCTACACGCTAAGGGCCTTTGGTCCAACGGAATCGCATGCGTGCGCTGACGCGCTTACGTGCTAAAGCCCTTTCCTCTAATTACACGCTGACGTGCAAGATTTTCACGTGCCGAATCACTCCGTATCAAGCTGGCCACGCAAAAACACACAACAAGACCACGCTCCTGCCCTGAAGGCCATTTTCCTGTCCCCCAGAACCCTGAGCACACTCCCACCTGCCATCTGCTGCTGCCTGACTGCCTGCTGCCCACGTGCCCTGCTATGTGGTGCCTGCACATCAGTCATCTGCAGGGGTCCAGTTGCTGTGTCCACCCCTGCTGGAACTGAAGACTCCCGACTGGGATACAATCACTCCACAGCCCAGCCCCAGGACCCAGTTGCCCACCCACGCCTGCCTCGGGGGTCACCATGTCAGGGCAAACACCAACTGAGACCACTGGCGACCCCCAGCCAGAGGGGCAGAGGGCCACTAGCTTCAGTCAGAAAGAAGTTGGTGTCCTGGTGGAGCATGTCCTGGGGCAGTATGCCCTCTTCGGAACGTCACGCGCCAACAAGGAAGGACGGGATAGGATCTGGGACGACTTTGTGGTTGCCATCAACGCGTAGGGGGTGGCAACCCGCAACATCAAGCAAGTCAAGAAGCGCTGGGAGGACTTGAGGTCCAGGACCCTCAACAAGGCCCGGCGCCTCGTGGAGGGGGGCCGGGGCAGCATGAGTACCATCCAGATGAGGGTCCTGGAACACGTAGGCCCAGCGCTCCACGCCCAGATCCTTCGGAGGCAGACCCGTCCGGAGTTGAGCGGTAAGTGGCCAAGCATTGCTGTGTGAGACAGGGCATGTTGCAGGGTGCTGGTTGTCTGATACTTGTCTGTATGTGTGACATAGGCCATGTACGTATGTGTGTGTGCAGGGACATCATGGTCATGCATGTGAGACCAGTAATGTGTGAACCACATGGTTGGTGCATGTGTTACAATGCAACATGCAGAGCAGCATGGGGAATGCACACATTAATGCATGCCTGCCTCTGTTATTGGACATGGATGGGGTGTGAGAGATGGGTGCTGCTGTCATGGACATGTATGGTGTCCATGTCTGTGTGTCTGACTTGCGTGTCTGTTACTTGTGAATGCCATGGATGCATGACACATGTCTGTGACAATGTTCAGATTCACTGATGCAACCTATTCATCCTTGTATCCACTGTGTCTGGGGTGTACGAGGCCAGATGGATGAAACTACGGTGAAGTGTGTGCATGTGATAGGCATGACCCATGATGCATGTGAGTTTCAAACCAGCATTGTATGTTTCAAGAGTCCCTTGGACATGTATGCTAATGTTCATAGCATGCGCCATGCCTGTTAATGCATGTGTTTTGCCTGCACTGACCCATGTGTTGTGGAGGGACTTGATGGAAGTGATGTTTGAAAGTGCTACTCATCTGCTATTGCTTCCTGTCTAGGGGACCATTGTACAGTACCCTGATGCTTGTGTTCTATGTCTCCCTCTACACAGCGGCAAGTGATGAAGAGGGCGGAGACGGCGCTGTGGAGCAAAGCGGTGGGGATGCCCCCACCGGCCGGCGACGCAAGGCCCAGTCACCCTCCCAGAATTTACCATCATCCGGGAGTGAGGGGACTGGTGCTGCATCTGCCACTACGGCTGCAGCGGAAGGGGTGGGTGAGCCCCCACACGGGCTTGCAACTGCGGAAGACGGTGTGGAGCCATCCAGGTTGGTGGTTTCCACAGAGGAGGAGGAGGCCGCTACTTAGCCGCACATGGGGCCTGGTGGGGGTGGTACCACTGGTGCAAGTGGTGCAGTCCAGGGCCAGGGGCAGGAGGCAGCACAGGTCACCACGGAGAGGCCTGTGCATGTCACTGTCCCTGACCCTGTGACTGCACCACCATGCACCAGCAGGGATGCCCCATCCCAGGCCCGTCCGCAGGTAGGGGGGATGTCCATGTCATCTGACACTCCTCTACCTGCGGACGAGAGGACCCCTGGCCGTATGGAGAAGGTCCTGATTGGTGTCGCGTTGCGCACGCGTGACATTCGTGATGACGTGCATGCTTCCCGGGGGGAGCACGCACGTCATCACGAAGAGCAGCGTGCCAACGTGGCCCAGTTGGGAGTGTACATGGTCGGGGGTTTTGTACATGTGTCGGCCACTCTGGCGGCCCTCTCTTCCTTTGTGGAGACTATGCGCCATTCGTTCTCCATGCCGTCTTCCGGCCCAGATGCCACCAGGACCCCCTGTGGACCTGCCCTGACCAACGCAGCCAGCTCGGTGGGGATCCCATCCCTGCCACAGTCGGGAGTCGGAGGTCCAGCAGGGGTGGACACCACAGCAACTGGACCCCAGCAGATGGAGGATGTGCCGGCATCATCGAGCAGGGCACGTGCACAACGGCGTCAGTGGATTCCATCAGCCTGGATGCTGTTGGGCTGGCAGAGGCAGTTGCGTCGGAGGCAGCGGCAGGCTCAACCTGGGAGGCATCATGGCTCGGCGCCATCTACACCAGAGGGGCAGGCATCGCCGGAGGGCAGGAGGACCCTGGAATGGGAGTGTCTTCCATGTGGCAGCGGTTGGGCCAGCAGATAGGTGCGGAGCGGCAGAGGGCGGAGGAGGCACGGCTCACAATGGTCAGGGCGGAGAACTCCATGCGCAGGGCGCTGAGGCAGGCTGAGTGCCTCGAGGGAATTCACAGGGAGTTGGAGGTGGACATGGCGTTATCCCTGCGAGACCTCGGGGCCAGAGAACAGGCCGGCCTCCAAGACATTGAACAGGAGTTCGATGATGCCCTGGCCCATGACATCAACAAGTGAGCCGTTGGACTTGCCCGCCGCCATTGTATATAGTTCATTAGTGTTAAGTTTCATTTCTTTTTCTTTCATTTGGGGCGCATGGACTATGCCCCACATTTTTGTATATAGTTAGTAATTAGGTAGGTTTCATTGTAGGTTTCATTTATGTCGTTGTGCTCATGGACCCTGGATTTGCTATTTGTCCATAGTTTTACAGTGGATTTTTCTCCTTCATCTTTATTTTTCTTCACCATGGAGCAATGGATATTGCGCTTTTCTTTGCCTTTGGATTTGCTTTGTTGGACGGTGACTTTGGACACATTTTCATTTGGATTAATTTGGATTCTCATTTTTTTTATTCATCATTTTTTGGGACATGCTGCATTTTGATTATTATTGGCATGTTTTTATTTAATTCCCTTCATTTTGACTTGAATACATTTTTGTTTCTTACTTCAATGTGTGGTCTTCTCTCATTGGTTTCATGCATGTAACAATGTGGGTTTTCTCTGTCATGTGTTGCCATTGTGTGGGTCTGACAGACTTGTACTCATGCGCATACTGCTTATTTATGATCTATCATGTAATGATGATTTCAATTTGGAGTGGATGTAAAGCTTGGTTGGGTGTTTGGACTGGGGTGCTGTGGGGTGGGATTTGTGTGGCCATAAGAGCCAGGGATCTAGATTGTGATGACGTGTTGGCTGGGGGACATGTGTCGGGGCCTGCTGGCAGGTGCCTGTCAATGAGGGGGGGTGGGGGTGCAGAGGGTCATGAGTGGGACATGAGTGGGGGCCTGCTGGCAGGTGCCCTGCACTGCTGGGTGTGGGGGTTCAGGGGGTCATGAGTGGGGGCCTGCTGGCAGGTGCCCTGCACTGCTGGGGGGTGGGGGTGCAGGGGGTCATGAGTGGGACATGAGTGGGGGCCTGCTGGCAGGTGCCCTGCACTGCTGTGGGGTGCGGGTGCAGGGGAACATGTGTGGGACATGAGTGGGGGCCTGCTGGCAGGTGCCCCTGATTGCTGGGGGGTGGGGTGCAGGGGGACATGTGTGGGACATAGGGGGGGGCCTGCTGGCAGGTGCCCCTGACTGCTGGGGGGTGGGGGTGCAGGGAGACATGTGTGGGGGCCTGCTGGCAGGTGCCCCTTACTGCTGGGGGTGGGGGTGCAGGGGGACATGTGTGGGGGCCTGCTGGCAGGTGCCCCTGACTGCTGGGGGTGGGGGTACAGGGGGTCATGAGTGGGGGCCTGCTGGCAGGTGCCCTGCACTGCTGGGGGGTGGGGGTGCAGGGGGTCATGAGTGGGACATGAGTGGGGGCCTGCTGGCAGGTGCCCTGCACTGCTGTGGGGTGCGGGTGCAGGGGGACATGTGTGGGACATGAGTGGGGGCCTGCTGGCAGGTGCCCCTGACTGCTGGGGGGTGGGGGTGCAGGGGGACATGTGTGGGACATGAGTGGGGGCCTGCTGGCAGGTGCCCCTGACTGCTGAGGGGTGGGGGTACAGGGGGACATGTGTGGGGGCCTACTGTCAGGTGCCCCTGACTGTTGGGGGGTGGGGGTGCAGGGGGACATGTGTGGGGGCCTACTGTCAGATGCCCCTGACTGCTGGGGGGTGGGGGTGCAGGGGGACATGTGTGGGACATGAGTGGGGGCCTGCTGGCAGGTGCCCCTGACTGCTGGGGGGGTTCTGGGGGACATGTGTGGGGCCCTGCTGGCAGGTCCCCCTGACTGCGGGGGGGGTGGGGGTGCTGGGGGACATGTGTGGGGGCCTGCTGGCAGGTGCCCTGCACTGCTGGGGGGTGGGGGTGCTGGGGGACATGTGTGGGGGCCTGCTGGCAGGTGCCCCTGACTGCTGGGGGGTGGGGGTGCAGGGGACTTGTGTGGGGGCCTGCTGGCAGGTGCCCCTGCACTCCTGGGGGGTGGAGGTGCAGGGGGACATGTGTGAGACATGAGTGGGGGCCTGCTGGCAGGTGCCCCTGACTGCTGGGGGGTGGGGGTGCAGGGAGACATGAGTGGGGGCCTGCTGGCAGGTACCCCTCACTGCTGGGGTGTGGGGGTGTTGGGAGACATGAGTTGGTGATCATATTGCAACCTGACATGTGGCTTGGCTGGGAGGCATGCCCATTGTGGATGGGCTGCCTGCGGGACATGACCAGGGGTGCAGGGTAGTCCCATGTGGTGTGGGCTGCCTGCAGGGGCCGTGGAGGGGGTAGAGGGGAGACCTGGGAGGACCCACACTGCCAATTCATGTGTAGGACTCCCCGCGCACCCCCGAAATACGCGTTCCCCGCTCTGACAGCAAAATCGCGTGTGAAACTTCATGCGCAGCCCAGTAATACACGTACCCTACTCCAATCGCGTGTGAAACTTTCCGCGCACCCCTGAAATACACGTACCCAGCCCAATCGCATGTGAAACCTCCCGCGCACCCCCGAAATACACGTACCCAGGCCAATCACGTGTGAAACTTCCCGCGCACCCCTTTAATACACGTACCCAGGCCAATCGCGTGTGACACTTCCCGCGCACCCCTGAAATACACGTACCCAGCCCAATCGCGTGTGAAACTTCCCACGCACCCCCGAAATACACATACCCAGGCCAATCGCGTGTGAAACTTCCTGCGCACCCCTGAAATACATGAACGCAGGCCAATTGCGTGTGAAACTTCCCGCGCACCCCTGAAATACACGTACCCAGGCCAAGTCGCATGTGAAACTTCCCGCGCACCCCTGAAATACACGTACCCAGCCCAATCGCGTGTGAAACTTCCCGCGCACCCCTGAAATACACGTACCCAGGCCAATCGAGTGTGAAACTTCCCGCGCACCCCTGAAATACACGTACCAGGCCAATCGCGTGTGAAACTTCCCACACACCCCTGAAATACACGTACCCAGCCCAATCGCGGGTGAAACTTCCCGCGCACCCCCGTAATACACGTACCCCACTCGCACAGGCCCTTTCGCGTGTGAAAGTTCCCGCGAACCCCGTAATACATGTACCCTGCTGAAATCACGTGTGAAACTTCCCGCAAACCCCCGTAATACATGTACCCCACTCGCACAGGCCCTTTCGTGTGTGAAACTTCATGCGCACCCCAGTAATACACGTTCCCCGATTGGCGTTTGCTGTTTGGCAGCCCTCTAAACTGGTCCCGTGTTAGCGCAGTCCTTTGCACTGAATTGGGAATTTTGATGGCTTTTCCTTGCGCGAGGGCGTTCTTGGGGGCATAACTGGCGCGGCTGCAGGGTCGCTGTGCCACTCTGCGCCACTGCTGGTTTTGGAGGCTAAAATCCATGAATACGCTGTGCGCGGAAATCGATTTTAGCGCACGCGGCTGGCGCAGACATTTGCACGCGCACACTCTGCGCCAGCCGCATGTGCCACTTTTGTGCAAAATTCTATGAATTACCCTGTAAATGAAAAAACATTGTGTCGACTTGACCCTCCTTTTGGCTTACCTCGCCAGTTCCTTTGCATTGGTTTTCTTGGGCTGTTTCACCTTTCAACTTTCATCGCTCTCTGGTCTAGGCGCAGTTGACAGACTAACTGGCCCACCCATCAAAGGTCGCGCAACCAGGATCCCTGGCCTCCTCAGCTCACATAGGCACTTTCTCCTGTGCACCAAGACACCCTTAATTGTTACATTTATTGGCATCTTGGTTCGGTGCGTAATGGTGGCCTTGCCACACTGCATTCACTCATAAAAGTTCACTGTTTGGCTTTCTTCAGCCCTCAATGTACTTGACTTCAGGGTTTGAGTTACATTGTTTTGCAACGTATATTCAATATTGTTTACTTTCAGTTCGGTGTTCACAAGGCACTTATGTTGCTTAATTATGTTTAGTAATGGATATGCATTTATTTGCTTCAATGTTAAAGTTTCCTTTAAATCAGTGTTCAATATGCATTTGTTTGATTCAATATTAACAGCCTGACTCATGGGATTATTGGCGTGAAAAACGCAGATTTGCGCGCCTTTCTGCCCGAAAATCCCTGTTAGAAGTATGGGGATTTTCAGGCAGAAAGGCACGCAAATCTGCGTTTTTTACCCAAATAATTCCATGAATCAGGCTCTAAGTTTCCTATTGGTTTGGTGATGAATATACATTTGTGTGCTTCAATGTTAAGTTTCTATGTATTCAATATGCATTTGTTTGCTTCAATATTAGATTTCCATTTAGTTCAGTATTCAATATTAATTTGTTTGCTTCAATATTACATTTCCATTTACTTCGGTATTCAAATGCATTTGTTGGATCCCTTTTCTGGGCCGCTACTCACTCGAGGTCCTTTTTGAACACCCCAGTGCTTGAGCGTCTGTCCGCCACTCACCAGCCTTCCAGGTTTCTCTTTGGTGGCTCCTGCGACTTCCTCCCAGCTTCTAAAGCCGGCATAACCACTGGCGCGAGCCCCACTTGCTCGCTGTGTGTTTTCTTCCACGCTCCGGCACCACCAATGCTTCATCCTGGATGTGGGCAGCATCCTCTGAGCTCCAGGCCCCTAAGCAGCTCCTGCTGCTCGATTCTGGATCATCGAGGCTCCCAGGCTTGTGGGAAGGAAACAGCTCACTCATATCTGGTCCCATAAGTCCTCTGGGGTAGCTGCCAGCGTCCTAACTCGATCTCCGGTCCCAAAAGAGCTGCCTACTCTCAAGGGTCTCCTGCTGTCCTCCCTGTTGTGCCCTTTTCTGTTGGACTGGTCTCCTTTTATACACCTGCAGCCCCTTGACAGGCTGCAGGTGTGCATGTCCAATTAGCTCTGCCTGACTGTGATGCTGGAAATGCATCGGAGGGACAGGGCTTCCGTATCCATGTCCTTTAGTGCCTCTTATTGTGTGTTCTGTCGTGTTTTCCTCGCAGGAGTTCGGTGGGACTCCTGGCGGTGCAGCTCTCTCTCTTTTGGTTTGGTGAACAAACCCATGAGATACCATTTTGGCACCCAAGTTTAGGGGTGCAACCCTCTGCCCCTAGTGTATGTTTTTGGGCACCTGTCTGTGACCCACAGAGAAGGGTACGGGCTGGTGGCAGCTCCGTGCTGAATTGACTGGTGCCCATTTTGGGATGCCCAGGCCCTGTCTATGGAATCGGTAGATTCCTGATGGAGACAAAATGGCCCCCATGGCCTCTTGCCTTCCATCGCCTGTTACCTTGATCTTCCCGAAGTCCCGGGAAGCCCTGACTCTGTCCCTTCCCCCTGACTGGCTGTTGGGTGGAAGTTAGAAGTTCCATACATGGTAGTGTGGGGAAGTGCCGACCAGACTGGCTGGAGCCTTCCCAACGACCGTATGTTGTGGGTACGCCTGAGGTGGGACCTGGGTGAATGGAGTGTGTGACAAATATACATTCTATTTTGATGTTGTCTAGTATCTGGTCGTTGACACAATGGTTGAGACAGCCCTGCTCGAAACCGATATGAATGCAGCTTGGAGTGTTGAATGGCTCGGTACTTGTCCCAATACACATAACTTATTGTGAGTGTCTGGAGAGAAGTGAATGGCCTGAATGCACGGTGTGCCTGATTGGCTGCCTGCCTGCATGAATGACCATAGTTGTGATTGGATGCTTGAGTATGACCCAGCGGAATGAATGGGAGATCAACAGTATATCTGGGGACCTCTCACTTTTAGGAATCGTGTTCAGAAGCTGAAGTCCACTACGACGAGTAACTGGAGTAACTGAAGCTTGATCTTGAAACCCTGCTGGAAGAGAAGAATTGCTATTGCTCTCCTTCACAATCTGAAAGCTGCTGTGCTTCAAGAACTGACCCAGAGAGGACCTGGTAAGGCGCCCTCTTCCCGAGCTACAAGGGACCATCGTGCACAGCTGATCTTTGCCTAAGCTCCCTGGTAGACAGACCTTCAACAGGCTGCCGACCCGATACAGGGATTGCTGCGGAACCCCAAGGAGAAGCGCCCGGACTGCTGTCCACCACTGTAGACTATCGCAGTCGGGGAATGGAGCCGCCATGCTCCCGTTTTTCCTAAGAACTTAATTGATCCAAGGACACTCTCATCTGCATCATCGCTGCCGTATCCTGCTGGAGAAGGCCTGACCGTCGACGTGCCGAGGATTATACACCAGTGGCTTTCCCGCCACCCAAAGACCACAGAGACGCCGACGACTCGACGCCCTTGCTGGGCCACAGTTCTTCAACTCTTTGTGGTCCAGAAATATCGACACCGAGGTGCCCCGCATGCCTCTTACTGGCAGGATGTTTACGCTTCCCCGTCAGTGAGCACCGCTAGGAACGACGCGCCCACTTCACCCTCGTAGCTCGACCTGTTCTCCGTCGGACGTTCGATGACCCATGACTCCTACCTGAAAGGGAGGACACTCAAGAAGGGCCATCGATTCCTCGACGCAGAACGCTACAACGCCAAGGTACTTTGGGGTTGCAGAACTATTGGGAAGTCTAGTGTGAACAATATATGGACTGGGCTTGTATCTTTCTTCTACAGGTTGCCCAGGTGGGGGGATCTCCACCCAGAATTGTGTCTACTGGTAGGGGCCAGTATTCTGCCAATTGTTCAACCATCTTGCTTGCCTTCCTTTCTCTACTGTTGGTTTCCTCTTTATTCTGTGTGTCATTCTGACCGTATGCACTTTAATGAGATCTAATAACGTTAGTGGTACCACTTTAGAAACTGTGTATATTTACCATTGCTGATTTTTGGAGTACAAAGTGAGTTATCGTGATATTGTATATACCTTTGACATTAATTATATAAAGACTGTTTTGTAACTGATACAGTGTGTGGACATTCCTTTGTGGGTGCTTGGGGACTACACTGTACTTATGAACCAGCCCGCATCACCTTCTGAGAAGCTAGGCCTTGATTGCTCGACCACGTACCAATAATAGAGAATCTTGGCAGGGTGTCAGAACAACTGAATAGTTGAGATGGAGCGAGTTGCCTCGTAGTGTAGACGAAGAAGTCTTCCAAATAATGTACCTGTCTGATTGTTAGAATTCACAACCAGAATGGTCTATTAATGGAAAGACAGGAGACCGATGACACTGGCGTCGTAGAACTGGATACAAGGTAGGCAGGAGTACACACCACTGGCGTCGTGGAACTCGACACAAGGTAGGCTGAAGTACACACCCCAGCTGAAGACAAGGCAATAGTCAATATCGTATAACCAGGAAACACAAAGTAGCCAATAAAGTAATAAGCAGCCAAGAATTCACAGAGAGGGGAACCAGGAATTAGGAAATGTCTAAGGCAGAAACATGAAAGAGTCAAATTAGCAGAATAACAGTCTTACCGTATTGGACTCCTGTCCGACGGCCAAAACGAAGTTCAAGAGCAACTGACATGCGTGGCAAGTTCCTTGATGGCGAAACGTGCACCCAGAAGTCTCTAGTCCATGTACTTAGTCCCCAAATATAATCTATTTTCCAGGCACTGTGCAAAGTTCCGTGAAGCAAGGAGAGCAAGGTAAGATAGACGAAATCAGAAGACAATCCTATGAGTTTTCCAGGTCAGGCAACGTGCAGGCGGCAAGGTACTTAAACGTGTCCAAAGATAAACCCAAAATCGGTCCATGATCAGGCAGGAGGCAGGCAACGAAGAGTTTGAGTCCAAATCCAAAGGCAAAACAGCAGCGGTCCGTGGTCAGGCAGGGTGCAGGCGACAAAGGCAGAATCAGAATCCAGATAAGCAAAACTATTAGCGGTCTGTGGTCAATTCGAGGAAGGCAAGAAGAAAAGATTACAAAAACCCAAACAGCAAGGTTCGTAACGCCACCGAAGGTTGTTCAGAAGCGCCGGCAACTTCAGGGGGAAGGGCTTAAGAAAGATGAATCATTTGACTGCATTGCGTGCTGCCGTCAGCGCAGGGTGGGCCAACCTGCGGTGTAGAGGACGCCAGCATTGCCAAGCGACCTTCCAGGCGCCAGGCTGCGTTCCAGGTAAGCAGAAAGTTTTATGGATGCGGCCCGCATCCTTGTGCAAAAGCATGCGATTACGGGCGTGCCTACCCTTGTATTTCGCTACTGCCCGCTCCTTCCCTGCTACTTTACCAGGACGGCAGGGAAACCTGACACAGGGGTCCTCTGTGCCTCTCCTCTACCATATAGAGAACGGACGTACAGACGCCCCACACCGGTGGCTTTCTTTACACTGGTGGCAGCGGTGGGATGCTTATGGTTTTAAGAATCAGTGTATAACCGTGCCACTTACGAAGGGTATCTGCACTTTGTTAAATGAAGGTTTAGTCGTGTACAAGATAACTGCATTACAAGCAATGGAATCTATTGCGAATGGTAAATTGACTCGGATGAGCTTAGAGGCTCTCCAGAGTACTTGTGAAGCCAGGGAATTAGACTTTGTGGATAAGTCTAGGGCTGAGCTGATAGCTGCCCTGGTGAACTACCAGATTGATTGTGAAACTCTTGAAGGGGGGATGCCCGCTCCTTCCCTGCTACTTTACCAGGACGGCAGGGAAACCTGATGTTACACTCACGAAGCGCTGGTCCCTTTGGTCTAGAAGCCGGCTCTGCGGTTCCGTTCGGAATGGTACCACCAAGATGGTGGATCGCAGTACGAACGGTTCCGCTATTGCCGTTCCAGTCCTCTCACGTTCGCCAGAGGTACGGCGTACCGCTCACGTGACTCTTCATAGGCCATGGAGACTTCCAGCTCTTCGCGTCGCTACTGTGCTAGCGGATGCTCCGTGAGTTCGCAACTAGGCAATCTCAATCCTTCGTAAAGCCTCTACCTCTACCGTTACTAACCCCTCTTCTCTTGACCTTCCAGATCCTCTATCCAGCATTCTTGGCAGATACATATTCCCCGGATTCATCTAGCGTCTCATTCTGATACGCTGCCTCAGAGTTCTCGAGTTACTGCATTCTGGGTATTAACAAAAACTCTCGTCCAAGTCCCTTCCTTCTTCGAGTATTTTAGGATCTGATTCTACTTACCTTTACTTTCTTCTTACAGACTAGTGTTCCAGTTACCACTCTCTGTGTCCCGTATTCTCGGCTTCTCTCCTGGTATTTCTAATCCGGCTGGTTAAGAGGTCAGGGAAATCAGTCTCCTGCCCGTTTTTACCCATTTCCCTTCCTGTACTGCTACTATTCATCTCTTCGCTTCTCATCTCTCCCCTCTCCAGAAGCAGTCTTCCGATACTCAACGCCATGATCGAATAGGAGTCATCAGCCTGCGAACCACACTCAAACCACACTCCAATCTTCGGATCCTGCGCTCGACCAGGGTTTTCTTCCCCAGAGGGTTTCCCTGACTGGTGCGTACCTCTCACGCTGAGTTTCCCTACCGGTTGAGAGGTTGACGCATTGGTCGGGGAGATTCTTGAGCTCCGCATTTGCTTTCCCGTTGAACATATCAGTCTGCTCAGGTAAGACCTCCAAACCTATTCAATCGGGAGTTATTGTAACTAGCCTAAGGTTCTAGTATTGCATAACAGTTAGCGACGCCCAAAATAAAAATATAAAATAAGGCTACGGCAGACTGTGATTCAATGGAACAGCAAATGCAACAACTAATTGCCGCCATGCAATCAATGTCCCTAGAGATACAAGCTCTTAAACAGGATAATGCCCAATTACGACAACAGGTTACTCGTGCCTTCTCAGACTCTCCTCCAGTATGTTTGAATACAGGCAAGTTTGACGGAGACCCACACAAACTCAAGGAGTTTCTTGATAGCTGCACTGTGCAATTTACCTTCAAGTCCCGCTTCTTTCCAACAGACAAAGATAAGATTGGCTTTGTGATTTCTCATTTGGCCGGACCTGCTTTGGCCTGGGCTACACCTTTAGTGACCTCTAATAATGTGATCTTGGACTCTTATTCTGCTTTCACCAACAGTTTGAAAGCAATGTTTAGTAGACAAGAGATCTCGGTATCCACGCAAGAAAGACTGTTAGATCTTAGACAAGGTAACAAAGACCTACTTACCTATATCACTCTCTTCAAACAGCTTTCCTCTGAGTCAGGATGGCCAGACGATGGGTTGCTCACCTTATTCCGACGAGGACTTTCAGACGAATTAAAGGATGAAGTAGCTAAGGTTCCGCGTCCGGCAAATCTAGCGGATATGATCACACTCATCATGCAAATCGATTACCGCTTACATGAACGTTCTTTTGAAAAGAAGAAAACTAGAGGCATACGATCTCAACTCGATTATCCCCCCGTAACAAATAAAGCTATCACTTCAGACGAGCCTATGCAAATAGGAACAGTGAGAGGGCCCCTATCGATAGGTGAGAAAGAGAGAAGGAAGAGTATGGGACTATGCATGTATTGCGGAGCTTCGTCTCATAAGTTACGAGATTGTCCTTTAGTTCCCCCCCGACGCACTCCAGCCAAGGGGTCGGGAAACTTCAAAGCCCTACCGCAGGGGGAACAACGGTAGGGGCGCAAGATTCTGATTCCCCGAAGAGAATCCCTGTAAATCTGGACTCAGTAGCAACCACTCAAAACATGGTTATTATTTCTGTTACTCTTGTTTTTCACACTCAGATGGTACAGAACATACCTGCTCTGATAGATTGCGGTGCTGCAGGGAATTTCATTGATGACCAATGGGCCAATAAACATGGAATTAACTGTATACCCAAAGCGATGGTCACTCCTATTCAAGGAGTGGACGGACATCCACTAAGTTCTGGTCCTATCCGAGAACAGACAGAACCTGTTGTCTGTCAAATTGCCTCTCATAAAGAGACCTTATCTTTCGATTTAATCAAGGCAGCCCATTTCCCCATTATATTGGGTCTCCCCTGGTTAAGGAGACATAACCCCTTTATAAATTGGACAGCAGGTACTCTTTTCCTCGGCTCGGAATACTGTGTCAGCCATTGTTTAGCCAAGGAATCAGTTGGCATCTACATCCCGACTGAAAACTCGATCCCTTCACCAGTATCCTCAATAAACAACTTGGAGATTGTTCCGGAATGCTATTCTAAGTATCAGTCTGTCTTTTCCAATCCCCAGTTCCCTACTCTACCGCCTCATAGAAGAGATGACTGTCACATTGAACTTCTTCCGGACAAACCTATCCCGTTTGGGAGGATGTATGTCCTTTCCCAACAAGAAAAGGTAGTCCTCAAAGAATATCTCCAAACCAATTTAAGGAACGGGCTCATTACTGAGTCGGTTTCCCCGGCCGGAGCCTCTCTCTTCTTCATTCCAAAGAAGGAGACTAATGAACTTCGACCTTGTATTGACTACAGGGGTCTTAACAAAATCACAGTGGCAGATAAATATCCTATGCCTTTAATCCCTGACATCTTGGAGGCAGTCCGAGGAGCTTCCTTTTATACTAAACTGGACCTTCGCGGAGCATACCATCTCATCCGGATTGCCCCTGGAGACGAATGGAAGACAGCATTTCGAACCCCATTTGGGCATTTTGAGTATCACGTCATGCCTTTTGGATTGGTGAACGCACCTGCTGTGTTCCAGCGTTTCATGGACCATCTGTTCGCAGATATTCTATTCCATTTTGTAATCATCTACTTAGACGACATCTTAGTATACTCCTACTCTCAAGAAGAACACCTGATACATGTAGAAACTGTACTCAAACGACTGCAGTCAAATCAGCTGTACTGTAAAGCATCTAAATGTGAATTTCACCAAAGACAGGTAACCTATCTCGGGTTTGTGATGTCAGCCCAAGGCATTTCCATGGATCCAAAAAAGATCTCCGCTGTGGTTGATTGGCCCATACCTTCTAACGTTAAGGAGATCCAACGGTTTTTAGGTTTTGCTAATTTCTATAGGAAATTCATCCCTAACTTTTCGGATATTATTCTGCCCCTGACTCGACTGTTAAAGAAGGGAATTCCGTTTGTTTGGGATAAATCCACCGATTCTGCATTTCAAACACTTAAATCCTTGTTCACTTCTGCATCCTGTTTGATTACCCCCGACCAGAATAAACAGTTTTTTGTGGAAACTGATGCATCTCATCATGCTCTGGGCGCGGTCTTACTCCAACAAACCGACCAAAGAGATGAAAGACCAGTTGCATATCTTTCTAAAACCTTCAATGCTTCGGAACAGAACTACTCTGTGCTCGAAAAAGAATTGTTGGCTATAAAAAGGGCGTTTGAAGAGTGGAGACACTTGTTACTAGGTTCACCCTTTCCTGTAGTGGTACGAACAGATCATCAAAATCTCAGGGTCCTACAGAATGCACATACAACCAACAGCCGACAAGCACGTTGGGCGTATTTCTTCCTTCCATTCCGGATCGAATTCACTATTCTTCCAGGAAAACAAAACCAGAGGGCGGATGCTCTCTCTCGTAAGGACGTTCCTGTCTCCCAATTCAGCTCTGAACAATTGTTCCCCAAAGCAAGATTCATCGCTGTCATCACCGACTTCTTAAGCGAATTGAGGACTGCATCGGTTTCTAACCTTGACGCCTGCAAGAAGACAGCCAGTACTTACCATCTTTCCCAGGACGATTCCTTTTTCTTTCACAAATCGCAAGTCTTCATCCCTACTTCAGAGTTGCAGCATGAAGTATTACGAATGTGTCACGACTCTCGGGCCGCTGGGCATCGAGGCGTTCAAGGCACTTTGAACCTAGTGCTAAGATATTTTTGGTGGCCGGAAGTCCGCAAGGATGTACAGGACTATGTAGCAGCCTGCATCGTTTGTTCCCAATCCAAGAATCCCAGAACTCCACCTTTGGGGCTGCTCACCCGGATGCCGATTCCAGAGAAACCTTGGCAAGTGATCTCTACCGACTTTATAGTAGATCTTCCTCCCTCACGCAACAAGACCGCCATAATGGTCACCATTGATTATCTTACGAAATTGGCACATTTTACTCCCATGAACAAGCTGCCTGGGGCTGGGGAAATGTCTAAGATTTTCCTTTCTGAAATTTTCTCCAGACATGGCCTACCGGACACAGTGGTCTCCGATAGGGGCCCTCAATACACCTCCAAGTTTTGGGAAAAGGTTTGCCAAGTCTTAGAAATCAAGCGGGCTCTCAGCTCGGGATATCACCCACAGACGAACGGACAGACGGAACGCCTTAACCAAACCTTGGAGGCCTATCTACGGTGTTTCACATCAGCCGCCCAAGACAATTGGTTGGACTTGTTGCCTTTAGCCGAATTTGCATATAACAATGCCCTTCATTCGGCCCTTCATACTAGCCCTTTCCATTGTACTTATGGATTCCATCCTTCCTTTGTTCCTTCTGTCCCTTTATCCCCTTCTAGTTGTCCAGGAGTGGATGGCCTTATTTCCGAAATACAAGAAGGACATAAATCGGCTAGAGTCTCATTACGAATGGCTCAAGATAGGGCCAAGCGGACTGCTGATAAACATCGCCAAGACGTCCCACCTTTGAGCCCGGGAGATACTGTTTGGTTGGCTTCTCGCTTTCTTCCCCGGCATCTGGTCCCTTCCAAGTTATCCCCTAGGTTCTTCGGTCCATTCAGGATCTTATCGATGGTGGGTTCTGCGGCAGTCAAGCTCGATTTGCCCTCGTCATGGTCCCGGATTCATCCTGTTTTTCACCTCTCCCAGATTCGGTTGACAGTACCGGATCGATTTCACCGGTCGGATTGTACCCCTCCTCCTCCTATCTCTACCGATACTGGTCCAGAATATGAAGTCGCCAGTATCTGTGATTCCCGTTATCGGAGGGGGAGGCTACAGTTCTTGGTGGACTGGAAGGGGTACTCCCCTGCAGAAAGAACGTGGGAGCCGGCCTCTGGAGTTCATGCTCCACGTCTGGTCCGACGATTCTTTAGGTTGCATCCAGGGAAACCAGGGTCGCCCCCCAGGAGAAGGGGGCATACTGTTACACTCACGAAGCGCTGGTCCCTTTGGTCTAGAAGCCGGCTCTGCGGTTCCGTTCGGAATGGTACCACCAAGATGGTGGATCGCAGTACGAACGGTTCCGCTATTGCCGTTCCAGTCCTCTCACGTTCGCCAGAGGTACGGCGTACCGCTCACGTGACTCTTCATAGGCCATGGAGACTTCCAGCTCTTCGCGTCGCTACTGTGCTAGCGGATGCTCCGTGAGTTCGCAACTAGGCAATCTCAATCCTTCGTAAAGCCTCTACCTCTACCGTTACTAACCCCTCTTCTCTTGACCTTCCAGATCCTCTATCCAGCATTCTTGGCAGATACATATTCCCCGGATTCATCTAGCGTCTCATTCTGATACGCTGCCTCAGAGTTCTCGAGTTACTGCATTCTGGGTATTAACAAAAACTCTCGTCCAAGTCCCTTCCTTCTTCGAGTATTTTAGGATCTGATTCTACTTACCTTTACTTTCTTCTTACAGACTAGTGTTCCAGTTACCACTCTCTGTGTCCCGTATTCTCGGCTTCTCTCCTGGTATTTCTAATCCGGCTGGTTAAGAGGTCAGGGAAATCAGTCTCCTGCCCGTTTTTACCCATTTCCCTTCCTGTACTGCTACTATTCATCTCTTCGCTTCTCATCTCTCCCCTCTCCAGAAGCAGTCTTCCGATACTCAACGCCATGATCGAATAGGAGTCATCAGCCTGCGAACCACACTCAAACCACACTCCAATCTTCGGATCCTGCGCTCGACCAGGGTTTTCTTCCCCAGAGGGTTTCCCTGACTGGTGCGTACCTCTCACGCTGAGTTTCCCTACCGGTTGAGAGGTTGACGCATTGGTCGGGGAGATTCTTGAGCTCCGCATTTGCTTTCCCGTTGAACATATCAGTCTGCTCAGGTAAGACCTCCAAACCTATTCAATCGGGAGTTATTGTAACTAGCCTAAGGTTCTAGTATTGCATAACACCTGACACAGGGGTCCTCTGTGCCTCTCCTCTACCATATAGAGAACAGACGTACAGACGCCCCACACCGGTGGCTTTCTTTACACTGGTGGCAGCGGTGGGATGCTTATGGTTTTAAGAATCAGTGTATAACCGTGCCACTTACGAAGGGTATCTGCACTTTGTTAAATGAAGGTTTAGTCGTGTACAAGATAACTGCATTACAAGCAATGGAATCTATTGCGAATGGTAAATTGACTCGGATGAACTTAGAGGCTCTCCAGAGTGCTTGTGAAGCCAGGGAATTAGACTTTGTGGATAAGTCTAGGGCTGAGCTGATAGCTGCCCTGGTGAACTACCAGATTGATTGTGAAACTCTTGAAGGGGAGATGCAACCAATGAGGACTCTACCCCGGGGGTTGTCGCCGAATCCGATTCTGGGAATGCCACCATTCCTGCTGCCTTTTTTCCAAACCCCAGCAGTTCTTTAGAGCTTGAGTTATTGAGGATGAAGTTGGCCTTTGAATATCGAAAGTTGGAACTAGATGCTGAGCTTTAGAAAGAGGAGTTGGCACAGAAAGTGGAACTCAAAAATAGGGATCTTGAACTCAAAGACAAGGACACTGAATGTCAGCGAATCCAGTTAGAGAAAGCTAGAGTGGAGACTTCAGCAAAACCAGTTGAGAGTGGCAGGTCCCCAGCAACCAAGTTTATGAAAGATTTGGTTGGTGTGTATGCGGAGGTTTCTGATACCCTCCAATGGATTGAAGCGTTTGAAATGGCTTGTGCAATTCACGATGCTGATAAGAGAGATTGTTAAGCAGAGTGCCTCAAACTGGATATGACTGTATTCTGAAACTGAGTGTGGAAGAAAGGGGTCAGTATGAGAGCATGAAGTCTGCCTTAATCGCCAAGTTTGGCAAAACGCCTACCCAATATCTTAAATGGTTCAGGGATTTTAAGAAACGAGAGAATGTGTCTTGGGTTGACTGGGTGAGTGCTGCGCACATGAACATGATGGGGTGGATTGATGGTTACAAAGTGAAAGTGTTTGTTGAATTGTCTCACCTCTTTTATTTTTAGCCTTTTTCAGAAACCTGTTCACCAGAGCTGCGTCAGTATGTTGATGACCAGCACATTCTGGACCCCTTTAAGCTGGCTAGGTTGGCTGACAAGTGGGTCCCCCACCAGGTGTCCCCTAAGGACTCCAGTGGGAAGGACAAGGACAGAGAAAAGGGGACCTCTCCGAAAGCTGAAGAGTCCCAAAAGCAGTCGCAGTCGGGTAAACCAAAACCTTCCTCTCCGAAGACCCAAAAACCTAGTGGGGATAAGTCTGTTGTGGGTGGAAGTAAGAGGAGTGTTCCGCCTGCTGCAAAGCAGGGTCCCAGTGGCTCCAGTACTGTATCCTGCACTCCTGGCACTTGTTGGGATTGTGGGGCTCTGGACCACCGAAGGGGTGACCCCAAGTGTAAGGGTAAGGCACTTGAAGTCCAGGCTGCCAGCCTGACCTACCCCTACTCCGTACCTGAGGTGGAGGCCACTGTCCTCCCCTCCTCTACTGGGATCACCTTCGGTGCTCCCGTAGAGATTTCCCTAGTGTCCCTTGGGGCCTGGGACCAGTACGCAGAAGTGCTGGTGACTATCCCACAAAACACTAGTAGGTTTTTGAGAAGTGTCCTCTTGAATAGCCAGCCTTCTACTGGCTTGAGAGACACTGGGGCAAGCATGACAGTTGTGGACAGGACCCTGCTCAAGCCAGAGGACTATGTAGGTGCTCCTCTGAGAACCACCAGGTTAGCTAGTGGGCCTCCCAAATTATCGCCTGTAGCGTTAGTCAACATTTCGATTGGAGACAAGACAGCAAAGCTTCCGGTCCTGGTTCAGGAGAACGTGCCTGCGAACATTTTGTTGGGAAATGATTTGGTCGAGTTGGGGATGATCACGGATGGTCTACCCATGGCTGCTGTGGCGGTCACCCGATTGCAGGTCACACAAGGTCCGGCTGCGAGCCTGGTACCCTTGCCAATGGGGAAACCCAAGGCACGAAAGAAAAGGAGGAGTAAGAAAGCCGCCCCTGTGGAGGGAACCCCTGCTCTTCCTGCTGTTCCGACAGCACCCATTGGGATCCATGCTCCGGACAGGCTGGGTCCAGTGGTGAATCCTGTCTCAACTCCTGTGGAGATGAGCCAGAAGACTGTCCTGTGGGAGAGGCTCTTGACCCTGGAGGATCATTCCGACCTTCAATGCTTGTTAGCTGAAGGGGGACCCTCCCGGACGGACTTCTGTAGGGGACAGAGAGAGTGCCACTCTGTCAAGGGTCTGAGGAAACAGGCCCTGTCCCAGGCACAAGGAGAAGTGCCTAGGACATTCCGGATTTATTGGGAGGGTGAGCTCCTTGTTAGTGAGCCCACTAAGCCTGAACCTGGTGCCCTCAAGAGGTTGGTGGTGCCCCAGGTTTACAGGCCCTTCCTGCTGCAGTTGTCACATGAGGTGCCCTTGGCTGGTCATCTTGGAACCAAGAAGACAAAGTAGACACTCTCGGCCCATTTCTACTGGCCCTGGATGGGAGTAGAAGTGGAGTCCCACTGCAGGACCTGCCCAACTTGTCAGTTGTCTGGCAAGACTGGAGGCAGTGTCATTGCCCCACTTCAACCGTTGCCAGTGGTTGGCACACCGTTTGAGAGGGTGGGCATCGACATTGTTGGTCCCCTTGACCCTCCCACGTTCGCTGGACATCGGTCCATCCTAGTCTTGGTAGATCATGCCTCCAGGCACCCTGAGGCTATACCCCTTCGGACGGTTACGGCCAAGATGGTTGCCAGGGCTCTCCTGTGCATTTTCACCCGAGTTGGATTCCCCAAAGAGGTTGTCTCTGATAGAGGATCCAACTTCATGTCGAATTACATGAAAACCATGTGGAAAGAATGCGGAGTAACTTACAAATTCTCCACCTCTTACCACCCAGACCAACGGTTTGGATGAGAGATTTAACAAAACTCTCAAAGGCATGTTAGGCGCTTTGGAAGAACCCCTCAGGAAGAAGTGGGATTTTCTCATGCCATGCCTGCTGTTTGCTTACAGAGAGGTACCTCAAGAGGGTGTTGGTTTCAGCCCCTTTAAGTTACTCTTTGGATATCCCGTGAGGGGGCCCCTCGCCTTGATCTGAGAAGGTTGGGAGGCTACCCCTCCAGGTCCCGCCAAGCAAGTGGGGGACTATGTGTTAGGCCTCAGACGGAGGATGACACAAATGATGGGTCAAGCAGCAGCGAGTCTTAAGGCCAGCCAGGAATTGAATAAGTACTGGTACAACCTTAAAGCATCGCAAGTGGATTGGACTCCGGGACAGGAGGTCCTCGTGATGGAGCCTACCAAGCCTCAGGCTTTGGCAGATAAGTGGACTGGACCCTTCAGGATCATCTCCAAGATGGGCAAAGTCAATTATCTGGTTGACATGGGAGCCTCTGGGCTAGTCCCTCAGGTATTCCATGTTAACAGGCTCAAGCCTTTCCACCGGCGGGCCGAAGTCTCATGTCTCTTGCTAGCTTCAGAGCAAGAAGAGGATGAGAGTGAGCCCCTTCCTGATTTGCTACATAGCAACCCTCAGGATGGCTCCGTGGAGGGAGTGCATCTCTCTCCCGATCTGACAAAAGAGCAGCAGAGGGCCTGCAGGGCTTTGCTCCGGCAATACGCCTCTCTGTTTTCACTGACACCATGCCTTACACCGTGGTGTAGGCACGAGATTGACACTGGTTACAGTGTGCCTGTCAAAAGCAGGTGCTACCGTATGTCAGATACCATCAAGAACCACATCCAGGCTGAGGTCACCAAGATGTTGGATCTGGGTGTTATTCAACCCTCAACCAGTCCATGGTCCAGTCCCGTGGTCCTTGTCTCCAAGGCAAGTTCCCAGGCAGGTACCAAGGATTGGAGGTTCTGTGTGGACTACCGAGGAGTCAATGCCGTCACCAAAACTGACATGCACCCATTGCCCCGAGCTGATGAGCTGGTGGACACGATAGGTGCTGCCAAATTTGTGAGCACCTTCGACCTTACCTCAGGCTATTGGCAAATAGCTCTGCCAAACCATGCCAAGGAAAAGACGGCGTTCTCAACACCAGAGAACTCTACAAGTTTAGAGTCATGCCTTTCGGGTTGAAGGACACCCCTGCCACTTTCCAGAGATTAGTCAACCATGCGCTCAGTGGGCTGGAAGCCTTTTGTGTGGCCTACTTAGATGACATTGCCGTCTACAGTTCCACCTGGGAAGAGCATTTGACTCTTCTGGATAAAGTGTTGCAGGCGTTAAAAAGGGCTAATCTCACTATCAAGGCAACCAAGTGCCAGATAGCTCAGGGGAAAGTCACGTATCTTGGTCATGAGGTAGGAGGGGGTCAAATCCAACCTCTCCCCAGTAAGGTACAGGATGTACAGGATTGGGAGACTCCCACTACTCAAACCCAGGTGAGAGCCTTTTTGGGCCTCACTGGGTACTATAGAAATGTTTTAGTATAGTTTGGAGCCTTAGGCGTTTTAGACCCTACCTTACCGTGTCTACCTTCAAGGTCCAAACAGATCATGAGCCCCTGAAGTGGCTTATGCAGATGAAGGGTGAAAACCCAAAACTGCTCAGGTGGTCCATTAGCCTGCAAGGGCTATACTTCACCATTGAGCACAGACCAGGGAAGTGTTACGATAATGCAGATGGCCTTTCCAGAAGGTATGTTGACCGTCTGGATGAGGGTGTCTATCTCGTGGGAGATCAGGCACCCTAACCTCAGTCTGGGGGGGGGTGACTGTGATGCTGGAAGTGCATCGGAGGGACAGGGCCTCCGTATCCTTGTCCTTTAGTGCTTCTTATTGTGTGTTCTGTCATGTTTTCCACACAGGAGTTCATGTGGGACTCCTGGCGGTGCAGCTCTCTCGCTTTTGGTTTGGTGAACAGGCCCATGGGATACCCTTATGGCACCAATGGGTAGGGGTGCAACCCTGCCTGTGCCCCTACTGTATGTTTTTGGGCACCTGTGTGTGACCCACAGAGGAGGGTACAGGCTGGTGGCAGCTCTGTGCTGAATTGACTGGTGCCCTGAGCGTCCTCCATTTTGGGATGCCCTGGCCCTGTCATTGGAATTGGTAGATTCCTGATGGGGACAAATAGGCCCCCATGGCCTCTTGACTCCCATCACCTATTACTTTGATCTTCCCGAAGTCCCGGGAAGCCCTGACTCTGTCCCTTCCCCCTGACTGGCTGGTTGGTGGAAGTTCTGAATATTGTAGTGTGGGGAAATGCCGACCAGACTGGCTGGAGCCTTCCCAACAACCGTATGTTGTGGGTACGCCTGTGGGTGGGACCTTGGTGAATGGAGTGTGTGACGAATATACATTCTATGTTGTGGCTGTCTAGTATCTGGTGGTTGACACAATGGTTGAGACAGCCCTGCCCGAAATTGGTATGAATGCAGCTTGGAGTGTTGAATGGCTCGGTACTTGTCCCAATACACATAACTTGTGAGTGTCTGGAGAGAAGTGAATGGCCTGAATGCCCCATGTGCCTGATTGGCTGCCTGCCTGCATCAATGACCGTAGTCATGATTGGATGCTGGAGTATGACCCAGCGGAATGAATGGGAGATCAACAGTATATCTGGGGACATCTCACTGCTAGGAATTGTGTTCAGAAGCTGAAGTCCACTACAACGAGTAACTGGAGTAACTGAAGCTTGATCTTGAAACCCTGCTGGACGATAAGAATTGCTATTGCTCTCCTTCGCAATCTGAAAGCTGCTGTGCTTCAAGAACGTACCCAAAGAGGACCTGGTAAGGCGCCCTCTTTCCGAGCTACGAGGGACCATCGTGCACAGCTGATCTTTGCCTAAGCTCCCTGGTAGACATACCTTCGACAGGCTGCCGACCCGATACAGGGATTGCTGCGGAACTCCAAGGAGAAGCGCCCGGACTGTTGTCCGCCACTGTCGACGACCGCCATCGCAGACCGGAGCTGCCGTGCTCCCGTTTTGACTAAGAACTTCATTGATCCAAGGACGCTCTCGTCCGCATCATCGCTGCCGTATCCTGCTGGAGAAGGCCTGACCGTCGACTCACCGAGGAGTATCCACTGGTGGGTTTCCCGCCACCCAAAGAGCACAGAGACGCTGACGACTCGACGCCCTTGCTAGGCCATAGTTCTTCAACTCTTTGCGGTCCAGAATTATCGACACCGAGGTGCCCCGCACGCCTCTTCCTGGCAGGACGTTTACACTTCCCCGTCAATGAGCACCGCTAGGAATGACGCGGCCACTTCACCGTCGAGGCTTGACCTGTTCTCCGTCGGATGTTCGACGACCCGTGACTCCTGCCTGAACGGGAGGACACTCAAGAAGGGCCATCGATTCCCCGACGCGGAACGCTGCAACGCCAAGGTACTTTGGGGTTGCAGAACTATTGGGAAGTCTCGTGTGAACAATATATGGACTGGGCTTGTATCTTTCTTCTACAGGTTGCCCAGGTGGGGGGATCTCCACCCAGAACTGTGTCTAGTGGTAGGGGCCAGTATTCTGCCAATTGTTCAACCATCTTGCTTTCCTTCCTTTCTCTACTGTTGGTTTCCTCTTTATTCTGATCTGTGTGTCATTCTGACCGTATGCACTTTAATAAGATCTAATAACGTTAGTGGGACCACTTTAGAAACTGTGTATATTTACTAATGCTGATTTTTGGAGTACAAAGTGAGTTATTGTGATATTGTATATACCTTTGAACAATAATTATATAAAGACTGTGTTGTAACTGATACAGTATGTGGACATTCCTTTGTGGGTGCTTGGGGACTACACTGTACTTAAGAACCAGCCCGCATCACCTTCTGAGAAGCTAGGCCTTGATTGCTCGACCACGTACCAATAATAGAGAATCTTGGCAGGGGTCCTCTGTGCCTCTCTACCATATAGAGACCGGAAGTACAGACGCCCCCCACGGGTGGGTTTCTTTACACTGACCACAATCAAAGGGACATGCCTGACCCTGACAACTATTAGCAGGCACCTTCCTCGTCCCAGTGCCAGAGTTGTGAAATAGTTCAGTCTTCATTGCTCTTAGTTGCTTCTTCTTTGTCCCAGTACTGCCAAGGGCTACATGTGGGAAAATGAGGGGAACTAGCTTATAATAGCCCATAAAGGTTTGGGGAGGGTTAGGCTGGTTGTCAATACGGAAATGGGGGATATCAGGTCTCACCCATCTTACCCTTAATCCTTTTCCTTTTCCTCCTCCTTCTGGTACTTCTGAACTGTTGATATCTTGTGTCCTTTTCGTGGTCAATGGGGGCAGAGGGGGAACAATATCCTATAACTACCTCTGGGATAGGCCCTCCTTCCTGTAAGGAAAATGTGGAAAACCACATTTCGCCAGAGAGCAGCTCATTCCCGATCCCCAGGGACCCTTCACACAGGTGATCCTCCCTCGCTTCTCCACCCCCAGGGTCATGATCCAAAAATGATGCCCTGTCTCTGCCCACATGCACAGAGGATCCCAGGGGAGTAGATGTGAAAATGCCCTCAGGTTTCTCACATTACCTTGTTTGTTGTTTTAGAGGTATGAGGTGGTATCATATGCCAAATGCCCAGTGTGAGGTTTGTCCTGATACTCTTTAGTTTTCCTGTCTGGTTGCCTGGAGCCCTCAACTGAAGGTAGGGTGGCATATTATGGTAAGTACAATTATAGATACCTTTCTAAAGTAGGCCCTTGACATTCTTTTGTATAGGCTGTGTGGGCAGAGCCTTCACCTCGATTTTCTTGATTAGTCGAAGTACTGAAGGGGAAACTTCCTGTATTCAGGAAAAGACTGTTTTATAGTCAAGAAGGTCATACTAGTAAAAGAAGAGAGAGCAAGAGCAGCGGTGCTGTAGCAGAAAGCATTGCGCCCCTCCTATGCTCAAGTTGTGGGGATATCTCAGAGATATTGGCCAGTGGGGTGTTTTTTGAAAAGATGCTGTCTTTTGTGCATTGATGAAAATAGCTGAGGGAGGTAATTGCGGTATAAAAGAGCAGGGTGAGTGATTGTGAGGAATGAGTAAAGAATTGGGTAAAAGTGAAAAGGGAGTTATTTAGGTGAAACAGTTTTGTAACGCGGTTTTGGCTGGGTATCAGGATTTATGAAATTACATTTTGGTAACTTGGGTGTGAGTATGAAGACTCTGTTGAATGATTTATGGTAGGTGTTGCCCGGCCATAATGCAAAATTGTAAAGTACCATAGGGAATGGTTGTGGGAAACTAAGGGGAAAATGCTCAATTCTTGGCCTATCGAGGGGACCCATGAGACACGGGTTTTGAAGAACTTCTTTCTTGACTACAGGCACAAGGGCTTGAAACTAGAGAAGCAGTTAAATATCTTAGATCTGTGGAGGATGTATGAAAAAGATGGGAATGGCCATGATGTTAAAATCGTGGAGGCAGGGCCGAAAAAGGAGGGTAAGGGATTTCCTTCTGCAACGTCCCATATGGGTGCTATCCTTTATCACCCGAATAGGGGTACAAAGACCCTGAGTTTGAACCTCCAGCAGCCACTCCAGTTGTTGTGAGACAGACACAGGTGATGATGCCTCTATCAGCTCCAAGGCATATGAAGTGGGATCTCGAGGGAAGTGGAAGGATAACTCCTTTAATGGTTAGAGCTGCAGAGCGGTTGCAAATGGAGAGCAGAAAGGGAAATACTCCCCCGACTGCTAGATAAGCAGACAGATTAAGGATGGAGGAACGAAAGAAAGTAAGGCCAGTAGCAAGAAGCAAAGGTGCAGGATCGATAACAAGGGAGAAGGAGGCGGTCAGGTCTTTTCCTGCTAGGATAGAGGATAGGTTGCGGGAAGTGGGAGAGACACAAAAGCAGGAGGAAGTGAGAAGACATGTGAGGGATGAAGAAGTAGGAAGGTGGAGACAGGGGCAGGTTCTTGTTAGGTTGGACAAATCTGTCATCAGAGCAGTTGAGGTGGATATGGAGAAATGAGATGCAGCCACAGATACAGGGTTTGATCAGGGATGACAGGAGACGGCACCCTATGGTAGTGCTTATTATGCTCCTGTGCCTGTAGAAAGGTCAGGGGAGGTGGTAACCGGAGTAAGAGATAAATAGGGATGGGAATCGGATGTTGAGCAGGGAGCGCAGGGGGTAGTTGCCCTCCTTCCATTCCAGTAACAGCAATAGATAGTACACCATGGAGCCATAAGACGCGTCAGGATACTTGCATGGCTGTAGCAAGTAGTAGGGGAGTGACGGGCGAAGCCCCAGAAAAAATGGGTGGAACTCAGTTTCTGTTACTATCGCGGTCACACATGGACTGGAAAACCTTGATGAAGACACTCTCTTCACTCACTGCAAGGCGCAGGGAAGTGGATTCATGCATTGGAGAAATATACTGCCGGTGTCATGTTGGCTATGGGGGACATGAAGAGTTTATTCACGCCCCTCATGGGGGAGCGGTCAGATGAGCTTTGTAGGATATCAGGGTATCCAGGAATTCAGTTGGATACAAAAGCCCACGATGGAGGGGCAGAGGCTTTTAATAATTGCAGCGTGCATTTATGGGGGGCTTTGTTGACTATGTATCCCGATATGCTGGATATAAATTTGATTCTAGCTAAAATGATGAAATTGGATGATGATCCTGTTGAACACAATCAGTTAATTCAGGAGGTGTGGAGGGCAGAAACGGAAGAAGCATGGGATATGAATGTGGTGATGTTTTACCACATGCTAAAGAAGTTCAGAATGATCTAGATAAAGTCGAAGGGATGGAGGCCAAGAGTTGGGCAGAAATTCAAGCAAATATTGTGCATTTTTGCAAAAGGAGGCAAGAAAAAGAAAATGAGTATAGAACAGGCACAAAAGGCAGATGCCAAGCTTGTTTAGAGGAAATTTGTGAAGATTTGTTTGGAAGGGACATTAATCAGTAACTCGATGGAGGGACAGCAGGGACAGGTTGAATCAGGTATGACACAGGGGTGGATGGATGGGTATGCTCCTGGTCTAAGGCGAATGAGAGGGTTTCCAAGTGGCAGGGGAGGATTTCCACGTGGAAGTGGGTCATTTGGAATGTTTGGAGGAATGGGTCCCCAGTTTAACGGAGCAATGGGAAATAATTAGGGAGCTTTCTGTGGGATTCAGGGTTGGTTGTGTGGATGGTTGGGGCATGTGTCATGAAATTGTTGTGACAGGTCACAGTATTTTAACATGGGAGTGCAACAGCTGCAAACCCTGACCCTGCTATATGCCCTGCGTTCTGTGCAGTTGCAGCAGGCATGGGTTGAGCAGAACCCAGCAACGGGGACTGCACAGACCTTTGGGATCCCACTGATCATGCCAGCACAAGCATTGGTATAGATAAGGGAGAAGAATCCTGTGGACCAAGGAACAGTTATGCACTAAAAAGGACGAGTGATTTTGGAGAATCCTTTTTCACTCTATGGTGCTAATATGCACCAGGAGTAGGACAGCCCACTGCGGTCTATTATGTGTCCAGGCCTGTCCTTTACCACCGATCCAGAAGAGGAACCCCGGATAGGTGTGCAGGTATGTGACCGAACATTCTTATTTACGGCCGACACAGGGGCCACAAAATCTTGCATTAAGGATGATGAGTTCCTCTTCTCAAGCAAAACGATGGACACACAGGGATTCTCTGGGGATATCCTACTGAAGATCTTTGTATTAAGGTAGGTACTAAAAATGTATCTACTCCTTTGTTGTATTGTACAGAGAACCCAGCAAATCATTTGAGACGAGACCTCCTGAGAAATCTAGAGATGTTGATTACTTTCACTGAGAAAGGTATAGTATGTTCGATCTCAGGTTTTTATACAGTAAGAAAGTCAGCATGTTTGCAGGTTTATTGTAGCAACAGCAGATTACAGGGGTTCATGTACATTCAGCATTGTTTCTTTATGGGGTGATGGTTATGTTGAGGTGAGTCCCGGCATCAGAAATTAGACTAGGCGGGTACTGATTGAGTTTTTATTTCAGCCTGATGTGCCACAGGAAGGAACACCAGGCACCATTATTTATGATTCTCTTATTAGCCAGAGTGATCAGGAAGAGCAGGGTGGTTCTCTCAGGCACAGATGAGGAAGGCAGAGAGTGGCAAACAGTGCTGTGATCAATCCGACCTTATCGCTAAGGGTCGTATTCGATGAGCAATTGTTCAAAGACACAGAAGACACAGGAGTGATGGTCTTTGAGACTGGGTTGCATTGCCAGATAGTTATAGAGCAAGGGGAAGAACCAGAGATCTTGCTCATTGTTAAAAATACACTGCCATATTAGAAGGTGTATTTAGGAAAGGTGCCGGGCCATTTATGGACCAGCAATCCTCATGATGTGGGGCTGCTAAAGAGTGTTGGAGCAGTGAAATAAAATTGAAACCTGGTGCAATATTACCACAGGTTAAGTAGTACACCTTGTCTAGGTAGGCACACAAAGGGCTGTACAAGACCATTATGGCATTTTTGACGCAGGGCATAATACAACCTTCTGTGTGTCCATGTAACATGGCCATCTAGCCTGTGAAGAAAGTTAAGGGGACCAGTTGGAGGATTGTCGAGGATTTGCGCCCCCTCAATAATATTATTGAGGTGGAATTTTCTGGTGGTACCGAATCCTGACTCCATTCTCAGTAATGTCCGTACTGGGTCCACCTACTTCTCAGTGATTGATTTAAAAAATGCAATTTTCTCTTTTCCCTTATACCCTGATTCTCAGTACCTCACAGCATTTACATATCATGGTCAGATATTCAAGCACACAAAGTTGCCCCAAAGGTACTGTGAATCTCTGAGTGTCTTTAACAGGGTGGTTCAAATGGATCTGAGGAATGTACATGTGTTCAGTACAATAATTCAGTATGTTTATGATCTGTGTCATGGCCACTAATTAAAGGCCACTACCTTTGTCATCCAAAGGGTCCAAATGGGCTTTGCACACTATGTGTCTAGGGCACGTGCATCCAGGCCGGGTGTGACCATTAAGAAACATTGGAGGGCATGTGCAGAAGTATGTGCGAGGAGCAAGGTGGAGCCACAAGGCGAGGGTAAAGGGGAGTGGCTGAGGCCAGGCTATTTAAGCCAGACCCACCTGCGTGCAAGCGCATCGCATTAGTCTGCTTTCTGCAGCATAACGCTTACCGCTGCTTGAAGTGCTCTTACCTGTTTCCAGCTCATCATCTCTGCACGCATCTCATCAGGTTCCTGAACTTCTTCTTTAGCGTGCACCTACCTGACTCCAGCCACACCATCGCTTGAAGCGCAGCTTACCTAACTCCAGCACTGCATCTTCAGCGCCCACCTACCTGCCTCCAGCAATACCATCGCTCGACGTGCATCTTACCTGACTCCAGCAACTCCATCGCCGGAAGCGCTCCTTACCTGGCAATACCATTGCTTGCAGCATATCGCATCTTACCTGATTCCCATTGTCATCGGAGTCGGAGCGCATCCTCACCTGTTCCGAGCATCTAGCTACGCAGGAGCCTTCTTCTTGCCCAGCATCCTCACGGATCCATCCATCCAGCAATCGCCAGCAGGTATTCGTATTGTCGCTCCCCATCCAGCGCCGCCAGGCCATCCCTGCAAGAGAAAAGGAACACACAAGGTTAGAAACTGCATAAATAACTTACGCTTGGTCGCTCAACACATAAACCTTACATACAACCTTGAAACCCTACTTACCTTCTAAGTGGGGACCACGCAACCCTCTCTGGCACCATTTGGACTTGCTTCCAACACTGCAACTCCACGTGGCCATCTTCACACCTATAGGGGAAAGAAAAGCCATTACAAGGGTTACGGACAATAATCATTGGAAAAAGACATTGCAAAAGGATACGGACAAAAATCATTGGAAAAAAGACAATGCAAAAGGATACGGACAATAATCATTGTTATGAACACTTACCTTCATAAAAGACCAATGAAGCAACTAGGTCCATCAACAGCGCCTCTGCTGATGAGAAGCAGGATGGAGAGCTCATCCTCACAAGAAAACAGGTGAGACTATATGGGTAAACGCATGCTCACCTCATTCTGGAATGAAGGGTTCGAGGGGAATCACAATCCAATTGCAGCATTCTCACTGCCTCTTGTATTCTCTCAGGGGCAGTGCCAGCAACCAGAACAGCCCACATTACAGCAACTGGGGAAAGAGGCTGATTCAGGGGAGCCAAGTCCAGGGAGGGCTCCAACCTTGCCCCAACGCCCCTGCAGAGACCAGGTGAGCGTAACAGAATGCAAAGCCTCTCTGAACCTCTGCCTGGGCGTTATGGACACCTCGGAAACCCAGTTGGCTCAATTGCTGGGTGAACTACAGGCCAAAGTACATACCTCGAGACAAGAGACTAATGCCCTGAGAAGAGACCTTATTGTCGCCCGAGAGCGAACGGACAATCTTGCGAGACAGATGCTTCAGACTCACGCAGGGCAGGTTCCATTACCCCGAATCGCACCAACTCCTTTGCCGCAGCCATCCCCACTTGTCGAGCGAAATGAAGAAAGTTGTACAGACCTCACACCTGGTCATCCGGTACTCTTGGTCCACCACCAACAACCATCAAAGGTACTTGCTTTGGAAGTGTATATCGATAGTGGAGCGGTGGGATATTATATCGATCAGGATCTGGCCGCACAAATAGGCCTTCCCCTCCAGTATAAGGTACAATCGGGAAATGTCACTGCAGTGGATGGCTCTCAGTTGTCATCCGGCCCAGTGACGCAACATACCAACAAACTGTTGCTGATGTGTCAGGACGGTCATCGGGAAGACATTTCTTTCAATCTTATTGGGGCCCCCCAGTTCCAGATGATCCTAGGAATGCCATGGCAAGAAACCCATAACCCCAGGATTGACTGCTGAACACGAGTGCTGACCTTTCCTCATGAATGCACCAAAATTTGCTACCACAAAGGCGTGAAGAGCCTGAAAGTCAAGACGAAAACCTATCCTGGGAATCTCTGGTGCCCTACCCCCTGAATACCTGGACTATAAAGATGTTTTCCAGAAGGAACAAGCAAACACCCTGCCTCCGCATAGGCCTTACAACTGTCAAATTGATCTGGTCCCTGGAGCACAAATTCCTTGCAGTCGAATTTACGCTTTAACTGAGCAAGAAATCCAACATCTGAGGACTTACCTAGATCAGTACCAAGCTAACAGATTTATTCGCCCGTCTAAGTCTCCTGCCTCCTCAGCTCTCTTCTTCGTACCCAAGAAGGAGGGTGACCTCAGAACATTTATAGATTATAGGGCACTGAATCAAATCACAGTTAAGAACAGATATCCTCTGCCACTCATCCCCGAGCTGCTTGATCAGGTGAAGAATGCGCAAATCTACACAAAACTAGACCTACGAGGAGCCTATCACCTTGTGAGAGTTAAAAGGGGCGACGAGTGGAAGACATCATTCTGAACCAAATACAGGCTTTTCGAGTATCAGGTCATGCCCTTTGGGTTATGCAATACACCAGCGGTGTTCCAGTTCTTCATGAACGATGTGCTTCATGAATTGTTGGATGTCTGCGTACTCGTTTACATCGACGACATTCTTATTTACTCAACGTCCAAGGAAGACCATGTTGGCCATGTAAGTGCAGTTCTGGAAAAGATTTGTCAGCATTGGCTGTTTGCCAAATTGGAAAAATGCTTCTTCCATGTCACGGAAGTTGAATTTTTGGGCTTCGTGCTTACCCCATGATGAGTTCATATGGACAAACGTAAGGTGGATGCTATTCTTCAGTGGCCATCTCCAACAACTACCAAAGGAGTGCAAAATGTGCTTGGATTTGCCAATTTTTACATATGGTTTATCCCAAGATTTTCACAAATTGCCCACACAATCACATCTCTTCTGAGAAAGAATTTTAAAAAATTTGGTCTTCCGAAGCAGAAAACACCTTCCAGGAATTAAAACAGGCCTTCACCTCAGCACCCATTTTTCGGCATCCTGACCTGATCTGCCTTATGTAGTTGAAACAGACGCCTCGAGGGTGGCCATGGGGCAGTATTATCACAAAAGTACCCAGAGACAGGGCAGCTACATCCCATAGCATTTTGGTCCCGGATATTTCTGCACCAAAAATTAACGATGCAATCACTGACAAGGAACTACTAGCAATCAAGGGAGCACTCAAAACCTGCAGACACTACCTTCTAGGGGCAAGACACACGGTCACTGTTATCACAGATCACCATAATCTACAATATTTGAAAACTGCTAAGGCCCAATCTTCACGTCTGCTTTGCTGGGCTCTTTTCTTTGCCGAATATGACTTCGTTATTACTTATAGACCAGGAGTGCGTAACGGAAAAGCAGACGCCCTATCACGCAAGGGAGAGGACAAAGACGCCTTCACTCCATCTTAACCAGTGACCATTATTCCTGAAGAACGGATTGAAAACCAGATCGCTACAAATGCCTGCTGGGAAGACTTGAAGACTGATCTCCATTCTCGAATGGACCAGACAGTCCAACAGGACTGGTTGAGTAAGGGAGACCAGTACTCCATCAGACATAACTTACCCTATTTTCAGGGAAGACTATACATCCAGGACAAGGAAGTACAAAACAAAATAATAGGCAACTACCACGAGTCGTTAGTGGAAGGACATCCTGGAATTGCTAAGACTTGAGCCAAAATTAAAAAGAACTATTGGTGGCCTACCTGGAGAAAAGATGTTGCCCAGTTTATTGCAATTTGCAGTGTTTGCGCGCAACACAAATCCCAGAAGTTAAGTCCCGCAGGGTTGTTGCATCCATTAACGGTACCACCAGCATCATGGCATACGCTGTCTATGGACTTTATAACTGATCTGCCACCATGCGACGGGTTTAAGACAATTCTGGTCGTGGTAGACCTATTCTCCAGGATGGCGCATTTTATTCCGCTAAAGGGTCTTCTCACTGCTGCTGCTCTGGCCACAATATTTTTGGGGCAAATTGTCAAATTACACGGTTTCCCGTCTGTATTGATTTTGGACTGTGGAACTCAATTCGTCTCAGCTCTCGGGAGGAGGTATTGTAAGATTGCCCAAATCGACCTTTGTTTATCGACGAGTCACCATCCCCAAACCGATGGTCAAACGGAAGGACCAATCAGACTCTGGGACAATACCTGAGGTGTATGTTGCAGCAGATGGAAGGGTCCTAGAAAAGCATTCTGTGGTTAACCGAATTTGCTTACAATAACTCTATCCACACTAGCACAGGACAGACCCCATTCTACACAATGAATGGTCGGCATCCTCGGACATCCTCCTTTGATCTGCTTGACGAATTGGAAATGCCAGCAATCGCCTCCTTACATAAGACCTTTACTCAATCCCTTAAAGAAGCTACAGAGAACTTGATCCGAGCCAAGGAACAACTGAAAAAGTTTGCAGACAGACATAGAAGAGAGGCCCGCATTACCAGGTCAGAGAAAAAGTATGGTTGGCATCCAAGCATATCCCATTGAAGGGACTGCAGGCCTTCCGTCCAAGATACCTCAGACCTTATCCCATCAAAGCCATTATTAACCCTGCTGCCATGAAATTGGATTTACCAGCCAATATGCAAATCCATCTGGTGTTCCATGTTTCCCTCCTAAAACCAACGAAACCCGACACTCAGATCCCAACTCCACCTGAACCTGAGATCATTGAAGGAGAACCAGAATCTGAAGTCAAAAGCATTTTGGATTCCAAGATAGTGCTATCAAAACTGTACTACTTGATCGAGTGGGAGGGTTATGGACCTCAAGATCGCACATGGGAACCCGTTGAATTTGTCCATGCACCACGCCTAATCAGACAATTACATCGGGACAAACCAGGACCAGGAGAAGGAACGCCAGTGAGAGGGGCCTTGAGGGGGAGTGCTGTCATGGCCACTAGTCAAGGGCCACTACCTTTGTCATCCAAAGGGTCCAAATGGACCCAGCCCTGGTGACTTTGGTGCCAGGCTCATAAGAAAGTGTGCTTTGCACACTTTGTGTCTAGGGCATGTTGTGTCTAGGGCATGTTGATGTTTTGTGTCTCATCCTGCATCCCTTCCTCATTCTGCATTTGCCTTTCCAACATGGCTGCACTCTTTCTTGTAGCCTGCACTGTAGCCTTGTGGTCTTGCCCAGCTCCCCCTCCCATTGGCTGCACTTTGGCTTGTTAAGCCAATGAGAGCAACCGGGAGGCGGGAGCCGGCCATCCACCTAAGGCCACAACAAAGGCCCTATCTACCCCTGTCCACCACGGTACGCCGTTGTGCCACCTCCAAGTGTGTCTGTGTGCCCCTGCTGCCCCCCAAGTGTGACTGTGTGCCCCCGCTGCCCCCAGAGTGTGTCTGTGTGCCGCCGCTGCCCCCGAGTGTGTCTGTGTGCCCCCGCTCCCCCCTACCCCCGAATGTTTTTGTGTGCCCCCACTCCCCCCCGAGTGTGTCTATGTGCCCCTGCTGCCCCTTCTGCCCCTGAGTGTTTCTATGTGCCCCCTCTGCCCCCTGAGTGTTTCTGTGTGCCCCCTCTGCAATGGATTTGCCATCTGGCTATTGATTGTAGCTACCTGCCTCCTTCATCCTTTTCGCCCTTCCCCTTGTTCACCTCTTCTTCTTTCTTTCATTTTAGCACTTACTCTTATCACAGTCCCTTGACTTCTGATAATATCTTGTCTGTCCCCCCCTCCTTGTTTTCTCCTCCCAATCACTATCTTGGTAAGTCTCTGACCCTTTTAAGATAGTCAATTGTTTGTTCCTCTCCTCTTCACCTTTCCCCTCCCTCCCCACGTCCCCTCCTCCCCCTCCTCTTGTCGCTCTTGCACTGCAACAATTGCCGTCAGGCATAGTAATGTTACTGCTTGTATTGTTTCTCCTTTTTTCCTTTCCCTTTCCTCTCCCTTTTTGTTCCATGCACTTGTACTATCTGTTATGATTTGATAGTTATTTTTCACATTCTGATCTGTTTCAAGGACCTTTAAGAATGTTACTGTATTTCCCCATGCTCCCTCACTCCTTGAAGCTCTTTGAAGCACATTGTGAGTAGGCGCTATACAAATAAACAATCAATCAATCAATCAATCATGTGCATCCAGGCGGGCATGGCCATTACGAAACATTGGAGGGCACGTGCAGAAGTCTGTGGGAGGAGCAAGGTGGAGCTACAAGGTGGGGCTAAAGGGGAGTGGCTGGGGCCAGGCTATTTAAGCCAGCCCACGCACGTGCAAGCGCTTCACGTTAGTCTGCTTTCTGCAGAGTAACGCTTACCGCCACCTGAAGTGCTCTTACCAGTTTCTAGCTCATCATCTCTGCACGCATCTCATCAGGTTCCTGAACTTCTTCTTCAGTGCGCACCTACCTGACTCCAGCCACACCATCGCTTGAAATGCAGCTTACCTGATTCCAACACTGCATCTTCAGCGTGCACCTACCTGCCTCCAGCAATACCATTGCTCGACGCGCAGCTTACCTGACTCCACAACTCCATCACCGGACGTGCACCTTACCTTTCTCTGCAGTACCATCACCTGCAGCACATCGCATCCTACCTGATTCCCATTGTCATTGGAGTCGGAGCGCCTCTGCATCTTTTCCGAGCATCTAGCTACACAGGAGCCTTCTTCTTGCCCAGCATCCTCACGGATCCATCCATCCAGCAATCGTCTGCAGGTCTTCGGATCGTCGCACCCCATCTGGTGCTGCCAGGCCATCCCTGCAAGAGAAAAGGAACACACAAGGTCATAAACTGCATAAATACCTTACGCTTGGTCTCGCAACACATAAACCTTCTGTACAACCTTGAAACCCTACTTACCTTCTAAGTGGGGACTGCGCAACCCCCTCTGGCACCATTTGGACTTGCTTCCAACACTGCGACTCCACGTGCCCATCTTCACACCTATAGGAGAGAGAAAAGAAGTTACAAGGGTTACGCCAATAATCATTGGAAAAAGACATTGCAAAAGGATACGGACAATAATCATTGTTACGAACACTTACCTTCAAAGTGGTTCGGTCACAGCCGGTCTGGGCCGCCACGCACACGGACCAGTGAAGCAACTAGGTCCATCAATGGTGCCTCTGCTGATGAGAAGCAGGACGTAGAGCTCATCCTCACAAGAAAACAGGTGAGACTATATGGGTAAACGCATGTTCACCTCATTCTGGAACGAAGGGTTCGAGGGGAATCATAATCCAATCACAGCATTCTCACTGCCTCTCGTCTTCTCTCAGGGGCAGTGCCAGCAACCAGAGCAGCCCACACTACAGCAGTTGGGGAAAGAGGCTGATCCAGCGGAGCCATGTCCAGGGAGGGCTCCAACCGTGCCCCAACCCCCCCGCAAAGACCAGGTGAGCGTAACAATCTGTTGGTGTGTAGCACTTCAGGGGAGAAGTGTTGAGGAGATTCAATAACATTTAACACTTTGCTCATGGATAAGGTGCACAAAGTGGACAAAGAAAAATTGCAGTACTGCCAGACAGAATTAGTATATTTGGGGAAACTAATATGGTCTGTGGGAAGGAAGGTAATGCCAGATAGAGCCACAACAGTTCAGAATATGCCTCAGCTAGTCACAGTAAAACAAATGCAGCAGTTTTTGGGGCTCGGTAACTACTGTAGATCATGGATGTTTGATTACTCATGTTTCGTGAGGCCGTTACTGCAGGGGCTAAGGAAGCTCAGAAGGTGAAAGATCTGATAAAGTGGTCTGAGTAAATGGGGACTTGTTTCCAGGCACTCAAGGCTGCGATCAACAATGCTCCGGTCTTGGTGACCCCGAATTATGAGAAGCCATTTTATTAGTTTTGACATTCAAACGGGCAGGTAATTACAGTGGTCCTGACCGAGCAAACATCGCTAGCACACAAACCTTTAGCGTACTACAGCAAACTTCTAGACCCAGTAATGAAGGGACAGTACCCTTATGAACAAGCTCTAGTGGCAACGGCTTTTCCGATGCAAAGGTCTTCAACCCTTACTATGGGCTGCCTGTTGAAATTGTACATAGAGCATGCAGTCTTTGTGATTTTGGAGAAATCCAAGTCGAAATTGATAACCCAAAGAGTTTCAGGAAATGCAGTGTTTTTATCAAATGCATCGATATATCACATGCCGTGACACCTAGTCAATCATTCAACCTTTGCAGCTTTAACAGTGAAACCTGAGGACACTGTTTATGGTTGTGCCACTTATGAAGGAGATGAGGTACTTTTTTTCATTGATGGGTCTTCAATCATAATTCAGGACACTGGTGAAAGGCATACTGGTGCAGCTGTCATGTGCTTTGTGGTCGGGGAATACTGGGTCAGACTGAAGAGATGATTGCCTTTGCATTACTCTGCGAAAGCAGCAGAACTAGTGGCACTTATAGAGGCACTATAAATGAGTAAGGGGATAGCAGTCACTATTTATTCTGAAAACAATGTTGCAAAATGCCCCAGGTATGTTCAGTCACTTTACGTGTCAAAAACCTGTTTGTAGGGTAATAAAGTTCCCGAGATTGTGACATTGCAGTTGCATGAACTAAGAAATAACAGGGATCATTCCCTTATTCACACCTGCGGATACCACAAACAGGACTAGTCCTCGTCCTTGGATAAAGACAGGAATAAGGGAATGATCCCTGTTATTTATTAGTTTGTGCAACTGCAATATCACAATCTCTAGACCCGATTACTACATAATCCCTGTTTTGAAAAAGGCCAAAGTGATGCAGAAATACGTGCTAACATATGGCCATGAAGCAATAGACATTTATGACTCAATAAATGTCTACTTACATTTCAACCTTTCCTCTTGACATATCCATTTAATAGTATTATCAATTATGAGTGTTTGACGCATCCTGGGGAAACACCCCAATATTGACTACTTATTTTGCCTCTGCATAGGTCACCTCCACTGTACATTCTGGGTTATCAAGATGACACAGAAGAGGCTTGCTGCGTTGCTCCCCAACTAATTGAAGCATTAACTTTGTCTGCAGAGATAGGGTTAGTTAAATGCACTGTGCATACTAGCTGTATGAATCCAATAGCTCTCAGGAATGATGCCACAGACAAGGCAGAAAAGGAAATGGAATATTTACCATTTACAGATTCCTAGAAAAGTAAAACAATGTCCCAGCAGGTACATTTACCAGTCCCATACACCACATTTCCGGTGCTTCAGATCATAGAAATGCAAGGGAAAGCCCCTAGAGAAGAACAGGAGCTTTGGAAGAAGCGTGGATGTGTTATCTCACACACAGATTTGCTGTAGAGACAGTAGGTGATGGGGAAGGTAGTAATGCCTGTAGAGCCGCTTCTTTTGGCTCTAGAGCAACTACACTACCCATCACATTTCTGCTACAAATCGTAGCAGAGTTTCATGAGGAATGGTTTATCCATAATCTACAAGAACAGTTAAGTAGATTTGGTGGGAGTTTTTAGTGTGCAAGGAGTTCAATCCTGGAAATACCATGAGGGTGGTAAGGAGGATCTTGCCTAGTCCATTCAAGGAGGTCCACATTGACGTTGTAGACATGATTAAGAGGTGCAGTAACTTCAGATATTTGATCATGGTGGTTTACCATTCTTCTAGTGGCTTGATGTTGGTCCCTGCGTCCAACCTGATGCAAAATCAGCAGCAGATTTCTAGTGAGAGAGGTGTTTCCACAGTGGCGAATTTGTGAGGTCCTAAAATCCAACACTGGAACCCCTTCTTTAATGCCTTTTTTGCAGAAATTACTTCACTTTTAGGAATCAAGCACAAACTGGCTTAGTTTACCACTTACAGGGCAACGATATTGTGGAGAATCCGAAATGGGTTCTTGAGGCCCGGCTAGCCGAATTATGTAATGAATTTAAAACATCCTGGCACCACTTCCTTCCACTTGCCTTGTTTTATTTGAGTAACCAGCCAGGAAAAGACCATCACCTAAGCTCTCATGAAATAGTGATGGAGCGTAGGGTACACACATTTATTTGTATTTGTATTTTGTTTATTTATAGTGCGCACCCTGCCCAAGGGCATCAGCGCGCATGTTTATAATGTGGTTGCAAGTTACAGTAATAGGTATATTACATTTATACATATCTACATCAAGCTAGGACAATTGCAGAGAGAGCAGAACAGCTCATAATATACAATATGTACAGTGTGCAGACAGTTTACTGCTGACAATTGCTAGCTTACTGTGTGATGGCCAGGGCATCCTGATCATAAAGCCATAGTTTGGTTTTATTTTTGAAGGATTGGAAGGCAGGAATATTTCTGAGAGCATTCGGTAAGGAGTTCTACAGCTTGGCTGCAAGGACTGGGAAGCTTGAGCCTTTGGCTGTCTGCATCCTGAAGCTGGGAATGGTTAGGGTGTGAGCCTGGGCCGCGCGCAATGGTCTGGTTGCAGCATGTTGTGTAAAGCGTGAGGACAGGTAGGCCGGTGCTGCGTTATTTTGAGCTTTGTGTGTTAAGTTGAGTGCTTTGAGAGAGATGTGGTGCGTAATGGGTAGCCAATGCAAGTTGTGTCTGGTGGGAGATATGTGGGAGCGCCTGGAAACATTGAGAGCTGCCCTTATGGCATTGTTCTGCGTGACTTGGAGTTTATCGATATTTCTTTGGTTCGTCCCTAGATATAGGGCATTGCAATAATCGATTTTGGACATGATGAGGGTTCGAGCAAGGATTAAACAGTTGCCCGATGTCAAGAAAGGACGGCACGCTGTGATCAGTTTACATGTATATGCAGACGCTGAGGTAACTGAGTTAGTTTGTCGGTTGAGAGAGAGAGTGGAGTCTAGGTAAATCCCAAGAGTTTTGGTGACATTAGTGACTATGATAATGTTGCCGTTGATAATGAAAGATTTGTATTTGGGGTCTAGTTTAGCAAGTTTGGACTGCGAGCCTAGGATGAGTAGCTCATTTTTTTCGTCATTGAGGCAAAGCCTGTGATGAGCCATCCAAGCCTGGATGACGGTAGAGACTGCATTTAGTGCTTTAACATCAGTTACATAATCGCCAGTGATAGGGATGAGTATCTGGGTGTCATCCGCGTAATTAGTGTGTGAGACACCCAGATAGTCCAATATATCAAAGAGTGTTTTAGTAAACACGTTATAAAGCGTGTGAGATACACAAGAGCCTTGCGGTACTCCACATGGGACATGTGCTGGGTTAGCTGCCGCTAACGGGGAGAAGACCCTCATGGATCTGTTTGCAAGGAAAGAGCTAATCCAGGATATCGCTGAGTCCGAGAAGTGACTGGCAATCTTGAGATGATGACAAAGGATTTGGTGAGCAACGAAATCAAAGGCAGCTGAGAGATCTAGGAGGAGCAAGAGTGCTTGTTTACCTTTGTCTTTCAGGTCCTCAATTTGGGTTTTCAGATCAATCAGGGCAGTCTCTGTTCCGTGTCTAGGACGGAAACCGGATTGTCTGAGCCCTAATTAGTTGTTTGCGTAAAGATAGTCCTGGATTTGGAGATAGGCTGCTCGGTCCAGAATTTTAAGTAAGTAAGGCACCGTGGTGATGAGCCTGTAGTTAGCCGGGTTGCTAGGATCTAGTTTAGGTTTTTTGATCAGAGACATGACTCATGCATCCTTGAGGTAATCTGGTACCAATCCAGATTTTAATGAGGCATTGATGAAGGAGTTAATGAAAGGAGCGAGGTCATGTGTCGCTTCTTTTATAACCGGAGCAGGGCACCCATCGCCTTGGCAATTGGAAGGCTTGAGCTTCCAAATGATATTTTCAACCTCCTTAATGGAAAGGGTGGTGAAACTAAAGTTTGACGGAGTGCTTGGGTGGGGGGGGGGTTGTAGGAGGAGAGTAGCCAGTTGAGTCTGCAATGTGGCTTTTTTTAGAATTAATTTTAGTTTGTAGCAAGGCAATTTTGTCTAATAGAGCCTTTTGGATGTTACTGCACCACTCAGCGTCTGAGGTGCACGTGACAAGAGGGGCAACTGGAGACTCAAGTTCCTTGAGGATCTTAAAGAGTTCCTTGGTGTTCGATTGTGCTTGTAAAATCCTGTTGTGGTACACTTCTTTTTTGGCTGTTAGTATAGCTTCTTTGTATGTAAGGGAAGCTGTGGTGAGGATGTTTTTATTGGATATATCGAAGGTGCGCTTTTCCAGTGGGCCTCTGCTTTTCTTTTATCTTTGCGCAATTTTCGAAGGTGAGGGGTGCACCACGAATTAAGATGGGTAGAAAATTTTGTTTGCGCAGTTTAAGAGGGGCAATGGTGTTCAAAGCTTTCAACATAACACGGTTGTAGGTATCTACTAGGACAGTAGGGTCCGAGCACGTAGATGTAGCCACGTTCAGTAAAGGGAGGATAAGTGGGAGTAATTTCTCAGCCAAGATATCCTTCTTGTTGCGAGTATAGGTAGGCGGGGCCAGGTCTGGTTTGTCAATGGGTGGACTGGAGTTAATGGTAAACAGTATTATGTGGTGGTCAGACCAGGCACAAGGAGAGATAGTAGTTATGTTGAGCGCACAGTTCATCTCGGAGACCCAGTCAAGGGTGCGCCCCTTGATGTGGGTGGGTTCTCTAATATGTTGGGTAAGGCTGAAGTCGGTCAAGGCACTGGTCAACTCGTTGGCTTTAGCATCATTGGTGTCTCTCTCACCTGCATGCACAGCATCAGATGCACACAAGACCACAGAGGTGCTAGGAGAGGAGTTTAGGGAGTACCTTAGGGCTTTAACTAAAGTGTTAAGATTATATCTTTACAGGTTGTATCTTCTCACCAACAGAAAACAGGAGACAGCGGCAAGGCTGGCGGCGATCAATACAAGACACAGATGCTCCCAGGAGATTGCATCTTTGTCCACAACTTTGTGAATAGCTGGAACAAACAGCATTTCCATGAACTCTCTGAGTTATCTACACAACTCTGACTGCTTTGAAGGTGGAGGGTAACAAGAATTGGATTCATCTCAGTGATACCCAAAAAGATACTGGCACCCCCCAACCGACACAGGAGCAGGCAGAAAGTTAAGTATGCCCTAAGGACTCACCGTTCATTCCATTGCAAAGGGGGGTGCAAATGAAGATCAAGAAATGGCTAAACTTGTAAATTACATGAATAATGTTGTTTTTATAGTTTGTGTGATCCTTGTGTCATCATGTCTAGAGATGGTAACAAATGTAAATACAGAAAGTTTCAATTTGTCTAGTTTTGCAGAATTTGATGAGAAAATGCCAAGAGAAAACATACATGTTAATAGGGATTATTTGGATAATGGGGATGAGGAACTAGATACTACAACAAATGCACATGGTTTTGCAGCAGATAACATATGGTATAGCCATGTAGGGAAAGGGGGGAGTAAGAGATGCATAGGATATTGCTACATCTGCTCTCTCATGCCCCATGCTTCTGGCATCTCTAGGGTGTGTATCCTGAGTTTGGTAGATGTAGCAGATGTGCAGGGCCTGAGGGAAGTTTAAAGGGCAATCAATTACGGCATCAATCGTGCCAATCAATGAAGACAGTACAAGTGTCCATCGTAAAGAGCAGAAAAACATACTGTGTGTTCAAAGAGCCCAACTGATTTTGGAAGGGGCTATTTTTTCAGTGGGATTAAGGGGTGAAGAGTTTCAGAGTTGGAGGAATGAGGGTATTCTCAGAAGAAGGGGTGGCATGAATAAACCAAGAATGCAGGAATGTATGTAGAAGTTACTTGCAACATCTGACGTGGCTCAAAGAAACAGAAAAACCTGTTAAGATGGAGATACTTACCCATTTTTCTCGGTATTTCAAGGGTGATGACATAGTGCCGGTTGGTACAAATGGGAACTGCAGCCACATGCTTCACATCACTGACCTGACTGAAGGTATGGCTGCCCTTCTAGGCAATTTATGGACATACAGGCAGGTGCCTACAGCCTGGCGAGGTGGGTGCAGTTTCTTTACCCTTCATGTGCCAGTTCTTGTCATCCGTGAGGTACATCTAGTTTTGTCCCGTCCAATGTCTGAAGTTACATTTGTGCCACCTTTTTCCCCTGTGCCTCTTGCGTCCCTTTCATCAGTTTATATGTACAAACCAAGGACTTTGATGAAAATCAGGAACATTTGCAACTTAGTAGACAATCCAATTACTGCTCAGTAGCATCATCCAAAGGTTTAATGGACATTCCTGATCAATTACGACTGTTCAGCCACACCAAGAGTTTCTTTGTGTCCATTAAGACACCTGGCGTCCAATGTCAAATGGCTCCAGGTGACCAGGTACAATCTTTTGATATTCTTCAATGCATCCGAGCCACTGTTTAATTCCATTAGGATAGATGAACAGGCGCTGAGGCTAATGACTTTGCAAATCTGGTACATACTCAACCTCTTAAAGTCAAAGGAGGGCCAGGTGTTTGAGACGTCTGGGATAACCTGCTGCACATGCGGTCTCCCAATGATGCAGAGAATGGTACACTTTCACAGGCTATCACTGACTTACATAAACTCAGAGTGATCTTGGAAAATGAGGCAGGAATTACAGATGATTTGTGGTTAGAATCTCTGTTTTCTTGGGTACCATCTTGGATGAGCCTCACTGTGAATATCTTGTTACTTATTTTTGTCTTTTTTGATCCTGTCAAATGCTCTTATGATGTTGTACTGCCCAGGTACCGAAAGCAGCTGCCATGATGGCTGTGACCATGTCCAAGTCTAGTATAACAAAAAAGAATTCCCATATGGGTACTCAGATCGAAGCTGTTTTGTGTCCTCCACCAAGTTGGTGTGATTGTGTGGAGCAGTGGGTAGATTGAGCACATGGAGGCGAGACGAGTTGGGGTTGTTCAGCGGAGGAGCGTGCCCATATTATTACCGGTGTGAGAGATGGTTGTAGGGCTTTTTCCCAAGAAGATGATTATGATTTGCTAGTTAAAATATTAACTAAAGGGGGAATGTAGGGGTGGTCAGGAAAGGCCCCCACAAGCAAGAAGGTGTTTATGTTGCGCACGCCATATTGATGACTGGGCTTTAGTGAAACTGAGTGTGATGTTGCAACTTCATATGTTTCCTGTGTAGTTAATTATGGATAGGATAGCCATAGGATATGTTACTGTAGTGTTACATTTTGTTTAAAACTGATACATATTAACTTACATTCATGCAAAAAGATAAAATGTTAAAATGTTAAAATCACCAAGTGAAACATAAACACAATTCACACATGGGGTGCTCTGAATTATGTTAAAAGTGAGATACAGGGAAGGTTTTTGATGCGCATGCAAGAAAAAGGCCAGGTAATAGAAAACTTCCTGTGAAGAAAATATGACATTTATCAAACATGCATGCACACTGATACAAATACAAAGGGAATTCATGAATCTAAATGAAGTGGGCCTTTTACAAATGAATGAAAACACGGCAGTCAGGACTGTTTGCAAAGTGAACTTTGACTTTTGAGAAACTGATTCTGCTGGATTTTAGATGTCAAAGGATGGGTAAATATGTAAATTCCACCTTTGCGGTCAGCTCATCTGAAGGAGCTGGCCATGGGGTTTATGGTCATGAACGCATGGGAGCTTGACAGAGGGTTTTCGCTATTTATTTTTGCCGGGCAGTAAAACATGGGGTGAGTCAATGCCCAAGATTAAAGTAATTGAAAGCCAAGAGTTTCAATTGTATTTTCAAATGTGCTGTGTGCAATGAAATGGCAGATATTCAGATTAGAATATTCCAATGGAACCAGTGACCTGGGAATGAGATAGTTATTACTAATTCAAAGAGAACTTGTATACACAGCCTTCTTCATATCACTTGAAATATGTATGCAAACAGCGTGTAATTAAAGGTTTAAGTTAAAAGATCCTAGGCCAGTTATTACTAGTTATGAATTATGTTTGTATACAAATGTTCAACTGAATCATGATGTTGAGACCTACCACGGACAAATCCTAAAAGCAGGTGTGTTCAGCTGAAGATGGTAGTTAAGATAACAGCTACCAATGAGAGTGTAGGAATTGGAGAAAGATCGGATTTCTTTGAAGTGGTTTTTGTCCAATCACATGTGGGGGTGGATTGTAATATAGACTCTGGGAGTTTTTTAATGGTGGCAAAAATGTATATAAGATGTCAATTGATGTGGGTTGTTGAGACTTGGGTTAGTTTGATTTTACATCACCATCTTACTGCTCCCCAGATGATTGTATAATAAAACTTGCTTCACACACAAAACATGCCCTAGTTCCTGAGGTGGTAGGCCTGCTTGGGTCAAGCTCATTAAGGGGTCTACCCTCCAGGGGAGAGGAAGAAGTTAAGTGTGACACTGCTGGTAAGGAGTGAAGAAGCTGCAAGATGTGAAGTTTAAAACCACTACTGAATAGGGAGGAAGATGTAAAGTGAGGCACTAGTGCTGAAGAAGGAGGAAGACGTGAAGTGTGACACCACTTCTGAGGAAGGAGGAAGATGAAATATGCAAATTATAAAACAAATGCTGAGGAGGGAAGAAGATGTGAAGTGTGATACCATGGCTGTGGAGGGGGTAAGATGTGAGTTACAGCATTAGTGGCGAGGTAGGAGAAAGATGTGGTGTAGGACACCACTGATGAGGAGGGAGGAAGAGGCATACATGCCAACATTATCCATTCCATTAGGTAGATGCTAGTCCAGTCGTGGTTTCAACTTTTCAATTCTAGGACTTGCAGACCTGGATTCATAATGAAAAATTCCAGGACTACAAGAATGAATGGGAGTATTTTTGATTGATGGGCATCTTTTTTCTACTTTTGACAGTTGATGCGTTAACAGTAACAGCTTGTCCTGAAGAAGGGGACTTGAAGCGCCGAAACGCATAGTGCCATCAATGTGTACCCTACATCTTTGAAATTATAATTAAAGTTACACCGCTGTGTTTTTTTTTCAACACATTGACATAGAGTTGTTACTGAAATAGTACATGTTCTGTTATATATAGAACTGTGGATGAAACACTATGATATGGGAAATGATTTTATTTGTGATGAATTAGAAATAGGAATGACTAAGTGGACCCCTGTCAAGAAGGGGATAAACAAATGAATTTACTTTATGTCAATAATTGTTCAATTTTGAATTTTTTTTCATAATTGAGCAGTGAGGATTGAGAACTCATTAATGAATTTGTGTTAAAAATATTTTTTCTTGAATTTCTTTTCTTGAATTCCTGTGAAAATAAATATATATATTTTTCAACAAAAAATAAAAAAGGAGATAATTGTGATATCTCGAGAGGAGTGACCGGGTTATTCATCAGAGAAATTGGTGAAGAGTGTGATGGTAACAGAATTACCGTCACCTTTTGCCGGCATCTCCAAACTTATAATGAGGCCCAAAAGGAGAGATTATTAATTGCACTATTTGAAGGATATGGAGAGGGGGATATAAACGAAGGTTACTGACAGGGGTGAAAGGTTAGGGAGGGAGATGTGGACCCAGTGTGTGATGCGCTCCTGTTGAAGCTATACTGCTGTGAGGTTCCATTAATGTGCACATCATAACTGCACTGGTAAATCCCCAGTGGGCTACACCTGCAATGCAAGTCATCTCGGAGGCCAGCATAAGGCAGGATTTGGGGACACTGCATCATGAAAGAGAATGGGGGGTGGACTGGCCTCTCATGATTCATCAGCAACTTATCTGAGCAAAGCGTCAAGATTAGAGAGAGACGTGAGCCTGGATAGTGTGTTTCCATCCTGACAAATTCACGCCGAACGCTGGCATCAGAGCCGAGAACATGTACACCCACCCCCTCCAGCTGTTCCAGCCTCCTACTCCTCCGCGCACACTCACCCGAAGGATGCATGCTAATCCCGTCCTTCTGGACAAGGAAAGTAGAATGTGAAGAATGTGGGGGTTCCACGGAAAAAGATGCGCTGGGCTCAGAGTCCCTGTATGGCATGGGTGGCAGGTGGCACATGCTAAACCGCTTGGCACCCCTGGGTGCTGTAGCTAGCACAAAAGGCATGTTCCTTAAAGGTTAATACCAAACAATTGTATTAATGATCGCAGGAAATGTTTCTTTTCTACTGCAAATTTTAAAGGTTAAACTTAATGATTTCAACTCATCATTTTCATTCTAGGAGACATCATTTTTTTCGCAGGTGTTGAGCCCAGTTGGGCTGTACTAACTAATAAGAGGCCCACATTCCCTTGAAGGAACCATCAGCGGACCCGGAACTCGTGGCTAACGATTCACACAGTCTGGGTCTTCATACATCTCAAAAGCGGGAGAAATGCTGTCTAGAACTCGACTCCTCTCCGGTTTAGATTACATTGGCCCTCATTACGACCCTGGCGGAAAGTGACTGACCGGACCGCCACAGCGTAAATAGCGTTTCCGCCATTGCAAGAAGGAGCAAAGTGCGGCCCATTCCGACCCATCGGGCACGAGCACCACGGCATGGCGGAAGTGCAAAGTCCGCGATGGCGGAAATGAACCCAAAACGGCCCACACCGCCGCCGTACGGCGCCCTAGGTGCAATACCGCCACCCATCACAGCGGACACCGCAGTGTGCGCCTACCGTAAAGTACGGTGACCGGAAATATACGGAAACGGAAGTTAAAACACGGGCCCGGAATGGGAAACAACCCGCCGTACACCTATAAAACCACTAAAACCACACAACCACTAAAATCACTACCCTGAGACACAACCCAACCCGTCATCCACCCTAGCGAAACCAAGAAAAATGGGAAAAGTAGCGAAGAAAGCGTGCGACCGCAAGCGGCAGGTCCACTTCTCCCGTGAGGAACTCACCGTGCTAACAGAGACCCTCCAGGAGAATGCTGCCGTCGTCTTCTCCACGCAAATGACCAGGACGGCACTCGCAAACAAGAAGGCCATATGGGCTCTGGTGGCACAGCGGGTAAGTGCGGTGGGGACCGCACCCCGCACCCCACAGCAATGCCGTAAGCGATGGGACGACCTGCGGATACGCGTCCGCAGCATACTCTCTGCCAACCGCAACATTGCCACAGCCACCGGGGGAGGGTCGGAATCACCCATCAAGCTGACCCCCTGGGAAGAAATCTGTGCCTCCACCATCGGAATGGAGAGCATAGAGGGAGTCGGAGGGATGGAGAAAGGAGTGCAGACATCCGAAGAATCAGGTAGGTGGGCCTAATGAAACAATGCCAAAACCACAAAGTCCATCCATGTGAAGCGCCATGTGTCCCCATAGTGCAACAGAAACACATGTCCAGGAGAACGTCCACACACATCGTCCTGATAGCGCACGTTAAAACCCACAATAAATACATAAATAATTAAAAACCCCTAAAACACGCACTACACGTGCAGCAGGCACACCCTAACTGCAGGCTGCCAAACAACTGCACCCTCACTCCACACACAAATGGAAGCACCTCCAAGGCCCCGACCCAAATCACCCTCAGGTACCACCCCAATGCATGTGATACAATGCCATTCCAATTCCCACAGACCCACCAATAACCCTCGCCCTCCTTTACTCCACCACAGGGTCCGATCCAAACGACGAGCTGCAGGACACCCCTACCAGCACACCTGCAAAGAGGGCCAAGACCAACGGCCAAAGACCCTCCACCTCAGCTGCACGCATCAAGACACGGCAGCAGCACAAATCAGGTGGCAGCACAGAGGAGGGAACATCAACAGGCACCCCAGCAGCCAGCATGCCCACAACACCACCACCACAGGTCCCCCCAACGGATGCCACAGATGGCACTGCCTCCGGTGGCAGCAGCACCATAGGTGACACCCCATTGATGGCAGCATGCTCCGACACAGAAGACGGGGATGTCGAAGTCAGATCCATCCATGACCTGTCCCAATCCCCCTGTCTGTTCCATCCCGTACTACATGAGGATACCACGCAGGGGCACCCACAAGACGACGACTGGCCATCCCCCACAAGCCCTGTGGCAGGGCAACATGAGGACAACAGCCCCTCTGTGACACCCCCGCAAATGGCCATGGCCCAGCAGAGGCAACAGTCCCTCGACCAGTTAATAGTGCAACAGCAGCAACTGGCCACGCTCCTCAAGGACCATGCCGATGAATGTGGGGGCACTAAGGCAGACATAGAAACATCAACTGAGACACTTAGGGCAGAAATGGAGAGAGGTACAGAGACACTAAGGGCACAAATGGAGAGTAGCACCGAGAGCCTGAGAGTCCAAATGGAGAGAAGCACCGAGAGCCTGAGGGGGGAACTGCATGCAACGTCCAAAGACGTATGTGGTGAACTTGCCGCAGTGCGCCGTGTGCTCACTGAGCTCTCGCAAACCCTTAGGGACATGCATGGACGTGAGCAGGCAGAGACATCATCCGTTGCAAGTTCCGTCCAGGGCAGCCCCCAACGTAGATCTGGGAGGAACCTGCGCTCCACAGGCAGGGGTGCCCCTGATACCCGCAGAGGGGGCTTGCAATAGCGACTGCCCACTGACGATGAGCATCTTTGGACACTGGTGTTCGGGGGGGAGGTGGGAGGGTGGAGGGGGTGTGTTGGGCTCACTTGGGTGGCGGGTCGATAGGGTGTACAACATGATATCACATATGCCATAAAAAGTGCACGATCAACCAATGAGATGTGTGGACATTGATCTTTGTGTACTAGGCCATCATAGGCGTACAGTCCATATTGTGCATGTCCCAGACACACACAGTGCCACGAGTCCCGTGTCCATGTATCAGCCACCAGGCGTGAGTGCTAGAAGCATACATCAATGAGATGCTGACGAATGTCACGGGCCTCCGGTGCCTCGCAGACTCCTTGAGGTGCTGCCACATCCCCACCCTCATCAAGACCATCTTCAGGTGCTTGCAGTTCTGCGTCAGGGGGCATGGGCACATTTCTACGTACGCACATGTTGTGGAGCATGACACATGCCATCACCATCTTTGCAACCTTCACATGGCGGTACAGGAGTGCCCCGCCAGACCTGCTGAGGCAGCGGAAACGACCCTTCAGTAGGCCGAATGCCTGTTCAATGACTACACGGGTACGTGAGTGGGCATGGTTGTAGTCCTCCTCATGCTGGTCCCGTGGGTTCCGGACTGGTGTGAGGAGCCATCTCTTCAGTGGATATCCAGCATCACCTGTATGTGGACGATAAACGTATGATGTGGAATGCCATTGCTACGTACGCACACCCCCCCCGCCCCCTTCCTGCCAGGTCATTGCCGAAACACATACCCCACATCATCATGCATGAAATGAGACTCACCGAGTAGCCAGGATCTGTTCCCTGCGTGTCGCTCCATGTAGCGTGGTATTGTAGAGTTCCTCAAGACCATAGAATCATGGGTTGATCCAGGGAATCGGGCACAACAATGTGTAATGATCCTGTTGGAGTCACACACCATTTGTACATTCAGAGAATGAAATTGTTTTCGGTTGCGGTACTGGGCCTCCATGGCATGTGGGACGACCAATTCCACATGGGTGCAGTCGATGGCACCAATGCAACCCGGTATGCCGGCAAGTGCATGGAATCCCACTTTTGTGTTGGTAATTTCCAGCTCCGAGCGTGGTAGGGAGATGTAGTCGTCTGCGTGCTTCAGGAGGGCATCGAGCACTTGCAATAGTGTCCGTGAGAACAGTGGCTGAGAAATGCCATGCAACTGTCCGACTGTGTGCTGGTAGGTGCCTGTGGCCAGGAAGTGGAGTACAGACACCACCTTCAGTAGGGGTGGGATGGCGGTTGGGCTATCTATCATGCTGACAAGGTCAGCCTGTGTCATGTCCACAATGGCGGTTATGGTGTCCCGGTCCAGACGGTAGAGGGTGTGGATCTGCTCATCAGTGAGGTTGAACGGATGTGCTCGGAGGCGTGGGATTGCGGGCTGCCTGCGTGGTGGTAGTGGCTGTGCTGGCGGCCCTTGCTGGCCCTGCCTTGGCCTCCTCCTCCTCCTGCGTCTCCTCCGTGCGGCCGGTTGTAGTTGGTGTTCGTCTTCTTCTTGGAGTTGGAGTACTTGCAGTGCTATCAGGTCCCCCAGGGCCAACATCGCGAGTCCTGCCGGTAGCATTTCGGTGTGGTTGTGGGAGGAGACTGGCTGTGCAATTTATGTGTTTCCAGGCTGAATGGCCTCCACCTGTGGTGATTCATTCCACCTGTGCAAACTGCTCTCCCCTTTGGCCGAGCACGTCCCGCGCACAACGCTGCAATTCGTGGAATGGCATCTTGCTATTGCAATCTTGTATTTGTACCCGATGGCCGTGTAACATTGGTTGATATGTTCATTCTGCTGTGGTCCCATTGTTTCACATACTATCTGTGCAGTCGCGAACAGAGTTGTGAAGGGTCAGTGGAACGTAGTACTCGAGTAACGGTGGTCCCTCATTCATCACTGTACCGAGTTGCAACGACGGGCGGGGCGTCCCATTCGTGAATGAAGGCAGTTGCCATTTTCACACACAGCCGCACTCGATGGATTAATTAGTGTTTTCAAACGGCCACAGATGCCTCTTCGACGTGATGTTGCAAATGAGGAATTCGAAGGGCGGCGCTTTCGGTTTTCAGCTAGCGGCGAGGAGATGCCCACAGGTCTGACTGCAAATATAACGTTCTATTGTTCAATGTCCTTGGGACAGGGGCCATGGCGAGAATGCTATGATTGATATGAATAGTATGGGATGCGCAATTGCGTAGTGGACGATAAGGCAGGACGTTCCCAAATACATGTTACTTCACTAGACTGGAATTACGTGCTGGGGCACTGTGGATTTTGCAGGCTGCATAACGCACAGACTCAATGGATATTTCTAATGTTATGTGAGTAAATATTCAGGCGTTTTCATTACGGGATGAGGGAATGATGAATGGATGCATGGGCAGGTGATTTGATACAGAGTTTGCCATGTACAGGGCTTCTTGGGATCTGTCCGCCCCCCCTGCGCTATGTGATGCAGGGCTGCCATAGTGGGACCATCGTCTATCTGGCCTTGTTGAGCCCTCCCTGTCTCGACGCGCCTTCAGACACTTGTGTCCATGCACGTTACCAATCCCATCTGAAGGATTCTGTTTTCACAGACGCATGCACAGGTACACTCGTTTGTGATGGTGTTTTCACCTCGATATAGATAGTTATGATTCGCAAGTGGTTTTGGGGTGGTGATGATCCTTTGGAGTGGGCTTGCATGCATATGGCTGTGGATCTAGTGTGATCATTGAAGTGAGTTGTTCGAATGTAGTTCTGATGGCCATTCTATTCTGTTTCTTTTCTTTTGGTTGACAGGTATCTCCTCCCCTTTTGCCACTGCCATCTGTATGCCACTCCTGCAGATGGGTTTTACTCCCGACACCTGCTGCTTCGTGTTAATCAGTGGAGCAGCATTACGATCTTATGGGACGATCGCCAATGGGCCACATGCCCTTACGCAGTACTGGTGGCTCGGAGCAACATTTCGGCCTTTCAGCTGGACTAGTGCCTCCCCATTGGGACGGCCCTGCGGTTCTGTGCGCTTCCATGTTGCCTTTTCGTACGTGAATGTGGCTCTGTGTACCATGAGGGAACAGGGCGTCACACAAGTAGTGGCTGGTCATTTCTTGCGGATGCAGCCCCCAATGGTGAAATGTGTTTTGGAGTTCATGGCCTGATGGCTGTATGGGCTTGGTGATATTGATGTGCATTAAAATTCTATTCTGATATGGGCCGTGTAGCGTTCTTCTTTGCAAGTGATGTGGCATATTCCTATTTGGGGAGCGATGTATTGTGAGGGGATCTGCGGGGGGCGTGGCCAACGCTGATGGCGTAAAGACGTGACTGTGTGGAGCTCCCGTCCCGATCCTGGCCTAGATCCTTTATTCGACCCTTATTCCTGGCCCGATTGTGTGCCAAAACTTATACCCAAGTGGGGGAAGTGATTCTGACCCCGTTCGGCGCTGGAACGAGAAGAATCGGAACCAGCGTCCCCGAAAACGCAACCTCGGAACTGACGCCCCCGAGCGAAACAAGATGGCGGACGACAGCGAGGCCTGACGGAGGGGCGGACCGAGCGGGCTGCGAGGCGAAGGGAAGAGGTTCCATCGGGCTTCGCCTCCCCTGTCCCTACGCAAGTGGCGGAAAGTCCCCAGCAAAGTCATCGTCCGAAAGACCGGACACCCTCGCTTTTCCCTGCTCCTCGGGACTCGTCCTGCCGCTGGATGCCACCGAGCACATGAGGAGACCACCACACTGCCAAGGGGAGCGGACGGAGTCACATCCATCGCCCCGGGACCACTGCGGAGGGGACACGAGATGTGCATAGCCCACTGACGCGATCTGCTGACCGCGAGGAGCTCTGTGCGAAGGAGCGGCGGAGACCTAAACAGGGGCCCTCCTCCTCTCCCCCCGAACGGACGGCCCGAGGACTGAGGAGTGAACAGTTTACCCACCAACGCACCGGTAAGCCTGCAGACCCTATCCTAGCGCTTGGGAGCCGGAACTCGCCTGTACCATAGACGACGGGGCCCAGCGAGGCCACGGCCCGGAGTGTCGGGAAATCGCTGAGTGCCCTGTCGCACTGCCGGGGGAACACCCTGCATCGTGTCGCCAAGGAACACCGCTGCTCTTCACTGAAATACGCCGTCCTGTGGGGCCGACGGAGGGCTCATCCCTGTTACCACACTACCAGGTGGGACAAATGTCTACTTCGCGCAACAAGAACAGGGGTGCCACAATCATGGACTCATTCTCAGGGGCTAAACCCAAACAGCCCAACCAACATGAGATCCCCACGCAGACTGAAACCCCAACAACTGCTACCGACCCCAGCAACGCCCAAGTGCTCCAAGCTATCGCAGCACTCCAAACGTGCATGGAGACCAGGATAGACGAACTCAAGGTGGACATGCAGCTAATCCGCCAAGACGCCCGCAACATGGCAGAAAGAATAAACAAAGTGGAAATAAACCTCCGGGACACCACGGACACTGCCAAGGACTTAAAGCAGAAAGTCATCACACTTGAGAGGCAAGTGGCTCATCTTGAAGCGAGATCCGAAGAAGCAGAGGGTAGAGCCCGCCGCAATAACATCAGAGTCCTGGGCGTTCCGGAGGGGATGGAAGGCGCTGACCCCACAGAATTTATCGAGTCCCTACTAATGCAGGAAGTCGGAGCTGGCAAACTCACACAGGGCTTCTCCATCGAGAGAGCCCACCGCGCCCTACAAAAGCGGCCCCCTCCGGGATCACACCCTCGCCCAATGATTGCCAAGGTCTTGAACTTTCGTGACAGGGAAACAATCCTCAAATTCTCGAGGGATGGAGGTGACATCAGACGCGATGGCTCCAAGATTGTAATCTATCCCGATTATACCCCGCAAGTCCAGCGAGCCAGGAACTCGTTCATACCTATCAAAGCCCAACTGCGGAAGTTCGACCTTAAATACATGCTACTGTACCCCTCGCGCCTCAAGATTCTACACAAAGGTAAAGCCGTCTACATGGAGACCCCGGCGGCAGCCACTATGTGGATGGAACATAATAACCTGGCCGAGGGAGAGGACCACGTTTCGACACCCAACGGCTAAACCCAAACAGATCCGATACAACAATGATTGATTAGTTCTCTCAAGGACGGGAGTTCCGCGGACCACCCCACAGACATCGGCGCAACCCACCCCACCCCAAGCATGGCTGGCCCAAGGCCAACACCACAACCGCACCACATGACCTGGACAGGCCGATGGGTAGCGGATGCCCCCGAGCGTTGTCCTCCCAGAACAGCTGCTGGGAGCAACACACAGTTAACTTTTTTGTTCAATCCACCTGTTCGAGTGGAAGTTAAATTCGTTTATAAGTCTCCGATTAACACGTCAACGCAACAATCAAGGCCAACAGGAAGAAAGCAGAGCATAGACCCTGGGGGCGACCACTCGGCACACAGAGCTGGCTCAAGGAGGGTGGAGCCAGCGCCCTGGCCACATTGCCATCATCATGCCCACACGCCTTAAAATCGCCACCTGGAATGTGAGGGGCTTAGGTACCTACTTACGCCGGAACAGAATAAAATCCTATCTACACAGAAAGAAGATAGGGTTGGTCCTATTACAAGAAACACATCTAACCAAGGAAGCCATGGCAGCACTCCAATCATACTGGGGTGGACAAGGGTTTGGGTCCACATACTCCAAATTCGCCAGAGGGGTGTTCACCTGGATCAGCCCTCACATCCCCTTCCAGCTCACCAAAATCGAACAGGATCCCGATGGAAGGTATGTCATAATTCTGGGCCACATTGAACAAACAGAGATCTGCATAGTCAACTCATACCTCCCCAACAACAACATCCCTGCGCACCTCACCAAGTTAAGCACAAAGATTGCGCCCTATAGAGATGCATTCCTTATCTGGGGAGGCGACTTTAACTGCATCAGTGACCCTGCACTCGACAGGTCGACCCCCCCCTTGGCTGGCCCATCAACTGCCACCACCGCCCTGAACACCATGCTGAACCGCCTAGACCTGGTCGACATCTGGCGGGAACAGCACCCCAAGGATCGTGGCTATTCCTTCCACTCCTCACCGCATAATCTTTACACCAGAATCGACTACCTCTTCATTGGCAGAGAGAGCTTCCCCCAGATCGACTCTTCCAACTACCTGGGCCGCACCATCTCTGACCACTCTCCCCTTGTAATTGAATGGAACATCACTGGACCCAGATCCCCCATACCCACATGGAGGATGCCCACTGAGGCACTTAAAGACCCCGAGTTCAGGGAAAGCCTTAGAGAAACCATAGAGAACTACATCAATGAGAATAAAGGCAGTGTAGCCCACCTAAGCACGGTCTGGGATGCTCTCAAAGTGGTTGTAAGGGGAGAGGTCATAGCAAAGGCCGGAGGCATGAGGAAACGCCTAAGAACTGAACTCGAATCACTAGAAGCTGAAATAGAACAGCTAGAATCCAACACCCTGGACCTCCAACCACAGGAAGTCAAGCTGGCCAGCTCTAGGGCCGCCTGCAAGGAAGCCTGGGACAGATTGGCCAAATTTGATTATATCACCAGAACCAACAGAACGCACGCCCATGCCGACAAACCTGGCAGACTACTCGCCTGGCTGTGTAAGAAAGAACACCCTAAGTTCCCGACCACTGCCCTAAGAGATGCCGATGGCACGCTACAAAGGTCCCAACAGGGAATTAACGACACCCTTAGGCTGTTCTACACCCAGCTGTACTCCCACGCTGAAGAGGTACCCCCCGAGGACATCTCAAACACCCTGGACGAAATTGGCTTGCCCCTTCTCCCCCTGCCACACAGGGAGGCTCTAGATGCTGACATCGATATAGAGGACATAAAAGACGCCATTAAGTCACTGGCCACCTGCAGGGCACCGGGCAGTGACGGGCTGCCCGCTGAATTCTACAAAGCCTATGAGCCGGAACTGTCCACGCTGCTACACGAGGTATTCCAAGAAGCCTACGAGTCGGGCACCCTGCCCGAGAGCATGCGAGAGACTTTATTGGTTCCGCTCCTCAAGCCTGGTAAGCCTGCGGATGACTGTGACTCCTATCGCCCTCTCGCTATGCTCAATTACGATGTTAAAATTCTCACAACCATATTGGCCAAGCGGCTGTCCAGGGTGATCGGAGAAGTGGTGCACCCCGACCAGAGTGGCTTTGTGCCGGGCCGCAACACCACTGCCAACCTACGCAGATTACAACACATATTGTCACATCCCTCTCACACTGGGCAAGCCCACACATTACTTTCTTTAGACGCCATCAAGGCATTCGATTCAATTTTCTGGGAATGGCTGATTGCGGTACTCAGGGAGTTTGGCTTCGGAGAACGATTCATTCGCTGGATCATAATTCTCTACACCAAGCCGCGAGCACGGGTGAAGACTGGTCGACTCATATCCACGGCATGGGATATACAAAGGGGCACACGGCAGGGCTGTCCGCTCTCCCCCATGCTATACATAATAGGGCTTGAACCCATTGCCATTTTTTTCAGGAAACAATTCTTTGATGCTGGTATCAGGATTGATGGGGTGGACCATATAATTTCCCTGTACGCGGATGATGTTCTCCTCTACGTGAGGGATCCGCAGCTGAATGTCCCAACTATGCTGGAGGTCCTTGACAACTTTGCCAAGGTGTCAGGCATACACTTTAGCAAACGCAAGTCCTGTCTGTTTCCGCTGGGCGCCCTCAGGGACACACATGTTGATGACCTCCCCTCACTGGGTATAGGATGGTGCCCCACTACGTTCCGCTATCTAGGCATTAATATTTACCACACGCCTGAACTCATGCACGCCAACAACACGGTAGCGGCACTTCCCCCCTTGCGCAAGTCAATCGGGTTTTGGGCTCGCCTCCCCCTATCCATGATGGGCAGGGCTTCCATCATTAAGATGATCGTCCTCCCCAGATTTCTCTATGGCTTCCAAAACATTTCGTATTACATTAGGGCTCCCTTCTTCCGTCTCTTAGGGAAGATACTTACAGACTTCCTGTGGGGAACTAGTAGGCACAAATTTGCATTATCCACCCTGACCCTCCCTTACGAGCAGGGAGGCATCCGGCTCCCTGATCTGGAGCGTTACTATCTGGCTGCTCAACTAAGCTTTGTGGCTAAATGGCTAGCCGATGATGTTACCCCTGAAACACTGCTCTTACAGCACTCGACGGCCCCAATCCGATTAAATGAACTCATTTGGGCCCCTCAACGTCTTGTGGGGGGGATACCCTTCTTAGCTACCCTGGGTCGTCAGGTATGGCAAAGGGTTAAAAGTCTTCTCCGCCTACAGCACAGTTACAATCCAGACACACCGCTCTTAGCTGACCTATGCCAGAACTCAGTAGACCTTGCCTCTATTCGACACTGGGAAAGGCTGGGAGTATACACGTGGGGGGACCTATACAGTGAGGGCACTTTCCGGGACTTCTCCTCCTTGCAGCTCGATGATGGCGTCCCAGCCGGTCAATTCCTTTGGTACGCAAGGATCCGCAATTTGGCTAGAACTAAATGGGACACGTGGCCTGAGGAGCCCGAATCCGACACCTTCATAACGCACCTATACAGCCTGGGAGACGGGTGGAGGCCTGTGTCCCGCATATATAGCCACCTAATTGACAGGCCTAACCCCCGCAGCAAGGACCTCAAAACCAGGTGGGAGAGTGATTTGGGCCACGAACTGTCCGAAGCTGAATGGAATAGAGCATTAGCGTTCCCCAATGCGGTATCCAGAAACTCTAGATTTAAATTAATTCAACTCAACATGCTATATCGATCATACTTGACACCGCTTAGAATAGCCAAAATATATAACCTACCCCAGCATAACTGCCCATGGTGTGGTAGAGATGAAGCCAATCTATTACACATGTTCTGGGGATGTGTCCAGGTCCGGAGACTCTGGGCGAGAGTTGAACTCCTCTGCAGCGAGGCAGGCATGACCAGATATGAATGGACTCCGTCAGAGTGCCTCCTCGGAACGTACCCCAGACTGGCCAAGTTCAAACACTCAGTCAGACTAATGGATCTGGTATGCATTCTGGTCAAAAGGACCATTGCCATGGCTTGGAAGCGACCCAGAGGCCCACAATACCAGGCATGGCACAACGAACTTGAGCGCTGGATAGGGGCGGAAACTTCAGCTTGGGAGAATGGTCTTACCACTTCCCCCGAAGACACGAGCTTGGGACTTGCTGCCTGGAAAACACTCACCTGGGCCTTACTTAACCCCCCCAATGACGATAAACCCCCCTGAACAATCAGCCCCCTGTTGACTCACAATACCTGAAACGGAACACTGGCACAGTATCCAACCTGTGCTCTCCTGCGGCCAGACCCCCCCCTTTTTGTTGCTTACATCATTGACATTATGGAGACTCGTTAATGTTGTTATTGTTTTGTTATTTCTGTTTAATTGTTTCTTCACAAAAGATCTATTTTGATGTATTCCAAATTACTACCACTGTGATTGTTTGGATCAGTGACGCAACTGTTTTATAACATAAACCCCAATAAAGAAACTCGAAAATAAATTGTGAGGGGATCTGCATTGGGTTCCAGCTTCGGAGTTTTGTTGCGTGGTCCTGTACTGGGCGCGTTTGCCTATGAAGCCCGTGAGGTCAGGGATGGGGGCTGCCAATATGACAGTTTGAATGTTGTCATGCTCAGGGGCGGGGGATTGGGTTTTGTGTGACAGATGCCGGTCAGCCAGGTGGACTGGTGGAATGTTGTGATTTTCTGAATATTGCTGGTCACAGGTGCCTGTGTTTGCGTGCGTTTCTTGGTGGGGGACTGTGGTCATGTCCATTGGGATGGCTTCTGTATTCGTGCCATCTGTGCCCTGCAGCTCCCATTGGCCCCTCTTGAGGTTCATTTGTTCGTTGGCATGCATGGGTGACTTGTGCATTTCACTGGTTGCATTGTGGCTTCGTTGCACCTACGGGGAGTTGTACTTTGTGGGCAGGGAGCGATGTACGGGCAGTCAGTGGGGCCGTTTACGGTTGATTCGCGATGCCGTACTTCTCACCATGGCGGAATGGTGCATTCCGCCATGCTTGATGGCGTTAGGTACATGTCCGCTGGGGTCGGAATTGGCGTACCGTTGCGCCATGGTGGTGTTTACGGTTTGGCATGGCGCGCGCGCGTGTGCTTGGTGCAGTTAGCGTTGGCGTTCACTACGGTGTCGCTAATGGCATCGTACTTTGCGGTGACGGGTCATAGTCGCACCGAGCGCTATTCGATGGCGGTATTGCATTTCCGCCATCGTTTTCCGAATTCCGCCAGGGTCGTAATGAGGGCCATTGACTTTTGGGTCACTTTCCGTCAGGATGCTATCCTGTATGGGGCTGGGAGCCCAAATTATGAACATAAGACAAGGGGCCTTCATTGGCCAGCTTAAAGCAATGCATACGTGCTTCTTCTTCCGTATCTCGTATCAGTGTTTGAAACTAGGGCTTTAAGTGAATCGGGGCTGGCCACGACTCAGCCCTGGCCATCTCTAAATATTGCTCCTGGGCTGTGGATTCCCGAACTGATTTCACCGACCACATTTCTTTCACAGTAGTAATGGAAATAAATATATTAGTGTAAATACTGCTCTTCACCAGTAGATGCCACTATCAGTAATGTGTAAAATCACAATATCAGTTAAAAATATAAGGTACATTATAAGAGAATGGCCCTCATTACGACCCTGGCGGAATCCGCGGTGCTAAATGCACCGCGGAGCATGGCGGAAAGCCGCCGATAGCGCCATGGGGGTTGGCGGATTTACCACCCCATACCGACCTTGGCGGAGCGGTAAATCCCCAATCCCCATTTTACCCTTCCCCATTCCCATTCTTGCCCCATAGGGTATAATGGGAGTGGGGAAGGAGTTAATTACGCCGCCGTAAAGTACGGCGGCGTAATTAACAACGAGGTCCCTTAGCGCCATGGTTTTCTCCGCCCGGTAAAACCAAGCGGAGAAAACCTCCATGGCGCTAAGGGAACTCGTAGTACGGCGGACGGGTCCGCCGCGATTAGCGCTGGCGGAAACCCACTCCGCCAGGGTCCTAATGAGGCCCAATGTGTTGTTTGATGTTTGCAACACATTGTATTAAAGTATGGTCATTACAATGATTTTAATTAGTTCATAAGAATCAGGAATTTCTTTGAAAAGAACTATGGGGCTACATGGTAGGCTGACCTATTTTGATTTGATGACAGATTTTATATTTGAGTATATACATTGTTGTCAATATTTTAACAGCACATTATATGCAATATATTTTTTAAAGTCGGATGTATTTATTTTCATTGCTCATATGAAAGGGTCTGTTAGGCCACCTCCTTTAATTGCATAGGCCTCACCTCTTTGTATTAGGTATGTGGAAAACTGCCTGAACCATACCTAACACTGGAAGCAGACACAGTAGCAGTGCTGGTAAATACCGGCACGGCTGCTGCCGGAGTCAGGTTTTTATTGACACCCAGCAATGGGGATGTACCGGGGCATTCTGGCCCACTGGACCCGGTAATTCCGCTTTTCCGGGGGGCGGTAAAAATTACTCCCCATTCCCATTGAGTCCAACAGGACTCAATGGGAATGAGGAGGCCCGTAGCGCCGGCACCGTTAATAACGGTTCCAGTGCTACCGTGTAGGTCTGCTCGCGGGTGCCGTTCCGCCAGGCACCCGCGAGCAGACCTTGTAGTTTGACGGTCCGGTAAATACTGGTAATAAAGGTACCGGTAAGCTTGTCGGTACCGTTGTTACCAGACTGGCAACCTTGTAATGAGGCCCATTACCTACGCATCAAGGGACATGAAGCAATTATGCTGCTTTCCACTGAGTCAACATTTAAACACTACTATCCGCATGTCCTGATTATCTCCCCACACTCTGCAATCTTGGGAAGTGAGGGAGGGGGTTAATGTTTGACAACGACCTTTCTTTTCTCCCCAAGAGAATGCGGTTGTCAAGAATGCGTTCTTCCACCCACGCCTGGTCACAGAGGACATTCCCCACAATGCAGTTCCTTCATACAGTCACAGGCATGCAAGTCATCAGAGAGGCCTGTCCGCCTGGCCTATTGCAATGGCAATTATACGAGGCTCCCAGAAAAGTCCCTGACATAATTCCAAGGAGGCAACCATGCTGCTGCTCAGGTGATGCCTGCAGTGACCTCCCACTGCCACCACTGAAGGCCCTCCATTGGCCTTCTGTAAAAGAATCTGTGTTAGGTACACAAGCACCTCTATGGGTCAACTCTAGGATGCCGCTCTAGAACTTCCCAACTCTGTCTACTTGCGAGACATTCGAGATCAGCTAAACTGAACGTATTCAGCTTCCAGTCAACCACACTGATGCAATATTGCAGACTCAAGTTCAAGGTTCCCAGAGGCTCACAATCTACTTGTATATCCAGGAGTTTCAAAGAGGTCTTCCGGCAGAGTGACAGGGAGACATGGGATCCACACGTGGCATTTGGTTCATAGACACGTCACAGCCCTGATTGCAGAAATGCTGCTGCATTGGAACTTCAGTGGAACTGCCGTTTTGCAGGTTATTAGCACTATGGAATACACAAATGCACCAGTTTTCAGTGCATGTATGTGATTAGGGCAATGTTTGATTTAGTGTTAATTTCAGGACCTGGTAGCACTTTGGCAAACATTGCCCTGGTGCAAAAATGCTTTGAACGATTATGTTTATGCAATGGACAATTTCCATAGTGCTAATGCCATGCAAATATGCACATGCATGGTTGCAACATTGCTTTATTTTCTTTTCCTTTTTTTTTTTTATGAAACCTCAAAATTGGTGTGGGAATTAAGAGGCAGACTGCCTGGACGCATATACCCAGATTGCACTTATCCCCCTTGTAGAGCTTCAGTTTCCTGAGACAGGGGCATTCAACAGCAATGGATCAAGCTCACCAAAAGAAAGGCATGCATTATGTGTTCCCCATAACAAGATGGTGTACAGGATGGTGTACAATAACCTTAACAAAGGAGAGAAACAAACAATGGAGAGGAACAAACAGCCACCCCAATATAGGATAGCAATTTAGAGGATGACGTGTTTCAGAATGTGAGCACTAATGTATCTTCCCTTTTGCACTGCAAGATGGTAGAGTGATAGCATGAGTCAACCACATTTTACTTGTCAGAAGTGGCCTCATTCTGTAGTACTGGAGGCGAAGTGACAAGGTGCAGCTCGACACACAGACACGCTGGTGCGTTACAAGGTCCTTTCCTCTTACTCCTTGTCTGGGGAGAGCAGTAGGAGAGTAGGCGTCTGCTCTGGATTTCATTGTTTTGATGTGTCTTCACCCCTTCCCTGAGAACTAGATAATTACGGTGCTTGCGGAGCAGCGAGCACAGAGCTTGCCCGTTCCTGTGGGCCGGGAGCGGCTGTGTTTGGAACCAGCCGCGGGACCAGTTGTGCGCCCCGGCTATGAATCTCTCTGAGCTGACCGCCTGTGGTGAATGACCTTAGGTGAGACTAAAAGGCTTGCTGGAGAGAAAAGGAGAAGGAAAAAACCCTGATTGTTACACTCTCTAATTTTGCCTCCACACCTTGTCTTTAGCATACCGCTAATCTGGAGGTTAGCCTAGCAATAACTAATTGTGATACTCCGGCCTCTCGCATGCAAAATTTGGAGATTGAGAGGGGGTGCGGCAACTAAGCCAAGGGCGCAGAAGATTAATAGAAGGAAAACAAGAAGAAACAAGAAGATCACACGGTTCTTCAAAAGCAAGAACTCCTCTTTGAAAGAATTATTGGAGGATGATCCAGAGGAACTATTAGATGAACTCCTGGCGAATGAAGAAGCTGAGGTTGCAGAGAGTAAGAGGGGCTACCCAATGATGGGTGACCCAGCAACATCTGGCACATCATTGGATGACATAATACAAGCTATATAGAGGATAGCTGGGGGAGCTATTGTCTTAGCAAGACGAGACTACGTGGGAAGGATGCATCCACACAATCCCTGTTAGGGATGTCTTTGGACGACGGCTGCTCCTCTGGATCAGGAAAAGATGAGCAGAATTCCAGAAGTCTCAGAAAGAAAGGACTCCTCTATGCAACCTTCAATGTTTATTGGTGCAGAGATCGTACTGGACATTGTCGAGATAAAGAGGTGGCGCAGGACGAATTGTGTAATGAGATATGAATTTTTTTAATTCTTAAGTACTATATAAATGTGTAAGGTTTGCTTTTTAACCAAAAAACAATATATATATATATTTTTTTTAAAACTATAAGAGGAGGCACAATATTTCTGGTGATGGATAGAAAGAAAATGTGTTCGCAAACCAAGATTACATCCTATCGAATATTCTTTTTCAGAAGAAAGGTTCACCCGCTCCTCCTTTTCCCATTGCAAGATGGCAGACAGTATTTTTGATTCTGTAGAAGAGTAAACAGCCATCCCAATCCAAGATTGTACTGTGAAGGAATCTCTGATTGAATTGATCTTGGGCCTAATTTTGATTTGGCGTTAATGAGTTACCATTGTGTTACCGCTCCAGTAATGGTTTGGCGGTGAGGTTGAGTGACAAAATGCTGGAGGTAATTTCTCCACCTTACCACCAAAATGCACCCCTTTCTGCAGTATTACTGCTGGTGATAATACCGCGGGTGGTAATACTGCCAAAATCCTCCATCAATGGGGACTAACACTGTCCACCACCACTTGTAATCTGGTGGTATTGTCAAGTTGCGGTAATGGTAATACTGTTTGGTGGTATCCCAGTGATATCACTGCTGAGATACCACCAAACTCGTAATGAAGCCGACATCTCTTTTCCCTTGGTGCATAGCAGGATACAAGAAGTTGAGTCCCTTTATTGCTGGACGGTGGACACTTCTTCAGTGCAGTTTAGGGCACAGGTCCCTGATTATTATTTCTTTCTTTGTGGGGTGCCGCGCTTATATGGCTTTCAGAATCCATCAAGAGGACACATTATTATTATTATAATTTTTTTAATGTTTATTTTTATTGGTTTTGCATGAAATAATCCCATTAACTGTCCGGGCACTTATCATTTCTCTCACCATGTAGGTCATTCTTGGGTTTCCATTTTGGGATCACATGTCAGTCATTATCAGTTCTTCCTGAGGCCATATACCAGACATTTTGCTCACGAGCAAGTGCAATCTTCCATGGTGTTAGCACTGAGGCAAGTGCTGTGCAACGTTATCTAATAGATAACAATCATATTTTATCTGAATAAGTGTCCTCTGTCAGTCAGGAGACAGAGAAAAGTTTTGACCTTGTCCAGAAAATGTTCCATAGATGTACATGTCACAAAATGCTGATGTGTTTAATATCTTGTACAATATCAGCAGGTTTACTTATCAGGTTACCTTTCTTGTGTTCGAAGTTTAATAATGCTGCCACTACCCGAGGGATCTTGAAAGAAACTAAAGAAGTCCCTGACTTTGTTATATTCTCTCACTCTACATTGACTGGCCAACATTGGGGAACCGATACTTGATTTAGGCTGTTCCTACCATGAGGAGAGCACGTTAACTGAGCAAAGATGGGATCACAGGCTGTTTAGGTTGCATCGGACACAACACGAATGAGGGCAGCAAGATAAATGCATAATTCGAAGCGATAGCGTCAGTGCCTTTCAACCTTTTCAAATGAAAAAGGCATTGATCACCAGAGGGGGCCCTACAGGAATAGATTACTTGATTACTTGATTTGCTAGATACCTTCAGGTCATCACATGCGCTTTGCAGCGCTAGCATTATAAGTTTCATTTCCTGGAGCCCTTCAGGCCGTCACTTGGAAGTGGTAATCTGAAAGGCTCCAACAAATGGAGTTTTCTATGCGAGAACTGCAAAGCACACATCGTAAACAAAGAAATACAACTGTGTATTAATATGCACCGATTATCATTAGAAGGCCAGCCAGCAGGGAGCTGAAACACTAAAAACCCACTGAAAAGCTATGAATCCTTCTTTGATAGCCCCCTGCTGGATGCCAGCCCCGTAATATTTAGCGGCTATTTACCACTGGGTGTATTTCGTTGTCTCTGTTATAATGTATGCACCCCAAGGGCGCCTCAGCTCCAAGGGGGAGCCCCAACAATTATGTTGAAATGGGCCCAGCACACCTTCAGCTGGGCCTGAGAATGCCTTACCGGAGTAATGGATGAATAGTCTGTGGTTCCATAAAAGAGCCGGTAAGCCACTGATTTTACGGGATATTCAGGGAAACCACTGTACAATAGCTTGTTTCAAGGGCCCTCTTGAATTTGAGCTGATTTTGTTGCAGCCTCAATTCAATGGGGAGATTGTCCCAGAGTTATAGACGCCCGTAGGCCGATTTTTTCTTATTGAGTCTTTTCTTAATAGAGGCAGGTATGCTGAGTCTTTTTTCCCTTTTGTTCCTTTTGTTCCTTGACGGATTGTAGGGCTTGAGACAGTCATTGAGCTGTTGGGTTTTAAAGTTGATTCGCTGTTGAATTTGCACCCAATTCAGTGATGTAAGGGTTCTGGAGATGTGGTGCTATTTGCTTTTCTAATGGCTAGTTGGCAAGCCCTATTTTGCATTGTTTGCCACCTTTTAATTCTTCTCTGCGGCGTCCAATATGTACAGAAAGAATAGAGAAACGGCTTAAAGAGTAAAGCTAAAGACCAAACAGGGCCTGTGTATCAAGAAGAGGCAGGAAGTATGGAGATGGTATGGGTCAGCAATTGGTACACAAGGGCAAGGCTGGAAACCATAAATGGACACTGTGTCACAAAAAGGCAGAGAATCCTCAGGCAATCAAAGGAAGCGAAATTATGACTTTACAAAGCTTATGGAACACGTCTCAAAACTGGTCAAACATGAGTTTTGACACTCATCCTACAAAATCCTACCAAATCATGTAAAGGTGTAAATATGAAGGTACAAATCAGTCAACACCCCCCCTTACTCCAGAACAACAGCCACTCTCCTTGTTCTTCACCCTTTTGTCGTGCAAATACACGTTGAAAGGCGAGGTGGTTATGATATTCAACGTATCACCCCAAAAATTATGCATTGCATGCTGTCAATGGAGGCAAGGCACACTTCTCTGAGATGAGCGCTTTAACTTACTGAGATATCTCACGTGGCAAAATGAACTGCTACACCAGGGCCCTGTTTTATATGTAGCCTTGTTCGTTTTTAAGAGTTTGTGTTGAAAATGTCTTCAGGAACCCTCTAAAAAATTCCTTTCTTTTTTGGAACATAAACCTACACCAGATTAATAGTCTAGAGGGGCAATTGAGCTTAAGACTCGTGCTTATGTGTTTGGACACATTACACATAATATGCAAAGCATCGGGTGAATAACGTGGCCCTGAGAAAAACGTAATTTCCCACCAATGGTGCTGAGAACTGTTTTCTAATGGATCCAAGTATCTGTCTATTTCTTTTCCTAAATTAGTTAAGGGGAATATGTAATTCATTGGGATTTTGAATACCGGGGGTGCATTGGAAATGAAGCATATAATCATGTATTGTCAGGCATTTGCTCTAAATTATTGGCAGAGAGCCTGTGTGACGTCATCAATCCAAGATGGCCACTGCTACAATCTATGAATCAGAATTAGATCTATAACTCCTTTCAGAGTGATCATATCAAATATGTTGCTTGGACCTTTTTTTGATCACCATAAAAACTGAACAAATAAGGTTGTTAAAATAATTTATTATCTCTTATTGTTTAGAAGTTTCTGTTGGCAGTTCGTTTTTCATGATTTCTAGCATGTCTTTCCTTCTATTTTGTTACAGGTCATGGTAATTGGCAAGGAAATGTGAAAGTTATTTAGGAGCAGTTGCAGCATGAAATTTGATCCTATCTTCCAAGTCAATTTTTACAAAATGTCGATACCTCCAGATATTGAAAGTCATTTAAAATTAGAACTCCCACCTTCAGCCAAAAATAGAAAAAGGATAACAGACTTCCCCTTGTGTATCTTATGTCAACAAAGAAAGAAATCCCCCCTGGTTAATCCAAAATGTTATGAAAAGGTTTAAGAGTGCATTAAGAAGAGAGCTGAGTGGAACAATAATGAATACTTGAACATAAGTCTACAATTAGGCAACTTAACCCATGAAGAACTGAAAAATGAAAGAGCGTCATGACATTCGGAATGCTACAAGCAATGTACTCAAATGGCAAACAAGGATCGAAGCAAAAGATTGCATGGAGAGCTATTATGTGAGCCAAGCCAGCCATGTGGATGAGGAAGACGAAAAAGTAGAGAAAAAATACCTTTGTACGACAGAAATAAAAAAAAAATTGGCAATTAAGAAGGAAAAAAGTAATCAATGATATTTGATAGCAACTGATTCAGCAGGCATCCGCTTGAAGAGAGCAGTAGAACTGTCTAACAATGATGCATTGAAGATTCATCTCAGGGATTTTACAGATACTGGAGACCTTCACGCCAGGGAAATTGCATATCACAAGCTATGTTGGAACACAGATGTATTGAATGTTTTACAACGCAAAGCTACACTAAGTGGAAAGATGCAACCAAATTCACTTTCTTATGAAGCAACAAAATTTTTAATTTGTATCTTCAATCAGTGATTTTCTCCTTGATGACAACGTAACAATAATGGTGGAAATTGACAAGCTTTACAGGTAAATTTCAGCTAACAATGGTTTAGAAGAACGACAGATGAAAACATGAAAACAAACCAAAACGAGCACTTGCACGCTCTCCACTCTGATCTGAACTTCCTTTCCCTTGTTAGCATTAGCACATAACTCTCTGAATGGCACTCCCCCACCTATCCCCACTCCCCTGCCCTTCTTCTTACTGCACTTGTACAATCCTAATGTCACAAGGCCTAGTAAGGCCATTTATGTTATTCTTCATCTGTCCCCTCTACTGTCTTGTTGCACTTTTAAACACTATTTGCTGTATGGGCGCATTATAAATATCGACTAAATAAAGAAACAAGTCTCACTGAATGTAATAGGCAGATGTTGCACTATCCCATGCAGAAAAAGGAATTGGGATGATTAAGAAAAATATAAGCACCCTTCTTGAAGCAGCTACCTTATTATTGAGAGCCGTATTAACTTGTGAAAAATTGAAATTCACAGGAGGTTCAGATAAAATGACTTTGGCAGATGTTGCAAAGGAAGTTATTCTTTTTTACAAGTGGTGCTGTCAAGGACAGATGGATATGAAGAATAATTAAGGAAAGCGGGATACCACTGTAATGAACAGGGCTCATAAATTGTCAAAGATGTTTACATATGAAATGCTAGCACCACAACAAGCTTCCTACGTGAGCACTTCTACCACATGGCAGATCCGTGAATTGCTTTTGCAAGTGGCAGTTGGGCTCACAATGCACACAGCTACCCACATCAAGTTCATCATTCAATTTCTGCATAACAATGGCGCTTCTATAGATTATGCCAGACTCCTTCAGTTTGAGACTCAGATAGCCACCCACAGAGGTAATAAAAAGCATGGGTGAGTGTGGACGATCTTATGTTCCCTCAGCGTTGGTCAGACACAGATTTGTCTAGTGTGCTGCTGACAACATAGACTTCCTCAAGGTTACTCTGTATGGTAAAGGAATTTTGCACGGTACAGTTATGGTGGTCTATCAGGAGAAGGAGGAGTCATATGTCCAAAGCCCAATAGATTCATCAGGACCATCAACATGTCTATCACTGCAGAAGATTGCTCATTCCCTATCTAAGGTCATGTCTTGCTACATTCCCAAAGGCTGCAGACCACAGTATCCTGTAAACAGTCAAAACATTGCTTGTACAGAGAGGAATAAGGTTATTTTATAGTACAACAGGCTTGAGGACCTACATTGGATGATGGCGGGAGTCTTGCAGTTGAGTGATTTTCAGGAATGGTTTGATGAAAATTTACTGGATACACATTGTAATCTCACTGAAGTAACTGAGAATGATGAATGTGAGACAGAGTCAGAACCACTCACTACAGTTCCGACTTGGGCAGCTTACAATTCCATTGTAAGTGATACTCCAACTAGAGAGACTAGAATCTATGTACTCCCACTCATAGATGCCAGCCCAACAAGCACAAAAACACAGCTCACATTCATGAATAAGCTGAGGAAAATAACACCTGTTGTCACCCCAGAATCAAAAAAAGTTGTAACTTTGAATCTTGCCCTTTACAAGCCTGTTTTAAAATGAGCTATGGCTAAACATGATTTGTCAGGGAACTGAGCTACACATACCTATGGCAATGTTTTGAGCTATTGGTTCTTTTGTGGATGGTAAAGGAATTGAGGCCATCTGAACTGTACTGTATGATGCAAATGTTATATTGAAGATTCTATCAGGGAAGGGCGCCATGTAAGGAAGGCATGGTATCAAACATTGAAGACAGATACAAGTGATCAAAGTTCAAGGGTGTTTATTGAACTTCAAATAGGTTGGTTGAACATTTATCTGAACCTAAATCTAAGGATGGGAACAAGCTACGACCATGAAATAATAAATAACACAGTCCTAGTTGAGTCTCTGTCAAAATAAAAGGGCCTATACTAATAAACCTGTTGCCAATCCTTACTTCTACATACAAATGGTGTGGGAGAATAATGTATGCAAAATGAAAGTGTTCAAGAAAGAATACATCAGGATGGTTTAGAAGATAGTTTCCCTTCCTCATGTTTTCAGCACGAGGCAAGGCGGCACGTGCGTGCTTCACACACACTCGGGCTTCTTGACTACGAGGTAACAGTTCAAAATATAGGCATCAGGGTCTTCTGCCAAAGTCTCTCTCCCAATGACAGTCTCTTATTGCAAACTGATGTAACAAATAAAACACAAAGGTTCCTTTCCTTTGTCAGGGTTTTCACAATCACAAGTTCACAACTGGTCTCCCTCATTTGGGTTGGGACCATGGATCCCCCTTGTTCGGGCTCAGATCCCTTGATAGCAGAGTCGAAGACTTTCAAATGTGCAATGGGTTTTTTCTTAAACTGTCGCAAGACCACTTCGATTCTCTTCAAACAATTGGTCTCATCAATCTTCTATTTTTGTATCTCTTGGCGTAATACCTTACCGAGACTTTCGATTGAGCACATTCACTGTGCCGGACCACTCTGTGAATGATATTGTATCTTTCCTTCTCAAGTTCAAACATTTATAAGTAGTTTAGCTTTACTCGTATCTTTCATCACAGACATTTAACAATGTTCATTCCAGCGCTCGTTATACAATGTTGCCGCTTGCAACCTTGACTTCAACAGAGAACGGTCTTGCATCAGCCTCCTCAACTCACCGGCTGTGTTGATTTCTCTGTTGCTTCTTTGTTCTTGGAGCCTTAGGACGATAACATGACATCTGTTCCTCTACCCCACCTTGGTCAGTTACGCGGAAGGGCCCTCAGTATCTCCAACACACAATGCAGGACTCTTCAACCTGGTTTCCAGGCCTTACGCTTTCTGCCTTGAAGGATTCTTGAAAGTAACAGCGTCTTTCTGAAAAGGTCATGGGTGCTTCCCTTCTTACGGACCCTCCTAGGTTTGCCGTCTTTCTCCTCTCATTCAGCTGCCAACTCAAAACTGCTGTACCTTTACGTGCTTTGCCTCGCTCAGAGTGTGCTCTTGTGCGCTGCCTTTTATCTGTGTGGGGGAGGTTTAATGGCAGTCAGGTGTGAGTGATTGTTAGTAAACATGGGTTGGGTGTGAGTCCGTTTTCTCCCCGAGCGGGTAGTCTGTGTGAAAGTGTTCATGCAGGAAAAAGGGGTGGGGGTAGACTTCCCATATATCCTACTTGGTTGGATGGGGTAAAGATGTTACCGGGAAGAGAGGAATATTGCGTCTCACCATCAGGGGTCCCACTTCCCAAAGACCTTTCAACCAGGTGATCCTCCCACACTGGTCCACCCCCAGGGTCTGGATCTAAAGGCGATGGCTGCGCCCTGGCCACCAGAGAGAGAAATCCGCTGGGATTAGTGGGTGAGACACCTTCTGGTTTCTCACACACATTTTCCCTATGCGATGCAGCCGCTCCTGTTTCACAGGGAAACCAGGAAAGGAAATCAATGTTCCCTTGGTCGTTTCCTTTTCTGTGTTCCACAGTGAAACAGTAGGGTTGCAGGTCTAAGAACCATTGCATGACTCAAGGGTTAGAGTCCTTTCGATGGCTTATCCATATTAAAGGTGAGTGTTCTTTGACAAGGGTGAATTTCCTCCCCAAAAGGTAGTATCTTAGATGGGTGAGTGACCATTTGATGGCAAGGGCCTCTAACTCCAATACTGAGAAGTTTCTTTCATGAGGGAAGAGTTTTTGACTAGTGAATAAGTAGGGTTTTCTAATCCATCACATATTTGCGAAAAGACTGCTCCTAACCCTGTGAGAGAGGCATCAGTTTGTGATTGTAGGTGAAAGGGTCGAATGCAATTGTTTCGAATGCAATAGTTTTGAACCAAAAGGACCGGAAAAAAAAGTTGAATGTACATTTTTATAGTGCAAAAAACAGTTTTTTTTCCTATGCGAAAGCAAAGAAAAAAGAAAATCCTTTAAAAAAGACATTCGACTTTTTTTTTTCAGTCCTTTTGTTTCGAAACTATTGTATTTCGAAACAATGTATTCGACCCTTTGACCGGACACCTCAGTTTGTAACACTAACTACTTTGAAAAATCTACCACCTTTATGATTGGGTTTTGGCACAAGGTTTGCTTTAAGTTGTAGCATATGGCATCCTCATCAGTCCAATGAAGCTTCTGGGGTTCAGTTTTCTTTAATTTGTTAGTTAATCTAGCTGTTTGCTCCGAGGAATTAGGAATGTACCTACGGTAATAATCAATCAACCCTAGGAACGCCCTGAGGTTTCTCTTAGACTTAGGCTTGGGGGTATCTAGGACAGCTTTCACTTTTTCTCATTGGGGCCGGACACTGCCATTCCCTACAAAGAAGCTAAGGTATTTCACAGCTGATTAGGCGAGCTTACATTTGGATGGATTGGCAGGTAAGCCGGCTTCCCTGAGGGTTCTCATGATGGAGTAAGGATGGAAGAGATGGTCTTCCCAAGTCTTACTGTAAATGACTGTGTTGTCAATAAAAGCCCCACAGATATCCGAATAGGGTTGTAATATCCTGTCTATAAGCGGTCGGAAAGTGGCTGGGGGACAATGCAGGCCAAAAGGGAGGACTTTAAACTGGAATACTCCCAGGGGCATAAAGAAAGCTGTCTTTTCTTTATCAGATCCATGTATGGAGAACTGCGACTCTCCTTTGGTCAATTCTTAGGGTCGATAAAAAGACGGCAGTTCCGAGTTTATCTATTAACTCATCATTGCGTGGCATGGGATAGGTATCAAAGGCAGAGATGGCGTTAAACTCCCAGAAGTATATGCAAAACCACCAGGAATGATCCGGTTTGGTTACCATTACAATAGCGGAGGACCATGGGTTGGAAGAAGGTTTGATAATGTTTGCCTTTAGCATTTTTCTTTTTACTTCCTCTACCACTATTTGTTTTCATAGATCACTTTTCCATTCAGATTTTTGATATAATGATAAATATTATGTACACTCCCAGGGTTTTCACAGAATACATCAGGGAATTCCATGACCAGGTCCTTTAAGTCTTCTTGCTTCTGTCTAGATAGATCTTGGGGAAAAAGCACTGAGTTGTCTATCTCCTCTGCTATTAAACAAGAAATTATTGAGGTGGTGGCACTGGAAGGATTTTCTTTCCACTCCTTTAAGAGATTTACATAGTAAAGGTGGGACTTTTGCTTCTTATCAGGTTTGGTTATTTTATAGGTACAGGTCCCTGTTTTTTCTCTAGTACCTCATATGTCCCATGCAACTTTGAGACAAGTTTATTTTCAGTGATAGGTAATAGGATTACTGAACATGTTCTTAAATGTACTTTCTTGTCATAGGTGGATTTTATTTGGGGGGTTGTGCTTTTTCCAATTGGAGTGTAGACTAAATTTCGAACAAGGTACATATGCTCTCGTAATCGGTTAGCTGTTTGTGAAAAGGGAATAGGTGCCTCTTCCCTTTCTTCAAAGGTCTCCCAAAGCATGTCTAAGACATCTCTTGGTTCGCCATTGTAAAGTAGTTCAAAAGGAGAAAACCAGGTAGATGCTTGAGTGATCTTTCTCACTGAAAATATGGGCCCTGGGGATGGTGCTATCCCAGTCCTTTCCACCCTGATCTATGTAAGGAAGGCATGGTATCAAAGTAAGACAGACACAAGTGATCACACTTCAAGGGTGTCCATTAAACTGTAAAATGGGTGAGATAAATGCCTAATCCAAACCCACATATAAAATGGGAGCGAGCCACGACCATCAATCTGTATCAATACAGTCCTATTGGTGTCTAGTCAAATTAAAACTGCCTATACTCTGAAAAACCTATTCGCCAAACCTTACCGCTACGCTACAAAATAGTGTGGGATAGTATTCACAAGAAAAGAAATAAGGGTTCACAAAATGATAAGTCAGGATGTTATGGCTTGGGTCTCCCTTCCACACGTTTTCTAGCACGGACAAGGCGAGACTCTTGAGCACAGCACACTCCTGGCCTACTCTGGCATAATCTTACAGTTCCTTTTCTCTATATCAGGACCTTTTGTGTCCAAGTCTCTTTCATGTAAAGTCTCTTGCTTCAGAGGTCTGGGTATGTCAAAAACAACAAAACAAAAGTTCCTTCAATCAATCTTCACTTTGGGTGATTACCCTTCATCCTTGGATCCCACTCCATCGGGCTCCGATCCTTCTTTCAGTCATCAGCCTCTCTCAGTTGGGCTCAGACCAACCACTCACTGTGGACATCCCTCAGTCGGGTTCATACTTGTCGTCACAATTTAATTCACTTAGCTTCTTCACAGAGTGGGATTCACTTCCCTATGATTTTCTCTTGAAGTCCCTCTTTCGGGTTCACTACCACCTTTCAATCATCTCTTCTTTTGTGATATTCAAAAAGTCTTAATTTCTTTTAAAGCAATCGCACAATGTTCACGTTAGGTCCCGCTCATCCAGACTCAGACCTCCCAAAGCATTTGCCAATTTTAAACACAGACTTGCGAAGGGCTATCACGTCTCGCCGGATCACTCTGTTAGCCTATGGAAAGCACAGGTTTTACAGAATCATAGTTTGCTCGGCGTTCCCCTCAGCCGGATGCAAATGCCTGTTTCACAATTCCCTCCGTCGGGTTCACAATTTCACTGTTGTTCAAACTTCTACAATCTGTTAAGGACTTTCGATTGTTCAAGGGGTTTGGCTTGACCCTTGTGTGACCACCTTAACACCTCATGCCGGCCTTCCCTGTGACCTCTTGGTACTTGTAGTTTTCAATATTTTTTGTATTTCAACACATTCTCTTTATTCCTTAGAGGGGTACTAGCTGGAGACCTTCCGATCAGGGCACCCACTTGGCGCTGGACCACTCTATCTCTGGTAACAAGTTTGTTCACAACAAAGACCTCTGTCTATTTATCTTCTTAATGTTGACACTGTAGCCTTGAGACTAACACAGTCCGTCCACTATCAGGTTCTTCCAACTCACCAACTCTGCTGAACTCGTTGGCATTTCTTTTGCCGCTGGAGTCAAGGACGGTACCTTGATGGCACCCGCATATCCCCGCCCCGGCTATCTGTGCGGGAGGGTTCCATGTACTGCTGACATCCATCGCACCATTCGCCAGCTGCCATTTGCGGTCTTATGTTTCCTTTGTTGGAAGCTTCACAGGTCTTGGTTGAAAAGGGCAAGGACAACTCCCTCCTTGGCATCCTTTCAGGTCTCACCACCTTTTTCCTCTGTTTGAACTGCTATCCTGGAATAGCTGTGCTCTTGTGCTCCGCCTTTAATTCCTATGGGGAAGGGAAAGGGTAGTCAGGTGTGTGGAGTTGTTGCCACTTGCCTGACTCTGCCTAACCCTTGTGTTGGGAGATGTCAGGCCCTCCCTCTTCTGGAGATGCATTGTGTACTCCACCTGTCAGATCCCAACTAAATATGACAAGGGGACTGCGCTTGAAGGCTGTGTCCACCCAGAGCACACAGGTCGATTCATATATCATGTGGTGAGCATGGGCAAATGTGTGTGGATTAGCCCTGCACATTTTCAAGAGGTTGATCTACCAGCATTTCATTTAAAATTTTAAAAAAGCTCATGCGGTTGCACACCCACAGTGCGGATGTTCAAACTCCTCACAGTTGGAGACATTGAATGCACAAAGGAGGAGGCAAACACCAAAAATAATTCTTCACTCCCTTGTGTATATCAGCGTCATGCTAGTACTTTCCACATGTTTTCACCTGATACCAATGTTTTTGTCCTTTCACTTTAAGGGTCACTGTTTTTCACATCTGGCAGCATGATCAACAACATCCAAATCTCCCAGAGCCATCACAATTCGGGTGGGAGTAGGCAGATAATCAATATTCCTCTACTATGTGTACGCTTCCATGTGCACCACAATCACACAACTAGTACAGTGTGCATTTGTCAAAGGACAGTCTGCTATGCATTGCAAATGCCAAGCTCAGTCAGTAAGGTGCAGACAACTGTGTAACTGTGGGGGCGATGAAGAGGTCTGTGATAACAACGATTTGGTAGATGATGAAAATGAACTCTGGGACTAAGAAGACGACCGGTAAAACAATCAATTCACTCTTCAAATGTAAATAGCTATTGTAGTTTTAATAAATAGCATATTTCAACAAGAAAGTTGAAAATTATTTTAAACTTTCCAATTTAGTGAGCATATAGTCAAAGGTTTGCGATGAAGTAGCAATAAATTACAAGGCTACATCTCGGAAAAACTGTAAAAGATATCAAAAGAATTTTTGGTATGAACTTTTCTATGTTCATGTTTAACAGAAAACCTACTCAGCACATTTTTCATATAACCACCCTAAAAGCAGTTACAGCTCAAAAACTAAATTACTATCTGTAACGGCAGCAATCTTGGGTTAATAACGTCACACAGGCCCTCTGCCACAAATTCAGACAGAACAACGGGTAGTATACGATTGTATGATTCATTATCAATGTATCTCCAGTAGGCATACCTTTCCTTCATTCAAAATCCCAAGGACTAGGTTATTGTAACACTAAATGTATTGTCCAGGTTAAAGGGGACATCTGAGGACAGAATACCTTCAATACTTTTTCCTGCAGCCAATGGATTTTAAAGTGAGAAATTATCTTTTTTTCTATGGAAAAGAAATTGGCCAGCTTCTATATGTGTGTGTTTTTTCTTTCCTCGTTTTATTGTCTGATAACCATCTGATGAAGAAGTCTATAGGAATTTGACAGCTTATGCATCTTCGGATCTCTGCATAATAAAATCTATTAGTCGAAACAAAAAGTATCAAAACTCCTTATGCAGAACTGGATGGAATGGCAGGATCAGGTAGGGAGGATGTGGAAATGGTAGATGGGTAGGAAGTCCTGCTTCTTTGGTCAGTAGGTGAAGTTTAGGTTGAACTTTGGAGAGATCCACATTCGTGCTGGCTTTGATTGTGATGAGCAGCAGGTTTAAATGGGGCGGAACAAGTAGGGAGAAACAGCAGAAGCCAGAGGAGGAACAAGGCATTGGACAATGAGGCAGAGGAGGAACAACGGGAAAAAGATGGTGAGTAAACAGAGATACAGGTACTGATTCGGAAGATCATTGAGAGCTTTGTAGACTAGGAGAAGGCACTTGAAAAGGGAGGGTTGAGCATGGAGAGCCAACACGCATGGTGGTAGTAGGAAGAAATGGAGGGAATATGGTTAGTTTGTGGAGAGCGCAGATAGCGAAGTGGAGGACATTGTCTAGTGGGAGGAAGGAGTAAAGAGGAAGGCTAAGGAGTAGGAATGAACAGTAGTAAAATTTGCAGAGTACAAGGGTGGGGATTAGAGTTTTTCACACTATGATGAGTAAAAAGGTGGCACATTTTCCAAATGTTGAGAAGATTAATATGAACAGCATGGGTGGTGATAGTGGTGACATTTCTCAGTTGAAGGTTTCTATCAAAGACGACCGCAAGAGTGCGAGCATTGTGTGAGGGACCAAGAAGGTGGTGGTCGGGAAATGGGGGAGACAAGGGTAGTGATGGGATTGGAAGCCGGGAGAAAGTTGACTTTGACATTTTCCAAGAGTTCAGCATTAGGCAATGGAGAGCCATCCAGTGATGGATATCAGTGAGGCTAATGATAATCTGTTCCCTATTCTGAGATGGCTGGGGTTACGGAGGAAAAAGGGAGAAAGATTTGAGTGATATAAATGAAAAGATGATAGCTAAAGCCAAATGACAAGACACTTCTACCAAAGACTTGGAAGAACAGACTCCCAAGGACTGATCCTTTGGGGATACAGGCAGGTAGAGGGCTGGGGTCAGAGGTTTGTGAGTTCCTGAGGATTTTAAAGGATCAACCTTCGAGGTAGGAGGCGATCGAGGTGAGAGCAGGTTTGAGAAACCCAAAGCTCATGGGGAGTGAGGAGGAGAGGGGAGTTCTCAACAGTGTCGAGAGCAGCAGAGCGGTCCAAAAGGATGAGTATTGGTGAGAGTTTTGAGTAGTGAGTATCAGAAAAAAAGTTGAAGACATGTCTTGGTGGAGTGCTTACTATGGAAGCTAGTTTGAAGTGAATCTCCAAGGCCAATATCTGCAAGGTACTTAGTGATCCGGTTGAAGACCACTCACTCAAGGAACTTTGAATAATGGCATAGGATGAAAACCGGGCAACAGTACACCAGAATGAATGTGTCAGCCGAGAGTTTCTGAAAAGGGGGTAGCACAGTTGTAGGAGGCATGGAAGAGTCAAACAGAAAGATAGACTTTAAAGAGCTCAGAGATAAAAAGGGAGGTGATTGGGATAAATTGTTTGACTGTTTGAGCAGGAAAGGGGGTTGATAGGAGAGCAAGGTGGGTTTACCCTACAAAGGATGGGTGCTAATTCAGTGGGAGCGGTTGGTGTGAAGTAGTCAAGAATAGAAGAATGGGGGGGAGAGATAGAGTGTGTGAGAGACATTATTCACTCAGACGGCAATACAGAATGTACCCTCACAATTAAAGTGTGGAAGAATGCCACATGGAAGGGTGTCAGCACGCTCCTATGGACATCATGGAACATTAGGTGAAATCTGACGAGGGCAGATTGATGTTATGAAGAAGATATCTAAACCTATGCTGAAACGATATGAAAATGCTAAAGAGTGACGATGTAACTGAAGCACTAGGAGAAACATGTACCTAAAGCTAAAGTAATTGTGAATACAAAGAAGATGAAGTTACTTATCTTTATATATAAAGTGGAATGTAGGTATTTGTGTACATTTGTCCGGCTAATCAATATCAAGAGCTTCTGAAACACAACAACAAACAGCAGCACGGCTTGCCGACCAGAGGACAAGAGCAACTACAGGGCAAATGAAATATCATAACAAACTAAACCAAGACTAGCCGACAAGAGGACAAGAGCGGCATCCTCTATAGGGCACATGAGACACCAATCGATCAGGACACGGGCATTGCTGGGGACCCCAGCTAGTTGATCAATAACTGTAAATATGCAGTAATGCAAGGTAAAAAGGAAAGATATAGAGGCTTGCTATAGAGGAATATATAATGTGGCTAGGACAGCCATGAACATGGATGCTGGATCATGTCGAATTCAACCAAGCTACCTCAGATACAAACCAAGGCTGCAGAATCAGGAGATGCAGAAGAATAGCCCGTATTCAGAACCGAAAATGAGTCAAGGTTGGCCCAGAATTAAGGATGGTATTTTGAGGAATAAGCACTGAACACAAAGTGGGTTACATGGATAAGCTCGGAATGTGGGACATTCCTCATAGATTGAAAAAGATAACATGAGCAAGAGCCAACTGTGGGTCAATTAAAAGTGTACAAAGTTCATATGAGAGAATGAGCAAGCTTCTTGAGGCCAAGAGGAGCAAGTGCACCAAGCATAATTAAATCAAACAGCAGTAAATAAAAGGCTGAAATTGACAGATTTGTGGTCTACTAACACGTGACTGAGAAGTCGAAAACAAGGGCTATTCATTAGAGCCTCACACAAAGATAGTGGTGTGCTCACACTCCCTTGAATGTTCCAGGACAGTGAGCATTCTGCAAGCTCAACTACAATAGGAATACTTTGGTTTATGGCCGACCGATGACAGATGATGGACTAATTGGGAAAACGGGGAGTAGTCTGGCAGGATTTAAACACTTAAGTCTTATTTCACGTACGAGCTGCTAAAGTGTTGAAAATCCAAGGTTGGGATAGTATGCCAACCAATCAGTGTGTTTGAAGGACAACCTAACATACAATGTTGCATAGACCAATCCACTGATAGTTTGTCTGCTATAATCAGTACTATACGTATTTGGAGCTTGTTCAAGGCTTGCCCTACAGATAAGGGGCAGCCAATGATGGAATAATTTGGATATGTTCTATACGAATATATATGTTCCCCTAACCAATCCCTTCCTTCAATAGGTTTTATGATTTGCCACGTAGGATGATGTTTGTTTGTTTGTTTATTTTATTTCTATAGCGCTCCGGACCCGGGGGTAAAATAGCGCTTAGTACAAGTTACAAGGCACAATACATGGTAATAAGCAGTGATAGTTGAAAAACAGTTATATACAGAATATACAGACAGTGGAGGTGATAGCAACCAATAATGACAAAATGAGACATGTGCAATATGTACAGTTACTGTACAGTTACTGTACATCTACCCAATTACTGCATAGATGAAGCATATTGGGGTATAAGACCTCTATGTAATCAAGTTAATATGTGAGTGTGCAGGCATCAGTCAGATGCCTGTCAGGTCTCCCTGCTTTATTACATGAGAATACAGTAGTACTTTGCCATATTCCTTGAGTCTGTCCGATTATTTGGACTGAGATCATTATTTGTAACTCCATCTAGCACAAAAGACGCTTCAAGGTGCTAGAGCACAGCGGAGAGGGAGCAAGCACAGGATATTTGCTTGGGATGAGTGAGCAAAGTTTGGAGGATAGTAGAAAGTTTGTGAGGGTCATTGGAAGGCAGGAGATTAGGCTTGTGAAGTAGGAGGACTTGGAAGAGTTCAGTGCAGAGCACAAACAGTAAGGGATTTTTTGTGGGCCAGGAATATGGTGGGGGGGGGTCCAGGGATGTGCACCATCATCATAAGTCATGGCGAATATTTGTTTTGAGGGTCTGGATTTCAGAGGTGATCCACAGCTGAGGACAAGCTAAGAAGGTGTGAACGTGTGTGAAGGATAGTGTTGGTAGAAGGGTGTCATAAGTGCAGGCTCCCCTCCCTGAAACACAAAAATGACACTTTTTGGTAAATTTTCAGGTGCACATGAATTGACGTTTCAAAAATGCCTTCACGGATATGATTTCAACTAGCCATTATCACAAATGCCCACTTGCACAGCAAGTATTTCAAACAAACCTATGATTTCCTATGACAATCAACCTAAACATTGTAATTTTAATTGCAGTACAAGAAACATCCACACCATCGAAAAGGTGGCATGCAACACAGCTGAACGATTTCCTCCCAGGCCACTGGATGCAGAAATAGAGCCCGATTGGGTCTTGTGGTGGCTGCAGTTAGTGTTGAACGTAATTGCCTATCCCTGCACTGTTGAAATAGAATGGCGGACTAGGAGAAAAAAATCGCTATTCCGTTTGTAGTGCAAAATTCCATCGGTGCTGAGTGCATGAACATTTTGAAATGATTCATGCTTCCTCATCAGCTGATTTGGTTGACATTCGGTCTATCAAAGTGTACAAAATAACCCTGATCTCCTGATTGGTTGACATTTTCGAACACCTGACGCTGTCCACCAGCAAAGAAAATAATGCGTGGACACAGCAGAAATCCCACAGAAATCATAGCGCAATCATAGGTAGAATCTGCCGACCCTGTTTCGCCATTAGTAAGAGCACCAACCTGTAGTTACATGGCAGTCGGCCAACTGCATGGTAGAACACCCTGGAACCTTTTTTAAAGACTATTTTAAAAATCCAGGCTTCTGCTGGTAGGTCTCCCAACCATTTGGTAAGGAATGAGAAAAGGAAACAAAGCTACTATATCCTATAAAAGGGAAAAAGTTAAGCTCAAAACAGATATCTTGCCTTGCACTCTACAGGCTTGCAATACCCCCCTACCAATTAGCAATGCAATGGTTTCAATGAACTGGGAGTCATCGGAGAGATGTATCATGTCCCAAGCACATGGCCATTTTGGCACCCCTATCCCACGCCTCCAGACAAGGAAGCCAGATGTGATTTTTGTTTGGGGTCACATTGGCTCCAATTTGTGGGTGACGCCCTCTGCGGGTGACGCCCTAGGCAGCTGCTTGCATTTGCCTCCTTGTAGCACCATACCTGATTGGACACGTCTGAGCTCAAAGGCAAGCTAAGGGGGCCGCAGAACGGACGCACGCAACAAGAAGGAAATTTAGGGGTGTTATTCTGCGTGCGATGGTGCTATGCGGCAGTTTGCACCTTCCGCGGCCCATCGCACTTGCTCCCGCTGCTCTGCTCTCAGCCCAGCTCCCCCCGTCGCTGCGATGGATAGCTTCATAAATTCGTAATGCCATTCTAAGAAAAGCATCCTTCCCAACCAGATCTGCGTGGCATCCATAACAAGCTTATCAAAGAGCTCCTGTGTGGCGGCAACACAGCCGTAGCAGGTGAAGAGACGACGGGGGTGCAGAATGCCGATTGATATCAGCCGGGTCAAGACGACGCCACTAGGGAGGGAGCTGCATAATTGGGTAGGAGCAGTGGATGAAGGCTTCCGCCAGTTTGCACATCCCCGCCAATTCCCGTCCATTTGTTTCTGGTGCAGTTCATTATTCTATTTTTACAAGACTCCGTCCATATCTACGGGTGCCATTATACTTCTGCATGTGTACGTGGCTTTATGCTGGTGGTGCTTTTGATGCAAGAGCAGGAAAGCTCTTTGCAAGTTGCCCCGGTTCGTTTGCTATATGGGAGCAGCTACGGCCCCTGGCGGCCATGTTGAATGGTTTATACAAGCAAATTTACCACACAGCTTCCTTCCTGCTTCTGTTACTTGCCAAACCCAAGTCAAAGGCGCTGGTGGTGGCATTCTCAGTTTAAAGTTGTACCCATGCTCGTCTCCATTTTTCTTGTTTTCAACATTGATTTTAAACACCTCTTATTCTCGAAATCAAGGAGTCTGCAAACCTGTATAACACCCTGATGCTTGAAACTGCATTACTTGCGCATGACAACCAGACATCTCTGTGCATTGCCTTACTTGTCTTCACACCACAGAATTGTTTTTCTCCAGCACCGTCTGAATAAAACGTGCAAGTGTGCGTCCCATGTAATGCAGGTATTTACTGTGGAGAATAGGCAGAATGATCAGGCAGTGGAATACTCAAGGACCCTTCCCAGTGATCTGTGACTCGTCAGGGAAAGGGGCAATTAGCTCTTTCCAATTCACACATGCCTGCCCCAGTCCAATAATAAAAGATAAGACACCAAAGAAACAGACTTGGGGGGAAGGGGGACTGTGAAGCCAAGCTGTGGCTTTTACCATAGCTTGGCTACTTCAAAGCCCTTGTTAGTGCTAACCTGTGTTACGCAAAAAAAAAAAAAAACGTTGTTAGAATTTCAAGGAGGCAGACCTCTGTGTTTCACACATCAAAAAAGCACACTTTTCCTCGTTTTTGGGGACGAGGATGTGTACCACACAGCAGTTTAAGTGCTACCACCGGGGGAAAGGCATACTGAGTGTTAACATGCTACGGCACCTGCTTAGAAAGCTGATAGGAAACAGGGAGCGTGAGGGCAAGGGTATACATGAACAGTAACTGAAAATATCAAATCACAGAAGCATGGTCTCTTCCTGTTCTCTTTTCTGTGATAGATGCAAGAGGCACACTGCAGGAGGGGCATAGCGGTGTGCTGAAGAGACGGTAACCTGCATGTGTGTCAAAGAACACAACATGGTGTGGTGCATGCCTGCGGCAGCCTCGAGCAGGACTGGGAGAAGCCGCAGAATGAGATGCTGTCCCAGTGTAGTGCATTGAGCAGGAGGGCCCTAAGCATCCCATGGCATGCAGTTGGCGAGGCACATGCTGACGAGCTAACCCGAATGGCCGAGCAGCTATACACCAATCCCCTTGGAGGAAAGGATACTAATGGTGGCAGTGGAGCTCATACTTATCACAGTCTGGAAGGTGTTGGTGTACAAGAGGAACTGTGTGTGAAAATCTCGCAGGAGGAGGCTTGTTCTCGTCCCCCTTTCCCTCAGCGGAGGCGTTTTGAGGAGTCATGCAGCCCACACTTCATCTGCCATACGAGTAGATGCTTGAGCTCAGAAACTGGGGTTAGGGAGTTTCATGAGAAGAGCAGAGGAAGAAATGTGGATTAGGTCCTCATTTACAGGCCTCCCTGAGAAAAAAGCAGAGCGTAAGGCTCTGAAGAACTTGGCCATATCAAGGCCTTGATGAAAGAGTGGGAGCAGAAGCCCTTGGGGAAAGAACCCGATGAATCGTGCCACTATATCCCCAAAGAGGCTCATTGCACCATATATGGCAGACCCACATTTTTCTAAAACAAGAGATAACCCCGGAAGAGGACTTTCTCAGTCATCAGGATATTATGAGCACATCCTCGATGCTTAATATGAAGACCGTTCTGAAAGCAATAACATGGGAGGGAGAAGATCTAGAGACGAGAGCCCTCCTCAAATTTATGTCAAAAATATACCTGGTCCAAGGTAGCAAGCTGGTTTCATAAGAGCATGTGGTAGTTGGCTACCTGGTGCATAACTCAAAAGCTACAGGGGGTGAGGATATGACCTCCTACAAAGGGAAACCCCATCTAGCTTTGTGGTCTGATATCTATCGGGTCTATTTTCTCCAGAAAATACATGGCATGACAGAGAAGTATGGGGACTGCAACTTGGTTATACTGTACATCGAACAGGAGGCACACATGTTGTCTAACATTGCAAGGGATGTAATTTCAGCAGCAGTATTGAAAGGTTGTGCAACCATGGTGGCTGGAAGGAATATCTATATGGATTGGAAGGCGGACCAGAGCCAAAACAATATACTGCTGCACAAATGCTGGAAATGTATTGCTCATCCCAAAACCTGACAATCGTACCCACTTTCCGAGTCTTCAAGTGAAGTCACATGAGACAATCCACCCAGTAACACCACATATGAGGCCCTTCCAAAGTTATAAAGGGTTCTCCAGTGCCCAGAATCCTCCCGGTTCAAGGGGAAAGCTCAACCATCCACTTAAGGTGCCAAGGCAGCATACATTGTGACTACCAGTGGTCTGAAAGGCAGTCAGCAGTGCACTGGTATGGCCGGGGGGGGACACTGTAGGCATTCCTGGAGACCTGGAATGCATGTGTCCCCGACCGATGGGCAATAAAGAAAGTGTCATGGGAATACACTGTACTATTTTGGAAATCTCCTCGGATACAATCCAGGCTCCGATTCCAAGGCATTGAGAAAAACAGGCTGCCCTGTGGGTGATAATAACAGATCTTGTACGGAAACCTTCCCTGGTTCTGGTGCCAGTGGAAAACCTAGGACAGGGATTCTATTCCCCATTTTTTCTGGTTCCAAAGTGTTCCCTTCGGTTGTTCCTGAATTTGAAGTGGTTGAATCATTGGATTTGAGATCTCTACTTTAGGATGGAGATATTCCAAAAGACTCTTCTTGAGAGGCACTCGTTCACCAGGATGCTTACCATCATGTCCCAATAGTACCTTGTCACCAGAACTATTTCCTGTTCACCATGTAGGGGATGCATTTCCAATTTGTGGTCCTCCCCTTTGGCCTAAAAACGGCTCCCAGAATTTTCATGAATTTGGTTGTCCTAATCATAGACCATTTGGAGCACATGAGGATTCACCCCTCACCCAATGACTGACAGATTCTGGGGTCCTCACTAAACAAGTCAAGGGTACTGGCAGGGTATGTCAGCTGATGACGCAGCTGGGGAAGTTGATGCATAGGAAAAGGGCTCCATCGTTACGTTCTGCGGTGAGAGAGATCTTCACCTGTGTAGGGCATCATCTGCTCTCACTCTCAGCAGGAGCCTTTCAACCTCTTCTCTGTCCTTCTCCTAGAAGTCTCATTCTTTTTGCTACAGGTGTTTCAGAAAGGGATAGCTGTAGCATCCATCAAGGTAGCATGGGCAGTCATTAAGGCCTTTAGGGTGCCCTCGGGAGGCATGGAAGTTCATGAAGATCTAATTCCTACTTTGTTTAAAGGATATATTTTGTTGAAACCACCTAGGTGGAAGCTGGTGCCTCCTTGGGATCTACGGTTGGTTCTGGATGCATTATCCCTTTGAACCGCTAAAATGTCAGATTGGAATATCTGTCATATTAAGACTCTGTTCCTTAGTAGTTTCAATGAGAAAGTATGACTATTTGGGGGCTCTTTAATGCAGGCCCTGTAACTGAAGGGTTCCTTCAAAGGTCTTGATTGGAAGGCCAGGTCTGGGTTTCTTCCCAAAGTATGTGTGTCCTTTGATCTGGACCAGGATCTAGTCCTTCCTGGCCTGGGGTCGGCAGAGTAGAAGACAAGACATTGCCCCATTTAGATTTTTAGTTGGGCTTCCCTTAATCATCTGGATTGCACTGCTCAACTTCTCCACTCTTCCTTACCACATCAATTGCACATTGCACTTTGGAATGCTCAGTCTGTATGCAACAAAACTTTGTTTATCACAGACTACTTTCACACCAGCTCTCCTCTCACTCACTGAAAACTGGATTTCTACCTTTGACACAACCACACTTGTGGCCCTACATGACTCCATACAATGCTTCATTCATTCCCCTTGTCTGACTTTCAGAGGTGGATGCGTCAGACAGCTACTCTCTTGCTGCCTCATCGCCTCACAAACCTCCAATGCCATGTCCTCTCCTACCTCTTTTGAATTCACCATCTCCACTATTGTTCCACCTCACTTGGTTCACATCATCTCCATCTATCACCCTCCTGGTCCCACTGGACCATTCTTTGATGAACTCGGGCAACTCCTTGATTCTCTCTCCACTGAACATTACCTCATTCTCTCAGGTGACTTTAACCGTCCTTCTCCAAACCACTTCTCAGACATCTGAGCGTTAGTCCTTTCTTAGTGACCATGCTCTCCACTCTATCCATATCCTACCTTCTGTGACGTATCTCTGGATGTTGTCACCTCTCACCTACGGCGGCTCCCTTCCCACGGATCCAGACAGGTGAGGCCCCCCGGGGTGGTACTCAGTGGGTGGATCTCTTAGGGTGGGAAAGCCCCTATAGGATTAGTGATGACCTGGGGAGAACATGGTATCACCATAGCCTACCTATCCCTAACACACCTTCCCACCCCCTATCTGTAACACCTTCCCAAGTGTACCTTTGTCATAGCAGAAATGTAGAAAGTACTGGGACGAGGAAGAGTGTAGGCTCCAAAAAGGAGTTGTTTCCCCTGTGTACTGAGATGAGGGGAGACAAACTGACACACTGGGAGTTTGTAAGATCAGTACTGGGACGAGGAAGAAGTGCAGAAGAATCAATATCACCTTCAGAAACCATTGTGAGCAGTCTAGTCTACACAGACTTTGTATTGGTCAGAACATACTTGAAATAGAAGAGGGAAATCCGAACCAGGAGAGAGATCCTCCCTTGAGGAACCTGAAGCGTTGTAAGCCGCTGGAGGGACTGGGGCGCCAAGAGTGCAATGAATGGGATGCTTGCCCACCGATAGAGGCATCCCTGGCAGATGTACCACGGTGGAGTAAAGAAGGAAGCCAGAGCTCGGGCAACCAGCTATACAAAGGAGCTGGCGTGTGTCCTCCACACAGAGCACTATGCCAGAAAGCAAGAAGCTGCTGTGGAACCACTGCACAGCTAAGGGAGAGAAGGAGGTGCCGGAGCAGTGGCAGAGACCCAGAAGCCACAAACAAAGACCAGCATGCTGCCAGTGAAGGGTTGGGAAACCTAGAGGCTTGCTGGGAACCCAGAGGGATCTTACTATACTGAGACACGTGTCTGGGACATGCACCCATTAAGAAGTGACATCTAGAGTCATATTCTTCGTGGCATTCTCTGGCGGACTGGCAAACCAGGGCTGCCTAGACCACGAGAGAAAGAAATACATACAAAGAGGTCTGGGACCCAAGAGAAAGAAATACATACAAATAGTGGCGTGGCCTGGTCCCCACTCCAAGGTGCTGAGGGGGGGCCTGCAGCCAACCCCCAGCAAGATCTCTGCTGGCTGCTCATCTGAATCCTCTCTGCTGGGGTATCTCCCTGTGGTGTTGTTGCTGTGCTGCTGTGTGTCTACCGCCTGCACTGCTGCAGTGGTAAATGCACCATAAAGGTGAGGGTTACGCCAGTGGATTATGGGGTGGCAGACACAGTAACAGCAGATGGCTGAGGCCATGAGGGTCAAGCAGTCAGGCAGGGAAGCCGCCTGCCTTGCACGTTGCTGCAAGCGTACGCTGCACGCAAGCGCAGTTTAGATGAAAAGGCAAGCCCTGCCCTGCCTAAGCCGCACAAGCCCAATCACACCCTGACAACCACTGACGGAGGAGCCAGTGACAGTCGCTGCGCTGCTGCCCATGCCCGCTGCCTCCATGGATACATGTAGAAAATCATGAAGATCAGCCTAGCCGGACCTAGCAGCCTGTCAGAGCAGGTGAGTCTCTTCTCCTCTCTCTAGGTGGCCTTATCTCCGTGCATCCACCGCAGCAAGAAGACGCTTCCGATCCTGCCCCATGATGCCAGACAATTCTGACGTCACATCTCTGATGGCTTCTCTTCACGCCGTTACAGGTGATGTATCAAAGGATCACGTAAAGGCAGTACCACTGCTACTAGCACAGAGGGATGGAGAAGGCTGGACAGGGGCCAGTGTTGGATTGGCCATCAAACCGAATTGGTTAACGCTTGCCTCATTGACAGCAACAAAACCGCGAGTGCTGGATGTATCCATGATTAGGTGGAGTGGAAAACGGCTTGTAGCTCAAATACTCGATGTTCTCAGCATTACTACCTAACTCATATTGACACTTAAGACGAGCTAGACCTCCTAGGTTTTCTTTGAAGGTCCACAATATTTTCCCACTTGAGCTTAAGCTTTAAGTATGCAAAGGTAGAAAGCACAAGGGAGACCTCTGGAAAGGCCAGGCTGGGGGACCACGGATGTGGAGTGCCTCACTATTAGAATTGCAGTTTTGTAGTGCCTCTGTGTTAGGGCGGTGCTGGCGAAGTGCCTCTGTGTTGGAATTGAGTTGGCAGAGTGCTTCTGTGTTCTGAGCTGTCCGAGATCCCCTGTGGTAGGGCTGAGCTGGCAGAGTGCCTGCGTTGGCATTGAGCAGATGCAGTGCTTCTGTGTTAGGGCTGAGCTGTCAGAGCGCCTCTGTGTTAAGGGGTGATCTGGCGGAGTGCCTGTTTTGTCATTGAGCTGGCTGAATGCTCCTGCGTATTGACTTATCTATCAGAGTGCCTCTGTGTTGTTGCTGAGCTGGTGGAGTGCTTCTGTGCTGGCGCTGGCGGAGTGGCTCTGTGTTAGGCCTGAACTGTCAGAGTCCCTCTATGTTTGTGCCTAGCTGGTGGAGTGCCTGTGTTGGCATTGAGCTGGTGCAGTGCTTCTGTGTTAGGGGGTGAGCTGTCAGAGTGGCTCTGTGTTTGTACTGAGTTGGCGAAGTGCCTGTCTGTTGGCACTGATCTAACTGAGTGCTTCTGTGTTAGGTCTGAGCTAGCAGAGTACCTCCATGCTGTCACTGAGCTGGTGGAGTACTTCTGTTTTGGGGCTGAGCAGTCTGAGTGCCAATGCGTCAGGTGTGTTACAGATCAGCTTACTTCTGTTTTAGGGCTGAGCAGTCAGCGTGCCACTGTGCTGTCGCTGAGCTGGCGAAGTGTCTCTGCCTTAGGCTTCAGCTGTCGGAATGCCCCTGTGTTTGCACTGAGTTGGGGAAGGGCCTCTGTGTTGACACTGAGCTGGTGGAGTGCCTCTGTGCTGGCGCTGGCGGAGTGCCTCTGTGTTAGGCCCGAGCTGTCAGAGTGCCTCTGTATTTGTGCCTAGCTGGCGACGTGGCTCTGTGTTGGCACTGATCTAACGCAGGGCTTCTGTGTTAGGGCTGAGCTAGCAGAGTACCTCCATGTTGGCACTGAGCTGGTGGAGTACTTCTGTTTTAGGGCTGAGCAGTCCGAGTGCCTCTGTGTTGACACTGAGCTAGTCGGGTGCTTTTGTGTTAGGGCTGAGCTATCAGAGTGCACTGTGTTGTCGCTGAGCTGGTGAAGTGTCTCTGTGTTAGGCCTCAGCAGTCGGAATTCCCCTGTGCTTGCACTGAGTTGGTGGAGGGCCTCTGTGGTGACACTGAGCTGCCGGGGTGCCTTTGTGTTGGCACTGAGCTGGTGGGGTGCTTCTGTTTTAGAGCTTTGCAGGCAGAGGGCCTGTGTGTTGGGTTTGTGGTAGAGAAGGAACAAGGTAAAAGTGTAGGGGATGTGAAGAGCCACAGTTCTGTGATTAAGGTTGCGGCAGGGGATCGTCAGTAATACGTTTGTTAATGTGGTGTGCTTGAGGGTTACGGCTGGAGATGTGTTGTGCTTCCGCGTTAAGGCTGGAGATGTCATGTTCCTTTGAGTTAGGGCCGGGGAAGTGGAGTGTCCCTGTATTTTGTTGCAGAAGTCAAGGAATTACTTTTCCTGTTAGATGTGTTACGGGCAACGTCTGACTAAAGGTTTTACTAATAAAACCAAGGCTGACTAATTGTTATATTGTGTATATATCCCGGTGCCCAGATTTCAAGTGTGCAAAGTTATTTAACCATTTAATTGCCAAGGATGATTATGCTCGTCCTTTTTGCATAGACTTGCATAATAGCCTGTTGTGTACTGACTGAGGGGACTGCCAAATGAAATCACTTTGAGTGCATTCTATGTGTAAGCAAACTGTTGAATTAGTGTTCCTAAAAGTATATGCCTTATTAGCACATGGAAATCGTTATTGACCGTCTCTCAGCCAATCAGAATGTTTAGGGTGTAGTCAATATCTACTGGTATTGACTGCATTCTGAACATTTTGTCTTCAGATGCAGACAGGGAAACAGCAACGCAATTTGCAAGTAAGATTTTGTTTCAACAAGGCAATTCCTCTCTGAGAGTGGCTTATCTTGCTGCAGCATGATTTTTAACACACGAAGGAGAAAGCTAAAACATTGGCAAATGCTTCCATTTCCCTTTAAAGAAACTGTTTACTTTTACATGACACCTAATGCATGCTCATGTTAAACCTGTTCAGATTCAAGCAAATTGCATTTAAAATGCTTAGGAAGACAATGTGTGAATTTTGCTAAGTCTTTTAAACATGCATTAAATAAATACATTTGAAGTATCAGGGCAGAGGTGGTCTGGTGCACTGCTCATCGAGGCTCCCTATTTTAGAAGTATCCTACCCAAACTCTGCAGATAAGATAGCTCAGCAAGTTAGGTGCTCACTTTAGATATCTGTGTTCACCTTGCTGTCACAGGTTTGAGGCCTACACCCTTTCAAGGTCCGGCCGTTCATCTTTCTGAGGTGATACATTGCATGCCATTAAATTGTGTTATTTTATCATCTATCATTGCAGCGCTTAAAAGTAGTAGTAAACTTTATATTGATGTTATATATTTTCAATGGACACTATCTAGTCTTCAGCATAAATCTTTTGGTTTTTCTGAATCAGCTCTTGGGGAGCTTGGTGGAGTCTTTCTTTGATGGCGAGGAGTGAACGCAACCCAGTATTATAGCTAGGAAATGAGCGGTTGAGGGCCTCACCATCAAAGAAGAGGTGAATCCCCTAAGTAATGCCTAATGAGGGAGATCCTCCATTTTGTTTGACATGGCTTAACTGAGTGTTAGGGCTGGGAAGTTAGATTGGCCTGTCTGTAGTGAACAGACCGTGCTGGGTATACCAAAGGGTCTGGAACCCAATAGAGAGAAGCAGTCCCTGGCAGAATGGGAAACCAAGGACACCGAAACTACAAGAGAGAAAAATAAACCAATGGCAAGAGGGTCTTGGACCCAACAAAGGGAATACCTGGCAAGATAGTGAACCAGGTATAAGTCCTGGGGAAAAAGAAGAGCCAAGAAGGGTCTGGGACCCCCACATAATAACAAACCTCTGAGATCACCCCTACTGTCACCGTACCTGGCTGGATTCTGAACCAGGTGGGCTGTGATCTTGGTGAACACCACCATGAAATGCAGGAAAGAAACCATGGGAAGGGGGATATAGCCTCTGGTGTTGTTGAACGTAAAGAGCCAGGAGAATGGAGCCATTCTCTTGGCACAGTGAACATTTACAAACAGGTTTGGAGAAGAACGGCACTTGTCCTGGCATTGAGAAATCTTGCTAAAGGCAAAGGGGGAGGGAGCAATCCCCCTAAAAATGTGGAGATACAATACTTTTTGGTCAGAGTTCCTTGCTGGAAAACCCAATGCAAGGAATCCTTTTTGAAACTTTGATTTGCAATTTCTGGGAGCATTTTCGTTTCTGCATCCTTGGAATTGAACTTTGGCTGTCGTCCAGAAGAATGGAGCCATTCTTCTGGACCAGGGAGACTATCTCTTTTTCTTAGTTACGTTTCTAGTGTAAGGGTCGGAAATAGTTTTTGGGCACAGGACGGTGAACTATTTTGCTTTAGACAGACGCCCTGACAGATTCCTTGCCGTTGGTTGAGGCAGAGAAACCCCTCTTAGAATTAGGATCAGACAACGTTTTCTCTTTTATTCCCTCATTAATAAAAGTGGATAGCCAAAAGCATTCCACCTTTCAGTCAGTCTTCTATTTCTACACCCTTACACTACCCACATCAGCAGTAAGTCTCTTATTTATCTCCACCTCTCTCTCAGCCAATAATACTACTGTCACACCATCCCTACCTTATTCATTGTTTCCAACACCATCTACTGTCCACCCTCTGGCCTCTCCTCGCCACTTTCCTCATCTATTACTAAAAGGAACTGTAAACCTTCTGCCATTCCTCCCTTTTTCTCTCTGGCCTACAGTTCTCACTCTCCTCCTTCACACCTGGTGCCTCTTCCACTAACACTGGCTTCTCCTGCTTCCAATTCCTACTATATGACTCATTCTCCTGTCACTTCCCACTGCTTATTTTCAACCCTAAGTCTGTGCATCCTCAACCATCGGTCGACTTATTCATATGCTCGCTCCGCACAGACATGCATCGGCAGCTGCATAAATGTGAACCCACTCACATGAGGACCTGCAACTCTACCTCTCTGCCATGAACTCTCTCAAGTCCTCTATTGATAGGGTGAAAAGTGAATTCTTCCTCACCCTGATTGGCTCTCACTCCAACCATCATCACCGGCTACAGGGCACCCTAAACTCACTCCTATTAAACCTATGACTATTAACTCCACTCTCGCAGCTAATGACCAACCTGAATACTTTGCTTCAAACATTTCCAAAATTAGAGTCTCTCTCTCGACCTTGCTCACACTCCCTCCTCCTACATTCTACACTCCCCCTACTCTAGCATCAACCTCTGCCTCTATACCCCCACTTTAATCACACTAATACTGAATAAGTCTTACCTCTACTGATAACGGTTAAGCCCTCATGTACCCAATCACACCCTCTTACTCCTCAGCTAGCGAAGATTATTCCCCCTATAGTGGCCTCTCACCGACCTTGCTTACACTCCCTTTTCCTACATTATACACTCCACCTACTCTAGCATCATCCTCTGCCTCTATCCCCCACTTTAGTCACACTAATACTGAAGAAGTCCTACCTCTACTAATAACGGCTAAGCCCTCATGTACCCAATCACACCCTCTGACTCCTCAGCTAGTGAAATCTATTGCCCCTTTAGTGGCCTCTCAGCTCGCTGAACTCTTCAACCTGTAATTCGGCTATGCTTGCTTTCCCTCTATTTTCTAAATGGCCACAGTCATCTCTCTCCTAAAAAGGTATGGGGATGGCCCAAACATACCAGCTAACTTTCACTCTGTGTCTCTCCTTCCGCAATACTTGAAAGTGCTTGAAAGGGTTGTTTTCAACCTTCTTAACAGTGTTTTAGGCATGCACAACCTTTGAGACCCCCCACAAGCAGGTTTCTGCTCCTGTCCCTCCACGGAAAGTGCTCTCATGAATGTCTCCAATGTCATCGCCTCTGCTAAGGACACCAACCTATCCTCTATCCTAATTCTCATTGACCTGTCTGCTGCCTTTGACACTGTCGATCACCCTGATCTCCTTAATCCTCTCTACCTTCTTGGGAATCATGACGGCCCTTGCCTGGATTGAATCCTACCCGGCACCTCGCAAATTCTTTGTCCCCTGGATCAACAACACCTCTCACTCACTCCTCTAACTGTTGGTGTTCCACAAGTCTCTGTCCTGGGTACTCTCCTCTTTACACTCTACATCTCTGATGTTGGGGCTTAATTGCCTCTTTTGGGTTCTCATAGCACCTCTTCATGAACAACACTCAAACCTTTTTCACTTTTCCCGAATTCTCAGCTGATCTGTCTATCAAAATTTCCAACCGTCTCTCTGCTATTAAATATTGGATGGCTTTACTCTCTGATGTCAAACTCTACCAAAACAAAGGTACTCTTCTTCCTTAGCAGAAACTCTCCTCTCTTCCGCTGCCTTTACATTTCGCACTTGACACTCTCCCATATTCTTCTTCATCTAGAATCTGTGGCATCATCTATGACCCTTCCCTCTTTCATCTCCAAAACTGAAATGGCAGCTCACCTCTACTTCCTAAATGTTATAAAAATCAGACACCTCCTTCCTTTCAACACTGCCAAGCATCTCTTAACCACTCTTGTCTTCTCCAAAGTGGACTACTGTGCCAGCATCCTCTTTGGTCTCACCAACTATGAGTTTTGTCCTCTCGACAAGATCATTAACTTTGCTACCAGGACTCTCTTTCAACTCCCGCACTTCACACCTACTACCTTGTACTGTCACCAGGCTGGATGGCTGATGATGCAAAACAGGGCCAGGTTTAAATGTCTCCTGGTTCACAAATCTATCCACGGTAAGGCCCCGATTTAGCTATCCTCCTCTATCCAACTCTGCAAGTCTTCTCTTAATCTCTTCTTTTCCTCCTTGACTACCTTTGTGGTACCTCGCCCTACCTGTGTTTCCTCTCGCTTCCGCTCTTCCTCTCTTCTTGTTCCACTTGCATGGAATTCTAGTCCCCCGGACATTTGAGAAAAATCTCACATGGTGTTGTTCAAAATCAAACTAAAAGCCGACCACCATGCAACACAGCTGCCGTCTTAACTTACCTCTCATCTGCCTTCTAGCTGAAATGGTTCCCTAGCCTCTAACCTGCCTCTGCCCTTCACATTCTCTGCCTGCACTCTAGCACTTCATCCATTCATCCACATCCATAACACAGCTGACCGTACCACCTACCTGCACTTAAAAATGTTTAATGTTGGATGTCCTTAATCTATGTAGGTCTACCCACAGATTGTCCCAGGTGACTGTTCCATTTACTCTCCTCCACGTCCTTGCAAGAATTATACACAAACGCACTCCATTGTAAGAAGCAGCTTCTTGCTGCCCGTTAAATCTAATTTCTTATTTATTGTATGCTGTTTTGTGACCAAAAGAGCATTGTTCCGCCCTGTATATAAAATAAAATAAATAAATACATATCTTTTCCTCCTGTGACAACCTCTTTGTCTCTTGTTTGTTAAGGATTTAAATCAGGCGACACACACCTTGGTCTCGGCCTAGTATGTAGCGCACAGCTGAGATGCTTTTCTCCTTATTTTATGCAGATTCAATCTGAGATGGTAGACCACTCGTATCACACCCCCTTTTCAAATACCCCGGGTCACAATGGACCATGAACCAGGCTGGTTGGTGAAATAGAATATTTATTTTTTTATTTTAAATTCAAAAGAAATCATCCAATTTTTAATATGGGGCTGCAATCACCAATGGGGTGATAATTACAATGAGGATGTATGCAATACACTTGGTTTAACCTTCTAGTGGAACATGCACAAAACACCAGGGAATAGGAGCACTTTTTGATTTAGGAAAGATAGCACCCAAGTTAGGATTTACCCCTGCAATGTTCCCTCAGCCCACAAATGATAAATTCTGAATGGATAGAAAGACACAGCAGGTAATCAGGAATAAGAGGCAGAAAACGGAACCCAAATCCGACCTTCCTCACCAAATAAGAGTGGAAAACCCCTTGTAATGTTATGAAATGACAATCGGAAATGGGCAAATAATTAATTAATGTGTGGTTAAAACTTTAAGGTAAATACAATTTCTCACTAAAGCAACAATGCATAGACACTAACAATCACAAGCAATGGATTACCAAGAGCATACAATTGAAAACTGAGTGGAAAGTTTAAAACATGTTTCAGCAAAATGACACCTGTAAAAGTTGCATTTCCTTTAAATTTCTTTGTAAATTCACCCAAACGGTTTTTAATAAAAAACGGGTGAAATACTCTGATTTGGAGTGTGGTTTCTGGGCTGGTGAATAGATATATATCATAGGTGCAACATAGAGGTGAAAATAGGTCTCTCGCTGGTGAATTGAGAGAGATTTGGAAGATAGAGTGAGGTTTGTTTTTAGGAAAATATAGCAGTGAAAAAGAGAAAATCGTTTTTTAAAAGTGAAAGGCAAATTTTACTTAAACTAGATTTAATGACTAAGAAAAGAGGAACGAAACCCGTGAATATAATTGTTACGCTGCAGTTGTAACCCTTCACGCAGTGTACCCCTTTTCTTGAGGGAAAATTAATTTATTTAAACACAATATCGCTAATGATTTATGATCTATGCAAGACAGGAATGAAGAGAAAAGTGGTGCTAACGCTTGGAGATCAAGGGCAAAAACACAGAGAATTCTGACAGTTTTAACAAGTTACCAGGATAAGGATGGCTTAGAGATTGGTTTAAGGACAAATGCAAGACAAGGCAGACTATGGATTTCTATGGGGTAGGGATTATACTTACAGTCCACTTTTAGTTTGGGATTTTTGGACCGTCAATGTTTCTGGTCACTACACGGCAGGGCACCTTGCACAGGACAGCTTGGCAAAAGACAGCTGAGCAGGTCGAGTCACTGGATGGTTATTCTGGTCACTGGATGGCACAGGTTCCTCGGGATGCAGTTAATGGGCAAGCAGTTAGTGGGCAGCAAGCCAGTCTGGATCAGGATGCAAAAGGTACCACAGGTTTCCCTTTTTTAATGGGAGATTAGTGGGTTGATTCTGGATCAATGGCCTTGCTGGGAATAGGATCAGCACTGCTTGGGTTTTGCAGTGGACCCTGGAGTAGGGTCAGCAATGCTTTGGCCGTGTAGTTGGAATCTGGGCACATCAGGATGAATAGAACAGGAATGCCGGCACAGGAAAATCAGGAATAGTGTGTGTGTGTCTGTGTGTCTTGTCGGGTACTCTTATTTATAATGCACAGTGACATCATCCAAGTATATTGCTGGGCAGGCTTAGCTAAGCACAACTCTAACTAACGGGATTGGTCAGGTGTGCTAGTCTCCGCCTCACTCTCAACTGGTTGGATTTCAAAGCAGGAGGGCAGATTTGTGATGTGAGTTTACAATGTTCAAAGACCTCACACAGTTATTTTAGCCAAAATCCAATTTCACCACAAATGGTACATTTAAACAGTTGAAATCTCTTAGCAAATTTCATACACATGTTACATATTTTGTGTAGAGCATATCACTCCCACTCTGAAATCTGTGAGACATTGTTTTGCCCTTCTAATACTTTTTGGTAATTTTGAGTATGAACGCTTCGGCCTAAAATTCCATAACTTTATACGCATGTGTGGATTAACACAAGGGATGTAAGTATAAAAATGTGCATTGACATCATGGATACTTTCCTTGTAATCCCCGATTCTTTGCCATTTCCACCTTTAACTGCGAAACTTTTACATTTTTACAATGTCTTGCTGCAGAGATAAAAGTCTTTACATTTTTATTCATAAATAGTCTTTGGAAGCAAATGGCAGTCCTTTGTCATTGGACCATTTTTTTCTTTATTCAGCTGCCTCCAACTGTCATTTCCTCCGGAGTAAGGTGCGGGTTTCCCCATCTGGATTGAAGGTATACTGTCCCTTCCCCACTTCCTTGTCCTGGAAATCCCATTGTCAGTGGGTTCAGCCTAGACTAGATACTGTCCAACCTAATAATTATCACTGAGGTGTTAGTATCTGCAGAGAGAGGTCCTCCTGTTTGGTAGCATCCCCCCGCCCAAGCAGAAACCTATTTTTCTTTTGGAACTTGCAAAATCCAGTCAATATGGTTTAATAGTTTTACTTTCTTATATTTGGTCCTGAATTAAACAAGCCAATTGAATAAAATAACCCATGTTTGTATTGTTCCCCATCTACAAACCCCTTCACATTGCTAGATAACGGCAGGCTTTTATTCAACAGTTTACTTTTAAAACGGGCCTTTCTCTCCTTGAGTTTGCAAAGGCCATTTTACATGTGTGGTGAAAAGCTGGCATTTCTTTTTAAATTCGATTTTGCATCTCCCTCTGGATTCCCACACTGTTTGCAGCTATAGTTGTTTCCTTGTATGCAAGAGTTTTGTTGGAAGCTGTATTGAAATTGACATGGCTCAGATAGCTGGAGTTTCTTTGAACTACTGAGTTTTGATACATTGTAAAGAAAATGAATGGGTTTTCCTGTGCAGGAAAAGTGAAGCTGCTTGTTGAGTTTTCTCAGAGTTGATTTGACAGAGACTGTCATTCAGAAATTATGCCTGGTTTTGCTGAAGCACAATGAGATATACTGGGCATGGCATGGCCTTATTAATCACAGTGGTTTAAGGAAAAACAGATGGAAATAGCGTCAGAGCAGCATTTTTTAAAGGTGAAAAAGTTTCCTTTTTAATGGGGATTTTGGGCTTTCAGCAAAGCAGTGCTGCCTTTTCTCTTTATTCCATCTCTATATGTCAGAACACACTGGCACGCTCCTTCAGTGTGTCCCCTTGTTCCATCCAGCCCAATGTATGCTTAGCAAGGCGGTGCAGGCATCATTTTTGTTATTGCTGCAAAACGTAGTTTAAGGCCGTGGTGCTCACAGGAGCCAGCGCCACCATTTTGATGTTTCTGCGCAAATGCAGCTTAGTTTTGGCAAATTTCTGTTCAGTGGGTCACTCTTAGTTGTGTAGTCATGCGTGTTATCTACAAAGCATAGGAGGAAATAAGTGTGCCCCTTTTCATATGGTCCAGGGGAAATCAACCAGAGGAGTGTCGGTGCCACGGGCCAAAGTGATGCGGTTCTTGATAAGTAATATTTGCAGGGCCGCCACTCAGGCATGCCTCTGGAACAACTCCAGGTGCTCTAAGTTGCAGATTCCAGTCTTGGAAGATCTGGTCGTGGACTCAGCTATATTGGAGCAGTGAAGTCCTACTTTGGGGATTCATATCACATTTAACAGTAATGATGTTCCATTTGGACACACATGTGATCCTGCAGTTTGTTGTCCACACCCTGTCTCCGCCTGGTCTGGCATATGTATTCATTTCATTAGGGAGGGAAGCTGTGGGTAATGCCCAGATTGGATCAGGTAATCCACATTATGTCAGCTACCATCCCTCGTCACCTTAGTAACATCCCAGCAGCGCATCCTGATGGAGCTGTTTGTTGTCAGGGCTCTGGGTGACAAGAAAATGATAAGTGGCCAACCCCTGTTGTAGGCATAGGAATATGAGGGATCAGGGCAGGAGAGGTGCAGGAGAGGACCGGACAAGGAAGAGACCTGTAAAAAAAAAGGTGTCTTTAGTCAGGCGAGGGAGACATCATTTTGTGAGAAAGTTGAGAAGAGATGGTATCTAATTTAATGTTGATTACCTGACGTAATCTGGGTGGTAGAGACTATGCAATGTAAAGGCCGGAAGGGCTGTAACTGAGAGTAGGTTGAGAAACGTTATGTTGTGTTGTGGTGTTTTGTCTCCATGATTTAAATGGGGCACACTTGCCACTGGTAGGGCCCTATTACACTCTGGATTGTGCGTTTCTTCAGATCTCATTTCTACAGTCTGGAATACATCCTTATCTGCCACTGAAAGCTACAGGCCCAATTCCCCATAGAATGGACACCTCCATAAAGCACAGGTGATGAGCTTTGTGGAGAGAATTCAGGGTACATTCTGCTTGTTTCGCAAAGATTTGCACTGGAGCAAATCCACAAAGGCTAACAAATTGAGCACATTAAGAGATGCTGATGTGCAAATGTAATGCTCAAATATGAACAGCACTTTTTGTAAAGGTCTGGCCCGCCCACTCAACATGTGGAGGCCCAAACCCTGAAGTAATGTATTTTTGGCCAAATCCCTCCCCCGATCACTAGCTACTCATTTGCTCCAAGAATCCATTTGGGGAGGGTTGGCGACTATTTTCACCATCATGTCTATCTTCTCCATTCTGATAGTCGAGTTCAGCATGAAGGCGCATTAAAGAATGCTACATTTTAAAACCCAAAGGCATACATGTCTTTTTGGAAAAACAGCAGCTGCTGCTGTCCACGGCTCTAGGCAATGTGCAGAAGAACCAGGAGTCATCCTTGTGTGCATTGCCCATTCCCCTGCATCGGTTCTACACATGCAGCGGAGAGGATGTAAACCTAGAGGCCCTCATGTGAAGTCCCAGTTGCCCATCTTTCCCATTTCTCTATTTGAGCAAGTGCATATAGAAATGGAAACCTTTGTTTGTGAATCCAGCTCTATGTGTCTATGTTCCCAGACAGAGCTGGCGACTGGAGGATGGGAGGATCCGTAGCCACGTCATCACGCAGCTCGACGCAGGTGAACCACATTGTCGCAAATATGAGGGAGGAGGGAAGCTCTACCTCAGAGACTTTTCCAAGAAATTCAGACTTTGGAAAAAAAGGGACGGGGAAAATGTGCAAAGTGTTCTGCATAGTGAACAGTAGTAGGTGTCAATGGGAAAAAGACATGGCACTAAAAGTTAGAGGCCTATACAAGAGCGCAGATACCCCCTGGGTCATCAATGCAAGCTAGAGTGAAGGACCAGGAAATATCCGTCCATGGTATATGTACGCTGGACCATCAATATATGGAAACATTAAGAACAACAACGCTTTGTCGGTACTTGGGGTGTACCTAGCCAGGCCAATAAAGGAGAATTGTATTGTGTGGTAGTTGTACTATACAGTATTGTATTGTATGTGAAGTCACTCTTCGACATATCAAAGGCTAAAAGCTATTCAATACCATCCAATGAATGTTATGTTTGCATATGAATTCAAGACCACACATAGAAAATATGGACATATTTATGGCAGAAGGAAAGAAGACCAGAGACGTTTTTATGGGAGGGCAAAAGGGGCACTTGACCAGGGCCCCCATCTTGGAGGGGGCCCCACAAGGCTAGATGATCTGAAGAAGTAAGATTCCATTGTTCACCAGTCTTAAATAGCACACATCAGGATATTTTATGGGATGCTGCTGAGGCTCTAAACTCATTGCCTCTCGGTTTTGCAAATACATTCTGCCTTGATCAGTTCATCATGTATTGCTTTCAGTATTCACTGTGATGTACATAGATTGTGTGTTCCTTATGGCACAACTCTGTAGCATTATTTCCTTCCTGCGGGAATTATGTTGATCATGTGCAATAGGCAATGGTGAAATTCATATTGCTAAATTGAGTGCCACAATGGTTCAGAAGTTAGCTCAGTGTGTGAAGCACCCATTGGAGAGATGTGCGTTCATGTGCAAAACTAGAATATCACATTCCAGCAAGGCTGGCTGAGCCTTTCCTATGTCTGAAGTTTATAAACATGCCTGCATACGTACTTGGTTTTGCAGACCAACATCTGCTATTATAAGCAATGTGGCTGAACCAGATAGTGGTTGCTATAAAAACTAACATTTCATCCCTATGGTGAAGGTCTAGAAATTGGTTTGTTCAGATGGGGTGATGTAAAACATAGGTAATCTCCTCCAATGATGGCATAAACTGTTAGTCCAAGAGATGAATGACAAAATCAAGACTATGAACAAAAGCGTTCATGTTTGTATCCTGGATCTGCCAGCAGACGATACAGTGATCCTGGTCAAATCATCTAATATATCTTACATTACTGTGCCGTCTTCTGTGAGGTTTGCCATCTTGCATGCTGCTGGTATCGTTTAGCCCATTACTTGATCTTTCTTCTTATGCAGGCCATTTGGGTGGAAGGGTTGGTAGACAAAAGAGAGCGGACCATATTTTGCAGGCCTCGTGCAAGCATATTTTAAGGTCTGCTTTTTTGACACAAAAACGGTTTGCTTTTTGGTAAAGTCTAAGATTTTTATGCACGTTTATAAATGAAAATGTTTTGGAAGTATTTAAAGCTTTACAATACAAAAGACAAACTTAGATTAAATTTGTTAAACTTCATTGATTGATAAGATGGTTCTTATACAATTCCCTGGATGATGGAGAGAATGAAGCTAGAATAATTCCCATTTTGCATAACACCCTTCTATAATATTTAATTTAAAAGTTGTCATGTTTGGTAATGTGATTTGTGTACTTTCCAAGTCCGATTTTTTTAAAATGACATTGTTTTAGTTCATGGTAAGAACTGGAAAAGAAAGTGTTGAAATGCAAAAATTGCAGAGTTGGCACACATCCCAGCTTCTCCCCTTCACTCCGTAACCAATGTGTGATAGTGGGCATCTCATTTAATCTTGGATTGCTTAAGCTCTCAATATTGCCAGTCCCTAAACCTTTCAAAATTGTCAGCCCTTCGGAGCGATTTCCTTCTCATTGTATGATCTTCATAAAAGCGGTATTCATGGTTTCACTGTGTTAATAGTGAGCATATTTATATTGCCCACCACAGGCATTGGTTCCTTTGATATCTAATGGCAACACTATTTGAAAACCATATCCCACTTCTAATCTCAGTCTGTCTGGATAAAGACTCCTTCCTGGTAGCTTCTAATCTACCTCCACTATCCATGCTGCGGTATGTGTAGCGTTCTCCTTTCTTCCAATTCATGGGGCTTCATTACGAGTTTGGAGGTAGCCATGGTGCTATTAGCGCCATGGCTGCCTCCAAAATCGTGTCCGGGTTCTGTGAATGAGGAATTACCGGGTCATTCCAACCTTGGAGGACCCGGTAATTCCTCATTCACAAAACCAATCCCCATTCCCATTTGAGCCCCCATAGGGCTCAATGGGAATGGGGTTGGAGCTAATAACGGGCACGTTAATAACGAGCCCGTTAATAACGAGCCCGTTATTAGCTCCTTGGTCCCCTTGCGGGACCTGCAAAGGATGTCTGGTCTGACCAGACGTTCTGTGGGGGTCCCAAAAGGGAACCTCGTAATAGGGCGGAATGGGTTTAGCGGCACTGGCACCATTACCGGTGCCGGTAAACCCATTCCGCCAACCTCGTAATGAGGCCCATGGTCTTTATCCATGCATGAGAACTTTTGCATTCTGTGAGGCAGCTAATGTGAGTTCTCTGTCTATTATCAGTTACATGTACCTTTTACATACGGTCCTGCATTAATACTACAGGCTGCATACCTTCCTGTATGTTATTGATAACAAGTATACTGTATGTACTAGAACAGTAACCTCTTTGTAGACTGCTAATGTTGGTCTTCAAATGCTACTTGTTTATCATTCTGTATCAAGAGGGAAAGGGGACTTAAAGGGAGTAAACATGCTTGTTATGCTGCTAGACAGCATATCAACCTATAGGTTGTGAACGCGACGGGTAGGGTTGGGGGTGCAACCAGTTTTCTTGATCCCTTAATTCCGTTGGTTTGGTGGAGGGGGGGCCCCAAAGATGTCCGTGCCCAGGGCCCCAAAAGTGGTTAAGATGGCCCTGAAGAAGACTGCATGTATTTCCTCCTGGAATGTATATAGCACTCTTGCCATGAGTATTTGTGCTCTTATTGGGTATGTTTGTACTATCAGTGTAGGTTTCTTGTACAGCCCGAGGAGCCTACAATGATTCCTTATGAGAATTCAGGAGGAACATAGACGTCCGTAGCACTTAAGGGGTTAATACCACGTTCAGGCACAAACAAATTGCAATGGGAAGAGGTGAAAGGCAGGGGTGTGTTGAATAGTAGGGTGAAGAGGTGGAGAAAGAGGTTGGAGGAGATAGAAGCGCAATCAGAGAGAGGGGTGGTAGTGAAAAGAATCAAAGTTTGACAGTGAGTTCTGGACTAGAACATGAGTCCCAGGCCTGGAGTTCCCACCGTCTTCCTCCACAGTGGCGGCTGAAAGACCTACTCAGTCCATTGGCTCCATTCTGCATGAAGAGCACGTCCTCTCTTGCCAAGATTAGTTTGAAAAAAGTGTAAACAAAATCATGCATCAGGTGGGCCACAACTGGAAGAAATCACATCCACTAGTATAGATTGTGGAATTGTCTGCCACTTCTCATCATAATAATAACACGAGGTGCGGACGGTTCCTCAAGCCTGGTCCTCAAGATCCAAATCCATTCCAAGCCAAATCAGTATAGAGTTAATGTGACAATGCAAGGCATTGCAACAGAGAAAAGCATGCATTTACCATGCAGTCAATGTTACATTTAACAGTTCATCCACTATAGCTATGCTATGTTTCCTGGCTTTTCTACTATGCATGTCACCACCATAGCAATCTTAAAGTTCCAAAACCCTGTCCGTCTGGTGGCAAAGCGTGACCGTACCCATAAACTAGACTATGATCTGTGGGATGAAAAGTGGGAAAGGAAAGATGTGCCAGGGCAAAGAGTATAACGGAATGAAACAGACAGACTTAAGTCACAACAGAAGGGAAACAAAATATACTTGTGAGTGATAGTAATTACAGGGATGCATGTAAAGTTGTCAATGCATAGGGTAAGAAAGGTTGTCCATAAAAGAATCGAGACCTGTCCTTATTGTCCTACCCCCTTTACGATGGCTGTAATACTTAGGTTTAATCAAGTTATGGATGTGTGAAGGCCTTGAGATGTGCTCAAGAGTTGCCAAGCATTGTTGAAGCTTCAAACCAGATATTCAAATATAAACAATACAATTAACAATACACAGCCATAGAGTGCCATATGAGTATAGAGCTCTTCTGAACACTAAGGGCTAGTGCTAGAAATACTTCTGCCAATTGGTCCATGCTAACCCTCTGCTAATTGGATCACTTGAGGATCCATGACCTGGCACAACAAAAGGGTAGTGCAACAATCCAGAACTTCCCAAAGATGAAAACAGGACTAAAACCTCTTGGTGCCAATAGACTGATAAACGGCCATAACAGAAGAAAGTGCATTAAAGTTTCCTTATGAGTCAAATTACATTAGCAGACCTCTTGTCGGGTAACAGAGCCTATCCACGAATCTGTGGAGAAGGCCAAGTGAAGGTCACATACAGAGACCGGAGCTGATGGGATGAGACCGATATAGAGGCAAGGTGGACGAGAAGCTGCTGAATAAGACAGTAGATAACATTCAGTGAGGAACCAGGTTAGACAAGAACTAATGGCTAGTGTATTTTCATTCCATTTACTGCAGTAGGTCAGAAGAAGGAGACAGAGTCACTTGCGGCATTTTAGCAATTAGTGGTATTTAAATAATAAAGGAAAATACCTATCTATCCCTAATAGTATGGTGTTTGCTCTACCTAATCAAAATTGAACTAGGGTGTTCGTCGTCATTGAAATTGTCCAAAGCAATAAACTCTCCTCCGTCCAAAACTATCCTATTCTGTGCCTACAATTTTTCAAAAAGGGTCAAAGAAAAGAGGGGTCCAGGAGAATGCATGTCATTCAATTTCTACTACCATGCTCCTGTATTGATCACAGGTGAAACTGGTTTTATGTATTTTTCTATTTATATGTTTTGGTTCTTTTTATGCGTAACTGGTTTTATCTAAAAGCGCCTTCATGCACAAGGTCTCAGCATGCTATATAAATGGACAAATAAATAAATACATAAAATGACTCCCGTCTTCATTACAGTCTTTTATAGCCTCAACAAGTCTTTCTTGGGATGGCCTTTGATGATTCTTTGAACAAGTTCCTTTAATTCTTCAAAAGGGATCTCATTCCTCCAGGGCTTCCCTTTCTTACTACTGGCACACTTCCTTGTTCAAGTACAAGCTGATCCTGGTCTTGGATATTGTGATGAATCAAATGGCATCATCACAGATTCCTCGGCGGTGACCTCCTCCCATGTTGCCGGGGGACGGCATCCGCGAGCTGATCCTGACCCTGGGGCCAGCTTTATGAGGGAGGATCACATGGGAGGAGAAACGTACAGAGGAGATGTCATGATTTCATTGGACAAGATGCAGTATATCCCCTTTCCCATGTAGAAGATCCTCTAATACCCGAGACCTTTTTCCATGCAGAAGACCCTCTAATGCCAAAGACCTTAATTGCCTATTGCCAGTTGCTTGTTTCCCCTTGTATGGGAAGTGAAGAAACCTCTTCTCCATATTTTGGTCAAACTCCCACCTATGACCTAAATACACAGAGCGCCAATACAACTTTTTTTTCTGAAGTACATTCATGTAAAACCACTGAGAAAAACTATAAAACACTATGTGCCCAATGACACACATGGACTCCAACTCCCATAATCAGCTAAGTAGTGAGACGAGGAGGATGAAGTAGTAGGTACAAGGTAACAGGCACCTGAAGATCAATGTGCAGACTAGTTGTTCTACATAATTACTGAATGTGGCATTGCAGGAGAAGACGTCAGCTTGTAACCAGAGCTGTTTGCAGAAAATTGTCAGCACAAGAAACACGTCCCAGTGTAGCAGAACAAAGGAGACAGCCGAGATCAAAGGAGAAATGCAGTTTACAAGCCCAAAGTGCAATGGAGATGCTGGGTTCCCAAGGGAGATTTCCTGGGTGCTCGAAAGCTCTAAGAGGCAGCGTTCTCCATACCAGGTACTGAAGGGAAGCAGGTGTGTGACCGCAGAGCCACGAAGCAAGCTGGATGAACATATGTGCACTCCAGAGTGGGAAGCGAGTGAAAGAGCCTCACTGCAGAAGCGGGAACCAGACAGGAGATGCTGGAGAGAACCGGAAAGCCAACCCAATGCCAATGGGGAACCCGGGGCGTTCTGGTGACCACGCCAATGTCAATGTGAATATTATACCATTGATAAGACCATAAGAAGTTTGTTTGAATGCAGAAAAGGCAAAGTACAGATTCAAAACCCATTGAGCTACACATGCATGAGATGCAAGTGTGAGGCAAAGTATGAGCGAACATTACCACAGACATATATAGCAAACCAAGAACAACACATACATTTTGTTGATACAGAGAACCTGTGGAACACATACAAAGTTCTGGCAAAGGAAAGATACCAGGCAATTGAAATACATAAGAAACCCTGACAAAGGAAAGATAGCAGGCAATTAAAGCACATAAGAAGTCATGGCAGGGGAGTATAGCAGGCAATGAAATCACAAGAGAGGTCCTGGCAGGAGATTATACCAGACAGTTGCAATGGAAACAGGAAATCTGGCAAGAGAGTACACCAGGAAGTTGGAATAGCATAAAGAGCCTGGAAGTGAAGTATACCAGGTGATTTGCAAAGCTACCAGAAATCATAAAGAAGGACAGTATTTTCTAAACAGAGGAGAAACCTGTGTTAACAAAGACTGTTACAGAACTTGTTGACTAAACAGAAACCTTGTGAAGCAAGGAGAAACAACAAAGGAACTGTTAGCAAAAGAAACAATGTCCATCCTACTTAAAAATCCAGGGGAAGGGGAACACCCTCTGAACCCAAAGTCCTTCACCTTGGAGATCATTTATGTTGGAGCCATTCTTATTTTCAGTTATGAACACTATTTTGCAATATCTGGTTGAAGACATTTCCTTGCACATTGTATCAGGATAGGGCATATTTGACACTAGGAAGTCTTTTCAGTTATTGACATCCTGACACAGACAGAGCCTTAGTGTTTGTTTTTTAGGTAGGGAAACTCTTCTTTAGAATAGGGTCAGAGAGGTATGTTCCCAACCCATTTTAATTTAATAAAAGTCTTTAGCCACAACATGACACCTTGTGTCCCGCTCTCATTGCTGACTCCTCACACTACTCTCCAAAGCAGTGAATTTATCTTTGTTCCTCATCAACTTATGAAATACATGGGATGTGCCCCTATACTGTGCGTTTAGTTTCGCATACAATTCTTCCAGTATCTGTGGACAATTGACCCTTGTCCACTTCTCTCTTTCTCTCAGTGTTCCATATATTTTACACATTGCAACATTGTCCTCTTAATAGTTCCCTTTCTCTTCCCAACAGTGACTGGCATTGGGATGAGCTTGGTCACTCCCTGGGTAGCCTTTGTTATCTGTACGCCATTCACTTGCACTGTGATTAGTATGAGTGGTCCCTTGATAAACTCTGTGACGAGACCTTGTGAATCATCACAGTATCTAGTGCAAGGCTCTTCAACCTTTGGCTCTCCAGATATCTTGGTCTACAATTCCCATCAGCACTAACCAGTATAGTCAATGATGAAGGGTCTTGGGAGTCGTAGTACAAAACATATGGCCAACCACAGGTTGCAGTCACCTGATCTAACTCAAACAGCAACTACTTGCTCCTTTTGAATAGATGTAATAGGAATTCCCTGAACTCATTAGAGAAATATGGGATCCCCCATCCTTAATATACACTAAACAATGAAGGGACATCCAATTCACACTGCAGTGCAACAAGGGGGAACCCAAAGTCAGCATTATTAGCTGATACAAATACTTGTTATTCATCGGTGACAAGAATTGATACTTTCAGACATCCTGTGGACCTCATTACAAGTTTGGTAGAATCTGGGCAGTAAATCCAACCTTATACCACCAAATGGTATTATCATTACTGCCACTTGGTCCAGCAGTATTACAGCTGGATTACAAGTGGCAGTAGGTGGTGTTAGTCCCCATTTATTTTAGTCGATTGGACTCAATGGGTGATTTTGGCAGAATTACCACAACAGTAATTCTGCTGTGGTAATTCTGCCAAAATCTGGCAGAAAGTCTGCAGATTTTCCTCCAGCTCATCTATGGAGATAACTCCTCCAACTTTCTGCCCAACTCATAGTTGCGGTAATGCAGCGGAATACGGTAATACTGCCTCATTTTGCCCGCACTGCCCACCTTGTAATGAGGCTCATAATGACTTCGCTTGGCATAGCCGAATGGCATTACCCGTAAAAGTCCTACTAAAGCAGGGTTTGCAACCTTTGGCTCTCCAAATTATTTGGACCACAATTTCCATGATCTGTGCCATTGACTCTGATAGGTAGCGGCAACTTACCTGTACTAAATGAAAGTGGTCCCAATGTAACCTGTGTAAGAGCAAATGTCTCCATTTGGTCCACCGAAGTATGGGAATTGGAAAATACAAGGCTGGGGAGTTCATAGGAACTCATCGCGTTAGAAGGACTGACAATAATATGTCCTTAACCACCTATTCCCCTGGCTGGAATGGGTGGTAACAGTCCAGGGAGTGAGGTAAAGGCCCAAGCGAAGCCCCATCCCATGGGCTGGGACGGGGTTAATTTAAAGTATTTTCACCTTGCGCCATCCCGTTCAAGTAACGATAACGCTGTTCAAAGATGGCCACCATGGAAAGGGAAGGAAGGAGTCCCTCCTTTCCTTTCCATGGCTTGAAGAAGATTTAGAGGAAGCAGCGACGGTAGCTGCAACTGCTGGTGTCGCACTAAGGTAGGTGGGGATGGGGGAATTAGTTAAAAACGGGTGCTGGTGGGGGGAAGATGGCGGGTGGAGGAAGCAGCGATCAGTTGGCTTGGAATGGGCGCTAACATTGGGAGATACAGCACACGTTCCTAGCTGCCTGATTGGATGGCTCACCGCTGAGGGTGCTAATAGAATATAGACTCCTAATCTGGGACCTTTTGCCTCCAATCATAATCGTAGATTTAGAAACATAGATAATGAAATGCATTTTATCACAGTAGAAGCAAAGGGCTTTAAGGTTAACTGGAACGTCATCAAAAGGCCGGTGAAGAACCCCCTGTTATTTCATGGAGGGATTGTGCAGATCTGAGGGTTGCAGCAACCAAACAATGTGCCCAGTCAATTCATTGTACATGCAGGATGTTAATTAGGAAACAAACAGAGCAGTTACTGATCCAGTTTAATGATATTACTATCAGATGTGTATTTAGCACTTCATTGCAGATTCCTCATGCTAAGCATGGTAGTAATACAAATAATAGTTGTTATTGTCACTTAATTTAAGAGTTCAAAGTGGATCAATCGCTGAAGGATGAATGGCTGAGTCACACCTGCCCGGACTTGTTGGGGGTAGGCGTGCCCCATTTCTGTAGCTAGCTTTTAACAAGTCGAGCTGGCCGCTAGGACATTTTAGAATACTCTTCGTTGGAGAAGTTGTATCACTCTTTGCCCAGCTACACATCACTTAACCAGAGGTAGGCCGCCCTAGAGTCACCCGAACCGTGCGGCTACCAGGATTTGCTTCAGAGATGTGTGCCTCACACCCATTCACTTCCTTAATCACCCAACTAGGAACCCTTTCAATCTCCCCACCCATACATATGTATGGATAGAGCATACAAGTCTTCTGTCGGGAAGCATTTAAGACGCCGCAATGGGTGGAGTGGGAAAAGTCTTCCATGGGGAGACAAATTCAGAAACGACTTGAGCTGTTATAGCATTTAAGACCGCCCGCATTAGCTTCGGCTGGCCGTTCTCCTCAATGGAACTAACTGCATTAAGAACATCTCTCCCAGGCCCCGGAACCATTGCCTCGGCGCGGCACAGCGCTCGAATCAATGCCGCAGTCTATCCGTGCAGCAGGTCTTCAACAAAAATTAACAATTCTCTTGCAATGGATTTTCCTTCTCTTCTCTTCCCCCTGGGACTGTAGGCAACCATTCAATTTAATTTCCCCCAGTGAATGAGATAAGCTACCTTAATCTGTATGTCCAAAAGCGGAAAACAGGGTTTACTTAAGTGTACAGGGAAAAGAATAGACCAAAAGCAACCGGCATGTGTTGAATCGTAGACCAGGCTCCGGGACGTGGAGAAGCAACCCTTGGTGCTGTGAGTTTAAGAGCGATGCACCCTGTCCTCGCCTCGATGCCAATGAGTTCTTTCACACCGCTGCACGTCTATAGAACATGGTATGAAAAATAGTACAGAAAGTTGAAGTCTTTGCTGATAATATACCTTATATTAATATAACATTTACCGTTCATATAAGACACACAACAAAATGAACTACTGCTATGGTAGACAAATGGTAGGTAGAGTTCTTATCAAACTGAGTGTTAGTTATCTGGTCAACTTACCAAGGTGGGAACCTATGACCATAGGTTACAAACTCAGGATCTTTGCAAATAAAATGGGCCTACATGAGAGGTTCTTAATTAATATCAAGATGTCCTCCAGAGCGCAAAAACCGCAGTCCAGTTTGAGGCCCCTAGAGAAGTGAGAGGTACAGATTATAAACATCCCATGTTCAAGGTGGTAAGGGAGGGGTTGATGCAGGTAGGACCCAGGGCAAATAAATACTACAGGGGCGGCACTAAGGGCCTGATTCACAGAAGCGTTTTATAATGGCACAATCCCATAGGAAAACGTTCTGTGAATCAGGCCCTTAGTGTTATGGGCCTTAAAGACCAAGTTTAAGGCTTACGGGCGGCGAGGGCATTTCATGAGGTTTACAGGCCCCTAACACATGGCGAGACCCTCGGTGGAGTCTATAAAGCTGTATTTCCCACATTGCTCATAAAAGTATAATAATATATATACAAATGTATTAATCCTGAAGCCAATCCCCTGCGACCACCCAGGCAGATTTAGTAATAAATCAGCATGGATGATCGCAGAGAAATTGATGTAAATACACTGTGCCACGGTAGTTTGACATGTAGTATTCTTTACAATCTGCATGCTACAAGAGTGTTTCTATGAGTTATACCGGTTCTTTTAGTCTGTGGATCGGCCAATGAGAACGCTCATTGAACATTCCAAGGGTTATAATAGGCAGTCAGCCTGCATGCTTCCCAGTAGTGGCCACTAATTACCCAGACAAGCAGCATACTCTATCAATCGTGCCCTAGACTTCTTGCACATGGTTCGCTATCCAACACTGTGATACTTCCGTTTTTCTTCTGCGTTGAGGTGTTTCGGCCAGAATAGTCGTCTGCATATTTCCAGAAGCAATGATAACCTAAACTGGTTGTTATCACCCTTCTCTGTCAATTCCGAGATCTCCTGTCTCCACCTTGTACTCTATCCCAGCACAAAACACACCATCCTGCGACATGTGCAGTGGGTGGCTTGCCAATCTAAGGGCAGTGAATAACTCACGACCCACCAGTTGGCCAATCCAACAACCTATCTTTCGAAAACATCAAAAAACCCTCCTATTAACAAAAACAAGTCTAGGTGCTGGCACAAAACATCCCAATAGACTGGCACTCAGAACACCACTCAAGGCCCAGCAAACTGCCCAATCTACCAGCATTCGGAGCACAGCTCACGAGCCACCAAAACAATACACTCTAACGACTCTCAGAAAAGAATGAAAAAGCCACCTGTTGTCCAAACAGTCCAGCCCATCACCTTCAGAAACTAACTCAAGATGACCCTGTTGTCCAAACAGCTTAACTCGCCACTGGCCTTTAGAAAACGAGTGATGATTGACATCTTCCACATAACCTTAACCTTGTCGATGTTTTTCGAAAATAACCAGGTTCCTGCCTATTGCCAGATCAGTCCAACTTTCGAACTTTAAATTGCTAATGCCAACCAATTGTCGAATGAACCCAACAAACTAACTTGTAGAAATCAGCTTGTGGCAACACAACTTTTGTCCTCTTAGTCCACTATAGAGGCCATCAGACAACTCAAGACCCACCTGCTCCACAACCCCACCACATCTAAACTTAGTATGGTGCCCCCACCAACAAAGCACGTAGTTACCAGGGTGCTGATGTGGTGCGACATAAATGCACATAACACAAGCCACAGGCATATATTACTGATTAATTTCGGCCTTGCCACACACATACTGAGTGCACACACGCACTAGTTACCTCACTATTTTCCAGTGACCTGGACAGCGGTCCTCGGGGGCATTCCACCCACAGCACGTTGAGGTCATACCAATGGTGAAAGGTGCTATACAAATGCCCAATAACATATCATAACTACCTTGAAGCCAAATCACTGATTTAAACTGTGCGTATAGTCAGGCAAGGTGCTTCCTTGAAGGTGGTTTGGAAGGACTCATATTTATAATTAGTACCTGGCGAGGGGGGGAATAGCGGCCTCCCAGCCAATCAGGTGGCTCAGAATGGAGGATTTACCATTTGGTAATACCCCTGCTCCGAGCCTCCTCAGAGATGGAGGCCACCATCTTCCCCCCGCAAGGTCCGAGGTGAGTGCTCCCCCATTCTCCCAACACCCCCACGCTCCACCACCCTTTTCCACATATTTAACTCCCCCCACACCTGCCCCACTTACCTGGCGATCCCTTGTCCCTCTCTGTCACCAGGAACACTATGTAACACAATGTAACAATGGCCACCATCGCAAGGGAGAAGGGACTTTGTGTAATTCCCTTCTGCCCGAACCATGGCAGCCATCTTGTTTTGTAGTTTGTTTCTCAAGTTGACAAAACGGCAAACATGCCATTTCGTAACTTGAAAAAAAATGATTAGTATCACAATACAATATGCTAGGATACTAATAGCAATGAACCCAGATGTTGGCGGCATTACCTGCCCTGAGCTAACATAAAAGCCATTGCTTTGTTCAGCCTTCTAGCTGGCTTTGGGCATTTCCTGGCCCGGTAATGCCCCAGCCTTCAGGGTTTATTGTATATATAACTATCTGATCTTTCAGTACTAGGGACCCTGTTGCACTCATGCTTTGCTTCTGCATATTGTCAGTCGACTTAAAGGGGCTTAAAGCTTGGCTCTAAGTGCAGGCCCAGGTCCCCCATGGATTACATGAAGATTGGATATGGGAAGCTCCAGCTGCTCCCCCTGGCTCTGCTCAATTGGGGCTGCAGGTGAAAGCCTGGGCGCTGGGGCCGCTGACAGGTGTAATGGATCAGCCTTCTACATCTTGTACCAGAATAAAACGTGTAGTCAAAAGTGCTTAAAATCCCTCAAGTCTGGACTGTACTAATGATGTCATTACTTCTGGGCAGCAGGTTATTTTTAGGACAGCCATTTCCTCCTCCCGCATTAAGTCCCTTGCAATAGGGCAGATTATCTGCCAGGCCTCCTGATGCCTTAATGCAGAAGAAAAACACTGCCCCGTCTATGTGTCCATGCAACTATAACAGGACACATTCAGAAAAGGTTGGTTGCACCAATGTGCTTCGAAATTCTGAGACAGAACTGTTGTAAATGGAGTGAAGTGTGATAATAATGCCATATTATCCAAATTATGCGGGTTTGGGGTCTCGCACATGTTTAAGCCTTTGCGAGATTCTTCCAGACAAGTAATAGGTTCACAAAGGGATCATCAATTGGGGCCATGAAAGGGTGGGCAGAATACTGCTATTGCCAAGAGGGCACTAAAATTGCCTCACAGCGTACTAGTGGCCCCGTGCAAGGGAGTGGGGCACGTTCAACTTTTTTTTTCTTTTTTTTTCATGCTCTCTTGAAAGGGAAGAAGCTCTTTTTGAAAGGTTGTTTTCATTCTTGGTGTGTTGTAGTCTTGGATGCCAACGGGACCAGTGTGGGAGTTAGAGAGTATCTGTAATAAACAACATAAGCATTGTATGTTTATACTCCTTTTTTAGTGCCCGTACATCAACCTCAATGGCGGCCACCACCATCTCGCTCGTCTTCCCCCAACTGTCACTCTCCCTGCTCCCCGCGCCAAATGTTCTATTCCCTCTGTTCCATGATGCGCGGCACTGTTGCGTGCCTCACGCCATGGAACTGTACACCTTAACGCTTCTCCCTTTCAAAAACAACACAACAATGCATTACTTTATGCATAGAATCCTGCACCCCTCTCCCTCACCTTTTGTTTTTCTCCAGCTCTACCAGAAATGTCGTCAGGCCTGGTACGGTAGTCGCCTGTCTGTTTCCATTTCATTCCCACTCTCCCCCTCCCTTCCTTATCTATGTCTTAGCTCTTGCACTAACTGAAATGTCGTCAGGCCGAGTACGATAGTTAATTTCACATCCTTACTGTTCATGGCCTGTAAGAATGTGGTTGTATTTTCCCTTGTTCCCTCCCTTGCCTTGAAGCGCTTTGAAACACATTGTGTATAGGCGCTATATAAATAAACGATCATATCATATCATATCCATAACATGTACCCAACTGTTTTAATCATAACACACGTAGTCTCTGAACCTGTTAGGATAACTCGCACTGGGTCTGAAGTGATCACTCGTATCTTGCCTACTTCCTGCAGCATCCTCACTTCCCACATCATTGAGCTGTTGAGCACTCACCTCGGCACAATCGTTGCCCCGGTGCTCTTCATCACAATCACTTGACTCTGGCCCCTTATGTGTTTGCCACTGCATTCCAGCATGGACGTAGTACCATTGCTCTCACAAATCAAATCCATGCTACTCCAGACTCCATCCAATGCGTCCACATTTCTACCTAACTTGACAATTCTCTCTTTATTCCACTAGCCATTCTTCCTTCCCAAGTTTTGCTGCACTGCAACAAGTTTCATTGACCACATTGCGATCAAAATACTGTGACTCCCTTTTGGCAACCCTGAAAGGTTTTTCACACACACTTGTTCTTCCACTGCAACTCCGGCACTCTTTCATGAATTTGCCCCACATCCAGTGGAGGAATTTTTGTCCCAGTTAAATGACTTATCCATGCAGGCACCAACTTCGACACCGCTTTCCTTCCCCTTAGTAATTCAAAAAGAGAAATTCCTGTCACTGTGTGGGGCATGGTACGATATGCCCACATCCTGTCATTTAAAGCTCTCCGAAAGCACATGCAATTTGTCATACATTGAATACATCCCTTGATTTCCTATTGGCTGTTTCCACCAACCCGTTGATCTGAGGATGATATAGTGCTGTTCTCCAACTCATTCATACACAATTTTATTTCTCTGGGTGTAAACTGCACGCCATTATCTGTTGCTAACATTACAGGCAGACTCTCCCTCGCAAACAAGTCACATAAATATCCAATCACACTAGCAGTGGTTGGTACTGCAATAAACTCTACCTCAAGCCACTGAGAATGGTAATCTATAACAACTAGCGCATATCACTCATCCAGATTCATTCAATGCATGGGACCTATAAACTCTATTGCCATTTTGGTTCATGGTGTTTTGGGCCAATGAACAATCCATAATGGTACCTTTCTGCATTGCATACCTTTGTCTGCTACTTAACATATACTGCACCTGTGCACCAATCAATCCACTTCTTTGTCCAATTTTGGCCACCAATACATCTTGTCCACACGTCTTTTCATTTGTGTAGACCCACCATGACCGTCGTGTGCAATTCTCAACTACCTTGCAAGGGTGTTTAAAGGTGCTATCCCTCCATGATCCTGTTTAAGTACACCATCTTCCACTGACAAATCCTCTTGAATGTTTGTATAAACTTGTAACTCACCCTCCAGATTACGTCACCTAGGCCAACCAATCATCAGATGTTGGATCACCTCTACCAACGCTATCTTGTTCCATCTCCCACTTCCATTCTTTGCTAGAAATCGCACTCCACCCATCACCCGTGAATGCCACCAGCTCCTTATCTTCCTCCCCTTCATCCATTCGCCCATCATCTGGTAACAGCAATCGAGACAGGAAATCAGCCCTCACATTTCTGGCTCCAGGCACATACTCCATCGTATACACATATTCCTGGATTTTTGAAGCCAGCCTACTAGGTGTGGCTTTACCCGCACCAACCACTTATAATATCTTCAACAAACGCTAGTGATCCATTCTTAGAGTGAATGCTGTGCCACATAAATAAGACTTGAAATGTTGCACGCGCCACATGCATGCAAGTGCTTCTCGCTCTATCACTGAATATTTAGCTTTATTGTGCTGTGCTGCAACGGGCATGAGGCAAATGTTGCTGTATGCTCCGCTCCCACACCCATTTGCCCCAACACAGCACCTAATCTGCACGCACTTGCATCTACTTTCATAACACAAGCTATGCCATTCTTAGAACACCTTCAATAATGGAGCTTGTACAATGCACTCTATCATTCTGCAAAAACGTTTGTCTCTCACCTCATTCCACTCATACTTCACCCCTTTGCGTATCAACTCTCTCAAAGGCTCTCCCAATGTGGCATAACCAGTAACAAAATGTTCATAATACTCGCTCAACCCCATAAACTATAGCAACTCCTCTTTGTCCTGTGGCCATGGCACTAGCTTAATAGCCATGGGCAATCCTTTTCTTGGTTTTACCCTGTCAGTTGGGGTTGCACCGGGAGGGGGTCCTTGTTCTTTCTACCAAAAGTGGCAAACACATATTCTGGTCACTAAATGTTTGGATAGTTGGCCTACACATTTTCACTGCTCACTTTTTTTCAGGGTTGGCATGGGATTAATCTTTACCATCAGAGGCAAATACATCTTCCAGTGTGACTCACTGATGTCACAAAAGAGTGGTCAGATATCAAATATGGTTCTTTAACACCACAAAATGGTTCTCTGAGATTGCATCAGGTGTTCTCTGGTATTTATGGTCTTTGCATTTATGTCACGTATTGTCAAAGTGTTCTTAAGCAATAATATAGGGGCATTTAATGAGGACCCCCATGCCATTATCATTCAGTAGAGACCTTGGGCTCTGGTATGATCACTGTTAGCACGTTGGGGCAACCCCCAGTGTGATGACAGCATTTGTCTTAAAGGGTGGCTGTTTGAGAAGTTAAAAAAGAACTACAAAATAAAAAGTCGTTCGAGGAGAAAAGGAGAAGTGATCTAGCTGTTGCCCCTTCTCCATTTCATTGATGGCCAGGCTCTGGACAAGCGACAAAGGACGAAGGCGAATGGCAACAAGAGGAAGGTTACTGTAGTTGGCATTGCAGTGGAGGTAGGGTATGTAGACAAGAGGCGTTTATTTTGCTTCACAGTAATTCCAGGGAGTTATGCCCAAGCACTTTTTTGTAAAACGAAAGGAATTGGGGCAGACAAAGCTATGCTTGTGAGTTGTCCGTGATCTAATAAATATTTATACGCTATTTGAGTTTTTGCAGGTGCAAGAAAGCAATACTCACAAATCACTTGCGTGATTAAGTTTCACATTAGTCGTGTGGCTGACTGCCGCGAGTCATGCCAATCTCTGTATGGAGGATAATCTGGAGGAAAAGAGAACCAACCGATGTTGGTCGTCCATTGTGCAGAGTTCTATTAACCATCAACCTCAGATTAAACAAACACTCTGTATTTGTTTTTATAGTTGGTTTTGTAGTATTTAAATGATGTCTGTTGTATAGTGGCGTATTGTTTCCTAACCCCTATGGTTGGTGCAAGGGTGCACAAGCAGCCTCTTCAAATGCCTCTGCTGGTCAGGGATTGGTACAGAAATTGGAGCGAAAAATCTGCCCCCATTCTGTCTATATCTACCTATATCTCTGTTGTTTAAACATAGTTTATCTTTTCGATATTTGACATTTTCTGTGCCATTCATATTCATTCTCGAGTGAGAGGCATAGACTACTGCAGTGCCCATGAGGTTGTGCAGTACCAGCAGCCTACTGGTGTAGTATTAGTGGTGCGTAAAGCTCCAATGTGCCTGTAGAGCTTGTGAGGCTAATAGAGCTCTGCCAGAGCTAAAAATAGAACGGAGTCAAACAACAAGGACTGATTGCGAACAAAACTAATAAAACTAATAAACCTAAGTAGCTGCGTCCCGTTTCCATGTGGACGTTAAGTCAATAGATCGCGTAGCCGTGTCCTGCTGTAGGCAGTGCTTTGTAAGTCCTGTGTTTGCCTGAACCGCTCTGGACCTCTCAGCGTTCTAAACCTTGCTAAGGGGGAACCATCATGCATGCTCATACAGCATGGCTCCTGTTAGTGTTAGGTAGCAGGTCCGCCATGTTAGAGAAGTGTTTACTTCACTGGTTTACAGCATTACTAGCTGCACTGGTGGAGGAATAATGAATAAGAGTTGATATTTGACAGAATGGGAAAGAAATGCAGGCACTCAAAATTCCTCCTATTTCTTATGTACCCACTTGACCATAGTTAATAGTAACAAAATTAGTGCGGCACGCAAACGCTCAGTCCAATTATGTAATTTGCACCGTGTACCTCATTTGTGCATGAAATCACGCCATATTGGGTTATGTTTTTCTATTGACATTCTTTGCAAATGAACTGGTGGAGAAAAACACCTGTTGTTTATTCTCGATGGGCTGCTATACAAGTTAGAAATAAAATTGAAATTAGAGTTAAGTGATAGCTAGCTTTATTTGCCCCCCAGGTTGTCCTCAAATGCGTTGCATTGTGCTTTGGAAATGGGGAGAGATCACCCTATATCCACGCGTTTGTCAGTGCACTGTATTATGATATCCCACGTTGAATTAAGATTGCTTAAAAATAAATCCACCGGCCTACTTGAGCTGTGAGTCAGTTGCATGCAGGATTGAGACACACAACTGAATAGGGCAGAACTAGATGGTAATCAAGTTTTGCCAATTTATGGGTTCATTAAGACCATGTTGGAGTTACGCTCACCTAGTATCCACAGGGACGCCACCCAGCCGGGTTACTCGCTGGTATGCTTCTCAGCTTTGCCCTGATGTGGTCTGAGGTATGCGGAGCTTCAGCGTGGCGTACTGGCTTGGTTAATCCCCGCTGGTAAATGATGCCGCATTAAGAGCACTATGATGCGGTGAGTAAGCGCTATGCGCAGCGCTGCGAAGTCTTGCCTTTGCTAACCTGTGTTTTCCTTCCTTGTAGGTCGCAGTGTTCTTCAGTGCGAGTGGGATGTCCGGAGTGGTGCCAGCCGAGAGGTGACCAGCCAGGTAAGCCTTTTGAGCAGTTTGTAATTTGTAAATGTCTCTACTGCTTTCTTTAATGTTGCCTCTATCTTCCTCTTTCAGGTCGTTCTGTCCGGGACGCGTGCAGATTCGAGGAAGCTGTTCTCAGTAGCTACGAGTGTTTAAAGATGAAGACTGCAGGTAAGATGCTGCTGCTAATGATGTTCCTTTTGTCTCCTTGCAGGTTCTGCTTTTCCGAGGTTCGAGGGAATAGCTGGACACGGTGAGCGTCACGTTGCAAGCTGCAAAGTAACGCAAAGCGTGTTGTCTTGCTCGGGTGGTGGTTTAAATAGCCCCAACAAAATAGTCCAGGTAAAGTAATCCCTAGGCTACCACACCCAAAACACTAGACCACATAGCTTGGTTCATAGGAACCAAGCTATGTGGATGCTTCCATGTTGGCTGACAATACAATAAAGTAGTTCCCAAGCACATTGTTTTTCATGGAGTATGAGCCTGGCGCCATAGGCACCAGGACTGGCTCCATGAGGGCTTTTGAAGAGGATGCCAGGCTCTAGAGGCCCGAGTCCTGACTCCACCTGGCCAATGGGTTTGCCAGAGGGGGTTTTGGGCAAGGGTCGTGACAGAACTCCCCCCTAAGGCACCTCCCATGGTGTTCCTTCTGTCAGGCCCAGGTTTGGTTGGGAAGTTCCGATGGAATTTCCTGACTAGACGTGGTGCATGGATATTCTCACTGGGCTCCCAGGATCTATCTTGTGGTCCAAATCCTTTCCAATCGACGAGATAATATAGCTTGGTCCTAGAGTATTTAGAGTCTAAGATATCTTTATCTTTGAATTCTAGTTCTCCGTCAACAAGTCTGGGCTTAGGTGGTGTCCCAATCTGTGTGCCGCGTTGCATTGGTTTCAGGAGGGACACATGGAATACCGGGCGGATGTGTAGATTAAGTGGTAAATCCTGTTTCACGGCTGCTGGGTTGATAATTGCCTTAATGGTATAGGGTCCTAAGAATCTGGGATGAAAGGTCCGGGTTCCCTTGATGGGTACGAATTTAGCGACTAACCAAACTTTGTCTCCTACTTGACAATCAGGGGCCATTTTCCGGTGTTGATCAGCAAATCTCTTTTGTTTTTCTTTGGCATGAATAAGGTGTTCCTTTGCCCTTTTGAAAGCCTGAGTAATGGTTGTGTGTAGAGTCTTTACCGCTGGCATTTCCAAGCTGGCTGGAAGGTCTAGTTCAGAGGTATGTTGATGTCTGCCATAAAGGGTATAAGAGGGCGTTTGTCCCGTGCTTGAATGCAAAGAATTGTTATATGCATATTCGGCTGTCCATAGTAGGTCCTTCCAATTCCTTTGTTCGTGGTGCAGCATGCACCGTAAATATTGCTCGAGTGTCTGATTGGTCCTCTCGGTTTGGCCGTCCGTTTGGGGATGGTGACTGGTAGATAGCCGAACGTCGATCTGCACCATTGCACAAAATTTTTTCCAGAAGTTTGAAACAAACTGGCTGCCTCGATCAGAGACCAGAACCGAAGGGAAGCCATGTAGCTTAACCACGCCCTCCAGGAACATTTTTGCTAAAGTGGCTGCGTCTGGGAGGCCTTTGAGAGGAATAAAACAATAAAATGGGCCATCTTCGAGAATAAGCCCACAACTACAAGGATGGTGTTGAACCTTGGTCAGTGATGAAGTCAAGGGAAAGAGTGTGCCATGGAACTGGAGGAATGTCCAATGGTTGTAGGAGACCAGATGGTTTTTGTTTCTGTGATTTATTTTGTGCGCAGACACCGCAGGACTGAATATACTGAATGATGTCCTTACACCAGGTAGGCCACCAAAAGTTCTCTTTCACCTTAGCTAGGGTTTTGGCGATCCCAGGATGCCCTTCGATCAGTGAATCGTGATAGTTTGAAATAATATGCTGTTGTAATTCCTTCTTGGGTACATATAGGCGATCCCTAAAAAAGGGTAGATGGTCCTTAATGGTATGTTGTTCTCCTTGAGTTTGCCATGCGAGGTAGGCATCAGGATTCATTGTCCGTTGGATTTCTTTTCGTAGTTCTGCTTGTGTTAAGGCTGTCATGATACCCAAGAGTTTGTCTTCAGGTATAATAGGTACTGGGTCTGGAGTTCTATATACTATTTCATCTATGCCCATGCAAGATAAGGCATCCGCCTTTCTGTTTCTGACTCCTGGCCGAAATGTGATTACATAATCATATTCGGCGAAGAAAAGGGCCCACCATAATTGGCGCGAGGACTAGGCCTTGGCTGTTTTGAGATATTGCAGGTTTCGGGGGTCTGTAATGACTGTAATGGTGTGTCTGGCCCCCAGAAGGTACTGCCTCCAGGCTTTAAAGGCAGATTTGATAGCCAGGAGTTCCTTGTCTGTGATGGCATAATTCATCTCTGGAGGTGAGAACTTTTTCGACCAGAAGGCCACAGGATGTCGCTGGCCGGTTTCCGGGTCTCTCTGTGAAAATACAGCCCCCATTGCGAGACTGGACGCATCAGTTTCAACGAGATAAGGGAGATCTGGACGAGAATGTCGCAGGATTGGAGCGGAGGTAACCCTTCGTTTAAGTTCCTGAAAGGCTTCTTCTCTTTTTAAACTTTATTTATTTGACTTGACAACACACAAAAAAACAGAGGGAGCCACATGGCACCAGCAGTGAAAACCAATTAACATACATATTCAACAGTATACCATGAATTATCTGTAGCAGGTCGGGGGATCAGGTAGTAGACAAAGTATTTGCATTGGAAACAGAGGGGACACAGTTCACAGAGTAACCATAATATGGAGAACAGCAAGGGGAGGTTGGAGCAGAGTTTGAAGGCGAAGTCATGGCGGACATGTAATCCCGGAACTTTCACAAGATGTCTCTTGGCCTTGAATGTGGGTGTTGCATTGCGCTCCAGGCCTCTTCCGTGTCATGTGCCCCTGTAATTGTCCTGAGCCACTGTGTGTAGGTAGGTGCCTTAGGGCGAAGCCAACACATCAATAGGCAGCGGACTGCCAGCAACATACAAAGACCCGCCAGTTTCTTAGAGTCGCGCCCCAACTGGGGGAGGTCATGGAAGAGACAATGTAGTGGGGTGGAGACAATAGTGTGCTTCAGTATGTCTGATAAGGTGGAGCAGATGTCAGTCCAGAATTGGGTCAGGTGGGGGCAGTGCCAGTGCATATGGATGTAAGATGCTTGATCAGTACCGCACCTGGGGCAATTGGGAGGAAAGTCACAGAACATGCGATGTAGTCTCTTTGGTGTATGATGATACCTGTGCAGCCCCTTAAATTGTATTAACTTAAATTTAGGGTTATAAGACACATCGTGGGTGCGAGCACACATTCGAGACCATCTCTCGTCGGTGATCTCGACCCCAAGATCCTCCTCCCAGCAGCGTTTCAACTTGGTAAAGGTGGGGGCTGCTCTAGCCTGCAATAAGGAGTAGAGCCTTGACACCTTTCCTTTGAAAAAGGAAGAGGAACAGAGTTCCGCAACTATGGGTTCGTCAGGCAGTAGCGTGGGGAAATCAGGGTATCTGGATTTGAGATTCCTCCGGAGCAAGGAATATTGTAGCCATGCTGAGGGCCGACACTTGAGGGAAAGAGGGAGTTCAGACCACTCGATGAAATTGTCCTGCTCATAGGTATCGCGGAGTGTCAGAAAGCCAGCATCGGACCAGTGGGATACGATAGATTGTAGGATGGGTGGGACATCAGGGAAGAAGTTCCACAGCGGCAGGTCCCTGTGGAATGGGTGAGGTGTGTTGACCATTGCCCAGAGTTTGGCTAATGCTAGTGATGTGCTAGCCACGGGGTCTGCGGAGTCGGGGTCAGGAGGTATAGGTTTAAGGATAAGGGAGCCAATCACCTGGTCAGAAACCGTTAGTTTCTCCAACCGAACATGCGGGGGGGGTCAGTGGTGTTAAACCAATGAGAGGCAAAAATGGGATTGGGCTACCACCCAGTATCTAGTGAAATCTGGGGCGTTAAACCCGCCTAATTCCTTGGGGGTGGTCAGCGTAGACATTTTGAGGCGGACTGCGCCTGAATGCCAAAGGAAGGTGTTACTTATATGGCGTAGTGATTTGAAGAATGCATTCCCTGGCCATATCGGCAGGTTGGTGAAACAATAAAGGAGTTGAGGTAATACTACCATTTTAAGTATGCCAATCCTACCTGCTAGTGAAATGGGGAGTCTAGACCAGCTGGAAGATTTTGTGGCCAGGTTTGTCAGATAGTTCTGATAATTGTCGTCGCGCAGTTTTGCCGTGTGTCGGGAGACTACCACCCCCAGGTATGTGATGCTAGATTGAGAACAGGTGAATACCCATAAATCCAAAGGGGTTGTGTGAAGTCAGTAAGTGGTAATAATATAGATTTAGAGCAGTTTACTTTCAGCCCAAATATGTCTCAGAATCAGGCAACATCCGCCAGGATAGGGGCGGGGTTGGTTTCTGGGGAGCGGATGTACATGAGAGCGCCATCAGCGTACAGGGAAACTATATCGGATTGGCCCGCTGTGCGCAATCCCCCGTCAGAGTGTGACTGGCGAATCATGTCGGAGAAGGGTTCAATCGCTATGGCGAAGATTAGCGGGGAGAACAGGCATCCCTGTCATGTCCCTCTGGATATCTGGGAGCAAACTCTGGCCGTGGGGGCGGTATAGAGCAACTTAACCCAGGTTTGGAAGTTAGGGCCAAACTTACATTTCTAGAGAACTCGCCAGAGGTATTTCCACGAGACCGAGCAAATGCCTTCTGCATGTCCAGAGTGCCTGCTACTGCCTGTGTGGTCGGGTTGACCCTGCTGATCACATTGAAGAGCCTTCTTAAATTCAGGGATGTGGACCTTCCCGGGACAAATCCTGCCTGGTCAGGGTGAATGATGTGGGGCATGTATGGGGCTAAGCGGTTGGCCAGAAGTTTAGCGTATATTTTAACATCGCTGTTAATCAAAGAGAGGGGTCGGTATAAGCCGCACTGGGTAGGGGGCTTGCCAGGCTTGAGGAGGACTGTTATCAACGCCTCCTGGAGGGATAGGGGAAGTATACCCTATTCGCACGATTCCTCCCATAGGGCCAGTAAGTGTGGGACCAGGTGTGACTTGTACTGCTTATAAAATTCCATGGGGAGTCCGTCCGGGCCAGGGGCCTTACCAGATGCCAACGACTCAATGGCCTCAGTGAGTTTCTCAGAGGTGCTAGGCCTCTCCAGGGAGATGCCGGCATCAGCAGACAGGACTGAAAGAGGAAGATTATCCAAATAGGAGTCAATTTCCGATATATGAGAACCGTCAGCTTCTGAGTACAGGGAGGTGTAAAACGATAGAAATTCAGAGTTGATATCCTGTGAGGAAGTGGCCAGTGAGCCGTCAGGCCTCACTATAGCTGGAATATTGGGGGCTCCGAATTCATGACGCAGCAGCATGGCCAGCATGCGGCCCGGTCACTCTCCCTCCCCAAATTTCCTTGCCGACTGGGGGGAGTCCAGGAATTTAAACTCACATTCTGCAATGCTGCGGAACCTATCCAGTTCTGAGCCCAATGCCGCTAGAGTAGTTGGGAAGTGATTCGGAGCGTATTGGGTCTCGAGGTTGGCCAGGGTTGATTCACTAACGGCCATGTCTGCTCTGATTCCCTTTAGAATGCCACATCCCTTGGAAATGGCAATTCCCCTCGTATATGCTTTAAAGGAATCCCAGAGGACGGCTTGCATTGTCACAGAGTCTGTATTGACCTCAAAGAATTCTTCAATGGAGGATTTGAGTTCGGTAACAAAGACCTGATCAAGAAGCGCATAGGGTCTCATCCTCCACTGTCTCGTTTTATCGGCGTCCGGACCCCAGTTCAACGAGATGAGTACCGGTGAATGGTCTGATAATGTTGTGGGGAGGATGGCCTGGTGGGACAGGGACCTGACCAGCATGTCAGTTAGGAGCCATCTGTCTATTCTAGAGTGAGAATCGTGAGCAGAGGAATAAAATGAGTATGTGCGGGAATCAGGGTTCATTAGCCGCCAGGCATCTACTAGTGCCGGTCGAGGACGCGTTGTAAGAATGGTATAGGCTGCTCTAGAGAGTTGCCGAAGCCTCGAGCCCGACCTGTCTAGGTGACATCCAGTATCGTATTAAAATCGCCTCCCCATATAATTGGAATCAGGGGACAGCTTTCTAGCACAGAGGCTAGGTGTAGGTAGAAGTCAGAATCGTCACTATTCAGACCATATGTGTTCAGGATAGCTACCTCCTGGTGTTGCAGTGAGCCGATGGTTAATACATATCGGCCAAGAGGGTCTATACGCGAGTGGTTACACGTGAACTTCAGGCTCCTGTGTATTAGAGTAAGAGTGCTGCGGCTTTGAGTGGAATAATTAGTGTAATACCTCTGGGGGCCCCACTGTTTAGCGAAGCGTTCACATTGTTCAGAGCGAGCATGGGTTTCTTATAAGCATAGAATTTTAACACCGTGGCGTTCAGCATGTAGCTGTATCTGCCGCATCTTTTTGTGACTACCCAACCCATGGACGTTCCAGCTCATAAAGGTCAGGTCATTATTTGCCATTCGTGTAGGGGTATTGATTGGGTTTCTGTACATGGGTTACCAGGAGAAAGGAGTCAGTCGATCCGGATGCAAGTGGATCCCTATGTATGTGTTCATGATGTCCTACTGTAGCGCATGCGGCACCTCCGGTGGTTGTCAAGACTTTTTTAACCATAACGTCCCATCCCCACGCCAACATCCCTCCCCCAATCAGAGGGACGAAACCCAAACAGAACCATAACAACAACAAACTTCTAGGCATCTTCACCTGGGGGCCTGTTAGTTAGCCTGGTGATGGCACACCGGACTGGGGAGAGAGTGAGGAGATTATAAAATACAGCAGTGTTAACCAAGGTGTACAGTGTAGGCACGAGGGCGCAGGGGGCCATGGTTAAAGAGAGGGAGGGCAACTGGAGACAAGGAAAGTAACCATGGTCCCTGGAGCACGAACACGAGAGCATGATGTAGGCAAAGAGTGGCTGTGGGCGAACTCAGGATCCTGGTATCTAGCTACCGGAGGCCTGGAGGCAGACATAGGATAGTTTCCAAACTGGGACCTCATCAGGATATCGAACGTCTCTAAACACAACAAGTCTGTGTGGCAGATAAGGGCCACATTGCGAAGGATCGATGGAGCAACAAGAACAAAACTAGCAACTAATGCAATTCCCTTGAAGCGTGGCAATCATAGGAATCCTCGCCAACGACGGAAAACATACATGGTATAGGCTCAATCAATGACAACCATGAGCGTAGTCCTCGTAGCGACGACGAAGGGATCAACCAGGAAAGTGTTTGTCAATAAATTTCGATGCCTCTTCTGGAATAGTAAAGAAGAATGTTTGGTTAGAATGTTCGATCCTTAACTTTGCAGGAAAGAGCATGGAGTATTTAACTCCTAAACCTCGGAGTCTCTTTTTCACCGCCAGAAAGGTTTTGCGCTCTTGTTGCAGAGCAACGGAGAAATCAGGGTAGAGATGGATCCTCGCCGATCCAAGAAGTAACTCCCCCTTGGCTCTGGCTGCCCGCAGAAGGGCATCCCGGTCCCGGAAATTTAAGATTCTGGCTATAATGGGACGAGGAGGTGCCCCCGGTCTAGGTTTTGCAGTCAGGGAGTGATGCGCCCTTTCAACAGCAAATTGTGCAGAAAGCTTTGGTGTATCCAGGAGTGTTAAAAGGATGCGTCCCACGTATTCCTCCATGGGCTCCTTGATGTTGTCCTCAGGCACGCCAACAATGCGCAGGTTATTCCGTCTAGAGAGGGATTCAAGGTCGTCGTTCTTCTTCTCTACTGCCGAAACTCGACTAGTGAGTGTGGAGACTGCAGCACGAAGGGAGCCCAGGTCATCCTCAGCAGCACCGACCCTTGTTTTGATATCGGTGACCCGGCTGTCTGTTCTTTCGATATGGGCTTTTATAGAAGAGATGGTGCCATTCATGTCGTCTAACTTAGTATGCAGGTGAATCCTTCGCGCACATACTCCAGCATCTTCTGCGAGTCATCGGGGGTTAAGGATGTCGAGACGGTAGGCACTTCCTCCAGGGGCTCGGTCGACGGCCTTGACGGTGTCTTGGCAAACATGTTTAGCGAGCTGTGTCTTCTTTCCAGCCCCAGCTCCTTTTGTCATGGTGACGGTGAAATCAGGGTTCCAGGAATCACAGAGAGCATCAGAGGTATCAAGTTTCTAAGTTGGCGATTGCCCAAGCAGGCTCAGTTAGGCACAGCGTCTGTGTAGTCAGCCCCGGCACACACCAAAGGCCCTGGTGTGTACCCCGTGTCCGTGGGGTGTTTCGTTATTTTGGTGCCTTGGGTCTGATGCCTCACGGGATCAGTGTAGGCGAGGATGGCATGACACAAAGGGGAACAATCCACGCTCGGCGCGATGCCAGTGGGACCCCTGAGGCTTGGTCCAGTGAAACACCAAGTGTAGACAATACAATCACTGTGGTTAGTTATGAGCAGGGTAGGTTCAGATGGATAGGGTAAAACGGTGCCTCTAGCCGGGTCCGCGTGGACCGCTCAGGTAGTGCAGTGCAGCTAGAGGACTGCAGGGTTGATCCAGTAGATTTGATCCCAGCCCTGTGTGGCTGTGGGAACCCCCAGGATCTCGTATCCACAGCTATTGCAATTGGCGCTGGTGACTGGTGGGGTCCCACATGTGAGCCCAGTGACGTTGATTCTAAGTGGCGCGATACAGGGAGGCCAACGGTCTGCTGCCCCGGTGACGCAGGTGTACAGTAAAGGTGTCCAACAGGTGGGCCGCCCCACACTGGTCCAGTGGGCCCACAGCAGGCTCAAGAGTCAGGGGGAGTGGGTAGCAGGCACCAGAGGCAGCGGTGTAGTGCAGCGCGGGCTAAGCCGCAGTGTGTGTCCACAGAGGCAACAGGGGGAGAACAATATGAGAAAAAGTCCCTGCAGCAAGGGCCCTCCGCGCCAGCCCGCGCCGACCAGATCGGGCCAAGGCGTCCGAACAGCTGTAGATCAGAATTATGGTGGGCCGCGAGGCGCGCCTGCAGTGGCGGGGGCCAGCAGCTCGGGATCCCAGGAGCCGGTCACTCCAACCCCCCGCACCCCCTACCTTGTCTTGTAATGTCCCGTGTTCCTTGGGGAGGGGGCGACGGGGGGAGGACAGGCGGCGGTGTGCAGGTGCGGGGACCCACGATGATGCCTCCGTCTCCCACAGCGTGAGGGCGGCAGCGGGGGAATCTGGCATCTCCAGGTGCCCTCAGAGTCGGTGGGAGGAGGTGGCAGTAGGTCCGAGCAGGGCGTGTGGTGCTCCAAGTAATCTGCAGAAATATGGCGGCAGGGGGGGCGAGGGTGAACCCGCCAGCCACAGTAGTTCAGCACGCACAGAAGGGCTTGGACGCCCCTCCCCCACAGCGGCCCGCAGCGCTGCGTCCTCAGGTGGCAGAGAGAGCTGCAGACTCTGGAGCCGCGGCGCGGGGCGAGTGAGGCACACGCAGCCCCAGTTCGAGCGGTGGTCACCGGTCAGCTCTCAAGGGACGTCTGGGCTCAGAAACCCGCAGGATCGTAGCGGAGAGGTTCCCCCAGCAGCACCGTCAATGAAGAATGGATTAGCTGTATTTAGAGGGTCTTTTGCAGGGTTTATCCGCTCTCCCAGTCGGGAGAAAAGCGCTTAGGCGGCCATCTTGCTTCTCCGCAACAACGCCCCCCCTGAAAGGCTTCTTCTGCTTCTTCGGTCCAAGCAAACTTTTTATTGTTTTTTCCTAATAGTACTGTGATTGGGTGCACAACCTGAGAGAAGTCTGGGATGAACCGGCGGTAGAAGTTTGCAAAGCCCAGCATGCTTTGTACCCCTTTCAGAGACGTCGGTGAAGGCCATTTCAGAATGGCATCTACCTTGTGCATGTCCATTCTGATGCCTCCTGGAGTACGGATAAAACCAAGAAATTCTACTTCGGTGACGTGAAAAAAGCATTTTACAATATTTGCAAACAAGCGATGTTGACGGAGCTTGGTGAGGACTGAACAAACGTGCCTGACATGATCTTGTTCCGAGGATGAGTATACTAAGATGTTGTCTATGTACACTAAGGCACACACATCAATTAACTCCCTTAAGACGTCATTCAGGAAATACTGGAATGCCGCAGGAGCGTTGCATAACCCGAAGGGCATGACTTGATATTCAAACACACCGTACTTAGTACGGAAGGCGGTTTTCCATTCATCTCCTTTTCTGACTTGGACCAGGCGGTAAGCTCCTTGAAGGTCCAATTTGGTATAAATCTGGGCATCTTTAACTTGGTCTAGCATCTCAGGGATAAGTGGCAAGGGGTAGCGGTTCTTCACGGTGATCTGGTTCAATGTGCGGTAGTCAATACACGTTCTCAAGTCTCCTTCCTTTTTCGGTACGAAGAACAAAGGACTGGCTGCGGGGAACTTCGAAGGACGGATAAATCCGTTTGCAAGGTACTGGTCTAAATAGGATTTCAAATGAAGGTTTTCTGGTTCTGTGAGAGCGTAGATCCTGCCACAAGGGATTTGTGCACCAGGAACAAGGTCGATCTGACAGTCATAGGGCCTGTGCGGCGGCAATGTATTGGCTTTGTCCTTTCGGAAAACATCCTGGAAATCATGGTATTCACTTGGCAAGGTATTAGTTGCTCCCAGGGTTGATACTGTCGCTCCGGGAGTCATGGGGATACAGACGTCGGGTTTCTCCTCGTGGTAATAGCAGGCAGGGGAGCAGTCACCGGGGAAGGTTAATTTTCATGCCGGCCAGTCTATCAAAGGGTTGTGAGCAACCAACCATGGCATCCCTAGTATTAGCCTGAACTGAGGTGTCTTGATGAGATCGAATGAAATAGACTCCCGATGTCCGTCCTGGCACAGCAAGATTACCCTGGCTGTGCACTGGGTTACTGGTCCGGAAGAGATTTCTGTCCCATCCACGGTGGTTACCTTGTCCATAGTTTTTTTTTTTTTTTTTTTTTTTTTTTTTTAGACTTTTATTTTTGCTGGCAGAGGCAAACACAAACAGACACATCAGAGGCATATGAATAAAGTTGTGGCTTGTACATACACATACAGAACACATTAGCAAAGATGCGGCGACAGTAAAAAAAGGGTGGAGCATATCACAGGTGGCCGAAACACGGAGTCTCTGACTGAGGGACTAGGAGGATTCATCCGTTGAAGAAGTGTCATTTGAATTGAGCAAGTAACTGTTGAAGGCCGACCATATGTTACGAGGTCGAGAACGTACTGGGAGCATACACAGAAGCTCCTCCTCGCAGTTTCGGGACCACGTAAGCAAATTTAACCACTTTTGGAATGTAGGGGGAGAAGGGTTTTTCCAGTTTTGTAAAACACATTTCTTGGCTATGACACAGCTCACATTTAGGAACCTAACAGTGTCTCCAGCCCCCCCAGTCCGCCACACCCCAAACAGAACCCCCATTGGATCTGGGTCAACAACAGTATCAGTGATTGCGGACAGTGTCTCTATGATTTTACTCCAAAATGTCACCAGCTCCGGGCAGTCCCAGAACATATGCAGGTGGTCAGCACCCTCCGCACCGCAGCGGGGGCACAGTCTAGGATCAGAGCGGGCAAACCTCGAGATTCTACCTGGAGTGTAATATAACCGGTTGAGTAATTTATATTGTATGGTGCGGTAACGGAAGTTTAGGGACACCTTGCTAGTGAGAGAACACATCTTCTCCCACTGCTGATCTGTGAGATCCAGGTCTAGCTCGGAGGCCCAATCAGTACGAGCCCTGGATGGAGGGGGAGAAGCGGCGGACAGGAGGAGCTTGTACAGTGAAGAGACTACCCCGTGAGCACCACCCGAGTTAGCAATGTAAGCAATTCCAGGAGAGTCCTGGGGCTCAATGGGGAAGACAGGCCAGGCATTTCGAAAGGCGGCACGAAGTCTGTAGAACTGCAGAAGCTCCAGAACCGAGCCCGAGTGTCCCGGCCTCCACGTTTGCGGTGTTATGAACTGTCCCTCCGGATAGAAGTCAGTGAGGGCACGGTAGCCCAGGGCCTCCCAGTGTCGCGCCAGGGTGGTATCGTGTGTGGGTTCCAACCCGGGGAAGTTCCAGACGGGGAGCCATTTGTAATAGGGATGTTGCTCGTCGCAGGTTTCAAATATCTGGCCCCAAGCCTGCACCGTAGTCCGGACCGGGTCAATGGGCGAGTCTGGCACATACCGCCGGTCTAGAATCAGGGACATTACATCGGTGCCCGCTGCCGCCAGGACCTCTAGTTTGACGTGGGGACGGGGTGGAGGCCCCGGATACCAGTGGGATGCGTACTGCGCCTGCGAGGCAGTCCAATATCGCAACAGGTCCGGAGCTGTAAATCCCCCTTTGTCATAGGGTAATGACATAGCCGACCACTTTTTACGCACAGCACCCGAGTGCCATAGGAATTGAGCGAGCAGTTTGTGCAGGTTCAGGAAGTACTTTCTTCCTGGCCAGACGGGGACGTTACTAAATACATAAAGCAGCTTGGGGAGCAGTATCATTTTCACCAGCGAGAGTCTTCCGGCCAATGACAGTGGAAGAGCACGCCAGCGTGCAACCTTGGTCTCGGCCTGCTCAGCAACAGCCCGGTAATTGTCTGCCAGGAGTGAGTCCTTGGAGAGGGACACCTGAACCCCCAAGTACTTGATTCCATCCGGGGACCAGCGGAGCGGGTATTCGGTGGTGGGCTGTGTCGTGGAGCTGGTGAGGGGGAGGATCTCAGACTTAGTATAATTTATAGTAAACCCAGAGTACGTACCGATGCGGGTGATGTCACGCAGAATTGGGTCTAGGTGGGCCGTTGGGTCTCTTACAAAGAGCAATACATCATCCGCATAAAGCGAGATAATTTCAGGGGGGTCTTTCAGCCGCACACCTTTGCGCGCATGTCTTTCCCTGACATAATCGGCCATCGGCTCTATGGCCAAGGCAAACAGAATCGGGGAGAATGGGCAACCCTGTCGAGTACCTCTGAAGAGGGGGAACAGACCGGATGTCTGGGAGTTAACTCGAACTCTGGCCACCGGTGAAGTGTATAGTAGCTGGATGTATGCTATCATTTTGGGTCCTATGCCCATATTCTCCAAAACCAACCAAGTATATTTCCACGACACCATGTCAAACGCCTTCTGCGCATCCAGTGTGACCGCAACCGCACTCACTCCCTGGTCAATGCGTGCCATTACATTAAACAGTCTTCTTATGTTATGGGATGTTGATCTCCCAGGGACGAACCCTGACTGATCGTCATGGACCATGTACGACATGACCGGGAGGAAGCGACTAGCAATCACCCTGGCAAAGATTTTGGTGTCCAGGTTCATTAGGGAGAGGGGCCTATATGATCCGCATTCGTTAGCAGGTTTACCAGGCTTAAGCAGGACAGTGATGACAGCCTCACGTAATGACGGGGGAAGGGAACCCAGCCGGAGTGACTCGTTCCAAACCTCCAGTAGTTTGGGTGCCAGAATGGCCACATGCTCCTGATAAAACTCGGCTGTCAGCCCGTCCGGACCAGGTGCCTTCCCTTTAGGGAATTTAGATATAGCCTCAGTTATTTCGTCCAAACGGATGGGGGAATCTAATTGGTCTCTGGTTGCGGGAGAAATAATAGTCGTGGGGATCTGCTCGAGGAGGTTGCGCATTTGGACCTCGCTATGCTCGGGGGGCTGGGTGTATAATTATGAATAGAAGTCCGTGAAGACCTCCAAAATACGCTGGTCAGACCACAGTTCCGACCCCCTGGGGTCCTTGATACAAGGTATCTGGGCTTGGCCCCACTCACCCCTGGCCAACGTCGCCAGCGTCCTGCCGGGCCTGTCTCCCTCCCCATATTTACGGGCAGCCTGCGGGCGACTAAAGTAGTGAACTTCCCTCGTAGCCTGTTCGTTAAAGAATTGGAGTTCCTCGCCGATCCGGGACAGAATGGCAGGGTCAACGGATGCAGGATAGGCACTCTCAAGTTCGCGCAGCTTGGTTTCAGAGCGAGCAAGGGCAGCCCTAATGGCTTTGAGGGCTCCCGCCTCCCTGGCAATGGACATTCCTCTGATGAAGACTTTGAAAGCCTCCCACCGGACCCCCAGAGAGGTAGCCTGGGGTGTATTGAGCTCGAAATAAGATTGGATATCGGATAGAATGTCAGCCCTAAAGACTATGTCCTGTAAAGCCAAGGACTTGAAGCGCCATGTATTAATCGTGGGGGGGGGCCCACCCAAGTCGAGAGATAATCGGATCGGCGAGTGGTCCGATAGGGTGCGCGCCAGTATCTGAGTTTCTACCACCCTCCCCAGCAAGGCACTGGACAGGAGGAACATGTCAATTCTAGAAGAGCTATCATGGACCGAGGAATAGTGAGTATATTCACGCAGCTGCGGGTGCATTACCCGCCATGGGTCTTGGATGTCGAGGGTTGTGCTGCGCGCAAGGAGCCTGCGAGCTGCATTGGAAAGGAGCCTAGGGGCCAAGCCTGTTCGGTCCAGTGTGGTGTCTAATATGAAGTTCATGTCCCCCCCCCCAGATGATCTGGACCCCGATGTATCCCAGCAATATGGAGGCCACCTGGTCAATAAAGTCGGGGGAGTCCACATTGGGGCCATATGTGTTAACTAGTAGATATTCCCTGTTGGCTATTGCGCAATGTAGGATAACATATCTCCCCTCCGGGTCAATGTAGCTCTTATGGAGCACGAACTTGAGTGACCTATGGATCATCGTTAATACCCCTCTGGCGCGGGTCGAGTAAGCGGTAGAATATCTGTGGGGGCCCCAAGAGGGTGCCATGCTCCTGGCCAGTCGGCCTTTACAGTGTGTTTCCTGCAAAAGCAGAATCTTACAGCCGTGCCTGTTGGCATAGGCCATGATCCTGCGCGTTTTAGTGTAGTTGCTTAAACCCCGGACATTCCAGGACATCACTATTGTGGACATTTCAAATGCCTAGGGTACATCCCACAGTCGCAGCCGGGACCACGTCCTAAGTGAGAAGAGTCCGCATAGGGGGTAGCCCTCCCACCACCGTCGCCGCAGTCCAAATGTGAGATTGAGCCTTCTCGGGTGTAGAAGACCCGATGTGGTGCGGCCTGCCGGTCCGCCTCTGCCTTTTCCGATAACATTTCTCAAAACCCCAACAGTGCCGCCCCCCTCCCTCACTGCCCACCCCCAACTTGCAGTGTAAGTCCCCCACCCCCCCGTGCCAGTGCCATCAGTAAACCCAACTCTCCCCAAGAAGCAGAGGTCGGAGGGCGTAATCCAACCGGTATACGCCCCATTCAAAGCCCAACAGGGGCAAATAAGCAATGACAACCAACAAAACATAAACATTGCAATCGCAAGTAGGTGTGCTGTTGCCGTGTGGGCGGCTCTTAGAATAATATGTAGGGCAGCATGTGCTGCCTGATGTAGGTTCTGCTGCGGGCGGATCTCCAGATAGGTCTCCATATCTAGCCGAACGCTGCGGGCGAGACAAGACCAATAAGTAACTAGGGAACATGGCCGGCACAGCGCCCCGGAGGGCAGGAAAGGTGCCGTTGACCTCAGTGAGGTCTAGTCTCAGCCCCATCAAACGCCAGAGGAGCTTGGATCATTGAGGGTACAGTACGCTGTTGCCATAAACACGTCCCGAGCCTCGGATTCACTGGATCAATAAATGGGTTCCGGGTAGTGTCTCTCTGGATCACTCGGCCTCGGCAGGGGCTCCCGCCGGGTTGGGGAGCGGCAGATGTGCCTCAATGAATTTCACTGCCTCCTCCGGAACAGTGAAGAAGTACAGTTTGCCATTATAGGTAATCTTAAGACGTGCTGGGAAAAGAATGGCGTAGGGAACATTCCGCTCTCTAAGTAGCTTCTTGACTCCAATGAACTGGCGCCTCTCCTGCTGCACCGCTATTGAGAAGTCCGGAAAGATCCTTATAGTATGTGAGTCAAGGCGCAGGTCACCCTTCTCCCGCGACAGACGAAGGATAAGGTCTCTGTCCCGATAATTGAGGATCCTGGCTATTATGGGCCTAGGGATATCGCCCGGTTTGGGCCTTGGAGATAAGGCACGGTGAGCTCGCTCGACAGTGAAGTATGGTGACAGGGCCGGGTCACCCAGTAGATCTTTGAGCAAGGTTTCCACTTCATCTTCCATGCGCCCCTTAAGGGCATTTTCAGGGACCCCGATAATTCGTAGATTATTTCTGCGAGAACGGGATTCGAGGTCATCGCACTTCGCTCTCACACTACGCATGTCACGAGACAGGGAGGCAACAGTATCCTGCAGCACATGTATTTCGTCCTCATTTGCTGATATCCGATTCTCTGCATCCGTGATTCTGGTCCCCGCCTGATCCACCCGTGTTTTTAATGAAGCGACATTGGCGTTGATGTCGTCCAGCTTCTCGTGAAAGGAAGCAAAGTTTTTGGCCATCGACTCCATGAGTGTAGTCAGGTCCGGGGGAGAGGTCATGGGATGGTGGTCCGCTTCCCGCTCCTCCTGCATGGGTGATGCATGATCCTCCTCTCCCCTCGGGACGGCCCTGGCGAATCTATCCATAGCTCCCCCCCTGGAAGACCCCCTGGTCTTGTTAGGCATCGTGGATTCAAGTGTGGGAGTGGCGCTGAGCAAGGACCCGGTCGTTGAGGGAGAGAGCGTAGTCCAAAGGGTAATATGGCCAGGTAGAGGTGTCAGTATATCCCAGGCAGTGGTGGAAGTGTCAGCAGGGGGGGCACCCAGTGCAGGTGAGAGCAGCAGCCACCCCACAGTCACTGCACGGAATCAAAGCAGGGACCCGGGGTATGTGATGCTGCGCAGCTGAGGAGAAGGTATGGGCACCAGGGGCACGGGCCTGGCGTATGTCCACGCAGCACGCACTCCGGGGGGCGTAGTAGGCCCAAGGGCCTCAGGCAGACAGCGGGCCAGCAGCGCGGGTATCGCCGTAGCCCAGAGTGGGACCCCCCCCCTGCACCTCACCTCGATATGCCAGCGTCCACAGGTCCACAGGTCGGCGGCTGGGGCCACAGCCGGGCAGGGGCCAGCAGCGAGTCGCAGTCGCGGCGCTGGGACCAGGGGGGGGCGACCACCGCCAGTCACCCAGCCGCGCGACCCGGATCGGGCCCAAGGCAGTCCAGCGGGCACCAGGAAAGGCGAGCGGGATCCTCAGGGTCTCGGGTGCCGAACGCCCCCGGCTCGGCGGCGATCCGCGGAAGGCAGCCCCGGCAGGCCGCCGACAACTTAATCCATGCAGGGGGGCATCCGCAGCTCGCCCCGCAGCTCAAAGCCCCGACCGGGCCTCCGCTAGCCCAGCGGGGACCACAGGCAGGCGGGCGGCGCACCCAGGGGCAGCGCCCCGCGCCGCGCCGCAGAATTCAGCAGGCACCCAGAGGAGGAGGCAGGAAACCGGCAGATGCCGATGTCGCGAGGCCGCGGGCCGCCACAGTAGGGGGCTCGTCCGGAGGCCTCCCGACACCAAGAGAAGTCGGGACTTCGCAGGCAGCAGCACAGTGATGTAGGGCAGCGGCTCGGCCGAAATGTGGGTTGATTATTCCCCGTTGTTCGCAGATGGAAGCAGATGTCCGCCAGGCCCACACGGAGCTCGAAGGCTAAGCAGCCATCTTGGGCTGCTCCACAGCGCCACCCCCTACCTTGTCCATAGTTGGCTTAGAACACAAAGGAAGCCCCATCTCTGCTGCCAGTTCTTGATCAATAGAATTTGCAACTGCTCCACTATCGATGTATGCTTCAACGGCATGCAATCTTGACGACTGTTGGTGGTTAATTAAGATTACTGGTATTGCAAAGTCCAAGGTCAGCAACTCTTTCTTCTCACTCGACAAACTGACCTCTGCGTTTGTCGAGCTTGGTAGTTTTCCGATTCCTTAGCTTCATCCTTCTCTGTGGCCCGACTGTTCTTCTTGGGGGTTTTACTGGACAGTCCTTCAGGAAATGCTCTGGTTTCCTACAATACAAACAAAGCTGTTGTCTTCTTTTTTTGTTAAAGGAGGCCGTATCCCTCCAATCTGCATGGGTTCTACAGCATTTTCAGGTACACTGGGTATGTTTTCCCTTGGTCGAACATACACGGTCCGAGGGTCTGTTTTAGACCGGTCTGCCTTTCGGTCCTGCAACCGGTGGTCTAGCTGCACAACCAGATTTATGAATTCTGCACAGTCTCTGGGTGGATCAACCACCTGGGCTAAGATGTCCTTTAATTCGCCTCGTAAGCCTCGATGGAATAATGTGGTTCTTTTGTTTTCTGGCCACCTAGCTTCGGCAACCAGTCTGTTGAAGTGTCATGATGCCTACCTCTAAGGAGCCAGGCCGGGCCCAGCAACCCCAGAGGCAGACATCATTTTCCCCAGGGAAGTCTCAGCGGGCCCAAGTCGGGGCCCTTTGGACTCAGTCCTGGCGCCTTAGGCGCCAGGCTCATAGCGGACCCCAGTCCTGGCGCCTTAGGCGCCAGGCTCATAGAAGAGGATATGTGTTTAAGTGCTTGGGTGCACACTTACCTGATGCAGACCTTGCTGCTTCATCCAGGCCCTCTTGAGGCCTGAATGGGACTACTTAACCTGTAGGACTACTTCACCACCCGGGTGTGGACGGGGAAGGATACATACCTGATTGGTGGAAGGATACATACCAGGAACTTCTTCCAAGGCTATTTAAACCCCACCCGAACGGCCACACATGCTTCGCGTTGTTCTGCACCTAGCAGCTGGACGCTCACCGTGTCAGCTCCTGCATCCTGACTTCAGCCACGCCTGCCAGCACCCTGGAACACCTGCAAGGGGAGAAAGGAAGAGAATAGGAAAAGAAAAGCCCTTACCTGCTAAATCTGCATCCCGGAGTCATTTCTCCAACGGCCCTGAAAAGGAAGACATCATTTTAAAGGCATTTCGTTTCGATCGCTGCAGCGCTGCATTTTACTCACCTTTGCAAGGCGCTTCCATCTTCAGCAGCGATCTTCCGGATTCAGCTACACCCCGGCGCCTAGAGGAAAAAAGACAAGAACAAAGGTGAGAGGGAGAAAAGGAATAAGGAAAGCTCAGTTTCCTTTTAAGTCTTACCTGTTGGAGTATTCCCACTGCATTTCGGGTCCTGCCGCTTCCTGGCATCTCCGGACCCCGGCCCCTATGGGGAAAAAACACAAAGACTTTGAATGAGCGAATGCAAAGACATTACCTGAGCGCTCATCCAGAACTGTTTCACTTCGGGTCGGCGCCATATCTCCGGCACTCCGAACCCCGGCCCCTAAGGGGAAAAAGACATAAGCATTAGCGCTTGCTGCAATTAGACAACGAACATTATTATTAAGCTTGAACTTTTGAACAGAACTTTTACAGCGCCTTACCTGAACAGTCAAGCTTACCTGAACTCCCATCAATCCTCAATGCAGTGAAGTAACTGGGTTTCAACGTGCCCCTGCATCAGAAGCAGGATGGAGAGCTCATCATTCCAAACCCTAAGGTGAGGCTTCACGGGGAATCGTGGAGGAGGTATCGTGGAGGGTTGGAAGGGAGTGGGAGGCTTGAGCATTGTTCCACAGTTGGTAATACTCCCTTTTCACATACATGAGGGTATCCAACGAGCCAGGGAAGCCAGAATAGAGGGGCCCTTCCTGTCCATCTTCAGAGTTCTGCGCCTTCGACGCCGCGCCTCCGTGGGAACCAGGTGAGCGTTACAGAACGCGAAGCCTTACCACAATTTCCCACCTGGGCGCTATGGAGACTTCCGAGACAGATCAGCTGGCCCATCTTTTAGGGGAATTACGGGCAGAAGTGCACTCAGCCCGCCAGGAGACTAATGCTCTCAGAAGGGAACTAATCCTATCCAAGGAAAGAACTGATGATCTGGCCAAAAGGTTATTGCAGGGCCAGGCAGAGCACACTCCTTTACCTGTTTCCGGAGATATTTCTACAACAATGGGTTCGAATAACCCAGTACAAATCAATCTACCTGGACACATGCCTTTGGCCCCGCCGGAACGTTTTGCGGGGGATCCCAAGAAATATGCCGTTTTTATGAACCAATGCCGTTTACACTTTTTATGCAGGCCCGGGGCCTTCCCCAACAACCAGACCAAAGTTGCCTTTGTACTATCTTACCTCAGTGGCTGTGCTGCCGATTGGTCTATTCCATTGGTAAATCAGGATGATCCCATTCTCTGGGATTTCCAGGGCTTCCAGGCCAGCATGGAAAGATTGTTCGCTCGACACTCGCAGGGACAGGCCCTTGACAACGAGCTGCTATCCTTACGACAAGGTAATCAGGATCTTTTGTCCTATATCGCCACCTTTAATAGACTAGTTGTGGAAACCGGATGGCCTGAAAACAAAAGGATCACATTGTTTCATCGAGGCCTGCGCGGAGAGTTTAAAGATGTTATAGCTCAGATAGTAGATCCACCCCAGGCCTGCGCAGACTACATAGACTTAGTGGTTCAACTTGATCACAGACTTCAAAATAGAAAAGCAGATCGGCTCAAGTATGAAACCAGAGTACCTATCAAGACCCACATTAACTCCAAGAGTACTGACGTTTCTGAACCTATGCAAATTGGCAGTGTTAAAGGACCATTAACGCAGAAGGAACGAGAGAGAAGGCGACAAATGCAACTTTGTCTGTATTGCAGAACTTCCGGTCACTGTCTTCAAAGTTGTCCAGTTAAACCACCCAAGAAGGTGGTTGGAGCCACTGATAACGAGTTATTGACACCTGGTTCGGGAAACGACCTAGCCCGACAAGCGTAGGGGTCCGCTTGCCGAGCTTGAAAACAAACTCTTTGACCTCGCATTTTGTCATGCCAATGGTGCTTGTGAACCCAAAACAGCCTCAGCAGTTGCATGCTATAAAAGCATACATAGACAGTGGAGCTATTGGAAATTACATAGACCGTGAATTGGCTTCCAGGATTAAGCTTCCTCTCCGCCCGAAAGTAACCCAAGATGTAATTACTACAGTTGATGGTACCGAAATAGCCTCAGGGCCTGTAACTCATTCCACAGTTGAAATCACTCTCGTGGGTCAGGACGGAGATCGGGAAGCAATCGTGTTTGATGTGATCAAGGCCCCACAATTTCAAGTACTTCTTGGAATCCCTTGGTTAGAAACACATAATCCGAGAATAGACTGGCGAGCAAAGAAGATAACTTTTCCTGATTGTGAACCAACCTGTTACCCAAGGAATCCAGCTATGGGTCTAGCCTCTGTAACTTCCACCCCTGTACAGCTACCATCTGAATACCAAGAATTCCAAGACGTTTTTCAAAAAGAGCAGGCTAACACCTTACCTCCCCATCGATCTTACGATTGCCAAATCGACTTGGTACCCAATGCACAACTACCTTGTAGTAGGATTTATGCTCTTACTGAACCTGAGAACCTGCATTTGCGCCAGTATTTGGATCAATACCTGGCCAATGGTTTCATTCGCCCATCAAAGTCACCAGTCTCTTCCGCTTTGTTCTTCGTACCTAAAAAGGAAGGAGACCTTAGGGCCTGTATTGACTACCGCGCCCTAAATCAGATAACGATTAAGAATCGTTACCCTTTGCCCCTGATACCTGAGCTTATCGACCAAGTAAAAGATGCTCGTGTGTACACCAAGCTAGATCTCCGAGGAGCTTACCACCTGGTACGTATAATAGAGGGCGACGAGTGGAAGACTGCATTCCGCACCAAATTTGGGCTCTTTGAATATCAAGTAATGCCCTTTGGTTTGTGCAACGCACCTGCCGCCTTTCAGTACTTCATGAATGATGTTCTTCGGGAACTTATCGATGTGTGTGTCATCATTTATATTGACGACATCCTGGTGTATTCCTCCTCAGAATCTGATCACAGAAACCATGTTAAGGCAGTTCTTGAGAAATTGCGCCAGCACAAATTATTTGCCAAGCTCGAAAAATGCGTTTTTCATACCACAGAAGTGGAGTTTCTCGGATTCATCCTGACACCTCAAGGAATCCGAATGGACTCGCGGAAAGTGGACGCCATTCTCAAATGGCCATCTCCTAGCTCTGTGAAGGGAGTGCAAAGCATGCTTGGCTTTGCCAATTTCTATCGAAGGTTCATCCCGGAATTTTCTCGAACTGTTCAACCCATCACAGCTCTCCTAAAGAAAAACAAACGCTTTGAATGGACTCTTGAGGCTGAACAAGCCTTTCAGGACCTGAAAACCAAATTCACCTCTGCACCTGTATTGAAGCACCCGCGCCCAGATCTCCCTTACATCGTGGAAACCGATGCATCCAGTTCGGCCATGGGAGCTGTCCTGTCGCAAAGAGACCCAGAAACTAACCAACTACACCCTGTAGCCTTTTGGTCCAGAAAATTCTCTCCACCTGAACTCAATTACGCAATTACCGACAAAGAACTACTGGCTATTAAATCAGCTTTCAAGGCTTGGCGTCAATATCTTCTCGGTGCAAGACACACCATCACCGTAATTACGGACCACAGAAATTTGCAGTATTTAAGCGGTTATTTCTGCCAAGTAAAGAATTGCAGGAACTTGTCATTACCCGTCATCATGAATCATTAATGGAAGGACACCCCGGTATCGCAAAAACAGAAGAAAAGATCAAACGCCACTTCTGGTGGCCTTCTTGGAGAAAAGACATAAAGTCATTTGTGTTGTCTTGCGGAATCTGTGCCCAAAATAAGAGTCAAAAGAAAAGGCCAGCCGGCCTACTTCAACCTTTGGACATTCCACCAGCACCTTGGCACACCCGTCAATGGACTTTATAACTGACCTGCCTCCTTGTGGTGGTTACAACACGATTCTCGTAATAGTGGATCTATTCTCCAAAATGGCCCATTTTATCCCTTTAAAAGGATTGCCGTCAGCTTCCACCTTGGCCAAGGAATGTATGGAAAATATAGTGCAGTTACATGGTTTCCCTTCCATATTAGTCTCAGACCGTGGAAGTCAATTTATCTCCCACTTTTGGAAGAAATGTTGCCAACTAGCACAAATAGACGTGCGGTTATCCACCAGCCACCACCCCCAGACCGACGGACAAACCGAGAGAACCAATCAGACTCTCGAGCAATATCTGCAGTGCATGTTACACCAATCCGAGTTGAATTGGAAGGACATCCTTTGGATTGCAGAATATGCATACAACAATTCAGTGCATTCTGGAACCGGACAGACTCCTTTTTATACCCTGTATGGTCACCATCCTCGGACCTCTGACCTAGATCCACCTCTGACCCTGGAGATGCCTGCAGTAAATCACCTACATTCCACAATAACCCAAGCCTTCAAAGAAGCTACAACCCACTTACAGCAAGCCAAGAAAAAGTATAAAGAAAACGCTGATTTGCACCGAAGTAAAACTCCTCCTTACCAAGTAGGAGATCAGGTATGGCTAGCAACTAAACATCTACCCCTCAAGGGTCAGCAAACTTTTAATCCCAGATTCATTGGGCCTTACCCCATCAAAGCTATTATCAACCCAGTGGCCTTTAAACTCGATTTACCATCCAACATGCGGATTCATCCCGTTTTTCACGCATCTCTTCTAAAACCAGTACAACCTGGAACCAGACTGTCTGAGCCCCCAGGCCCTGTCCAAATTGATGGAGAATTAGAATTCGAAGTGAAAGACATTTTAGATTCCAAGATAGTTAAGTCGAAACTCTTCTATCTTGTTTATTGGAAAGGATATGGACCTCAGGAAAGATCTTGGGAACCCAGTAACTATGTTCACGCACCACGATTAATTCAAAGATTCCATCGAAGATTCCCGCACAAACCAAAACCCCCGGAGGAAAAGACCTTGGGAGGGGCCTTGAGGGGGGGTACTGTCATGATGCCTACCTCTAAGGAGCCAGGCCGGGCCCAGCAACCCCAGAGGCAGACATCATTTTCCCCAGGGAAGTCTCAGCGGGCCCAAGTCGGGGCCCTTTGGACTCAGTCCTGGCGCCTTAGGCGCCAGGCTCATAGCGGACCCCAGTCCTGGCGCCTTAGGCGCCAGGCTCATAGAAGAGGATATGTGTTTAAGTGCTTGGGTGCACACTTACCTGATGCAGACCTTGCTGCTTCATCCAGGCCCTCTTGAGGCCTGAATGGGACTACTTAACCTGTAGGACTACTTCACCACCTGGGTGTGGACGGGGAAGGATACATACCTGATTGGTGGAAGGATACATACCAGGAACTTCTTCCAAGGCTATTTAAACCCCACCCGAACAGCCACACATGCTTCGCGTTGTTCTGCACCTAGCAGCTGGACGCTCACCGTGTCAGCTCCTGCATCCTGACTTCAGCCACGCCTGCCAGCACCCTGGAACACCTGCAAGGGGAGAAAGGAAGAGAATAGGAAAAGAAAAGCCCTTACCTGCTAAATCTGCATCCCGGAGTCATTTCTCCAACGGCCCTGAAAAGGAAGACATCATTTTAAAGGCATTTCGTTTCGATCGCTGCAGCTCTGCATTTTACTCACCTTTGCAATGCGCTTCCATCTTCAGAAGCGATCTTCCGGATTCAGCTACGCCCCGGCGCCTAGAGGAAAAAAGACAAGAACAAAGGTGAGAGGGAGAAAAGGAATAAGGAAAGCTCAGTTTCCTTTTAAGTCTTACCTGTTGGAGTATTCCCACTGCATTTCGGGTCCTGCCGCTTCCTGGCATCTCCGGACCCCGGCCCCTATGGGGAAAAAAGACAAAGACATTGAATGAGCGAATGCAAAGACATTACCTGAGCGCTCATCCAGAACTGTTTCACTTCGGGTCGGCGCCATATCTCCGGCACTCCGAACCCCGGCCCCTAAGGGGAAAAAGACATAAGCATTAGCGCTTGCTGCAATTAGACAACGAACATTATTATTAAGCTTGAACTTTTGAACAGAACTTTTACAGCGCCTTACCTGAACAGTCAAGCTTACCTGAACTCCCATCAATCCTCAATCCAGTGAAGTAACTGGGTTTCAACGTGCCCCTGCATCAGAAGCAGGATGGAGAGCTCATCCTTCCAAACCCTAAGGTGAGGCTTCACGGGGAATCGTGGAGGAGGTATCGTGGAGGGTTGGAAGGGAGTGGGAGGCTTGAGCATTGTTCCACAGTTGGTAATACTCCCTTTTCACGTACAGGAGGGTATCCAACGAGCCAGGGAAGCCAGAATAGAGGGGCCCTTCCTGTCCATCTTCAGAGTTCTGCGCCTTCGACGCCGCGCCTCCGTGGGAACCAGGTGAGCGTTACATGAAGGTAGCAATGTACGTTAACAAGTCCTGATTCCCCTGTCGGAGGGACAAGAGTTCATTGTCTACTGCTTGTTCCTGGGTATGGCGAGCAAAAAGTTTTTCCATTTCTCTCTGGAACCCCCCAAAGTCATGTAATAGAGGATCGTCATGGGTTATCAACAGCACCGACCAATCTGCTGCACTACCACTGAGGTATGATAAAACAAAAGCTACCCGAACTTGGTTGTTTGGAAATGCTCCAGGCCTACAAAGAAAATGAAGGCGGCACTGATTGATAAATGCCGCATACTTCCGTCGGTCGCCTGAGAACCTTTCTGGTGGTGCCAGGGGCACTGTTCCAGGTAACGTGATCTGTACCGGAGTCGGTGGTATGGCGGGGTTTTGCATCGTTGGATTGCTTCCAGGTAGAGGCGTCTGTCCTGCCTGTGATCGCAAGTGTTGCCTGCTAATCTCTTCAGTGTGTTCTTTGGTCACTATTAGGTCTCTCCGGAGGGCATTAGTCTCTTGTAGGGCAGAATGAACCTCAGCACGAAGCTCTCCTAGTAATTGGGCCAATTGGTCCATTTCTGATGCCTCCATGGCACCCAGGTGGATTTGTTATGGTAGGCTTCGTGTTCTGTTACGCTCACCTGGTATCCACAGGGACGCCACCCAGCCAGGTTACTCGCTGGTATGTTTCTCAGCTTTGCCCTGATGTGGTCTGCGGGGAAGGTTCTGCCTGAAAATACAGGAGGACTGTGTTCAAGACTGACCAACTGGGGTAAGTATTCTCACTCCACCCCCGTATGATTTCAGTCCCTCTGGAGCCCTCTCCTCACCTTGTGGGTGAATTAGGCATGCTCTCCGTCCTGCCTTCTTTGCAAGGGTGTGTTGTCTTTCATTGGCGAATGTGGTCCAGTTACTTCACTGACGCCGTTTGATATTGTTCAGGTAGGTCTTATTGCTGTTCTTTAGTTTTGTTACTATCCTGCATGCCTTTCTTTGTTTAAAATGTCTCTTTTTTCTCCCTTAGGTACGCAAAGCTTCAGCGCGGCGAACTGGCTTGGTTGAGCCCCGCTGGTAAATGATGGCGCATTAAGAGCGCTATGATGCGGTAAGTAAGCGCTATGCGCAGCGCAGTGAGGTCTTGCCTTTGTTAACCTGTGTTTTCCTTCCTTGTAGGTCGCAGTGTTCTTCAGCGCGAGTGGAATGTCCGGAGTGGTGCCAGCCAAGAGGCGACCAGCCAGGTAAGCCTTTTGAGCAGTTCGTAATTTGTAAATGTCTCTACTGCTTTCTTTAATGTTGCCTCTATCTTCCTCTTTCAGGTCGTTCTGTCCTGGAGGCGTGCAGATTCGAGGAAGCTGTTCTCAGTAGCTGCGAGTGTTTAAAGATGAAGACTGCAGGTAAATTGCTGCTGCTAATGATGTTCCTTTTGTCTCCTTGCAGGTTCTGCTTCTCCGAGGTTCGAGGGAATAGCTGGACACGGTGAGCGTCACGTTGCAAGCTGCAAAGTAAGACGAAGCATGTTTTCTTGCTCGGGTGTGATTTAAATAGCCCCAACAAAATAGTCCAGGTAAAGTAGTCCCTAGGCTACTACACCCAAAACACTAGACCGCATAGCTTGGTTCTTAGGTACCAAGCTATGTTGATACCTCCATGTTATCTGACAATACAATAAAGTAGTTCCCAAGCACATTGTTTTTCATGGAGTATGAGCCTGGCAACATGGGCGCCAGGACTGGGCCCATGAGGGCTTTTGAAGAGGATGCCAGGCTCTAGAGGCCCGAGTCCTGACTCCGCCTGGCCAATGGGTTTGCCAGAGGGGGTTTTGGGCGAGGGTCGTGACAGCCGGTCATTTTTAAGTCGAATGATCCATCTATGTTCTCTTTTCAGTAAGAGACAATGTATGTCCCCACCTCTTGTTGGGTTCTTTACCCTTTCCACAATGGTCCATGTTAAGTCATTTTCGCTATGTCGTTTCTGTAGGAAGTGTTCCACCAGTTGTGCATTTAGTCTTTTTGTACGGATACACAACAGGTGTTCCGGAATTCTTTTCTTTATAGAACTTGCCGTCAATCCGATGTATTTTAGTTCACATGGGCATTTCATCAAGTAAATAATATTACTGGTAGTGCAATTGGTAAATGTGATTTGTCTCCTCTGTTGGTACTCACCGGTTTGCTATAGGTGCAAGACCCAGGAGGTCGGCTGATCACAAACCAGAATATTGCCAAGGCACTTGATGAACCTGGGTTAGACCAAGGACCCAGGTCTCCTTAACATGAGGGAGTTCTTCCTATCGATATACCTGTCTGCCGTTGGTTGAATGTGGACCGGAGGGGTGCATCAAGCGAAAGTGCGGGGAGCACGCACCACGACGAAACCCAAGCTGCAATAAAAAAAACAGACTGATTACCAGATGCCAAAAACCAACCAAAAGGATAAACTGGATATTTGTACTCATTCTACCTGAGGAATAGCAGGGAGAACTGTATCTGGTTGGGTCTCAAGAAGTAGCTCTGGTAAACCGGTATCTAAGGAGGTGAAGGGAGATGGTGTAAACCCCGGAACACACAATACAGTAATCAACTAATAGCTTGTTTTCCTTAACGGCATGATGTATGGCAGATGTGAGGTCATGTTCAATCCAGAGTAAAAGAAAAACGTCAGGACAAGAGGGACGGTTAGTAAGGATCTATTCTCGTACGGCACGAGGGACACTCTACAGCCAGGGTGGTGCACTGTGGGTTGTCAGCAGAGCGTCCTGTGAAGTGCATGTGTAGTCCACAGTACAGTAGCAATGTGGAGAGCAGAAGTTACTAGGAGCTGATGCCGGTCAGAAAATGCTGAAGGTGATTGCAGAAATGACGTTGTGTATTACCTTGCTGGATTGCCGGCTGGAGCGGATAAGCAGTTCAATCTGTAATGCTTGTGGTGTAACACAGAAGCTGGATTGACAGCACAGAGCCCCAGTACAGAGCCCCAGGGTAAGTGGATGGATAGCAGGCTTGGATGGGAGGGAGGCGGGCAGTTTCTGGAGGAAGGCGGGCAGGATTGGGGAGAAAGAGAGAAGTGTTCCAATTCGTATGCGCAGGTAAATCGAAGGACGAAGGCAGTCCGATAAACAAATGGTAGGTCAGCACGGAGCCGGACAAACAATGAAACCAAATAGATAACCAAAGGATACCTGAATAGCAGGCCAGGAAGTCAGTAACAACGTAAAGTAAAAATCACAAGAGTCAATACGGACAACCAACTTCAATTAGAAGCAGTGTTAATTTCCCCTCAGAGGCTTTTATGGCATCAAGACGTGTCTTTCACAAAGCAGTGATTAGCTGAGTCCATCAGCTGATTTGAGGAAGCAGCATGCTGCGTGGCTGTGGAGCACAACACAACAGAAGAACGCCTTATTGTTCCCATGGTAACCGTCAACGAAGTTAGAATGGGGCAGCCTTAAACCTTTATTGATGAATCGCAGTCCTGTAAAATCCACAGTGTGTAAAGCGTGTGTGGGCACTGGACCTTGGGGTCGTAACATCCACGAAGTATGTAGGCCTAAGTCAAGTGTAGTAGACCTCGAGGTGTAGGCACATACAGAACATTGGTCATTGGGAGAATGACCAACCACTTGTGTTGCCTGCCAGGGGGCCGGATGCATATTAGGCACTGGTCCTGGATAGTCTGATCTTACCAGGGAGTCCCTAAATGTTCCGCCGCCTTTATTTGCAAATCATGACATTGGTAAAGGTGGCGTAGTTTTTACTTTATTACTTGAAGTTGTTAGTTTGAGGATTTTTGGCTTATCATTTTCGAGGTCTGGTGCGTCCAGTGGTGGTTTGATGGATGGGGTGCATTGTGTACTAGCATTCACTAATGGACTTGTGGTTGGGGGATGGTCCTGGGGTCAAAGGGTGGAGATGATCAATGTTAGAGGTCTCAACTCACCTATCAAATGCGAGGTGGCTGCTTCTTAGGCTGCAAGCACTGAAAGTGTCAATCACCTTTCTCCAAGTAACACATTTGCTCTGGGGGGAGGAGGGAATAAGGAAAGGCTTCACAGTAGGAATTTCCCCACCCAATATTTTGCCACAAGTGGGTAAAATAAAAGAGGGGTGACCATTATTTTTGTGTGGGGGCCCCCCTTTCATAAAATCTAGCAATCATGAGGGATCGAGAGGGTAGAATTGTGAAGGTTAAAGGTATCTTATGGGGTCGCATTTACACACTGGTTTCTCTCTATGCACCAAATGATAATCAGGACGTCGTCTTTGCAGACCTGATGTCTAAATTAGGACAGTTTTGTGAAGGGGAGATAGACGTGGGAAGGGATTTCAACTGTATTTTTGACACAACCATGCAAGACCATCGGGCCATCATGTGCAGATAAACAGAACTTTTTATTGATAGCCAAGATTCTTAGAGATGTTTCCTTAATTGAAGCATGGTGATCCTTTCATCAGGGTGAGAGGGACTATACTCATTATTCATTGGTTCACCCAGGCTTCTCAAGAATAGACATGCTGTTAATCTCCTCCACATCAATCTCTATGGTGGTTTCGATAGATATTGAGCAGCGGGTATTATCTGACTATGCCCAGGTGGTCCTGGACTTGGATCTTTCGAAACCTCGCCCCCTAGGGAGAAAGCCCTGGTGTCTTAACGACTTAATTTTGGGAGACTCAACGATCATGCTACCTATTAAAGAAATGATGGAAAAGTTATTTGAAGAGAATGATAAGTGGGAAGTAGTTGAGGCTACATTATGGGATGCAGCAAAAGCTGTCATCATGGGCAAATTTATAGTTAAACTGCAGTGTTCACAAAAGTCAGGGAAATGCAAGGAATGACATTAGTGGCAGAAGTGGCATTAAGGGAAACCGAACACAAGCATTGGCAGTCACTGAAGAGCTTGATAACTATTAAGCTAGCTAGGTATCAGTTAGAGGGACGTCTAAAGGACCGAGCAGTCAATGCTCTACTTCACACTAAACACTTCTACTATTCCCAAGGAAATAAGGCAAATTAGATTCTCGTTGCAAAACTCCAGAACATTTCCACACACACTCATATCAAATGTCTGAAAGATACATAAGGCTTCAGAATACTGGTAGAAGAGGGGAAACTATATATTATGAGGCGGTTTTACCAATTTCTGGTAGCAAAAGTGACACTGAATGACCATAGAATAATGGAGTTTTTAGTGGCTAACCATCTCCCCAGGGTATCAGTGGTTGATAAGGAAGAATTGGAGGGTCCAAGTATGCTTAAAGAGGTGGAACAAGCCATTAGATTGCTTCCAAGGGGGGAATCTCCGGGACCTGATGGTTTCTCCAGCCTATTTTATAAAATGTTTTGCACACATCTGGTGATTCACCTAACTGAGCTGTTCAATTTGATTTGGGTGGTGGGCTCATTTACACCCTCTATGGCTGAATCAGAAACAATCTTCTTATTGAAGCTGGATAAAAACCTGGAAGAATGTGTGCTGTATCGATCCATTTCCCTTCTTAACGGGGATGCCAAGATATATGTGAAAATGTTGGCAGCCAGGGTGATGTCAGTACTACCAGAGCTGATTAATACTGACCAAACCGGGTTTATCATAGGATGGAACACTTGCAATAACATTAGAAGTGTGAGGAATGTGATAGAGGCAAGCCCTGGACTGGCACATGGTTTCTAGCATTCTAGCACTGGATGCACATAAGGAATTGTGCAGTGTAAACTTGGTGTATTTGACTCACACTCTGGAATGCTTTGTTGGATGGTGATGGCAAATTTTATGATTCCATGTACCAGATTGAAGATCAACAGTTTATGGTCAGACCCAATCCCACTATTTAGGGGCCCTCGTCAGGTATGTCCACTCTCATCCTTGATTTTTGCTCTGGCCATGGAGCCTCTGTCCCTATTTGTTCGCTCTGACAACAGGATTAAAGGGTTTACAATCCGAGATAAAGTTCACAAATTGGCACTGTATGCCGACGATGTGATGGTCTTTTTGGAAGGGCAGAAACCTCGATCCCAGCCCTGATTGCGACATTCACAAGTTTTAAAGAACTTTTAGGTTTCAAAATGAATATGGCTAAATCTATGCCATTCAATATCTTGGAGTCGCGGTACGAATCAATAGGTTATGTGACACATGTCAGTTTCAGTGGCCAGAGTCATCAGTTGGATCTTTGGGGGTTTGAATCACACATACCTATAGAGAACTGTACCGAGAAAATATCCCGGCACAATGGACAAAAGCTTGGGGATTATTAGAGGCTTGGGATCTTCAGGCGACATTGTGGCTCGGGAGAATAGTGGCAGTTAAAATAGCATTGGTCCCGAAACGTCTGTATGTGTTCCAGTCACTGGCGATGGGTGTGGGGAGGTGAGTAACATGGGCCATACGTGGTGGCAGTGTCTGGAAATTCAGACCTGTAGGAAAGAGACCCTGTCTAAGATTAAAGATATCAGTGACATACAACTCCCATGCCCTCAACCTCTTCAGTGGAAGCTTCTATTTTCTTAGTAAGTGATGCTAGTTCTAAATCGAAGACAAGCTTGAAGGCTGCAAAGGCGGCAGCTGCCTTGTGTGCAGGGCCCAATAGAACAACTGCTCTAGTCAGGCCAGGGATGGTTAATACTTTCCACATCCTCAGCTAAAGGGAAGGGGAAAAAGTCTGCATGTGACTGAGAGTCTCTTGAGGAGGAAGAGTGTTCAAGTGGGGATCTGAGTCTATTGTAATTTTGAAAACATTACACAAAATGGTTATTCGACTGAGTGATATGTCTCTGTGAAAAAGAAGTGATTTTATCTTTTGCAAAATAGCTGCATGGAACCCTTTTTGCATTTGTAGACGGGCATTCTGCTTTTACTTTTGAGGAGTGCTAAATTTGCATTTGAACCAGAGTTTTGATTTAGAGACAGGCTTGATTTTCTTTTAATAACTGGAGATAGGGTTTCTAAGCTCTTATTGACTTCCCTTGATAAGCGGGCAATGATGGATTTATCAGAACCAATGCATACAGTTGAGCTGTCGAAGGTTTCTGAGAATGAGCGTGGAGTCAACTGTCACAAAGGTCAGACTAAGATGGACCCTGGTTAGCATATGAGGCAGTGCATTTGGGTAGTCACAAATGCAGTAGATGGTGGTTGCAGCAAGGAAGATGGCTAAACACAAAATGAGACCGATGAACAGGGAAAGTGGAGAGCATAATGTCACAAGTTGTACGCTAGGCCCAAAAAACGATCAATAAAAAACTATCTGTGGAATCAATAAGGAATGCATGACTTGCTAGAAAAACAAGTTTTATTACATGCAAATACAGCTGGGACAGTCAGCTCTGTAGAACTGAAAAACTAAAAACGCTCTCGACACGCCCATCTCAGTTTTCAGTTTTTATAGACGAAATCCACAAAACAACATCTGTTACAAATATCAAGTACATGCTAATCCCACGTTCCCCATTGGCTATACAAAAATGTAAACACAACCTATGCCACCCAAAACCATTGATCATTTAAATGCCGCCCCCTAAGGATGACCTAATTGTGTAGTCAACAAAAAATACTTTGTTTTGATTGGACAAAATTACTGTTATTACTGTTTCTACAATGGCCTTTTTCCATTGGTCAGGACAACTTCTTGATGTGCATGCCCCCCAAGACGACCCAAACCTGAAGTGTGAACATTGAAGTCAGTTTCCTGTGGCAACAAAATTGACACAATACTACTTTCTCATGGGACCAGACAAGTTAGCACCCCTCAGCAATTCTCAGACCATGCAGTTGTACTTCTGGCAACACCTCAAGTGACCATTCCTCAATGGTATGCAGTGATTTTAATGAATTTACAATAATGAATCACTTTTATAACAAACCCTAAATAACAAAACAATTCTGATTTTTTTGTTGAAAGTATATATGGGGTAGGGTATGGGATTAAAAGGGGTGGGGAGCGGGTTGGAGTGGGGTAATAAAGCTGGGGAAACAAAGGGGTTAGAGGGAACCTCCCCAGATTGAACAACAACATAAAATGCAGTCTTTTTTGTTATTTTAAATGTCTTACAAAGGTTTTCGTTATGTATGGATTTGTTAAAATCACATCGAACCGCCTTAATCCGTGCTCTTGAGGACTCATTTCTATGATGTATTTGCTCTATTTAGCCTGTCAGCTGCAGTTCCAATGGTCCTACCATTTCTCAATGGGTGCAGTATCACCACAACTTCGTTCAATACCCTAGCTAGGACTTGCCTCCAGGCCTGGTTCCCACCAAAACGTGTCCTTCACTGCCATTAAATTTATCTAATGTTGGGAACACTGCGTTACCCATCTAATGCCTGAGGCATGAGGGAACAGCTAAGTCTTGCAACACTAACCAATCTTTTTGTGGTGTATCACCCTTCCTCCAAGGCCTTTGTCATGTGAACATTTGCTGGGAGAAGCAAAAATAAAGTCCAATTAAATGACCAGGGCAGAAGCTCAGAAATGCAGCGTAGTTCCCTGACAGAAAGCTACCAACTCTTAACTGGGCCTAGTCCAATATGGCAGGGCTCTGGCTAAGATGGTGGGTGGGCCTCATATCTACCCTGCTCAATGCTTCCGCTACCTGGTACTTCCACCATATATTCAGCATTAACAAAAAGCTTGTCCTAATTCAACAGTGTCACATTCTAATTCTCTCCACTGCAACAAAGACAGAATCTAACTCGGTTATGCTTGCTAGGAAACCACTGGAGTGTCATAAACCTAAATGCTAAGTGTAATCAACAACATCTTTTGCTGCCCCTGATTTCACCATACAATGGGCCTCATTACGAGGCTGGCGGTAGCCGTGCCGCCGGTATTCATTTTTTTCCGTCACCCAGAAAAGGGCAATGCCGGACCCGGTAATTGCCCTTTTCTGGGCGCCAGGAAAAATTATTCCCCATTCCCATTTCAGCGCCATAGGGCTCAATGGGAATGGGGCGGGTGGTAGCACCGGTACTGTTAATAACGGTACCGGCGCTACCATCATGCTCTGCTCGCGGGTGCTGGTACGGCCAACAGGCCAGGACCTGGTGGCTGCAAGGGCACCAGCAAGCAGAACTCGTATTATAGCGGTACAGTAGCAACGGTGCCGGTAGCGATACCGGCGCTGTTGTTGCCTTACCACCATACTTGTAATGAGGCCCAAGCCCTCTAGTGTGTGTCAAATCTAAGTGCAATGCACACGTGGACAGAAATGCTAAAACAACGGATAGAAATACTGACACTAAAAGAACCCGCTGTCCATGCTAATAGAATTTACGCAGCCTAAACCTCATTCCATGTTTGGAGCGATGCACCTGCATGCCAACAGAGTGTGACCCTCAACATGAGTGGAGTGGGGTCAGGTGGCCAATTCTTAATATTCATGCAATCACACAGATTGTGAAAAACGAGGGAAAATCCAACGGGATATTGAAGTCAACATGGATCACAATGGTATATGAGGTGGTTTGCAAATTGCCAATGACGTCTTCCCGTCAGGCTCGGACTGGCATATAGGGCAATAGGCCCATGACCAAACCAAAATCACAAAATGCTGGTTTGAGTCCGTTTTTTGGGTCAAAGTGGGCCACTTTTTTGGCCAACGTGGGCCAGTTTGATGAGTTACTTCACTATGCGGCTAGTCATTTTGACCAGTGTTGCTGATAAATAGTCTTTAAATTTCACAATTTACATCACATTGTATTTTTTAAAAACTCGCCCTTAGGTCCTATTCAAACAATGTCACAAAAGGAATGAATAGCCATTTACAACTGTGGGACACTCTTTCATTGGTGCCCGAGACAATGTTATGGCCCATTCTGACCCTGCTTCCCATTTGCCAGGGAAGAGCGTAGGTTCACCGGGTGGATGGTAGATTGCAAAGAAGGTGTTGCAAGTGTCGGGGGTCAAAGAGACATTTACACACAAGACAGCCAAAGAAGGAGGTTAAAGTAATGGGAAACACAGAGGTGGGGATGGAAGATGGGGAGATCAGAGCTACAGCACACAGTGTTCGATGACCTATTGAAAACCTGGATTTTGTGCTCATATTGAAGTAGAGTGTCAACCAAGGTAGTGTAGTTGTTAGAAAGCCATGCCTTAATCAGTGCTAGGAGATCAAGCTCCAGATCCTCCAGAAGGTCATTGATATTAACTGCTTACTTAACGGCAGAGGGAGCATTCAGGTTAGGGCCGAGCTTTGCATGGCCAGGGCTGGGCAGGCTCTGCCATAACGAAAGAGAGATTTTTTAGAGGCGAGGAAGATGGTGGACTAGAGAATGGTCCAGAAGGTTGAGGAAGGAGAGACATATGAAGGGAATGTGTGAGGGGAAATTTAAAGGAGAGTGGAGGGAGGAAGGGTGTGGGCTAAGGAACATGGTTGAGTGGGGATGTCGGAGAGAAGAACAGGGAAGAGAGAGTTGAGGAGATTTCTGTGGCTGCTGGGGGCCATGATGGTCCCATTCTCTTAGACATGCTGACTACTTTTAAATACTGAGGTGGGTTTCACTGGATGGTCCATCTTTTTCCTCCATGTATTTCTATTTCCCCCCTGGTAGATAGAGTGTTAAACACATACCCGTTCCAAGATAAAGGGCCTCATTACACGGAAGGCGGTAACCATGGCGCTATTAGCACCATGGTTGCCGCCGGTAATTGACTGATCCCGCCATGGTGAATGGAGGGATTACCACCCCATTCCAAGGTTGGCGGGGCGGTAATTCCCCATTCACCATTGGCCCTTCCCCATTCTCATTTGAGCCCCCATAGGGCTCAATGAAAATGGGGAAGGCGTCAATTACGGTACTGCAAATTGCGGTACCGTAATTGCCTCCAAGGTCCCTTTGCGGGTCCCGTCCTTAACGGCTGGTAAAACCAGCCGTTAAGGTAGGGACCAGCAAAGGGACCTCGTAGTAGGGTGGTAAGGGATTACTGGCACCGGTGCCCTTACCGGTGCCGGTAATCCCTTACCGCCATCCGTGTGATGAGGCCCAAAGAGTCAATGAAATAAGCAATGATTTCTGTCACCTGGCCTCATTACGACCCAGGCGGTAAGTTACCGCCTGGGCCGTGACTTTACCACCATGGCGTAAACTACGTTTACGCCATGGTGGTTGGCGGACTTACCGCCCCATTCCGAGGTCGGCGGGGCGGTAAGTCTCCAATCCCCATTTACCCTTCCCCATTCCCATGTTTGCCCCATAGGGCATAATGGGAGTGGGGAAGGCGTTAATTACGCCACCGTAAATTACGGTGGCGTAATTAACTCCATGGTCCCTTAGCGCCATGGATTTTAACACCTGCTAAAAGCAGGTGTTAAAAGCGCCATGGCGCTAAGGGACCTCGTAGTTGGCGGTAAGGGGTCGGCGCAGCTAACGCTGGCGTTAACCCCTTACCGCCAGGGTCGTAATGAGGCAGTCTCCTTAGAAGAAGCAAACCTGTAAGAGTGTAAGAGCCCACAATAGGAAGGCATGGATCCAGTTCCTAGATTCGTTTTTTAATGGGATTTTTGGCAGATGTGGAGGAGGGGAAAGGAAAAAGAAGAAAAGAGTAATTCTGAAAGATGTCAAAAGGAAGGATACCCATGATGAGACAGAGGAGGAGTGATAATAATGTGAGAGGACCGGGACCCTCAAAGCCCTACGTGATTTGGGACGGAGGACTGTACAGTGAGGATCCCCTCTCCTTCCCCAGAGCATTGAGATCTGGGCCAGGAGCCTGCCTCGTGGCTTTTGCTGCCACTCCTGCTGCTTGCAAATGTTCTGTTTTTCACTGTGCATTTAGCCACAATTATTATTCCAGTGATTGTGTGGGGGACACTCTGCGTTCTATCAGCCGCCAATGGGGTCATTGAGCAGGGAATATGGTGACCTCCATAACCATCTGTGATATTGCAGGATGCCCCATATTGCACGTCACAATCAGCAAGAGGATCAGTAAATAATGAATACTGCAAGAGAGATTGGGCCTAATTCATGGAATTGTTCTATAATGGCGAAACACCATTGGAAAACGTTCATTGAATCAGGCCAATTGTGTCTATTCTTTCACTCCAGGGCTCTTCCTCTTCCCATTTTCACAAAATGGCCTATCCCCAAACAGCTGTCTTCTTAATGGACCTTTCACTGTCTGCGTAACTCTCTTCCACTGCCCAAAATGCTTTACTCAAATGGGGCTCATTACGAGTTTGTCGGTGCAGGAAAAAAGCTGGAGGTAGCTCTTCCCTTTTATCGTCAAAAATCGGTGGTATTACCATCAGGTGATACCACCAGAGGTAATACCAGCAAAAATCCCCAATAAAATGGGGATTTACACTGCCAAACCGCCACTTGTAATCAGGCACTATATCAGCCGGAGGTAATATCTCAAGTGTAATACCGCTTGACCAAGTGGCAGTATCTATAATTCCGTTTTCTGGTATTCCGACGCTGTTACCGCCGGAGTACCTGCAAACTCGTAATGAGTCCCACCGTGTCTCTCTCTATCTATAGTTATTTAGGGGTCAATTTTCGGGTCCGACGAATTGGTAAAAATTCAGTAAACGCGATGGTACCGTCTTCCCACTCTTTTTACCGATTTTCAGGATTTTCCAAACGTTGTCAAGTGGAGCTTGTGAACAGGGCGCACTTAACATATCTACTTGCTTTTTTCCGCTCCGCCTGACAAGTGCTGCTGCATGACCGCCACAAAGCAGGTGGATTCATTGCTTGCGGGAGGCATTTACAATCTTTCGTCAAGTGTAGAGGAATAGTGAAGTGCACATTTGCCCGTGTTTTACTCTGGGTTTGTGCTCTGTGGTAGAAAAGCTACAAAATGCGTAGAGGGGGGCCTATTTGCACCCATGTCCAAACGGAAGTGGACCCCTCTGTGCGATGTAGATGTCAACCTAAAATGACCAGTCTGTCCGTCTTTTCCTAGGTTGTACCTGTTTAGACTAGCAGTTGGTGTGTTTTTTCTTCATTGAAATCACTTCCTGTGACAGAGGGCGGAGGTCAGGAACCTCAAGGTGTTGCTTTGCAGGGGGGTATCTACAGTATCACTGCTGCTCCACGGCATGTCGAAAAGCAGCTAATGGTCCTGCAACACCCCCAAACCCTACTTCGAAAAGATGCCTGCTCGCATAAGAACTCATGTTGTAGTGTGCATTCTATAATAATGTGTGCATTGACATACGGCTATCAGTCCATTCGGTCAAGGAGTGTGTGAGTGGACACTTGCGAATGACCACTGCTTTCAATTGTGAACATCTTGGATATGTAGGGTGGGAAGTTATAAAAACACAACTTAGCAGCATTTTGAAGACGATTTTTTGTTCTTGTTCTGAACGAATTGTGGGAATTCCCGTTGCCTGCAAAAGTCTTGAAGCGCTTTGTTGCGTTAGTAAACGTACAGCGCCGCTTCATGACAAACAATAAGGAGGATAAGTGGCACCAAAGGAATTGCAGGAAGACAAGCTGGCGGATGGGGAATTTCCCGCGCTTAGTACTTACACGCATTAATCGTGATGACAGAAGATGATGAATTGGGCGCAGATTCATTTCCCGCGTGTAGGGCCGAGATGGTTAGAAATGCGTTGCCCGTGGGCTAGCGGTAAACTCGGGACCGTCTTGCATTGGCGCCGGGGCCATCCGCAGGGTTCCGTATTCTGATATTCACGCAAAGAAAGCGACAGACTCGAACATCCGAGCGAGGGCTGCGTATTATTTTGGATGCAGCGCTGCCAGGCAGTAAACACGGAAATCCAAGAGCAGAGGGGCGCGCCAGATGGGCAGGGACGCAGCCCCAGGCATACATTCTACTGGGTGCCTACTCAGTGCCAGCTCAAAGTGGGCAATCAACAAATAAAGGAAAAAACGTAGGATTTGAAGGCGCTTAAGGACTGTCGGGCTTTTCCAGTCTGTCACCTTTCCGCCTGGCGCCTGCAGGGGAGTTTGGGGGCGGGGGCGTTGGGGGCTGGCTTATTTACTTCATGTGATGTTTTTAACAATACCCTTTCTGGTAGATTCCATTTCAATTCTCTATTGCCCTTTCCTGAAGAAAAGTATAGTTTGTTGTTCTACAGGCAAATAAACACTGAGAGACGCCAGGGATTATTTGAAGAAAGGTCGCCCCTGAAACTATTATGTCTACAAAAAGGGTGTCCTGGCCTATGGGGAATTCTGGAGATTTCCCGGTAGGCCTCTGCATCCTGGGGCTCTTTTGTATTTTATTTCTGAAAATATTCTCATAGGAAAAGGGTTGGGCTTGTTGAAAATTATGTACTATTGGGACGCTTTGAACATTATTTCCAGGGCCTCTTTTGGTTCGCACTCTACCCCTGGTCTACTACAAAAATGACCCCTTCAAGTCATTCTTATAGGGATTGAATGTCAGTCGCTACGTACACAGTACAACACTGAACAGATGTCAGAAATATATACCAAACTTTATTATATTCATACAAATAGTAAATACATATATAGATATATGTATATATTTACCACAGCAATAAAAATGATCATCATCACCCAAAGTGACAACTGTGCATTAAACCATCACCGCACAGCAGCATTCAACTGGCGTCTTTCATTTCAAGCTCAGAATACTCTTTATCACCCAATTAATTTAATTTGGGTGTGCCACACAAGTTATTATCAGTTTATGACTTTAGCACAATATAAAAGATGCCCGACATGTTTCATCCCACATTCAGACCATCAGTAGGTTGTTTTTAAACTTCAACACATGCCGTTCCAAGTCATCAATTTGTATACCTGTCTTCAGCCTTCGGGGCTTACAATTGAGCCCATTCAACTGCGTAAATCCAAGCATCCATAAATTAATGCACGCTATGCCACAAGTTTCGCTGCCACGCACTCGCCATTTGTTCTGGCACATTGTGCAGCTTCTGCAGTATTCTTTTTCCAAATCCTCTGCTCGCGTTCCGAGAAAGCATACAGCGTCTGACACTGTATGCTTTCTCGGAACGCGACATGACCGAGACAGGTGACCGGGAGAGTGATTTGTTCAAGTTTAAAACTTCCTACTAGTGGTTGCCTGAAAGGAAAAAGCAGCGTTTTGCAGTTTCAGATTAATTATATTTCCAAATAGTGTTGGTGGAATTGCTTGCATGCAACGCGTCCCCTGAAGAAGTCCCATCAATATGCATCTATACAGAATATGGGATGAAACATGTTGGGCATCTTTTATGTTGGGCTAAAGTATAAAGTATATTTGTGTTGGACTGTGTATGTAGCGACTGATATTCCATCCCTACATGAACGAGTCAAAGAGGTCATTTCTGTTGTAGATGTTATTCTATAGGCGCATCCTGTTCCTGAGCATCCGCAACCCCATCTCTATTATATTATGTCCTCTTACTTAGTTTCAAGTCTGCTGAAATACATATGTCCCACCTTGAAGCCTTACAGGGTGAAAATCTTTAAATTATTGGGACACTGAACGTTGTGACTTAAGGCACTCATACTTTGAACTAAAACAGAAGTCTTATGAGAGGGTGCTCAATAATGAGCTCGAATGCAAGATAGGACCAACTATGGACCAACTATGGTGGCCAGTGCACGATCCCTCCTGGCTCATCGGCCATCTCCAACCAGCCGCCAGTCCACAGACACCTCAAAGTGGGCTCTGTGGTGCATCACTTGCCGTTCATAGGTACCTAGGCGCCAGAAAGAAGTATTAGTGTCCCAAACAAAGACATAGGGCCTCATTACGAGTCCGGCGGTAACCAAGGTGGTAAAACCGCCTGGTTACCGCCGGACTCGTATTACCATTCCGCCTCCGTGATTCCCGGAATTACCGGGGCATTACAACCCCGGTTTTCCGGGAATCACCGAGGCGGAATGGTGTTAATCCCCATTCCCATCGAGTCCTATGGGACTCGATGGGAATGGGGATCATGGAAACACCGGCAGCATCTCATAATGCTGCCGGTGTTTCTTCATCCGCCTGCAGGCGGGCGGTGTTAAACCCGCCAGGTCAAACCTGGCAGGAACATCACACGAGTCGGGATCAGGCAGTCCGGAAGCAGCGGTGGCAGCGGGTTTACCGCCACTGTTATTTCCGGACCGCCTGATTTGTAATGAGGCCCATAGTATAGGCAAGGCAATTCAAAGGTTTTGCTTCAAAATACCACCACTCATTATCCAGTATAGTATGTAGGATTCCAGGGCCCAGTCAAGTGCAAAGGACATGTGTAAATGAGAACAGGAGGAGATCAAGAACATCCCAGTGTGGGGCCAAAAAAAGTACGAACACATGCATCACCAGGGCCTTATTATTAGTGATGCATTACTGGTAAAAAGGGCAGTACTTCCCAATACTGCCGATTTGACCCCTATGCATGATTATGAATTTAGTAACCCATGAAACCAAACTAAATTGCTGCTTTGATTTGGTGGTAATACCGCCATGGAAGGTTATAGTCATGGTTCAGGCAGAGTTGCTACATGCATTAATTCCACCCATCACCCCATGCAGTCCCATGCGACTTCAGAATGGGGGATAAGAGAGATCCTAATGTAGGCACATAACTGTTAACTTAAGCAATATTGTTAATTCACTTTGGCGGTTTTAGTACAGCTAATATTGTGAAAGTTGTATGCAGGACCCAAGAGATATAAGTGCAAAAAACAAGCTCAGATGACCAAACATCAAAATCCATAAATGGCGCTGAGCCAGATTTGGATAACTCCGGCAAGGCAGGACTAGATGTTCGTGTGTAGACTTGGTCAGCGAGTAATTTGAAACGGAAAGCGATGCATACAAACTGGAACTATAGTAGACGTAAGGAAGAACATGTGTACCACGTCCTTTAGTAGCGACACAACTGCTGCTTAATGATATTTTATCCTGTCCTTGTTTGTCTTTTCATTGGTGAATGCCTAAGGACTTCTCCAATTCCTGGGCAGGATCAGTTCAGAATGGCACCAACTCTCTGCACATGACACAGGATCAGTTAATGTAAGAATGAATCCAATTAGAAGGATGGACTATTAGAGGTACAGTTAAAGTTCAAGGAGAGAGGGACACAGAGGGCACCAGGAAGCAGATATAGGTTACGGAGTGGAAGGCAGTTTCAGTCACAGTTAATATGTTGGTGGTCCAGCAGATGTGCTCCTGTTGAAGCTATATTCCAACTTCAATTTTCTGGAGAACTTCAGTAGCTCTAAATTGGAGGTGAACCTCCAGGGATTGCTACTGGTGGTACTAGGGCTTGTGTGGCTTCTTTGGCTTGTTAGCTGAACTGACCTATTCTACTCTCGCATTTCAGGCAGAAGGGTTTTCCATACCTTTTTAAACCCGCCACTGCATTGATGATGTTAGCTTAAGATACCACAATGCTCCAATCACAAGGAGGTCAGACTATACAACACGGATGATCCCTAATTGAGGGTGAGGTGTATAGGTGGTTATATGCATCCTTGAGAACTGGTTTGATAAAGCTGTGTGTAAATTAGTGCTGCCCTCTAAGAGAAAGACAACTTTTTAGCGAACAATGCATGCGCTTGAGCTCATTTGCATACCAACAATGTATCGCTCAGTAGATCTGAACTAGAGGTGATCCCTCAGGGATGGGTAATGCGTGGTACTGTGGCAAGCATGGGTTAGAGAGAGATAAAATATACTACTGCAGGTGTGGCAGTATTGTTAAGTTTTCATGGAAAAATGAAAACATATTTTTCTCTGTAATGTTCGGTTTCATCTATGAAAGTTCTCTAAATGAGGCATACCTGTGATTTGGCCGGATCCAAACACTCCTTAGACAAAGGTTCATCAACCTTATTCAGTCCAAATCATTGCTAAAAAGAATACATGATCCGCCTTGCAATTTCCATACAGGCTGAAAAGTCAGATATTTTAGCCCCCAAATCTTGAAATTGGTTTGATTTTTGAAAATGTTGACACATCCTTTAGCCCTTATCCTTTAGCTGTGCACACTGAAAAAATCAAAAATCCAACTAGGCAAACCACAATACTCCCGTTTTCAGGAAAAATCTAAAGGTATTCGGATATCCGTAAATATGCAGAAGGGGTAGGGTGATAACACAGAAGGAAACATATACAGTAGAACATGTACACATATGTGCAGTCCCCAACTCACCACACACATATTCATGTTCAGTCATGTGTAGTTGGGACAAAACCAAATGAAAACCTTTCAGTGAAAATAAAAATGTTTTGTGAAACGCACAAGGTGATTGGCCTTACGCAATACACAGTAGGGCCAGCAGACACTCACAGTATGTTCAAAGGCATTAAATGAAAGAGAAAAAACATACAACACAAAATGAAAAATATTTCAATAAATAATACATATTCCATGAAACACAGAAGGCGTTCCACACCGAAAACAAAGTAGGGCAGCCATACATGCAGTCATATTGAAGGTAATAATAAAAATAAAAAACATGATGAAAAATGTAAAACATAATACCCCACACCCAATCATACATGCAAGGCCGTCAGGATGGCTGGCACAAACTGAAAAGTAGGGAATACAATCAAAAATATTCTGCAAAACGCAGATGACTCACCGCACCCTTCACACAGCAAGGCCACCGTACAGGGACAATAGTTAATGAAAATATATAGGGGAATGAAAAATACACAGCAAAAAACACACACTATGATTGGCTGAACCGAACATGAAGTGTGGGTGCGTTACAGCGCATGCACAGTCGGTTCTGAATGACAAAATGAAATGAGAAATATTCTGTAAAATGAGGAATATTCTGCAAGCCCTGCAGAGGATCGGCCTCACCCGCCACAGTAATAATCTGTCAGCATAACTTTCATAGAAATCATGCAGTACTTTCTCTCAAAAAAGAAATAATTAGGATTTGTTTTAAATAAAGTTACATTTACCACCTATCAAAAATTAAAGTCTACCGACGCTGGTAATGCAATATTAAGGGGTAACCTACTATTAAATACTACATGTAAAATGAAACAGAAACGGCGGGAACTTTGCAGCACCCCTCCTCCCCCACAAGTAACAATTCAAAAAGTGAAAGCAGCACACATGTATATCTTTACAAGATGAACCAACAACGTGCCAGGATACATCGTAAATGTACAATGCATTCAAAATTCAGCCATTGCAACTTAAGCAATAGTCCTAATACGTGCATTGTATTAAATAACATACGAATATACATTCACGCTTACACAAAGAATTAATTCATAAAAGCATAAACTCTCAATACCATCTGCGTTCAAACATTTGACCTGTTTGAGGAATCAGCATGGGCTTGTGCAATCATTGCCGCTGGTGTGGAGTGCCGTGTACGGAACACAGTGAGATCTGACAATGCATTAGAGCGATTGAACAGCAGTGGCCGTGACCTCTGGGCCCCCGACTAAGACGGAAACAAATTTGACGAAGTCTCCATGAACTTTCTGCCATGGATGTGGCGTGCTTACATATAAAAGCTTGACTGAAAAGGCTGTATACCGTTTGGGTATGGACAGAGGTTGCTTGATCCATCCATTTTATTGGTCAAGTGTGACTATCCTCTATAAAGAAGAGATGTGCCATCGTGAACTACAGGTACTGGTGGGCTGTGAGCCCCTGATGTTGTCTACATGTCTGTACCTCCACATATATTCCCTTGAGAACGCCAGACCTACTTGCCCCTGAAGAATTTCTGCTGCGTGATATTAGCACAGAAAGAAACATGTTGGGTTGGGGAATTTGATGCTGTTGTTGGCAGCAGTGTTAATCACAGTATATTGCGTTATTGGTATTACATTATACATTTGTTGGTCACTTATCTGTGAGGATCTTGCTGTTCCTATTCGTAATGAACAGAGATTGTATTTTAGAAAGTTGTTTTATATTTGAGATGTAAATGCTTTAATTGAATGAAATAATTGTGATGATAGGTTGTCTGATTGAGTATGAATGAGGTATGTCTGGTGTATGTGTTCTGGAATAATATGATAATGTTGTGTCAAATCAGATAAGTCATTTATTCTTCTGACTTGTTTAGAAGTGTACTGATATTGGCACTGCTGATGATTTTTAGAAGAATTAGATCATTTTATTGTGATGTTTTTTCTATACATGAATAAAAATGTTGAATATTTCATTGTGTCCAGTGAAGTGAATTGAATGCTTTCACCTCACTATTTTGTTTCATATTGACACTTTATCTCCTCATGGTTTATTGCTATGAGATAATGGTAATACAGATGTATGTACCGTGTTAGAGCTCACCACACAGAATCACTTGTTCTATGATCTTTTATGTTGTTGAAACAAATATAACGGTTCTGTCCAGGTCAGATCATAGAATAGAAATAAGCCTGGTATCCCCTGTCACTCCTGTTTGTTGCCAAGGAATCAGCATGAAACATTCCAAAAAGTGCAGTACCAAAAAACTGGAAGGTTTAGTGCAAATCCATCCAACAGTTCCAAATATATTGAGTCCAAATAATGGTGCGTTTTTTCTTTTTGCATACATTTTCGCATAGGACAAAATGTACAACATTTGCTCATGCATGTAATCCGGGCAGCAGAGTTTTGTTATTTTTTTCTGAGGGTGGCCACTTGGGAAGAGTAGCTTGGTTTTGCATGAATCGGTCTCATTTTGGTTTTTTAAATGGATGCTTCATGCACCAAAAACCTTTATATGTCATGGTGCTTTGCAACAGTCAAAGATTTTCAAACATAAAAAGCCACCATTTTGTATTCACAAGGATTTGTTTTCGAAATATGTGAGCAGGCTCCGAAAAGGGAGATATTTAATTTTTATATATTTTTTTCTAATTCGAAAAAGTCTAAGGGGATGAGGGAGTGGCCACAGCCAATTGTGTTTTTTCTAGTGGAGCCCCGCTGCTTGCCCCTTAATCAGTGTAGGGAAGCGCTGCAGACGGTGCCTGGAGAACAGTGTGAAGAGTTTGGTGTGCAAGGGAGGGTTGTATGTGTATCACAGAGTGAGTCTCTAGGGGCTGCCCAACAGAGGTGCGGGCAACGATTAGGCTTCTGCTTCCCAAGACTCCTGTTTCATATGTGGAGCACCTTGGGACCAAGGGCATAAATACATTTACGGTCTTTGCATCAGGCAGTGTAGGCGGTGGTGCCAGGCTCTAGGGGGCGCCAGTCTGACGCCAACAACACCATCGTTTATTTTTTTCTCTTTACTTTTATTTATACAGTTGGCGATTGAGGATACAACAGAGAAAGGGGGTCACCCTTTAGACAGAGGTCTTGTACATTAATATCCGATTGCATCGGTACAGATGTCATCACACATAAGGAGAGTACATCAGCAGAAACATTCAAAGTGCATGGGCAGTTTCATTCACACCCATCTTGTCATTCCAGGTAGGAGCGGAAACTGCACCAGATATCACGGGGTCTGGTCACAGGGGAAAGAGTTGGCATAGAGATTCTTGCTTTCTTGCACCCATGCCAGTGCTTGCATCCATTCGCCCACGGTGAGGGGGCACCTATTCTTCCAATGGAGGAATATTGACCTTTTAGCCAGTATGCAACCAACGTTGGCAAAGGCCCGGTGTCTCTACCCAGGGCCCCAGACCACAAACCAAACAACGCGCCCAGAGGGTCTTTCTCTAATGAGGTGCTTGTTATGTCTGAGGGAATCTCAATGATTCTTGACCAAAACGTTTCCAGTGGCGGGCATCCCCAGAACATATGTAGATGGTCCGCTGCTTTTCCATCACATCTGGGACAACCATGTAGTGTAGGCGGGGGGGGGGCATTTTGGATAGTCTGGCAGGGGTATAGTGTAGGCAATGTAGAATTTTAAATTGCATGAATTTAAAGTGAAAGTTGAGGGAGACCAGTCTGGTGTGTGCACACGTGTGCCCATTGGGTATCGGAAATGGCAGTTGCCAATTCCTCTGCCCAACGCGAGCACGCTTTCTGGGAGGGAGGGGCCATCCCATCCAATGACATTTCATATAGTGAAGACACCATGTGGCTACTATCCCCCAAGTTGGCAATGTAAGCGAGAATCAGCATTTCTGGAGGATCCTGGGGGTGTGCGGGCCAGTGGGCTGTAATTGCAGCACAGACCCGATAGTATTGTAAGAGGTCACCCTATTATCTCTGTGGCCCGGTTTCCAGGTCTCAGGCGTGATGAATGCCCCATTTGGAAACAGGTCAGCGAATGCTCTGTAACCCAGCGCTTCCCAACGGATATGAATCGCCTTATCACGCATCGGCAGTAGCCCCGGGAACTTCCAAATTGGGAGCCATTTATAGAAAGGGTGTGTGGCCACCAACTGGGCAAAGAGCAACCGCCAGGCCCTTGGTGTAGAGGCCACTGGGTTCAACGGGGAATCCTCCCTGTAGCGGGTATCTAGCATGAGGGTCTTGAGGTTGGTTTGACATGTGGGAGAAGAAGCTCCACTATTTACCAGTATGATGCATATTGTGCCTGAGAGGACATCCAATACAATTCGGTGTGCAGTGCAGAGAACCCCCCCCCCTTATCATATGTGGGAGTCAGTTCGGTTCACTTTTTCCTGACCGTACCAGAGTGCCATAGGAACTGGGCGAAGAGTGACTGTAGTCTGGTGAAGTAGTCTTTACCGGGCCAGAGCGGGACGTTGGAGAACACATAGAGCAATTTAGACAGCAGAGGCATTCTTATGAGTGAGAGCTTATCCGGGGAGGACAGGGGGGGTTCTGCCCCTACGCATTTTGTCCTCGACAGCCGCCGCAGCTGAGTCATAGTTGTCTTTCAGTAGCTCAGGGTGTGTTCTGGACACAGTCACCCCCAGATATTTTATATGGTCGGCCGACCAGCGAAGAGTAAAGTGGCCCTGGACTACAGGAGTATTGTCTGTGAGCGGAAATACTTCCGACTTAGACGGGTTAATCGTGAAACCAGAGAATTGTCCGATACGAATGATGTCCTGCAGGATGGGGTCTAGGTTGAGGTGTGGGTCGCGAACATACAGAAGTATGTCATACATATAGGGACACTATCTCCGGGCGGCTATTAGAGGGAGACTGCGGTATCCATGTTTCTCTCTAATGAAGTCAGCCATGGGCTCAATGGCCAGGGCAAACAGGATGGGGGAGAAGGGGCATCCCTGGCAGGTGCCTCTACCCAGAAGAATTTGTCTGGACATGAAGGAGTTTACCATCACCGTGGCCACCGGCCGTGTGACCATTGTCATCGTTTTAAGTACACTTTAACACAGAAATGAGCAGCCCTTTCTTTGCCATGCTCTCGGTGTAGCACAAGTGCAGCAATTTATAAACATCAAGTGTTTTCTTTCCAAAATTACGAGTCTAAAATAACCTAAAATAGCTTATTTCTTATATTAATATTGTGCAACCAATGTAAACAATATAGAGGAATGGGCGTTCAGAATGTAGTATTACACTGTAATAGAACATGGTAAGGTTGGGTTGCAGACCGCAGAAGCAACAATCTATGTTTTAGAAGTCCATTTCCATTTCCATTTCAGCCTCGCCATCCGCGTTGTCAATGAAATAATGCAATCAACTTGAATATTAGTGAATGTCTGTAGGCTAAAAGGGCCCTGCAGAGAAGTGATACAGCACCCACATGTGCTTATATATTGTGTGGCTTGCTTCCTGAGCACTCAGCAATCTGTCACAAAAGTGGCCCAGGCCAGGCTTCCCCATGTTGCTGGTGTTTGCTTAGAGACTGCACAGGGCACGCAGACACAAAGCTTCACCAATCATTGTGTTGCACCTGGTCACACACCGAGGCGCCTACAGGCACTGGAGAAGCACCAGGTCAGACACTTGAGAGGGTGGGGATAAGAGGGGAATGGGGAAGGGACAGGTACCATTTAGACTGCCAACCCACCCCTGCCACCCCAACTGCCCACCTCGAGTGAATTAAGCAAAGCCCAGGCAAATACCCCGGATCAGCTTCAGTGATACAGATCTGACACCTGGAACCTTAAGCAAAACACACAAAACCCAATGACCCTCTCTCCTTATCTTACTAAGACATTTGAGACTCCAGCAATCACCCCTCTTCATTCATCATGTTTAGTAAGAACACAGCTGCAGAAGGACACCACAGGACACATACAATTAACGGTGCTGGTTGCTACAAAGTTAACAAATGCCTGGCAATTACTAATTTAAAAATGTTTACTGTTAGCACACGCATTTGTATGCATAAATGTTTAGGTAATTGAAATCGAATGGGTGTTTGTACTTGCATGTCAGGTGAGTGATGGGAAGGGTAGGGGCAGGAGACCGTTCATTCTCACAGCAGAGATTAAGTGTGTGGTTTCAGACGTGAAGGAGAGAGTTAACTGATTGTAACATTGAAGCTGCACTAGAATATTTGCATTACAATGTGTAAAGAAGTTAGATTCCCCCCACACCAGGGCTGGACTGCCCCACCGGGACACCGGGACATCCCCCGGTAGGCCTCTGGCCGCATAGGGCCTCTTTGATGTGGAAGGATACTCGTCGCGTGAAACCGTCTCTCTGCCTTTATGGTTTGCTTTGAATTGCCTGCCGGCTGCCACCATCGGCGCTGTGCATTTTTTTCTTCTTCCCGCTCGCGCCTGCGCATGAGGCCCTGGGCATGGGTAAAATGCACGTATCCTGCACAGTGCGCAGGTCAGCAGGGCAGGCTGCAGGCTACTAAGTGCGGGCGTGAGGCCGTCGGCTGCCATGTGAAGATCGATGTCAACTTGAAGGTAAGGGGAGAAAGGGGGGGGCGGGCAGGCTGGGGGAGGGGGTGCGGTAGCAGTGGGTCAGAACGACAATGTTCAAAACACGTTTTGCCACATGGCCAAATGATTTTTGAATGTAGATTCAGCTATGGCAGTGACCTGTAGACAAGTATTAATGAAGTAACCAGTTGCTCTTTTGGTAACATCTATGTAGGACTGCATTTTACACATTGGCTCTGTGGCCATCACACAACACTCTAGGAATACAGTTATTGCCTGATAGGCTAGCTCATTAATTCACTGAAAAAGAGATATTTGCATGCTATAAGAGAAAAGTAGGTTATCAGATTTTGAAAAGAAAGCGACAATACGGAAGGCTCAGTGTGCATGCACACTTACAAGTGACAAGGAAGTCAACGTAACAGTATTAATGAGTTAGTTGTGCATAGTGCCTTAGTGGCATGGCGTGTAGAAGTCATGCAATCAAATATCAGCGTTCGTGTGTGATCCTGGGCACAGTGCTTCATTCCCCTTCGCTTCAGTGCTCAGAGCTGCCAAAATCAGGTGCGTTAGCGGATTGCAGTGACACTGGAATAGCTGGAAGTTCTGTTCACACTGTTACCTTGGACTATCCATATTTACTTATAGTCCCCAGAACATGCATGTCCAGCAATGTGTTTCTAATAAAAGGCCAGATTTACTATACCATAATTGTTTGCTTCATTGCACGGTGAACGTCGGTGACATTTCAAATTCGCGTGCCTTGTCTGCTATGTTAAAACATAAATGGCATATACATGCAGCACATAAATAGCCTTGTTTGGGGTGTACTAAAGTCGGGCTTAAGATCTGCCAGTGAAAGGCTTTAATGCATTTCTTACACTTTTCAGGAGGAATAAAAACCCAATGTATTCACAGTTAAAATCTTTTATTCAACTTTTTTTCCAAAAATAACCATCTTCATATTACAAAAATATAAACAATTGTTTTATATAAGCAAACCACCACCGTACGTGAATTTTCATCCTTGTGACTCGATTTTAAAAGTACATATCAGTACAATTACCCAATGTTAGTAACTGCCTAGGCACTGGAATTATATCAGATTCTTACTTTTTACAGCACTGTTTTATTGCAAGACCTTTCAGCTGAAATGGTATTGATATGTACTTTTTAAATTGAGTCATAAGGGTCATGCAAGGTGGTGGTTAGTTTATATAAAACCAGTTTTTATATGTTTGCAATATGAAGATGAAAAAAAGTTGAATACATCATTTTCACTATGTGAATACATCATCCCCCCCCACCCCCGCCCCTCGATAAGTGTAAGAAATGCATTGAAGCCTTTCACTGGTAGATGATGTTATAAAGTTGAGTCCGGGGCAAGTGAAAGATAAGCACCCCGATTGGTAGTGCTAATCCCGGGTGTCCCATATAGTGTTATTTATAAAGGGTCTGGTTGGCTCTAGGATTGGAACCTGCCCATGCTAAGCACCATTTATAGGTTGGAAGGTTTGTTCTGGTGTCGCAAGATCACAGGAGTGGTTAGGGGTTTAGCCAGGACCCCAATTTGGTGCGTATGAGAGGTGGGTTTACTCCTGGTTATCTTGTCTGATTTTCAGTATCAATAATCCTTCTAACACGGTAGTTAGTGCGATACAGGTTCGCTTTTATTGATGGTTTTTGAAAGATTCCTCTTGATACAATGATTAGTGTGTAGAACACTGTTATGGCATTTTGTGCCTTGGTGCGGTCAGCCGACACGTGTTTCTACCCATAAGGGTCTTTCTCAAGGCAGGTATGTCTTGCTATGATCCCTAGGTGGGGTTCTTATTGTGTTGTGGGTGGCTGTCCTTATGGCAGTCTAGCTCCTATTGGGCTCTTCGTCAGAGTAGTGTCTGTGATGAGTTGCTGAAGCCGCAGGGAGCTGACCGCACCAAGGCACAAAATGCCATAACAGTGTTCTACACACTAATCATTGTATCAAGAGGAATCTTTCAAAAACCATCAATAAAAGCGAACCTGTATCGCACTAACCAGGAGTAAACCCACCTCTCATAGTGTTATATATAGCTGAAGTTTGGCATACCATAACTCTCATATTCAGCTTTGGAAACATGATGTCATGATTGACTAACACATGCCAAGGCAGTAAAAGTCATTCAAATGTAAAGATTCTAAAATTGAGCACTTCCTATTTTGTGGCTTTGATGTTTTATTTGCTAAAGGTTTTCTGATAAAAATAAGTGGAAGATGATGAAAAAACGTAGGAGTTATTTTGAATTACTTACATAAAGTGTTTTTGATCAAGTTTTGAAATTCAGCAACACAAAAATGTTGAATTAGCCACTTGGTGCCAGACCACAGAGGCACACACACACACACATGTCCTTTTTCGACCCACAAGAAGCCAACTTCAGCGCCACTAAGAATTGGGCCATTGCCACTCTTCCCACAAAATAATAGAGCTCTAACAAATATCAAGTATGGACAAGACTCAGATCTGGATTTCAATTCAGAATTGCACATTTGCTAACAATGCAAATGATCACTTCAAGTGTATCTTTAAAGAGGATGCAAGACTGCTCAGGGCATGGTCCCTGTCATTCATTCATCTCACCATCACCTTCGCGTACTGGCGGCCTTTTTTGTTTCTTCCTTATTGCAGGATTAATGTCGTCTCAGCTGTGATGATGAAGCCCTGTGTTAGTCATTTTGAGGGATTTCTACTAGTATTCTTTGGGATTAATCTGCACAGTAATGGTTCATAGAAAGATAGGGAGAAAGGAAAGGCAGTAGTGAGTGAGAGGGTCGGGTAAGCAGGTAAGAGAATCAAGGTTAGGAAGTTAGAATGGAAGAGAAGGGCAGGCTTGGGGACTGTGGTCACAAACAAGGGGGCATTGGGATGTGGAGAACATTGAGGACTTTAAAAAAAGAGGAAGAAATCAGAGAGTAGGATTGTTTGCAAGGAGCATGATGGCAAGGGTGCAGTAGTAAGATTGAGAGAAAGGAGAAGAGAGTGCAAGAGGCTGGGAGGAGGTATTGGAAGGCAGCTCAGAGTGGGGAAAGAGGTGTAAATCGACGCCAAGTGCTTTGTAATTTTAATATGAAGAAGGTATGACCATGCAGGATGGGGATGTGGCAAGACTGAGGTGGAGGGTGAAAGGGGTGCAGCAAGAATGTGAGGGGTAGACGTACAATGAAGCAAGAGGAAGGCGAGATATTTGGTATTGGACAGCGGGAATGAAAAGAGTGGCAAGAGTGAGGAGAGGGTGGCAAGTGAACAGGATGGGAGGGAGATATGACAACAGAGGAGAGAATAGAGTTTTGGCGGGATGGAGAGGTTGAAGAGAGGATAAGAGTAGATTCAAGAAGATAGTTCAGGGAACTGGGACACAGGAGGGGAGGACTAAGGGAGAGTTATGTGACAAAAAGGAGAGCAAGAAGGAATATGTGGATTTCTTTTTTAATTGGAGAATATGGTGGTAAGAAATATGTTGTTGAGTCTCAACCCATCACTTTTCTGACAGTGTAACTGCCAGCAAGCTTATCCAATGTGCAATGGGTGAGTAGAGGTGCCCCATTAAAGGTGGGAGACTGACACTCCCTCTGTGGGTGGAATATAGGGCCACTTTAATACAAAAATTCCAGGGCCACTTTTGCTTCCCAGTCCAGCCCTGCCCCACACAAGTAAGTCCGCCCCCCCATATCGTCTCTGAAGTTAACACCTCTCCCAATATTTTGGGGGGGCACCAACAATGCTTCCCGCCTGGGGTGCAAACTGGTCTAAGCCCGGTCCTGATGGGGATTTTCGGGAAGAATGGCGCACAAATGTGCGTTTTACGCTCAAATAATTCAATGAATCAGGGTGATGACATTAATATGTGGATGGATCTAAAAGTCCCCGGCTGAGGGTGTGCCAGCATGATATTGGATGGGCCAGCTTTGCTCAGCCAGAGAAGTGACAAGGAGATGCTGGTAGCCCGACCCTTGGTTTGAATGTAAGTGAAGAACTTAAAAACACGTATTTGTGTGCTTGCGTGAGATAAATGTTATGGATTTCTGCATGTGCATGTGCTTGTGTAAAGACGGTTTTGAAATGAAAGAGTGTCTTTGCGTGGCAGACTGAGATCGAATGTTCTTGCATGTGAGAATGGCTAGTATGTGTGATGTGTAATGGATGCTGAGTGATGGTCATTTTGTGTACATGTGGGAGAGGTGGGGGTGTCAGAGTGCGGTGTGCGTTTGTACGAGTGGCAATGAGTGTGCAAGTGGGTGAATTTATGAAGGTGTAAAAACACACAAGCCCACTAGTGTGATGCGATACTACAAAGTTGGTACTACAATACTTTTAATATAATTATTATTCAAATACAATGGAATGTTAATTCATTACAAAATCACAAGAAATCATAAACGCTGTGTGCAAAACACAAAAGGTATATACACACAAACATGAATAATTGAATTGTTATTAATGCAATTTCAAAACAAACATAGACTCACTACTATTAAACGTATTGCTGTACCAACTTTGTAGTATCGCATCACGCTAGGGGATTTGTGTGTTTTTACAATAGTATGTGCCAGGGGCACCCACTTGTGTTAAGCCCTGTGGTCTCTTTCAAGTGGTTTGGGTTCTTTGAATGTATGAAGGTGCATCTGCATCTGATAAAATAATGTGTGTGTGCTGGGGGAAGGGGACTGAGGCCTGGCGCAAGGCTGAATATGCACACCATTGGCACATGTTAGTGCAGCCAGCATGGACTTTTGTTTTATAATAGCATTACTGTCATTATGGGTAAGGTAAACATAAGTGTGTTGTCACCTGGTTATATTGCCTCAGCCATCACAGATATGTTTTCTTACGGCGCTACTGGCTAAATGGGCAAAGCAAAGGAGAGTGCGTTCTTGTAATGGGATTAGAAATGTTTACTTTTTTTTAATGAATAAAGATAGGTCCACTATGGGATCCCTATAAAGTTCACCTTGGGTCTGTGTCCAGTTTAGTAAGGTAAGAACTCAGGGTGTAGTCCATCTCCTATTAAAGCAATTTCTTTTCAGGTGCAATGCCCCTCCCTATCCAGCAGACGTGGTGGGGGCGGGGGGAACTAGTGTTTCCCATGGGGACTGTCCGGGGGTGGGAGGCATACACCCTTGCTTGGACCAGGCCTGGAAAACAAGGGGCTACACAATGGACAAGTGTTGTTTTAGGCCCTGATAGCTTGTATTTAAGAGAGAGAGGAATCATGGTCTGGTTGTCTGATTAGATGTCCGCAGCCACGTTTTTTTGTCTTTTTCATTCACCAACAGCACATGCACAGGAAAAGGTAAACAGAAATGTGGCTATGTCCACGTTGCTGTACCTCTCCCGAACCCGCTCACTCACACAATCATGTCTGTTCATAATGCCTTTCTTCTCAGCATGCCACTGTAATGCACATGCTCAAGAGTGTATACACGCAACAGGAGGTGCAAAACAGCGCGCATCAAACAGAGGTCAGGGCTTTGGACATCAATTGTATGACGTCTCGTCATTGAGGCAGAAGCTGGAGTGTCTGACCACTCAGAAGGAAGTTGAGTGAGGGCAGGACCTCTTTTATGCAATGCTTGTATGGTGTCCCGTCTCCAAAATTAGAAAACAGGGCCATGAGAGTAAAAACAACCAAAAGGATGTGGCAAAGGCCTTTATGCCCGAGGGTTTTTATTTATTTATTTATTTTAATTCTTGTTAAGTGCCACATGCCTGTGGCCCTCAAGGCGCACAAAAAAACAAAAACAAACAGAACATAAAACATAAAAAAAAGCTGTCCAGAAGAAGTGAGGGGAAGTCGCAGGATTACTCTATGTTAAAAAGGTGAGTCTTTGTGGCCTTTTAAAAAAGAGGATAATTTTGAATCTGGCGTATAGCAGCCGGAAGTGCATTCCAGAGGAGAGGACCCTGGGAATCGAGAGTGGTACCTCCAAATGTATCAATCTTAAATCTGGGGGGAGCAAGTACGGTAGCAGTAGCGGAGCGAAGATTCCTGCCAGTTGTCTTGACTTTTATGCATTCTGACAAATAGGTGGGGCTCCTAAAGACACACACTTGTGTGTCATTGTCAACACCTTGGGCCTCATTATGAGGTGGGCGCAAAGAGATACCCGGCACCGTTAAGGACATTGGTGCCGGTAATCCCTTTGCACCCTATTCTGAGGTCCCTTAGCGGGTTTTACCAGGTGTTATGGACAGCGCCCGTTAAGGGACTTCAGAGCTAATAACGGTACCGCAAATTGCGGTACCGTTATTAGCTCCCTCCCCATTCCCATTGAGCCCTATGGGGGCTCAAATGGGACTGAGGATTGCCTTTTTCAATGGGGATTTAGCGGTCCCGCAAAGGTTGGACTAGACCGGTAAGTCCCCATAGAACAAGGTCGGATTCAGAACCGGTTTTGGAGGCAGCCATGGCGCAAATAGCGCCATGGTTACCTCCAAACTCGGAATGAGGCCCCTTGTGTGTTATTCTGTGTGTTACCGGAAGTCAATGTAGCTTCTTTCTGTAGATGGAGATGTGGGTGCGGCGCGATTGCTTAAATATGGTGTGCACAGCATTATTTTGAGCCTCTTGCAGAGATTGTATATTGGCAGCGGTGGTGCCGTACAGTAGGCCATTACAATAATCCAATCTGGAGTTTATCAACTCTGTGGACAGATTTGCGCAGTTCTCAGTTGTTATAAATGGGCGAATATAGTGTATTTGCTTATTAATCAGTCTGCTGCTAAACCAGATGTTGGAGACAAGAGGCTTCATTGATAGTTTGTCATCTAGAACGACACCTAATGTTTTTACTTTCCTTTGGACCGTGATGACATTGTCCGCAATTGTGTGAAGTTGGCGTAGTCTGTGGCTAGCTCGTTCCAAGTGTTTTTAGAGGATACTCTCATAAGCTCTGTTTTGTTGTTATTCAAGGCCAGGGAGTTGCAGGCCATCCATTCCTGGATGGCTTTATAGATGCTATTGATAGTTTCAGCCTCATTTTTATAGTGGCCGCTAAGCTGGATGACAACCTGAGTGTCGTCCGCGTAGTTTGTATATTGTACACCCAACTCATTTAGGAGATAAAAGTAGTGGATGAATATACAAATTAAAAAGCAGAGGCGACAGGCAGGAGCCCTGTGGTACACCACAGGTTTGAGAGATGGGGATGGAGTGATTGTTGCCCACACAGACGCTTACCATACGAGGGCCCAAGAAGGAGGCTATCCATTTGGATGCCAGTATGGAGCAGTTCGCGACCTCTCCGAGCCTTGTGACTAGCAAGCTGTGATCAACAAGATCAAAGGCTGCAGAGAGGTCGAGCAGCATCAGCAGTGCAGCTTGATTTTTATCCGCTATGCCAGCTAGTGTGGACTTTAGGTCAAGCATGGCGGTTTCTGTTCCATGACGAGCCCTGTAACCTGACTGTCGATTGCCTAGGATGCTGTGCTCTTCGACATGGGCCTGAAGTTGGATATATGCTAGTTTATCCAATATCTTCAGTATGAAGGGTACATTAGTTATTGGTCTATAGTTGTGTTTGTTGGTAGGGTCTAAGTTTTATTTTTGCAACAAGGTGGTTATCCAGGAGGATTTAAGCGCAACAGGTACTGTGCCTTCATCAAAAGCTAGGTTTTTTAATTTGGTAATCCAAGGGACAAATAAATCTGTCGGTTTCCTGAAGATATTGGTGGGGCAGTCGTCTCCAGGGCAGGAGGTGGCTTTTAGATCCTTTATCACTTTGAGCACCTCCTTTTCCGAGTAGTGAATAAAGGAGAATTGCAATATTTTGCCCTGGGCATTGATGGAATACGTTGTGATTTTTGTGGGTGGCAACAAAGCCACTTTGTTAAGGGATTTATTAATGTTTTCCTTATGGGAATTTATTTTAGACAGAAAACCATCATGCATGTCTTGACACCATTCTGAGTCCTTTGTTATGTTGTTGGATGGTGGAGACTGGTCTTGAAACTCTGCCAGAATCTTAAACAGCTCTCCAACATTAGATTGGGAGATTATAATTCTTGTGTTGTAGTGTGTGGCTTTAGGATTGGTGATGAGTATTTTTTAATTCTTGTGTGGATTTTTTGTAAGAGGATAAAGTATTAGCGTTGGGGTTCTTCGTCCAGGATCTTTCTAGGGCCATTTTAGATTGTCTAGCGGAGACAATTTCTTCTAAGAACCAGGTGTTTTTAATGGCTTCAGATATAATTACTTTCATCTTCAGGGGGGCAAGTTCATTCACAACTTGCTTGATAGCAAGAGTCGGGTGATCTACTAGAGTAGAAGAGTCAGCAAAGTTGGCTAGAGGCTACAGATTGGATGATAGCAAAGTCGAGAACTTGGAGGCAGTTATGTTTTTCAAATTATGCATCAGGTTTACATAGGCGTGGGTATGAGTTAAGTTTCGATGGAGGATTTGGCAGAGAGATTTTCGCCTGGATAAGAGTATGATCTGACCAGATAGATAGTTTTACTGTCGGTTGGGAGATGTCTGCATTTTGTGATATGTGCCGGTCAAGTGTATGTCCACTTTTTTGGGTGGGAGTTTTAATCCACTATCTTACTCCTGTTGAGCTGATAGAGTATAATAGGCTGAGACCCACTTTATCAAGCTGGTCATTAGCCCAATAGTTAAGATCGCCCATGATGATAAGAGGGCTTTTAGTTTTGCAAATGTGCGCAATTAAATCAATCAATTGTTCTTAAAAGAGGGGCAGGTCCTTTGGGGGTTGATAGATGGTAAGCACATTGAGGTACGTATGCAGGGAGGTTTTTATTTTTACCCACAAAGATTCACATCCATCAGGTGAGATATGTGGTAAAATGTGGCAGTTATGGCTGGACTTACACATGAGTGCTACTCCACCTCCTTTGCCTTGTAGACGGTCTGCCCTTTAGAGGGTGTACTCATCAAGGGTTGAGAGCGTGGCTTGGGTGTGAAGGTTAGAGTTAAGCCATGTTTCGGTTATGCCGAAAATGTCTGGATTGCATTCATTTACATGATCTGCAATTTCTACGCCATGTTTGTAAAGCGAGCGAGTATTTAACAATGAAAGTGGCAAGACTAGCAGTGGAGCAATGTTAGATACTTTGTCACTGTTTACATGCATTGCCTTGACTGGGCACATGGTTACAATAGTGCAGTGCGTGGGTCCCATGTTTGTAGAATCAAAGTATGAGCTTACTGGTACAAAGAGCCTGACATGGGCTTTGCAAGCTTGAAAGGGCTGAGTACAACGAGAAGAGAGCCAGCTAGGTGGAGAGCTGCGGCGATGACCGGCGAAGACCGGCATGTCCCAGTAGCGCCGGTGCTGAAGCACCTGGACTTCCTATTAGAAGCTGGTGATTGCAGACGGTGCTGTAGGTTGCAGACGGTGCAGAGGTGCATGGTGGAAAATGCAATCCTGTTCCATGCCCCGCAGTTTGCCAGCAATCATAACACACATCTCACAAAGCATAATATGAGTGGCTACAGCAGGCATAGCGCTTTTATGCCCGCCCTTAGTGCTTTTTTTGACCTTCCAGGGTACTGAAAAGTGAGTGTGTTTATGTTTAATGGAAGCTGATGAAAACAAAGATATCAACTTATACATGTGTTCCCTTCGATTCCAAATCCCCCCTCTATGGAAGTCTTCCTCAACGTGTCACTACTGCCCTAGCTTTTACTCTCCAAGATCTACCAGGCTTACGAAAATGAGACATCTGTTCATCTATCTTTAGGGAACTGACGAATGTCCCCATAAAATATCTACAGAAGAAACCCTCCATTTACTCTATGGAACTGATAAACAATAGACTGGTTTCCAATATCTCCTGTCCGGCAAAATCTCCTCGAAAGCGCGGTGATAAACCGGCTTGCATCATTCACAGAGACGAGTGATTCATTGAACCACCGCATTTCAGCTTTGGACTCAGCAAATGGCCAGAATTGGTCATTGTCTCTGTGCTCGATCTTCTCTGTATAGACACGGATCAGGGAAAAGTCACTGCTGAATCACTGGATCCCTCAGTGGCCTTTGATACGGTCGACCATTCTGTTCCTGCCAACCACATTTCAAGCAGAGGCATGAAAGGTAAGGCCTTAGACTTGTATGATATGATATGTTATGATATATTATTATAGCGCGCCCATGCAAAAGTGTTTCAACGCACCCATGCACAAGGTATGGCTCACTCCTCATATATGTTATTCGTACAATGTTACTTATTCATTTCAAATTCTCCTTTACACTGTCTTCATCTGCAGTGCCTCCTCATGGCTTTGCTGTTTCTCCTATATTTGTTAATGCATACCCTCTCCCTATTCTTTTTTTAATAGTGCCTAGAGACATATTTTCCAACCACAACCATACATCTATGCCCTACTCACACTCTTGATGAGCACTTACATCTTGAAACATTATTCTTCAAAATCATAAGGTATACTTCTGCATCAGAAACTGGACCTCTGAGGACCACCCCAATGATCCTCTTTGAAACTGCCCCAGTCCCTGCCTGAAGGCAATAATCCTGAAGATACTCATTCGGGCAACTTCTGAACCAGCAACCACACATTGAGGTAGTAGGAAAATCAGGGATCTTTCATCTCCTGACTTCAAAGAAAATATTTCCAAACCGAAAGGGTCAGTGAAGGGGAGTATTTTGAACTCTCGAGATTTGCTCATGCCAATGAGGCCCGCCTCGACTTCCCAGATACTTTACTCGAAGCCTGGTAAGGCTGCAGAGACTCAAAAACCAACTCTCGCTTCTATGTGGTTCCAATGACCTCATTTTTGTCATTGTATATTTGGTCAACACTTATTTGACCATGGTCAACCTCTTTGTTCTTTCTATCATCAGGTGTTCACCCCATGCCCTCCTAAGTACCCCAAACCTCTTACACCGCCCACCCCTTAGAAGCCCTAACCCCCAGCATACATACATACATACATTTATACTTGGTTGACTCAATGACAAGGGGCCTCATTACGACCCTGGCGGAAATCGAAAAACGATGGTGGAAATGCAATACCGCCATCGAATAGCGCTCGGTGCGATCATGACCCGTCACCGCAAAGTACGATGCCATTAGCGACACCGTAGTGAACGCCAACGCTAACTGCACCAAGCACGCGCGCGCGCGCCATGCCAAACCGTAATTACCACCATGGCGCAACGGTACGCGAATTCCGACCCTAGCGGACATGCACCTAAGGCCATCAAGCACGGCGGAAAGTACCATTCCGCCATGGTGAGAAGTACGGCATCGCGAATCAACCGTAAACGGCCCTACTGAGTGCTCGTACACCGCTCCCTGGCCACATTGTACAACCCCCCGTAGGTGCAATGAAGTCACACAATGCAACCAGTGAAATGTACAAGTCATCCATGCCTGCCAACAAACAAATGAATCTCAACAGTGCCCAATGGGAGCTGCAGGGCACAGATGGCACGAATACAGAAGCTATACAAATGGACATGACCTCAGTCTCCCACCAAGAAACGCACGCAAACACAGGCACCTGTGACCAGCAATATTCCGATAATCACATCATTCCACCAATCCAACTGGCTGACCGGCATCTGTTACACAAAAGCTAATCCCCCGCCCCTGAGCATGACATCATCAAAACAGTCATAATGGCAGCCCTTATCCCTGACCTCACTGGGCTCCGTAGGCAAACGCGCCCAGCACAGTACCACGCAACTATACTCCGAAGCTGGAACCCAATGCAGATCTCCTCACAATACATCGCTCCCCAAATAGGAATATGCCACATCACTCGCAAAGAAGAACGCTACACGGTTCATATCAGAATAGAAATTTAATGCACAACAAATTCACCAAGCCCATACAGCCATTAGGCCATGAACTCCAAAATATATTTCATTATCGTGGGCTGCATCCGCAATAAATGACCAGCTACTTCTTGTGTGACGCCCTGTTCCTTCATGGTACACAGGGGCTACATTCCCGTACGAAAAGGCAACATGGAAGCGCCTAGAACCGCAGGGCCGTCCCAAAAGGGAGGCACTAGTCCAGCTGAAAGGCCGAAATGTTGCTCCTAGCCACTAGTACTGCGTAAGGGCATGTGGCCCATTGGCGATCGTCCCATAAGATCGTAATGCTGCTCCACTGATTAACACGAAGCAGCAGGTGTCGGGAGTAAAATCCATCTGCAGGAGTGGCATACAGATGGCAGTGGCAAAAGGGGAGGAGATACCTGTCAACCAAATGAAATGAAAAAGAATAGTATGGCCATCAGAACTACATTTGAATTACTCACTTCAATGATCACACCAAATCCACAGCCATATGCATGCTAGCCCACTCCAAAGGATCATCACCACCCAAAAACCACTTGCGAATCATAACTATCTATATCGAGGTGAAAACACTATCACAAACGAGTGTACCTGTGCATGCGTCTGTTAAAACAGAATCCATCAGATGGGATTGGTAACGTGCATAGACACAAGTGCCTGAAGGCGCGTCGAGACAGGGAGGGCTCAACAAGGCCAGATAGACGATGGCCCCACTATGGCAGCCCTGCATCACATAGCGCAGGGGAGGCGGATAGATTCCAAGAAGCCCTGTACATGGCAAACTCTGTATCAAATCATTTGTCCATGCATCCATACATCATACCCTCATCCCGTAATGAAAACGCCTGTTTCCATACTCACATAACATGTGAAATTTCCATTGAGTCTGTGCGTTATGAATCCACCGTGCCCCAGCCCGTTATTCCAGTGTTGTGAAGTAACATGTATTTGGGAACGTCCGGCCTCATCGCCCACGTCGCTATTGCGCATCCCATACTATTCATATCAATCATTGCATCCTCGCCATGGCCCCTGTCCCAAGGACATCGAACAATAGAACGTTATATTTGCAGTCAGACCTGTGGGCATCTCCTCGCCGCTAGCTGAAAACCGAAAGCGCCGCCCTTCGAATTCCTCATTTGCAACATCACGTCGAAAAGGCATCTGTGGCCGCTTGAAACCACAAATTAATCCATCTAGTGCGGCTGTGTGTGAAAATGGCAACTGCCTTCACTCACAAATGGAACGCCCCGCCCGTCGGTGAAGCTCGGTACAGTGTTGCATGAGGGTCCACCGTTACTCGAGTACTACGTTCCACTGACCCTTCACAAGTCTGTTCGCGACTGCAAAGATAGTATGTGAAACAATGGGACCATAGCCGAATGAACATATCTACCAATGTTACACTGCCATCGGGTACAAATACATGATTGCAATAGCAAGATGCCATTCGTCGAATTGCAGCGTTGTGTGCGGGACGTGCTCGCCCAAAGGGGAGTGCAGCTTGCACAGGTGGAATGAATCACCACAGGTGGAGGCCATACAGCCTGAAAACACATAAATTGCACACCCAGTCTCCTCCCACAACCACACCCACTCCGAAATGCTACCGGCAGGACTAGCCATGTTGGCCCTGGGGGACCTGATAGCACTGCAAGTACTCCAACTTCAAGAAGAAGACGAACACCAACTACTACCGGCCGCAAGGCGGAGACGCAGGAGGAGGAGGAGGGCAAGGCAGGGCCAGCAAGGGCCGCCAGCACAGCCACTACCACCACGCAGGCAGCCCGCAATCCCACGCCTCCGAGCACATCCGGTCAACCTCACTGATGAGCAGATCCACACCCTCTACCGTTTGGACCGGGACACCATAACCGCCATTGTGGGCATGACACAGGCTGACCTTGTCAGCATGATAGATAGCCCAACCGCCATCCCACCCCTACTGAAGGTGGTGTCTGTACTACACTTCCTGGCCACAGGCACCTACCAGCACACAGTCGGACAGTTGCATGGCATATCACAGCCACTGTTCTCACGGACACTATTGCAAGTGCTCGATGCCCTCCTGAAGCACGCAGACGACTACATCTCTCTACCACGCTCGGAGCAGGAAATTACGAACACAAAAGTGGGATTCCATGCACTTGCCGGCATACCGGGTTGCATTGGTGCCATCGACTGCACCCATGTGGAATTGGTCGTCCCACATGCCATGGAGGCCCAGTACCGCAACCGAAAACAATTTCATTCCCTGAATGTACAAATGGTGTGTGACTCCAACAGGATCATTACACATTGTTGTGCCAGATTCCCTGGATCAACCCATGATTCTATGGTCTTGAGGAACTCTACTATACCACGCTACATGGAGCGACACGCAGGGAACAGATCCTGGCTACTTGGTGAGTCTCATTTCATGCATGATGATGTGGGGTATGTGATGCGGCAATGACCTGGCAGGAAGGGGGGGGGGTGCGTACGTAGCAATGGCATTCCTCAATATTCCTTTCCTGTCCACATACAGGTGATGCCGGGTATCCACTGAAGAGATGGCTCCTCACACCAGTCCGGAACCCACGGGACCAACATGAGGAGGACTACAACCATGCCCACTCACGTACCCGTGTAGTCATAGAACAGGCATTCGGCCTACTGAAGACTCGTTTCCGCTGCCTCAGCAGGTCTGGCGGGGCACTCCTGTACCGCCATGTGAAGGTTGCAAAGATGGTCATGGCATGTGTCATGCTCCACAACATGTGCGTACGTAGAAATGTGCCCATGCCCCCTGACGCAGAACTGCAAGCACCTGATGATGGTCATGATGAGGGTGGGGATGTGGCAGCACCTCAAGGAGTCTGCGAGGCACAGGAGGGCCGTGACATTCGTCAGCATCTCATAGATGCATGCTTCTAGCACTCACGCCTGGTGGCTGATACATGGACACGGGACTCGTGGCACTGTGTGTGTCTGGGACATGCACAATATGGACTGTACGCCTATAATGGCCTCGTACACAAAGATCAATGTCCACACATCTCATTGCATGATCGTGCATTGTTTATGGCATATGTGATATCATGTTAAACACCCTATCGACCCGCCACCCAAGTGACCCCAACACACCCCCTCCACCCTCCTACCTCCCCCCGAACACCAGTGTCCAAAGATGCTCATTGTCAGTGGGCTGTCGCTATTGCAAGCCCCCTCTGCGGGTATCAGGGGCACCCCTGCCTGTGGAGCGCAGGTTCCTCCCAGATCTACGTTGGGGGCTGCCCTGGACGGAACTTGCAACGGATGATGTCTCTGCCTGCTCACGTCCATGCATGTCCCTAAGGGTTTGTGAGAGCTCAGTGAGCACACGGCGCACTGCGGCAAGTTCGGCACATACGTCTTTGGACGTCGCATGCAGTTCCCCCCTCAGGCTCTCGGTGCTTCTCTCCATTTGTACTCTCAGGCTCTCGGTGCTACTCTCCATTTGTACTCTCAGGCTCTCGGTGCTACTCTCCATTTGTGCCCTTAGTGTCTCTGTACTTCTCTCCATTTCTGCCCTCAGTGTCTCAGTTGATGTTTCTATGTCTGCCTTAGTGCCCCCACATTCATCGGCATGGTCCTTGAGGAGCGTGGCCAGTTGCTGCTGTTGCACGATTAACTGGTCGAGGGACTGTTGCCTCTGCTGGGCCATGGCCATTTGCGGTGGTGTCACAGAGGGGCTGATCACCTCATGTTGCCTTGCCACAGGGCTTGTGGGGGATGGCCAGTCGTCGTCTTGTGGGTGCCCCTGCGTGGTATCCTCATGGTGTACGGGATGGAACAGACAGGGGGATTGAGACAGGTCATGGATGGATCTAACTTCGACATCCCCGTTTTCTGTGTCGGAGCATGCTGCCATTAATGCAGTATCACCTATGGTGCTGCTGCCACCAGAAGCAGTGCCTACTGTGGCATCCATTGGGGGGACCTGTGGTGGTGGTGTTGTGGGCATGCTGGCTGCTGGGGTGCCTGTTGGAGTTCCCTCCTGTGTGCTGTCACTTGATTTGTGCTGCTGCCGTGTCTTGATCCGTGCAGCTGAGGTGGAGGGTCTTTGGCCGTTGGTCTTGGCCCTCTTTGCAGGTGTGCTGGTAGGGGTGTCCTGGAGCTCGTCGTTTGGATCGGACCCTGTGGTGGAGTAAAGGAGGGCGAGCGTTATTAATGGGTCTGTGGGAATTGGAATGGCAATGTATCACATGCATTGGGGTGGTACCTGAGGGTGATTTGGGTCAGGGCCTTGGAGGTGGTTTCATTTGTGTGTGGAGTGAGGGTGCAGTTGTTTGGCAGCCTGCAGTTAGGGTGTGCCTGCTGCACGTGTAGAGGGTGTTTTTAGGATTTTTAATTATTTATGTATTTGATGTGAGTTTTAAAGTGTGCTATCAGGCCTATGTATGTGGACGTTCTCCTGGACATGTGTTCCTGTTGCACTATGTGGGCACGTGGTACTTCACATGATTGGACATTGTGGTTTTGGCATTGTTTTATTTGGGACACCTACCTGATTCTTCGGATGTCTGCACTCCTTTCTCCATCCCTCCCACTCCCTCTATGCTCTCCATTCCAATGGTGGAGGCACAGATTTCTTCCCAGGGGGTCAACTTGATGGGTGATTCCGATCCTCCCCCGGTAGCTGTGGCAATGTTGCGGTTGGCAGAAAGTATGCTACGGACACGTATCCGCAGGTCGTCCCATCGCTTTCTGCATTGCTGTGGGTTGCGGGGTGCGGTCCCCACCGCACTTACACGCTGTGCCACCAGCGCCCATATGGCCTTCTTGTTCGCAAGTGCCGTCCTGGTCATTTGCGTGGAGAAGACGACGGCAGCATTCTCCTGGAGGGTCTCCGTGAGCACCGTGAGTTCCTCACGGGAGAAGTGGACCTGCCGCTTGCGGTCGCACGCTTTCTTCGCTACTTTTCCCATTTTTCTTGGTTTCACTAGGGTGGATGACGGGTTGGGATGTGTCTCAGGGTAGTATTTTTTATGGTTGTGTGGATTTTGTGGTTTTATAGGTGTACGGCGTGATGTTTCCCGTTCCGGGACCATGCTTTTACTTCCGTTTCCGTATATTTACGGTCACCGTACTTTCCGGTTGGCGCTCACTGCGGTGTCCGCTAAGATGGGTGGCGGTATTGCACCTAGGGCGCCGTACGGCGGCGGTGTTGGCCGTTTTTGGGGTCATTTCCGCCATCGCGGACTTTGCACTTCCGCCATGGCGTGGTGCTCGTGCCCGATGGGTCGGAATGAGCCGCACTTTGCTCCATCGTGCAATGGCGGAAACGCTATTTACGCTATGGCGGTCCGGTCGGTTGATTTCCGCAAGGGTCGTAATGAGGGCCAAGGTGTCAACCAAATTTCCAACAACAAACGATGATCATTGTAACCACGGCACACATGGATTCACAATTTGGCTGCATCTCAGGATTCATATGACGCTTGGAATTCGCAGCCTGCATGGTTCGCGATCCAATGATAATATCTCTGTGAAAATAACCACGAGGCAGCAACCTTTTCTTAAAAAGGCACCCTGCGGACAAACAAAGAATTTCCCAAAATATTCTAGGATTGGAGGTAATAATATATAATGATACCCCTCCTAGAATATTAGGGGAAAGAATTTTAGGGATCAGCAAAGAAAAGTCGCCTACCTGGTGACTTTTTCACAGCGAGATTATCACATGGAACCCATGGCTCTGCGTCAAAGCGAAGAGAATGCGCATATCACATCAGTTCTGAAAAGGAAAAGGACCTGTTTATCTGCAGCAGAAAAATATCAACAAGCATTTACTGTCTCGAATGCTGAGATCTGCAAATGCTCTGCTGTTGTTTGCCCTAAGATCTTGAATGCCTGCACAGTAATAATGTATAATTTCTCCCTCCATCTGTGCATGCCACCATGACAAAACTGTCTTCAAAAATACGTTGCTATTCCCTAAATAAGCATCTCTGCTATTTCAAATGCACTGCTATTAGTCAGCGCAAGTGGACATTAGTGGTAAAAGTGTGCTTCACAATTATATATAAGATTACACCCTATCTACATCCATAGGACACTTTGTAACATATTAATAATAAGCATTCAACTGAATATGGTTGCTTTGGTAAACATCTCCTTGTAGTGAATCAAGCACACAGTGTTTAAAGGCAACAGCAACCTTTATGAAATCACATTTTATTGTCACACTGTGTCATTCTGCTTTGGCATGTGGGTCAGAGTTATACCGTGTGTATTGTAGTTGTAATTCTATAAAGCCCTTCTGATGTAAGCAATGTAACTTATGGACACGTAAAAAGTCTTATATGATGCTAACTCTGAAAAACTACTACTAACACGCATTGATAGTATATTTATATATATATGATGATTAGGATATATATTTTCCTTAGTCTTGGGAGGATAGATCAGGGGCAACACGCTCGCCGCAAGACGATTCAGAGCAACACAGGTACTGAAGAGGGAAAATCTGAGTGTCCCCTCCCTCCTTCCTGATTGGGCCCCTAACCAGAAGGAGCACTCCCGACAGAACAACTATCGATTATCCGAGATTGCACCCGTTCACACCACTCCCAACTTAAGCTTACATCATGAAAGACATCCAGCCATCCGCCCGATCAATCCCACGATGGCAAGAGCCTTAGCCAACACAACCAACAACAACCAAGACTGAGCTGGAGTAGACTATATGGACCAATTGGATTGACGTCCCTGCAAGCCATGCTGCAGGTCGGTAGGGACTCCAGGACGACATAGCCGTGCTGGACAGGAAGCACACGTACAGTAGGCACAATCGAGACACTCACACACCAATCAACACGAAGAACATACACGTACAATTGTAGTTTTTCTAGAGGACAGTGACACACATCCTGTCTGCACGTTTGTTATGTTTCCTGGGACTGGACTGCTCTCATGGCATTAGCAAAGACCTCATTGTTATACACTGTCACATAGTCACATCTTGTTGATACACATTATACGAGAGGAGGTGTCTCGCGGGCTGATAACAACAATGGTCCCAGGCTTGGGGGTCCGCAGCCTGACCAGTGAGGACACTGGGGAACAGGGACTGGCGGCCGGAATCTCCAGCCAATCATCAGGAGTTCTAAGGTAACATTTCTCAGGTAGCAATAATTAGGGATGAACCAAGTATACCACCTGACAGCTTGACCACCTATAACAAGGGACCCTATATGTTTAAATACTGGACCTACCACTCTGGGAGCCAACCCAGAGTGGCATTAGGTTCAGGGAAGGATTTTATTAAGTGACGACGATTGTGACATCATAAGTGTACAAAAAGGGCCTGCAACCCTGAAATTGTTGAGATGTACTTGGATGGAACTTGATGCCTCGTATGTTGTCCCTGCTCATTTAACATAAATAAAATAAATAAAACAGCAGTAACTCTTTGCTCCTTGTGTGGACCTCGACTTCTTTGGGACATTGGAAGGAGTTAGTGCCTTCCGTGAGCTGGAGGTCCGCGGACCCTAGGTACGGCTTTGCCGTCCCCAGAATTTACCCTAACAAGTTGGCGGCACGGCTGAGATGCGCTCCTGAGACCCTGGAAAGATCGCTTGCGATGCCAGCCCGGCAAGGTGCGGCCCCCTCCACCGTCGAACCTCTGAGGACTGCAGGATCCTTACGTAATTGCGACACCACTGGGCAGCACAACAGGAGATTGGCCGTAGGGAGCCAGCTTCAAAAATGTATCCCGCCCGCGATTGGCAAGTGTCCACATGCGGTCCAGAAGAGGCGAGAGAGCCAAGTGGGAGGGGAGCCAGCAGCCGAGCGGTGCCTGCAGACATGCACCTAAATGTAAGTGTGGTCCGCACAATGAGCAACAACATATTGTGTAGGTGGGGGGAGGATGTGTGCGTATGGTGGAGGGTGGTATCACATTATCATAACATTTGGAAACAAGGTGGTGATTGGCATGTGTACAAGTAAAGGGAATGAAGCGGAGGTAGTCCCTTCTTGTGCAGGCTAGCGTCTTGGTGGCGGGACAGTATGTCCCCAGGAAACAGAAAGGTTGTAGCGACGACGGGTCTGGACAGTGAACACATGTGTGGGGGAAGAAGTATGGCTTTCCTACGAATTGACGTTGTAGTTCAATGAATAGATGTGGTTTCCTATTAATTGAGTATTCTAGCTCGATCAATAGATGGTTTTCCTATTAATGTAGCATTTTAGCTCGGTCAATAGATGTTTTTCCTATTTATTGAGTGGTTTAGCTCGGTCAATAGATGTTGTATTCCCATGTAAGTTAGCTGTGACTATCTTAACATTGCGGAAGGTATGTGACTAGTTAAGTTTCCGGTATAGGAAGCGTATCACACGTCAGGCGACGCGACGGGTGCAGTACATCTACAAAAAGGAGAAGAGGTGGTTGATGATGTATACTCCAGTCCGGGGGAGGTGGGAAGACAGCTGTGGGGATTGTGGATTTTATATGTAGAATTAAAAGGGTGGGGGTATGTGTATCATATGTGCACAAAATGTTAGTGTGAAGATTTAGCTTGGTGACGTCACCCATAGGCCATTGCATAGGACATTGTGTGATCGGCAGGTGCAGAGCTCACGACTCGGTGCTCAAATTACAGAACAAATGGATGTACCGCCGCGTGTGGACAACTCCGGCACGTGGTCAAGGGTCGAGCCGAGCAGCGGTAAACCAGTAAAGACGGGGCGGTACTAGAGTACGCCACACTGGTGTACGGTCGCAGGGGGCTGGTCACATTGAAGGGGCTTGCCGGGATGCGGCAACGCCAGTGAAAGTGGATTATACTGCATAAAGTATAAGGCTGCAGGGGGCCATATACTTTGGGGGAGTGTGCCGGATAAGCGACAGCTCCTTAAAAAGCAGGGTGGTACGAGAGTACGCCTCGCAAGAGGTGTGGCTGTTAAAAGAAACACATAGCCTAATTGAACATCTTACTGCATAACAAAAAAAATGTCCACCCGTGTTCTAACAGCAGAAAGTCGAAACCCTCAATTTGAGGTCAGATAAAAGGCATGAGTGAAAGTCAATGATGTATCACGGGGCGGGGGAGGAGCATCATACGGGGTGCCCGGGATGGTACTGACCCCAATCCAACACATCTGTAAGACATTGCCCAATTATCGAGACAAAATAGTGAATTACAGTGTATAATGGACTAAGGTTATGGAGGAGAAAGCATCGATACTGTGGCCGCCTAATGGCGGTTTCTCAAGGGATACCTTACAGTCACTACTCACATGTGTGCACAACACATACAAGGGAAAGAAATTAGCAAGCAGCCTGGAAATATTTGAACTATGGCGAATGTTCCTGGGGCATTACGATGGAATGTTAAACTTTGAGGAGGTAAAGAAAGAGGGATGGGACACATGCGCTCCACCTCCCGCACATCCCAGCATCACCTCAGATGATGCGGACGAGGAGGAGGAACATGGATTATACCCTTTAGAGAACTAAAAGAAACTACGGAACCCTGGGAATTAACTGCAGACGAGGACTACTCAAACCCCACGTACAAGCCACCCCTGTATGCCCCAAAAGCGCATGCCACACGGGCAGAGGTAGGTATCCCAGATGTTGGAGAAGAAGGGCCAAGGCAGGCAAAGAGCGAATTTCCAGGGATAGGCCCAGATGTGTGGATAGTGGTGCAAGTTTTATTGAAGTTACAAGGAACCACCACGGGAGAAACAGAAGGGGCAACGGAATCAATAAAGTAATTAGAGTTGCGGAAAGGATGTAACAACACAGAAAAAGAGCAGTTACGGGAGGAGGACGAGGCAAAGCTGCAAGCGAGGATGCAGAGCTGAAGGAGAAGAGGAACGCATTAGTGAACCAGTTAGAAAAGAAGGAACGGGAATGGGAGGCGCAGTTAGCATTAGAAAGGCGAGAAAGGGCAGAGCATGAAAGGAGGGAATGGAAGGAGTTGCAGGAGAAAGAACGGAGAGAGGTGATGGGGAGTATACCAATGGGAGGTTCGAGTAAGATAAAAATGGAAGCAAAGGGGCGTAGAACACTAGAGAAAGAAAGGGTGAAAGCTAAATGAGAAATGGCCTTCTGGAGACTGAAGATATTGCTGGAAAGCACATGAAAATACGAGGAAAGCAGGCTGAAGGAGTTAAGGTTAGCATTGACAGAGGAAGCGCAGAGTAAGAGAGAAGAGGACGAGGAAGCGCTACGGAAGGTACACGAAGAAGTAGTGGAAGAAATATATAGGACACGGGCGGGTGAAGAAGAAACAGCAGAGCACCAGCCCAGATGGATACCGACGGGGCACACAGGGAGTAGCATGGGAACGGCCAGGGTGCATAAGACGTAGTCCGTACAACACAGCACAACAGGAAGAGAAGATGCGGATGCAGCAAATTTTACAAACATTGTTCTCGAAAGCGTAACAGTACGGTACCCAATACCACGTAAATTGACCTTCTCAGACAGATTCTGTAGCGAGGAAGACGAACATAGCAATGATATGGGAAAGGAAGGGATGAGAAAATTGTACATTACACGAACAGGTACAGGAATGTCATGGGAGTGTAGGACTCAAGATGAAAAGAATGGGGGACAGCACACTGGCATGACTAGAGAGGGCGCAGCAGCAACAGTGGCACCACAAACACCCTACATGCATAGACTCCGAGAACTCCCAGGAAGCAGAAGAGAAGGGGCAGCAGTAACACACAACTGGGAACACCCTTTTCAGCGGGGCGGACATACAGGACCTCGGGAAGCATCACGCACAACACCCAATGTAGATATCGCAGAAATCGGGGCTGACATGGAAGATGAGAGAGGCCCAATACAGATACAACAGTACAGACGAACACCAGAGGAAAAGGCTAAACACTCACAGATGCCATTGTTATAGAGGGAGGAAGTAGGCCACAATATTTACCCTGGAAGCACGCAGACAGAGAGAATGTTAAGAATAGGTTACCATCACTTAGTGGAGGGGCAGGGAAATGGATATACAAAATGGAAAACAGACAGTGGGGCACAGGCTGGCAGTGGGGGACGTGAAGGGGCTGTTAGTATCCATCCATCCATACTGCAGCAGATGACACCTGAAATAGGGCAGGGTTCCCAGGGGTAAAAACACAACACAACTACACATGACGGATCTCCATTTGAGAACTGTAGGCACGCGATGTGGCAAGCACTAAGGGTACAATACCCTGATACATCAGACATAGGGGAAATTACGTCACGTAAGATGCGTGACGATGAAGATCCCGTCAGTTACAAGAGATTCAAGAGCTTTGGCGCCTTGAAACTTGAGAGCTGTTGGACAAAACATTGGCTATCTTCTATCATAGCTTGATACAAGGGTGGCCCAAATCTGTGCAGAGGCAGCTCAAGAAATTAATGGAAATGGAGGCCAAAGCATGGTCAGAAATACAATTAACGATAGTACACCATTGTAGGTTATGACAGGAAAAATGAAACAGAAGGTGGAGGACAGAAAAGCAGATGAGGCCTAATTAGTACAAAAGAAATTGTCAAAATACGCCCTAGAGGGAGCACTAATAACAAGCTCTGCACCGCCAACTCAGACAGCAGTGTCCCAACCCCTACAGCTACCACACCACAAATACAACAACAATTACCACAACCACAACTACAACAATTGCCACAGCAGTTGCCACAATATAACACAGCCAGCAGTACCAACCACAGATGGGGGGGGTACATGGGTATGGGCGGGTACCAACAGAACTTTAGAGAAAGAGGAGGGGGAAATAGGGAGTGGGGATTTGGGTCACCAGCCCACTACCCAGGAGGAGGGTTCCAGGGTTACCCACAACAGGGACGTCAAGGCCAAGGAAAGTGAGGAGGAGGATTTCCATGGCAAGCGCAAGAACCACCCCAATGTTGGACATGCAGACTAGCAAGTCACATCTCCCGCACGTGCAGATGCAGAGCAGCACAACAAGGGTGGTGTGAGCAAGGGCAACAAAGCTACCAAGGGGGGCAGAATGGGTATTATCAGCAGGCAGGACAACCACCCACGGAACAACAGCAAGGCATGCCTCAGCCACAGATACAACATCAACAAGTACAAGGGACATTACAACCACAATAACAGCAACTACAGCAACACATCCAGACAGTACAACAACTGGCACAATTACAGGATGACATACAGCAGCCAATGGACATGACAGCGGTAGTACCGGTAACACGAATGGGAAGGGTGACTATAATGTGACACAACCCTTACACTGGCAACGGACAATCCCTGTACCCACAACAGAACAGCCCACAGACTACCCTACTGTGTCCCATCCTATCAGTTACTCCAAATCCTGCAGAGGAACCCTCACATAAAGGTGGCGATAGGTGACAATACATTTTCCTTTCTGGTTGATACGGGGGCCACAAGGTCATGCGTCCGGGAAGGGAACTACACATTGTCAGGCGATGCCATGAACATTCAAGGATTTTCTGGGGCTCGAGAAGTGGTTCCATTTACTGATACCATCTCCTTATCTATTGGGGATCATGACCTGTCACTGCCATTACTATACTCTAAACATGCACGCGTAAATATTCTGGGATGTGACATATTGAGCCGACTGAACATGACCATCTCCTTCACAGAAAAGGGTATAGTGTGCTCCACACCAGGCATACACATGCTCACAGCAAGACAAATACTCCAGGCATATTGTGGCAAGAGCGTGCAGCGGGTGGAGCCGGTAGACCCGGAAGTATTTCAATACGGGACAAACATGGCAATGGCATGGCTACCAGGAATAGCAGAGAAAGTATGGAAAAGACCAGGTGAGTACCTCTTCAGGCCAGAAACAGTCAAAGATGAGAAAGAAGGAACGTTTGTGTCAATAGACATTGAAGGGATAGTGGCACGGGAAGATTGGGTTGAGTGCATGCCCTACACAATGAAGGGAAGCCCTGGAGGGCAGTAATAGCACTAGGAGAAGGGTGTAGATTGACCCAACTGTCTGATGAAGAACTCTTCTCACAAGAAAAGGGAACGAGTGAAATGATGCTGCGAATGAGTGTATACATTTGGATACGGTTAACACACAGAGAAGTGGCCCAGAAAATGACAATGGCACGAGAAGCACCACTCCCAGCACGCCAATTCTGCGAGAAGGACTTAGAAAAGGTACCACCTTCATTATGGACAACAGGCCCCTACGACGTAGGATGCATCAAAAGCATAGGGGGAATAAAATTAAAACCGAAGAAAGGAGCAATTTTGCCCAGAGTTAGACAATACCCACTGTCAAAAGAAGCAGATGAGGCGATTTATGAGACGATAAGCGCCTTCATTGAATGAGGCATTCTGGTACCATCAGAGTCACCGTGCAACACTGCTGTGTACCCTGTCCGTAAGGCAAATGGAGGTTCATGGTGTTTCATACAGGATTTGAGACCCCTATACCAAATTGTGGAATCAGAATATCCCGTAGCAGCTAACCCAGCCACAATACTTTCCAGCAGAGTCTACACGGTTCACCGTGATTGACCTAAAAAATGCCTTTTTCGCGATACCACTACACCCAGATTCCCAAGACTTAATGAGTTTCATGTATCGCAATTCCAAATGGAAACACACAAGACTACCCCAAGGATATTGTGAGTCGCCATCAATTTTCAACAGAATGATCCAGATGGACTTAAGTAATATAGAGACAGAGAGTACGATTTTACAATATGTGGATGACATCCTCATCTGCAGTACAACAGAAAATGAGTGCAGGAAAGACTCAGTCAAAATGCTTACTGTTTTAGCAGAAAAAGGATACAAGGTAAACAAGGCAAATATTGTCAGCAAAAGGTCCTATATATAGGGCAAATGCTATCTCAAAAGGGCAGACATATAGCCCCACAGAGGGCAAAGACAATACTAAATACAGCACAACCACAGACAGTACCAGAATTACAACAGTTCCTCGGTCTATGCAACTATTGCAGGGCATGGGTGTTTGATTACAGTACATACACAGGTCCCTTACTTATAGCCCTCAGGGAGGCAAAAAGAGGACATATAACACTGAAGTGGACACGGGAAATGACAGAGGCAGTTAATGAATTAAAAGAGGCGATATCAACAGCACCGGTCCTGGGTACCCCTGATTATAAGAAAGAGTTTTTTATATTCTCACATTCTGATGGGGGTGGTAATGAAAGCAGTATTAACACAAAAGACAGGCATGGGCCACAGGCCGATTACATATTACAGCGGCCAGTTAGACCCAGTAATGACAGGACATTTTCCGTGTGAACAACACTTGGCTGCTGCTGCTCTTGCTGTAGAAAAGGCATCCTCAATAACAATGGGATGTTCCACAACACGTTATGTGGAGCACACCCTTTTTTTGAGATTTTACACACTCTAAAAAGCACCCTGACTCCACAAAGAGCAACACGCTATGAAATAATCCTCTCCCGACCAGAGCTAAAAATAGTGACGTGCAAAAATGTTAACCCAGCACAATTCATAGCAGAAGAAGTAGGAGAGGGAGAATATGCCCATGATTGTACAAAATCTATTGAACTGTACTTGGAAACACGTAAAGTAGAGGAAGATGCACTTGAGGGGGGAGATGTACTATATATTGACAGGTCATCAACAAATGACCAAGCTGATGGGGTGAGAAGAACAGGGGCAGCGGTGGTAAGATTAAGAGAGGACTGGACAAGCGAGGCAGTAAGATGTGTTAGGTAGCCTCCCCAGTATTCAGCACAAGCAGCCGAATTAGTAGCCCTGATAATAGCCCTTAGTGAGAGTGAAGGAAAATGGGTCATTGTATATTCAGATGGTGCCTATGCAACATCAACAGTGCACTTGGGTCAAGCATGATGGTTAAGAAGATAATTCTGACGGGCAGACTGCACACCAGTACAGCATGCACTCCTTAGGGAACTAATTGAGGTTGTAACATACCAAATAGAACTTGCATTGATGAAATGCCAAGCACACACTAATGGGAAAGACCCAATATCAAAAGGAAATGAAGCAGCAGACTTTTATGCGAAACACACATCATATTTTGGGGAGTTATGGGACCTCCAAGAAAAACAAAAAGAGATGGGAGGGTCAAGACAAATGCTAATGAAGGAGGGTTACAATCATCTACCAGAAACCCAAATTGTGGAATTACAGGCAGCAGCATCAATGACAGAAAAAGAACTCTGGGTAAAATGAGGGTGCTCAATGTCCCCTACAGATGCCCTGTGGAGACAAAATAACACCGGAAAAGTAGTGATGCCTCTCGCATTATTACAAACAGCATTAACACAGCTACACCACCCTGCACATACTGGAAAGGAAGTGATAGTAGCTCGGATCGGAGAATCTTGCTTCTGCCCTGTGTTAAATGCCCATGTAGCGAACTTCATCAGCAATTGCCTCACCTGCCAGCAATTCACGGTTGACCATACACTTAAGGTGATCAATGGAAAAATACCACGACCGAAGGGTCCCTTCCTGCACCTCTACATCGACTATGTCGATATGATAAACGTATACCAAGGCTACCATTACATGATTGTGGTAGTTTGCCCCTTTTCGAGGTGGATAGAAGCAGGCCCATGCTCCCATGCTGATGCACTGAGGGCGGCAAAGTTCTTGGTTAGAGAGGTGTTCCTTAAGTGGGGCATCTGCGAAGTTATACAGTCAGACAACGGCCCCCATTTCACCAACAAACTGTTCCAACCCATCACCATGTTGCTGGGGATAAAGCACAAGTTTGCGTGCACATATCACCCAAGGGCCAATGGTGTCTGTGAACACCTCAACGGCCTTCTAAAGGAAAGAATTGCAAAAACACAACAGTCGACCAAAAAGAATTGGCTGTATTGCCTCCCCCTGGCTCTATTTGAGCTCCGGAACAAATCCGGGTCGGACCACCATCTCACACCCGACGAAGTGGTGACTGGTTGCCAAATGCACCTCACACTAGCTCCACCCACAAGGGCTATGTATGATTGCGATGGGGTAGCGGAAGTATTGGGTAGGGAAATGCATGAATATGTCACTTCACTGGTTACTAGTGCCTCATTTATGTCTCAACAGATCCAACGGACACAGGGGAGGTCAGAGAATGATCAACAAGAAGCCAACAACACTCAATGACAAGCAAAAGATTTAACAGTCAAATAAGGAGACCAGGTCCTACTATGTAACTTTAGCCGCAAGTGGAACTCACCCAGATTCACGGGCCCTCGTGTAGTGGAGAGGGTTGCAGATAGGGCAGTAAAATTAAGAAACAAACCTTATTAGTTGCATTTACATGGCATCAAGCCCTAGAAAGCATCAACCTCGCCCCACCCCAGCAATGACAGGGCCAACGCGCCAGCAAAGGATACATCAGACAATAGCAGCATCCCACTATCAGCACCTAACAGTTTAGATAATTCATAGGGCACGAGTGAACAAGAGCGCACAGGTCACCCAATGAGCAGGTGCTCACAGACATCTGACATTCCCAAAGCAATATTAATCGAGATTTAGAATAAACTGGACATTACCACAAAAATACATATAATTATTATACAAAGGATGGTTGTACAAATAAAGAATGCTACGATATAGATAGGGCTTTTCAGCATGCATTCACCCATTAGGAATACAATGTGTCACGCTGTCTTTGCATGCTCTCTTCCCCCTTTTTGTCTCACACATGAAGGGTTCTGCGTCTGACAAATGTATGTGAACAAATGTTGAAGATAGATTGAAAAATTAATTTGATTTAGATGTTGCCCCCCATTGAACACCCTGAAGCACTCACCCACCAATATAGTCATGCCCTGCAAAGACCCACCCATTCCAGACCAAGACCACCACCTGTGTATTATAACGTGCTCATTGACTATATAGCACAATCAGACCCACAACTTCACCACACCCTACCCATAATCAGAAACAGAGCAATAAGGAGGATTTGGGAGGAGCTTTTCTCCTGGGCACTAAATGACTACTTAGTTCATCGGGCTTAAAATACTTACAAATACTAATACATCAACACTAGTTTACTGCGATTTTCAGGCGGGCAACTATATCATCTCAATGACTACAGGACTGCAGGGTAAGTGCTAATAATGGCCACCTTAATAAAGATTGTAATAAAAATAATATGGGTAATTTTGTCTACCGGATTGGTAGCTGTCGTTGTTTGGCAAATGCACACAGCTTTGCATGTATCTGCAACGCCCCATACTAACATTTCTCCCACCCAAGCTGCAAGGAGCACGGTGTCAGGTGGTACGACAAGCACAAACGAGAAGGTAAGGAGAGGTAAGCGCAGCATTGGTACTGATGTTAATGGGTTTGACACATATCTCACTGGTACAGCACACATCACAAACAGCATGTGGTAAAATCACATGTCAGAAATTGGTAACGACACAACACGGCACAGCTGCTATGTCTGCTCATGGATCCCGTATGCCAGGAGCGCTTCCAGAACCTTTGTAGCCACAGAAGTACCAGCAACAACGGCACAATAGCTCCTATACCTTGCATTGTTCCAAACACGGGGGAGATTGCAAGGGAAAACGGCAACCCTGCGGTGGAGATCAAATACAAGGATAATTTCATAAAGACATTATCTGTGTTTGACAACTACTGGCAGAACACACAAGCACTCTTGTACATAACTGACTGGCCAGAAAAGGGAGAGATGAAGGAGGTGACGCAGATGGAGAGCCAGAGAAACAGGCGGAGAACCTGGTTGCTGGGAACGCCCACAGATGTTGGTGTTTGGGATGGAAGGAAGGATGGGTGGATGGAGTGGTGGGAAGCAAGACATTGACATTAACAAAGGCTGCAGTGAACAAGGTCCAGGAAGAAAACGATAAGTGCCTCAAAGAATGGGCTAACAAAACTAACACTATGCTACCAGCACGACAGGGATATCGAAGTAGGGACAAACGATGGATGCAGGAGAATAGAGAAGTTAAGAGACATGGGATCAGGCAGACCGGTACTGATGGACCACTATTGGGCATGTGGGACAAAAGCATACGACAAACTACCACCTAACTGGGCAGGGATCTGCTCCCTGGCACATGTCAATATACCCTTGCTAGTAGTGCCTCAAAAACATGTCAAAATGGACGACTTCCCAAAAATGGATGAAGGCAATAAGTGAAGGAAGAGATCGCTATCACCCACCACACTACCATCTGGCAATGACATCACAAAAGACACACAATTACGAAAAGTGATTCGGCAGGGAAATTACTCATAGGGCAAATCAGAAGCTGCACTGGACGAAGTACCAGCATCCCATCGGCTGTTCAGCAGGGCTGCCATGTTTTTTTCGGCGATAATACACCCCAGGTTCCAGACATACGCAAATGCAAAGTGGCTCTGTATTAGACAGAGGGAGCTAATGATGACGATAAACGAAGAGCTCTGAGCTATAAGATTAGTGGCCCTACAGAACAGGTACATGCTGGACCTGCTCACAGCAATGGAAGGAGGAGTATGCACATAAAAAGGGAGCTCTTGCTGCACATTCATACCAGCCAACGATGAAGATAATGGAACTTTATCAGAAGCAGTATCGCAATTGGCAAAAATGCACGCTAAAATGGAAGAAGAATCAAAGGGCACGAAGAAGGACGGACGCTGGTTCTCATATTGGTCATGGATGCCGTCCTGGCTAGCTGATGGCCTAAAAATACTAGCATGGGGCCTGATCCTGGAATTGGCTTCTCTACTTGGAATAAAATCATGCATGGCAAAATCAAAGACAACTGCAGAAGAAATTATTGGGATGAAGCAACTCCTACCTGCAGAAGACGAGCAACAAAGAGATATAATACATATAAAATAAGAGAGGCTAAAACAACAACTAATGGAATCAGATATCTAGCCACCATCAATGAAATTAGAAAACCCAATGAATCTCAAGATTTACGTTTCGAAAATGGGTCTACTGCAAACCCGGAGGAGGATGTGTGTATATGTGCTGGTCATTTGTAGATCATGTGAACCACTACAGACATCTAGCAGGAATTACGAAGGTATGGCGCCTGAGGGATTACAAGAAAAGCGATAATTTTGTGGTCAACAAGTCGACCAGAGGGGGGACTGAGAGGAAAAATCTGAGTATCCCTTCCCTTTTGATGGGGCCCCTAACCGGAAGAAGCACTCCAAACAAAACAACTATTGATTATCTGAGATTGCACCCAGTCCCACCGCTCCCAACATAAACTCACATCAAGACAGACATCCAGCCATCCGCCTGATCAATCCCACGATGGCAAGAGCCTTAGCCAACCCAACCAATGACAACCAAGACTGTGCTGGAGATGGCTACATGGACCAACTCCATTGACATCCCGCAAACCATGCTGCAGGATGTTAGAGACTTCATGACGACATAGCCGCGTTAGACAGGAAGCACATGTGCAGTAGGCACAATCGGGACACTCACACACCAATCTACATGAATAACATACACGTACAGTTCTATGAGCTAGAGGACAGTGACACACATCCTGTCTGCACGTTTGTTATTTTTCATATAGGCCCACTATCGCACAGCAGAAACGCAAGATGCCAGAAGAGCTTGTGTCTATGCTTGCAGATCCTACTCGCTATTTACTCTATGGATGGTCAGAAGTACTCAAGGGACCTGACCACTCCTTACATGCTTTTAAACCATGAGCAATCATATTGGACTAATAACCAGAATTCAGGTAGGCCTCGGATCAATCCAGCACACTAAACTCCATTTGCAGAGATCTCGACGCTGCAGGCTGATAAGCAAGCAGAATCGCCCTGGCAGGGACTGCCACCGCCAAGGCCGCAATGTTGCAAGTGACATTCCTCACTCATGGTTCCACAATGAGCCCGGCTACATGGCAGGATACTACAAGCTAAAATACAAATCAAATCGAAGAAATTTGACTTCCCTAGTGGTCTCCTCACACGTGATCCGGCTAACCTGACATGATACCAAGACCTGGAAGCTGGAAAGATGCAACCATCTCATGTCTGAGACTGAACCTTGCTACATATTTGCAACAATCCACCTACAATATTCACTGGGACTGGACTGCTCTCATGGCATTAGCAAAGACCTCATTGCTATACACTGTCACATAGTCACATCTTGTTGATACACATTATCCGAGAGGAGGTGTCTCACAGGCTGGGAACAATGATGGTCCCAGACTTGGGGGTCCAAAGCCTGACCAATCATGACACTGGGAGAGGGGCTGGCGACCGGTATCTCCAGCCAATCATCAGGGGTTCTAATGTAACATTTCTTAGCAATTTTTAGGGATGAACCAAGTATACCACCTGACAGCATGACCACCAATAACCAGGCATCCTATATGTCTCCATACTGTGCCTATCACTCTGCGAGCAAACCCAGAGTGGCGTTAGGTTTGGGGAAGGATTTTGGTAAGTGACAACGATTGTGACGTTACGAGTGTACAAAAAGGTCCTGCGAGCCTGAAAGTGTTGAGATGTACTTGGATGGAACTTGATGCCTCGCATGTTGTCCCTGCTCGTTTGACATAATAAAACGGCAGTAACTCTTTGCTCCTTGTGTGGACCTCGACTTCTTTGGAAATTGGAAGGAGTTAGGGCCTTCCGTGAGCCAGAGGTCTGCGGACCCTAGGTATGGCTCTGCCGACCCCAGAATTTACCCTAACAGTTTGATCCCCGGGTCTGCATTTAGATACCTCTGGGTATTAAGCCCATAATAAATAACCTATTACAAAATTAAATATAGTTTCTATTGTGAAAGGTTTCATTTTATGAAAGCAACACTCCATAAAAATAAAGTCATAATACAACACTTTTGTACAATTTACCGAAATGCCACCTTTATCCTTTTCTAATTGATTTTCTTTCCCATAAAAAGGTGAGTTTTATGTCAGTTTTGTAGCATTATTGTATTATTGTTTGGAAACAATTATCCAGGTCATAGTTAAAGCTTTGTTTTTTGGGGAGTTATGATCAACTTTAATGAGTTGAATCTCACCAGTGACCATTCACAAAATGCAAGGAGCCACATTAGTGACATCACAGGCTTCTAACCCCTCCTATCAATGACATCACAGGAATATATGTAGCATGCCCATTATCACTAGCCATATCACACGAAGCGAAGACGCATGACGTCTGATCTCCTGACTTTCTTTGAACTAAAAAATAAAATCTACAATATGCTTGATATTAAATAAAACAAGTTATTTAACCAATAAAAGGCGATTTTAGTTTTGATCACAATACTGAAAAGTGATGTCTGGAATATTCTGAATGAATCAAAAACCACTAGCTGCTCCCTGGATAGCATTCCAGACAATTCATTCAAAAACCACTAGCGGCTCCCTGGACAGCATTTCAGCCTGGCATGTATGGGAAAGACCATATGCTAATCAGGCTTGGTCCCACTCATGAGGGGCAGTTCAGACCAAAATGCTGGGCCACATATCATTTGCATGAGACAGCAAGCAATCCCAGACACTTTAGTTCTCAACCATTGTCACAAAAACGCCCGCCTAACCTTGGGGATCAACAGTGGAGTGGTCAAAGAGACTGGGTGCCTTGCCCGAGGCAGAGGATGCTGGACCCGGAGGAGGTATATCAGAGATCCCCATCCCACTTTCATCTGGCCCCAGCACTAAGGACGGGCCAGCCTCAGCAGCACTCCAATAACCACATGCACCAATGACACCAGGGTACGGGGCTCAGGTACAAACACCTTAAGGAGACTAAAATCATAGTACTGATACTCAAAGAGAGTTAGTCTAACACCTGGGAGCCGGACCCAAACACCCAGCATAGGAGTGTATGCCTTTCTTTTTAATGGGACAGAGTTGCAGCCTTCTAAATTGCCCTTAAAGTCTGTAAATACATGTATTTCTTAGTCACCACTGCCGAACGAAGCTTTCAGGGGAATGAGTCAGACTACTGCCAACCGCAGGAGTCCTGTGAACTCAAAGTTGAGCTTGACAAAGAACAGAAGAATGAATGACACGTCGGCATGAAGGACAAAACAAACAAATTGTATTCTCGTCCTCCCACTAGCGTTTCAGGGGTTATAAAGTTGCCATTTCCCTCTGATGATTTAAACACTGGGGAAACATAGGGACCGAGTTCAAAGCAACCAATATCTGCAAGGTGCCAAAGGAGAGTGAAATTGATCTCACACATGCCTAGGGCAGGTTTAAAATCCAAGATGGGGGCAGGCCTTTATATAATCTCAGGCCACCCCCTCTTTTGCAGACATGTCAACAGTCACATAGCCCAATTAGAAACCAGCCTACACTACACAGTTGCAGTCAATGGGCCTCATTACACGGTAGGCGGTGAGCCATGGCGCTATTAGCGCCATGGCTCATGCCGGTAAAATACCGGCACCGCCTTGGTGGAAAGGGGATTTACCGCCCCATTCCAAGGTTGGAGGGGCGGCAAATCCCCCTTCCACCATTGCCCTTCCCCATTCCCATTTCTGCCCCATAGGGCTCTATGGGAATGGGGAAGGCGCTAATTACGGCACCGCAATTTTGCGGTGCCGTAATTAGCTCCGAGGTCCCTTTGCGGGTTGGATTTTAACGCCTGCAAAAAGCAGGCGTTAAATCCCCCAACCCGCAAAGGGACCTCGTAGTAAGGCGGTAAGGATTTACCGGTACCGGTATTTTACCGGTACCGGTAAATCCTTACCGCCATCCGTGTAATGAGGCCCAATGTCTCTAAACACCATCCAAGGAGAGGAGAGAACAGACTATTGAACACTGCTTGCTAGGTAAGAGGGTACTGAATGTTCGAGACAGAGTTGAAGAAATGTGTTTGAAGTAGATTGGCATGCAAGAGGTCACTGGAGAGGAGAGCTAGGAGGAAATAGTGGTCGTTCGAAAGAGGAAGTAATATTGGAGGAGGTGGAACATCATCTGGAGGGAGAGCTATTCAGGAGGTTGGAGGGAGAGTTACTAAGGAGGTTGGAAGGAGAATTATTATCATTTGTAGAGAGTCATATTGAGGAGATGGGAGGGAAAATTATTGAAGAGGTTGGAAAGAGAATTAATACCATCTGGAGAGAGTGATATTGAAGAGTAGGCCTGGATGAACTGCTCTAAAATGGAACTGTGATAGACGTAAAATCCTTTAGCGAAGGTTTGTCCCTGAAGTGAGAACGTGCAGGTTTTTGGTGTCAACAAATAACCAATGAACTTGTCATGAGCGGTGGATCTCGTCATGAATAACAGGTTTAATTATCGAGTGTGTCTTGTCAATCACAACCTCTTTGATGATTCATCAAGTTCATTCAGATCAAACATTTCCTAAAAAATGATCCCTATATAGGGCCCATCTCACTTCCTATTCTTTTGTCGATTTTGTTAGGCTGTGGGGGAAGGTGTTGCACAAGGAGGTGTCACACTTGGAGGGTGATTTCTATTTTTTGAGGAGTTTGAAGGAGTTTGTCTGTTTGTTTATTTATTTATTTATTTATTTATATTTATATAGCGCGCAAGAAGCCCAGGGGCATTGAGGCGCTGTTACTTGCAATAACTTAGTTACATGGTACAGGAATGAAAGCGATTGATAACACATTATGAATACTAGAAGATATCATACTGTTGTTACAGATATTGCATTGGGACGTATATTACAACATATATGATAAGTATTCGTGCTGGTGTGTCGGGTCTTATGTGAAGAGGGTAGTTTTGCGGAAGGTGGTGAGGGAGGCCTCCCCTCGGATAGTGGGAGGTAGGGCATTCCAGTGAGTTGGCGCGAGGTAGGGGAAGCTGGATCCGCCCGCTTTTACTCTTTTTACTAGTGGCACCGAGAGCATGTTGGTGTACGGTGATCTGGTTGGCCTGGTAGTGGAGACGGGGTGGATCCTTTGAGAGAGGTATGCTGGAGCAGTGAGGTGAATGCACTTGTGGGTCAGTGTCAGGGCTTTGAATACGATCCTTTCCTTTATTGGGAGCCAGTGGGCTAGTTTTCTGGCTTCAGAGATGTGTTCTCTTTTAGCAATGCCTTGGGCTGCCCGGAGAGCATTGTTCTGTATTACTTGCAGTTGGTCCTTTGTGTAGTTTCTCGCTGTTTAGTGTGTTTCTAATCCATGTGTCTTCTCCTTTATCTAAGTGTGTGTTCAATGTGTGATAGTGCCTTGTAAATAAAACCGTTTGCCATTTCCTCTTGTGCCTGTCCCCTTTTCCGTCCCTCTATACAAAATAAAATAAACAGTTTTCCACAACTATCTGTTTCCCCATAAAAACACAAATAAGAAATAACAGTTTTCTCTCTAGATGTTTGCGGTGTGATGTTTTTTTTAATTGTGTTTAAAGGGTGGAATTGCATAGTGTTTTGACATTAGTTTTCGTTTTTAAGAGTAGGATTGTGTGTTATATTGTTTATTCTCTTGGATCACTCGGGTTGTGCTGGTTGTCTCTTGTTCTTGGGGTACATACTTTTGGTTCCTCTGGTTGAGCAGTAGTGAGCGCACACAGAACCGGTACTCAGCATTGCCATTAGTGGGTGTTGGAATGGTTGCCGGGCTGCAACCCTGGGGGGAAAACGAGAAGAAGGATGGGGGTAAGGGGTAAGGGGGAGCTTCATTTCCCCTCACAGTCGGAGGATTCCCCCATGATTGATGATGAGGGGAGAATCGTTTGATCTTTGTGGGCACGTCTTTGCCATCCTAAGCCACAATACACACTTGATACTCCTAAAGGGAGGGTGACGCTGGGGCATGGAGGCCTCAGGGGTAGAAGCGGAGGCAGGACCCTTAGAGGCGGCCCCACAAGTGACAAGCATAGAGACAGGGGAGGCATGGCCTCATGTGGACAGGACCACAGAGGCTGAGGTGGCAAGGATGCATGTGGACAGGACCACAGAGGCAGAGGTGTGGACAGAACCACAGAGGCAGGGGAGGCACGGACGGATGTGGGTGCCCTCCAGAGGCATTGGAGATGGGCATGTTCCTCTGTGGGTAGAGGGAAAGGATGCAGCAAGCACCCTGGGAGATATATTTAGGATGAGTCCTGACTGGATAAGGGGATAGAGGAGGAAATGGTCTCCACCCAGCAGGGAAAGGGTGCTGCTCTGGGTGAGGGAGAAGGAGAGGACTTTTAGACTTTTAGGAGGAGAGCCAGGAGGAGGACCAGCCTGCAGAGGTGACAAGGCAGGAGGAAGTTCTTCCTGAGGGGGATGGTAAGCATAGGTAGAGGAAGATGTGGTGCTAGTGGAGCCTATTTCTACTCCTGCCATAGCGGATGGGGTAATCCAGAAGGAGCCCAAGGGAGCAGGGACCTCACCCCCACCACACAGCTCTGTGGGACTATTTTGTCCTACCACCATTAAACACAGTTTGTGGGGAGGAGCATGATGTCTTATGTATGGTTGAGGGCTGTAGGAAGCAGGGCAAGCAGGAGCAGAAGGCAAGTGGCAAGGGTGCACATGCCATAAGGACAACAGCAAGGAAGAACGACATGTGCTGATTGTCCAGAAGGGTGTACCAGCTGTACATCTTCTCAGAGGCTTCTAACAAAAATGCGGTCACCACGGCATTGTCCAGAAGTGGGAAGGAGGAGAGCCCTGCACATCACAGGGCAGTGCAGGGGAAGATCACTGGGTACATCAGACACACAGTGGTGAAGCCCATGGCCACCCAGTGTGCTCAGTCAATGCCAGTGGCAGCAACAACTGTGGACAGTGTCAGGGCTGATTTGGCAGTGCCACCCCCACAAACCGTTGTGGGTGATGCACAACCAGAAACAGATATCTTTGGCTAAGAACAACTGGAATACATAATCTGGCATTGTGGGACATATTCACTTTATTGCAGGCACTCAATTACTTGTGGTAAGCTGGACCACCTAGTACGGGCAGGCATATTGATACAACATGTGGAGCTCCACCACCCTTCCCTCCTGTATGACATGTTGCAGGGGGAGATGAATGAGGCAGTCATGGGGGGATGGAATGGCCACATTGTGGACTCTCCCACCACAAGAATGCCATCTTTTTGTGGGGGAGCTGGGGAACTCTATGAGGTGCTCTGTGGGGGTATTTGAAAACCTAGTGGGCAGCTGTGCCCTGTGAAAAGGGCAGAGAAACGTATTGGACGGTTGCGTCCAGTGAAATTAAACAGAGCACCTTAAAGGGTGGCTGGACCCTGTCAGAAAACCTAAGAACCACAGTGGGTGGCTGCGTTTCATGTGAAAGACATAGAGAAGCTTAGTGGCCAGCTACGCCCTGTGAAAAACCTTGAGAACCTTAAGAGTTGCCTGTGCCCTGGGAAAAAACCTGAGAACTATTGTGGACGGATGCACCATGTGAAAAAAACACCAAGCCTTAGTGGGTGGCTACGCCCTGTAAAGGAAAATGAAGTACTGTAATGGTTGGTTGCTCGTTGTGGGAGAATCTGAGAACCTTAGGGGGTGTATGTACCCCATAGAAGTCCCCAGGAACGTTAGCATATAGCTATGACCTGTGAAAAAAACAATAACCCTAGAGGTTTGCTACACCCAATGAAAACACAGAGAACCTTAAGGGATTGCTGCACCCTGTGGGAGAACCTGAAAACCTTAATGGCTGACTGTGCCCTGTCAATAAAACAGAGGACTTTAATAGATGGTTGCGCCCTGTGACAGACCCTGAGAAGCTTAGTTGATGGCTATGCCCTGTGAAAAATCCTGAGAACTTTAAGAGGTGGTCGCACACTGAGGAAGAACATGAACATATTTTGACAAGTGTGTGGTCAGGATTGGAAAACATTACTTGCATTCTGGTCACTGCAACATGTGTAAGGCAGCAACTGGCCAGGACCTCTCTCCCCACCACATGCACACGACAGAAGCCCACTACACTGTTCAGTGTCTGACATGTGCCAGGTAACAATTCATCATCATCATCCGTGCTGGTGTATTGGCTATGGGTGAATTTCATTCCATGGTGTTCCAAAATGAAATGCTCATTCATTTTTATGAATGCCAATTGCTCAACATGTTGCACTGTGAAGCTTCTCCTGCGGTTAGAAAAGAAATAGCCTCAAACTCACTAAAAACTCTTGGTCTGCTCACTTGCACAGCGCAGTTTAGGGACCCAGCAGCAACTTGGCTAATTGCCGCTGGTTAGATGGACATCTTGCTGAACTAATACTTCCCCATCATCCCTTCCCACAGGAAAAGTGTTGAATAGACAGCCATGAATAACCTGTGCAGGTTATGGACCACTGTCTGTTTTCAAGATATCAAAGTGCCTGAGGAGTGTGTGCCATAGAGTCTATCCCCTGCAGGTGGCTCCTGACCTGCTTTGAACCTTTTTAACAGGTGTCCATGATGCAGTCCCATTCAGTGTTTTTGAAATGCCTAGTGTAGTGTGCAAAATGTAGCCTGTTTGGCATTCTTCCTGCTATCTACATTCTTTCAACCGAGTAAAGTTGCAGGCTCCACAGCAAAGCATCCTTGCACATTTGCACATTGTACCCTCCTTGTGATGCTTGCTGCGAGTCCACATCCCGAGGCATGAGGATGAAAAGCTTCTACTTTTACTTTGAAACATGGGCCGACAAAGGAATCCAGCCTCAAAGTTACCTTTAAATCCATTAACCAGCTATGGATCACCGTGCAAGGTTAAAAGCAGGTCCCCACCAGCTGTGCCAGAAGGCACAGTCTATCGCCATTTTGGTGTTTTTGAGCTCAAGCAGGTACAGCAAAGGGTGCACCTCTCTCAGGGATGCATTGTGATGGCTTGCCTTCTTGGTGGCTTCCTCAACATGTCCTGGTACAGAACAGGGACTAAATCGAAGCTGTCAATGGCACTGTGTTATAAACATCCAATCTAGAGCTCTACTGTGAGTGTTGCAGTAATGTGTGATTGTGTTGCAGTGCTCATGTAGCCAGTCCGGCATGTGCAAAGCAGAGTTTCAATGATACGTGATCACAGAGGTCTTCAGGTTGTGCAGGGGCAACTTGCAATTGACGCATTGCATTTTCGGCATGGTAATCCTGGATGTAATGGGAGCTGACTATCTGGACCATAGTGAGCATTTCTTTCACAAGCACAAAACGTCTGCCCGTGAGGTGCGCAAGCAGGGTATGCACAGCCTTGTCGTGTCAGTTTGTCAGGCAGCAAGGGCACTTGATTGTCTGTTGCAACAAAGCCCAAATTCAAACTACGAGGCCTTAGACAATGTGCTTCCACCTCCTTCACCTTTTCCCAGATGTCAATTCCCACCTGGCTTCCCCTGATACCCGAGCATGCTCAATTTGAATGCTGGTAATTTGCGAACGCCTATTAATCAATTGAATTTCTCTGAGACCACTTTTTGCTGTTGGTGGTAGGAAGGTCACCCAGAGTACTGAGACAGTCATGTGGCCAAGTCTCTGACCCCTAGTCCACATGTCCAAGGTGAATTGGAGTTTTTCCCCACTGACCATTTGGTACCTTGGTACCTCCCCGACTGTAGCCATACCACCATTCAACAATTCCAGTACCACTGCGAGAGAAAACGCATTGGCTTAGAATTTCCCAGTGGTGATCGAATGTTCCTGTTATGTGCCAGTATCCAAGGTTTTCAGCAAATAAGTAGGGCAAGATATCTGTTGCCAACATTTCAGCCAGGTTCCCATTGAGCAGGCGCTGTCTGTCATCAGGCTTATGATAAGTTTGGCCATGCTCAAATAGATATACTGCCATGGTAAGGTGCAAACATTACAGGGGGGGTTACATAATGGGTAGCACAGAGAGGACTGACCTGGTGATGAAGGCGCTTGAACAGACAGGTAGTCGGATGATGGAGACAGATCCAGGCACACCCTTGAAACTGTAGAGGAGTAGACCTGTGCTTGAAAAGAGTCCCTCCACCGCCTTTGTCTGCTGGATAAGAGCCCAAGTCTATGCCGAACCCATAATGTCTTTGCCTCGGAGGGTCCTATCAAAGCCTCAACAGAAGCCACAACCAGCTGAAAAAGACACGGGCAATCTATTGGACACTGTATTGGGCCAGGAGGAGTCCAGACGAAGAACGTCGTGAAAGAAATGTATGTCCTTTACTCACACTTCGGTCTTTGGCAGTTCACATTTTATTTTTGTTTATTTGCTTAAAAAATGGAAACGCAGATGCTCACTTAGGTATCAACAGCGTGGCCTAACTCGGGTTGAAGGTTAGTTTAAGGAACTGTTGCATTTACAAAGTCCCACTATTCCCCAAATGCTGAAAGCAACTACTTGTTCATCATCACAGAGGTTAGAAATTCCCTGACGGCAGCATCACCGGAGAAGATAAGCAAGAGGACACTTGTTCAAGTCCTTCAAGAAGGCTAACATTCTAATCGCCCTCTCTTTCCTGCCAGCCTTCTTGGCACGGGCCACTGGTTTCAGGTCTTATTGGACCTCGGAATGTACTGTGCAAGAATGGGGCGTGGAGATATCAAAAATGGGGCACCCGCTGATGATAAATGCGCCTTGCTGAGACATCAGACTGGCAAAACATGGATGGGTGGAGGAGGTAAGTAAATGGAATTCAGCACTACACTGATGCTTGAAGCGGTGGACATCCCCCAAAGTCCTCCTACAGGAATAAACATCTCTGATTGAGGATATGGAAACAGACCAAGCAGCAGGACAGATGGCTTGCCATAGGAAAGGGTCGGGAAGATGCCCGTTTTCTGGCGTCTTCTCCTTTATTTGTGAAAGTGACACACGTCGGTGCATCACTCCAGGGAACGTGCTCTTGATACTCCAAGTGGATGAACATGATCCGGAGCATGAGCAGAGGAGGAGTTAGTCCGGTGGAAGATCCCAGATTCCCGAGTCTTTAATGGCTGGATGTGCAAGTACCCGCAACTTTCACGTAACTTCATTCTTGGCGTCCATGCAGGGGTAATGGTGACTGGTCTCAGGGATGGGGATTTAGGAGAGGGGTAAATAACCAGGGGTGCACACTCCTTTTCTGGAGAGCATGGTCTCTTAGTAGTTATAGGCGAGGAGTGATCACCAGGAAAACTCTGACCCCGCTGATCCGGGAATGGCAGTTCCTCCTCGGACAATAACAACATGTGCGGTATATGTCCAGGCCTAAGAACCTACTAGCCCATAGTGAAGGAGGTAGCAGTGATGTTGGTGCAAGGCTCCGAAGGGTACTAAGTGGTGGAGAAAGCGGTGATGCAGTGTCTATGTATGAGTTTCTCACATTCATTTGGATGGGACAGCCATCAGGTCAGGTTAGTTCTCCCTATCAGTGAATCCCTCAGGAAAGACGATGGTGTGGGCCTTCTCCTGCTGTGTCTTTAGCAGGGTGGTCAGCTGCTGCCTCTGGCAGCATTCACAGGTATTTTGCCTCTGCAGATTATGCCACTTCTCCTTTTGTGGTCCAGGCTGTAGGTGTGCACAGCCACCAAGGTATGTGTGCATGGATTCTTTTAACATGGACTTGATGCAAAGTGTGGTCTTGGTCAAAACTGAGCGAAAGCAATGCCCCTCCTCTAGCCTCCATCAATTTTTCATTAAATGCTACACCTTTTGCAGATCCTCGTGGGCTTATCAACGTGTGCCGTGTCACTGCAGTCGCGCAAACGTTTTCTTTGATAAATCTGCTCTGATGCAGATTCGCGGACTGGAAAGAATGTGCAGTGTGATACACTGTGCGCCTGATATTCTACAAAAGAGTATTTCAATGAAGGTTTAATATGGCCTGAAAACAGGCCAAAAATGCATGTGTAACTGAATGTGATTGGCTACAAACCATGCAAGTTTGCAAGCATTAATTTATGTATGGTAGACAGGGTAAACCATAAGAGAATGTTCGGAGGATATTACATTTAAATAAGCTTTAAAACAATCTCACAATATTTTATAGCATTCGCAAACTGCACAATACCTGCAGCTTCTATACTGGGCGCTCTATAATTGAAAAAGACCACCGAGAAATAAGAGTCTTTCATACTAGGAAGACAATTATCACATTTATTGTGGCACAGTTAGGAAAGTAGATTCCTGTGAGAATTGGAGTGGCTACCACCTTAATTGCGAAGCGGTGAATGGAAGGTGAACCCTGCAAATCCTGGCTCAAAAACATGAGATGTGCACCACAAAGACACTGTGGTCTTAATAAACCAATACAGTTCTAGGAGAACTGCTCTCAAAGGGCATCTTTAAGATGAAACTCGTGTTAGATTAGAAAGATGAGTCGGAAGGCCATTGTTTGCTCCTATGCAACAGTCAAAAAATCTAGCTCGCTGACAGCTGGCTCCTTGACAATAGGGTCATCTTTGGGGACATGCAAAATTGTGAATTTTCGCTTTAGTCAATTTCATGAAATGATTCAATACATTTCTACATTTCTGTGAAATTGGCAAAGTCTTGAGAAATGTAAAAACCTACAAATAAATACAGTTATAGTAAATTAGATTTGCAAAAATAGATGTTGTGGCTAACAAAGCACAAACAACTGCTCTAAAATAAATCAACGAAGGGTGTGGCCAGCAGCGCCACCGATGTGGCAGCTCTGCTAATGGCCTCTGCACCAAGCCCATTTAAACGCAACAATTTAGCGGTTCTTTTGAAGCAATGAAGGGCCTCTGTACTGTCGGTGAAATCGGAGTGAGGGGCACCGAATGTGCTACATTTTTGCAGCAAGCAGCCAGAAACCCGCTGATAGCGCTGCAACAAAAGAAGTAGGCGGGACGCGGCGTCCCTCCAACATGGTGGAGAGTCCGCACCAGCTACCTCGAGCCTGCAACATTTTATTTTCACCCAGGCGGCCTCCCACCCTCGGGTATTTAGTTGCCAAAGACATGCCAGCCAGCTGAGTGAACCCTCCGAACCCCGCCGGGCCCATCCGATGATGGTGGGTCACCCGGAAGAGAAGCTGACACGTAATCCAGCTGACGGGAAGGAAAGTATCCCTCCACAATCGAAGCAGATTGCGGGCAGCCCCAGCCTCTCTCCTTACCCTTTGGCGGTGCTGCCCAGCATGGCAAATGGAGCGCCTGCCTCCCAGGGCCACATTCTGACTGGCAGCTAGCAGTGTGGTCCTGAAAACTGCACCCACAAAGTCACTGCGAAGATCGAATTTGAGCAGTCCCACCCACCGTTCAGCCAAAGGTCCTCCACGGCTCCACGAGAACAAGCTGGGCAGCCTTCTCAGCCACAACACCGACAGATTGGAGGGGAAACCCACGCCCCCCCTGTAGGGGGTAAAACAAGCAGGCAACCATCCTGGGCACAACCAACAGTGCTAAGAGCAGGGGCCAAGCAGGACTGCGAATACTGGGGACAGAGAGCAAGAAAGGAAGTAAATGCGCCCCAAGCAGAAACCGCTGAACCCTCCCACTATGACCACCTAACCTTGGGGGGTACCCCCCTTCCTTCATGTGAGGAGTAGTGTCGCAGCAGTCAACCCCAGAACCCAGCTAAGGGCTCACCTGTTCCGTGGCTTAAAGGGGAGAGGAGGCATATATAGACCGAGCAAACTGCTGAGCAGCTACTGTGCATGCGATAGCTCAGACTGGTTCCATGTCTTAAAATCGTGGCAAAAATAGCCGTGTATACAAAATATTGCGGCAAATATGCTGTGGTTTTGCCGCCACAATCATGTAACCCCCGCTCCTCTTAAATGGTATAATGGGGTATACCTTTACTAGGTCAAACTATGGCATTTTTGCCGCAAATTCTTTTACCGGCAACATTTTGCTGTGATTTTATTACCTGATACCCTCAGACTGGTGCAGAGGGGTGGAGAATCCTCTGGAAACATATAAATACATCCCCATTCTCCAAAGACTTCCCAAGGCAAGTTCCCACGGATATATAGGCAAGTTCTGAACACCGGGGCACTTCCGACATGGCTTGTCAACATGTCCAAGCAACTAAAAGCACAGGAAAGTGGTGACATCACCACCATTCTGCTCCCGGCTGAGAAAGGGAAAAGACAAGAAACAGCGGAATCCCATCCGCAGGCGTCATCATGTCCCCCCGGGCAACTAGCCACCAAAGATGACATTCAGGCATTTATGCTGGACATTAAGGCAGAATTTTGCAGTTGCATGACCGGGTTAACGTCCAAAATCGAACACACAGACCAAAGAGTCACAGAGCTGGAGCAACGACTTGGGGACCTATAGGAACAATCCTGGGACCAGGAGGACTCTCTACTGGAAGTCCAACAAAAGAGCCATACCCTGACAAACCAAAATTTGATCTTGGAGTATAAGCAGGAGGATCTTGAAAACAAAGCTCGCAGAAATAACCTCCGGATTAGTGGAATCTCATTGTCAGTCCAAGACTGCGACCTGTCTGAATACGTGGAGGAATTGGTTCAGTCCCTTCTTCCACATTTGGAGAAATCACAGTTGCAGCTTGACCGCACCCACAGACTGCAACCCTGCAGGGGTCTGTACCTGGAAAACTCACCAGATGTCATTACCAGGGTCCATTTCTACACCACGAAGCAGGAGATCCTCTCGGTGGGCCACTCTCGAGATGAACTGACATTCCAGGACTCTCCCCTGCAGATCTATCAATACCTGGCGACAGCAACTATGCAAAAGTGGAAATCTCTTCGCCCCCCTGACACTCTTCCTCCGGGACTAAAAGATCAGATACTGCTGGCTATTCCCCACAGCGGTGCAATTCTCATATAAAGGGGTCGCCCGCTAGAATTGCATGCTTAGAAGATGCAGAAGAGATGCTGAAGTCTTCCTCACTGGAGGAAAGGGGTAGTGGTTCTCCCCGGAATGCTCAAACAGATTCGGAAGACCCTCCACCGAAGGCGAGACAACCGCTATGGTCTAAGGTTCAGAGGAATCCGAATTTGAACAAACAACCCGCACACTCGTAAAAAGCAGGCGCTGAGGGATACCGGAACTCAGTACTGAGGTGCTGGACACTAGGGAATATACAAGAATCTCAAAGAACAAAGCACAGGAATGCAAGATGGCTTTGTGCGGCCCAAGCCTATCCCAAAGACAGATGACACTGAGGATCCCTTGGGGTGACAGGTTGGCAGTTCTTAGCAGTTGGACAGTTCAGATTCCATCATTGGGACTCGGTCCACATACTTTAATGTTGAGGTTAGATTATAAAGTTAAAATCTGGGTTAGAGCTCGACCACAACTTTTCCTAAACTTGAGATGGCAACCACTGCTCACCTGACCCAGCCCTGCCCTCCCCACTCTCCAAAAATAGCAGAAAACCTGGAAACGCCTCACCAGTCGCTAAACTATATGTCACTAAACATTATAGGCCAGAACTCCCTGATGAAACGGAAGTCTATCTTAAAGCGCATGGAAGACTTAGAAGGATCTGTGGTATTCATACAGGAGACCTATCTTCATCCGGAAGACTTCCCTCGCTTCCACAGAAGAGATTTTCCAAAGCATTTCTTTGCCTCAGGAGGTACTAAGAAAGGGGGTGCAGCTATCCTAAGGGCAAGAGGCATCCACTTTCAGGAGCTGGAAACAATCAAGGACCCAGAAAGAGAATTCATTGGAATAAAGGGATTACTCTTTGGCCAGCTGTACTCCCTGGTATCCGTCTATGCACCGAATGAGGGCCAGAAACCCTTTTTTGAGGGCCTGGTAGCTTCACGTCTCCCCTTTCTGGAGGGTCTAACTGTTATTAGGGGGGATTTCAACAGGGTTCCCGACCCGGAGAAGGGCAGGACTTCTACTGCGTCCGCTAAAGACTTCAGGTTGGCCCTGAGTATCCTACACCTCTTCAGATCACCGGGAATGGTTGACACCTGGAGGGTCCTGCACCCGGAATACAGGGATTTCACACTCTTTTCTAAGGTCCACAGCTCTTCCTCACGAATTGACATGACCTTGCCTTCTCCTCAATGAATGTCCTTTGCAAATGAAGTGGTTGTTGCCCCAAAGGTTCTCTCGGACCACGCTCCGGTATGTTTTCAATCAGGACCTGGAATCCAACCCGGGGCCCAGACCACAGTGGCGTCTATACGAGCCAATCTTGAATGTTTTGGCCTTAAGAGATGAGTTAGCTAAAGCTATCAAACACTACTTCTGAGAGAACCCGACGGATCTCACTTCCCCAGTGATCACCTGGGATGCAATGAAGGCTGTCATTAGGAGTATACTGATCTCACATACTGCACTCTACCACAGACAAAAGAAACAGGCGAGGGAATGCTTGGAACAGGAACAAATCCACAATTTCCAGGCATCCATTCCCCCCACCTGTTGGCAGAACTGTGGGGCACAAGGGACATATTTCCACATGTGGTGGCATTGCTCCCGAGCCCAGTCATTTTGGGCGAATATCGTGGGGCTGGTCGAAGACATCACAGGAAGCACACTCCCGATCTGCTCTAAAACTATATTACTGGGATCCCCATTGCGGGGTGTCTATCCCAAGACTGGGGCACGAGCCAAACTATTGACTCAGCTGTTTCTGGGGGCATGTATCACCATTGCCTGACGCTGGAAAGCCCATGAAGGCCCTGGTAGCCCCGGAAGGCCTCGATGTGATCTTATGGTGGGTAATTGTTTGGGACATCTTGGTAACGGAGAGACTAACCGCAGCGAGGGAGGGAAAGCTCCATCAATTCCACACGATTTGGTCACCTCTTCTGGAGTACGACTGCAAATATCCGGCCCTGACCTTTAAACCCCACCTGGCACGGCTATATTTGGGTCAGGAAGGGGAGGGAGGTGGAGTTGAAGGACAATTGGAGAGGGTGGCAGGGACAGGGACCTCAATGATTGATTATTTGTGATGTTACCCATAATGATATAATGCTGCTGCATTATGCGCCAACCGTTTAATAATAAAAATATGTTTCCAAAAAATACATAAATAAATCAACACTATGATGTTTGGAGATAGGAAATTAAGCACATATTTTAAACTTAGCTTAGCTTGCTGACAGAATTTCCATGCATTTGTTCATGCAAAGTCAATTGAAAACTCAAGTACATAGTTCACATCTTTGCTGAAAAAATCCTTTCAAAGTCATTTTTACTGGATTATTTTCTAATCAAAGCAAAGGAAACCTATTTATTTGAGTTTTCCACTTAGTTTGCTGATATAAAATCTGGCAAAGTAATTTTGGCAAGAGTTTTCCAGTATGCTAAGGGGACATTATTTAGTAGACTGACGTATTTCGCTGAGAACAAAAGCATACAAATTTGTTTTTCTAGTATTTTGTTTCTGCAATTTCACCAGATGCATGACTGGAAATTGAACCATAATACATTCCCAATTTCGTCAAGAGAAAACCTTTGAATCATGGATAATTAGCTTGGGAGAATTTAACATTTTGAACACCCTTAGTAATCGTCTTCCAGACCTTGCTTTTCAGCCAATACAACTTTGGGTCTTGCGACTTGCAGGTTCACTTTTCTCATTTGAAGTATGGACCAACCAGTCCTACCATGCAAAGTGCATTTGGCAAAAACGCCAGGATTGGCTGAAGGGGACTCCCCGTAACATAGTTGCAGTTGAAAACGTTGTAATGTAACCACCACAAGATAAAAAAAAAAGGCAACTCCAAAAGAAAGTGAAGGCAAGCGTCCCCAGCCAGCACGATCCTCCCCGTAATGAGAGACAATGACGGACTCTCCCAAGTCGGGAAAAAAGCCAAGACAGAGTGCGGGTGAGCTTAAATGGGAGTTTATCAGAATAGGGCATGCAAAGAACTCTGCAAACTCCGAGAGCGCTCTGTCTGACAATAGCAAAGACAGGCGTATATATTTACAAAAAACGTCATAAGAACCTACATACTATAGGGGGCACAAGTTCGATGGGATTGGGTGGCGATGACAAGCTATAGGTGCTGCTGCGATGTGGTTGGCCGTGGCTGGAGAACGTCACTGGTCAGCCTCGTGGGTTGGGCTGGGCCTGGCAGGTTGGCTGAGTTCATCCGGGCGGTGTTGTTGTGCCATCGCGGCCAGTGTCAGAGATGAATGTCTTTTCCTGACTTATTTGCCCTAGGCCATGCACACCGCAGTCATTCAGTTATTGCAATATTATCTTCTTTAGTAAATCTTCCAATAGGTTATTCTACAGGTTAATGCAACACAGGAGGAATGCACCTTGTGTGGGGTCTGATGGTCATTCGTCAGGGCATGGTTACCAGTGTCCTGTTGACCGGAGCCATAGGTTGAGGGGCTAAGCTTCAGGGCATGGGACGGGCGGTACATGCCTTCCTGTCTTGTTTAGATGTGGTTATGAATGTGCCGCTGTGTGTTGCCACTGTATTGGGTGTCCTGATTGCACAGGGCCATAAGTCTAAGATGCTCCGGTGGGTTGTGGGGTTTACGAGGGGGCGCCTTTGGATTTGTGTATTCAGGCAGAGGTTTACTGCTGTGCTGTAAATAATGCAGGTGGCGGGCCGTGGCCTTGGGTGCTGCAGAGGGGGCTCCAAATCTTTGAAGCGGCTCCAGTCTGGTTGGGGGAGGTGGAGCAGCGCGGCGCGGGCCTCTGCTCTCATGTTTGGCAGTCTTGGCAGGGTGGGAGGGGGAATGGCCTTGCACATATTCACAAAAGGTATCTTCCTCGTGTGTCGCCGGCACAATCATTTGAACACTTTATAATATGTGTTTGAATCACTTAAAAACATACATTTCAACTTTGCTGGATGTGTCTCGATTATATCCAGTCTGAGCACCTTATTCGTACACTATGTTTTAACAACTACAGTATTTAGTTATATGCATATACATTTGCAGTAAGTGAGGTAGTAGTGTGGTTGGTGGAGTACATAGAAAATGACCCGCCACTGTACGTGACGGTGGTGGCACATAAGGGGCTTAGACATACACGTATGACAAGTGCATTCTCGCGTATCCTTCACATGAGCCCTCTGTGTGGTTACATTCGTCTTCTCGTGTACTCTAGCAGCATTAGTTCGGTTATGGCGCAGAACCATGGAGTGTAAGTTTCCCAGTGATACATATAACAAATAGACCCCTGGAACGCTCCTTCATTGTTAGTACCCAACTGCAGTGGTGTGGGCTCGTCATTGCTAATATCATGGAAGCATGCTTTCTATCATGGTTATATATTTTACAGGTTTTTGTAATACAAGAGATTTTGTGGAGAAATGCACACTTTGCAAGTGGTCTTGGCATTAATATGTGGGGACTTTCTGCCATCTGATGACCATTTTACCGTTCTTTTCATCGCCCAAGCCCGCTGGCCGGGTCATGCTGGGAGCGATGATACACTGCCGAAGGTGAAATGTTACAATGTTAGTATCTTATGCTAGCTCATGTCCGTCTTGTTCGTGGGAACGGGCTCACAGCGGATCTGCCAGGGTGCTGCGGCAACAGGGATAACTGGAACTCTCCGAGGGTGGGGGCCGCGCTACAGTGCGCTAAGCTCACACCATCTTTATTAGACAAAATGGTTTCTAAGGCCTAGCTAAATTCAATACGTGTGGGCAATGTCTTCAGCAGGTGAGCCATCCACCACCTGGGCCCTGGTGGTAAGGAGGGGACGCCCGATGAGCCATGGCCCTCACCTGGGGTGGAGATGTAGGCAAGGGGGGTCTCTTGGACCACTCCTCCCCTACATTTCCCCCCTTTCGTTACTTAAGTAACGAATACTTTAAGTCCTCCAACCTTCTACATTCTGCTTCGTCCATCACTGCCTCATCCCATGCAGGTGTGCCTTTTATGGGCATCCATGCTCTGCATACCCCCCGTAAGCTTTCCCCTCTTCTGGCATACTCATCTGGGGTACAAGTCAGGTATATACATCCGCCATCTCCCGCCAAATCTACCCACACCTCCTGGTACCATTCTAGTACACGGGGCTCTCTAATGGTGGTGTGCCATGCTTTATCTATGATATCCTTGTCGTGATAGATAGGCACTAGCTGATATCTTGGTGTGTCATCTGTTCCTGTTTGTACCTGCACTTCCTGCATGTTTTGCATTGTCCCACGGGTGTTGCCCATTGTCACCATCATCATTTCACCATTTGGTACTGCGTTAGCACAAACTCGAAGACCCACCTGGCACAGGCAAAAAATTAAAAGGAGGAATACCACAGCCGGCATCAAAAATTTCACAGTTGTTCCAAGCCATGAGGGGACCCAGGAGAAGATGTTATCGAACCACGTGCTGTCTTCTGCTCCACCTTCCATTTTCATTTTTTCTCCTAGGTTGTGGACTGCTTCGATCACATGGGACAGGGAGCCGTTCTCTGCGTCTTCAGAAGGTACGAAAGTGCAGCAGGCACTTCCTATTTTTCGGCAAACACCTCCATCCATTGCCGTCAACAGGTCCAGGACATACCTGTTTTGCATGGTCATCAGTCGTAAAGCCCTTAGTTCCACTTTTATTACGTTGAACCCTTCTTCAGTGTCATTTGCCAGCTGAATCATTTCCCAGCGTGTTATCTGGAGCCATTTTGCGTTTGCTCTTGCTTGAACACTTGAGATGAGTGAGGCAAAAAATGTTTCTGCTGAGCTGAATAATCGGTATCTGTCTGGGATCTGAGCCAACAGTTCTGATGATGCCTTTGATATGTAGTTTGATGCTCGTCTGTTACGGGTCAGCACCTCTCCCTTGCTCCCGGAAGACAGGACATACATTTGTGACTCCGCAGTTGGTTGGGCCGCACTCTGTTGTACGAGTTCCTGTGTCCTTTTGCTCCCATCGATGTGGCTTTCTGGTATTACCATTAGGGCTGAGTGCAGAGTGGCCATTGAGCAGCTGCCACTCCATGACGGGGGGAGGTGCAGGTATGCCTGGTTGCCGCATACCCAGTACGTGTCCATCAGGGCCGCTGTCCCTTTTCTCAGATCTGGGATGGTAAGGGTCTTGTTACAGTTCTTGTTCGTCCCCATGGATTTTCCCCTCTCCTTTAAAACATAATTCATAGTCTATTTCGTTCTGCAGTTTGAAGGGTTTTTCAATGGCGGTTACCCAAGTTAGTTTTGAAATGTTATCCTTCCACACTGGTGTGCATGTTTCTTCTATCCACTGCAATTTCTCTGGTGCCACACCTCTCAGTGCTTCAGCTTTACACATTACTTCTTCATTCTTCCACTTGTTGTCCGAAAAAGGTGTCCCTTGTATTACGAAAAATGGTTCTTCCAGACATACCACCCCTGCCGTCTTTGGATAGCAGGTTTTCTCGTTCTGCAGCATTCTAAAAGTAACTTCATGTGCCTGGAAGGTGTTCTTAATCCTGCATAACGTGAGATGAAGGAGACATTGGGCATCTATAATTGGCAACTCTTTGGGTAGCAATACTTTGGGTGTACCTGAAGCATGAAGAATGAGGGAGCAGACATAACAGCTCTCATTTGTTGTTTGTTTAGCTGTGGCACTCATATCCGCATACCATTTATTTGTCTGGTGGGGGTGTCGTGGGTCTTCCATTTTATCTAGTCCTAACCCATAGTACTCATCATACTTCCTCCTCCCTGCTTCCCTCTTTCGTCTGTTATTCTTGTTCCTCATGTACTTCCCAGCCTCCTGGGCGAGGGACAAAATAGACCCCTTTTCTCATTCCCGCCCCCCTTGTCCCATGCATCATATAATATTTCGTGTGTTGCTAGCATCTTTTCCTTTTCGTCCTTGACGTTATCTTGCAGGTCGTCTAATATGGGGGCAGGTTGGCTGGTGGGGGCGTTACATAACCACGATATGGCAGACGGGTTTCGGTCATTTAAACTGCGAGCATTGTACTTAGACATCTTTGGCGGGGACACTGTGCTATTTTGCAGTCCACCCTGTAGCCCTTTCTTTTCTGATATGACAGCATTGGATGGTGTGGTGTGATAACCCCATACAAGTTTAGTTCCGTCCCATACCAAAAAATCACCTTCCCTAGTATTGACACTTGCAGTTGTATTGGTCCCAGTCAGTAGTGCTGTTAATCCCAGTGCTGTTAATCCCTCCCCCCTCGTTCATCTCTATAGAGATGAACGCTACAAACCAATATGTAACCAGGCCAAACATTATTATGAAAAACAATGTAATGCACACAGATAATCCACACTCATACGAATATCTGCATCTCTCATTTAATAATTCTTTCATTCTGCTAATTCTATCCGTTGCAGGCTGCCCGTTAGATGCCATGGTAGCTCCTGTTTGAGATATAAAAGTGCATTAAGTGCATGCATGTAAACATTTTGTTGGCACTATCAGTGCCAATATATATATATTGACAGGGAACGGAAGTGGGTAGGGTTTGTAGGGACCGGGATGCACAGACAAGGGTGTAAACATAAGTTGATCACTTTATTAATTACATACAAGTTCACAAAACAAAAAGGAGAAAAGACGTGTTTTTTTTTTTTTTTTTTTTTAGTTAATATCTAAAAAATACAAGTATACTTATCAGCCATTTGTCCATTCAGGCGCATTACTGTCACCCACACGCACATTGTTTGCTGTTGTCTGTGCCTCCTCATCTACCTCCTCCTGTACATTACTATATGCTTTTCGTACATCTGTCAAGTGTACCCAGTATTTCAGGCCCTTTACTTTTACTGCCGTGGGCGTGCAGAACACTACCTCGTATGGGCCATGGAACCGTGGTGCATTCCATCGACGCACAAAACTCCTGACATAAATTAAGTCGCCCGGCATCAGCTGTAGCTGTTGTTCAGGCTCCGTGACAGACCCTGTTATGTTTTCCTCCTCTCTAGTGAATGGTGGAGAGAGCTGCTTTGATATTGCGCGTGCTGCCCTTGTCAATTTCTTCAAATAGTCTGTGAACTCTTCTCCCAATATCGCGGCGCTTCTGTGTGCATCTGAGTGTTCGCGCAGTGGAGAGTGTGCTGTGTACATTCGTCTCCCAGTCACGATCTCGTGCGGGGACAAATGGTGGTCTTTGTTTGGCTGATTTCTCAGCTCAAATAGCGCAAGGGGCAGACAGTAAATCCAATTCTTTTTCAATGAAAAGCATAGTTTTGATAACCTGCCTTTCAACAGTCCGTTCATCTTTTCCACTGCGCCATTACTTTGAGGATGATAAATCGAACACAATTTATGTTTTATTCCCAATAATGTAGTAACTTCCTTGAAAAGCTCATTTACAAAGTGAGTGCCATTATCTGAGCGAATCACGTCACAAATTCCCCAGCGCGGGAACACCTCCCTCACTAGGAACTTTGCAGCGCTTTTTGCATCAGGTCGTGCACATGGGCCTGCTTCTACCCACCTTGAAAATGGGCATACGACCACGATCATGTAACGTGCTCCATTACACCTCTCCCCCATGTCCGCGTAATCAATATGTAGCTCTCTGAATGGCCCAATGGGTTTCGGAATTGTTCCCCGGAGCGTGCGTAATGTCATTCCTGAATTGTATATCTGACATGTTGTGCATTCCATCGCTAATCGAGATACGTGCTCCTGGAGACAGGGCACGAACCATTCTTCCTGTATTTCTGCTGCGATGTGCTGTTTGGTATTGTGTGCAGGGAAGTGTAGTTGTTGAAACGCAATTTCCAATAACTTGATTGGCATTACCACTTTCCCTGAGTTGTTTTGCCGCCACAGTAAATCTGTCGCCAACTTGCTGCACCCTCGTTTTGTCCACATAAATTTTTCGTCTGCACTAGCCCCTTCCTGTAATTCTAGTATTTGTGATATAGGCATCATGTTGTACCCTTCTGGGAGCTCTTTGCTTGTCTTGTGCTGCAGCATGTACTCACCTGCTTCATATTTCTGAAAATAGGAAGCCTCCTTGGCGGCAGCGTCCGCTGCCGCGTTTCCCAAAGACACAACGTCTGTGTTGGATGTATGTGCTTGGCACTTCACTATTGCTACCGCAGTAGGGTTTTGTAGGGCCTCAATTAACTCTTTCAACAATTCTGCATGCTGTACTGGTGTTCCGTCTGCCCGTCGAAATCCCCTCCGCCCCCATCTTGCTAGACCTCCATGTACTGTCGTCGTCATGTAAGCTGAGTCTGTATATATTGTCACTGCGCAACCCTTTGCTGCATGTAGTGCTTCTATGAGCGCAATCAGTTCTGCTGCTTGTGCGGAGTAATGTGATGGGAGGCGGTACTGTACTAGTGTTTCATACTCACCGTCTTCTAACCTCACCACTGCCATACCAACATGTTTTTCTCCCGTGTCCACGTCAATCGATGCAGACCCATCCACGAAGTACACTTCCCCCTCGCTCAGAGCGTCCTCACACACCACTGTGTCCTCCCCTCTTTCTCCTGTGTAAGTTGCACAATCGTGGTCCTGCATGTCCTCTAGTGTGCATGCTTCTGTAATGAATGTTGCGGGGTTCACTGTCTTGCATCTTACCACATGGATATTGGCGCTAGACAATATGATCTCATAGGCTGTTGCCCGCTGTGTTGTCAGTGTGCTTTTTGACCTCTCAAGTATTGCAAATAATGAATGAATGTTCCACAAACAATGTCACAGGGCATCCCATTACTATTGTGGCACTTTTCTCAATCGCGAACGCGGCTGCAGCGAGTGATTGCTCGCACGCGAAATGGCCTTGCATCACGGCATCTAAAGTACCACTATAGTAAGCCAAAGGCTTGTGTCCTAGGGACGTCTTTTGTGTCAGAACAGCTGTCATGAGTGTTCCCTTGCAGTGTGAGAATAGGTAAAATTCGCGTCCATAATCAGGATTTGCTAGCACTGGAGCCCTTGAAATTAACTCTTTTAACGATTTGAATGACGCGCTCATTTCTTCTGACCATTCTATTTTTTTGTTTTCCTGTTGTGCTTCTTTGAGTGCTTGTAGTAGGGGTCTCATGTATGCTGCATAGTCTAATATCCATGCTCGGCAATAGTTGCACATTCCTAAGAATTTCTACATGTCCTTCACTGTTGTGGGTTCTCCTACTGATCTTATCGCTTCTACCCTGTCGGGGATTATCCTTTTTCCATCTTTTGATACCAGCTGTCCCAAGTATAAGACCTCTGTCAGGCAGTACTGTAACTTTTCCTTGTCTACCTTGTACCCTTTATTGGCCAATAGAGTCAGGAGTGTTGTTGAATCCTTTCTGCATGTTTCTTCATCTTGTGCACACACTAGTAGATCGTCTACGTACTGAATGATCGTACTCTCAACTGATAGGTTTCCCAAGTCTTCATGCAATATGCGGTTAAATATGCTTGGGCTCTCACAGTATCCCTGCGGTAATCTGCAGTGTTCATATCTTTTTCCCCCCAGTGTGAATGCTGTCAGGTATCTACTCTCTTCAGCCAGGGGGATTGAGAAAAATGCATTTTTCAAGTCAACTACTGTGAAAAGTGATGCCGTTTTTGGGATGCTGCATAATATTGATGCAGGGTTCGGGACCAAAGGGAACTCTTTCTGAATTACATCATTTAGGGGGCGTAAATCCTGTATCATCCTCCAAGACCCTCCCTTTGCTTTTTTGATTGGATAAATACATGTGTTACATGGGGAGTTTGAAGGCACTATTATCCCTTGTGCTAGTAGTGCATCTATTGTCTCTTTTATCCCTTGTTCAGCTTCACGGGACAATGGATACTGTTTCACTCGGGGTAGAATTGCTCCTTGCTTTAGTTTTATTATCACAGGTTGTACTCCATGCAACAGCCCTACATCATGGGGGCCTGTTGTCCACAAATTATTTGGTACGAGTCTCATGTCATCATCAAAGAATGACGGCGGTGCTCCTACCACTGCCATCAGTTGAGCGGGGATTTCCCTAGCTTGAATCAAAATGTCACAGGGCATCGCTATTTCCATTACAATTTCACCATCCCCCTCTGCATCTGAAAAGAGATCCTCATCTGTTAAGTCTCTTAGGGCGATGTTGGCATTCGTGCACAGTACTGTACGCCACTCACATCCTTCCATATCTATTCCAATCACCGCAATCCTTTTCGTTGATACCTGTACAGCGTGCAAGTCTAATGATACCACTGACCCTGGTGCTGTATCGGGGCACACTATGGGGCGGAAGAGGAACTCTGCTGGAATCCTCCAATCCATCTTCCTCAGTTCTGGAATTATGAGGGCCAATGTCTTTAGCCCTTCAATAAACATTTCCTCGTTTTCCGGCAAACCTCATACTTCTTGTGTGGTCGTGTGGGCTTGTACTACCAACATTGCACGCAATGGGCATATTCCGGGTGTTGAACACACTATACCTCTCTGAGTGAATGATATGGTCATGTTGAGTTTACTCAGGAGATCCCTCCCTAATAAATTTATTGGTGAGTGTTCATAATACAGTAAGGGTGTCTTTACAGTCTTACCCCCCACTGTTACGTCCAATGCTTCTGTGTAAGGAACTTCAATTACAGCTCCAGAGAACCCCTGCGTCTCTAACTTCCGGTTAGATAACGGGAACCGGCCCTCCCTTATACATGATTTCTCCGCTCCCGAATCCACCATGAATATGAACTGCTTGTCTCCTATCTGCGCCCCTACCAATGGTTCCTCTGCTGCATCGTAGGTGGTAGATAGAACTGGACACGCAAGTGTTCTCTGTGGGCTGTCCTATGCGGGGTGTCTCATCGCCCCCCCTTGATTAAAGACACTTCCTGAAACTACTGACACGCCGTTGTAGGGTGCTGGTGCGTGGGCCCCGTTTGCTGTTGTCGTAAAAGGGTCGCCTGGCGTGTACTGCATATGGTCATTGTTTTGTGGGTGGTTCTGTGTTCTATACTGGTGCCCCTGTTGTTGCTCATTATTACCTTGGCCCGGGTTTCTCAGTTGTTGTTGTCCCATTGGAAGACCATATGGGCTCCCCGGGTGGGGATGGCCATACTGTTCTACCTCTTGGAACCCGTTGTTGGGTCTGGCTCTGCACTCCCTAGAGTAATGCCCCCATCTTCCTCAGTTCCAGCAACTCCCTTGTGCACCTCTAGGGCCCTGCCATCCATTCCCTCCCATTCCCCCGTATCCCGGTCCACCTCCTCTTTGGCCCTTGTACCCACCTCGTCCCCCTCGAGGGGTCCACTCTTGCCACTGCGGACCTCCACCTTGTTCCTGCTCGTTCCACTGCCGCTGTCCTGCTCCAGCCCAATTAGTTGCCATCCTTCCTTGTATTGCTATCAGCCCCTCCTCCTCCTCATCTCCCTCCCTGCTGTGGGGGAGTGCGGCTACAGCCGCTGCGACCTTCACCAACTTTGTCTGCACTAGTTTTGCTTCGTCTGCCAATCTCTTCTGCGCCACCTCCTTCTCCCTTTCCTTTATTCTCTTACAATGGTGTACTATTATGCTCTGAATCTCAGGCCATCCTTTCGCTTCAATGCCTGCTATCTTGTCAAGCGTCTTTTGCACCTCTTTTGGGAGCCCTCTTTTTATAATGAAGTAAAATAAAGATGTCGATTGATACCAGGGCGTGCCCGTTTCTGCTCTCCACATCTCTTGGACCCGAAAAATGTAATCCATAGCCTCCTCCCCGTCATTCATTGTACACTGCATTACTGACTGTAAATCTGGCGTATCTGGAAACGTTTCTCGCAAGGCATCCCACACCCTTGCACGCACTGTGTTAAAGGAGGCCCCGTCATGGCGGTCGCAGTCTAATGTTACTCCCGGGAAACCGGCCTTGACCCATACTCTATCAGCCTGATCCACCACTGCTGATACAAGCAAGCTCTTCACATCTCCTATTGCTAGAGGTACCCCGGCAGTGTGTTTCTCAAAGGCGTATATCCACTTACTTGCCCCTCCTGATAACGGGGGCAATAGCTTTAATAAATTGGCTTTATCCATCTGAGCCCATGGGATATAATTCGGCCTCCCTCCTCCCCTATGTATCAATGGGAGCTGTAGCCTTCCTTTTGTCGTTGCATCTGCACCCGTTTTGGCTGCTGATGTTCCCAGTGATGCCATTTTCCCCACCCTGTTCCTTAATCGCCCCGTCCACTCATCATCCAGTGTTCTCATTGAACATGTACCATCCACCCCTCCACTTCCCCCTCCCATTGCCATGTTCAACCTGTCGCTTTCTTCTAAATCGTCCCTTATATCACATAGTAGTTCCTCTCTGTCCCCTATAGGCCTTTCTGCATTATCAATACCTCCCTCTCGTGTCCCTACTTCGATTATTCGTGTCGGTTCTTCCTCAATTCTGAACAGTATCTCACCTTTTTTCCACCCGTCTTCAAGTGTTCTATTCTCACTCGGCGCTCTAGACGTGCGCCCTGATCGTACTGCATTAAGTGCTGTTTGTTCACATATGTCTTTTATCCTTGAGAGCTCATCTTTCGCTATTGAGAGTCTTGATTGTAAATCATCTGTTAGCTTTTCTATGTCCACCCTTTGTGTACTTGCCTGGGCTCGCTCCCTTGTACTTTCATATGGCGGGGGTGCCGTTGGCCGGTGGGGTGTAGTAGTTATCGGGGGAGGCACATAAGTGGGGTCACTGTACCCTTTTGCGGGCACAGGCTTCTTTAATATCGGGTACAAGCTTATTACCTCTATCGGTGGCTCTGTATTTGACGATTCTTTAGCATCTTTCTGTATCATCAGTGGATTGTCAGTGGTGGATGGTATGTCAGCATTTAATGCTGGTGCTTTAGGCGGTGGTATCTCTTCAAATAACCTCCAGAGATCTAATATTTCCCTCCTATTGTGCAACTGCTTCCCCTTGTATTTCAAACAAATGCATGTGGCCACCATATCCAGAACACTTTTATCAAATGACCCCCCCTCGGGCCATATCTGGGGTAACCCCTCTCCCTTCAGCTCTGTTATCCATTGGTCATGATATTTCTTAATTCGCTCCGCGTACCCTGGTAGGTTTTTACAAATATGTGATAAGGGTGTTTCGGCCCCCATCTTTGTGTCTTCCTAGTACTTGTGTGTCTCTGTGTGTCCACAATTACAATGTAAACGTATTACCAATATGGGTTTTCGTCTTCTACTTCACATTCAATACTGGGCTCCCTTGTGCTCTTCCCCCTGCCTGCACAATACAAAACTGGCCGTACACAGTCTCTATTCTATTCTCTTTGGGGGGCACATACAAGAGCAAACCATCAGTGATTTCGACAACATTAACCCGGAAATCAAAAAGGTACACACTCACTTCACCTTGTAATTTTTGTCTTCAAGAACTTTATCCGGCCACACTTACCATGACCATTCAATTACTATACATTTATAGCCATTTTACACACTCACAGCACCAAATTGTCTTCTGACGCATACGAGGTACACACACCTCTCTGTAACACTCTATTCACACTTCAAGCTGCCCTCCCTTTCCTCTCTAGCCGGCTGTCCCTATCCGTCTTATTCAGATATATTGATGCGCATATATATATATATATATATTGGTCTGCTCTTCCCTCTTCTAGTAGAACTCTCTCTCTTTTACTTTCTCCCTAACGTTTTGTACTGATCTCACTTTTATTTTCCCCCCAACCCTAAAGAAAAGAATAGAAAGAAGAAATAGCAGTCACTAATATATTCTCAGTGTCCCCCTTTGCCAGACACTTTTATCTTATTATCCACTTCTTCATATATTCCCAGTACTAGTCAAGTTAGCACTATGCGGCGCCGCCTTCCACCCCCTTTCGGAGCTAGGTTCCCGTCACTTTTATCTCTTATTCACCTCTTAATCCTAATGGCCATATGCAAAGAAAAAGCAAGGAAAGTTTAAGATGATCCTTAGTAGATCTGCGTATCCCCTTCTCTACCCCTCTTCGTTCTCTGTCCTAGATTTCTTCCTCCATTCCCTTTACGATCGCTCGCACTCAATACTCACGTGCCCGTCTTGAACCGATAGTCTCCGAAACTGGGTCCGTCCAGGCAGTGTTGCCGTCCGCTCAACAGTCAGCCCCGGCTCCGGCGAGCGGTACTCAAAGGGGATTTTTCAACCGGGATCCCGTACCCTCTCTCTATTGAGTGCGCACTTCTTAGTGTACCGGTCGCCGTTGGCGGGCAGCCTCCCGGAGCCGGCTCACCGTGCGTATCCCTTTTCGACCGGAGATTCTCGTGCTAAAAGGGGACGGTAATGTTAGGTCGGGAAAAAATAATAATAATAATAATCACGCTTTCGGGGTCACCACTGAAGGCAAGCGTCCCCAGCCAGCACGATCCTCCCCGCAATGAGAGACAATGACGGACTCTCCCAAGTCGGGAAAAAAGCCAAGACAGAGTGTGGGTGAGCTTAAATGGGAGTTTATCAGAATAGGGCATGCAAAGAACTCTGCAAACTCCGAGAGCGCTCTGTCTGACAATAGCAAAGACAGGCGTATATATTTACAAAAAACGTCATAAGAACCTACATACTATAGGGGGCACAAGTTCGATGGGATTGGGTGGCGATGACTAGCTATAGGTGCTGCTGCGATGTGGTTGGCCGTGGCTGGAGAACGTCACTGGTCAGCCTCGTGGGTTGGGCTGGGCCTGGCAGGTTGGCTGAGTTCATCCGGGCGGTGTTGTTGTGCCATCGCGGCCAGTGTCAGAGATGAATGTCTTTTCCTGACTTATTTGCCCTAGGTCATGCACACCCCAGTCATTCAGTTATTGCAATATTATCTTCTTTAGTAAATCTTCCAATAGGTTATTCTACAGGTTAATGCAACACAGGAGGAATGCACCTTGTGTGGGGTCTGATGGTCATTCGTCAGGGCATGGTTACCAGTGTCCTGTTGACCGGAGCCATAGGTTGAGGGGCTAAGCTTCAGGGCATGGGACGGGCGGTACATGCCTTCCTGTCTTGTTTAGATGTGGTTATGAATGTGCCGCTGTGTGTTGCCACAGTATTGGGTGTCCTGATTGCACAGGGCCATAAGTCTAAGATGCTCCGGTGGGTTGTGGGGTTTACGAGGGGGCGCCTTTGGATTTGTGTATTCAGGCAGAGGTTTACTGCTGTGCTGTAAATAATGCAGGTGGCGGGCCGTGGCCTTGGGTGCTGCAGAGGGGGCTCCAAATCTTTGAAGCAGCTCCAGTCTGGTTGGGGGAGGTGGAGCAGCGCGGCGCGGGCCTCTGCTCTCATGTTTGGCAGTCTTGGCAGGGTGGGAGGGGGAATGGCCTTGCACATATTCACAAAAGGTATCTTCCTCGTGTGTCGCCGGCACAATCATTTGAACACTTTATAATATGTGTTTGAATCACTTAAAAACATACATTTCAACTTTGCTGGATGTGTCTCGATTATATCCAGTCTGAGCACCTTATTCGTACACTATGTTTTAACAACTACAGTATTTAGTTATATGCATATACATTTGCAGTAAGTGAGGTAGTAGTGTGGTTGGTGGAGTACATAGAAAATGACCCGCCACTGTACGTGACGGTGGTGGCACATAAGGGGCTTAGACATACACGTATGACAAGTGCATTCTCGCGTATCCTTCACATGAGCCCTCTGTGTGGTTACATTCGTCTTCTCGTGTACTCTAGCAGCATTAGTTCGGTTATGGCGCAGAACCATGGAGTGTAAGTTTCCCAGTGATACATATAACAAATAGACCCCTGGAACGCTCCTTCATTGTTAGTACCCAACTGCAGTGGTGTGGGCTCGTCATTGCTAATATCATGGAAGCATGCTTTCTATCATGGTTATATATTTTACAGGTTTTTGTAATACAAGAGATTTTGTGGAGAAATGCACACTTTGCAAGTGGTCTTGGCATTAATATGTGGGGACTTTCTGCCATCTGATGACCATTTTACCGTTCTTTTCATCGCCCAAGCCCGCTGGCCGGGTCATGCTGGGAGCGATGATACACTGCGGAAGGTGAAATGTTACAATGTTAGTATCTTATGCTAGCTCATGTCCGTCTTGTTCATGGGAACGGGCTCACAGCGGATCTGCCAGGGTGCTGCGGCAACAGGGATAACTGGAACTCTCCGAGGGTGGGGGCCGCGCTACAGTGCGCTAAGCTCACACCATCTTTATTAGACAAAATGGTTTCTAAGGCCTAGCTAAATTCAATACGTGTGGGCAATGTCTTCAGCAGGTGAGCCATCCACCACCTGGGCCCTGGTGGTAAGGAGGAGACGCCCGATGAGCCATGGCCCTCACCTGAGGTGGAGATGTAGGCAAGGGGGGTCTCTTGGACCACTCCTCCCCTACAAAAGTTAACATTTATCATTTTTGCAAAACTTTCAAGAAATTAAGGCTGGTGCTTTTTATCATGATTTGTATAGTGCTGCAATCATGTTGTTGATAAATTGCTGTTGAATGAGACGGCATAGAGGATGTTTAGCAAATTATCTGGATTTAACAGATTTGCACAATCCAGGGGCCAATAATGAAATGCCTCCCATCTCTGTACTTGTCTCGCTAAATCCCCTTTCTAGTGTTAGTACTACAAAGGTTGGTAAAAAAGCTCAATTGACTAATGGAACCTGTGGGAGGTTCGATGCTAACCTGCGAATGACTGCACACAGTCACCTTGGAAGAACACTTTGTTTTGATTTATTACAATTAATAGGTTCTATCCATTGTGTGTCTCATCACTACTGGGTGCTGATATTCAATCATTAGATTCTGTTAATTTAAAAAAAAAAAAAAAAAACATTAAATAAGAATTTGATTAAATCATAATGTGACAGGTGCAGTAATATATCCGTTGCTATCATTCCTGAGAATTATAGAAGTGATTCATACATTAACAACAGATCCAGAGGAGCAGTCTTTGTTGCACTGACCCGTTGCTGCCTCAAATCTTACCATAGTAGGGGCAACCTTACCTTCGTTACACTGAGCACAGGCACCTTGCCTGCATTGTGACTCCCCACGCCACCATCAGTTGAGACATCTAGGATGGATTTCAAACCCTCCCTCACTCCTCTAAGAAATCCGTTGCTGCCTCAAATCTTACCATAGTAGGGGCAACCTTACCTTCGTTACACTGAGCACAGGCACCTTGCCTGCATTGTGACTCCCCACGCCACCATCAGTTGAGACATCTAGGATGGATTTCAAACCCTCCCTCACTCCTCTAAGAAATCCGGACTGCCTTGACTTTGCCACCTCCAGAACTATGGGTTAGTTCCCTCCTTATGGACTCACTTCTACTGCCTTTGACTATCACTGTTCTTTCTGCTTGTTGCTCCCATGTTGTCATTCTGCTGTGCAGTGCTTCCTAAAACCATTTGCTAACATCCGATTCCAAGATTGAAAAAGTCAAATCTTGCTGTTTTTGCTTTGTGCTAAAAAGTCAAATCTTGCTGCCCATTGCTAAATTCTCTGTATTTTGCTTGCATACTGTTTCTTCTCTGTAACTTGCCAGCCCAGTGACCTCACCACTCTCTTTTGTCTCACACCTACCTGTCTTAGCCCCCCCCCCAGTATCTCCATCCTCTCCTTACTTCCACCCCAATGGCACTTTCTGTTTCTCCTATCTTCTCCAACTGCTTCTCCATTGACTATCCTTCCCTTCTCACTAAGTCTGGTAGGAAGAAGTTCAAAAAGGATATCTTGGCCTCTAATCCTGGTCTTCCTATCGCTGACACCTACTCCAATGCTTCCACCAGACAGACCCTTACCGACATCCTCTTTGTCGTTCCTTCGCTAGATCTATGGACTCCTCATATGGTCTCTGTGTTCTGCCCTATCTCCTCCTCTCCCATTAATGGTGGCACTCGCTGGGAAGTTCTCATGGCTTTCTTCGACTCCTCTAAAGTCATCATTAATGTCTACCTAAATGGCACTGTCATGGTCCAAGGCCCTCAGGCCAATCTCCTCCACTTTGATAGGCGCTTCCCTCGCCTCATCAATTTCCTCTCATCTCCTTCTTTCACCTCCTCTCTCCCCTTGGCTACCTTGCCCTCTTTCTCCTCCGCAGGGCATACCTCTGATCTGTACCCCTCCCCGGAAGGTCTTTAAGGCTGGCAACCTTCTTCATTTTGCCACTCTCAACTCTGGCTCTGCCGTCAAACACTCCTCTGACATCTGCCACCTCCTTGAAGAACTAGACCTTGATGTCCTTGGTCTTACTGAGACATGGTCAAGCTCTGTTACGAGCTTTGACACTCTCCTCCCTAATGGCTACAAGATCCTCTCAGCACCCAGATCCTCCCGGTCCGTTGGGGGGGTAGCCCTGATCTTTCCTGAGTGGATTCCTGCCTCTATCATTCCTACTCAGACCTACTTCTTTTTTGAATGCCTTGTCTGTAGGCTTTCTCTCTCGCCTACCCATTCTCTTACTGTGGTTACCATCTACCGGCCTCCTGGTCAAATCACCTCTTTTCTCTCTGAGTGGGCAGACCTCTCCTCCTCCCTCCTGGCCTCTACCACTCAACTCCTCCTCCTCTGTGACCTAAATATACATTTAGACTCTCCTTGCTCCTCCTCTGTACTCTTCCGTGACCTCTGTGACTCCCTCTCCCTGTCCATCCTTGAGGAGAACCATCTCCGGTTCCGGAAGCATCTCAAGACCTTCCTCTTTTCTTCTGCCTTTGCTCCCCCTCTCCCCTGCTGATCTGTTCTCTCTTGGCACAGTGCACCTGGCCACCATCTGTCTTTTGGGCCCAGGTATCTGCTCATCCTGCCACCCTCCCGCACTGCCTCCGGGCCACCCCTTGCACTGGGGTCTGTATCTGTACCCCTACAGCCCCCCCTTTTTCTTCCTGCACTTATCAGACCTACTCTGTCTGCTGCCTTAAACCTAGCACTTGTAAATTGCTGGCTGCATGACCACTGTTTGTTGCCTTTATTATTTATTTATTGTTATTTATCTGTTTCTCCTCTGCTTCGCACTTTCCACCTCTCCCCCTTCCATGCACTTTTCCCCTCCCCCTCTCCCATGCACTTGCGCGTTCTCAATGTCACTGGGCCTAGTGAGATCGCTGTTTTGTTCTCCCCTGTTCCCCTCCCTTGCCTTGTCGCGCTCTGAAACACTTGTGTACGAGCGCAATAGAAATAAAATATCAATCAATCAATCATGCCTTCATGTATGTTCTCTACTGGGCCATAGACATTGCTGCTTATCCTTGGTTTGGCTCAGGAAGGAACTGGCCTAAGGAGTTTTGCACTGCCCGCCTATCGCCAAGACTCCATTAGTAAGAGCTCCAGAGATAAGAGCATTGACCTTTTGACCTCTCCAGACCACAGACCAAATCTGGCCTAGGCAATACTCAACTGGACTTTCCCACTATAAAATCAGCCTATATTTATGGTCGGAATTTATGGACCAGGATGCATACTCGTAGGATTCTTGGCACTCTTCTGTAGTGAAGGAGAAATAAATGGGGTTCCCTTAAGGATTACCGCAAAGCAGAGAACAGCCAGTTCTTAACTACTTGATAGGAAGGGAGAAGATTAAAGGAGAAACAGATGGACAAAGACAGACAATTCCATCGTCAAGGGCTAGAGACCAAAAAGGACAAGCTGCCAGCCGCATTCTCTGCAACCTGGAAACCTTCGTAGTGGAGCATTGCTAGGTCTAAGGGCTCTATAGGGACACTTGCAATGAAGAATGGCTTTAAGGAAAGGTGTAAGCCAGGACGGGAAATGCCCAGCGGATAGGCTCAAAAGCTTAAACTGAATACACCTCTTATTCGGAACCCAGTGAAGTTGACCAAGGTCAGGCTTAATTTGTTCAAAAATGGCTGCATTGTGCCCTGTATACGGTCATCTTAAAAGATAGTCACAGCAACCCAACTAAGGAGAATTACAATAGTCCAAATGGTTGGAAAAAGTGGCAGTAATGACCAGAGTATACATTTAAGGATTCAGAGAGAGAAGAACTTTCCCTGGAATGTGGGCCCAAATAAATGGTCATATCAATCCCAAACTCAAGGTTTTCAAGCTGAGGGAGGCAGCGGGTGATGACCACATAATAGCTGGACGATTAGAACTAGTCACACGTTTATCATAACCCCCTAATACTAAGACCTCGGATTTATCTGCGTTCTTTTCACGCCAGTGGCTCCTCATCCATCCATTGATGTCGCTCAAGCATTGCATGAAGGCACTCACAGATCAGCCACCATCATCTAGCCCAAAGATGATCTGGGTGTCTTTCGCATCAGACTAAAATCTAAATCCAAAGAAGTGAATAAACTGTGCCAATGGAATGAGGCGGGGTACAATGACTAGCCCTGGGGTACCCCCAAATTCACATCATGAGTATTAGGCATAGGATAAGCAATTATACCTGAGCCTGGACGCAAATGAAAATGACTGAATCTCGGACAGGTGACTCCATGAATTCCTGCCTCTTTAAGCCCCTGGGCATCAGGCAATAATCTCCTTAATGGCCTGTAGAGACTGATGTCTCCAGCATTCGCTATGTTGTCCATTCTGAAATGACTGACCCTTTCCTGTCCTGCGCTGCTCCCTTGATCTAGTTCTCCTTCACCTTTGTGTTCCTGTACCCGTAATAACCTCACATGTCCTGCTCTTTCCTTCGCACTGTCTCTTGCATCTATCACCACGTTGGACCCACTGTTTCCCTGACACGACACCTGATCCTTTCTAGACTTTCATCTTATGCTAAAGGTCTAACTTAGACCTCTACCTGTCCTTCCAATCCTACTGCTAATAGCACTAACTACCCCAAGTGTGTTCGTCTCACTTTACTCTTACCATAAGTAACAGACGTGGCAAAGACATCCTCTATCTTTCATTTAGGGTAGCGGCTGTAACCCCTTCACGCTACCTCTCTTTTCTTAATCTGAGTTTCATTTGCATTCCTTTTTGAAGCCTCACTCTTTTGCACTTCTGGTTGTCTATGGCTCTCCTGCATCCCTAACAGCCTTCTGTGGCGGTCTTGACACTCTTGCTTCTTAGTAATATATTCTGAGTTCTTCTTGTTGACTTGTCTATGCTCCATTTCTTTCCCTCCCGCCTAGAATGATATTGCCTAACTCAACATCCCACTCCACTTTTCCACCATTCCCACTGACTCATGATTCCTCTAACCCCTTTCTTGCTGCTAATTGCTATCTTCTTACCTTTACATTCTCTGTTTCGCTTCCACCTTGCACTTCCTCAGTCCTTCCTCCTCTGCTAGGACAGCACGTCCATTCTATCAGCTATCACTTACTCTGTTCTCACACCTTAAATTCACAAACTGCACCCCAACTCTGCTACCCGACTCTTCTCTGCTCCACTTCTATCATCTCTTGACTTTATAGTGAGCATCTCCTTTGAGGTCATCTCAGAAAGCACTTAACCTTTGTTTACTTAACCCCTTAACTGCTGGGCTATTATGCATGTCTATGCCAATAGGATAAGCATATTAGCCCTCAGCACTTAAGAGTCATCCTGCCCTACTGGCTCCCTCGCACGGGCGGCATAGAAAAGCTTCTATGGTTAACTTGGACCATGTTGATGCTTCTGCCAGCATCCCGCCCAAGACCACTTCTTGGGAAGCAGGGGAAAAAAGGTTTTCAGATGAAGAAATTGTCATACTCTTGGAAATACTTGTGAGAATGGAAGCGCACGCCTTTGGGTCTTTGGTGACCATGACCCCAATATTTCCCATGAGCAGGATAAGGGAAGAAACCAGCAAACAGGACAATGAGGTGATTGTGCACCCCAGTTGCCTGGATCAATTGAGATCTATAGGAACAAGATTAAGATGAAGTGGCTGTGCAAGGTGGCAGTACACCCCTTAGAGTCCCTCGCGGAAGGAACTGGTCCCTGGCAGTAAATGGAAGCCCATGATGTGTCCCCAAATTAAATGTACCTTCATGTCTTTGTAAAAATTGCATTGTTGTCCCTTCTGTTTACTGCGTGACGTCCACGGCAGGATATAGCACTCACAGGACACTGACAGGAAAGAAACGAGGATTTATCAGCTCCAGAAGGTCACTGTCAGGAAAGCCAACCCGTTGTCTCTTTAGCACACACCGAGACAACGCTGGGAAAAATGGGGACTCATCAGTACAAACCAGGACACCGCTAGGGAAAATCAGGGATTCATCAGCACACCGGAGGACATTTTCAAGAAAAACGGTGATTCATCAGCACACACCAGGACACTGCCAGGAAAACCGGCCACTTATTAACACACAGCAGAGGAACGCTAGGAAACATGGGGACCCATAAGCACACAATAGGGAATTTCCGGAAAAACACTGTGATTCATCTGCACACACACCAGGACCCAGGCTGAAGAACCCGCTGACTTTGCAGCAAACATCAGGATAGGCCAGCGCCAGGAAAACTATGTGGATTCATCAGCACACACCAGGGCACTTCTAGGAAAATTGGGGACTCTTCAGCACATACCAGAGCACACAAACCGGGGAATTTTCAGCACCCATAAGGGAAGCGCCAGGAAAATCGGGAACTCATTACCAAACACCAGGACTATGCCAGGAAATTCGGAGACTCAGTATCATACACCAGGGCACTGCTTGACAAAACGCGGACACATCAGCACACACTAGGGAACCGCCGGGAGAACCAGGGACTCATCTGTACATACAATGTAACTGGACAAAAGAGAGATGCAATGCGTCATTCCTTCTCCTTTTCCCCTTTTAGTCTTGGTAACCAGTAAGTACTTCATGCATTGTTGGTCTTCACTGAGCAGGCGTATTTCTGCTCCTGCTCTGTCATTATACACACTATTTAGTTAGTTTCTGGGTCTGTAAACTGTCAATAATTCCATGTTCCAAAAAATGATACCTGTTATCAATCACGGTGTTCACCAGCACTGCTGCAGAATACAGCAGTCTTCAACCAGATTACAAAGCTTGGTAGCATCCCTGTGGTTCTGCACCAAAGTGTCCACACTCATCCAGAGCCTAGAAGACCTACGCAGCCCCTGGCAGCCAAAGCCACACGGCCCACTTCCATGCGCCTGCGTCGAGCAACCAAACCCAACAGCAGACATCAAATGTGGCGGCCTACTAGGACATGTCATTACATTGCCTTGAACCATTCTCCATCTAACATGGCTGCCTATTAGGGAATGTCATTAGATTGTCTGAAACCATTCTCAGCGACCACAACCCTCCTCCACCGCACCTCAGCCTACGGGGAGAGGTCTGCCCACTGCCTGCCACCCCACCTCTCTGTGCCAGCCGCCTAAGCAAGATAAACCAAACTTCCATATGGGATTTGGACGGTGCTGCCGAATTCGAAAATACATATTTGAAAGATTCAAGTTTAAAAACGTAGAAGTTGGAAAACAAAACGTGAGAACAAGTTTGAAAAAATAGAGCAAACACTGCAAATAACCAGGAGGAAGGGGCCAGGGGGCAATGGTAAATAGAGGAGGTTCAACTATGTTCACATTGAAATAAAATCTTTTTAAATAGGGCATTTCAGAAAAATGAAGCAGAGAAGTCAGTGGGTGGGTGCTCCATTAACATGTAAGAAAAGCATGCATGAGCACATGTCAGGATGCATGCACCATAGGAGGGGCGGGGGAGGAGGAGGCATTGTGGGTGTGAGAAGGGCGGCATGTGAACCCCTTTATAATTAAATCAAAGGCAGCAAGAAGATAAATATTGCAAACTTCCATTTGGTACTCACAGACATAGCAATGCAAAGCCTACTAAACCCTCTGCTTTCAAAATGCCCCTCTCGAGATTTCATTTTATTTTGGGTATTTAAACAGAGATTAGGTTGAGGGCGGCCACACCACCGAAACACGGCAAGATGTGGAGGACAGACTTCTCTGAACCACACCGGCAACGCACGTGACACTTGGAATACGAGTCAACTGGTTTCATTACTTTCAGGAGAGGGCTGAGATGAACGCCTGTGTGGCCCCAGGGGTTCCTTTCCTGCAACTGTAAAGAGGGCTCTTCTCCTGGAGCAAACTAAACAAAAGGTGCCGGAAAGAGTTAGAAGGTGCCAGGGTGGGATAGGAGGTGGCAGGATTCACAGGGTGGTAATTCCAGCAATTCTCTCCTAGGGCCCCTTGCCATCAATCTTTCCCTGACAACTGTTCCTCAACGGGGCTATTCAATTATCTTACCTGAAACAGGTGGGGCTGGGGAGAAAGGCTGTTATACACAGGGGGTTTATCTATAACTAAAAGGCAAGCTCCGCCCTTAGAGCAATCTATTTCAAAGGTATCAAGTGGGAACAAAACTATTCAGTGTCGCAGTTTCCTAATGTGTTTATTTTTTTATTTGATGCTATTTAAGGTGCATTTAGGTGTCATAAGGCGACCTTTCGCACACAAAACATCAAACATTACATGCATTAATATAAAAGAAGAAGAAAATTGTATACAAAATATATGTCATAATTTAACATTTCATTTTAAATGCATATCAAAAGAATTTAAATTTCATTTTAAAATCACATCATAAAATAGTCACTTGAAAAAAGGATAAACAGAAATGATTTTGAGCCAGAGATGGCAAACCGCGTCCGTAATAATATTCTGCACTGTATAACATGCTCCAAAACGGATCAGAACCATAGCGAACACATTTTGCATAATCCCTCAGGTAAAAAAAACACAGTACCAGTCACTCGGTCAGGACATGCCGCACTGTTCCAATCTGAGAGGTGCAAAGCCTACAGCTACGTTCCTCTCTCTTTACCCCCCTCCAGGCTCCTGTGTTTGCCAACATCGGAAGCAGATCAAGGCAGACACAGAAAATAAATCGTATAACAGCAGGGAGGCGGAACGTAATCAGATATTTCCTCGGGTGATCCCAGAAAAGACCCTTCTTCGAATATACCACATACTTTCGCACCTCTGCCAGCCTAGTAGCCTACTCAAAGAAGAAATACGGTCAAATATACGTGTTTTCCTCTTTAAAATACTCAAGAATAGTGGCACGTCGGGCAATTCAGTACAATATAACTCAATATCCCGGCAGAGACCTCCCACCATGGACTCCAATTCCCGACACAAAACACTCTTAGATAGCAGGTCACTGTGAACTTGTGCAGTAGGGAGGCAGTGGAACACCAGTTATATTTTATTTGGACCCAGAATTTGCACGCCACAATTTTACAGGTAGATAAATGTGACTGGAGCCTCAATTCTAATCTCAAGGCCTGAACTGGAACCGCAGTGTGGAGTTTTAATAGTAAGCCAGGAAACTGACTTGAGGGGAAATACTTCCAGTCCACACAGGATAGTAGGTGTTATAGACACCCTGTATGCCATTGCAAGTGCTTCAGCTCCCGTTATCACGAATGACCCTCCTTATTGCCAAAGCAAAAACAAAGAGGTGATGTCTCGAAGGTTTAGAATGAATCGTAACCACTGGCATTGCTCTGGGCAACCCTCCAGACCATCGTTCTTCACCTGCCAAGCCATTACAGAAATGGAAAGACCATATGCAAATCAGGCTTGGTCCCACGCCAAAAGGGGCAGTCGAGCCTGAATTGCTAGGTCACATCCCTTCTGCCCGAGACCACAGTCATCCCCAAACATGTTTCAGCCTTTTTGGGCCTCACAGCTATCAGGAAAACTCTCTTCCATAGAAAGGTATGGAGGAGAGTTTTCCTGATAGCTGTGTTGACAAAAATAAATTTGATTCTTCTACAATGGACCCCATTTGACCAGGTAAACCTCACTTCAGGGGGATTAACAGTCAAGGGGGTCAAATCGAAAGTGGACAGTAACTCACGCCATTCCCTTGCTTGTTTCCTTTAGGCCATGCCCAAATGACCCCTTGGGGCCAGAGTATCCTCAGAAAGGCAATCCACATTGAATTCCCCTGCCAGGATGATCCCTGCATCCCTCAATTGACCAAACCAGACCTGCAATGTGTCATATACCACATCCATAAGGTTTTTTGTATTTTCCCCCCTGGAGGGTCATAATGGGTTACCACCAAGGTTCTATCCTCCTTAACCAAAAAATCAGAAAGAATTACTGCCAGAATAAAATCTTCCTTCCTCACCCACAGAAGGGGGGGTGGGAGAATATTGGCATCTGGCCCCTATACAAAGACGACCAGTACGGCGGACTGACAGAGGGAGGGCTTAGAGAGAGGCAGAAGAGCATGGAAGGGCTATCTAGGGGAAACGAGGAAGTGAGCCATGTTTCCTGTAGACAGAAAACATGTGCAGATAGAAGTTCCTTTAGCCCAGATGGATTAGCAAGGAAAGAACGATGGCCACACGTATTCCAAGAGAGAAAAGAGCAAAGCACTGGTTGAGCTGCAGCACTTCAACCCTGAATAACCTGTGCACATGACCAGCACCCTTGGATATCAGGGCCCATTTATCACTTCCTGTTGTCTGTGCTGAAACTCCACCAGAACCAACTACCCCACCATTTGCCCCACTTACCATGGGAGCGGAGGCAACACAAGAATGAAAAGCAAACATATCAAACCCCAGATCATACAGCATTTTGGCATTCTTACAAATACATTCTGCCAACAAAGGGGAAGCCAGTGATATTACCACCCAAAATTAGTAGGACTACCATATGATGCAAGGTCTAGTCTCAGGATATCCTCTGACGTAAGACTGGAAAGGTCTGGTATAAGATGTAATAGATGGAGCAGCCAGGTGCGGTTCAAAAATGGGCTGGTTTCTGTAGGCTCAAATTCAGCAATCTTAACATGTTTGGGGCTAGCATTTCTCCTGCTTGATCCATATGAAGGCCTCCCATTTACATGAGGCCTACTCTCAGGCTCAGCAGCTGAGTCAAATTGTCAACACCCTTTACTCACTCTTTCTCTGTGGGAGGGACAGAGTCCAAAGTATTACCCCACAACGGTCCCCCTAGACTAGAGTGTGCTCAGAAGGATGTCCAATCGCCGGACATCCACCTAAGGTACTAACTTTGCCTCTTCCCTCATGGATAGCTGGAGGGCACAATTTTCCTGACCGACAACCCTCAGTGGACGACCATTTATCCAGGGAACTGTGCAATATCACTTGTCTCAAAGATCTATCCAGGAGGGCATTTGTAACAATGTATTTACCCACACTTAGGTGGCCTCCTCCCACCCATGCAGGGGCCTTTTCACCTTGGGGGCGTATGTAGAGATTTACCACTGAGGATCAAAGCTGTTTTGTCCAATATTAACTGGCCCTTGATAGTATCAAACGTCTGACTCATCAAGTACTTGGAACAAAGTACACATAAGGCATCCAATTTTGACACTATCATGTCCAAGGAAGATTCCAGAACCAATGGGGCCCCACCCACAAGGAACTTGAGATTTTCATCTTGTGCAAATTCTGATTCCCCCTCTTCACACCCAGAACAGTACGAATATTCAGGGTAGACCAAAAATTTAAGATTGGGTTAGATTTCCTTTCTAATAGGGGGATCAGTCTGTCTTGGAATTCTTAAACTCCACATAGACTGCGGGATGTAGCAGTCTACACGCTTCTTTCACATGTTGACAGTCACAGGGGCACAGCCAGAGTCACTTCTTGGATCACAAACACATGCAAAAGAGATTAGCCCAAAGTAGTTTTTTGGTTGACGAACAGTCACAACGAGATAGTGCTTTACTGCTATTTTTATTTTATTGTTTAAAGCACAGGCTTAGCTCAAGAGCAACAGAGTGCTGTACAGGGTGTGGGTAGCCAGCGTTTGGGTTAGCATCTTTTAACACTTGTCCAGTACTGTGAGTTGTGATGTGTGCATCTGTGAGGAATTCGACCATCCGCACGGGGAGAATGCAATCACCTGGGCCTTTTCATTTTTTAATAATGAGAATAAATTATGGGAGATCAACCTCCGAGGACTGTGTGAGACCATTCTGCACACAGTCCATCTGCTTACCACACAAAACGCATAGTCACATGTACTCTGGAAAGACACAGCCTACAGGCGCCGTCTTCCCCTGTCATATTGAGCTGGAATGTGACAGCCCAGGTACATCAACGCATCTCCAGAATGGGGAAGGTAGCCCTTCCTCCAGCCATGAGCAGCCTAATTTAAAAATCAAAGGCACCATGGATCTGCATTCCTATTGTGGTAGTTCAACTGGTGACAGTGCATTCTATTGAGAATAATTGAGGCAAGCCTAGAGGAGAGGCTTGATTGCCGAACAGACAACAGGAAGGCAGGTCTAACACCCCATTGGTATGCAATGTGTCAACATGAAGCTAGTTCCAATCCCTCTGTATGAAAGGCAATGAAATGAATATCTGGATCCACTATTTACCATAGGCAAACCCTTGCAGGGCTGACCCCTTTCAGAGGGGATAAGTATGTGGCAGTTTGTTTCTTTGTCCAGTTCACCCTCACTGAGCTGTAGCACGCAGCTCACCATTTGTAATCTGCTCCAGACGACAGTGCCTGGCTCACGTATTCCTATTCCGAGCCTGCCGTGTTCACCCTTGAATAAGGGATAATCTGTTCCTTTCACTTTTTAAAGGATATATGTCCCCCACACAAGGGATATATATAGGGTGCCTATTTTAAGGAATAAAATGTCCTCATATTCTTTAACAAATATAGTACACATTTCTCTATTTAGGGCTATGGTGCCCTTTTCACTTCTTCAAAGTATATGGCACCTGTTTCCCTTCTTCACGGGTTATGCCACCCCTCTAACTCTCTAAAGGATTTAGTGCCACTCTCACTCTTTAAGGAATATAGCACCTCTCTCAATAGTCAAAGAATATGGTTCACTTGTCACTTCATCAAGGGATATAGTACCCTGGTCGCTCTTGAAGGGATTTAGTGCCCCCTCACTTGTTAGCAGTTCCATTTCTTTTTGGAGTCTCTGGTCCTGCCCTTTTTTCTGAGTTCTGCACTCTAAGCTGAAGCAACGTAGACATCCTCAGAATCCTACCAAGGAGCTTCAGCACTTCCCCTTCTGCCGATCCGTACAAACGATCTGGGTCTGTGAAAGAATCCATAGGAGAGCTTTGAGATCCAACAATCAGGAGCAATTGTCTATTCCCTGAAGTAGGACGGTGAAGGCTTCTAAGGGATCTTTTCACCTTGCAGCCCCTAAGGCTTGGAACAAATTACCATTGGAGCTCAGATGCCTGAAATCTACTGAGCTCTTTAAAAAGAAACTCAAGACCCTCCTGTTCACTTGAAGCCCTTTCTACTGGTTTTCGACCTGGGGAATGTTCCTGGCTCTTGTATCTGGGTGTTTTTAATTCTGTTGCACCCTTAAGCCCACGGGTCCATGGCCACGTATTACAAATATGTAAAGTGCCTCTTTGCAGCCATCAGTGTGGATAGATCTGTGTCCCTGCATTTGTGTGATATGTGTGATATGTGATATGTTGGCCTCTGGAACACAGCTTCCCTCTCTTAGTAGGTCTTGGCACTCAAAGATCTATCTCTACCGTACTCCCACTGTTTGCTCATTGATCATTGTTGTAGGGATTCTTCTGATAGGCTGATGGATTCCAGGACTTAATTTTCCCAACGAATTGAAGGTCCACTGGTTCCTGAGGCTTGAAAAGGCATGGTGGCAACCCTGAGACTCCGGTCGATGGCGCCTCTTCAGCTAGCTGCTGGGCAGTTGGCCTCAGTGTGGGAATACCCTTGGGAATTGTATCTGTTTGGATGTGTGGGAGACCTTGTTGGTCTGTCTAACCTTGGAATCTTATATTTCTCCTTGTTTCTTCTCTTGGCTTCCTTGTTTCTGATCGACTCATAATTTTTCTCTGGGGATCCTTTTATCACAGAGGATCATGGGGTGCTTATTTCCCTGGGGTATTTTGTTTTTCTTTGGATTGGCGGGTTTCCGCCAAGCTGCACATGCAGAAGGGAGCTTTAGTCTTGTGGAAGGGGGTTCTTGCATCTCCATGCTGTCTTAATTTTTAATATCTAGCTCCTCTGACTCAAGGTCAAGGTCTCTTGCATAGAAGAGGTGGCATGAATTAGAAGTGGGAACCAGAAACTCCCCCACTCAGCCGCCTGCGGGTAGCTCACAGCTCTTGCAATAACACCCTGGTGGAGCCGCTTTCCCTGGCTTCCGAGTCGCCTTCATGCCCTGTGATGGAGTCAGGCATCTGGCTTCTTCATAACTCATCATACAATGGATTACATATGGGCCTGGAAACCAGAATAACGCAGCTGATGAACGCTGTGCAATAGGGCAGCCTTTAAAGAATTACAATAGCAAGGTAGCAAAGTAAAATATATGTATACAAAAGCAAGTAGACGAGCAGAATATGTTTGCCTTGAAGTTGTCCTCAATTTAAAAGTCCCTCTTCCATTTCTCCCCACCCCCACTTCCCTTTGGGTCATTCCATACATGTCTATAGGCTCGCATCTTATCACCCCCTGCACCATACTTGACTACCCGCTGACCAGCTAGTCTTGCCCCACCCTGATGAAGTCGCATATGCCCTTGAAACACCACCGGCTGCTACAGACATAAAAGAATCAAGCGTGTCACGGGGCTGAGCCGGCCATCTGCCTTTCCCCCATTCTCGTGCCTTTCAACAGATCTATCTCTCCTTACACATTCAGTACAGAGGGAAAATGTAGTCACAGCCTGACAAGCTCCTAGCAGCCTAGCATATGTCCATAGCCAGCCTGGAACTTGGCAGGCGCTCCACGAATGCGGCTCGTTATTATCCATCCTTAATACCCGCCTCGGGCTCTGGCTCCCTGCATCAAAAACATCCAATTACAATCGCTAATTTCACTTCCTCTTGCAAACTTATTTAATAAGTAGAGAGTTTCCATTTTAAAGCTGCACAATAACAGAATGGAAAATTGTTTTATGTCTAAATAAAAGCGGTCCCATGTTCTCCCACGTCCAGAACAGGCTCGGGTTAGTAAATGTCTTGCAGCACCTGAGTGAAGGTTTTCACATATTAAACATATATATAATAATAATTTAGTATTTATATAGCGCTACGAACCCTCAGGTATCTGAGCGCTGCTTATTATTACCCACGGTGTGTGGCGCTCATTTATCAACCTCGGAAGGATGAAAGGCTGAGTTTGGCCCTGCCGGGATTCAAACCTGCATCTACAGTCTCTGCACGGATGTCAAAGCAAGCTCTACTCACTGTGCTGTATGGGCCTCGTTACGAACTTGGTGGTATCTGGGTGGTGAATCTGCCCAGATACTACCAAATTGTATTACCATTACGCCACTTGGTTCTGTGGTATTACCGCCGAATTGCAAGTGGCAGTGTAAATCCCCTTAGGATTCAATGGCTTAATTATGGTGAAATTTGGCAGAAAGCTTGCAGATTTACCTCCAGCTCATGGCCGGACGTGAATCCTCCAACTTTACGCCAAACCTATAGTCAGCTGGTGCGGTAATACGTCAGTATATGGTAATACAGCTGCATTTAACCCACACTGGCCAACTTGTAATGAGGCTGATAGTGTCTGAGGACGAGCTCGGCAGTGCAGAAAGAAAGGGGTGGTAAACCCATCAATGCCACTGTTTTCGGGGTGGAATGTATTAACCGCCACATTTACTGCACATCCAAATTCCAAGATTGGTCATGAAGTGGTGGAATTACCTTTAGCATGTAGGAGAAGGTAACTCCTCCACTTTACCTCCAAAAATAGCAAATTTACCACGTCAGAATTACTGTTTGCAGGAAATCCTCCAAAATCCCCATTGAGCCATATGGACTCCAGAACTGGTCACTGTCACCGCCGTTGCTCCACTCGTAATCTGGCGTTAATGCTGCCAGGCCATGTTGCAGTGACGGAAAATGAGTTTGGGAATAATTACTCTGCAATTACCACCACCCACATAAGTTATGTTAAAATGTGGAGAGAGGAAGAGTGGAATCTTTTTCGTGATTTGCAAATTGCTGCACACAGACAGGTTGCTACAGGGCGCCATGTATGTTACATGTTAAACTCTCCCATGGCCTGTTCCCTTCTGAAATAGGGTTCCCCCATTGTCTGCTGCCATCATTCGGCCCTTGTCACCGGTCTCAATGAATTCACCACAGGGATTGTCAATGTGGCAGTGCATGGAGATGCTGGTCTGCAGCGTGGGCTTGCCCCCCCTGAACACTCATTTCTGCTTCGATTTAGGCATCAGGGAAAGGACAAAGTTCAAAAGAAAACTCCCACACTGGGCTACATTTATTTAGGACCAATCACAAGCAATGGCGGCATAGCCATTTTCAGAACGGGATGCAGAAATCCTGAATTGGAATCGATTTCTGTAAACTAGCTATCTGGGGGCTTAAATCATCAAGACCTGGGAAGCTGGGGCACCCACCACAATCTCAGTTATACCCACACCCACCAGGAGAATAAGCAATTAAACAATGTACAATTTACGGAGAAACTTTGCAGGACAGAGAGGCGTTGCTAGGGGGGGATTGGGGGGGCTAAGGGGACTATAGCCTCAGGTCTTTTGGTTGTAGCCCCGGATAGAAGCTCAGGGATTACAACCAAAAGGCAATAGCTAGCCTCGAGTCATGCACGTCCCAGCATTAGCTTAGCCCCTGATCTTTTCCAGACCTCCCAACACCCTTGTGTTTCAGTAACAGCGAGTGGCACTCTCTTCAGAAGTACACATTTTAGTTTTCTTTACAATCACGAAGGCGGCTCAATAGGCCATTGGGAGGTGGTTTTGTGGGCTAATTTGGGCCAGTTTGAAGACCTAGTGGACTGTGCAGCTGGATGTTTTGGCCATGGTAGGTCAAAATGCACCACCTGAGAACATTTCTCCAATAATGCACCACTGGGAAGTACTCAAACAGGTTGTTGTAAAAAAGTGATCAATCATAAATGCCGAATGAGGGTCACTACTCTTTCCGGTGACAGACCTATTTCTTGTTCCTGTCTGACCTTGTTGCGAAGAGGAAAGATGCTTCAAGTGCGGAATAGATCCCTTCTGGACTGGTGCCATTCCTAACTACAAGCATCTTTTGGGTTTTCTTGTTTCAGTCATTGTAACCCCAGCTGACCCCAACAACTAGGGATGCCCTGAACACGTGATGGCTAGACTGGCTGAATTGTTTTTGATGTGTCAATACATTTTGGATAAAGGTTCAGTCATCAACGGGATAATGATCGTTGCAGGAAAAAATTATGATAGAAAGTCAGAGGGAGAAAGCGATGGAAGGAAGGAAAAGGGATATGATGACGAGCTATGATCACGTGGTGGAGGGAACGCTGGGAGCTGTAGATTTTTTCTTACTGGTATGAATATATATGGATTTGATAATGCATAATATGAACATGCCAAGCCATGCTACCGAATCATTGGTTAGATGTAGTTAGGCAGAGTGAGAGTGTTTGGGTTTCAGTGGGTGCATACTGGTTGGAGTTGCTAAACCAGAGAATAGAGAAATGACCTAGTCCCCAGTCTTCATCCATCACTCTGCCATTTGTGGCATGGACAAGCAATGCCGGAGATAGGCTGACATAAGTGATTTGCAAACCTCCCTTATTGTCAATTAGTATACAGAAAGGTCCTTCACATACATTCGACATAGGGTCTCAGCGTATAACAACGACTGCATTGGGGAAATTCTTTAAATTAAAATAGGAGCTCTGATGTGTTGTGGCTGATCTGGCATTCACGGTTCTTCATGCAAAGACCTAATTTTAAAGGTCTCAAGAGAAAAAGACCGATTTACAATGCCGATTGGATATTGATCGGAAAACCAGCATTGTAAAGGTCCTTTTCTATTGAGACCTTTAAAATGCGTTAAATATATATATATATATATATTCAGGGGGTTTCGCCCCCCGAATCATCCATTGTTCCTCCCCGGCCACCACCCACTCCTGGAGGATTTCACTTAAATCAGCCGTTTTTCTGCCCGAACCCCCTTCTATCAGCCCCAGCCCCCACCCCGCTGCCCCAGACTCACCACCCCCTCCACCCCCAATGCCAACCTCCCCACTGCCCCAAACCAAAACACATACATACACACAAGCACCCACACACTTACCCGTTCTCCTCATACTGCGCTTCCAGGTCCCAGCGTGCCTGTCAGCCCCTGCGCGCACTCATGTGCGGCAGGTGCATGACAGTTCCATTTAGAAAGACCACTCCGTGCGGTCACGGGGTGGTCCTTCTAAATCAGTATTTTGATGAAAAGATCTTTAGAAAAAGATCTTTTCAGCTAGAACGATTTCAACAGCATGGAGAAATTATATATACAATCCAGGTTACAATATGGCTAATGCTTTGAAGAGGAGCAGGTAGATGCTTTTCCACTAGCTCCCGCCCTCTCACCGGCATCATGGGGGAACAGGAGGAGAAGACCAGTAAATGGGACTCCCTGTATTTATCCAATACCGATCGACTCAGACAGCCATACATAATGTACCGAATGGGCCTACGAACATCATTGACGTACGTTAAGTGAAATCTGACAAAGGCAGAGTGATGTTGTAAATAAGATATCTGTACCTATCATGAAACAATGTGAAAATACTTAAGAGTAATGATGTAACTGAAGCAACAATAGAAACATATACCTAAAGCTACAGTAATTGTGGAAATAAAGAAGCTGAAGAAACTTACTGACCAATAACTGTAATTACACAGTAATGCAAGATAGAAAGGAAACATAGAGAGGCTTAGGGGTCGATTCATGGAATTAATGGGCGCCGAAAATTCCAGCACAGAGGTGCCAAAACGTGCGATTTGCAGTAAAAGTGCGAAAATCGCAGTGCAAGTGCGAAAATCGCAGGGAAACCAGCGCACATCGATTCATGGAAGTCTGTGCGCGAGAAAAACATTGGATGTGCGCTAAAAATGTGCGCCGCGCACGCCGGCGCACAGGTCATCAAACAGCGTGCGCCACGGCCACTGCGAAATCGCACATTGCGCAGCGCACATCACAAAAGTAGGTGGAACACGGGGCGTAACACTCGGAATGGGGAACAACCCGTGAAAATATGGGTGTCACGGGGGAAGTACAGGAGGTAAGTGCGTGGAACGCCCACATGCTCGCCTACAACCCGTATTCATGGAATCGAATAGGGCAAACCAGCGCACGGTCAAAGACGCGCACAGGGCCAAACAAGTATGCCACAAGAAAGCAGGCGGTAGCGCCCCTGCGCCTGAAAAAAATGTGCGCTTACAAAAAGCACCCATATACAGCCATGATGAATGGTCCATACAGTGGCCAAATGAGGTGCAAAGGGGTACCGACAAACACAGACACCCGCTGTGTGAAAAATAGCGTGTGCGTGTGTTCCTGGGTGCGCGGGAAGTTCCACACGCGATTGGCCTGGGTACGTGGACTTCGGGGTGCGCGGGAAATTCCACACGCGATTAGCCTGGGTACGTGTACTTTGGGGTGCGCGGGAAGTTCCACACGCGATTAGCCTGGGTACGTGTACTTTGGGGTGCGCGGGAAGTTCCACACGCGATTAGCCTGGGTACGTGTGTTTCGGGGTGCGCGGGAAGTTCCACACGAGATTGGCCTGGGTACGTGTACTTCGGGGTGCGTGGGAAGTTCCACACGCGATTGTCCTGGGTACGTGTACTTCGGGATGCGCGTGAAGTTCCACACGCGATTGTCCTGGGTACGTGTACTTCGGGTGCCGGGAAGTTCCACGCGCGATTGGCCTGGGTACATGTATTCCGAGGTGCGCGGGAAGATTCACACGCGAGTTCAGCAGGGTACGTGTATTTCGGTGGTGCCGGGGAATGCTACAGGTGTTCCCTCTACACCCTCCACGGCCCCTCCAGGCAGCCCACACCACAGGGGACTACCCTGCACCCCTGCTCATGTCCCACAGGCAACCCATCCACCATGGCCATGCCCACCAGCCAACCCACATGTCACCTTGCACTACTGATCACCAACACATGTCTCCCAGCACCCCCACCCCCCAGCCACCAGGGACTCCCTCCACCAGGCCCCCACTCATGTCTCCCACCACCCCCACCCCCCAGCAGTGCAGGGGCACCCTCCACCAGGACCCCACTCATGTCTACCATTACCCCCACCCCCCAGCAGTGCAGGGGCAGCCTCCACCAGGCCCCCACTCATGTCTCCCACCACCCCCACCCCCCAGCCACCAGGAGCACCCTCCACCAGGCCCCCACTCATGTCTGCCACCACCCCCACCCCGCAGCAGTGCTGGGGCAGCCTCCATCAGGACCCCACTCATGTCTACCACCACACCCACCCCCCAGCATCCAGGGGCACCCTCCACCAGGCCCCCACTCATGTCTCCCACCACCCCTACCCCCCAGCAGTGCAGGGGCACCCTCCACCAGGCCCCCACTCATGTCCAACTCATGTCTCCCTGCACCCCCAGCCACCAGGGGCAGCCTCCACCAGGCCCCCACTCATGTCTCCCACCACCCCCACCCCCCAGCAGTGCAGGGGCACCCTTCACCAGGCCCCCACTCATGTCCCCCTGCACCCCCACCCCCCAGCCACAAGGGGCACCCTCCACCAGGCCCCCACTCATGTCTCCCACCACCCCCACCCCCCAGCAGTGCAGGGGCAGCCTCCACCAGGCCCCCACTCATGTCCAACTCATGTCTCCCACCACCCCCACCACCCAGCCACCAGGGGCACCCTCCACCAGGCCCCCACTCATGTCCCCCTGCACACCCACCCCCCAACAGTGCAGGGGCAGCCTCCACCAGGCCCCCACTCATGTCTCCCACAACCCCCACCCCCCAGCAGTGCAGGGGCAGCCTCCACCAGGCCCCCACTCATGTCCCCTATCACCCCCACCCCCCAGTAGTGCAGGGGCAGCCTCCACCAGGCCCCCACTCATGTCCAACTCATGCCTCCCTGCACCCCCACCCCCCAGCCACCAGGGGCACCCTCCACCAGGCCCCCATTCATGTCTCCCACCACCCCCACCCCCCAGCAGTGCAGGGGCAGCCTCCACCAGGACCCCACTCATGTCTACCACCACCCCCACCATCCAGGGGCACCCTCCACCAGGCCCCCACTCATGTCTCCCACCACCCCCACCCCCCAGCCACCAGGGGCACCCTCCACCAGGCCCCCATTCATGTCTCCCACCACCCCCACCCCCCAGCAGTGCAGGGGCAGCCTCCACCAGGCCCCCACTCATGTCCCCTATCACCCCCACCCCCCAGCAGTGCAGGGGCAGCCTCCACCAGGCCCCCATTCATGTCTCCCACCCCCCCACCCCCCAGCAGTGCAGGGGCAGCCTCCACCAGGCCCCCACTCATGTCTCCCACCACCCCCACCCCCCAGCCACCATGGGCACCCTCCACCAGGCCCCCACTCATGTCTCCCACCACCCCCACCCCCCAGCAGTGCAGGGGCCCCCTCCACCAGGACCCCACTCATATCTACCATTACCCCCACCCCCCAGCAGTGCAGGGGCAGCCTCCGCCAGGCCCCCACTCATGTCTCCCACCACCCCCACCCCCCAGCCACCAGGGGCACCCTCCACCAGGCCCCCACTCATGTCTCCCACCACCCCCAGGCAGGGCAGGGGCAGCCTCCACCAGGACCCCACTCATGTCTACCACCACCCCCACCCCCCAGCATCCAGGGGCACCCTCCACCAGGCCCCCACTCATGTCTCCCACCACCCCCACCCCCCAGCCACCAGGGGCACCCTCCACGAGGCCCCCACTCATGTCCAACTCATGTCTCCCTGCACCCCCACCCCCCAGCCACCAGGGGCAGCCTCCACCAGGCCCCCACTCATGTCCCCCTGCACCCCCACCCCCAGCAGTGCAGGGGCAGCCTCCACCAGGCCCACACTCATGTCTCCCACCACCCCCAGGCAGGGCAGGGGCAGCCTCCACCAGGACCCCACTCATGTCTACCACCACCCCCACCCCCCAGCATCCAGGGGCACCCTCCACCAGGCCCCCACTCATGTCTCCCACCACCCCCACCCCCCAGCCACCAGGGGCACCCTCCACGAGGCCCCCACGCATGTCCAACTCATGTCTCCCTGCACCCCCACCCCCCAGCAGTGCAGGGGCACCCTCCACCAGGCCCCCACTCATGTCCCCCTGCACCCCCACCCCCAGCAGTGCAGGGGCAGCCTCCACCAGGCCCACACTCATGTCTCCCATCACCCCCACCCCCCAGGGGCACCCTCCACCAGGCCCCCACTCATGTCTCCCACCACCCCCACCCCCCCAGCAGTGCAGGGGCAGCCTCCACCAGCCCCCCACTCATGTCCCCTATCACCCCCACCCCCCAGCAGTGCAGGGGCAGCCTCCACCAGGCCCCCACTCATGTCTCCTAACACCCCACCCCACAGCAGTGCAGGGGCAGCCTCCACCAGGCCCCCACTCATGTCCCCCTGCACCCCACCCCCCAGCCACCAGGGGCAGCCTCTACCAGGCCCCCACTCATGTCCCCCACCACCCCCACCCCCCAGCAGTGCAGGGGCACCCTCCACCAGGCAACCCACTCATGTACCCCTGCACCCCCACCCCCCAGCAGTGCAGGGGCAGCCTCCACCAGGCCCCCACTCATGTCTCTCACCACCCCCACCCCCCAGCAGTGCAGGGGCAGCCTCCACCACGCCCCCACTCATGTCTCCCACCACCCCCACCCCCCAGCCACCAGGGGCACCCTCCACCAAGCCCCCACTCATGTCTCCCACCATCCCCACCCCCCAGCCGTGTGATTTGCCTGGGTACGTGTATTCCTGGGGTGAGCGGGTAGTCTCCAATGCGATACCATCAGGGTATGTGTATTATGGGTCCGCGTGAACTTCCACACGTGATACCAGCGGGCTACGTGTTTTATGGGGTTCGCGGGAAGTTCCACACGCGATTGCCCTGGTACGTGTATTTCGGGGTGCGCGTTTACTTCCACACGCGACTGGGCCTGTGAGAGTGGGGTACGTGTATTCCAGGGGTGGGCGGGAATATTTACTCGCGACTGGGCCTGGGAGAGCGTGTTACATGTATTCCTGGGGTGGGCGGGAAGATTCACACGTTCGCCCACGACGCAGCGAAAAATAAATGGTCCAATCCTGAAACACGTACGCCAGCATGAAGCAGGCGTACGTCGACCCGCGCAGCATAAAAGTGCGTGCAAACAACAAACAAGCTCAGACGCCAGGATGAATATACCGTTCCTAGCAGCAGTGGCCGTGGGTTACCAAAGGAGGAGGAGGAGGATAGTGAGGGCCCGAATTTTCATTCCCAGAACCAGCCTTTTTGGGATGCCTGATGACCAGGTGTATGGGAGGTACAGGTTTCCACCACACATAATACTGGATCTGGTCAGTGAGTGGGAGGATGACCTCACATCACCCACCCTGTGCTCCCAAGCACTCAGCCCCCTGGAGAAGGTCCTCAATGTACTGCACTTCTTGGCCACAGGATCATTTCAGCGGACAAGTGCCATAGTGGGTGGGGTGTCACAGGCCATGCAGTCACGCTGCCTACACCAGGTCTTGAACATCATCACTGCACGCCCATCAGTCCGTGGGCACATATACCTGCCCAGGACACCTGCAGAAAGGCAGGCTGCCGCCCTCAATTTCTACGATGTGACACAATTCCCAAAAGTGCTACGTGCCATTGACTGCACCCATGTGGCACTACGTCCTCCCAGGGCATCTGAGCACATCTATAGGAACCGCAAGCACTGGCATTCCATCAACGTGCAGGTAGTATGTAATGCCAAGGGAATCATCACCTCAGTATATGCCAACTATCCAGGGTCCACCCACGACAGCTTCATTTACCGAATGTCTACCCTAAGCCGGGACCTAGAAGCTGGGCGGCATGGCGATACATGGCTGCTTGGTGAGTATGAATGCCACTGCACATGCATGCATGTCAGATGCAAAGTTATGTCACTACCCCACTAATGATACCCATCACCTCCTCACCAGGGGACAGTGTCTACCCTCTGAGCACCCACATGATGACGTCAATTCGGAACCCCATCACGCCTCCAGAGGTAAGATACAACACAGCCCATATTGCAACCCGGGGCATAGTGGAGCGCACATTCGGAGTGCTCAAGTCACGCTTTCGCTCCCTTGACCGTTCTGGCGGGCAGCTGTTATATACGCCCCCAGTAGTGTGCAGGATCATAGTGGCAGCATGTGTCCTGCACAATGTTGCAACACTCCGGGGCCTGGCTGTGGACATGGTGGTGCCCCCACAGCCCCAACCACATGCACGCCCGCTGCGCATGGGAGGGGAGAGGGCACGTGGTGAGGCAGCCCGTACGCAGCTGGTGGCTAATTACTTCACATAGAAATCACACCCATGTGGAGTGCACACAGCCCTGGCACATACCATCTGATAAGCAATGATGACTCGACCTGACAATTATGACGAACAAAGGGACAGTCAACTGTCAGAACCATAGCAGCCTGAGATTGTTCATGTGGAAGTGTCACAATGTGTGCATCCCTACCTACACAAACACCACCAATGCAGTGTCATCAAAAGACACCCTTCCATGCTGCAGAAATGAATACCCACTTGCAAAATACTACATGAAAACCGTGCCATGTCACCCAACCCCTCCCCGGCACGGCCACACAACACACCATGGCATGTCATGCAATGTGAGAGCAAACAAATTAATCCCCACAACATGCCCCAAGTGTCACCAGCTACAGTGTCCCTAATGGAAACATGGCCACACATGAAATGCTCACAGTAATGCAGGACCTACAACACACATTACCAAATACTTACCAAGAATACCAATCACCTACACAACCTCCAACCTACCTTAAACATGACATTACAGACTTAAAAATTTGCTAGCCTCACTACCTGATGATGCCAGCACTCCGAACACTTCCAAGTATACAGTGTTAGCGCCACGCAAGAGTGTAGGTGCACTGCTTACAACATGGACTCCAGTTCCAAGGTGGACCGCCTTGTGAATACATGAGAAATGGACCTGCAAATTAGGAGGATGAGATGGATGCAGAGGCACATATCAATACACCATGCAGTGTACAATACAACAACAATATGCACTATGAATGTATACACAGTATTGACTACAGACTGCCCACACATCGAATGGGAGTCCAATGTCACCATGTACGTCAATGTCACTTGGCACACCCTTTGCAAGCCCATGGAAACGGGAAGAAGGAGGGGTGTGTGTCACAAAAACCCAAGCATCTGAACCAAATTCATGACAAGCCTGCATGGGCCCAGCCAAAATGCAGCGTATGCCCACGGGAGCCACACAAGGCAACACACTGTCCCAAATAAATAAAAAAAAATTTAAAAAAAAGCCCGGGGGGGGGGGGGGGTGGTGGCTAGAGGCCACCCAGGAGGTCCGAGGAACCGGGTGCACACCAAAACCCACCTGTGTGGATCTTGCGAGAAAAAAAAACTCCATGGGCTCTCATGGCCTACACGGCTACCCTATTGCGGGAGAATCACTGCTGTCGCTCTCCTCACCCTCAGCAGCTGCATCAGGAGGTGGTGGCACTATGGGAGGCAGCCCATGCAAAGCCCTAGTCTGTTCCTCCATGGCTGCAAGCATGCGGGTGTGGTGGGTCTTGTTCTGGAGGATAATTGTATGGAGGTCCCCATGCAACAACTCATGGGATGCCCGGACCTCCGCTCTAGTTGCCTGCATCTCAGCTGAGAGCGTACGTGTGAGACGCTCCAGCTGCTGTTCTGTCCTTCTGTTTGTTGTAGCCTCAAGCTCAACAAGAGTCGTCCTGAGGTGAAGGAGTTCCACCCTCAGGGCTTCCCTGTGGCCCTGGGACTCTATGGAAATGGCTTCCTGCAGAGTCGCCAGTGCCGCCCGCCTGTCCCTGTCAGACGCCAACATGTCCTCCCTGTGTGATTGGCAGATGGAGTCTGTTGCCTGCTGTAGTCGCTCCATCAGCCTTTCGGGGGGGACAATGGAAGTGGCCACCCTATCCATGGCCTGAACCATCATCTCTGATGATGCTGCCTGTTGGGTTGCCATACCGTATATGGATTGCTCCCATGCGGTATTGCCAGGTGGCTGACGGCCACCACGTCGGCGGGCACCACACCTGTCTGGGGCAAGGCGAACTGCGCCTTCCTGTGCCGGCACTGCCTGAGGCTGCAGGACTGCATTCCCCCTCTGATCTGCTGGCCCAGGAACAGGATCACATGTCGCGGAGTGTGACGCTGCATCCGTAACCACCAAAGGCGTACCTGCCAACACTGACATCCCCATTGAGAGTTCTAACCTTGGTGCAGGTGGGTGGGACAGAACAGAATCCCTCCCAGGAACACTCACCTGCGACTGCACATAGGTCTCATCATCCAAATCGACACCTGAATACAGCTCGGGGGAGGTGCAGCCAGAGACACCCCTTGAGAGCACGACCTGCAGCAGTTATGGGTTCTCACCCACCACCACACCACGTCCCTCACTGGTGGTCGGTCGGGCCTCAGACCCCTCCTGGGTCTCTACCATCTCCACAACCCCAGCAGTATCAAGTGCGTCATCCCCTGCAAAGACATAAAAGAAAACAAATGGAAACAGGCATTAACACTATGGCACACAATTAGGGCTGAGAGGCTACAGAAACAGTACTTGATTGACACATGTCCCACATGACTAAAACCCTCCCATGCATGCACCGTCATTGCGTGTGAAGGGTAGGCAGATGGCACACATTGATGACACCAAGATGGAAGATGAACACATTTGCTGCATGCTGCCTAGCAGTGGCATCACACATTGGCCAGTGATTGGCAGGTCAAATACACATGCCATCACACAGATGGCATGTACCCTAGCCATGAAGTGAAGAGGGAGAGGAGGGCACCAATTGTTCATTCAGTCCAGTTTGCTCATGAAATTGATTTTTTCATTGAAATGGTTCAAATGTTTAACCTGGAGCTGCCAGTCCAAAATGGTCCTATAGCACAGGGACATGCCTAAACAAATCATGTCCAGGAAACAAAGCCAGTCCACTGTACCATAGCCATGTCAGACATGTGACAATAGGACTGAGAAATCCTGAGTAAAAGTGGTGGTATGCAAACAATCTGCCTGAACAAACAGAGGTAAATAAGCAACAATGTTGTGGCAAGATGACACTCCAAGGGCAACTGGCGTGGTGTTGGGCTGGATGTCTAATGTTGGCAGAAGGGATGCTGCTATACCCAAATGCTGGTGCGCAGAATGTATAGGATGAGGCACATGGGTGACCCAAACCACTCAGGCACACACACCCTCACCTGGCACCCAAACAGAAGCCCTCCTACACACACCATGCACATGGATGACACAAACATGCATGTGCACTCACCGGACAATGCCTCGTAATCTGCCAGTTCTCCCACGCCTTGGATCTGTTCCTCCGTGACATAGGTCCCAGCAACCTGCTCATGTGGAGTGAGTTCTATGTCCTCTGCTGGAGACCCACCTCCAGTTACTAGAGTTGCGGCATGACTTGAGGCCAGCTTATTCTTTGCCCTGCGCTTCAGGTCATTCCAGCACTTGTAGCATTCAGTAGCTGTGCGCCTCACGATTCCAAGGGCACTTATGATGTCCGCAATGGTTTGCCAGTGTGCCTGACGTTGTGCAGGTGTGGTCTTGGATCCTGCAACAATCACCATTTCGCGGTCATGTGCGGACACATACTCTACAAGTGCATTCAGTTCGGCCTCATTGAAGCTGGGCTTCCTTGACGGGCCGGACTTTGTAGCCGTGTCTGGGGCATCAGCCTCTGCTGGACGAGCACTCTTCCTCTTCCGCTTGGAAGGTGGTGGGGATCCTGAGTGTCCTACGCCGCTCTGGACACTAGGGGCAGGAGCCCCGGTGGACTCTGTACTAGGCGTGTGGGATTGCACACTCAGCATGGGAGTTGGTGCAGGCATTAGCTCAAGTGTGATGGTGTCAGGGGGAATGTCAGCATGATGGACTTGGACCGACATTATCTTGGCTGGGTGTGTGAGAGGTGGGGTGGATGGAGCCGCAGCTGCCCCTGCAGCCTCCCCAGCCTGCCTACGTGGGGCAGCAGATTACCTAGCTGCCCCTGATCTACGTGGCCTGATGACACCAACGTTCACCGGCGCACGTGGCCTAGACCTGCTGACCTGGAAGTCAGCCATGGAGTCACCCTGTGCAAGGTCTGGTTCCACAGTGGGCTGGTCCAACAAGGGCTGAGCATGTATGGTGTCAGCCACGTTAACCTCAACCGGGGGGGGGCATTGGTGTCCCTGACTGCTCCTCCACACATGGGGGGCTAGGGGCACCCTGCAAATCGCGGCCACGTCCCCTACCGGATCCACCACGCCCACCACTTGGGGCTCGGCCACCTTTGCCACCCTTACGGCTTGTTCACCTCCCAGCCATGGCACTGATGTTATTGTGCATATGGGAGTCGATGTGAACTATTGTCCTGGGCAATTGGGGGTCAAAGCGGTTGGGTACCAGATGGTAATCGTATTCTAGTGCTCTAGCAAGGATGTATGTCATCCCTGGGGAAAGATGAAAAAAGGGAAATAAGGTGCACGCAACCCCTCCTAGACCACGTGCGTGGAAAAATAAACCTGCACTACGCTGTGGCACTCAGAAACACAAGAATGAACGTATGCATGTCACACGCAGCCTAGAATGACCTCTGAAGGGGTACGCGACACACGGGGCAAGCACAGATGTTAAATACGTGTGCGACTCACCGTCTGCCAGGAACAAAAGCGTGAAAAATATGCGCGTGTGCGCGTTGGCAACACCCCCGCCAAAAGAAGAATTGTACGCTGTCTGAGGGGACAGGACAACAGTAGAAGGGAACGCTGTTTGAGGAAACAGGCCCAGGAAAAAGAGGAAAAGAGAAAAAGCTGTCAGAGGTAACAGGGAGTACGAACTGGAAACGCCGTGAAGTAAATCGCGTGTGAACCGAAAAGAAGTACAGATTTCACCCACTCGCTCTCCACGAAAAGCACGTACAAGGAAATGGCGTTCTACACGTACCTTTTATACACACGTCACAGACGCGCATACGCGATGAGGCCATTTCCACCAATTACACGCTTTGACACTCGGACGTGTATCTTTTTTTTTACACGCGCCATTCTCTACGGCCATGCGGTGATATCACAGCTGCGCATGGGGGCCTTTGGGCCAATGAAATCGCGTATGCGTACAGATGCGCTTACGAGCTAAGGGCCTTTCCTCGAATCACACGCAGACGTGCCAGACTTTTCACGTGCCAAATCACTCCGTATCAAGCTGGCCACGCGTAAGCACACGGAAGACCACGCTCCTGCCCAGAAAGCCGATTTACTGCCCCCCAGAGCCCCGAGCACGCTCCCACCTGCCATCTGCTGCTGCCTGACTGCCTGCTGCCCACGTGCCCTGCCATTTGCTGCCTGCACATCAGCCAGGGGTGCTGTTGCTGTGACCACCCCTGCTGGAACCGAAGACTCCAGACTGGGATTCCATCGCTCCACAGCCCAGCCCCAGGACCCAGTTGCCCACCCACTCCTGCCTCTGGGGTTGTCATGTCGGGCACTGCAACATCTGGCACCACTGTATGATGCCCTCTACGGAAGGGTGCGCGCCGACAAGGAAGGACGGACTCGGATCTGGACGGACATCGTGACTGCCATCAACGCGGAGGGGGTGGCAGTCCGCGACTTCCAACATGTCAAGAAGCGCTGGGAGGACTTCAGGTCGAGGACCCTCAGCAAGGCCCGGCACCTCTTGAAGGTAGCGGATGCTAAGGGGCGCCGGGGCCACTTGTCGGAAGATCAGATGAGGGTCCGGGAACGCATATCCCCAGCGCTCCACGTCCAGGTCCTTGAGAGGCAGACCCGTCTGGAGTCGAGCGGTAAGTGTACATGCATCATGATTGTAAGATGTGCGTGTGGTGATGTGCCAGTAGTGTGCCGGTTGCACATCTGTTTGTATGGGGCCGAGTATGGGTGGGGGTGTACAGGATCGTGAGGCTAACACATGCGAGCGCTGTCATGTGTGAGACATGGATGGTGCTTGTGTGTGTAGCCTTGCAAACCAAATGCAGTTGTGTGGGCACACATGTTTGGATGAATGTGTATGTAAGTAGGCATGTTCGTGATGTCACGCATGTATGTTGTTTTCAGCTGCATGTATCAGCACTGTGTACATGTGCATGTGTGTGTATTTGACAAGGGTGCAAAAGTGATGCAACATGGATGCATGTGACAGCGGGATGTGGAAGTCTGATTGGCAGATGTGACATGGATGCCCATCGGAACACTGCAACAGTTGGCTGAGGTGTACACATGCATGCAAGTGTGGTGGTGTGCGTACATGTGTAGTGCACTCCCTGTGTTGCATGTGATGTCTGGCTCACCTTTGCCTGCTCATGTGTATGGATGGTGCTGGCAGTTGCAATGTGGCTGTGGTATGGCTCATGTGTGCATGTAGAAATTACATGTGTGTTGCCAATTGTGATGCCATGTCTAAGGTTTGCCAATGCCACTCATGTGCAACTGTCATGTGTGTATGTGTCCATTGTACAGTGCCCTGATGCCTGTGTTTTATTTCTCCCTGTCTGCAGCGTCAACTGATGAAGAGGGCGGAGAAGGTGCTGTGGAGCACAGCGGCGGGGATCGCACCGCCAGCCGGAGACCCAAGGCCCGGCTCCCCACCCAGGTTGTGATCTCGTTGGGGAGTGAGGAGTCCGGTGCCATGTCTCAGGCCGCAGATGCCGGGGGGAGGTCCAAGAGGCGGAGGTCGGAGTTGGACTCCTCAGCAGCAGAAGGGGCAGCTGGGACTCCACAGGGCCCAACGGGGGAAGATGGCACGGAGTCATCCAGGTTGGTGGGGGGTTTGGTGGAGGAGGAGGCCGTGCAAGCAACAGAGACGGGGTCTGGAGGTGGGGATTCCACTGGTGCTAGTCGTGCAGTGCAGGACCAGGGACAGGAGGCAGCACAGGTCGCTGCGGAGGTGCCTGTGTGCAATCCTGTCCCTGATCCTGTCACTGCATCATCTTGCACCAGCAGGGATGCCTACGTCCAGACCCGTTTTCAGGCAGGGGATGAGCTCACGACAACTGGCCTTCCTCTGCCTGCGGACGTGGCTTTCCGGGTCCGGGTTGAGCCTGTCCTGACTGGTGTGGCGTTGTGTCAACGGGCCATGCGAGGTGACCTGCAGTCTTTTCGTGAGGAGACTGAACGTCATATCGAATGGCTTGTTGACCGCGTCGGCCTACTGGGACAGGTCACCCAGGCCGGATTCCTCCACTTGATGGGGCTTGCTCAGACCCCCTCCTCAACTGAACCCCCATGCGCCCGTCGTCCTCCGTGCTATCTTCCCACCCATCAGTCACCTGGGTGCCCTGTGGAGCTGCCTCTGACGGTGCGGCCAGGCTGGTGGAGGAGGCATCCCTGCCACAGTCGGGAGTCGGACGTCCAGCAGGGGTGGCCACATCATCGACTGCACCCCAGCCAGCGGAGGATGTGCAGGCAGCAGGAGGCAGTGCACGGGCAGAGGCGCAGCAGCAACGTGGTGGGAGCCATGATGGCTCGGGGCCTTCGACATCGGAGGGGCAGGCATCGGCCTGAGGGCAGGAGGACCCAGGATGGGAAGTGTCTTCCGTGTGGCAGTGGTTGGGCCACGCCATAGATGCGGAGCGGCAACAGGCGGAAGAGGCACGGCTCACGATGGTCAGGGCGGAGAACTCCATGCGGAGGGGCTGGTGGAGGGTGCCCCTGCACTGCTGGGGGGAGGGGGTGCAGGGAGACATGAGTTGGACATGAGTGTGGGCCTGGTGGAGGCTGCCCCTGGTGGCTGGGGGGTGGGGGTGGTGGGAGACATGAGTGGGGGCCTGGTGGAGGCTGCCCCTGCACTGCTGGGGGGTGGGGGGCAGGGAGACATGAGTGGGGGCCTGGTGGAGGCTGCCCCTGGTGGCTGGAGGGTGGGGGTGGTGGGAGACATGAGTGGGGGCCTGGTGGAGGGTGCCCCTGGTGGCTGGGGGGTGGGGGTGGTGGGAGACATGAGTGGGGGCCTGGTGGAGGCTGCCCCTGAACTGCTGGGGGGTGGGGGTGATGGTAGACATGAGTGGGGGCCTGGTGGAGGGTGACCCTGGTGGCTGGGGGGTGGGGGTGGTGGGAGACATGAGTGGGGGCCTGGTGGAGGGTGCCCCTGGTGGCTGTGGGGTGGGGGTGGTGGTAGACATGAGTGGGGGCCTGGTGGAGGCTGCCCCTGCACTGCTGGGGGGTGGGGGTGATGGGAGACATGAATGGGGGCCTGGTGGAGGCTGCCCCTGGTGGCTGTGGGGTGGGGGTGGTGGGAGACATGAGTGGGGGCCTGGTGGAGGCCGCCCCTGGATGCTGGGGGGGTGGGGTGATGGTAGACATGAGTGGGGGCCTGTTGGAGGCTGCCCCTGCACTGCTGGGGGGTGGGGGTGCAGGGAGACATGAGTTGGACATGAGTGGGGGCCTGGTGGAGGCTGCCCCTGGTGGCTGGGGGGTGGGGGTAGTGGGAGACATGAGTGGGGGCCTGGTGGAGGGTGCCCCTGGTGGCTGGGGGGTGGGGGTGGTGGTAGACATGAGTGGGGGCCTGGTGGAGGGTACCCCTGCACTGTCGGGGGGTGGGGGTGCAAGGAGACATGAGTTGGACATGAGTTTGGGCCTGGTGGAGGCTGTCCCTGGTGGCTGGGGGTTGGGGGTGGTGGAAGACATGAGTGGGGGCCTGGTGGAGGCTGCCCCTGCACTGTTGCGGGGTGGGGGTGCAGGGAGACATGAGTGGGGGCCTGGTGGAGGCTGCCCCTGGTGGCTGGGGGGTGGGGGTGATGGGAGACATGAGTGGGGGCCTGGTGGAGGCTGCCCCTGGTGGCTGGGGGGTGGGGGTGGTGGGAGACATGAGTGGGGGCCTTGTGGAGGCTGCCCGTGCACTGCTGGGGGGTGGGGGTGATGGTAGACATGAGTGGGGGCCTGGTGGAGGGTGCCCCTGGTAGCTGGGGGTTGGGGTTGGGGGTGGTGGGAGACATGAGTGGGGGCCTGGTGGAGGCTGCCCCTGCACTGCTGGGGGGTGGGGGTGATGGTAGACATGAGTGGGGGCCTTGTGGAGGGTGCCCCTGGTGGCTGGGGGGTGGGGGTGGTGGGAGACATGAGTGGGGGCCTGGTGGAGGCTTCCCCTGGTGGCTGGGGGGCGGGGGAGGTGGTAGACATGAGTGGGGCCTGGTGGAGGCTGCCCCTGCACTGCTGGGGGGTGGGGGTGATGGGAGACATGAGTGGGGGCCAGGTGGAGGCTGCCCCTGGTGGCTGGGGGGTGGGGGTGGTGGGAGACATGAGTGGGGGCCTGGTGGAGGCTGCCCCTGGATGTGGAGGGTGGGGGTGATGGTAGACATGAGTGGGGGCCTGGTGGAGGGTGCCCCTGGTGGCTGGGGGGTGGGGGTGGTGGTAGACATGAGTGGGGGCCTGGTGGAGGGTGCCCCTGGTGGATGGGGGGTGGGGGTGGTGGTAGACATGAGTGGGGGCCTGGTGGAGGGTGCCCCTGGTGGCTGGGGGGTGGGGGTGGTGGGAGACATGAGTGGGGGCCTGGTGGAGGCTGCCCCTGCACTGCTGGGGGGTGGGGGTGATAGTAGACATGAGTTGGGGCCTGGTGGAGGGTGCCCCTGGTGGCTGGGGGGTGGGGGTGATGGTAGACATGAGTGGGGGCCTGGTGGAGGATGCCCCTGGTGGCTGGGGGTTGGGGGTGGTGTGAGACATGAGTGGGGGCCTGGTGGAGGCTGCCCCTGCACTGCTGGGTGGTGGGGTGATAGGGGACATGAGTGGGGGCCTGGTGGAGGCTGCCCCTGGTGGCTGGGGGTGCAGGGGGACATGCGTTGGTGGGCAGTAGTGCAAGGTGACATGTGGGTTGGCCGGGGGGCATGGCCATGGTGGATGGGGTGCCTGCGGGACATGTGCAGGGTAGGCCACTGTGGTGTGGGCCACATGCAGGGGCCGTGGAGGGTGTAGAGGGAACACCTGGGAGGACCCACACGTGCAATCACGTGTGGTGCTCCCCGCGTACCCCTGGAATACACGTACCCTGATGGAATCGCGTGTGATACTTCCTGCGCACCCCTGAAATACACGTACCCTGCTGCTTTTGCGTGTGATACTTCCCGCGCACCCCTGGAATACACGTACCCTGATGGAATCGCGTGTGATACTTCCCGCGCACCCCTGAAATACACGTACCCTGCTGCTTTTGGGTGTGATACTTCCCGCGCACCCCTGAAATACACATACCCTGCTGCTTTTGCGTGTGATACTTCCCGCGCACCCCTGGAATACACGTACCCTGCTGTTTTTGCCTGTGATACTTCCCGCGCACCCCTGGAATACACGTGCCCTGATGGAATCGCATGTGTTACTTCCCACGCACCCCTGATGTACACGTACCCAGGACAATCGCGTGTGGGACTTCCCGCGAACCACTGAAATACACGTTCCCTGCTTGGCGTTTGCTGTTTGCCAGCCCTGTGAACTGGTCCAGGGTTAGCGCAGCCCTTTGCGATGATTTGGGGATTTTGAAGGCTTTTCCTTGCGCGAGGCCGTTCTTGGGGGCGTAACTGGCGCTGCTGCAGGGTCACTGCGCCACTCTGCGCCACGGCTGGTTTCGGAGGCTAAAATACATGAATACTCTGTGCAATTAAAAGGATTTTTTCGCACGCGGCTGGCGCATAGTATCGCACGGGGACACTGTGCGCCAGCCGCGTGCCCCATTTTTGTGCGAATTTCTATGAATTACTCTGTTGATATAGAGGAATGTATAACATGGCAAGGATAGCCATTGTAGTAAAATGTATCCTGGCTCATGTTGAATTCAACCAAGCTACTGTTAGGCGGAAACCTGTGCAGTTCCCTCTGGGACCACTGCAAAAGATTTAGGACTACAGGCGTTGGCGGTGAACCCACTTGGTAGCAGTCTGTACCACACAGATTCACTTGGTAGCTGTGGCTGAGCAGTCAGACTTCTCTTAAGAAAAGTTGGTCAGTATGTGGAGTATACAACATAGGGCAATTCTTCACAGCAAGACAAGCAAACACGTAACGAGGCTTAGTGTACAGATATTAAGGTATTTATTTATAACACAACATCTATGGAAAACACTAAAGCAAATCACGGCAAACAAATCAAACACAATTAATCCACGAAGTAGAAAACGATCAATCCCCCTAGCAAAATATCGACAACTCTAGGTTCTACCGGTACCACTTATTTTCAGACAGAGGTGTATACCTCAACCTAGATGACACTCGAATATTAGTTAGGACGGGAGAGAAAAAGATAGGCAGGTTATGAAATCAACACAGTTCAGTCCTATGCGGATAAAATGCAAGGCAGGAAGGCAAGAATCACAATAGATCGTAAAGTTCAGAGGCCAGGCCCACTCGGAGAGAGGCAAGGCGCGATGTCCCAAAAAGTCTCTAGTGGAGATGCATTCAAGTCTTTATAGCAAATTGTTATCGGCAGATTGAACCAGTTCAGAACAAAGAATGAGTAAAGCTTAGAGGCAACCCAGCGGAATGGAGAGGATTAAGACACCTCACTCTAACCGAACGAAAGGGAAGCCAGGCGGACACGGTACCTTGTTGTGGAGGGCAGCTCCGGCGGGGGCAGTTGTTCCTGGTGGTGGATGCATGTCGGGTCTTGGCCAAGAGTAGAGATGATCTTGTCGTCGAAGGAAAGTGAAGTCCGGTGCACCACCAGGGAAGAGACCAGCCGCGGAGTGCTCCGTCACAAGGCACCACCTTTTGGTCGCGGTACAGGGGTAGTGGCAATCCGGTTGCCGAGGTGCTCTGCATGGGCAATTCGACCACTGCGTCCTGAGGCGAATAAAAAGCAAAGGGGACTGGTTGTTCCCACCTGTCAGGGGAAGAGACTCTCCGGCAGGGAGATCTCCTCTGTCATCGGGAAGTGGTGAGTCGGTTCCGCAGGGCTCCACCGGAGGTGTCGTCGTGCAGGTCGGCTCAGCGTTACCCTCGTCGGATTCTTAGGTCCTGTGGCGACTTCTGAAGATCCAGTCCCAAAACCCCTGCTTTTATGCAGAAGACCCCCATTCATTCAGCCTAGCTGTCAATCAACACATGCTAAGTGGTGAGCGGGAAGGCTCACCACCTGGGCCAATCACTCCAGAGTGCGACCTGAGTTGGCAAGGCAACTCGGTCCAGGGTGCCTAAACCCCCTCCCACACCCCTGAGGTAACCCAGACAGAATGGCACCACTTTGGAGGGTCTCTGTACAGAGGCCCGCCAAAAGTGGAACAAAGGGCTCAACCTTTGTTTAGGAGTCACAGAGACGAACACAGACGCCATTTTAAAACCGAGTTCTGGCAGAAAATACCACTCGATAAACTTATTTAAGATAAGTAGATTGGTGGTACGTCAGAGATTAATGAGAAAAAGTATCAATCTCCAACAATGGGACGAATCCCATAGGGTTGTGTTCGGGATCGAACATAACAAGTAGTTTCCACTGCCACCAGCCAAAACTCGACGAGGGGGGACGGGACAGTGCCCCCTCGAGTAACAGATCCAGGAGTAATCGAATTACCCCTACTAGTACGTCCACAATAAGATGGTTGGTACTAGTTCTGTTAGTAAATTTAGGTCTAGTAAAGCCAATGGTGACTTTACATGCCCGGGGAGACAGTAGTCAGTCCCCGGGTATGGAGTCTATGGTGGGGGACCCGCTAGGGCGCCCCCGTGTTACGACACGTAGGGTGCGGTGTAACACACATAGAAAAACATCTGAGACCCTATGGAGTAAAAGACCCCATAGCCCATCAAACACATTGACATTTCAAAGGAATTACACACATACATGTCCAAGAGTGGGAGAAAAGAGTCTCACTCTTGGCAGGATGGAAAAAAACAAACTCCAGAAATCCAGCAAAGCTGCTGGGGGACTCACTAGGTTAGGAAATTCAGCCTAAACAGAGAATTCTCCCTAACACTCACCCCCCCAGACTAAGGGACAGGAGGATTTAATCCACTCCTGGATGAATCTCATACCTCTAGTCGATGACATATATCCTAGAGAGACCATCAGCATTTTGGTGGTGACACCCTGACCTGTGCTCAATGGTGAAATCAAACCCTTGCAGGCAGATCGACCATCTCAATAGTTTTGGGTTCTCCCCTTTCATTTGCATTAACCATCTCAAGGGTTGGTGGTCAGTCTGAATAACAAAAGTAGAACCATACAAGTACGGCCTAAACTTCTTCAGAGCCCACACGATAGCAAAGCACTCTCTTTCGATTGTTGCCCACCTTGTTTCAGGATCCTTCAGCTTGCGGCTGATGAAGCAAACGGGGTGCTCCCTACCTTTCCCAACCAGTTGACTGAGTACGGCACCTATCCCTACATTGGAAGCGTCTGTCTGCACAATGAAGTGTTGGCGGTAATCAGGAGCTCTGAGTACTGGGGCTTGGCAAAGAGCCTGTTTCAGGTTTTCAAAAGCCTGATTGCACTCCTCGTTCCATTTACCCTTTTTAGGAAATTTGGGCGAGGAGATGACATTCAGTGGAGAAGCTTTGGTCCCATAGTTCTCTATGAAATTCCTGTAATACCCAGTGAGGCCTAGGAAGGCTCTCACCTGGGTTTGAGTAGTCGGTGTTGTCCAATTTTGCACAGCTTCAATCTTACTGAGCAAAGGCCTTATTTCTCCACCGCCTACCTCATGCCCAAGATAGACTACCTTACTCTGTCCAATTTGGCATTTACTTGCCTTTATGGTCAGAATGGCTCGTCCAAGAGCCTGCAAAACATCTCTCAGGTGGATTACATGTTCTTCCCAGGAATTGCTGAACACTGCGATGTCATCCAAGTATGCCATGCAGAAGTCCTCCATCCCATTCAGAACCTGGTTTACCATCCGTTGAAACGTAGCAGGTGCATTCTTCAGTCCGAAAGGCATTACCTTAAACTGGTATAAGCCAACGGGGGTAGAAAATGCAGTTTTCTCCTTGGCATGGTCTGTCAGGGCTATTTGCCAATAGCCTGACGTCAAGTCAAATGTGCTGAGGAACTTGGCGGCGCCAAGTTTATCCACCAACTCATCTGTTCTTGGCAAAGGGTGGGCATCAGTCGTGGTGACTGCATTAAGAGCTCGATAAGCCACGCAGAATCTAAGTTCTTTAGATCCGGCCTTTGGTACTAACACAACTGGGCTAGACCATGGACTAGTAGAGGGCTCTATTACCCCGAGATCAAGCATCTTGCTGACCTCACCTTTGATGTGGGTTTGTACGTTTTCTGACATGCGGTATCCTCTGCTTTTGACCGGCAGACAGTCACCAGTGAGTATGTCGTGCTGGCCCCAAGGGGTCAAGCCTGGTGAAAGCGAGAACAGAGAGGCAAACTGATTCAACGTAGATTTGCACTCTTCTTGTTGCTCGGGTGTCAGATTGGAGGAGAGATTCACTCCTTCAATTTTTTCATCTTAAGGTAAGCCTCTGAGGAGATCCGGAAGAGCTTCACTCTCTTCTTCTTCCTCGGATGATGCTAGAAGCAACGCTCCTACATCAGGTCGTGAGACATACGCTTTAAGTCGGTTGGTGTGAAAGACTGTCAGAGCCTCCTTGGGATTGCCCAAGTCCACCAGATAGTTAACCTCTCCGAGTTTACCCACTACTCGGTAGGGTCCCATCCACTTATCTTGCAAGGCTCTCTGCCTTGTTGGGATCATAACGAGAACGAGCTGGTCTTGAGCGAACTCAACCATGTTAGCCTTTTGATGGTGCCAGTGCTTGACCAATGCTTGTCCAGCTTTCAAGTTATCGCTTGCTTCCGTCATCATGTGCGACATTCTCCTCCAGAGACCTATCACGTAGTCAGTCACTCTGACTGGCTTGGGGGAAGGAGCACTCTCCAACCCCTCCTTAATCAGGGCCAATGGACCTCTGATGGGATGACCATAGAGTAGTTCGAAGGGAGAGTAACCTACTCCCTCCTGAGGGACTTCTCTATAAGCAAAGAGAAGGCATGGCAATAGAAGGTCCCACTTACGCTTAAGGGGTTCCTCTAGAGCACCTATCATGCTCTTCATGGTTCAGTTGAACCGTTCTACCAACCCATTGGTTTGTGGGTGGTAAGCCGTTGAGAACTTGTAAGTTACTCCGCAGGTTTTCCACATGGCTTTCATGTAGTGGGACATAAAGTTCGACCCCCTGTCAGAGATTACTTCCTTAGGAAACCCGACCCTGGTAAAAATACCAAGGAGGGCCTTAGCCACAGCCGGAGCTGTAACAGTCCTCATAGGAATTGCCTCAGGATACCTAGTAGCATGGTCTACTACAACAAGTACAAACCTGTTGCCTGAGGAGGTTGGAGAATCAAGGGGACCAACGATGTCAATCCCTACTCTCTCAAATGGGACTCCCACAACCGGGAGAGGCACTAACGGTGCCACGTTCTTGGATCCAACCTTACCAGAGATCTGGCAGGTGTGGCAGCTCCTGCAGTGTTTTTCTACTTCGGCCCCCATCTTTGGCCAATAGAAGTAGAGCGAGAGCCTTTCCTTAGTCTTCTTGAAACTCAAGTGACCAGCCAAAGGAATCTCGTGGGATAACTGCAAGAACTGTGGCCTGTTCTTTTGGGGTACTACAAGGCGTTTGTAGTCTCCAGGTGCAGACTCGGTCGGTTCACTGTAGAAGAGGCCATCTTCCCAGTGAATCCTGTATTTCCCAGGCTCTTGCCCTTCAGCCTGAGCTTCTGCCTGATGGCGAAGACCTTCCAGAGTTGGACATTCTCTCTGTCCCTTACTGAAGTCTGCCCTGCTGGGTCCACCTTCTGCCAGTAAAGACTGCAGCTCAGGATGGTCAACAGGATCCAGATCTCCAATGAGTTCCTGGACTTCCATTAGCTCTTCCTCAGAGTCTAATTCTACCACGCAGGGTTGTACCTCCCTCTCAGCCTCGGCTGGAGGTGGAGTTACGGGTGTGACGTTGGACAACCGCGGGGAAGTCCGTGTCGGCTGCACTGGAATGCTGGCGGCTGGTTTCGGGATAGAAGTCTTAGGTTTCCCCTTTGCTTCTGATTTCTTGGAGACAGCGGCCGACAATTCCAGTGGAGCAGGAGTGATTTCTTTCTTCATCATCTCCCCGAGTGTACCGCGCATGGTCCTCTCTCTTGCAGGTCTGGTTAGCTCCTGTAACCGTTTACTAGGAGGTCTGGGAGTATGCGATACAACTCCGAGAGTTTTCAAATCGTTACCCAACAGTACGCGTCCTGGTACCTCACTCTGTATGCTGACAGGTATCTTCACAGTCATGTCGTTACACTGGATGAGAACTGGTAATTGGGGAAGCATCTGCACAGGCCCTCCAGCTAACTTGGTGAGGCGTTTGGGTGCCTTAGCAACATCCTCAGCCTGAAAAAACGATTTATCCACCACAGTTATGCTGGCCCCAGTGTCCCTAATGGCAGGAGTCTCCTGACCATTCACCTGGACACTGTCCTTATAATACTCTTTAGTATTATCGGGGATAGAATTATAGACATCTAAATTCTGTTTTTCCCACAACCCCAGAGATACTAAAGAAACGCTGGCTGAGACTCCAATGGGTTCGTCAGCTAGCAGTAGAAAGTTTCCACTTGCCATTTGGACTTCCTCCTCTGGAGCGAAGGCAAAGGAGACAAGCTGGACCCCTGAAGGTTTACCCTTACATCTGGGATCTCCTTTCACGTGGTTAGTCGAGCCACAAACAAAGCATTTACCGAATGCTTTCTGGAATGGTGGCTTGTTCTGACCTCCTTCCGGTTTGGCACCAGAAGACACACTATTCTGCTGTGGTTTTCCCTGTGGCTTACCCTTCTGGTTTTGTTTGGGACCCTCTTTGGAATGTGAGTTATTCAAATTCCCTTTTGAGTCTTTTTTAGGCTGTTTTCCCTCATCCTTTTTCTGAGTTGCCCCAGAATCCTTATGAGTAGCCCTGTTGGCAACCCACAAGTCAGCAGCCTTAGCTAGTGCCCTGGAATCCAATTCTTTCGAATCAGCCAAGTGCTGTCTGAGCTCAGGAGAATAGGCATCATAAATAGACTCCAACATAAAAAGATTTCTCATACCCTCATAAGTGTTCACTTTGTAACCCTTAATCCATCCCTCTAAGTTTTTCAACCCTTCACTCACTCAGGTAGCCCAAGGGGTACCATCATGCTTTTTGAGGGTTCTAAACCTCTTAAGATACTGGGAAGGGGTCTTCCCGAATCTAGCTATCAAAGCTAGTTTCACACTTTCGTAATCCGTCTTATCCGCCTCCCCCAACTCCATTACCACATCAGTCGCAACAGGAGGGAGCCTAGAGAACAACCAGGGAAGCAACGCATTCCCGGTGATGTCCTGGAGCCCATGATTGTATTCAAACAGTTTCAACCAATCCAACACATCCAATCTCGGTTCATACATACCCACTAATTCCTTCGGCATCCGGGGTCTTTTGGGACTGGAGCTCCTAGAGGAACCAGAGGAGAGAGAAGCATTTTCCATAGACAACTTTTTCATTTCTAACTCGTGATTAAGTTCTATTTCTCTGAGTCTTAACTCAGCTTGCTTCTGCTCAGCCTGGGCATTCATCCGTCTGAACTCGAGCTCTTGGTTTCGTTCAGATTGAGCCAAGAATCGTTTATATTCTAATTCAAACTTTCATTTTTTCAAATTCAAAATAAGCAGGGTTACTTGCGGGACCTGGTATGGGCCCCGTAGGCACAGCTGGTGAGGCAGGTAGAGGAGCTGGGGAGACAGTTTTGTTAGCCTCTCCGTCCTCGTCAGCCTCTTCATCGCTATTATCAGAATTACGATTCAGATCAACACCATTACTGTCGTCTACATTCGCTGGGGAGAGTGGTTCCTCTGAACCAGTACCCAGACTTTGGTTCGGCAGCAATCTCTCTATTAGTTCTAACTTCTTGCCTCTTACAGAAAGATTCTCTTGCCTACAGAGAGCTCGCAAACTCTCAGTATTTTCAGCTGACAAGGACTCTTGACTGTAAGTTTCCATCGTAGACATGTTTGTGAAAGTTGCTTTTTGTGCAAGTTTTGTGGTTAGTTATCCTACAGTGTCGAAAAGCACTCTAAACTGTATACTCGATACAAATCCCACCGCTGTACACCAATGTTAGGCGGAAACCTGTGCAGTTTCCTCTGGGACCACTGAAAAAGATTTAGGACTACAGGCGTTGGCGGTGAACCCACTTGGTAGCAGTCTGTACCACACATATTCACTTGGTAGCTGTGGCTGAGCAGTCAGACTTCTCTCAAGAAAAGTTGGTCAGTATGTGGAGTATACAACATAGGGCAATTCTTCACAGCAAGACAAGCAAACACGCAACGAGGCTTAGTGTAAAGATATTAAGGTATTTATTTATAACACAACATCTATGGAAAACACTAAAGCAAATCACGGCAAACAAATCAAACACAATTAATCCACGAAGTAGAAAACGATCAATCCCCCTAGCAAAATATCGACAACTCTAGGTTCTACCGGTAACACTTATTTTCAGACAGAGGTGTATACCTCAACCTAGATGACACTCGAATATTAGTTAGGACGGGAGAGAAAAAGATAGGCAGGTTATGAAATCAACACAGTTCAGTCCTATGCGGATAAAATGCAAGGCAGGAAGGCAAGAATCACAATAGATCGTAAAGTTCAGAGGTCAGGCTCACTCGGAGAGAGGCAAGGCGCGATGTCCCAAAAAGTCTCTAGTGGAGATGCATTCAAGTCTTTATAGCAAATTGTTATCGGCAGATTGAACCAGTTCAGAACAAAGAATGAGCAAAGCTCGGAGGCGACCCAGCGGAACGGAGAGGATTAAGACACCTCACTCGAACCGAACGAAAGGGAAGCCAGGCGGACACGGTACCTTGTTGTGGAGGGCAGCTCCAGCGGGGGCAGTTGTTCCTGGTGGTGGATGCACGTCGGGTCTTGGCCAAGAGTAGAGATGATCTCGTCGTTGAAGGAAAGTGAAGTCCGGTGCACCACCAGGGAAGAGACCAGCCGCGGAGTGCTCCGTCACAAGGCACCATCTTTTGGTCACGGTACAGGGGTAGTGGCTATCCGGTTGCCGAGGTGCTCTGCACGGGCAATCCGACCACTGCGTCCTGAGGCGAATAAAAAGCAAAGGGGACTGGTTGTTCCCACCAGTCAGGGGAAGAGACTCTCCGGCAGGGAGATCTCCTCTGTCATCGGGAAGTGGTGAGTCGGTTCCGCAGGGCTCCACCGGAGGTGTCGTCGTGCAGGTCGGCTCAGCGTTACCCTCGTCAGATTCTTAGGTCCTGTGGCGACTTCTGAAGATCCAGTCCCAAAAGCCCTGCTTTTATGCAGAAGACCCCCATTCATTCAGCCTAGCTGTCAATCAACACATGCTAAGTGGTGAGCGGGAAGGCTCACCACCTGGGCCAATCACTCCAGAGTGCGACCTGAGTTGGCAAGGCAATTCGGTCCAGGGTGCCTAAACCCCCTCCCACACCCCTGAGGTAAGCCAGACAGAATGGCACCACTTTGGAGGGTCTCTGTACAGAGGCCCGCCAAAAGTGGAACAATGGCCTCAACCTTTGGTTTAGGAGTCACAGAGACGAACACAGACGCCATTTTAAAACCGAGTTCTGGCAGAAAATACCACTCGATAAACTTATTTAAGATAAGTAGATCGGTGGTACGTCAGAGATTAATGAGAAAAAGTATCAATCTCCAACAATGGGACGAATCCCATAGGGTTATGTTCGGGATCGAACATAACAAGTAGTTTCCACTGCCACCAGCCAAAACTCGACGAGGGGGGACGGGACAGTGCCCCCTCGAGTAACAGATCCAGGAGTAATCGAATTACCCCTACTAGTACATCCACAATAAGATGGTTGGTACTAGTTCTGTTAGTAAATTTAGGTTTAGTAAAGCTAATGGTGAATTTACATGCCCAGGGAGACAGTAGTCAGTCCCCGGGTATGGAGTCTATGGTGGGGGACCCGCTAGGGCGCCCCGGTGTTACGACACGTAGGGTGCGGTGTAACACACATAGAAAAACATATGAGACCCTATGGAGTAAAAGACCCCATAGACCATCGAACACATTGGCCCTCATTACGACCCTGGCGGAAAGCGACTGACCGGACCGCCACAGCGTAAATAGCGTTTCCGCCATTGCACGATGGAGCAAAGTGCGGCCCATTCCGACCCATCGGGCACGAGCACCACGCCATGGCGGAAGTGCAAAGTCCGCGATGGCGGAAATGACCCCAAAAAGGCCCACACCGCCGCCGTACGGCGCCCTAGGTGCAATACCGCCACCCATCATAGCGGACACCGCAGTGAGCGCCAACCGGAAAGTACGGCGACCGTAAATATACGGAAACGGAAGTAAAAACATGGGCCCGGAACGGGAAACAACACCCCGTACACCTATAAAACCACAAAATACACACAACCACTAAAAACACCACCCTGAGACACATCCCAACCCATCATCCACCCTAGTGAAACCAAGAAAAATGGGAAAAGTAGCGAAGAAAGCGTGCGACCGCAAGCGGCAGGTCCACTTCTCCCGTGAGGAACTCACCGTGCTAACAGAGACCCTCCAGGAGAATGCCGCCGCCGTCTTCTCCACGCAAATGACCAGGACGGCACTTGCGAACAAGAAGGCCATATGGGCCCTGGTGGCACAGCGGGTAAGTGCGGTGGGGACCGCACCCCGCAACCCACAGCAATGCAGGAAGCGGTGGGACGACCTGCGGATACGCGTCCGTAGCATACTTTCTGCCAACCGCAACATTGCCACAGCCACCGGGGGAGGGTCGGAATCACCCATCAAGCTGACCCCCTGGGAAGAAATCTGTGCCTCCACCATCGGAATGGAGAGCATAGAGGGAGTCGGAGGGATGGAGAAAGGAGTGCAGACATCCGGAGAATCAGGTAGGTGGCCCAAATAAAACAATGCCAAAACCACAATGTACAATCATGTGAAGTACCACGTGCCCACATAGTGCAACAGAAACACATGGCCAGGAGAACGTCCACACACATTGGCCTGATAGCGCACTTTAAAACCACAATAAATACATAAATAATTAAAAACCCCAAAAACACCCACTACACGTGCAGCAGGCACACCCTAACTGCAGGCTGCCAAACAACTGCACCCTCACTCCACACACAAATGAAAGCACCTCCAAGGCCCCGACCCAAATCACCCTCAGGTACCACCCCAATGCATGGGATACATTGCCATTCCAATTCCCACAGACCCATTAATAACGCTCGCCCTCCTTTACTCCACCACAGGGTCCGATCCAAACGACGAGCTCCAGGACACCCCTACCAGCACACCTGCAAAGAGGGCCAAGACCGACGGCCAAAGACCCTCCACCTCAGCTGCACGCATCAAGACACGGCAGCAGCACATATCAAGTGGCAGCACACAGGAGGGAACATCAACAGGCACCCCAGCAGCCAGCATGCCCACAACACCACCACCACAGGTCCCCCCAATGGATGCCACAGAAGGTACTGCCTCTGGTGGCAGCAGCACCATAGGTGACACCCCATTAATGGCAGCATGCTCCGACACAGAAGACGGGGATGTCGAAGTCAGATCCATCCATGACCTGTCCCAATCCCCCTGTCTGTTCCATCCCGTACACCATGAGGATACCACGCAGGGGCACCCACAAGACGACGACTGGCCATCCCCCACAAGCCCTGTGGCAGGGCAACATGAGGCGAACAGCCCCTCTGTGACACCACCGCAAATGGCCATGGCCCAGCAGAGGCAACAGTCCCTCGACCAGTTAATCGTGCAACAGCAGCAACTGGCCACGCTCCTCAAGGACCATGCCGATGGATGTGGGGGCACTAAGGCAGACATAGAAACATCAACTGAGACACTTAGGGCACAAATCGAGAGTAGCACCGAGAGCCTGAGAGTCCAAATGGAGAGTAGCACCGAGAGCCTGAGAGTCCAAATGGAGAGTAGCACCGAGAGCCTGAGAGTCCAAATGGAGAGTAGCACCGAGAGCCTGAGAGTCCAAATGGAGAGAAGCACCGAGAGCCTGAAGGGGGAACTGCATGCGACGTCCAAAGACGTATGTGCCGAACTTGCCGCAGTGCGCCGTGTGCTCACTGAGCTCTCACAAACCCTTAGGGACATGCATGGACGTGAGCAGGCAGAGACATCATCCGTTGCAAGTTCCGTCCAGGGCAGCCCCCAACGTAGATCTGGGAGGAACCTGCGCTCCACAGGCAGGGGTGCCCCTGATACCCGCAGAGGGGGCTTGCAATAGCGACTGCCCACTGACAATGAGCATCTTTGGACACTGGTGTTCGGGGGGGAGGTAGGAGGGTGGAGGGGGTGTGTTGGGCTCACTTGGGTGGCGGGTCGATAGGGTGTTCCACATGATATCACATATGCCATAAACAATGCACGATCAAACAATGAGATGTGTGGACAATGATCTTTGTGTACTAGGCCATCATAGGCGTACAGTCCATATTGTGCATGTACCAGACACACACAGTGCCACGAGTCCCGTGTCCATGTATCAGCCACCAGGCATGAGTGCTAGAAGCATGCATCTATGAGATGCTGACGAATTTCACGGCCCTCCTGTGCCTCGCAGACTCCTTGAGGTGCTGCCACATCCCCACCCTCATCATGACCATCTTCAGGTGCTTGCAGTTCTGCGTCAGGGGGCATGGGCACATTTCTACGTACGCACATGTTGTGGAGCATGACACATGCCATCACCATCTTTGCAACCTTCTCATGGCGGTACAGGAGTGCCCCGCCAGACCTGCTGAGGCACCGGAAACGGGTCTTCAGTAGGCCGAATGCCTGTTCAATGACTACACGGGTACGTGAGTGGGCATGGTTGTAGTCCTCCTCATGCTGGTCCCGTGGGTTCCGGACTGGTGTGAGGAGCCATCTCTTCAGTGGATATCCGGCATCACCTGTATGTGGACGATAAACGAATTATGTGGAATGCCATTGCTACGTACGCACCCCCCCCTTCCTGCCAGGTCATTGCCGCATCACATACCCCACATCATCATGCATGAAATGAGACTCACCGAGTAGCCAGGATCTGTTCCCTGCGTGTCGCTCCATGTAGCGTGGTATTGTAGAGTTCCTCAAGACCATAGAATCATGGGTTGATCCAGGGAATCGGGCACAACAATGTGTAATGATCCTGTTGGAGTCACACACCATTTGTACATTCAGTGAATGAAATTGTTTTCGGTTGCGGTACTGGGCCTCCATGGCATGTGGGACGACCAATTCCACATGGGTGCAGTCGATGGCACCAATGCAACCCGGTATGCCGCCAAGTGCATGGAATCCCACTTTTGTGTTGGTAATTTCCTGCTCCGAGCGTGGTAGAGAGATGTAGTCGTCTGCGTGCTGCAGGAGGGCATCGAGCACTTGCAATAGTGTCCGTGAGAACAGTGGCTGAGAAATGCCATGCAACTGTCCGACTGTGTGCTGGTAGGTGCCTGTGGCCAGGAAGTGGAGTACAGACACCATCTTCAGTAGGGGTGGGATGGCGGTTGGGCTATCTATCATGCTGACAAGGTCAGCCTGTGTCATGTCCACAATGGCGGCTATGGTGTCCCGGTCCAAACGGTAGAGGGTGTGGATCTGCTCATCAGTGAGGTTGAACGGATGTGCTCGGAGGCGTGGGATTGCGGGCTGCCTGCGTGGTGGTAGTGGCTGTGCTGGCAGCCCTTGCTGGCCCTGCCTTGCCCTCCTCCTCCTCCTGCGTCTCCTCCGTGCGGCCGGTTGTAGTTGGTGTTCGTCTTCTTCTTGGAGTTGGAGTACTTGCAGTGCTATCAGGTCCCCCAGGGCCAACATCGCGAGTCCTGCCGGTAGCATTTCGGAGTGGTTGTGGAGACTGGGCGTGCAATTTATGTGTTTTCAGGCTGTATGGCCTCCACCTGTGGTGATTCATTCCACCTGTGCAAGCTGCTCTCCCCTTTGAGCGAGCACGTCCCGCACACAACGCTGCAATTCGAGGAATGGCATCTTGCTATTACAATCATGTATTAGTACCCGATGGCCGTGTAACATTGGTTGATATGTTCATTCGGCTATGGTCCCATTGTTTCACATGCATTCTTTGCAGTCGCGAACAGACTTGTGAAGGGTCAGTGGAACGTAGTACTCGAGTAACGGTGGACCCTCATGCATCACTGTACCGAGGTTCACGGACGGGCGGGGCGTGCCATTTGTGAGTGAAGGCAGTTGCCATTTTCACACACAGCCGCACTAGATGGTTTAATTTGTGATTTCAAGCGGCCACAGATGCCTTTTCGACGTGATGTTGCAAATGAGGAATTCGAAGGGCGGCGCTTTCGGTCTTCAGCTAGCGGCGAGGAGATGCCCACAGGTCTGACTGCAAATATAACGTTCTATTGTTCAGTGTCCTTGGGACAGGGGCCATGGCGAGGATGCAATGATTGATATGAATAGTTTGGGATGCGCAATAGCGAAGTGGATGATGAGGCCGGACGTTCCCAAATACATGTTACTTCACAACACTGGAATTACGGGCTGGGGCACAGTGGATTTTGCAGGCTGCATAACGCACAGACTCAATGGAATTCTCACATGTTATGTGAGTATGGTAACAGGCGTTCTCATTACGGGATGAGGGAATGATGAATGGATGCATGGGCAGATGATTTGATACGGTGTTTGCCATGTACAGGGCTTCTTAGAATCTGTCCGCCTCCCCTGCGCTATGTGATGCAGGGCTGCCATAGTGGGACCATCGTCTATCTGGCCTTGTTGAGCCCTCCCTGTCACGACGCGCCTTCAGACACTTGTGTCCATGCACGTTACCAATCCCATCTGATGGATTCTGTTTTCACAGACGCATGCACAGGTACACTCGTTTGTGATGGTGTTTTCACCTCGATATGGATAGTTATGAGTCGCAAGTGGTTTTGGGGTGGTGATGATCCTTTGGAGTGGGCTTGCATGCATATGGCTGTGGATTTAGTGTGATCATTGAGGTGAGTTGTTCGGATGTAGTTCTGATGGCCATTCTATTCTTTTTCTTTTCTTTTGGTTGACAGGTATCTCCTCCCCTTTTGCCACTGCCATCTGTATGCCACTCCTGCAGATGGCTTTTACTCCCGACACCTGCTGCTTCGTGTTAATCAGTGGAGCAGCATTACGATCTTATGGGACGATCGCCAATGGGCCACATGCCCTTACGCAGTACTAGTGGCTCGGAGCAACATTTCGGCCTTTCAGCTGGACTAGTGCCTCCCTATTGGGACGGCCCTGCGGTTCTAGGCGCTTCCATGTTGCCTTTTCGTACGGAATGTAGCCCCTGTGTACCATGAAGGAACAGGGCGTCACACAAGAAGTAGCTGGTCATTTCTTGCGGATGCAGCCCACAATGGTGAAATGTGTTTTGGAGTTCATGGCCTAATGGCTGTATGGGCTTGGTGAATTTGTTGTGCATTAAATTTCTATTCTGATATGGGCCGTGTAGCGTTCTTCTTTGCAAGTGATGTGGCATATTCCTATTTGGGGAGCGATGTATTGTGAGGAGATCTGCATTGGGTTCCAGCTTCGGAGTATAGTTGCGTGGTACTGTGCTGGGCGCGTTTGCCTACGAAGCCCAGTGAGGTCAGGGGTGAGGGCTGCCAATATGACTGTTTGGATGATGTCATGCTCAGGGGCGGGGGATTAGGTTTTGTGTAACAGATGCCGGTCAGCCAGGTGGATTGGTGGAATGATGTGATTATCGGAATTATGCTGCCTGTGTTTGCGTGCGTTTCTTGGTGGGAGACTGAGGTCATGTCCATTGGTATAGCTTCTGTATTCGTGCCATCTGTGCCCTGCAGCTCCCATTGGCCCCTCTTGTGATTCTTTTGTTCGTTGGCATGCATGGGTGACTTGTACATTTCACTGGTTGCATTGTGACTTCGTTGCACCTACGGGGAGTTGTACTATGTGGCCAGGGAGCGGTGTACAGGCACTCAGTGGGGCCGTTTACGGTTGATTCGCGATGCCGTACTTCTCACCATGGCGGAATGGTACTTTCCGCCGTGCTTGATGGCGTTAGGTACATGTCCGCTAGGGTCGGAATTCGCGTACCCTTGCGCCATGGTGCTAATTACGGTTTGGCATGGCGCGCGCGCGCGTACTTGGTGCAGTTAGCGTTGGCGTTCACTACGGTGTCGCTAATGGCATCGTACTTTACGGTGACGGGTCATAGTCGCACCGAGCGCTATTCGATGGCGGTATTGCATTTCCGCCATCGTTTTTCGCTTTCCGCCAGGGTCGTAATGAGGGCCATTGACATTTCAAAGGAATTACACATATACATGTCCAAGTGTGGGAGAAAAGAGTCTCACTCTTGGCAGGATGGAAAAAAACAAACTCCAGAAATCCAGCAAAGCTGCTGGGGGACTCACTAGGTTAGGAAATTCAGCCTAAACAGAGAATTCCCCCTAACAGCTACCTCAGAGGCAAACCAAGGTTGCAGCATCAGCAGACCTTGGGGAACAGCTCTATGTGCAGAGCTGACGATGAGTCAAGGTTGGCCCAGAATTAAGGATGCTATTTAAAGGGATAAGCACAGAGCACAAAGGGAATACTTGGATAAGCTCTTAATGTGGGACATTGTTCATAGATAGAAGAAGAAAACATCTGTCAGAGCCAAACTGCTGGTCAATTAAAAGTATACAGAGTTCATGTGAGATAGAGTGAGCAAGTCTCTAGAGGCCAAGGGGAGCAACAGCACCTTGCATAATTAAATCAAATAGCAGTTAATAGAACTCTGAAATTGACACTTTTGTGGTCTCTTCACATGTGACTCAGAAGTTAATAACAAAGGCTATTCATCCTCAAGTTAAGATAAGAGTGCGCTCACACACCCTTAAATGTTCCACAACAGTGAGCAGGCAACAAGGTCAACTAGAAATGGAAGACTTTGGCTTATGGCCTACCGATGAGAGATGATGGACTAATTGGGAAAACGGGGAATAGTCTGACGGGTTTCAAACACCTAAGTTTCGCTTCATGTGTGTGCTGCTAAAGAGCTAAAAGTCCAGGTTTGGGATAGTATGCCAACCAATCAGTGGGGTTGAGGGACAACCTAACGTGCAATTTAGCATAGACCAATCCACTGGTGTTTTGTCCGATATAATCAATACTATATGCACTTAGAGGTAGTTCAAGGCATGCCCTACAGATAAGGGGTAGCCAATGGTGTACTAATTATTATATGTTCTATAAGTAGATATGTTCCCTTAAACCAATCCCTTCCCTCAATAGGTTTTGTATTTTGCCACATAGAATGATGTCATAGATGACGCATATTGAGGTATAGGACCTCTATTTAATCAAGCTGCCATCCAAGTGTGCAGGCATCAGTCTGATGTCTGGGAGTTCTCTGTACTTTATTAAATGATAATAAAGTAGTACCTTGCCATATTCCTTGAGTCTGTCCGATTATTTGGTCTGAGATCATTATTTGTAATTCAATCTAGCACATAAAGCTCCATTTTGACATAAGCTATCGCACCCGCCATGCATCCAACACCACAGAGTGACTAACGTAACAATTCACCAAATCTGCCTTGGAAACAAAACACCATTATCCTAAAACAAAGACACATCTGCCTTCTCCCTTTTGCAGCACCATGGTCCACCACACGAGACTGACATACACCCATTCTATCACAAAACATTGAGCCGCATTCCGACTCTGCCAGTCTGGAAAAAAAAAGTGCTGGTATTTCCATTTATCTGCACTTTTCCGGACCGTCAGAGTACAACAGAGCAAAAAGCAGCCAGTATTACCAGCACCGGTATTACTGGCCATATCCTCATGGAGTCCGGACTCCATGGAATGGGGAGAACCGCTGTTGCCTGCACCTGGAATATCCTGGTAATGCCAGGATATCCGGCCCCATTAATGGTAGGTCCATTTTCCATTATCCTGGCGGATATACCGCCGGGATACCTGTACTCTCAAGATGACACCCATTGTTCTGCCAATGCATTCCTCCCAACCGCCATGTGTTTGAATCATCTATTTCCTGATTTCCCATCCTTATATCATCCCTTTGCTCATGTACTTTCCTCTAGCAGGCAAACCTATGGATAACCTGGCAGGGATACAGTACGGCACTACAACAACAAGCCTATCTGCTCTGAAACCACTATGGTGGTGATTTGGCATAGTACTAAAGACCTGTAACATAAAATAAGTAATTAATTGATACCATGTTCAATTTCTTTTTTTTTTGGTTGCTTGTTTAACTCTAGTGTATTATTGTGACATACATGTAAAGTAACTAATTGTTTATAGTGTGACTTAAAGCAGCCTCTTTGCGCTAGGTCCTGCTAGAGCAGGTTTAGAGGTACAAAGGTTCTTAAAGTGCCATTAATGATAATATAAATGTGTCATGCATTCCCTTTCATGAGGGTTCTATTGACACCTCTGGCAGTGTGTGCGTATGCACACGATGCACAGAAGTGGTTCATGTGAATAGGGACGGCCCGATGCATGGGCAGGGTGTGCGGCCGGCCTGGACCCCATGGCCATAGGAGCCTGCGCAGGCACCAGCTGCCTGCTTCCTTCATAGAAAGGAATATGTTTTCCAAATGCGGCTGTCCTACCTTCATGTAAGAGGCTCGACTCCCTTTCAGTTTGTCCTGGTGAGGCAACCTGTCACCTCTCAACCTCCTGCTGGGACGCTCTTGAGCCATATTCCCCCATCCCATCAGCCCACTAGATGCTGCCGGTCTCGTAAGCACTGCTTATCACTTTCTTTCTGAAAGCAGAGCATTTAAAAGGGGAGCGATTTACAAGTGATGGCTTTCCAAAAGACCATTGTTTTGGGCAATACTTTCTTAATGCTTTCTTGTTAAGAAATGCAAAGTAACATTTTTATTTTGAAAGCACACGCAAAACACCAGCTGCCTAAAATCAGTGCCTTCCTCAAGAGCAATTAAACATATAACAAAAACCATGTTCAGCTGTCTGCTTTCGCATGTTCATATTTACCGCACCAGAAAAACATTATTTTCGGTAGAATGTAACATTTTCCTCACATTACTTATGAAGCAGGTCTTTCTCAAACATTGAAACACAGATAGGTAACCTTTTCCCACATTACCTTTTGATATGAGTGTTTAAGTGAAAGTACATTGTAGAGGAGGAGCCAAGTGCCTCTACCGGAAATCCCGCCCCCATTTTGCCTATATGTTGGAAACCAGAAATTGCGTCATGCGCACCTCCAGTGATGGTACCCATACTGGGAAGAGTCCTTGAAACAAGGTATCCATTGAGAAAACCCTATATGATGTACCCGCAAAGAAATGACAGTCTTCTGAAGAAAACTCTGGAAGGAGTGTGAAGATGAATGAAAGAGAAGACTGGTGAAATCACATGACGCAGATGTGATGCATTCAGAAGAGATGCTGATGAAGGGGGTATATAGACCTTATAGAATCTGATGGTGATGTAAAGAATTGAGCAACATTTCATGTGCGGAATGAATATTGACGTGCGGAGAACGCTAAAGAAAATGCAAAAACATTTTATAATTGTACAGATGTTGAAACGCAAAGTAGATGAAGTAATCATAAGGCTGGCTATAGGTAGTGAACAGACTGCAGGCGGTGCTGCCAATGTATATATGTGTGTATAGATATGGATGATCCATGACGCATTTTAGCAAACTTGGACCCTGTGAATAGAAGGGCGGAAAGTGTGGTGCAGTTAAAGAAAACAGCTGACATTGAAGGAAGATTCGAGAAGGCTCGTCTGGCCCGGTGTCAAGGGTTGGGAGAGCAAAGAAACTGGTTATACAGAAGATACAATGCGCGGGAGAAGCGAGGCAAGCTTCTGTTGAGGTGTAATGGAAAAACACTAGAAGTGCCAGCTTTTATTTATTTAATAGTGTTAAATGCGAAGAATACCACACATACCTGAACAACAACCATTACAACCTGAGGCTTACCATGCAAGAAAGCACTGAAAAAATTGCATTCCTGGATTTAGAACTTTACATGGAAGACAATACAATACATTCGACTCTATATGTGAAACTTACAGCTGGCAACAGCACCTTATATGCTATTAACAATCATCCTAACCACATCATGACCAGCATACCCTATGTTGAGTTCTTAAGAATTAAACGGTATTGCACTCAAAATAAGGAACTAGAGAAACATGCAGTGATGGCCAAGCAAAAATTCCAAGAAAGAGGATACGATACCAGGAAACTTGATCAAGCATATAAAAAAACTATGCATAGTACAAGGACAGAATTATTGCAAAATAGAGTAAAACAAAAGTCTAACATTGAAACAAACAAAATCAGGTTCATCTCGACCTACAACTCGGAAGCCCATCTTCTCAGAATGATCTTATCTAAGCACTGGTCAGTACTAAAATTAGATGAAGATCTTACTTCACTTTTGGATGACACCCCATGCATCACCTATCACAAAGCCAAAAATTTGAAAAATCGACTTTGTCCGCCTCACTTTCAGGTAAAAAAAAACAAACAGTGGCATACCCCAACTTTGGAACCCAACAAATGTGAGAGGAATCTTTAAATGTCGCAAATGCACACTGTGTTTGTTCTCTGAAAATGGCAAAACCACAGTATCCAGCCCGAATGGGCATAGACACCAGATAAAATAATTCCTCAATTGTAATTCCAAGTTTGTGATTTATGGCATAAGATGTTTATGCCTGAATTTGTACATAGGCAGCACAATCCGTCTGCTAAAGACAAAGATTGCAGAACATCCGAGGACAATCAGAAATAAGGACATGAAGTACCCCCTGGCACACCACTTCCATCAAGAACATAGACAAGAGAAAATTGACAATATAAAATATTTCAGTTTAGAAAGAGTTAGTGTGACAGTAAGAGGAGGAAACCGTGAAAAAATCTTAAGACAATGTGAGGCAACATGAATTTGCTTGATGGACTGTTGCTTCACGGTACTACATTTCGATACAGATATGAGCCACTTTCTATGAACAATTGGTAATGGACAAGCAATACCAAAAAAGAATTTTACAATATTTGTTCATAATTGATGATGAATGTGGATTTTTCCGGTATTGTATCATGTTAGTTTACCACTCAGTTCAGACTTGCGAACCTAGTTAGCAAGATCAAGCATCAATACTGGTTTGTATTATTTCGATACATGATCAACAGCACTGTCACCTGATTTAATCATTTTCGCATATCACATCAGCATAAGTGTATGCACACAAGAACAACATAGCTTTTCAGAAGTCATTGCCAAACCAATCCAAGATGGCCGACCATGTGATGACGCGGTCACGTTGCGAAAAGAGTATCATGTCATCCCGGTGACATTAAAAAGCGGCCATCTTTGTATCCAATGATGCTGCGGTTAATATGCCAATCCATACTCTAATACGGATTCAAAAGAAACCAGAATAATACACGAAAGGTAAACGTTAGCACAATACAGTGCTAAGAACAGTTTAAATATATCTCATTGACCATATAGATTGATAACCACAAGCACGCTGTTTTGACATTGACAGGTATCTTACTATCAACACGAACAAAGCATCCAGTTGATAATTGCTCAACATGCTGTTACTGCACTGGCAGGCACCTTCCTGTCACACAAATAAAACAGACAGCAATGACAGAAGTTTCTACCCATTTCTAAAATTTTTACAAGGATGAAGAGTGAACTAGTGAGTAAAATTCAAAATCGAGTTGTTGGTTTCATCAAGTATCTAAAAAAGATCTTGTTCAGATATTGTTGTACAAACCAGTATACAGCTATCCTGTTAGTTAACAGGGGAAACATGAGGTTAATATGTATGTCTTTGTTTATATATTCAGATGCATGAAAGGTCAACCCTCCTGATGAACCATTTAATGTGGATGGGGAAACGTGTCGAGGGAGATGTAAAGTATTTCTTGATCTCAAGTCAAGCGATGTAACAACATATTGGAAGTCTACACTAATGATTAATTGTTGAAAGGTGAAATGTGAAGCAACATTTCACTACCTAAATTGAAGTGGGAAAAAAAAAATCCAATAATTGAAAAATAATTGCATAGGTCAATTGACTCTTTTTAAACCAAAAATCAACCAACACAATTTGGGGCGCAAGATTTAAGGCTACTCAAGGACTTTTCTAGTAAATGCGAAGAAGGAGCTCAAAACACAGTCTCATGTCACATGGTCAAGTTGAAAATAGACTTTGGGTGAGCTGCACCGAGACCAGAAGATAAGATCATGCTCACACTCCCTTATATTCTCAGGCACAGTGATACTTGCAAGGCCGAGTTCAAAGGACTAATTGAATGGCAGACAGTAGGAGTGATGATGGATGTTGGGCTGATTGGGCGGGGACGCATGGTCAAGTCCAACCCTCCAGTATCTGGGGTACCAGCATGCGTGCTGCTAACGAGTGGAATATTACTGAAGGGTACAAGTGTGCCAACCAATTATAGAGGGACACGTAGCAAAGAGCCTTATAGTTTGAAAGCCAATGAAATGTGTATTTTTATGACACAGAAGATGTCTTGCACTAGGGGTGGGCATAGCTGTCCAACTAACCTTAGAGACCCAATCACGATCCCATACCCCATAGAAAGTATACTTAGATGTTCCCCGTAGACCAACCACAATCTCACGTAGGTTTTTGCTTATTTTGGCACGTAATATGAAGTCACGTATGATGAGTGTTCATTATAAAGGTGTGTTTTTTATTAAATGTGTTGAGTTGAGAGAAAATGCTTGTACAGTGTCCGTTGATGCCTGTTGTACTCCCTGTTTTAGATACTTGTTAATAAAACAGCTAATGATTTGCCAACTTCCTAAGTCGGTCTGATTATTGGTGCGAGAGTAAGGGCTGAATCCCCATTCATTTTACGGGTTCACGAGGTAGCAGAAGGAGGATGGTTCTGGCCCATCAATGAATAGGTCTTTAGTGTTTTGGGAAATTGGACACCCTCCGACATCTAGCCAGAGGATCGCAAGGTTTCCTGTGGTGAGCTGCCGATATAGAACACTTGCAAGAAAATCGACACAGGTGGGAAGGGTTCCTTTTTGACGAAATCCCTTTTGGTTTCCACAGGTGCCGAGCGGACTGAAGGCGATAGTGGTCGATTGGAGGAGGGGACTATCCTGATGGTCTTGTGATGAAAAGTAATGGTGTGTAGATTGAGGGGACTGGCAAAATAAAGGGAATGGGATTGTGGTAATAAAGAAAAGTAACGGGGGTAGTTTAGTGTAAACGAAAAGTGTTTGAAAGATGTGTGTTCTATAGAGCCCAGTTTCCTTGCTCAAGGAGCTTTAGAAGCAGTCATTTCAAAACCCAAGTGGGTACGTAGGCGGCACATAAAGAGGTTTATGATAGGGAATGACTCAAACTCCAATTGGGGTATTTTAGGGGCTAAAAGAAAAGGAGTACCATGGTAAAAACATGTAAAGTCCACTAGTCTGTCTGTTTGTGTATTTTGAAATTGAAAAGAAGTGTTGAAGAGTGACAAGGGCTAACTGTAAGTTTAAAGAAGATATCAAAATTGTTACCAATGTTTAGTCATTGTTAGCGCCGACTGAACAGATAGGTTGACATAATTGAGAAATAGAGGCTTTGAGCGATGAGGTTGGAGCGTGCTCATGTTTGTTATTTTTCTGAACCGTATCTGTGCAAATAAACAGTAAGTATTGACAGTCAATTGAGACTTGTCACAATGGGGGATGTTACTCCACCGATGCATCTATGCAAGACGCTTCCAAAGCACGCGCCTAAACTCAGACATTATAGTGCAGAGTGGGTAAAGGGCACAGCAGATAAAATGTTCATGCCATGGCCACAAGGGGGATCACTGTCAAAGGGGTTTTACAACACATGACCACATGCTTGCATGCTGCATTCGCAGGGAAGAAATTGGAAAAAAGGTTAACTATTTTAGAGCTCTGGAAAATGTATCAGGAAGAACGGGAAGACCCGCCTCCTGAGGACTAGGCAGTTAATCGGTGTAGGGAGGAAGGTGTTGAGCCTTCTGCTCCCCTTACCTCACCCGAACTAAATGGTAATAGGATAGTGTAGGAGATGTAGTATTGTATCCGTTAAGGGAACTAAAGGCGGTGACAGGCTATAGTAATCCAATATATGAACCGCATGCCTATAGCAGTGACGAGAGTCCAGAAGAGACTAAAAGAAAGGAGGAGATCTTTAAGGTCTTGCAAGACAAAGAGGAGAAAAGCAAATGTCCGAATATATCTGCAGACATAGAACGAGAGATTAAGAGATGGAAAGGAGAGAAGGATAAAGCGGACAAGGTAACACTCGTGCAGATTGAATGGATGGGTGGGCAGATAGTGCTCAAGCTGAATGGGAAAAGTATTGAGGAAGTCAGGCAAAGGGAAGAGCGAGACAAACAGGATAAAAAAGATGGAACGAGAGAAAAGATTGAAAGAAGATGAGCATAAGAGAAAGAATATACAAAAACGAGAACAGATGTGTCAAGAGGAGCAGCAAAAGAAAGAAGAAAGTGCAGAGGAGCAAAGGAAGTATAACAACAGACAGAGAGCAATCAAAGAATGGGATAGACAAGGGAAGAAGAGGAAGCATAGAAATTAAGGGATAAAAGAATGCAAAGATGATGGGAAGAAGAAGAGCATAGAGAGAATGAAAGAAGGGAAGAGAAAAGACAAGAAGAGGAAAGGATTGGATGGGAAGCAAGAAAGCAAAGGGAATTAGATGAAGAAATGCAGTGAAGAAGAAGACAAAAGGAACGCGACATTGATCGCATTCAGAAAGAGTTAATGGAACCGAGTCCAGTAATATCATGGGGCCAGAGAGAAGTTCCTCCCATCACAGGGAGCAATGTCAGGGACTTCTAGGATAACCCTTGAGGAGAATTCTGACATAGGGAGCATCGGGAAGAGTATTGTTAGAGCCTATCGTTACTTAAGAGAAAGCAGCAAACTGGGAAGCCGAGGGAAAGGAGAACATTCCCTGACCATCCAATCATGAAGCGAGGAAAGAGGCCCGTTTAGTCTTGAGCATAGAGCCTTGTCCTTAGACATGCTGACTTTAAATAAGGATGATGGGGATGAAAGCCATAAAAGTTGGGTACTAGATATGTCAGACAAAGAAAGAGAAACCTTCCGTGGGGAGGAGGGAGAAAGTGCTTGAAGTCCCCGGGGATGTCTGCAAAGACAAGGAAGTGAGATGGTCTGATTTAGAACAGCCTAAGGATAGGACCCCAGATCCTATCGCTTATCCAGAGCACCCTGAAGGACGATCCCACAGTGAGAAGGGAGAGTCGCCACCATATGTGAGCAGGCTGAGGTCATTGCCAGGAAGGAGGCGATCATGAACCATTGTCCTCACTATAGATAGGCAGACGATGGGAGCTGATTGCGGGTTTGGGTTCACGGAATTCCCTTTATTGGAGAATGGAGGGGACAGACCGCAGTATATTCCCTGGCCATAGATGGATAAGGATAATTTAAGATGCAAACTCCCCAATTTAACGGCTGGGGTGGGAAAATGGATTTATGAGCTAGAAAAGATGAAAGGAGGAAATACTTTGGCAATAGGGGACATTAAGGGTCTCCTAACAGCCATTCTTGAGGAAAGAGCAGATGAGATTTGGACGAGAGCATGCTACTCTAGTGTCACGGTACAGAACACACCTCATGACGGAACACCAATTTATAATTGTAGAGGAGATGTTTGGAGGGCACTCAGGGTACAGTATCCTGATATGTCTGATATGGGTACAATTATGGCACGTAAGATAACAAATGACGAAGATCCGCTTGCTTACATTCAAAGTATTCAGGAACTGTGGACTCTTGAAATGAGGGAGCCATGGTGGAATTCAGTGGCAGTATTTTACCACATTTTGTGTCAGGGATTACTGGAACAGGTGCAGAGACAGCTCAAGAAACTAGTGGGAATGGAAGCGAAGTCATGGGCAGAGATACAGTTGACTATAGCACATCACTGCCGGCTGTTACAAGAGAAAAATAAGAAGAAGGAAGTTGCTAGAAAACGTGAGGAAGCCAAGTTAGTTTAGAAGAAATTGTCAAAGTATGCCATAGAAGGGGCGGTATTGACAATCAGAGAGGGGCTGGGAATGCAGCAAGCAGTGGGTGCATTGCAGGCGAATAATCAACACCAGATGGACCAAGGAGGGAATGGGTTTATACCATGAGGCAGAGGAATGGGCTACAGAGGAAGGGGTGATTTTCAAAATGAACAAGGTGGGTTTCAGAATATGCAGAATGATAATCAGAATGTGCAAGGGGGGCTAGTCAGAAGAACTCCTCCTATATGTTGGGCATGTGGAATGACAGGGTACATCACATGAACATATGGAAGCCAAGGGTATATACAGAATGGGCAATTCTCAAGAGGGGGGACAGATTATCCTCCAACATATAGCTCACAAGCTAGGGGTGGGTTTGCCCAAGATCAGACAGTGCATCAAGCACAAGCGCTGCAAATGCACAGGCATCGCAACCACATCCAGCACCATCGAACCCGTCACAAGACCAGTCACAGCACGCACCCATGCAGATATAGCAGAATGCAAACATGTGACATTTATTGACACCTAGAGTAGGGGATGTCACTATGGTGGGAGGAAGTCCTTTTACAGGTACAGGGATAAGTAATCACCCACAATAGGTCAGCTTACAGGGTGACTTGATGTGTTCAGTATTATCAGTGACACCAGACCTCCAAGAGGAACCAAGGGTTGATGTGACCATAGGAAGCACATATTTTTCTTTTTTAGTAGACAATCAGGCTATTTGCTCATGTATACAAGAGGGCAAATATCCAATGTCGGAAAATGCCATGAATGTGCAAGGTTTCTCTGCGTCAGAAAGCACCAAAGTATTGACTGAAAAGGATACGGCACTCAAAAGGATACAGATGGTAGGGTCTTCCGGATCCCTGTTCACACGATTTGATAGTTGTGAAGTTAAGTTTAGACCTTCCAAATGATACAACTCTCTGACTGACAAAACAGGCAGAGAGATGGATCACTGGAAAGGGCGTGGGTAAAGTATAGGAAGTCAGCCTAGAACAAAATAAAGTATCATAAGAAACTGCCCCAAATTGACTATGATAGAACAGAATTTGACATTAATGCACACACTGACCTTAAGTCTAGGGCAGAAGAATCCAGCAGAAGTCTCTTGAGGAAAATCCAGAAGTAGAACAAACGACAAGGAAGGGAAGATTAGTAAGGGAGACTTATCCCGAACGGAACGAGGCTCACGCTAGATACCGGGTTGATGCACCACAGGATAGCGTCCAAAGTACTGTTCACTGTCACCTTCCAATAATCCTTGAAAAGCTTCCTTCCCACATAGAGAAAAGTATAGAAATGAATCAATCCCCCTGTTAATATCACAGATGCAGGAGTTGGAAATAGCGCCCTTTTTATGGTATAAACAAAGTACACGCGGTTCTGAACAGCCGCGAAGAAAATAGCGTGTGCGTGTGGATTTGCACGCGAACAGGATTCACGCAGCCCAGGCCAGCAGCACTTGAAGACAACGTGTGCGTGTGGATTTACACGCGAGCAGGATTCACGCAGTCCAGGCCAGCAGCGCTTGAAGACAACGTGTGCGTGTGGATTTGCACGCAAACAGGATTCACGCAGCCCAGGTCAGCCGCGTTTGAAGACAACGTGCGCGTGTGGATTTACACGCGAACAGGATTCATGCAGTCCAGGCCAGCCGTGCTTGAAGACAACGTGCGCTTGTGGATTTGCACGCGAACAGGATTCACGCAGCCCAGGCCAGCCGCGTTTGAAGACAACGTGCGCGTCTGGATTTACACGCTAACAGGATTCATGCAGTCCAGGCCAGCCGCGCTTGAAGATAGCGTGCGCTTGTGGATTTGCACGCGAACAGGATTCACGCAGCCCAGGCCAGCCGCGTTTGAAGACAACGTGCGCGTGTGGATTTACACGCGAACAGGATTCACGCAGTCCAGGCCAGCCGCGCTTGAAGATAGCGTGCGCTTGTGGATTTGCACGCGAACAGGATTCACGCAGCCCAGGACAGCCGCGTTTGAAAACAACGTGCGTGTGTGGAAGGACACGCGAACAAACAGCTCCAGGAATCAGCGTGTGGCGGAAAACACGCTATAGAAGGCCCAAGAAGCAGCTGAAGAAACCTGCAAGGATGCAGATCGGAGGTTAAGCTACACAACGCCAAATGATTCGATCAGAAGCAGCGAGTGAAGTTTCCACGCTGCTTATATACGTAATGCCGTAGTTCACGTGACGAAGCAGAATACACGTGAAGTTAGCGACGTGAAAAGTGCAAACGTCGTTTTCCCGGCAACGTATCGAACAGCCGCCATTTGGAATAGAATGGTCTAGCTGTTCTATGAGCGTAAGAGGTAGGACCACGTCCAGCATGCATGACACTCTGGAGCTACAGCAGGGTTCCTTATACTGATGTATTACCAGTCTCTATAAGAGAGTGTGACATGTCTGTTCCATTATTGTATTCATGGCAGACACTGGTTAATATTCTGGGTTGAGATTTAATGACGAACCGAAACATGACAATTTCTTTCACTAATTAAAGCATAGTGGGTTCCACTCCAGGGATACAATAACTGAACATGGGCGAATTTATATTGTCATTTACAGGGGAAATGTTTCTGCGAGGAATGCCATTAGAGCCAGAAGTCTTTCTTTATGGGGTGCTTATTTTGTTGACATGGCTACCGGCCTAGTGGGAAAGATTATGAGAATACTTGATGAGTTTCTGTTCTGGCCACAGATACCTATGGACATAGAGGGTTGACAAACTATTCACCTAGGGTTAACTGCAGCCATAGTACGAGGGGAATTGGCCATGCTCGAAGGAACCGATGACGAGGGCAGGCCATGGAGAACAGTGATTGCCATTGGGGAAGGGTATAGATTCATTGACATCACTGACAAGAATATGTTCAGAGATGATCCATCATATTATGAAGTCATATTTGAGATGAGTATTAAATATTGGATTAGAATAGAGAAATCCCACAGTGAATGATGATAGTGCGGCAGCGCCCAGCATTTTTTTGATGAAGATTGCCGTATTCTTTATGTACTACAGGACCCTATGATGTAGGCCTATTGAAAGGGTTAGGGTAGGTTAAGATTAAGCTGAAGCCAGGAGAAATTTTACCTCGAGCAAGGCAGTACCCAATGTCTCGAGAGGCAGATGAAGGTATTTTTAAGACTATTTCAGCACTAATGGAACAGGGTATATTAGTGACGTCAGAGTCCACTGTGAAATACTGCGGTCTACCCTGTGAAAAATATCAAAGGGGGTTGTGGAGACTAAGGGCCTGATCACGACTTTGGTGGTAACGCCGGCGGTATTACCGCCCCCGGTATTAGCCCTACTGCCGAACTCCCCGGCGCTAATAGCACCGGATCACGAGTTCGGCAGTCATGTAATTTCCCATTCCCCATTGAGCCCATTCGGGAATGCCCCATTCCCCATGGGGCTCAATGGGGAAAATTAACGCTCTTACCGCTAGTGGATTTCCTTCCGGTGGTATTAGCGCAAATGTTCGTCGGATTTCCCCCCAGCTAATAGCTGGGGCGAAATCCGCCGAAGTCCTGATTGGGCGGACCCTTAAATTTGGCGGTATTAGCGCTACCGCCCGATTTAAGGGTTACCGCCAAAGTCGCGATCACGCCCTAATTCAGGACATGAGACCAATTAACCTGATTGTAGAGTCAGAGTTTCCTTTAGATCCCAAACCCGCGACAACACTATGCAGTTTCCCCACAGAGGCACGATATTTTGCGGTGATTGAATGAAAAAATGCATTTTTCTCAATCCCGTTGCATAAGGACTCCCAAGACCTTACGTCATTTACGTTTCATCAGACTAATCTGAAGTGCACTCGTTTGCCCCAAGGTTATTGTGAGTCTCCATCAGTCTTTCATAGGGTCCTGCAGGTGGACTTAAGCACTATCGATTTGCAAAGTGTTATGCTGCAGTACACAGATAACATTTTAGTTTTTAGCACAACAGAAGATTTTATTTTATTTATTTATTTAATATTTATATTGCGCTGGTAGCTTGCAAGCCTCGGGGAACGGGTACAAGTACACAGGGACAAAGCAGACAGTGACTAATGAGAAGACAGGACATACAGCGAGATCGTATGTGGGCTAGGTGAGGGACCAAATCAAGATTTGATTCAGATAAAGATTATTCTAGCAAACAAGGGATATAAAGTGGACAAGGAGAAATTGCAATATTGTCAAGAAGAGGTGTTGTACATGGGCCAGTTAATCTCACATGAGGGAAAGAAAGTTACACCTGAAAGAGCTAAGACAATTATGAAAACAGCAAAACCGCACACGATAAAGCAAATGCAGCAGTTTTTGTGATTATGCAACTATGTTAGAGCGAGGGTATTTGATTATAGTTCATATACAAGAACCCTTTTGCGGGCTCTGAAGAAAGCACAAGTGAACAAGGAAAAAATAGAATGGACTGAGGAAATGGAGGGATTGGTTGAAGAATTGAAGAAAGCAATTTGTACAGCTCCAGTTTTAGGAATTCCCAACTATTCTGAGGAGTGTTTTTATTTTTGCACACAAATGGGACCATAATGACAGCAGTGCTTACACAGAGGACTACACTAGGGTATAAACCTCTGGCATATTATAGTGGGATTGTAGATCCAGTTATGTGAGGACACTTTCCTTGTGAACAATCGCTGGCAGCAGCCTCCTTTGCCATTGAGAAGTCTGCTAGCATTGTGATGGGGTGTTCTATGATGTTGTTTGTTGAACATTCATTGTTTGCCATTTTAAAGAGACCTGAGGGTACATTGACATCTCAGAGGGATTACACACATGAGGTAGTCATATGGAATTCAGCAATTAAAATAGTCAGGTGCAAAATAGTGATCCCTGCCACGTTTGTAGCTGAGCTTGTGGCAGAGGGTGAGCATGTGCATGATTGCTAATTACGAGGAATTCTACAATGATATTCCTCATGTAAAGGAGAATGTGCTAGCAGGAGGGGATGTTCTCTTTATTGTTGGGTCTTCAAACATTGATCCAACTGATGATGAAAGACATTCAGGTTCAGCTGTGGTAAGACATAGAGACAATGGTGAATTTGAGGTTGTAGCAAGTGCAAGACTACCGTCTCACTTTTCGGCACAAGCAGCAGAATTGGAGGCACTTATTTTTGTGCTCGAGAAACACGCAGGCAGGAAGTGACGGTGTACAGTGACTCTGCCTATGTGACGTCAACCGTGCAAGCAGGGCTAGCGTGTAGGAAAAGGAAGGGCTACCTTCGAGCGGACGGCACTCCAGTGCAACATGCAACATTATTGGACAGGCTTATCAAGGCACTACAACTCCCAGTAGCCATCGCAATAGTTAAGTGTGCAGCACATGCTAAGCAAACTGACTTTCTCTCTCGCAGGAACAAAGCCGCAGACAAAAAGGCCAAAAGAGTTGCATGTTCACCAGATATTTCAAGTTTTGATACTCCAAATGTAAAAGAGAAAGTAGTCACAAACATGATTGTAAATGAAGGGTTTAATCATTTTTCAAGAACACAGTTGATGGAGGTTCAAGGCAGTGCTCCACAGGAAAAGCAAGAATTGTGGAAATGGAGGGGGTGTTCTTCATCCCCCTCTGAAGCATTGTGGCGGTAGGACAGCACTGGAAAGCCGGTGATGCTTGTATCCTTGTTGAGGGTAGCACCTGAACAGCTGCACTACCCTGCGCATGTAACTAGAGAAACTCTCGGAGCAACTATTGCGGAGGACTGGTTCCTACCAAACCTGGTAGAACACATCGCATTTTATGTAATACATAAGTTATTTATTTGTTACACGCCCAGACACTGGAGTATTACAGCGTGCTTAAAGACAGCTTAGGTATTGGTCATACATTTGTACAGCTTACAGCAATTATTTACAAAACAGGAGATCATACAAAACACTCATCAACATTATTTACAATTTCAACAGGGGGGCATTGTAATAATATTGGTAAAAAAGAGCTGTTATAATAAGATTGGTTAAATAGCCAGGTTTTAGCCGTTTTTTAAAACCGGGGAAAGAAGACTCTTTTTTGATATTGATGGGGAGGGAGTTCCAGTGTTTCGGTGCTAGGACAAGGAAGCTGCTGCCCCTCGCTCTGGTATTGTTGTAACGGGGAGATACTAGAAGTAGATTATCATTGGATCTCAGTGTTCTTGTGGATTCTTTCTTCTGTAGGGCATTGTTGAGGTAGATTGGGGCTTTTTTGGCAAGACATTTGGGCGCAATACAAAGTGTTTTGAAGTTAATTCTCAATTTGATGGGTAACCAATGGGCATCCTTCCTAATCTTAGAGATGTGATCAAACTTTTTTATCCCTAGTGCTGCTCTTAGTGCTTTATTTGTATCAGTTGCAATGTACTGAGATTGGTGTTGGAGGTCCCTAGTAGTAACACATTTCAGTAATCCAACTTGGATAGTACGAAGGCCCTGGCTAGGGTGAGGCAATTGGTAGGAGTCAGAAATTGTAGACTTAATGAGATAAGTTTGGATGTATAAGCCATGGAGGAAGAGAGTGTACTAATATGTTTGGTCACGGTGAGGTTGGCGTCTAGGTATACGCCTAATGTTTTTACTTGCTTAAGTGCAGGGATTTGAGTACCGTCAATATTGATCGAGGTGTAGTCTGCATGGAGGGCAGCTATTTTAGATGGGGATCCCACAATGAGAACTTCTGCCTTTTCATCGTTGAGGCAAAGACTATTCAGTGCCATCCAATTTTGGATGATGGTGTAAATTTTGTTAATGGTCAAAGTGTCCTGGTCATAGTTTCCTGAGATGTGTATGAGGATCTGGGTGTCATCAGCAAAGTTGATGTAGATGACACCCATATCATCTAATGCCGAAAAGAGGAGCTTCGTGTAGGCATTATAAAGTGTGGGCGAGAGGCATGAACCTTGGGGTACTTCGATGGGGACTGTGATGGGATCAGCAGCTTCTTTGCCTATGGCAACTCTTGAGGTGCGTTCGGCAAGAAAGGATTTCACCCACATGGTAGCATAATTAGAGAAGTTGAAATCATTGGCTAGTGAGGTGCATAGTTTGTCATGGTCCACAAGGTCAAATGTGGCAAACAGGTCTAATAGTAAAAGTATGCAGAGTTTCCCTGAATCTCTGATAGTGTCCATCTGGACTTTGAGATCCAGCAGGGCAGTTTCCATGCTATGATTGGGCCTAAAGCTTGATTGTGTAGTTCCGAGGAGCTGGTTCTGTTCAAGATGTGCCTGAATTTGTGTGTATGCTATTTTATCTATGAGTTGTCTATCTATGAACAAGTAAAAATAGGACTGTTGTTATTGGACGGTAATTGGTAGGTACTGTGGGGTCCAGTGTTGGGGTTTTTAGAAGTGGGGTGACCCAGGCTTCTTTAATGCTGGCTGGGACTGTATTGGTATTGAAAGAAGAATTGACAAAATTGGTGATAGTGGGGGTGAGTGTGGATGCACATGCTTAGACTAGTTTAGCTGGGCCGTTATCCCCTTTAAAATTGGAGGCTTTTAGCTTGGAGATGGTGTCAAACACTAGTTCTTGTGTGACCGGTGAAAAGTGGAATAGAGAATGAGTATTATCGTTGGGGATGCAGAAGGGTTGCTGGTTAGAGCATTTGTATCTGCTAGTAATAGTCTTTTGGTACTTATTTTATTTTGTAGAAGACCAATTTTGGAAGCCAGTGCATCTTGTATAGCGGTGCACCATTCTTTACTGGAATTGGCAGGTATTGTGATTGGGGTGGGATTTTCTAATTCTCTAAGGATGGAAAAGAGTTCTTTAGAGTCTGATGAGGCATTACTGATACAGGTGTTATAGGAATTGGCTCTATGGGAGATAATGGCTGTTATATAGTTTTTGTTAGCATCCTCAAAAACTTTGGCAGAGTCAAAACTGGGGTGTTTGTTGTAGGTGTGTTCAAAGGAATGTGTGGTCCTTCTTAGGGCAGCTAATTCTTCGTCAAACCAGAAGTGGGTCTTTTTGCCGGCGCGTCGCGTTTTGGTTGTGATAGGTGCTACTTCGTCAAGGGTAAGAGTGAGGCATTTATGGTAGTAGTCGGCGATGGTACTTGGGTCCTTATTAGTGACTAAATTAGTTGCTAGTGTTTTGCTGAGGATTGGGGCAAAATTCTCAACAGTGAGTTTTTGTGGGTTTCTGGCTTTGAAGGTGTCCATGGCTATGGTCTTGGGAGGACAAGGTTTGTCACTCATAAGGGTGAATTTAATGCAGAAGTGGTCAGACCAGCTGATGGGCTAATGGTATCTATGGTTAGTCTGGTGTTAAGTGAAAGGATCCAATCAAGGGTTCTGCTCTTGATATGCATGGGGGGCTTTCACCAATTGGGCGAGGTTTAAGTCTTTGAGTGCTGAATATATTGCTGCAGCTTTCTGGTCATGGTTGTTATTGAAACCTAGATTCCGGTCTCCGAGGATAATGAATTTTGTGTTGGGTTTAATGAGAGGTGCAAGAAGAAGTGGGATATTTATTTCAGGATGACTGTTTGAGCTATGTGTTGTATAAATCACCACAATATTGATTGTGGTTTTATTATTCATAGCAAATTTGAATAGCAGCAATTTGTTTCCTGCAATGTTTTCGATAGAGCTCAATCTAAGCTCAATCTAATTACATCGTATATTAAAAGTTTACAGCTGGGCACACACTGCAAAGAATCGGAGGAGTGATTCCTCAACCGAATTATGACTATGTTGATATGCTGCAAGTATGTAGTGGATATAGGTTTATGATCGTGGTGGTGTGTCTCTTCTTCAGATGGATCAAAGCAGGTCCATGTACACACCCTCATGCCACTTGCGCTGTGACGTTTTTAGTCTAAGAAGTCTTTCCTAGATGGGGAGTATGTGAGGTGCTGAGATCCGACAATAGGCCCCATTTTGTTAATGAGGTATTTGAACAGATCAGCTTATTTCTTAGCATAAAACACATGTTTTCTTCTGCTTATCACCTGCATTCGAATGGGGTATGTGAGAGACTCAACAGTCTTCTCAAAGAGAGAATTGCTAAATTGAAATCTACATTGAGGAAGGGATGGCTGTATTGCTCACCCCTTGCATTATATGCATTAGGGATTAGCCCGGGTAACACCACCACCTCTCACCCCACGAGCCAGTGATGAGGAGACAAATGGGAACACCTTTGAGGAGCAGAAGTGATGCCCAGAAGACTGCAGAATTGTTAGGAAATGAGTTACCTACGTATTTGACATGTATGACCTCTAGTATATATGTCATGTCAGATCAACTCAAGCACAAAGGGTGTCGGTCTCAGGACACAGATGAAGAACATTCAGCAACAAGACTTCAAGAGTGACTTCCTCTACCTACATTATTTATTGGAGATGCAATCCTAGTGCGCAACTTCACAAGGAAGTCGCACAAGCCCTGTTTTAGTTGACCATTTATAGTGGAGAATGTTACTCCCTCAGCAGTGAAAGTTCAAGAAAGACACATCTGAATGCACTTGGTCGACGTGAAACCATATGCTGGTGAGATGCATGCACCGCCAACTGTTAATTCAAAAGCAAGATAAGAAGAATTAGTTCAACACGTGCAAACTCGATTGATCGATGACGAAGAAGGACAGTGGGCATTAAAATAAATGCAAGTGTGCATTTGGACTGTGGCTCACCCCGGACACTCTTTATAGATATTTTAGCAGGAGTGCAAGCTAAGTTCAGAGCCACAGGAATCTTTGAACTGGACTTTAGAAAGTGTTGATGTGCTAAAAATGCCAAATCTAGAATTTGAGTCTGAAGACTGGAAAAGGGAGCAGTTTCCCGATTCATTCCTCACTGAGTTTCTCTTGGTTAATGCCATGGTCCTGTCAGATGCTAATGCCCAAAGGCTGCTTCTTGCCGTTTTTGTTTTTTTATACTCTGAGCTTATCCTCCTCTTGCTGGGCATAGTACTACATATGTGTGTTTCTGCAAGATCCTAAAAATGGCCCTGCAAGTAGGATACTTGTGGCAATAGTTGAACAGATCTTGCAGTTGCCTGACCATCTAACAAAGTTGCCTGATTTAAAAGGGTTTTTACTACCTTAAAGCAGTACACAGGCACAATGTGGACTGTCGAGGATAATGTAGTTCCAGGCAGTGAGCAACTTCAGTGACGTGTGGAGAAACAAATGTGGTGGAGTATGATGTTCTGGTGGATAATATATGCTAGCTCAATATTCATTATTGTTTTTCTGATTTTGCTAATCCATACTGTCTACTTTACTGGTCCCAAAAAGGTAGGAATCCCTTTGATTGTTCCCACTCGAGAGACTTATGCAGAATTACCTGTTGCAAAGAGATCAAGGCCATATGTGATTATCCCTACACCAGTGAGACATGTGAAGTTGCCCATTTCTCTGGCAAGTGTTCCCTATGATTCCCCCTTAGGGAGGTCATTTTTTATATACTCCATGACCATTATGTGAAAGCTCATATTGCAAGAAGGAGACACAAGAGAAGCACAAGGGAAGATGATTACAAGTTAAATAATGATCTAGACAGTACAGCACATTTGGGGAATAACATGTGGTATCAGCACACAAAAGAAGTGGGAAAAAAGAACCTCTGAGGAGAGTTGCTATGTTTGTGTTCTCCTACCTTATGCTGTGGGGAAGTCCAAGATATTCATAGCTATAGAGGTAGCAGTCCAGACAGCTCATTGCCTGACTCACCTTTCACTCTGCCATAGGACAGGTCAGTTCCAGGGTAGAACAGCATCCTTGGTATGGGTGACTGAATGCACACCTCCAGAAGAAGATGATTATGTGCAAGATTTAAAGACAAGAGAGAGACCATACATCAGAGATCATGTGATGAGATCAGAAGGGAAACAAAGATCAATTGTCAAGGAAAGAATGATGAAGAAATATGAAGATGCATGGAGAGAGGCAAATCTGGGGAACAGTACCTTCTCCAGATGAATGGGGAGAAGGCATAGTTGTATGCAGAGCAGTGGTAGTAACATGACATCAAAAACTAGTTAAATATCAACAAAGGAGGTCCGTTGCAGATAGTGCCTCTGGCTAGTGCAGAACTATACTTCAGAAACATTGGCACAAGAAAAGTTGGGGAGAATCTGCAGTGCGGTCGAATCTTCGATGTACCAGGAATGAAGGATGGCACAGTAGTGATAATGGACCACTACTGTGGCTATGGATCTAGAGCATACATGAAGTTGCCCAAGGACTGGGGAGGGCGAACATTGGAGCGTTTCCAAGAGCAGATGCTCACCTGAGAAAGAGGAGATCAGTTCAATTTCTCGATTGAACCAAGAGGGAGACCTATTTCTCAGCTAAATCGATAGAAGCCTTTAATTCTATTCCGTACGAACGCAGGTTGTTCAGTCAGCCTTCGGTAGTATTCGCGACAATGTTCATGCCAAGGATACAAACGATGGCAAATGCCAAATCGTTACAGATCACCACATGGGAGCTCCTGCAGACGATCAACACTACCATGAAGGGATTCAACATTATCGAGGAGGAATTGAGAGTCATAAGACTGTTAACCCTTCAGAATAGATATGTCTTGGATATTATTACAGCTATGGAAGGAGATGTTTGTGCCAAAATCAGAGAATCATGTTGCACACTCATACCTTCTCACAATGAAGAGAATGGTACCTTGATAGAGGCAATAATGATGCTGACAAACTTGGACATCAAAATGAAAGATGAAGTAGAAGATATTGCAGATTACAGCTAGTTTGTGCCGATCTTTTCATGGGTTCCACAATGGATGGTGAATATCTTCAAGTTTCTCAGAGCCTTGTTGTTGCTGATCATGTTTGGATTCTGGGTGATCAGAATAATAATCACACAGTGCAAGGAGACAGCAAAGAAAGCAGTAGGAATGAAAATCATGATCAATGTCGAGTCAGGGTTTGGACCCAAAGAGCTGACAGATGAAGAAATCAGAAAATGTATAAAAACCAGCATTCATCCACCTGAGTTAACAAAAATTCCTGTATCCGAGAAACCACAAGAAGTATGTGGGAAGATGGATCTACTGCAGCCCGAATGGACATTGTAGTCTCAACACCTGGAGTGTTGATGAGCATGTAAAATCAGCAGGATCATGAAAGGAGTAATGAAGATATGGACACCAAAGAAGCACTTATTCAGACGAGGATGTCTAGATGTGAAAACTGATGGGAGAGTAGTCGAGGAATCAACCAGAGGGGGGAATGCAGAGGAGGAGCCAAGTGTCTCTACAGAAAGTCATCAATGACATCTGTGATGTCATCTTTGATGTCCTGGGTGTTAGTCTTAGCAGTGCACGGTGGTGGCGTGAGTTATGGTTGTTTAGCTTACCATAACTGGTGAATTTCTGGGGTTTTTCGATTTTACTTGAAACCATAACATCACTTTAACAAAGTTTTTTTTCAGTGAATTTCAATGGTTTTTACTAGTGTAACTGAACCATAACGTCCCCTTAGCAAAATGTTTTCATTGAATTTCATAGGTTTTTATTAGTGCAACTTAACCATAACGTCCCTTTAGCAAAGTTTTTCATTGAATTTAATAGGTTTTTATTGGTGCAGCTTAACCATAACGTCCCTTTAACAACGTTTTTTCATTAAATTTCATATGTTTTTATTAGTCCAACTTAACCATAACGCCCCTTTAACAAAGTTTTTTTCAGTGAATTTCATGGGTTTTTACCAGTTCATGCTATTTTTCTACAACTTACTAATATCATACTTACCCAATATGGCAATGTTTGTGTCCAATTTACAAAGTGTCACCTTAAAACTCGTTTTGCATCTGTAGACATCTACGAACATTTGACTTAATTGCAGACCTTCCAGACAGTGCCACATGACCATACGTTGGTGTGTGGCATGATGACATGTCCAAGAACCTGTCTGCACTTCACAATAAGATCTCTGCTTCGCAGACAGTCCAGAACTGAACTTTCTACTGATCTAGGAACTTTCAACTTCAAAATTTCCCTTGCACAGCTCCAATACCTATTCCTACTCATTATCCATTAACAATCTAGTACACAGTTCATACTTTTAGCAAAACTGCTATTTATCTTAAAATGGCATCAGCTAATGCCATTCCTCCTCCCCAAGTGCCACCACCACTGCTGTAATCAAGGAGCATGAGAAACACTGCCCCCTACCTTAGAAATAACAAGCGTGCAACATTTTCCCTTGTCCACCTACCCCTCCATATTAGTGTTTGGTTCCTCTTCCCTCATTTCCCTCACCATCTTTCGTTCTCAGCTCTCATGCCAAAAAAAAAATACATCCAAAACAACAAAAGACATATTCGTATGCACATACAATCGTCATATAACCTAGCCCCCACTTGACAAAATCCATTCAGACTTTACGAAAACATCTATATCTAGATCTATAATCTTTTTGCAAACCTTTGTGTAGATTTGGCAAATGGCACCATGTTTATAAGCCTTTACAATATTTTGGGACCCCCCCTCTAATTTTGCTACCTCTTGACAGAATCCCACCAAACTTCGCAAAAACATTCATATCTAAATGTATTATCGGTTTCCCAAATTAAGTGTAGATTCATCAAATGGCACCTCATTTATGAGCCTTTACATTATTTTGGGACCCCCCCTCTAATTTTTTGCCCCCTCATGATAAAATCCCACCAAACTTTGCATACTCACTCAGAATCAGATCAGAAATATATATGCAGTTCCATTAAGGCATGCCAAAGTTATAAGCTATCCAAGAACTGCATTTCACCAACCCTATAATGCTGAGGTGTCCGCAAACTTTTCAGGACTGTTTGTGAACATCCGAACTGTTCACAGACTTTTGCGGAAAAAAACACCATTTTTTTTGCTTCTTGCAGCCATATCCTATCCCGTCCTCATCACCCATCACCTCCCCAGAGATTATTTGATAAGTTTGACAAGTGCAATATTGTGTTTTTTAATATGTTTTTACCACGATGTCCGCGGACACCGACCACTGTCCGTGGAACCAACATGGCGGGCGTTTCCAAAAATCTCACGGACTTCATGCTCTTCACCATCCAATCAGCGAACACGTTGCATGTCCACGGACATGACGCAAGCCGATTAACCAATCGGTGTCCTGTCAATGGAGCGAACAGGGAAGTGTGTCTGTGGAGCGGACATAGATATCACTATTTTTTTGTGACCTTTTTTTTGGACGTTTTAAAAAAAACTACTGGACGGATTTTCATCAAATTTAGAAAAGCACGCTTTCGGGACCAAGCCGCTGCTCCTGCCACAACTTTGGTGAATATCCGTCCAGCGGTTGGGCTGTAGGCATGAGCAAAGTATTTTCCCCATTCAGTCTATGGGAACAAAATAAATTTTGGGACCCCCCTACAACTTTGCCCCCCCTGGACCAAACCTCACCAAACTTGGCAATACATTTCAGAGTGGGCCAACTACTATTTTATTTATTATAGTTTGGTGGGGATTCGTCCACGGGGAGCGAAGTTAATGTAAAGGCTTATAAATGTGGTGTCATTTGACGAATCTGCACAAATGATTGTAACACCATTCTAAATCTAGATATAAATGTTTTTGTAAAGTTTGGTGGGATTTTCTCAAGAGGAGGCTAAATTAGAGGGGGTCTCAACATTTTTAGATGGCTTATAACTTTGTTGTCGTTTGATGAATGTTGACAAAAGTTTTCAGAATGACTATAGACCCAACCTTGAATGTTTGTGTAAAGTCTGAATGGATTTTGTCAAGTTGGGGGCTAAGTTGTATGACTAATGTATGTACATACATTTTCACACTTTTGAAAAAAAACATGGGCAGATTTCAAGCAAATTTATGTAAGAGCATTGGAAAGGACCTGGAAGCATGGTTTTGCAAACGTGCTTGTGTTTTATTTTTTGACAAGTGTCATAATGTGGGTACAAAAAATAGTGATATACCTTTTGTGACTGAGGTATAGCCTGTGGCCATGGGCAGTGATCAGATTGTCTGGCTCATGGTATAAGGTCATGACCCGGACAATCTGGCTACTGGCCTTGACCGCAAGGGATGAAAAATGGAGTTAAAGTGGCTATGTCCACCTGGGATCGGCTATGTGATAAAGTTATTCAAAAGTAGGATGGATTTGAAAGTGAAAGAAAATGTGCTTGTGGTAATATGGTCATAGTTTTCTGACTTCGCCGTCTGCAGGCTGCCATGGAAAGGTAAGAGGGGCTCTGTACTGACATGACATTTGTGATGTCATCTTTGATGCCCTGTGTGTTAGTCTTAGCAATGCATGGTGGTGGCTCGAGTTATGGTTGCTTAGCTTACCGTAACTGATGAATTTCTGAGGCTTTTCGGTTTTACCTGTAGCTACAAAGTCCCTGTAACAATGATTTTCCATTGAATTTCATAGGTTTTTATTAGTGCAACTTAACCATAACGTCCCCTTAACTACGTATTTTATTTATATATGTATCGAATCTGGGTGTTCCAATAAGCATTTGAGCAAACTTGGACCCCGTGAATAGAAGGGCTGAAAGTGTGGTGCAGTTAAAGAAAACAGCTGCCATTAAAGGAATATTTGAGAAGGGTTGTCTGGCCCAGTGTCAAGGGTGGGGGCAGCCAAGAAACTGGTTATCTATTCGAGAAGATACAATGAACATGAGAAGCGAGACAAGCTTCTGTTGAGGTGTAATGGAAAATACTAGAAGTGCCAGGTTGTATTCATTTAATAGTGTTAAATGCGAAGAAGGAGCTCAAAACATGGTCTCCTGTCACATGGTCAAGTTGAAAATGGACATTGGGTGAGCTGCTCCGAGACCAGAAGATAATGCTCACACTCCCTTTTTTTCTCAGGTACAGTGATACTTGCAAGGCCTAGTTCAAAGGACTAATTGAATTTCAGACAGTAGGAGTGATGATAGATGTTGGGCTAATTGGGTGGGGAGGTATAGTCAAGTCCTACCCTTCAGCACCTGGGCTACCAGCATGCGTGCTGCTAGCGAGTGGAATATTACAGAAGGGTAGAAGCGTGCCAACCAATTATATAATTATAGAGGGCCACGTAGAAAAGTGCCCTATAGTTTGAAAGCCTATGAAACGTTGTGTATTTTTATGACACTGAAGATGTCTTCCACTAGGGGTGGGCATAGCTGTCCAGCTGACCTTAGAGACCCAATCACGATCCCATACCCCATAGAAAGTATACCTAGATGTTCCCCGTAGACCAACCACAATCTCACATAGGTTTTTGCTTATTTTGCCACGTAGTATGACGTCACGAATGACGAGTGTTCATTATAAAAGTGTGTTTTTTATTAAATGTGTTGAGTTGAGTGGAGAGAAAATGCTTGTATGGCATTCGTTGATGCCCGCCGTTGATGCCCGGTGCACTCCCTGTTTAGATACTTCTTAATAAAACAGTGAATGATTTGCCAACTTCCTGAGTCTGTCTGATTATTGGTGCGAGAGTAAGATCTGCATCCCAATCCATCCTATAGAGCGCCACATCTCTTAAAGGGCCTACGGGTTCAACACTTTCAAAATCCACAGGCCTTTTTTTGACTTCTCCTAAATTGCATTCTGGTATTTGTAATCTTCCATTCAAGGTGGGTGAAATAATGCCACATTTCTCTTCTAAACTTTTTGCCACCAATATTTCCATGAGGAGTCATATATTTGTGCAAATACTTTATTAAGGTTTATGTACTTTTCAAATTCTCTTTATAAAACAGAGTATTGTTGATATCCAAACGTGGGGGTGGGAAGGGGTACTGATGAGAGGGAAAGTGAGTCATTACTTTATGCCCAGGATGTGGCAAGAGCGGTTGCAAACCTGTAGACTGGAGTGGTTATTTTCTCTGGTCTGGCCCTGTGCTGATTTTCAGGGCACAATTTCAGGATACATGTGGGTGGACAGCGTCTGTCCATCTTTTCAGGGAGTGGACGCAACCCCTGTTAGGTGTTTTTGATGCCAGCATTTTAAAACTTTTGCTCACTCAAGTGTTCGGCTACTAGGACTTTACCCCATGTTATCATGTTTCCAGTCCAGACACTCACTAACAAGAACACATAAAAGTGTAAACAAAGCACATGTCTTTTGTTGGATTTTGTTTTCCTTGGAATATTTCATTATAAATTGTTGGGTTTAAAAAAGGTGGGCACCTTTTATACTTTAAAACAAATAATCAACACTATGCACATGGTAAGTGGATAATCAAGAAATGTTTAGGGATGACCTTCAATGAAATGAGTAACAATCTTTAGGTGCACGGGAGAAAAAGCGATCCTGGTGCATGGATCGTGGAATATGCAGATAAACGAACAAGTTCCCACAATAGGGCAACTCCCATCCCCTGCACACTATCACCGGCTAAAGTAGCCAAACATTAAATGAAAAGGTACTCTGAGTAATTCAGATTAGTAAACATATAAGGGTTATAGCTCTAGAGAATGCAACTATAATTGCCTAATCATTTGTACACCATGGTATTGTGTTTCATATGATAATTTTGTATCAAACCATCTTGGAAAAGAGTCTTGTAATGTCCATCATTTTCTTTTTATTAGAATGCCCAACGCGTTTCGAGCTGTAGCGCTCTTCTTCAGGGGATCATAATCACTTCAAATATCTTTGACATAACTAATAATATAATTCAATCAGTAGTAAGCTACATACATTGTTAAAATAAAATGCAACAATTGTCCAAATAAGAAAATTCAAGCTTAATGAATCACCTCCTTCTCCTAACGGCATGGCGTATAAAAGAGGGAGGCATTTCAGAGACTCACTGGTGAAAGCAGAACGGAGCCGTAAACCTACACCAGTACTACTCAAACAAAAGGCTGGAATGTACCCCTGTCTTAATTGTCAGCACTGCTCCAATGTCATCAAAGGGGACAGCATACGGCACCTGAACACTGGTAATAAAATCAAATTGAGAGATTTTTCCACCTGTAACACGAAAAACATGATCTATGCTTTGAGATGCCCCTGTAGGATTTACTACATTTTCCACACCTCCAGTCGGGCTAAGGACAGGTGGACGGAACATCAATCTAACATCAGGACGGAGAATTCGAAATCACCTGTGTTCCACCATTTCAAGGAAGCGAGACACACTGTAGCTCAAATGAGGTACTGTCGAAAGAGATAGTATATTGTGTCTCCTATTGTAATAAATATATTAATATTGGCCTACGCCAAGCTGCTCGAAAGTCGCTTGCGAAATAAATCCGTGTTGCAAGGTCCTGACCGTAAATCCATGTAAACTGCCATTTTATGTCAAACTGCCATTTTAGGATTCGCTTTGTAAAAATCACCCTGTGAGTTAAAATGGTGGACGGTGTCATTCCAGAATACAATATGGCCGTCTTACCTCTGTACATAGCTAATGTGTAACTTGCCTGCAGGCCACTTGTTGAGGTCGTGAACTGAGACCTTGTCCTGTGTTGACCTACGTGTAGAAGGATTACTCGTGCAATTAAACTAATCCACGAGCATATGTTGAGACAATGTATTCAAATACTGAACGAAGAACATCTGTTTAACTACATTGTATTAATGTTTGAGAAGGCTTGCATGGAAAATCTTAGAATACACAGTTATTGCATAGGCTTGCTGATACATGTATTAAAGGCAAACCAGTTATATGCGGTTGTTCGATACTTGGCACGAACTTAGATCGGTGATGTATTAAAAGAAATATTAACCCGAAGTGGGGCTGGACATCGTGTCCACCGAATGTATAAAAAGTGAATGCATTCTAATGTACAACGTCTCTCACTGAACACACTGAACCACATTGGAGTTCGTTGTGTTGTACTGAGGGCCGATAGCTATCTGATTTTGCTCTGTTTTCTGTAACTGGATTCAGTATAAAATAAAGTACTTTGTATGTTCCTTTGTAACCCGTGTTCGGTGTATTTCTTTTTGGGGTACTCAGCCTCGATATTTTGATTCTGTTTTCACAGTTGGCGCCCGAATAGGGACCCTCAAGATTGATGCCGGATTGTTGAAGGTTGACGCACGCTATCGGACCGGGATCGGACGGTGTGACATAAGGGGCCCCCTGAACGAGACGCGACACCTCAGCAGCGCTGCACGACCCGATCCTTGGACGATAAGCGTGTGGTCCGAGACGGCATCTTGACGAGGGTCCAATTATCGAGGCGGGCAGATTTCCCTAAATCACCATACACGAGGTAAGATTAGTTAGGTAAGATTCTTAGAAATCCGATCGGACCTGCTTAGGTTTGGTCAGGTGAGTCGTGACCCGATTCTTAATTTAACCCTGACAATTTGAATGTTGGCGCATTGTATCTGCAGACACAATTATTGACCAGGTAACACCAAGAATTTGAGATATGCCTGGGAAATTGTCTACCTGCTTTAGGGCATTATTCCGCAAGTGATAGACAATCTTTGGAATTTAGCCGTCCAGCACCACAGGAGGGGTCGCCGGCGTATACTATGGGCCTCATTATGACCCAGGCGGTAAGGGGTTTACGGCAGCGTAAACAGCGCCGACCCTTACCGCCTGAGTACGAGGTCCCTTAGCGCAATGGCGGATTTAACACCTGCTTTTAGCAGGTGTTAAAATCCATGGCGCTAAGGGACCATGGAGTTAATTACGCCACCGTAATTTACGGTGGCGTAATTAACGCCTTCCCCACTCCCATTATGCCCTATGGGGCAAAAATGGGAATGGGGAAGGGTAAATGGGGATTGGGGACTTACCGCCCCGCCAAGGTCGGAATGGGGCGGTAAGTCCGCCATCCACCATGGCGGAGTTGGGAACTTAGCGGCATGGACCATGGTGCTAATAGCGCCATGGTCCTCCGCCAAGGTCGTAATGAGGCCCTATGTACTGTAAGCATGGCATTGGAAGTATAGTATTTAATGATATTTGGCACAGACAAACCAGACACGCCTCCGAACTTCAGTGGCCCCTCCGAACTTCAGTTGTCCCTCGTATTGAGTATTTAGAGTCAATTCTATTAAAGAAAAAGGCTAGACCTGCAGCATTTGATGTTTTGCAGAATTGGAAAAAAGAAGCGTTGCTACAACTTAAAAGTAGAGAGAAACATGCACGCCGTCATAAAACGAACGCTGAAAAAGCGTTGTTATATGATCAGGACAAACAGTCTAAGGCGACTAAAAATATGGATAGGGCTTTCTCACTCCGTGCTCAGAAAATCTATCCTTCTAAAGATCTTCATATTTCTGATGATTTATTGACAAAATATTAAATGAACGAAGGCCTGGTGCCTCTGCGCCACCTCCGTATGTTCCTCTTCCTGCTGCTTTGCCTCTTCCTCCTGTTATTCCTGCTTTACCTGTTGTCGTTCCCGTTGTTCTTGCTCCACCTAATGTTCCCCTTCCTCCAGCTCCCCTACCTCTTTTTATCGCACCAGTTATAGTACCTCCATCAAATATGCCTGCTCCCTCTCTTCCAAGTGGTCCTGAGCCGCTTGTAATCGATCGAGGTGCAGGACCAAAGGTTGTCACTCGCAATACTGTACCGCCGGAGAAGAAACATGAGTTAATTGCATGGGCTAAGCATTGTATGGAGAAGGATGATCAAGCTAGCGTTTTTGCCACACTTTGTAATATGGATAATTTTCCTGAGAAAAATGTTTTTATTGAAGGTTTAGGGATTCAGTTATGTATAATGTGGGGAGATTAAATAATGCAGATCTTCCGCAAGGGTTAAGGCATCTAAATACTCTTGCGCTTTCTAGAGACACTGGAGAAAGTAAATGAGCATGTCAAGAAGTTGTTTGGGTATAGAAAGGAGTTAGAGAGGTTACAGGATGAGGATGACGAGGAGGAAAATATGTATGTACAGAAACGGTTCCTTCCGTGTCGTAAACCGATATCTGACGAAACGCGAATTTGTAAGAAAGATGCGATTAGATGGATTTCAGACATATCGATAACTCCAGTAGAGGTATATGACACATTTAGTCAATATACGCTAGAAATGCAGAGGAAAGTGATACAGGTAATGGTAGATTACCTGCAGGATGAGTGTGTAAAAAGGAAGATTAGTTGTCCCACAGAGTTGTTGAGCATTTATAAGAGAACTTTTTCACTGGACACTTCTTCGACTGCTTTAGCGCTCGACTTGGCTCTGTTTCTTAGTAAGCGTTCGGAGTCACCTACTTCTCAGTTGCCTATGAGAGAGGTTCCTCCAACATTTGTCCCGAAGGTTGAGATTGCGGCCGATGTTGCACGGAATATAGTCGCTGTGGACATTCCTGCGCATTATGTATCACAATTCGTTCACGTCCCGTTCTCAAGACAGGAAGTGAATACTATTAGGCAATCTATTCTTGATATTAGGGAAAATCTGACAGGGTTCTTTAAAGAGATAGAGTCCGTTTTGCAGTCCTCAGTGTTCATACTAGGTGACATTGATTTGTTGTTTCCTGTACTCCTGCCCGTAGATTTATGGAAACAAGTTAGAACTATTGACGACGTACCCGGGTTGGGAGATACATGGGTGAATATAACTAGACTCGATGGGGAAAGGCCAGCTGGTGAAAAACCGCCTCAGGTGATGTTAACTTTGCCTGACAGAATCGTTGCTAAATTAAAAACCATAATTCCCGAAAAGAGAATTATTTGGGACAAGCTTACGGCGTGTGTCCAAGGAAAGTCTGAGGGTGCTCGGATTTCAGTGGACAAGACTTAGGCACAGAGTCTGGGAAAAGATTATTTGTGGACAAATATGTACGTGGACTGCTGCCTGACATCCAGTCACAAATTATGTCTTCTGAGAGCGCTTGGCAGGCGAAATCACAATCAGAAGTACTGCACATGGCTAGTACTATGAGAACCGCGTCAATAATGAAAAGGATAGGATTGAAAAACGGAAAGGCGATTTAAAAACTAAAGTGCTATTGCAGCAAATTGTTAGGGGCCCCAGAGGGGGTAGTTCTCAGGTTAGAGGTCAGTATGTTCCACAGGGGAATGTGCCCTTGGGTCCTGTGAACATTAACCAGTGCACTTATTGTCGCCGAGAGGGTCATTGGCGAGCACAATGCCCCGTCCTTCAACAAAGGTCAAATAATACATTCGGTAATATGGGTAGGCGATCCACAGGTCACCCAGGTGTAGGGGGCCCTGGTAGAGGTCAGTTTCCACAGGACCCTCAGCAACCTTTTTCGCAGGACAATCAGACTCCGAGTGTGGACACCAGGAACATATTTCATCATCCTTCTGCTGCATATTTATCTGAAGAGCTTCCTTTTGATGATATTCTGTTTCGTTAGGATTGCCCGAAGCAGGGTTTGGAACCTACACCTATTCCCATCAATCAGAAAGGTCCCTACGTTGAAATGGTGGTGGGAAATAGGAAACATCAGTTTTTGATAGACACTGGAGCACAGAAGTGTTCCATTGATCATTCATGGGTTCCAAACATTCCACTGTCAGGGCAAACCAATGTTTCTGTAGGGTTTTCTGGAATGCCAGTTGTTTGTTCGGTTTCTATGCCTGTACCTATCTCTTTGGGTCCCTTCACGGACCATTGTCCATTTCTGTTGACTTCGTATTGCGGAGAGAACTTGGTGGGGTTGAATCTGTTAAAAGAATTAAATGCAGTGATTTATTGTTCTTCTGATGGAGTGCGCTTGACGATTTCACCACAGCAATTTTCTGCCTCGCAATTCTTGACTAGACCTTTGCCTCCAGAATTCATTAATGTACCAGAGAGCTTGTGGGCTGTCGACGACAATGATGTCAGTGTTTTACAGATTGAGCCTATCAAGATAGTTTTGAAACATGGAATTGAGCGGCCACGCCTTCCTCAGTATAAGATTTCAGTTGAGGGCAAGCAAGCTTTGAAATGCATTTTTTATGATTTTGTGCATCGCAGGGTGATTGATGAAATTTCAGGAAGTTTGTGTAACAGTCCGATTTTACCCATGTACAAGAAAGGCGATAATGCAATTCCATTCCGTTTCATAATTGATTTACGTGCCATTAATAAAGTTGTGGCACCACAATTTCCAATTGTGCCTGATGTAACGAAAATCCTAACCATGATTCCACCTACAGCTACTTACTTTAGTGTTGTGGACCTGAAGAATGCGTTCCTTAGTATTCCTATACACAAGTATAGTAGATATTTGTTTGCGTTCACCTTAGGGGGACGCTCGTTCACATTTACTCGTGCACCTCAAGGGTACACAGAGAGTCCTAGCATTTACAGTAGGGCTTTGAAAGAACAGCTTGATACCCTTGAATTGCCCTCTACCTGTACTTTGCTTCAGTACGTTGATGATTTGCTTCTAGCTGCTGACTCTGAGAGTGCCTGTAAGGAGGGCACTGTGTTATTACTTATCCATCTAGCTAAGCATGGTCACAAAGCTTCGCTTAAAAAATTTCAATATTGTTGTCAGGAGGTCACCTATTTAGGCTATCTCCTGTCAAAGGAGGGAAGAAGATTGACACCTGAAAGAATAAAACACATTTCTGGCATGTCTGTCCCAAATACACAGAAGGAAGTTAGGGCCTTGATAGGTATGGCTTCTTACTGTAGGTTGTGGATCCCGAATTTCTCACTAGTGATCAAACCGATGTTGGCTTTGACGAAGAAGGGCATTTCTTCGCCATTGCCATAGAATGCGGTACACCAGCCATCGTTTGACTTGCTTAAAACTGCATTGTGCTCTGCATCAGTTTTGGGCACACCAAACTATGAAAAGGCCTTTGTGTTGTTTGTGCATGAATGTGATGGATGTGCTTTGGCTGTATTAACGCAGGAACATGGAGGGAAGAATAGGCCGTACGGTTACTTTTCTTCCGCCCTTGATCCTGTAGCATGTGCTTTGCCAAGATGTTTGCGAGCTGCTGCTGCTGCGTCTGTAAAACAGAGTGAGGGAATGGTCCTAGGCCATGATCTAACCCTGATGGTGCCTCACTCTGTAGATGTTCTACTGAATCGAACTCAAACGCAACACCTCACTTCTGCACGGTTGACAAGATATGAATTGATTTTGTTTGCTCCTCACATTCAAATTAAGAGGTGTTGTGTTCTTAATCCGGCTGAACTCCTACCTTTCCCGCAAGATACTACTTGTGGCGATGAAGTGCCACATGATTGTTTGTATACGACCGAGCAAGAGACAAAGGGTAGAATTGATTTGAAAGATACTCCCTTGGATAATCAGCAAGGAGAACTGTTTTGTGACGGCTCCTGCTTCAAACTTCCGGATGGTACATCCACAGCTGCTTATGTGATCATTACATTGAGCACGGTTGTGGAAACTAAGAGAATCACGCATAATTCTGCGCAGGCCGCAGAGATTATAGCATTGACCCGAGCTTGTGAACTTTCCGAAGGGCTTGCAGTAAATATATATACTGATAGTCAGTATGCCTTTGGAATGGTCCACAACTTTGGGAGACTTTGGTCAGAGAGAGGGTTCCTAACTTCGCATGGCACCAAAATTCAACATGGCTCCCTAATAGTACAACTACTCTCAGAGCTTGCGCTCCCTACTCAGTTAGCAGTTATGAAATGTGCAGCACATCGAAAGATTACAGATGATATAGGGAAAGGGAATGATTTTGCTGATCAGATAGCTAGGCAATCTGCTACCAATCTCCTTACGGAGATGTATGTTTCAAGGGAATCTGTAGATGCTTATGCAATAGATGAGGGTGTTGGGTCTGTATGGGATATCCAAGCTGATGCTACGTTAGAAGAATCCAAAAGGTGGGCTGAAAGCTTGGGGAAACTTGATGATGACGGGTGTTGGGTGGACATAGTAGAAGGGAAATGGCTACTCCCTGACGCGTATGTCATGATGATGGTCATCATGGCCCATGGTCCTACGCATGTATGTGCCCAGAAAATGACAAAAATGTTAGAAATAGTTTGGGTAAATGACAAAATTTCAAAATTTGCCCAGCGCTATGTCCGGGAGTGCATGATTTGCCTGCAACACAATGTGGGAAAGGGGACAGTAACTCCAAGGGGTAGTTTTGGGCCACCCTTTGTCCCCTTTGAAGTGATCCACTTTGATTTAATTGAAATGGAACGATGCAATAATAAGAAATATGTACTGTGGTTATCTGTGCTTTTAGTAAATGGGTTGAGGCTTTCCCTGTTAAAGATGCTACAGCTATGACTACTGCAAAAATCATGTTAAAAGAATACTTCCTGCGGTTCGGTTTGCCAAGAGTTACCTGGTCAGACAATGGTCCACATTTTGTTGCCGCTGTAATTCTACAGATATGTACAGCATTACGAATTGACAAATGGTTCCATTGGGCCAGACATGCTCAGAGCGCCGGACTAGTAGAAAGACACAACGGTATCATCAAGACAAGCTCGCTAAGACGTGTGCCGGCACCAAACTAAAATGGCCGGATGCCTTACCGATCGTGTTGTTATCTATGCGCACAACCCCTCAAACTAAGACTGGGCTCTCTCCATTTGAGGTGGTAATGGGGAGACCTGCCAATATTTGGAACCTTCCTAAATGTAACTTGTTAAGAAATGTTTAAAATGTACTACTTTCAGACTATTGGAGCCAATTGACTAAAAACCTGTATTTGATTTATCACCAGGTACGAGAAGCTTTACCTGTGCGATACGAGCCTGGGGCCACAGCATACGGCCTGGAACTTGGGTGCTCGTCAAATCGTTTGAACGCTCCTCTTGCCTTGCGCCTCGCTGGCGTGGGCCATTCCAAGTCCTGTTGGTCACCCAGACAGCAGTGCGGGTCGCTGGGAGGCAGAACTGGATACACACGTCCCACATCAAGAAACTTCCTCACCCTGTGCCACACGTTACAGAACAAACAGAACCCCTCGCTAACACTGCAACCAATGATCCCAAAGCAGTAAGTGTCACTGAGAGTGTGTCGGAGAATTTCTCTGAGCCCGTGAAGCTTGGAGAAGCTGCCATTTTGTCTCCACACTCTCCACAAATTTTGCATCCGGAAACTGCTATTTCGAATTCAGTACCTTCACTTGCTTACGACACGTTGCTTACAGCAGGAAGTGACAACATCTTGTTTCCGGATCAATCAGTACCGGGAAAAGTACGATATAATCTACGATCACAAAGATAGACTTACGGCACGGTTTTGCTGTGCATTTGATAGACTTACGGCACGGTTCGGCTGTGCATTCGGAGAAGGAAATGAGTCATCGAGGGCTTGCTTTTTGCCCAAATTTTGAGAAAGGGGATTCTGTTGGCTAGGGCTGTGGAAGGACTAAGAAGTCGCTCAACCGGGAGGTCGCCAGCAACAAACTTTGGAGTGTCCGTTTGAAGACTACGATGCCCGCCACCGCTACTGCTCATATGGGACTTGTAAATAAGGGGGTGACCAACCGGGACAATGGACAAAATGCCTGGGCCCCGAAAATGTATTGCTGTATTTTTATAATGATATTTGGGTTTTTAATAGTCGCTGCCTTAGGATTGTGGTACCTCGAGGAAACTCACTCTTTAGAACTTTTGTTGCCTACAGAAAGTGCACCCATTGTTCCCACTCCCTTTGTACATTTGCATACTCTTTCCCCCAGGGATTCTCAGCACAGACAAAGGTACCACAATAATACTGTACTGCTTATCATGAATGCTACACATGCCATTTTTAATAAATCTAACTGTTGGGTCTGCTCGCATTTACCGCAACACAGGGAAAAGGGGCTAGGTTGGTATATTCATCCTTTACCGTTGACAACTGCTTGCTCTGCTTCCCTTAGAGCACTGTTCTTTGGCCGATGGAATGATAGCATCTCAGGGAACTTTGATGGCACCAATTTGAATAGTTTTGAGAAACGTGTTTTGACTCCCCTGGGATGCTCGCTTTTTGCAAATAGGAGTAAACCGAACGTTGCTTCTATTAGGCCTTCTGATAAACTGTCTCGTCCTTTCCAATCTTTGATTTCCTTTAAGATGGCTCCAATAGGCAATAAGGATGCCATGCCTCCTTCTTACACTGTTAACCATAGCCCCGATTCAGTTTCTTTTTGCATACAGAGGAATGGAACTCAGTCAATGGGAAATTTTCTAGGTTGTGCCAACGTTGCAAATTTGACTGTGCAAAACAGACCTTTGTATGTAGGTGAACCTGTCTACTTTGTCTGCGTAATGTAGCATTCCCATGGTTGCCCAGGGATTGGCAGGGAACCTGTTATTTAGGGATCCTGTTACCCGGGGTGTTTATAGCTAGTACAAAAGAAGTTTCGAAGGCTCGTCCACAGCGGGGCGAGAATGGTAACACCCCAGCACAAATCTTGGGAGATATAGCTAAATCAGTTGTGCCATTTTGGGGGCAGATAGCGAATTCAGAAGATATTAGAAAACTAGCAAGAGTACTGGAGAGAACATCAACCGGACCACAGACATACTCTATAATATGATGTGAGAACAAAAGGCGATAAGATTAGTAGCACTTCAAAACCGAATGGCATTAGATGTCATTCTAGCTGAACGTGGTGGAGTGTGCAAATTAGTGGGGTCCGCTTGCTGTGTTTTCATACCAGATTCCTCCCCAACTATTTTCAAGGCAATACAGAATCTGCACGTCCTTAGTTCCAAAGTGCATGTTCCTGAGGGAAACTGGGATCTAAGCGCTTGGTTCTGGGACTTCTTGCGATCTTGGGGTTGGAAGGTACTTTCGGTCTTATTAATTATTTTGGGAATCCTGTTGTTTCTTTGTTGCTGTATTCAGTGTCTACCTGGTATGTGTTCGATGCTAGGGGGATGTTGCGCACAAGCGATAGGTTCGATAGGACATAAAGTGTATGCCCCGAATAAAATCTCTAAAGAATATGTGTTGAAAGATATTGTAGCAAATGACCTAATGGCAATAGATATTTCCGATAGTGATTCATGGTGCATGGAGGATGATGCATGGAGTTATTTGCAAGGAGATCCAAAGTAGTTTTTAGCACTTGGCATAGGCCAAAAGGAGGGTTTGTCAAAAAAGAAAGTATATTGTGCCTCCTATTGTAATAAATATATTAATATTGGCCTACGCCAAGCTGCTCGAAAGTCGCTTGCGAAAGAAATCCGTGTTGCCAGGTCCTGACATTAAATCCATGCAAACCGCCATTTTAGGTCAAACCACCATTTTAGGATTCGCTTTGTAAAAGTCACCCTGTGAGTTAAAATGGTGGATGATGTCATTCCAGAATACAACATGGCCGTCTTGACTTCTGTACATAGCTAATGTGTAACTTGCCTGCAGGCCACTTATTGAGGTCGTAAACTGAGACCTTGTCCTTCGTTGACCAATGTGTAGAAGGATTACTCGTGCAATGAAACTAATCCGCGAGCATATGTTGAGACAATGTATTCAAATACTGAACGAAGAACATCTGTTTAACTACATTGTATTAATGTTTGAGAAGGCCTGCATGGAAAATCTTAGAATACACAGTTATTGCATAGGCGTGTTGATACATGCATTAAAGACAAACCAGTTATATGCAGTTGTTCGGGACTTGGCACGAACCCTAGATCTAATTACATTCTAATGTACAACGTCTCTCACTGAACTCACTGAACCACGCTGGAGTTCGTTGTGTTGTACTGAGGGCCGATAGCTATCTGATTTTGCTCTGTTTTCTGTAACTGGATTCAGTATAAAATAAAGCACTTTGTATGTTCCTTTGTAACCCGTGTTTGGTGTATTTCTTTTTGGGGTACTCAGCCTCGATATTTTGATTCTGTTTTCACAGTGCGTCATCCTAGGAGTGGTGCATCTACTACCAAGGGGAGGAGACCTACTTAAAAAGCTCTCACAAAGGGAGTTATTTTGGATTCACCAACTTGACTCACTTAACCCTCTTGGAATGAATGAAGAGTACTTTTTGGGTGCCTATTTGTAATCATTATTGGTTATCATCATCAGTAAACATGATTCACCAAAATCTGTTATTACACCACCAATACAAGGCTGCAAGTGGCAACACTACCTACTATCAGACCCTCTGCTATTTTTGTTTTTTTTCATGTTTTTATATGTTCCTGATGACCCGCTGTAATGTCTAGGGTTGATTGATATGTATTTAGAGTGTTATCATATGCTAAATATTTTGACTCATTGGCAATTAGAGAGTTAATATTGCTGGTGCAGCAGGTTGGAGTTACATTCTATGTAAATGCACTTTGTTTATGTCAATAAGAAACTCACATCATACTGGTCATAAAATGTACGGTTATCTTTTTGACTGTAACTGATCTGTTCAATATACACTGCTTGCATGCTTTTAAGCCTAATTAATCAACCTCATTCTCGAATATAAGATGAAGATGTGTTCTACAATGGAAAGTTGGATTCATTCAGTTTGAACCTCCATAGCGTAATTGACATCAGAGGTGTAACGTTGTTTACGTTCGCCATGACTATGAGACCCGGACATATTGACCGACCCGGTCCATGAGGACACAATCACGCTGTGCACAAACGAAATTGTTGGAACTACCACACCTTCACTAAAGCGGCAGCTTTGGCATTGGCAGTCTTGCTTAGCCTCACATTATGAATCAGCATTCGTAGTGCTTTTGACAATGCAGGATTGATTATATTCCTGGTGACACGCTGCTCCGTATTTTACATATGGAATATTGCACAGTATTAATTACAATACAGGGATATTACAGTTGCTGAACATGGATGGCATTCACCATGGTGACGAGACTGGGACCTGCCGCCCGCCTCGGACCACAGTGATGTCATTACACAGTACAGATACGTGATTACCATAACAACCACGAGTCACGACAGACACTGCTTTCCCACAAGCGGTCTTGGGCAGAGCAACGCTACACTAAGCCACTTTGATCCTTTAGGTAAGCAGAATCGCTTTAACTGCCGGTTGACATTGCTTTGCAATAATTTAAAAATGTGACCTCATCATGGGGTTGCCCCCTGCTTTCTTTGACTAGACACCGAAGGGTGGACTTTCAATACCTGCTATCACACTGAGAGCCGCAGCCACGGACTGCTATTATCCTTTGAGCCACACGCCTTCCCTAGGCACTTGGACTAGATTGGAGCATTTAGTTCGTAGACATATAGAATGGCTGGGTACACTTTTTCTTCGATACGAACCGTCCCATGGTGTTCTCTTTTTCCATCCAGATCTATGACATTTCTTGTTTTCAAATACATTGGACATCGATTGAATGGATGTCCACTGCATGCATCTTACAGTGTACAGAGGTGAGAATAGTTTGCTCTCAGTTCTACTCACATTTTTATGGTCGCCACTAGAATAGGAATTGACCCTAATTATTTACCTTTACAGACAATTCCCTGATTTATGGGCATTTATGAACTTTCAGCCACGCGGCTCGCCATGCCGTTAGGAGGAGGTGATTAATTAAGGTTGAATGTTCTTATTTGGATACTTGTTGCATGTTTTTTGCAATGTATGTAGCTTATTACTGATGGAATTATATTATTTGTTATGTCATAAATAATTGAAGTGATTATGACACCCTGATGAAGAGCGCTACAGCTCGAAACACGTTGGGCATTCTAATAAAAAGAAAATTATGGACATTACAAGACTCTTTTCCAAGATGGTTTGAAGAAAAATTATCATATGAAACACAATCACGTTTTACAAATAATTAGGAAATTATGGTTGCTTTCCTTAGAACTATAACACGTATATGTTTACTAATCTGAATTACTCAGTGTACCTTTTCATTTAATGTTTGGCTACTTTAACCAGTGATAGCGTGCAGTGGGCAGCAGTTCCCCTATTGTGGGAACTTGTTCGTTTATCTGCACCTTTTATACTTTACCAGCATAGTTCTTGGAAATTCCCCTCTCTCTGGTTATTTTTTCAGTCTTGTTTACTTTTGAACGGCAAAGGCCCATTTGTTTTATGCCCTTTCTTCTAAAGGGAAAGGTCAATTTAACTAAATTTGTACATTTCACTTTAAGATATGTTCACTTACTGTGTATATATTAACGGGTGGCAGTTTTTGATTTTTGCTACAGAACTCCTGCTCTTCTGTGGAAACTGTTAGTACCTGAAAATCACAGGCACCATGATAAGATGGTGAAAGACCTAGACCAGAAGCGAGCTGCCTGCGCTCCCACACCAATTTGAGTCTGTAAGCTACATAGTGCATATCATCCAAACGAGGTTGATAAATAAGCACCACAAACCGTGGGTAATAATAAGCAGCGCTCAGATGCCTGAGGTTTCGCATCGCTAAATAAATGCTAAATTATTATTATTATTATTAAAAGCATATTGCTAGTTTAGACTATATGGTCAAAAATATCCACAATACAAATAAAAACAACTGTTAAGTGCCTGCAAAAACAGTAGTTAACGTGCGTTAGCAAAATGCTATCACCATATGTTTGCAATGCCTTCCCCAGTTAGATGGTGTTTTCGAACAAAAGTTTCAAAAATGCCTTTCACAAACAATATTCCTATCAATTATATCTGGGAAGAGATGTTTTCAAGTTCCTGAATTGCAGACTGGTCACAAATGCTGGCTTCTGCGCTTAACCAAAGTGTGTGCTCCCATGTCTGCCTAAATGAAAAGTCTCTTTCAGGTACTCAGCTCACAGCGCCTGCTAGTTTCCACACAGGTAAATATTAAAAGTGACGATTCATATAGTGGACCTCGCCATTTATTTCTCTCCTTCTTTACTCATGGTAACATGTTTTTAATTTAACCTCACATGATACCATTGCGTATTGAAGACTCAATCTATAATCATTTCTTTAATATTGCTGATGTCATTATTTATGCAAATAAAAGAGGCTGCACACACCTTCTGCCACCCAGCGCCCTGCAAATCCCTGAATGTGAAAATAGCAATATGATACAGACGGCTTGGTGAGCAATGCCATGGCAAAGTATAGGTTTTAGAGCGCCGCAAACTGTCTGTGCGTGTGCACAGGTGTGCGTCTGCGATAGGGAGTGGGAAGCACCTGTCTGCTAATCCGTGTCGTGTTCAGCATAAGCAGTGACCTGCCTTCTTAGAAGCATGAAACACACAATTGACTCTGTCTACCCGTGATCCCCGCATCTGCACCTCTGTCCCAATCTGTGTAATGCCCTAATGATCCCCCAGCCAGACACCTGCTGTTCTTTCATCATTAGCCAAGGTTTGCAAAATGTCAGGCTGAGCGCGCTTATCAGGCGGGAATCCGGCCCGTTCAAACGTCATGGCGTCAGCAGCCGCTACGCACATCTTTACGGATCAAAGGACGCGGCTGGCAAATCTCGCCATCGCTCGCGCACCTTCTGCCTCGCGCTGCTCAGGGGCCGGAGCAGCGCGAGGCGAGAGTTCAGCGCGCGGAAGGGGTACGGCGCACTGCATGCCGGGAATGGGGAGACATAAATGAGCATGGCAGACTGGGAGCTGTCTGTCTTCGCCCCTTGATCTGCCCTCCTAGGCTTACCTAACCATGCCTTGCCTTTCTGCCTCTGTATTTCGCTGCCTCCACTGACTTTTTGTATGTACCTTGTGCTGCCTTCTACCGACCTGACCCTGAATAGCGCCAATGATGGTGGGAGTTACACACCTGGAGTGGGGGGCACTCTTCAAAGGTGGGCATCTAACCTGTTTTGTAATACGGCCTTCTCTGTATCAGACTCTGCGCAAAGACATGCGCTTAAACAGTGTAAAGCGTATCACCATCAAAATATCAATACTGTTTCACCCTCTGTCATCACTTCCAAGAGGCAATCATCTCACCTCTGATATTTTTTCTGTGTCACGAAAACTATTGCTATCCTGTTTCTTGGCTGTATCATCTTCGCTCTTTTCGGATACCACTAAATCTTCTCTAATGACTGGTGTAATAACGGAAGCTCCCTTCCCAATCACAAACTTTTTTTTCTTCACAGAGTTTGTGGTCAGGGGACACTATTTTGTGTGTCCTTACTTCCCTCTTCTCAATTAAATTAAACAGGGCAATGCCGCCAGCTGCACCTGAAACTCCAAATTAGCATTAATTTAATTGTACCCATTTCTCCTTCTTTCTTGAAGTTTGCTCATCCTACACTAAGGGCCCGATTCACGGAATATTTGCCCGGTTCAAAGTGACTTTGCACTGCTGAAAAGTGACTTTGCACTGCCGACACAAACCCTGATTCATGGAACTGTAAAGGTTATTTTTTTGCCGGCAAAGTCATTTTGAACTGCACAAATAATTATGCGTTAACTTTGCCCGGACTTTAAACTGCAAATATACACTTTGCACGGTTCCATGAATCAGGGTTTGTGTCTGCAGTGCAAAGTCACTTTTCAGCAGTGCAAAGTCACTTCGAACTGGGCAAATATTCCATGAATCGTGCCCTGAGGTTTTTTGTTGGGTCTGACGGAGCAACTTCCCTTTCCCTCCCATTAGAGGATCTTGTTGTGAAATTCTTTTTTTTGGCGTAAGGTACTACATAAGTTAGTCCTAAGTGTGGTTGCATGTTAGTCCTCAAAATGATGTTCAAAAAGAAACCAGCTGCAAATTGCTAATGTCAGAAAATCCATATAAATTTCAACTGAGTCACACAAAAAACGACCAAACAACCAACAAAAAAACGTGCACACAAAATAGGGTGTCGCAAACCTATCAAACATAAAAAAAAAAATAAAAGAAATGTCAAAACAGTTTCTTCCTTCTTTCACTGTCACACCTCACGACAGAAACACCTGGAATAATGAGGCGTTCACAAATGTTTTGAAGACGTTTCACTTTTGTAAATGAACATCAAATTGCACTTTTTTGGAATGTACTTCTTCCCCATTCAGACATTCCAGTTCCACAGCCACACCGTTTGGGAACAGCCAAATGTGCTGGTCTTGCAGCCCCCACAATAGAAAACCCCACACATCCTTTTGAGAAGCACTCGTTACTTCCTTTCATGACTGCTCAATAACCAACTCGTGAGTAATATCCTCTTTTCTGCAAGAGTAAAATAAACCCACGCCTGGAAAAACACGATTTTTATCAGGCCCTAATTCAGACCTCCTTCCAGATCGAGCTGCGATGACCGCGCACAACGAGAACGAACGTGTCTCCAAAGAACTCTTACTGTCTATTTGGCAAATGTGTGTATGGCACAGCCTCACGGGCACACGGCACGAAAGGAACAGCATGGCAAAGTGCAGGCTTTCGAATCAGAGAGACAAGGAAAGTGAAATCAATCTGAACACCTCACTGGAAAGGAAAAATAGGAAGTGGGTGTGGGGCAATTGATGAGGGCTATAAAGGGGACACTGGGGAAAGGTCACCTGCTTGTGATGAGCGCAGAGAGAAGCACACAGAATGTAGTCCGCACTTATAAAAACAATGAACATTTACATTACATGTACCAGCCGCTAAACAAGCTATACCAGTGATGCACAACAGGCAGCCCTTCAAGGCAATAGTTATGGCCCTCGAAGCCACATGAGAGTTATAATGAAGTGTTGCCTGCCTCATCTCTCTCTCTCTCTCTCTCTCTCTCTCTCTCTCTCCTTTTCTCTCTCTCTCTTTCTCTCTCTCTCTCTCCCTTTCTCTCTCTCTCTCTCTCCTCCCTCTTTCTCTCTCTCTCTCCCCTTATCTCCTGTTTTGGTGTTTGCATCCTGATACCTGCAGTTTTACTTCTATTTAAAAACGTAATACAAAGAAGTCAAAGTGGCATTATCTATACGACACACTAAAATCACACAGATCACAATTAATAAACAGAGCAAAACATGACAAATAGCACCTCAAAACCCATTTTCTTTCTATTCAAATTCAAGCACTGACTCCCCTACCAACCACTCATCCACTCATCCCCATGGACAATTCAGCGCAATGTGTCAGACTTGTGTACAGGGTTTTAAGTGGGCAGGGACTAGCCAGGGCCGAGCCCCGTTAATTGAACCATGGTGCTGCCTGGCAATCCCTTAACTCCACCAGTGAGGAAATCATTTTTTTTTTATTGTCCTGTGCTAGGGATTCAAATCTGAGCCCTGCTGGTCACGAGCCAGTGTCACATCACACTTTGATATTTTGGAGCTGCTGGATTTATTTTGTTTCATTCAATAAACTGCTAACAAAGGTTTCATGTGTCAAGCATTGGCTTGCCAGCGGTAGGGCTCGGGTTTGAATCGCCAGCAGGGGACGATAAAAAAAATGGCAATGAAAGCCATTTTTCTTTATTGTGCCGTGCTGGGGATTCCAATCAAGCCCTGCCGGTGACAAGCCAGTGTCACTGCACACTGTGCTATTCCGGAGACGCTGGATTTATTTTCTTTCATTCAATAGACTGCCTGACACACGAAACCTGCACCAGGTTTTATGTTTCAATCCGTCTATTGAATGAAACAAACATAATTGAGCACCTCTGAACTAGCAGTGTTATGCAGCACTGGCTTCTCACCGGCAGGGCTGGGCTCTGAATCCCCAGCACGGGACAATAAATAAAAGCAACCCAACTGCACGGAATGCTCTTTTCTTTTATTGCCACGTGTTGGGGACACTTCAGACCACGCCCATCCTTTAAGCCACACACCCTCCTTGCAGCCACTCCTCGATTTCTCATCCCGCTTCAAGCACTGCTTGTTTGGTACATTCAGCCCTCCAGCAAAACCAGTTGTGCACTCCTGGTCCACAAAAAAAATTGTGCCCCGGGGAGGGACAAAAGCAGATCTTTTAATGATGCTGTAAAAGAAAAGAACGGATGAGTTCTCGGAACTTCAAGGAAAGACTAAGGAACCCTCAAGAAGAAGGTGGCACGCCGAAACATTGTGCATGGTATTGCTGGAAATGCCTGTGCATCGTGGAATTTATAAATAAAATACAACAGCAAAAAAGGGCATCCTTAACAGTAGGCTGGTCAGGAAATAAGGTGCCGTTAACAACACATACTGGCACATTTCCAGACTGGCTGACTCCAAGTCTCTCGCTCTGATCTACTGGAGGGTCTGACCTGCCGGTAGATCTGGCCCCTACCAGCAGATAAATGCCTGAGTCACTGGCACCGTTATTAACAATGCCAGTGACTCAGGCAACCCCATCCCATGGAGTCCCATGGTACTATGGTACTACTATGGTGATATATCGGGTGGCGGAGACGCCAGGGTATTTCCCCGGTATTCCACCAGAATCACTAGGGGATACCAGGGAACTCATATTGGGCCCCATTGTGTCTTTACCATAATATTCCTCCTGCCAAACATGCTCCTCAGCAGGAGGTCTGACTGCAGGTTTGACCAGTGGGTCTTCTCCAACGTGTCCCTTTATGAACAAGTCATTCCATCAGGAATGGGGTAGTGGTTCCTCACTGAGGATAAACGCAAAGCCCCTCACGTTGATCACAACACTGCAAGTGGGAGACCTTGCTCTCCCCTCAAAATCGTCTTTGATTGGTCCGTCCAAGAAACCTGGCAGTTGGCATTCCTGCAAGAGTTGCAATCTTCTTTTTCCTGGTGCCTCGATAAAGCACCTTGAAGCTACTGCAGGAGGAGCACTCCCATTGTTCCTACACCCTCCCACAAAGCCACAGCTCCAATGTGCTGACCAATGCTCCAGGCCAGGGAGAAGGGGTAATAGCCGGGCCTATCCGAAGTCACGACCTCTGAGAGAAAAGACTTTGGGAACCACAGACAGTGTTTGGATCTCTGCAACTCTCCAAAACTATAGATTCCCTAAAATGGGGTTTCACAACCTCTTCACAAATGTTCCCCCTACCTTTTTCCAGTCCTTATATTTATGGGACATGTTCCAGCCCATACACCCATTTTCCCCCTCATCTGCCCCTTCCATCAAACATCTCAATACCTTTCCCTCTTACCTCCTCTATCTTATCCCCATTTAGCTGTTGATGCTAACAAATTTAATTTTCCCAAAAATATGTAAGAAAATGCAATTTGATAACATGTCGAATTCATACCTGCTGCATTCCCAGTGTTCGTGCAGCCACCAGAGAGCCCACACAGATTCCTTCTAATTCTCTCATTGGCTGGCAGAATCGATCTGGAACGAACAGCTGCGCCGTGGAGGCATCTGTCGTAGTCAGTGCTGTTATCAAATGTCCTAAACTCAAAAGTCAGCTTAGGTAGAGATTCCTGGGGGGGTGCCCCTCTCCAAATAATGTATTTCTAGATTCTGATCTCCCACGGGTAGACCTGGAATGGACGGACTTCCATGCTTGGAGCCCTCAGAATACCCACTGGAGCTTTCTAACGAAATTATAAATAGGAGGGCTGGTGTGATACCATCCGCACCTGATGGTGATCACCTAGGGTCTACAGCATCACCTTTCCTAGTGGAGAGAACTCTGCACTTCAAGGTGGTGAGGGTACCTGGGGTGTTGTATGGAGCTGAACCTCAGCGTGCACCATCCTGTGATCTGTCGCACCACATGTTTCATTGTCTTGGGAGGATAGCTGAGGGGCAACGTGCTCGCCTTGGAAGCAAAATGCCACGCAGAACCGCAGGTTCGATCCCCGTGTCCGCGCTTAGGGACCTCTGCATAGTAAGCATGTTATAAATAACCTATCATATCATATTGCCAGTGTATGCATGCTGCCACTGGGTGACTAGCTTGTGATTCAATTGCTAACTTCATTCTTCATGTGACGGGCGACTCTCTTTTCCTGTTGTATGCTAATTATTGCTGGTCATTTCCTATGTAGTTTCTGGACATTGATATCTCCCTTTTTGATGGCTGTTGCATATTCATGCTGCTGCTGGTTGTTAAATATTTTGCTGTTGTCTGTTACATGCCCCTTTTTCCTAACATGTCATGCATACCCAATGATTAACAACAGTAAAAGTTATAATAAATTGTGTTTTAAAAAGCGCTTAATACTGCAGTATTTGCAATTTCCAGCCATTGTACATGAGAAGTGCTACTATTACCCAATTTATTATTACTTAATTTAAGAGCGCCTGAAGGTGGAAAGGATGCAATGGCCCTTCAAGGATTGGAACCCCAGACCTTCAGGTAAGCCTCACATCCCTAGCAATCACGGGTCTCCAATGTTTTCTGTTGCATGATATGATATGATATGATAAGGTATTTATAACGCGCCTATACACAAGTTTCTTGCAGTAAGCAACGGTATGTGTTTTATATAATCTATAACTCTATGATTGCTTATGCTAAAGAATGCTATGTTACTAATCGACGCAGCTCAGCAGATAATTGCATTGACCCTTTGTTGAAATTCTAGAGCAATCAACTAGCCCTTCTGCTCCAGGTTAGGTTCACACTGACACCCAGAATTTCTGCTCCCAGGTAGCACAATTTTTCGTTGTCAAAAACAGTTTTACCATTGATAAAATTGTGCGTGTTCGGGCAACTATTTCTAGGGTTCTGCCTGGTATGTTAATTCAGCGTCCATTGGTATGTTCTCAGGTTCTTCTTTTTTTGATTTCTCTCATTTTCATTTGCCTCTTTCTATTTCCTTCTGCACAGTATTAGCTAGTTTAAGGGATGAATCCAGTGCATTGAAACACTTGTGTGTAGGCGCGTTATAAATGCCATATCATATCATATCATTGGACCCTTGTTCTGAGTTATGAATAGAAAATCTTTGAATTAATTATAACCACTTGTCATTACTCTGGGAGTCTTCTAATCCCTCTTTTGTCATCCTGCTTTGCCATTGCAAAAGGGAGATAACCCATATGTAAACTAGGCTTGGTCTCACTCCCCAAAGGTGCAGTCCATTCCAAAATGCTAGGTCATATCCCACCTGCACGAGACCAGAAGTAAGCCCAGACAGGTTTCACCTGCATCAGTGATGTGTGGATTGGAACTCTAGGCACAGCAACATTGGGGCCTACCCACGCCACTTAGCATCACTCTGATTTCAAGGCTATCATGACCTCCATCCTTACAGACGTACTTTCTTTTGGATACTAATCATGGGCCTGCCATTATGATCTCATATAAAAAGGAAAGTCTGGCTTTTATTTTCTGAAAGATATCATCATTGCTACTTGTGGTGGGTCAGATTTTGGAGAAAATTGACATTTCAGAGCCAATACCATAGGGGAGCATATATCTTTTTCATGATTGCAGTCGGGATTTCACCCTCAGACAGAAATGGAAATGTTGATCCCGGATACCAGAGAGAAGTTACTTAAGCAAAGGGGATTAGGGCAAGTTTGCATCATTGTGCTTTCTGTGTTTGTTGGCTGGCCTTGACACCTCTGATCACAAATTCTCATCAGCAAACAGTTTCCATGCCAATCAGCCAGTCTGTAAGGACCAGGTTTAGGTTGGGTTCAGCTATTTCATGCAGATAGGATTCAGCTAGAGGGGTTGGAAAAAATGTATTGGAGGAAGCTCAAGTAAAACTTTTGGTACCATAGTGTGAAAACAAAAAGAAGATATCGAGGCTGAGTACCCCAAAAGGAAATACACCAAACATGGGTTACAAAGAAAGATACAGAGATCTTTATTCTATACTGAACAGTTTCAAAGGTCAAAGCAACAGATAGCTATCGGCCCTCAGTACAACACAACGAACTCCAGCGCTGTTCGGTGTGCTCAGTGAGTGGGACTGTACATCAGAATAGTCAAACCGTTTATACTATCAGAAACGTGATGTTCAGCACACCTGCAAGTTAATACAAGTTAATACATCACAGATCTAGGGTTTGTGGCGAGTTCATACATCTATGCATTTAGGGTTTAACATTAATACATTCACTAACAAGTCACAATGGCAACAGTGTGGGCTTCATTCCGAGTACGGCGCTAGGTCGTCATCACGCAGCTAAACGTGATTTTCGGCCATTTATGATTACGAAAAAGCAATGAAAACATTGCTTCGTGATGGAGATTCAAATTATGGTATATTTTTTAATCATTATCTACTTTTTTGAGTAAAGTTGAAAACAAACATATTCAAAATTAGAGAACGGGTGCATTCCTTTCTTTTTAACTTGGGTTATGTTACTTTGTAGTTTTCACTGAAATTATTTTATTTTGTGTCCATCTAAAGTACTATAAGTTTTTGCAGAAGTTTTTTGTAATATTTCTAACTGCACGTTTTACCACATTCAAAATCCAAATTATTGTCTTTTTGATTCACATTGGATCCTATAAAAGTAAAGACATATATTGTATAAAGGTGCTTCTTAAGTAAATTTAACACAAGTTCCATATTAAAACCAATTGAACATCTCTGTATCACTATTTAATCCTGTCACACATTTGTCCATAATACAAATCCATTTACTTTCCTGTTTCCGTAATGTTTCTTCTTTATTTCCTCCTCGGTGGTGGCACTATTTTCTCCAAGCCAAATATTTTGAGTATAGCCCCCTTAGCCCCACCCCCTAGCAACGTCTCTGCCCAGCCGTAGTGCCGTGGTGCCTTTAACTGTTTTAAGTGCTGAATTTGGCACAGCAGAAAAGCTTTACATCAAAGCATAACGCTATAAAGAACAAGCCACAGTAAGGGCTTGGTTTGGTTGTCCCCGCGCTGTCAAGCCACTGCGCGGGGCAGGAGTAATTGCTCGCTATTCTGTGCAGCATCCTCAATTTGCACAACTCCTGAGCTTCACTCCCCCCCTCTGCCCCCTAAAACCCATTCTGCAAAAACCTTGCCCTTTGCACGGTGTTCTGACGGATCTGATATCATGAGGCTGCTTGAATGGAATTTATGGCGATTGGAAGGCGAGATATTCTAATCTTAACGAGCCGCCGTCACTGCCTTATTCGGGGAGAACGGGGCATCAATCTGAATTTAAAGCAAATTAGATTACAGGGTCAAACCCTTCCGCAGACGCACTGTATCATCAGTGGGTCCCATTCTTGACATTACATTTTGTTAAGTGTGACATTAGCATGTGCATGTTTTATTGTGTGCTGGGTCTGCTGCTTTGGGAAGGCAGGAGCGAACACGCGGCTGCTGGGTATTCCATTCTGGAAAACCATGAAAGAAAATGCACTAAGCAGAAGCACAATGTGGTCCAGGGCGCCCCCACATTCCCCAAAACCCGCAGACAGGTGTGTATACCGAGAGCCACCATTCTGGAACTTCTAGGGCTTTGTTCTTCGCTAGCAAGTGATTTCCTTGCAAAATGTTCCCTGCACCGCATGTTGCTACTGGAGAGAATTCAAAAATGAAACCTTCGGGAATTCAAAAATTGGGGGTAAAAAAAGCTGCCACCGAGTTCTTTTGCTGGCCTCTTGTGTTGAGGGTAGAGCCGCAATACAGGTTTGGCCGCATAAGCAGTGCTAAACGCCTGTTACCACCAGCGGTACTGGTAAATCAAGCCCCATTCTGGATGTTTACTTCCTTTTGAAAGTGCCATAGGAATTCATTGGGAAGTGGCCATGTTACCTGGCGCAGTACCATTGCCGTCAGTATGAGTGGAGGTTATGCCTTAACCCGGGGTGTTGCTAGGTCTGGAAAAGTTCAGGGGCTAAGCTAATGTCAGGTCTGGCGGGACTCGTGGGACTTGTGGCTAGCTATAGCCTTTTGGTTGCAGCCCGTGAGCTTCTATCCGGGGCTACAACCAAAAGACCCGGGCCTATAGCCCCCTCAGCTACCCCCAGCAACGCCTCTGGCCTTAACTCACAAGTAGGCTTTTTGATCATTATCAGGTGGAGTGGTAAAACAGGTGGTATTTGGAAATACAACTTGTTTTGTCATTACCGCCATTCTCATAAAGAGGTCCATAGAGACTAAGGATTGCGTGACGGTAAGGAATGGTCGGGTCCCTGCAAGAGTGAAAGGCCGAACACTTGCCCTTGCAATGGCTTATCAATATTAACACTACACAGAAACTATATAGGACAGCATTAAGAGTTTGCTGGTATTCTGGCGGTAAATATACTGGAATACCGGCAAACGGAATTACTGCTACTTCCACTTGGTCAGGTGGTATTACCACTGGAGGTATCACCTCCAGCAGTAATACCACTTGATTACAAGTGGCGGCTTGCTGTTGTAAATCCTCATTTGACAGAGTTGGAGATTTTTGACAGCATTACCAGATGAAAATACCAGTGATTTTTTGGAGGTTAAGTGGAGGAGTTACCTCCAGGAGGTAACTCCTCCACATCGCTTCCATTAAATCGCTGGTATTACATCCAGTAATACCGCCGGAGGCAGTACCGGCAAAATTTGTAGTTTGGTAGTGTAAGAAAAATTGAGGTAAACAGTATTTTTACCCACACCGGCAAAGTCATAATGAACCTACATTTACCAGCACTCAGCTCAGCTGTCATTACTCTTTTTGCATCTGAATGACGCCTTGAAAACGTTTTGACAGTCCAGGCATGGAACAATATGGACTATTTGACCAGCATACACAGCACAAACTTTTTTTTAATGTCTTAAATTGAATGCAAAGGTCGTAATGTATCGACTCCAGTTCTGTGATGAGAGGATGAGTTAGTCCTGGCAGGATTTGAACCTTTCACCTCAGTGTTTTAAAGGAAATGAGAAATGGAGGAGGTTGCAACAAGGGGGTCTGACATGAAGAGTGATGCGTTTGACCTAAAGGGGTGTTTTAAACGACACACACATACTAGCAAAACTGAGCACCGTATTTACATGTGAAAGCGGAGGGGCGTGCAACAGTTCCCTGATAACAGCACTGGTTGGTAATATTGGGGAAAGCAAACGTCCTTTGTATTATGTATGTGTGCATCTTTATGTGCAGTTTAATGATGCTAGCACATGAGACAACGTGACATGTTTTGAACGATCGTGTTACTGTTACAAGCCATCTATGATCTTGATTGCAATGTGGCACATTTATACTCAATGACCAGTAAGTGACAGTGTTATAATTAGAATGCTTTCCTTATTCAGACCTCAATATGTATACAGAATTGATTATGAAAATGAATGTATGTGTGGGAGAAACAGTGAGATAAATGCAGGCCGATGAAATTAATTTTTGTGAACAAGCTGACTTTGTGTAATACTATGACTCCCCTTCATAAAGCTGGGGATCACCTTTGCTTTGATTTCACTTTTAATTAATTAACTTAAATATATTTCGGTTTTGGTAAAAGTGTCTGTTTCTTGCCCAGAATTGTGGGGTGGGACTGCATAATTAGGGGGGCATTAGATCAAGGTGTACAATTGATGCGGTATCCATACATTAATACAAAGATATATTAACACACTCAGCATTGAAACAATTCTGCGAGTAAATCACCCTAGTACTGTAAATGCATCTCTTTTGAAAAAGGGACGAGAGAACAACAATCACCAATACGGGCTCTTCCCACTTTTGCATAAAAGCAAAGAGTACTCTGGGAACATAAGAATGAGTGCATGTTTCTATATTTGACAAATATATGTGTGAATGCACATGTCAATGCGATGCAAGCTTCAAACTTCTAAAATGCACACTAGCCATGGCACTGATTTGATTTGTTACAAAACTCACCATATTAGTAAAAAGTCTGCAAACCCTAAGACTTATACATTTATAAGGTCATCTTCAGCTTTTGCATGTGAAGGTTGGTCTGTCCTGCAAGAGCAGAAGACAACTTCTAATTTCCGTAAATGTATTTCTTTCCCTGCTTATGAGTCGCCTGTTAACGCTTTTAGATCCTAACAGGCACACAGGTGAAATCGCTTCAGATGGTTATTAGCAGGGGGAACTAAGGGAGTTTTGGCTCGGGAGTCATTTTTGGACACTGCTGGAGTTCTGTACCAGCTGGCCCTGGCCCACTTAAAGCCCTGCTTGAACTTTATATTATGCAGAGATCAGCAATGCACATTTAGTTCACAGTTCTTAATTGCTTACTAATGAAAATCCATGAATGAACCGGATAATCGTTGCTTTTTGATTGGTTGTCAAGTGGTGACAAGGAAGGTGTTGGTTGAGACACACTGGAAGCGGATTGGGTCGGGGAGTCTATGTTCTCTTGTGCAGTTCCTGTTGTGGATGAAAGAAGAAGCCTGCTGGAAAAGGCCCAGAAGCTTTAATTGACAAACCTCCCCATAGTCAAAATATAAAACTTCTCTTAATCCTTTCCATGCATGCACAACCGAGGAATAGCACTCAAAGGCACTACACACACTCTCTACACACACATTTTATATAACAATGTGGAGCGGTGGAAGGGAATGGGAACTTGGAATGAGCTTTGGCTGGAATATGTTGGGTTGTATTAGTCTAAGCTTCTCCACATACCTGTACCATTTTGATACCTTCCAGCAAAATAATGCGATGTCGCACTTGGAAGGTGTGATCAGCCAATGAGGTTGCTGGAACAGCAGGCAAGAATGCGCATTCTCAGCCCGCTGTTCCAGCCACCTGAGACCCTCCGTAGGCGGTGCCATTTTTTTAAATGTGGGGAGGCAATAGGGAGTCTCTCTGTTGCCTCCACCCCAAAACAACCCCAACCACTTTACCACTCCTCCCCCTCCCTCCCCACTTATCTGCAGGACCAGAGCTTTGTTCTCCGGTCCCAGTGCTGTTACCGTCTTGCAGATGCCGCAAAAGAAATTGAAAAGGGACTCTGTCCCTTTTCCCTATTGCGACCATCATTTTTTTCTTTTTATTTGTTTTATCCTGAAAGAGTGGCTGCTCAAATGATGCCAATCTCCCAAGGAAAAATATAAACCATTAGCCCGGGCCTTGCTAGGCTTGGCCATAAAATCTGGCCTCCGAGTGCTAGTGGGACCTGCTGTGTGAACTGTCCGCTGCATTGTGGCACTTGTAGGCCTGAAAGGATAGGACCTAGCATAACAGGAACCCTTGTGTGAGCAGATGACCAGGAGCGAAGGTCAGAAGGTACTCGAGTAATCCCAATAGTTGCCATTAGAAGGGACACTGAGGCCATGACAACGACTATGGGACTACCCTGCTAGCAAAACGAACCTTGCATATGGCTCAACTTTAGGGCAGAACTTTAATTAGGATCTCCTGTGTCTGAATAAAGAGAATCATTAAGACTTTAAAAGCTCCTCTGGACCGTGGACTCTGTCATCTGATGACGTGAGTTGGATGTCTAACATTCGTAAAGCGAGAGTCTTGGGTCCTGAAAGGGTGCCGTCTACTCCGGCCCATGGAGAGGCATTGTTTAGTGGCTGCGGTGGTGTCCTGGACCTTGGGCCCAGAGGTTTAGAAGTCACTCCGGCTTTTTGTTTTGAGTCTAAGCTGCAATCTTCTTTACCCATGTGTTTAATTTTCAGTGTTTAACGCTGTCCACGCCCTAAAACTAAAGTTCTACTGATCCAGAGGTGGAGGGTGTCGCATGGAATACACCTTCAACAAACATCTGGATTCAGGATACAGTTATGCTTGGGTCTCAAGAAATGGAAGGGCATGGCAGCACGTGGGTACATTTATCACAAGAAGGGTGTGGCAAGTGAGGGTTGGCCAACAGGAGGAAGACCATTGGCCTCTAGTTGGGCACCTGGACAAGGGCTCATATCCTCATGTACGCTTCAATGATGACCTCCTGCCACTGCATGAAGAACAGTACGTGGAAACTGACATTTCAGTTCTTTGATCACTTTTTATGAATTCCTCATTCTATTTATTATGTATAGTTCAGTGTAGGCACCAATATATTTATGCACACATATTAGGTGCAGACGGCTGCGTGTGTAAGTAACAGAAAAGGGCACGGAATTAAATGGTGAGATTCCGTACAGGATGTGGATCGCTCCCTGCTGGCCTGACCAGCCTTTTTGGAAAAGTGTGTAGAGGTGGCCGCTGTAACATTTCTCTGCCTCTCCGACCAGTCCGAGTTGAGCCCAATTTCAGAAAATCTTCAAAAGACAAAAGCAATGATGGGGTTACGAAGAAGGAGAGGTTCTTTAATTGCCCGAGGTGTGCAGTTTATTCCCATCTCATACAGGCTCACAGATTGCAATAATTTAAAAATGGCTGAAGCAGGTAGGACATCTCCCCGGCACCAAAACAGCAATTTCGAGGAAACCTCCAAGGGCGTGCAGGTGCACGGAATGGGCCCGTGCAAAACCAATTCAAAAATAACATTGAACGCTGAAATACGTTCACAGCTCTTCAGGATAATTGCTGGTTAGCTGAAGTGGAAAAGAGCAGATCTCTTGGACAAGGCACACTGCTGCGGATGGCTCAGTCAGGAGTGAATTCCAGGACCATGCACTGATGTTGGGCTTTCTTTAATAGTTTGACAAGTGCAATGTTGTGTTGTTTAATGTGTTTTTACCGCGATGTTTGTGGACAACGGGCGTTGTCAGCGAAAACAACATGGCTTGCATTTCCCAAAAATATGACGCACCTCACACTTTTCACCATCCATTCAGAGGGCGCAGACCGAACCCAGATATCACTTATTCTTTTTAATTACATTTAGGCCATTTTAAAAAGAGCAACTGGATGGATGTACACCAAATTTACAAAAGCATGCTTTTGGCACCAACCCACTGCTCCTGACGCAAATTTGATGAAAAGCCGGCCAGCGGTTTGGGCTGTAGGCTTGAGCTAAATTTATTTTCCATTGTGTCTATGGGAAAAAAAACACATTCTGGGACCCTCCTATAACTTTGCCTCCCCTGGACGAAACCTCACACAATTTCACAAAATCAATCTGACGGGGAAATGTACTTTGTTTGAAAAGTTTTGTGAGGATTCGTTCAGGGGGGAGTGAAATTATAAGCCACCCAAAAAGTGCTCTTCCTATGCGTTGAGCAACTTAACCATAACTACACGGCTGCTACTGCAGGCCATGTAATACACATTTTTTTGTATACCAGCATCATTCATATGTACACATAATCGCCTTAAACACTATTAGGACACTGCTTCATTTAATCCCTTCTAAAACTCTCAGCAGTGACTCGACAGCCAAGACGAGAACGCTGCTATCTCGTTTGGTGCCATGGTAGCAAGATATGACTGTATCTTTTAAGCTCGCTGATACTTGCCCACAAGGAATTTAGAATCACTTTTCAACAAGCCATTTCGAGAAGCTCATCATGGTCTTCAACCTATCCTGATCAAGGGAACTACGCATTGGACAAGAGATTATTTTGGTGACAAGGTATTTTATCCTTTTCTACGGGCGAGTCTGCATGATGAGTGCATACTTTGTGGGAAAAAAAGGAAAGCATACCACAACACATGGTTCAGCAAGAAAATTGAAAATTGGGCAGGCTAGACTGCCAATGCATTGCGCCTACTGTTCTGAATTCTCCATTAAATATCCCTTTCAAATTTTAGGGGTCCGGTCCACACTGCACTGAGGAAGGCTTTTTTACTTGCCAAGCAGTTGGCATGACGCCGAAACGTGTACAAGTGCCCTATGGAGTTGCAGGGGCACCTCAGTGAAGTTATGATGTGTACGTACACGTACTGAAATCAGGTTTTGTTTTTACCTTCCTTTGTTCCACCAACTACACCTTTTTCAAATGTTCTTAATGTTGTGAAAGAGGGTTTGCTGTGATTTTATCTTTTGTCTTATCAAAGGCCTTTAGGTATCATAATTGTAAGTCTTTTACAAATTTGATTTAATTATTTGTTTTTCTTAATGTGTTTGAATAACACATTTCAGTCTGAGAATTGGCATGAGTGTGTTCGGGGTACTATAACGTGATATCAGGAATGATACACGTATCAGATGAAAATAATTATTACCTAAAAGAGGAATTACTCTAGCTGCAGCATGGCCTAAATAACCACGTTTGAGTTTAATGGACCCCCACCACAGTTGTCCCAAGGGCACCCCAGTACATGCATACACGTGTTATTAACATGTGTTATTTGATGCTTCAAATACCCTAAAAATACCCTAAAAGAGATTGTAGCACCCTTCTTCCCAGGTAATCTGAGGGGGGTAGGGTGATGACACCAAATGTATCAAACTATGGTTCATTCCCTTCAGAGTCAGGTCACATGCTAAATTGTATAAGGTCTTCTCAATTGTATTTCTGCAATATTGACTTGTATACCTTCTTCAGGATCACCCCTAGGTTTAGTCAATTCCCAATGAGCTCATGTATCAGCCTATTCAATGCTTATACCACCATAGAGAAAATGCTCAATCTGCAATGTCTCGGCTCAGTAGGAAAAATGATAAACACTAGTTTATATTGATCCAAATCCTAAATGACCATCTTGAATGAATAACTTGTAAATAGGCCTATTTGTAGCAGTGTCCTACATAAGGAATCCATAATGTGTTTACTATATCATTATTCTAAAAAATAGTGCAATTGCCTCTAATAACATTGTTCAATAATTTCATTAATTCATGAATGAGGCTTCTGGTCTATGTCTGGTATATTCTCTCTCACTAGGTGCAACTTCATGCTTTTGTCACATCCCAACATAACAAAAGATATATTAAAAATCATTTGCAAAAATAGTTCACAATATTTAACACCATAACATTTGTATCTGCTATATCACATCTAACAATGGTCACAGTAGAAGACCTAATAACATCCGCTTTAGTAGCCATCAGTTTACACTATGAATCAGTTAGCTACGGATCCAATTTTGTATCAAACAAATATAAGGGCTCGTCATACCGTATTCTATGATCACCTCTCGTATAATGAATCACTTCTCTGCCTTTTAGCCAAGATCAAGTGTAGTATTATAAACAAATGAAGACTACTAAACCCTCTTCACATACCTCGCTTTCAAATATGGTGACATCTCATATCAGAGGCTCCTCTAGATGTCATCTCTGTTTTACGGACTTAATGTGCATTTTTCCAATCACCATATCCTTTCCATTCTAAAAATAAATAGGACACTCTCATGCACACCCACCTAGCTGCATGCACCTTACTGAGGCCAGAATTCCACCATAATTCACAGCATCCAATTTGTCAACACTGGTTTAATTATCTTTATCTATATGAGAGTCAAAGCGGTCCTCTGATCATGCTCAGTGTATCATTCAAATTCCTGCAAAGAAGCCATTCTTATGGCATACTTATTTTATTTTATTTTTATTTCTTTTTTCATTTATGAAGTTCACAAACAGCCCAGAGGCATCAAGACGCTGTTCCAGGGACCAGTTACTTGCAAAAAACAACAGAACAGCAGACAATAATTGGCAGTAGGCAAGCGTAGAGGGACAGCAAAGTGGGGGCCCTCCTATGAAAACAGCCAGGTTTTAAGGGATCTCCATAATACGCACAAAGATGGTTCAGCCCCTAAGGTCGGAGGCAAGGAGTTCCACTGTTTGGAATCGATCTAGGGAAGGCTCACACCATCAACTTTGGCATGTCTGATTTTTGGCTGGAGGAGGAGGTGCACATATGGCTTGGTCGTTGGCCTGGACAAGTGATTCTGGAGATTTTCTGTGCAAGGTAGGGAGGAGCCGAGTTATAGAGACACCTATGAGTAATGGAGAAGGTTTTAAAGATAATCTTTGTATGGCTAGGTAGCCAGTGTACTGCTCTCCTGGCAGCCGATGTGTGATCCCATGTTAAGGGCCACTCAGAGAGCATTATTTTGTCTGACTTCATATTTTTTGAGGTTTTTGGCCGAGGTTCCGGCAAAGAGGACATTACAGTAGTCCAGCATGGCATCGATGACTTCCTGTGCAATAGTTAGGCCGCTATCTGTGGTTAAGAAGAGTCTTGAGACATTTAGCAGTTTGGTCACGTACGCTGCAGAGGACGCCATCGCAAACCTTGACAGGAAAGCAAATGGGTGGCATCTAGGTAGAGACCTAGCACCTTCACAGTGGAAGATATGGGGACCACAATGTCATCAATTTTGAATGCTGCATATTGGTTGTTAGGTTTTTGTAATGCTGCAGGGAGTCCTACTAGCAGATCTCTGTTTTTCCCAATTCAGGCAGAGCTGGTTCTCTGCCATCCAAGTTTGAATGGTAGAGTGGGCGGCATAAAGGGTGGTAGTGTCTTCAACATAGTCGCCGGTGAGCGGGGGAGGAATTGTCTTTCATCAGCATAGTTGGTGTATGCTATGCCGATGGAGTCCAGAATGTCAAAGAGTGGTCTGGTGAAGATGTAATAGAGCATCAGGGATATGCAGGACCCTTGTGGTACCCGGCATGTGATAGGTGTTGGCGAGGCACTGGTGTTCTCCGCAAACACTCTCATAACTCTCCCTCCTAGAAAGGAGGTAATCAAGATGTGGTTTCAGTGGCAAAGATGTCGTGTTTAGGTGGTGAAAGAGGATTTTATGGTTGACCTGGCCAAATGCAGCTGACAGATCAAAGAGGAGGAGGAGGGCAGAATTCCACTCGTCCTGATCTCCTCCATCTGTTTGTTTTAGGTCGTGCAGTGCTGATTCCGTGTCATGGCCTTGGCGGAAACCGGATTGGTGTATTCCCAGGATATGGTAGGTTTCTAGGTAATGCTGCACTTGTAGATATGCAGATCTGTCTATGATTTTCAACAAGAAAGGTACAGTCATCATGGTCCTATAGTTGTTGGGCATTGCATGGTCTAGTGAACGTTTTTTTTGTGACAGAAGACTGAGGCTTCCTTAAGGCTCGAGGGTACTAAAGCTGAAGAAAAGGAGGCATTGATGAAGGCTGTATTGAATGGTGCTAGGACTTCTGCACAGTCTTCAATGGTATAAGCGTGACAGACATCTCCTTTGCACCTGGAGGGTTTTAGCTGTTTTAAGATGGATAAAACCTCTAGCTCAGTGATCTCTTTGAAGGATAACTGTGGGCGACAGGGCTCAGGGAACTTGTGGTGGAGGACGAGGGGTTGCCCTAGTGGCCAAGGAGTCCATCTCCATCAGGCCGGTCAACACATCCTTTAAAGGGAACGGGGATATCCTCTACCTTAAGCTGCCCTTCTCTTCCACTAATACCATCATAATCCACCTCATCTACTGCCCTCCTGGGCCAACCCTGAACTTCGAAGAGAATATTCTCTACTTCCTTGTAGACAATATCAAGTCCTCATCCAAACTCATCCTCTTGGGTGATGTAAATTCAGGCCTTAATGATCTGGAGGACCTTCAGGCCTCTTTGGTCACCAACTCACTTAAAGCACTAGGCTTTAGGCACTGCATTAACACTTCCACCAATGACAAGGGCCACACCCTGGACTGGATCGCAGATCTTAACTGCCTTATCACTATAGGATCCATCTACCCGTGCCCCTGGTCTGTCCACCATATTATTGACTTCATCATCCATCACCCTAAGAAACCTAAGCCTAGTACGCTACCCTTACCACCCTCACTGGCATGTAGCTCCCGCAAGCTCACGAAAGAACACATCCTGCCCTTTCAAGATATGCCTAACAAAAAGTCTCCGTACTCGAAGGATCCCACTATATTGGCAGAGCTTTATGCCTCAACGCTAACTGCAGCGGTAAATACCATTGCCCCTTTGCTCGTTGTAGAGCTAAAACTGCCAGATATTCAAACTCCTGGTACACCCCAGACCTCCTTGAACTCTGAAGTAAAAAATGGTTTGAGGAAATCGACCTGGAAAAAAAACCTCCAACACTTTGAGGTTGGAATACACCAACGCATCTAAAGAATACAAACAAGTCATCATCTCTGCTAAATCTACTGCCTGTAATTCCAGAATCGCTAATGGCAAATCAGACACCTGAAAGATTTTCTCCATCCTTAGGGAATTTGAAATCCCTGCCTGCCCCCCTCCCCCCACTCTCCTTCCCTATCCATAAAGCCTGGTGCACAAATATTCAAATAGCCCCTCCTTTCCTATCCATAAAGCCTGGTACACAAATATTCAAATGGCCATGCTCATTAAAATTGACATGCTTAACAAACAAATCCTTACCAATCAAGCCTGCCTGCACCTACCTCCTGGCGTTGCAGCAGAATTCTTCAAAATAGTCACCCAAAACCATGTGACAATTCTTTGTATATGGGGCCACCATCTTAAATGGCGAGTCATTCTTATTATTATGCCACATGTTGAACTTATGCCATCTACCCATTACCTTAATCTTCTGCATAGGTACCACTTGTGTTTAGTCAAACTCCTAATTTTCACATTACTGCTTGAATGATAACTGGGATCTTACTTATGGTTAGATATTATCTCGAGGGCACAGTGATAATGCTGAATTCCAATCTATGTACATACTGTTTCAAAATGGATATTCAAAATCATGTGATACTTCTTTTTATTTGGCTCCGTGACCTTGAAGTGGTGAGGCATTCTTATTGTTCTATCCCATATCAGATGTATGCCATTATGTCCACTACCTAAAGGTTTACACAGGTACTGGCAGTTCTACTAATTTTCACAACATTCATTCAATGTAAAATGGGATATTACTGATGTTCTGGCATGGACTTATGGGATCAATTACAATGTAAAATCCCATTATAATTGCATACTGTTTCAAAATGGATACTACAAATCATGTGACAATTCTCTGTATTTGCATCTGCCATCTTGGAGTGGTAATGTAGTCGCACTGATTTTTCTTATCTTGTTATTTAACTGCAAAATAAACCTCTGCCATCTGATCTATTGTTTCCATACTTCATCAGGATATCGATACGTTTTATAAAACTAAGAATTTGTACAACATTTATTCAATGTTAATGGAAATCCTACTTATGATCAGACATTTTCTAAAGTATTAAATTATATCCAGTTTAGGTACATATTATCTTGATGCCTGAGGCCTTCGTTGTCATTCTACTAATGTCTGTAGTAGCCATTGCAAAATGTCTTGCATTCCCAACGCACTGTATCTGCATGCTTAATCCAATGTTAATCCGGTCTTCTTAATAAAATTCCCATATTGCCATTCTTAGAATACTTTCTTCTTTCTCAGTAACACAGTGATAACAGGTGATATCAGTTTCGATGTGGCCCTTTCTCAATTAGTAAAGCATTAGCTACTTTTTGTGCACATGCCTGGTCTGCGTTCTATTAAGCATGTTTTTACAGCTCAAATTGTCTTTTAAATTCATGATAAATTTGATGGGCAGCAAATCATATGAATAACTTCCAATGAGTTACCATTAGCACAATCACTGAGTGTGATGAGCAAATCATATGAATAACTTCCATTGAGTTACCATTAGCACAATCACTGAGTGTGATGAGCAAATCATATGAATAACTTCCATTGAGTTACCATTAGCACAATCACTGAGTGTGATGAGCAAATCATATGAATAACTTCCATTGAGTTACCATTAGCACAATCACTGAGTGTGATGAGCAAATCATATGAATAACTTCCATTGAGTTACCATTAGCACAATCACTGAGTGTGATGAGCAAATCATATGAATAACTTCCAATGAGTTACCATTAGCACAATCACTGAGTGTGATGAGCAAATCATATGAATAACTTCCAATGAGTTACCATTAGCACAATCACTGAGTGTGATGAGCAAATCATATGAATAACTTCCATTGAGTTACCATTAGCACAATCACTGAGTGTGATGAGCAAATCATATGAATAACTTCCATTGAGTTACCATTAGCACAATCACTGAGTGTGATGGTTACATCATCAATATGCAAACTCTCACTTTTATGTAATACGCACATGAAACGATTGCTACACTTACGGTGCACTTTCACTGGTTTCTCTCACACCAGTCCTAGTAATAGTTTGACTTTCCACAGATTCCTATCCTATATGAGATGCTTTCGCCAGTCTTTTTCACAGTTTCATGCTTTTTTTAAAATCAAATATAGATCTAGGTTTATTAATTTCTCTGTACCTCAACATTGGACGGTCTTCTTTAATTATAGATTTGAACACAGTACTCAGTGAATTAGATGGTATTACCAATTAATCCTTTCCCACATGTTTTCAGGGCTCGAGCAGGCTAATCCTATTCCAAAGTTTGTTTACTTGCCTCAATATTTAAGAAGAAAAAGCCATTTTGTTCAAATTTAAAGTACGAATATTTGAAATCTTAGTGTACCCAGTGATCTTAATATAATTTCTATGCAATCTCAAGAACTGTCCTATTGGTAAATTGTACCTCAATTACTAGGGTGGAAACTATAAAATCGTAATAATGTGTTTTGATGCATGGACTAAGTGAATACATTCATATTGAATTTCCCTCTCATCCTCTTATATTCAACTATTCATGAAATGGATTCTCTTGTTGTCAATCTGTTTAATGAAAGATACATTGAGATCATGACCATTGACCCATTTAACACGCTCATCAAGCACCTGTCTTCCTCCCAACCACATACAGAAAACATCATTGATATTTGTCCCCAGAATCTTACAGCCTAAATATATATGTTGGTCCTTCAAACCTATAAAACATTCATCGTCATACCTAATCAAGTGTTTCATAAGTGCTACCTCAGCAAATGACACTTTAAAATGAGTGGGTACCTCAAAAGATCTACCTATAGAATCAGGTACTCCCGCAGAAGTCTGAATTCCCAGAATCAAGTAACACCATAGAGAGTGGGAGTTGATTAATCTATCAATATTGCTTAAGACTTGTATGTGTACATATGATTGCTATTTGGATAAAAAAAATGGTGTGAATGAAAAATAATAATTACGATATATCGCTGCATGCTCTGTTTGGATAGAATATAATTCTGACAAAGCTGATTGAGACTGTTGCATGAAGGGGACTGGTGTTAGAAATATAAATATTAACATATCTTCTAGGTGATAGATATTATATCCTCTTTGTCTGGAAGCGGTGGTGTCTCATGAACAGGCCTGGACAAACTTTCACACACAAAACTCAAATCATCCTAATTGCAGGGTAGACCAGGTCGACCTTAGGACAAACATTTTTAAAAGTTTGCCTGAAGTTTAACGACATGGCTTAAAACATGTGGCTGGAGCTCCTATTCAGACTCAGGCAGCTATCAGAGGGGCAGGAGGTCATTGCCGGATGCAGGATTCGAAATTTAAGGCAGAGATGATAAACTGGAATACATTTAGATCAGTTGGGTTGTGAGAGGTAGTGACCAACTGGGGAACCAGTCAGAGACTCAGGTTTATATTAGGTTTTTTCTGTGTGACACAGTCAGTGATTTGAAGTGGACAAACAGCACAAGTACCACAAATAGAGTTTCGGGTGGTAGGTATTACAGAAGTCAGTGTCTGTCTCTTAAAATAAGTGGACAAGACACATTCCACCAGGAGACACCTGATAGGATCTCTGAGGGCAGCTTGTGGGAGAGTCACACTTGCTTGATTTTTCTGGGAGGGAGAATCTGAGTTTCGGAGAGGATGTGAAACACACCAGTCAGTGTCCACCGCTTGAAGTAAGTGGACAAGGCATGTGTCAACAGGAAACACCTGGAAATAGGAGTGGGAGGAGCTAGGAATCCTGTAGGGCAGTTTGTGGCAGAGTCAAGCTTGAATGATATTAATGGGAGGAAACAGTAGAAAGTTGCTGTGACAAAAAAGTCAGTGTCCATCTCTTGAAGGGACTGGAAGAGACATGTGTCATGAGGTGACACTTAGGAGGAGAAAAGGGAGATAGAAGGAATCTGCAAGACCAGCTTGTGGGAGAGTCAATCTTGCCTCATTTTAGTAGAAGGGAGGAGCATGAATTTGAGAGGCAGGTGATACACTAGTTAGTGAGTGTGAGATACATTTGGAACAACAAATCAGCACCCAAATGTGAAAGAAGTGCTTCTCACAGTCTTTTCACTCCTGCAATAGCACTTGTTATTTGCACTGGTGACGTCAGGATTGCAAGTATTTAACTGATGTTATTTTCCAAGTCTCTTCCCACACTCCCTGTCACAAGTGACTGTGGTACATGCACCAGTCCAAGTAATTAAATGGGTTTTGCACTACCACACTGACCATCCAATGAGACCAACAGAGGGTATTTCGCATTGAGTTCTGTCCCTATCTCACATGCAGAATGGGGAGGTGTGTAGATTTTAACAAGTACAGATCAGGGAAGAACAACACACAGAGTAGTTGAAAAGTGGAAGGTATGTTCTTCTTTTTATGGGGCATTTTGTTTGGCTTTTAGAGAGCACATTACTCCAAAGCGCTGTACTAAAAAGTTACAGTACAATAAAAATGAAGATTGATTCAATTTATAAACATTTTCATGGAGATAATTAGGACTGGAGAAAAGAGTTCTTTAGAGAAGTACGGAAGGAAGTGTGAGAAGTAGTAGAGCGGAGGGGAAAAGGGAGGGAGTTCCAATATTATGGGGCAAGAATAGAAACTTAACGGAATTGGGATTGGGCACATGGAGATCGAGGGTCAGATAATAGAAATTGAGATTGAGAATGAAGGGGTGAGTGGAGGCATAGAAAAAGACCAAGGAAGACAAATAACTGGGAGCAAATCGCTAGAAGAATTTGAAGACAATAGAAAGAACATTTAATTTGAGCCTAGCAGAGAAGGAAAGCCAGTCAAGCAAAGACAGAGATTGTGAGATTAAGTCACAGTGAGATAGCTGGTAAAGAAGGTAAATAGAAGCATTGATGATGGACTTAAGAGGGGCCAAGCAAGAAAGAGTAAGACCAAAAAGAATAGTAGAACACTAAAAAAATGATAGAAAAAAGAAGCAATGAGATCAGGAGTTTTGGTAGCGCCAAAGGTCAGAAAAGAATGGGCTTTATGAATATTAAAGAGATGGAAGCAACAAGAACAGGAAATAGTAGAAATATGAAGCAAAGGGGTAAGTCTGTGTCTAGGTAGAGGCAGAGAATATAATGAGTATTGGAAAGAGATAAGGAAGAAGGAGGGAAAAAGACAGAGGAGGGAGGGGGAAGAGGGAATAGTGGTGGCAGGGAAGAAGAGAATTTCAGTTTCAGAGGAGTTCAAGGCAAGGAAATGGTCAGGACGTGATAGCAAGCATGCAGGAAGGTAATGTAGTAGCTATAGCCAGAGTAAATGAGAAGGAGAGAAAAAGGTGTGTGTCATCAGCATAAAAGTGGTGAAAATCCAAAAGGATGAGATAATTGCAGTGAGAGAAGTAGAAAGATAGAAGAGAAAGGGGCCAGGAACAGAGCCTTGAGGGACACCATGAAGAAGAGCAAATGTTTCAGAGGAGGAGCCAGCCGAGGAAACAGAGTAAGTACAGTTAGAGAGATAAGAACAAAACCATGCAAGGACAGAGTCGGCCAACCCCAAAAAAGACCAAGAAGATAAGAGCAAAGTGTAATCAACAGTGTTAAATGCACTAGACAAGTCTAAAAGCATGAGAAGGGAAGAGTGCTTAGTGTAACGGGCAGAGAGCAAAGAATCTCAAACAGAGAGAAGTTACAGGGACAGAAGCCAGACTGTAGAGAAGGGAGGATAGAATTATCATGAACAAAGGTAGAAACCTGAGTATAGACTAAACGTTTAATTAGTTTCAAGAGGTAGGGAAGAAGAGAGATTGGGTGGAAAATAGAAGGAAGAGAGTGGTCAATAGATGGTTTCTTAAGAATAGGGAGAATAGAAGCATGTTTAAAGCAAGAAGGAAAGATCGATGTGAGAAGAGAGTTATTAAGGAGAGTGGTGAGATAGGAGAAAAGAGAAGAATACCCTTTGGGTATTAGATAAGAGAGAATAGGATCAGAAGGTGAACCAGTTGGATGCGATCGAGTCGGAAGAGAAGAGGTCTCCAAGTTAGTAATGGGGAAAAGGAAGAGATAACAGAGGTGGGGGAAGGAAAAGCAGAGGAAACTGGGCAGGGGGAACAACAGGAGGACAAAGAGAAACAACTTTAGTAGAAAAGTAAGTTGAAAAGTTAGAAGCAGTGAGAGTAGGATGGAGACAGTGATCAAGGATAGGAGGTGTAAATAAACGAGAAAGAGATTGAAAAAGACACCTGAGCTGAGCAGACTGGGCATGCAGGAGGTCAGAGTAAAAATTACTTTTAGCTGCAAGAAGAGACTCATCTTAGAGAGAATGATAGGATGAGAAAGAGAGGGAATCAGACTCAGAGTATGACTTATGCCAGTGACACTCCAGACGATGAAGGACTCACTGCATTGAGCGGAGATGGGAAGAGAGCCAGGGTTGAGGAGGTTTGCGAGAGGGAGAGAAGGAAGAGGCTGGATAGAGGATATCAAGGGAGGAGGAAAGAGAAGAGGAGAGAGAGGCTGCAGCCTCATCAGCAGAAAGGGCCACACATGCAGAATGAGACTAAAGAGCAGAAATGCAGGATGAAACAAATAAAGGAGTACTGAAAGCACGCAGATCGCAACGGAAGTAGGTGGTCACTTCGGAACCATCTAGATAAGGGAGAAGAAAGAAAGAAAGAAAGAAAGAAAGAAAGAAAGAAAGAAAGAAAGAAAGAAAGAAAGAACGAAAGAAAGAAAGAAAGAAAGAAAGAAAGAAAGAAAGAAAGAAAGAAAGAAAGAAGGTGATGATCTGAAGAATAGATGGGCACAGCAGACACAGGAGAGCTCACTTATGAGGAGACTAATATAAGATCAAGACTGTAGCCAGAAACATGGGAAGGAGGAGTGGGAAGAGCAGAGAGGTGGTAAGAATCAAGGGTAGCAAGAAATGGAAGTTATGTTATGTTATGTTACTTTGCATTTATATAGCGCCTTATGTACCATTGGTATGGTCTGAAGGTGCTGGTAGGTTGAACGCCCTTGGGAACCGAAGTTCAAGTCAGTAGAGAGAGTGGAGAGAGTCAAAGGTGCGTGTGAGCACCGGATATGTGTGCAGCTGGTGTGGCATTTGTGAAATAGCTGCTTCTTAGCGGTAGGTGTGGTGGTTGAGAGAGCAAGAGTATGTGTTAGTTCTGGCAGGATTTATCCAGACGGATTGTGGCTGCGTTAGGCCTGAGGAGAACGCCTGGCTGGGGGGGGGGGGGTGTAACCAGCAGTGTTTAGTTAGAGTGATGGGGGTTTTGAGGCAGAGGTTGGTATGAGAACAGTTATACCGAATGGTGTCATAGTATCGCTGTGTTCTATTTGAGTGGTGGTGTAAAGAAGAGAGTAGGCGTGGAGATGTGAATATGGTGGTCAACTGTAGGTGCTTGAGATCGCGCCCACTCCAAGAGTTCCATGAACTTCATCCGTATAGTGGGAAATGGGGAGAAACAAAATTAAACAAGGTAGCGGGTCAGGGTGAAGAATGAATGGAAGAAAGATGAAGATTAAAGTCACCTAAGAGTATGAGTGGGGTAGAAAAACAATAGAGGTATCCTCAGAGAAGGGAGCTGCTGAACCCAGAAGGTGATAAACAAGCAGAAAAGTAAGAGAATTCGGTTGTAGCAAGGTAGTATAGGAATATTCAAAAGCCGGAAAAGTAGGGAGATAAAGAGGAGGAGAGGTAACAAAAGATGAAGAATAGAGAATGCCCGTACCCCCTCCAAGTGCCACAGGATGAGGAGTGTGCACAAAAGCAGTGGCAGAAGTAGAAAGAAAGGCTGGAATCGAGGTATTGGAGGGTGAGAAGCAAGTTTCAGTGATACACATGAAATGAAGATTCAGATGAAGAAAAATATCAAGAACTGAGTGAGATTTATTACATCGAGCAAGTCCAAAGCGCTAGATTGATATACGAAGAGTAGGGGAAACAAGGAGGATAGGTGAGATTATTAGCATGTCGTGCAGATGAATAAGGACTGAAAAGTGCAACGAGTAGGAATGGGGAAATCAGCATCAGCCATGGTGAAGAGGAAGGGAAAGCAGGTTGAGAAGTACAACTATAGGAAGGTCTAGGATGGAACAAGTTCTGAAGCCAGCCACTGGGCAGGCGGGGTGCACAGCGTTTGGGGAAGCCAGAAAGTCAAAGTGCCGCCACAGATGGAAAGGATTTAGCTGCCACATTGACTCAAAAGCCTGATTGTGCCGTGCGCTGCGCCCAGGTGTGATGTTATGGAGGCAGGAGGCGATGCAAAGGCTGAAGGGAGCTGGCCAAAGTTCGTAGTCGCTGGAGCGGAACCAGGAGAGTAGGTAATCAGCCCTCACACCGGGGAGCGAAGTGCTGCAGAGTGCAGAGTCAGTTAGGCAAAATAGGTTGCACACATACATGAAGCATAGATGTTAGAGAATCTGTATACCAGCACTGTCACAGGCCAAGCACACACCCTGTCTCACCTGCAGCAGCAGAGTAGAGAATTGCCTTGGCTTTGCCGTGGGTTCCACCAAGTTGTGGTGTTATGAAGGCAATGGCCGATGTAAAGGCAAAAAGGGGTGTGGGCAGGGCCTGTGGTTGCTGGAGCCAGATTGTGGGGAGCAGGTGATCAGCCCCCACACTGGGAAAGGAAAGGAAAGTGCTACATAGTCAGCTAAGCAGCATGCATAGCGCACATCCATGGAGCATAGAAATAAACAGCCCTTTCGCCAGCGTCGCTAGAGGCAGAGGTGTTGCTAGGGGGGGTGAGGGGGCTATAGTTCCGGGTCTTTTGGTTGTAGCCCCGAATAGAAGCTCAGGTGTTACAACCAAAAAGGCTAGCTAGCCCCCAGTCCCGACAGTCCCAAAATGAGCGTAGCCCAGGATCTTTTCCAGACCTAGCAACACCCCTGGCTATAGACTCAGCAAACACCCTGTCTCAGCTGTAACTGCAGCGTAATGACTTGCCCTGAGTTAGCCCAGGCGTGATGTTATGATGGCAGCAGCCGAATCCCGAGGAGCAGGTGAACGGCCGTGCAGCGGGTAGGTGGGCAGGCGACTCAAAGTGCAAAGCCATTTGTACATACTGTTGCGCACACGTTACATAGATGGTAAAGAACTGCGCGTGCAACCCTTCTCAATCTACCAGCATAAGCCTCACTGATGGGAGGTCAGTGTGGCGTCTCTGGTCCCTCTACAGCCTCTCCAGTGGACTCCCATAACCCAATCCTCGCTGCAACCTGATCCTCACAATGTTTGCTTCCTGCCGCCGCAATCTGAGAATCCTCAGCTGCATGTCGCGGGCTCACAGGGCTCACCGGTGTTTGCTCTCTGCGCGTGTCCACACAGCCTGCGTGCCCTGCGAACTCCGAGAGGAAGAGAGAGGGAAGGACCCTCCAACATGCGTTGCTCGAAAAGGTGTTTGAAAATCCAAGGTCTCCATCTCCGCCTTCTCTATCCATTGATAATTCAGACAACAAAGATAATGATGAAATCGATGATGATCAAGACAAAGATCATGTTGTGTTATAGGGATTTATACTGTGAGCCGCTGACATCTGCATGTTCTCCAGGCTTGCACCACAATGGGTGAGGAACCTGCGTACTGCTGTGTGTGGCAATTCATGGGTTAGTTGTACTTAATTGTAATACTGAGTACCTTCTAGCTTGCCTTCGTGGACCTACATTTCAAAATGAAAGTGGCTGAATTTCACTTGCATGTTTCAGGGGAGGAACACTTGCAGCAAGCATTACAAGGAGAAGACGCTGTGCAGATATGCAAGGAAGCTTTGCTGCAATGCTTGCATCATCAATTGGAGTAAGAATGCAGTCAGCAAGAAGAACCCCAACACGCCCAAGTTTTGTCAAGTACACAAAGAATGTCGAGTTGTAGATTGATGGCATGAGCAGCCAGCACCTGCTGAAAGATGTGTGAGCAGTGAAGGAGCAGCCTATGGGGAGGAGAATCAGACTATCAGCTATACAGATTTTGATGCCTCTCAACTGGACACAACTACCAGGGGGGAGGGGGAAATATGATGACTCATTACATGATTGGTACAGCACGTAGTCTGTCTGGCCAGCAGCACTTTTGTGAGTTGCTGTTGAATTGCTAAATTAGTCCCTGCAGTCTGAGAGAGTTTTTAGTGTGGCTAGGACTATTGCCTCTAACAGCAGAGGAAGCCTGGCCTGGCACTGCCACATGTTGAACAATTAACATTTAGATACATGATGTGTAACTTTATTGTAGAAGATAATGCAAAAACATCACTTCAGCTCAGGTGATGACCGTGATTATGGTACATATCGTGTACATAACATGGAGCAGGCTTGCTTTGTGGTGCATGTGGGTGGGAAATACATAGCTGTAGAAGTGACTGAGGCCCTGTCCAGTTACTGTCTTATACGTGCTGTTACCTATTCTATGAGTCATATTTTTAAATCCTTGTCTCAACTCATGATAATTACAATACATGTCAAACGTTTTCCTGGTCTCCCACAGGATGCAGTCACCCGTTGAGTTTTCTGTTTTTTTCACAGGGTTCAACCATCCAAACATTTCTCAGGGTCTCCCACAGGGTGCAACTGTTCCTTAAGGTTATCTTGTTTCTTTCACGGTGTGCAGCAACTCACTAATGTTCTCTGATGTTTTCATAGGCCAGAACCACCCACTAAAATACTCAGGGTTTTGTGTTGGGCACAGCAATTTTTTTAGATCCTCCTTTGTTTTCCAGAGGGATAAGTCACCCACCAGAGCTCTTAGGTGTTTTCACCGGGTGCAGCCACCCACTGCGTTGCTCAGAGCCTCCTACAAGGGGCAACCATTCCGTAAAGGTCTTTGTTTCTTCACAGGGAAAGGCCGCCCACTAATGTTTTTGGGATTATCCACAGAGTGAATCCACCGGGTAAGGTTTGTACAGTCTCCTACCAGGCGCAACAACCCCTTGCGTTACTTAGTTGTTGTTTCTATATAGCGAGTAGCCACCCACTAAACATTTTTGTTTTTTCAAGGCACAGCCACCTACTGAGTTTCTCAGGGACTCAAACACGGTGCAGCCACAACTTAAGGTTGTCTATTTCTTTTCAGAGTGGCATACGCCCACTAAGGTTCTCAGAGTCTCCCACAATGTGCAGAAAACTTTAAGGTTCTCTGTTTATTTCTCAGGGTGCAGCCACCCAATTTATTCCACTGATATATTCACAGAGTACAGCCACACACCTAGGCTCTCAGGTTCACCGTCTGGCTAAGCACATACACCTTTTATGGTTCTCAGGCTTTTTTCACAGGGTGCAGTCACCCGCTGAATTTCTCATGGTTTTTTTCACTGTACAGTGTAAGGAAGGCATGGCATCAAACAGTGAAGGCAGACACAAATTATCTCAGTTCAGGGGTGTTTATTGAACTTCATTGGGTTGCTTGAACACCTGTCTAACCTAAATCTAAGGATGGGCGCAAGCTACGACCATCAAATAATAATAATGCATTCCTAGTCAAGTCTCTGTCAAAATAAAAGGGCCTATACTGATAAACCTATAGCCAGTCCTTACTTCTAAATACAAAAGTGTGCGGGACAATAATGCATGCAAAAAAGAAAAGTGTTCAAGAAATAATATGTCAGGATGGTTGAGAAGTTGGCTTCCATCAACACGTTTTCTGCACGGGGCAAGGCGGCACGTTCGAGCTTCGCACACTCTGGCATCTCTGCCACGAGGACACAGTTCAAAGCATAGACATCAGGGCCTTCTGTCAAAGTTGCTTTTCCAATAACGGTCTCTTACTGCAGAGGGCCTGTTGTAACAAACAAATATCAAAGTTCCATTTCTATTAGGATCTTCCCATGCACAAGTTCTCCCTTCCAGTATTTATCATGGGTCTCCCTCCTTCAGGCTCGGATCCCTTTGTACCATAATGTTTACTCTTGGTCTCCCTCATTCGGGCCCTGACCACAGATCACCCTTGTTCGGGCTCGGATACTCTTGATATCAAAATTGAAGACTTTCGAATGTGCAATGAATTTTGCTTAAACCGTCAAAGGACAACTTTGATTTACTTCATACAATATTCTCATGAATCTTTTGGCTTTCTTTTCTCTTTGCGGCATACCTTACAGAGACCTTTGATTGAGCACACTCACGGTGCCGGACCATTCTGTTAATGGTATCAGATCTTTCCTTCTCAAGTTCCAACATTCCTCAGCAGTTTAGCTTTACTCGTGTCTTTCATCACACGTTTAACAATGTTTGTTCCAGTGCTCATTATACAATGTTGCCGCTTGCAACCTTGACTTCAACACAGACCGGTCTTGCACCAGTCTCCCCTACTCACCGGCTGTGTTGATCTCTCTAATGCTTCTTTGTTCTTGGAGCCAAGGATGATACCCTGGTGGCTGCCGCTCTTCCCCACCTTGGTTGGTTATGTGGGAGGGCCTTCAGTATCTCCGACACACAAACCAGGAGTTTTCAGTCTGGTTTCCAGGCCTTATGCTTTCTGCATTGAAGGTTTCTGAAAAGTAATGGTTTCTTGCCAAAAAGGTCAAGGGTATTTTCCTCGTTCCAAACCCTTCTTGGTTTCCGTCTTCCTCCCCTCGTTCAGCTGCCGAGTCAAAACTGCATTTCCTTCATTTGCTTTGCCTCACTCAGAGTGTGCTCTCGTGCTCCACCTTTTATCCATGTGGGGAGGTTTAATGGAAGTCATGTGTGATTGATTGTCATTAATTGCCTGACTTCGCCTGACCATAGTAGCGGGACGTGTCAGGTACACTGCTTGGGTGTGAGTCTGTTTTCTCCCTGATCGGGTTTTCTGTGTGAAAGTGTTTGTGACGGGAAAGGTGGAGGGGGGTTAGGTTCCTGCATATTCTACCTGCTGGAATGAGGTAAAGGTGTTACAGGGGTAAGGATACCGCGTCTCGCCATCCGTGTCCCGATCCTCCTGCCCCCACTGGTCCAACCCCAGGTTCTGGCTCCAAAGGTGATGGCCGTGCCCTGGCCAACTGAGAGAGAGATCACTGGGGACTAGTGGGTGAGACACCTTTTGGTTTCTCACAGCAGCCACACACTAAAGTTCTCAAGTTCTCCCATAGTGCACAGCCATCCCATAAGGTTCTCACTTTTTTCACCAGATACAGACACACGCTAAAGTTCATTTTTTTTCACAGTGCTCAGCCACCCATCAAAATTCTCAGGTTCATTCATAGGGTGCAGCTGCCCAATACATTTCTCAAACTCTCTGTCAGAACATTTCCTAAAGTCATCCTGCTCTTCCACAGTCTGCTGCCACTTTTGCGAGTAGTGGGTGTCCCTGAGGTGACAGTCCCTCGACCATGTCTGCCTCATTCATTCTTCCCTTCACAATGCTATACAAGAGATAGGAATGGTCGTTCTCCTTATGCCTCCACAGGTTGCCTGCCATCACTAGGTGACCCAGCTCCCCCTAGCTAATGGACTGCACACAATAAAGGCAGGGGTTGCCTCCATGCCTCATAATGTAGTTTAAGGGACGCTTCCCAAAGAAGTGGCACACCGCCCCCCTTTGGCAGTGCTGGCAACAGAGGCCTAACACCGTCCTCTGGTACTGATTGGGTAGGCCGGACCAGTGCATAGGTTTTGTCACGGCATGCTGGCATGCTGTTTTCCTATTCACACTGCATCATTCCTTCTCGTGTTTGGACATAAACTAAAACCTGGCTATTCTCAAACATTTTTTCAACCTAAATCCTGTTTCAGGGTTGCCCAGGTCCCTTGTAGGCTACTACCGCAAAGCGACGTGTTAGAGAATGTTGTGGTCAATGAATAGACACCGAAAAGCCCAATGTCACTGATATGTTCCACTATGACCCTTCCAAGTCCTAGGACCCTCTCTGTCCATCGCAACCCCGCTGGAGTGGGTGGTGGTGGCAGCCAGGTCACTAGCAGCCTCTGGAAAGGCAGGGAGCTTGTTTGGCAGGTAGACTTGCTTGAACCACCAACGAATGTGTTTCCTCATGTCCGTCGTCCTTAGCGTGTGGCCTTTGCCCCTTCCTGCCGTCACACGCCTGATCCAGTTCCCACAGAACTCCATTGTGCAGAAGACCTCAGGATAAGCCCCCATGATAGTCATCCCTAGTGGTAGGGCAGAATAGTACCACCGTCGGGGGATGAAGGGCTGCTCACCCAGGGGCCCCTCCTCTGAATGGCGTGTACTCTCTGCCATAGCAAGAACCAAAAGGGCTTCCTTCACCACATCCTCGACACTCTGCTTATCCTCCCCTTCAGGTAGGTCCACCAACATATGCAGCAAATCCACAGGCTAGCCCGTCCCATATCCTCCTCCTGATGGATACCCCCCATTCTCAGCCTCACCCTTGCCCTGTTGGGTAGTCACAACTTCCTCCTCAATTTCAGGAGCCTCCACATACTCCCCCTTCATGGTGCTTGCTGTTGTTACCCATCCTGCCGCATTAGGAACATACACCCCTGCTCCTCCACTAACCCTGCCTCTGGGCCAACAACATTTTCTTTTTTTGGGGTGAAACTAACAATGCACAGAACAGACACTAAAACAAAGGGGCACGCAAATGTCATACAAAAAAACACTAAACGTCAACGACCAGATTCTCAGAATGCCCCCCCCCCACCCTGCTCCTGTACCAAATAGGAACAGTTGAATGTGTGTATTTTCTGCATATTGCAATGTTCACCACTTTGTGGATTCAGGATGCACACTGAAACGCACAAGAATAGCCCCTTGCTTGCGCAACTGCGCAAACGGGATGTGAAAATAGGCATCCGAATGTGCACACCTATAATGCAGACATTCAGGTGCCATTTTGAATTGGGTTTCAACTTTCTGTGGCGTAGGTTCTGAGATGTATTAGATCACCTCATCACTTTCACCAAAAAAGATTTGAGAATCCAGCCTCAAGAAACTAGACCAAAGACTATTGAAACAGTTACCCTCCCTCACATCCCTGCTCCAAAGCTCAAACAACACTTCAAACACCCTCCAAGTGTGTGTGATACCTGTGCGACAAAGTCCCTCACAGTTTAGCAAAACCCAAAAAGGAACACAATGTGAACTGGGCCTTATAAAGGGAGTCCAACTTCATTTAGGAGATTCTAAAACTCAGATTGGCTAAACAATACGGCGTAGCTCGACAATTCAGTCTGTGAGGGTATTGATTGGCTGGACAAACTCGATAATTAAAAGCCTGGTTCGACCCGAGATCTGTGGCTCTTGATTGGACAAAAGATCTTTGTGCAAGACCCAAAAGTTGACCACAAGTTCAAAAGGGATATATTGGCGACAAAAACCTCTCCCAATCCCGCAGTAGGTGCAAACCTTTCCAAAGGATTTGTGGGTCCTAATGCATGCAATCATCAGACCTCTGCACTTGTGACGCATCCAAGAATAATCTGTTTTGGGGTCTCTTATACAGTGGTCGAAGTGTACAAAAAGAAGTAGTGGAACTATGTTGCCTGCTGGCCCACCCCCGCTCCTTACAAACCCCATTGCCACGGCCATTCCCACATGCCAAAAAAAAACCTAAACACATGCGCCTGCTGTTTAAGGGGCATTCAGTGCAATGCACTAAAGTGCAAGTTTCAACTTCTTCCTACACTTTTATTTTAAAACAAAACCATTCCGGAGTGGTTTATTTTTTAAATAAAAATATAGAAACAGTAAAACACAATTTAAAAAAGTAGAGCGGTTTCACTCCCAACCGCTCCCGCCCACTTCGACCACTGCTCTTATAAGTTTAAATGAGGGTCCTCCAGCTGCGGTCAATGGCATCGCTGAGGATCTTGCTGTGGCCGGATGGACCGCATTGATGATTCTGGCACGGCTGATAGATGCCAGGTCCACTCAAGGCATATTGGAAAAGTTGAACCGCACCCACAAACTATTGCCCGTGGAATGCTTCTCCGATATCAAGAAAGTAATAACCCTGAATCCTCGAGTTAACAAGCGTGTGCTCAAGAGTTACCACCACTGGTTTGTTCTCTGGCAAGTTTCTCCAATCGGTGTACCCAGGCACCACCCCAAGTTAGGTGGCAGTGGCAAAGTGCGGCATGGAAGAAATACACCGGAGGCCTAATTATGGGATGTGTGGATATGACGACCCTGGATTACTGCGTGGAATAATTACCATTACCAAATAAGGTAGACGGTCACCATATGATTAGGCCTTTACATTTTTGCAAACATTAAAACATTTTCAAAAATAATACAACATTTACTTTTACCACCTTCAAAATATCATTTTCCAGCCCTGTTAGGGGAACGGAAATGCATAAGCTAAGTTAGCAGTTTTTACCAATAAAATTGTACATTTCCCAATAATGCATATTAGCACATGGAAATGGTTATTGACCTCCTCTCAACCAATTATAAAGTTCACAGTGCACTGAATGGTTTATAGTGATATAATTGAATGTCATTTTTTCGAAAGTCATAATATCGGAAAAAAAAGTCGAAAACAACAATTTTGATTTTTTTTTTTAAATTGCTTTTTATTCAAAATGGGGGGTCCCCCCCCCTGAACCCCCTCTTTTTTTTACCCATTTTTGTTATTCCCGGACCCCAAAATAAATATATAATTTTAAAAAAGGGCATTCGACTTTTTTTTTTCTCGACCTTTTTATTTTCGATATTATGACTTTCGACAAAATGTTTTCGATTTTTTGACTGCACACCGCACTCAATGACTACTGGTATTGACTGCATTCTGAACATTCTGTCTTCAGAAGCAGACAGGTAATCAACAATGTAATATTCAAGCAAGATTTTATTTCAACAATACATTTCCACTCTGGAAGTTTTTGTTTTTTGTTTTGCTGCAATATCCTATTTAAACAAGAAAGAGAAAGTTAAAACATTGGAAAATTCTTTCATTTTCTCACAGAGAAACTGTTTACTTTTACGTGACACCTAATTCATGCTCATGTTAAAGCTGTTCCAGTTCAACCAAGTAGCAATTAAAATGCTTAACTTATGAAGACAACCATGTTATTTAAATACTACAAAATGAAAAACATATTTAATTTACTAATTCTCTGTTTACTTTACTCACTGTTAAAGCACATTTTTCTACTTCACCACAAAAACTCCAAAACATGTACTGGTACTAGCAGCATGTGGTAATAGGCTTATAGACATCAGGAGGGGTCATTATCACTTGGGATAGTGACCGGCCACCAAGTTATGGCCAGAGGTGAAACGCCCACTGCCTCAGTCTATAAGGTTTCTTCTGTGCATCAGATGGTAACGGGGAGGTGAGGAAGTGGGCATCTGGGAAGCCCAATGTTACACCTGTCAGGGATTCCCTAATGCATTGACTTTCTTAAAGTTAAAGGGATGCACTAGCACACACCTTAAATTCAGGAAACTAAGTTCTAAACATCTGGGAAAGTTCTAATATGTGTGTGTCATGTTTGGGGTAGCGGTACAATATGCAGTTTTATTAGGTTGAAACAAAGTCACAATCATGCAGTGTTTACAGGCATACAGTAGGTAAATAATGCATACATGTGCCATTGGGTGGGTGAGGAAAACTGGCAGTGTTTGAAATGTTATTTGTTTTACTGTTACCGCCTGGCTCATGAAGGCAGCCCCTGTGCTGCTTGCGTCGCATGAAGGGGATGGTTTAGGAGCTGTTTCGGCTTCTGGCATTAAAAAGAGAATTTAATTATATTCCACTTAACTCATGTAATCAGATGTCTCTGTTTCCATTGTTTTCTCTATCAGTGGACTTTATTGTATTATAATGTAGTTTAATGGATTGGCTTGAGGCAATGCTGGTTTCCTGCTGGACTCTCGGGTACGCACATAAGGTAGGACCGAAAAAGTGTTGTCTTGCAGGAATTGATATTTACGATTATGACTCCCACGATCCTTCACCATTGATTATGCTGGCTAGGGCTGATGTGTGTTGTAGTCTAAAACATGTGGAGAGCCAAAGGTTGTACACCACTGTTCTAGAGAACAAGCTAAATCCAAGCTTGTTGAGGTGGAGGAGAAGAGTTTGGGGCTGGTTATCGTTCATGGAACTTCCTGGCATGGAGTCATCAGAGGAAGAGATGGACCGTCCACAGTTTTCCACTATCCCACGCATAGCTAAGGCTAATGTGTGGATTACATCGAGGTGGGACCTGCCAGATGAGTTTGTCTTTGCTTCTCATTGAGAGGTAGGTTTAGGAAGCCAGGAATGGGGTGTCGTAGGGAATCCAAACAAATTGTGTTTTATCCCTGATAGTTGTGCTTACAATGAACCCCTTTTTTTCCATTCGGCTAGTCCTTGACCCTAGGGAAGGAATTGGGCTGGCATAAAACAGAGCTTCGCTCTGGCAAAAATTGTCTTGCTGAAGTGCAGACCCCGTCCCCCCAATCTTGAAAATCTCTTTAATGTTGTGAGTTTGGAGTCTCAATGACTACAGCAATATGCTGTGTCTTCACAAACTGCATCTAAAAGTCGTCCTTTGATCACCAGGACAGCCCAAACTCCAACGCTGGAACAGTCCAAAGCTGTACGTATGTCTCAAGCTTTGCACACATTTTACTGTCAGGGTGACTATTCTGACAGATGAAATGGGCAGCGTTCCGAGTGTGCATTGCATGCTCAGAAGGAATGCACGTTTGAGTTCAGGGGCGTTGCTAGGAGGGGGCTAAGGGGGCTATAGCCCCTGATCTTTTCGTTGTAGTCCAGGATAGAATCTCAGGAGCTACAGCCAAAGACTAGCTAGCCCCCAGTCCCAACAGTTCCGACATCAGCTTAGCACCGGGTCTTTTCCAGACCTAGCAACTCCCCTGTTTGAGTTACTATAACAAACTATTACAGACATGATTGATAAATACGGTGGTCATTCTTATGCTCCCAAAATGCACTTTGTTTTTATGCAAAGCAGCCAGCATCCTAGATTATGGGCACCCACATTAGTCTGTACCTAGCTAGTAAAGCAAAAACAAAGAGGTGATGGCTGGAAGGTTTAGACTGAATCTTAACCACTGGCATTGCTCGGGGCAACCCTCCAGACCACCGTTCTTCGCCTGCCAAGCCATTACAGAAGGGGAAAGACCATATGCAAATCAGGCTTGGCCCCACCCCAAAAAGGGAAGTCCAGCCCGAACTGCTAGGTCACATCCCTTCTGCACGAGACCACAAGCATCCCCAAACATGTTTCACCCTTGTTGGGGCTCATCAGTGAGGAGTAGCTTGGGTCTCTAGGCCCAGCAGGCACGGGACCCACGTCTGGGCATACCCGTCCTACTCGGGGTGACAAAGCCAAAACAAAGAGGTGGTGGCTGGAAGGTTTAGACTGAATCTTAACCACTGGCATTGCTCGGGGCAACCCTCCAGACCATCGTTCTTCGCCTGCCTAGCCATTACAGAAGGGGAAAGACCATATGCAAATCAGACCTGGCCCCACCCCAAAAGGGGCAATCCAGCCTGAACTGCTAGGTCACATCCCTTCTGCACGAGACCACAAGCATCCCCAAACATGTTTCGGCCTTGTTGGGCCTCATCAGCGAGGAGCGGCTTGGGTCTCTAGGCCCAGCAGGCACGGGACCCACGCCTGGGCATACCCGTCCCACTCAGGAAGACATAGCAAAAACAAAGAGGTGATGGCTGGAAGGTTTAGAATAAATCTTAACCACTGGCATTGCTCTGGACAACCCTCCAGACCATCGTTCTTTCGCCTGCCAAGCCATTACACTAGGGGAAAGACCATATGCAAATCAGACCTGGCCCCACCCCAAAAGGGGAAATCCAGCCTGAACTGCTAGGTCACATCCCTTCTACACGAGACCACAAGCATCCCCAAACATGTTTCGGCCTTGTTGGGCTTCATCAGTGAGGAGCGGCTTGGGTCTCTAGAGTGTGAAAAGGAATTTGTTGAGATTAAGGGCCTCATTCCGACCCAGGCGGTAAGGGGTTTACGGCAGCGTAAACAGCGCCAACCCTTACCGCCTGATTCTGAGGTCCCTTAGCGCCATGGAGGATTTAACACCTGCTTTTAGCAGGTGTTAAAATCCATGGCGCTAAGGGACCTTGTTGTTAATTACGCCACCGTAATTTACGGTGGCGTAATTAACGCCTTCCCCACTCCCATTATGCCCTATGGGGCAAAAATGGGAATGGGGAAGGGTAAATGGGGATTGGGGACTTACCGCCCCGCCAACCTCGGAATGGGGCGGTAAGTCCGCCAACCACCATGGCGTAAACATAGTTTACGCCATGGTGGTAAAGTTACGACCCAGGCACTAACTTACCGCCTGGGTCGGAACGAGGCCCTAAGTCTGAGATTGATATGGCAAAACCCTTAGCCATGTATGATACTAAAAAAAGGACAATCTTGTCTGTTGATGCAAGTGAATCTGGTATTGGAGTGGTTATGTCGCAAGTGGGAATGGATGGTGCAGAATCTGTGGTGTTGCATGCCTCACGCATGTTGAGAGGTCCTGAATTGAACTACTCGGTTTTGGAAAAAGAGGCTTTGGCATGCCATTGGGGTATAGAAAAACTGAAAAACTTTGTGTGGGGTCAGGAATTTGTGTTAAGAACATACCACAAGCCACTGAAGGCTATATTTGAAAGCAAAGGGTTGGACAAAGTTTCAAGGAGAGTTGCCTGTTGGGTGGCAAGATTGCAATGTCACAAGTTTAACATTGAAGTGGTAGCCGGTAAGGACAATGTTCAGGCCGAGCATGCATCTAGAGTAAGGATTAGTGATGAGGAAGATGAGAAGGAGTCTGTTGAAGTTGAAAGTATGGTATTTGCTACGGTGGAAGGTGTACTTCACAAAGAAGAATGGGTTGAAGCATTGTTGTCTGATGAAATGTGGAGGCGGATAACCAATTTTATCAAGGATGGTTGGGCAGAGAAAAGATTGTTATCTGGAGAAGAGCAGGCTTAGTGGGAGGTAAGAGAGGAATTATCTGTGGAGAATGGTCTAATATATCGATGGGATAAGCTTGTTGTTCCAGTGTGTTTTAGAAAAAAACGAATTGCTATTGCGCATCAAGGCCATATTGGTATGTATAAAACCAAGGGAGTAATTAAGGCCGATTATTGGTGGCCGGGTATGGACCGCGAGATTGAGAAAACAGTGGGAGGATGTGTAGACTGCATAAAGTCAGGGAAGAGCATATCTGCTGTAGTGCAACCTGTGAAAGGAGTTGAAGGTCCGAAGGGTGTGTGGCAAGACCTTGCCATGGATATCTTAGGCCCAGTGGATATGGGCAGAGGTCGTGGTAGGTTTGTGTTGGCCATAGTAGATATGTTTTCAAGGTGGACGGAGTTCAAAATATTGAGAGAAGTCACGGGTCAATCTATTGTAGCATTTCTGCAAGAGATATTTGACAGAGGGGGCTTGCCAAGGAGTGTGTTGACGGACAACGGTCCACAGTTTACTGGAGGTTTCTTTCAAGAGTACATGTACAGATGTGGAATCAAGCATAAAAAAGACTGCATTGTATTACCCTCAAGCCAATGGTTTGATCGAGAGGGTCAACTGCTGTATAATGGAAGGTATTAGGAATGCCAATGCGTGTGGGTTAGACAGGAAAGTTGCGGTAAAGGAACGAATGTATGCGTTGCGGATGGCTCCTAATGCCGTAAAAAAAGAGTGAGTCCATTTGAATTAATGAGAGGACGGAGGAGTAACACGATGTTATCCCCAGCTTGGTTAGGCCGGGCCAGAGAAACGGATGAGGTGGTGGATGAAGTGAAAAGGAATATGGATGAACGAAAGAGGAAGTGTGCTGAGAAAGTTAATGAGAAATTTCCAAGAAAGAAGACTATAGTGGAAGTGGGCGATCTAGTTAGAATAAGGAAAGCTGTTATAAAGAAAAAGGGTGATCTGTTGTATTCGGATCCGGTTAAGGTTGTACAAGTTTTTGACCGTTCTGTGAAATTGGAGAGTGGACAGGTCTGGAGCCTGTCAAGGGTTGCGAAGGTAAGGAGGTAAAATTGCTGAGCAAACAGAAGCCTTTTTCTCTATATAATGTCATCGTTCGAATTACATGTATTATAAATTGTTTTGTGTAAATAGAAATTTGGTGTTCAGATAAGGGAGGGGGGTGTGTTATGTTGATGTCTTTTCTATTATATGTTAATGTGTTATCTGATTCCCATTCCTTGTTCTACTGATGGAATCCTAGCAATCCTGAGCTTTGTGTTAGAATGTTGATCTTTGAGGAGTCAGTCTACTTGTGCAGATGGTTGGGGGACTCTACTACCCAGCTTATCCCTACAAGCAATAAACCATTTGTTCAAATTGTTGTGCCCAGTCTATTGCTTTACAATTTCCAGGGCCACTTTCGTTCCCCAGTGCACCCCTGACTACTGGTCTAACTGGAGCTTTCTATTGAACTGCTTCGGAACAGATTCCTATTTTGTAAGAGTACATCAGAAAACCGGGGTTTGTTGGAGTTACTAGCTGGGTGAATGAGGGTGTGACCCTCCAAATAAACACCACTTTTTCACCCCAGAGTCCAGGTTACTTATGATAACAATAATGTGTGTACTTATATAGCGCATTGTGCCAGATTCCTGACGATTCTAAGTGCTGCAATATCAGGTGGTTTAGGTTAAGTCACCCTCCACTGGGATTCAAACCTGTGACTGAGGCCATGGCTTTCCTCATGAGCTATCCACCCAGGCTTACCCTGGCTAGTGTGGCCAATTAGGACACAGACTTTCAGATGACATGTCTCAGGATGGCTTATTAAAATGAACATTGGAAGGTCTAACCTTCCCTATTTCTATGGGTGGTCCCCGCCTGTCTTACTAACTAATGGACTTGTCAGTCTGTCATGAAAGTACACTATCCAAAACCATCCTATCTGACCCTACCACTATGTAAACAATCCTAGGCTCGGAGAATGACTCCCTTCTCCTTAGGATACTCCTTGTATCAGTCTGTAGCTTGGTATAGGATCCGTAAATATCTTCTCAATACTTCTTTGATCAGCCTCTGTAATTCCACAAATGAAGTAGCAATCTTCCACTTTCTGTAGTTGTTTCCTTTAGTATTTCCTATAACTCATATCCTCTTGATTATGATTCTTAGTATATTCTTAATTGGCCTCTTGCTTTGGGGTGTCTACCCCTCTTCGTTTATTATAATTTACTTCTGATTGATCTCTCCGACCTTGCATTTTTTTGCACTAGGTATTTCTCTTTCCTTGCTAATTTTTCTCTTATATATTCCTAAATTGGGATGTTTATCCCTCTGGGCTTACTTGGGGTGTCTACCGCTCTTGCATTATTATATAGTTCAATTCAGGTGGATCTCTTTGACCTGGCATCTGTTACACTGCTGACACACGTTTTCTTGATAGTGTTATTACTGGCTTTTCTCTCTCGCTAGGTTGCTCTTTCGTGTTATCCCACTTTAACTTTACTTTAAAAATTGTTCACTTTTCCCAGGGTATTGAATTCACTAGTTCTTCTCTTTCCTTATTCCAGTTCTCAGTGTTTTGCCCTCTCGGATTATCATACTTATCACTTTGTTGCAGGATTAACTTAATTTCGTGACTGACTCTAAGATGAGGTGGCTGTGTGGTATAACATTTCCCTCTTCGTGCCCACCCATGACCCCCGTTCTCCAACATACCTTTGTCTCTGAAGGGGAACGTCTTCCAGAGTCGGGTGCCTCAGAATCCTTCTTCAATGCTCTTGACCACCACTGCTCTCCCTTCATTGGTGTTTGCTTTTTCGTGACCTTGTCACTCCCTCTCATCAATCGTCTTTGCACGGTAAACCACTGTTCATATAGGGAACCGTACAATTTGCAACTTGATTTTCGCAATTGTATCAGCGAAGTTTGTTGGACCAGCGGTCCACCATGGGTCCTCTTCTGTGGTATCGCCACCACGTATTCTTGGGCTTCTGCCCATCTAGATTCTCTTGCTGCAGCTCGCAGTGACACTGGCATTCCGCTCGGTGTAGCTGTGTGTGTTCAAAACTCACCACTTACTGCAGGTGTCAAGCAGCTTGGGAACTCCCAAGCTGACGTCTGCATTTCTCTCTCTCTTCTCGCTCTCCCTCACTCGTCGAGGTTACGTTAATCAAAGTACTCATCTCAGTAGATTGGTTCTTCGTATTTAAAGGGACATATTTGTTTTTTCGTTTTCAGTAGTCTAATGGTATATCTGCAGAGTTTCCCCATCCCAGTCATTATGAAAAAAATGGTTTCTGATAATTGGGAGGGTCCCATGTCGGCCATCATGTGTGCAATTCTAGGGAGTACCTCGTGGGAAGATGAGTCCTTGTCCCCTAAGGAGGAGTCTCTCCCAATGAGGTCCCACTTGCTTCTACCCATAGGGCGGGTATTTCGGAGCAAGCTCACCTTCGTAGCCTCACAGGGAGAGGGCTGCCCTTGGAGAGAAGATATGAATTTCCTTGATTTGTCACAATGGAGAATACAGATGAATTGTATCCACTGGCAAGAGTAGCAGGTGGCCAGTAGCACTCTGGACTGGATTGGGAACCAGAGGTGGCACTGGACACATTTTTTAAAGTGGCCCCCCCTTAACATATACTAGAGGCTTTTTAAACAAATTCTTTAATACATCTCACTCAAAAGAGGCCCACGGTGCAGAGGCCCACTCGGAAATCTGAGGGAGAAGGTTTTGGGGTAGAATGGAAAAAGTGAGAATACCATGTCTTACCCTCGGATGTCCTCCTCCCAATCCCCCGACGCCCTCCACTCAGGTGATCCGCCCTCTCTTGTCCACCCGCAGGGTCGGGATCCAAAAACGATGACGCTTTCCTGGCCACCTTACTAGATGATCCGGGGGGAGTAGGTGAGAGAACACTATCAGGTTTCTCACACAACACTATATAAAGGGGCTCTTCTAACAAGGTCAAGAAGTCCCCATCCTGAGGAAGGTGGGTCAGCGACGAGAATCCACTGAAAGCAGTTGACAGCTAAAAGGGATGTATGAAAGCTCTTGAGATACTCTCTAGAAATTCAGCTATTAACTATTTGAGCATAAACTGCTCTAATTATCCCACCATAGCACGAAAACCCTTGATTAATTTACAAGGGCTGGGCGGTGATATTGACTACAATTGAGCTGGATCAATAACCTACCCCATTGTTATATTGAAATTAGGATTATTTTTGAATGTATATCATATGATCGTCATTAATACATTTTGGATAGACCGAATTTCAGAACCATATTTTAACTCATTCAATTGTGAGGATATTTATTATGGAGACTAAGCCAGTGACTCTTGTTAGATTGCTAGATTATACCAGAGTCAGCTTCTTCCTGTGCTTCCTTAGATAGGCGGCCCATCACAGTCATGTGGGGATGTTTGCACCACACATAAGGGCATTCTGGGTTCTTTCAAGGACAAAGAGAGTCTAGTTTTCCAGCAAGTAAAATTTCAATTATCTTCCCTTACAAAATGATATGAAAGGTTCAGAAAATATGTTTTGCTCGAAAAAGGATGTTCTATTTGTGAAATATATGGAATTGTGCACATGCACCATTTCTGCAATGCGTGCATGGTGCTGTTCACAAGTTCTACTTTTCCATGTGCATCAAATACTATACATATTCTGCACAATAAGGGCAAATAAATCAAAATCTTTGCATATCGCTACAATATGTGTATTTCTGCCCACTGTGCAGATAGAGCATGCGTGTATACCAACAATCGATTTTGTGCGGATTGTTCCAATGTACATTCTGAAAGCAGCCTGAGTGCCGAAAGTGAGAAAACTGTGGAGCCAAAATAGCACCAGAGTGGCTTCCTCTGCCATCATTGCTAGAGTGCCCTATCCAAGACTTTCCAGAGCCCACAAGAGAAACTGGATATGGGGGCAGCTCTTGCCTTGGCCTGAGGAGATGGCACCCTGGTTTGTACGTAGGCAGCACCTTGAGCATTTTCCATCAAACTCAAGCCCCTTCACAGTGAGCTTTGTACGTAGGCAGCACCTTGAGCATTTTCCATCAAACTCAAGCCCCTTCACAGTGAGCATTGGCCATCGCAATCCAATAGCGCTCAGATGTTGTCGGTCACTGCTAATGACCTCCTAGTGCATAACATAGTGTTGTTTCTAAGAGCGGATCTAAGGGGTGTAACCCCTCAGAGCAGATATGGGCCAGTCTACAGACCATGCATCCTGTCCTCACCTCCTGTGCCTGCCTGGGACATTTACTACACTCCATGCTTTCTTTACTTGACATTAGTCTGCGGCATTGAAACTTCAATGTAGCCACTTGCGACCATCTCATGGTTAACAGGCACCGTGATTAGCCAGACAGGTATACAGGAAGATGTGTGATGTTAAGATGTCCCAGCACCTCCCCATATGCTGGTTGGCTCTTTGAAGTCCCAGCCCTTGATTCAAGAGCTTTCAAAATCTTGTCTAGACACAACATTTTCTTGAACTAATTCACTCTAAAATATACCTTGGATGTAGGACTTAAACACTGAAACGCAAATGGACCGTTACATCTGTTCAACTCCAGCTGGGTTATCATTGGTTATAATTATTACAAATCTATTTCATGGTTTCTCGTTATTACATGTGTTACTATTTTAGGAACTCCCTCCTTCTGGACATCATTATATTTAGCACGAGATTGCATTAAAACATGCCTAAAGTTTCTTGCATTCCCCGTCTTAATCCTTGGCCAAACTACCAATAGAGAGCAAATGATGTGTTCAAAATCCTTGGGTTCACCTCTGTGTGTGAATGGTTCAGTCTGGGTGGTTAGGATGCTTGTATATAGCGGATGGAAGCCTTCAACTGCTATTACCCCTCCAGCAGGCATGTGACTTTATAGTTATAGTGTTTCTTCTGAAGGGTTTTCCTAGCCTATTTCTTGCATAGTGCTAGGGAATGGTATAGGACAGGGGTCTGCAACTTTTGACTGTCCACATCTTTTGGACTACAACTATCATCAACCCTAGCCAGTATAATCAATGGTGAGGGACCATGGGAATCGTAGTTCCGAACATCTGGAGAGCCACACGTTGCAGAGCCCTGCCATATGATATATGGATATGTACATGCAAACTCTTTATTTTGCACAGAACATTTTCAGTTTCTTCACCACCCCCTGGTAGGAACCTGTAAATTGGTGCTACTATCCATGTAAACCCAGTTCCAAATATACATAGAATTTGATTAACTTTACCTATGCCATGTTGAACACGACCTTAACCTCTTTAATTTGTCATTGAACTAACAATTAACCTTTGCCAACAGAGCAGACATCTCTATCACTATTCGTGCACCTTCATCAAAGGGTTCCATGCCAAGGATAGGCTCTTCATAACCTGTCATCCCCAAAATGGGGGGTTTTGTCTGTATATTGTCAGAGGAGAATTGCCTAGCATTTCGGTGCTGGACTGCCCCAGGGCAGGACAAAAACTGATATGTTTGGGATATTTCTTCTCTGTGAAAGATAGTGAGCTAAAGACTCTGGGTAAGTCTCTCATAACCAGGACTAATGTCTGGCAGAGGGACTCCCAGGACCCCCCTTGTTAATTTGCATATTTAAGTAACTTTGGGTCTCACCCTAAGTTACTAGGGGAATCCAGACGTGGACCCCTTGCTCACTATTCTTAGAGAGGCACAGATCCACCCTACTGATGAGGTCCAACCAGACCGAAACACGTGTCTGGGGTTTCTGTTGGTACTCTTGTTCAGAGGAGAATTGCCTAGCATTTCGGTGCTGGACTGCCCCAGGGCAGGACAAAAACTGATATGTTTGGGATATTTCTTCTCTGTGAAAGATAGTGAGCTAAAGACTCTGGGTAAGTCTCTCGTAACCAGGACTAATGTCTGGCAGGGGGACTCCCAGGACCCCCCTTGTTAATTTGGGTTCTGCCTGTATGCCTGCATTGGGATTCTAGCATAGGAGTTCTGTTTATTGTGCGGGCACTGGGTTTGGAAGAAAACTGTCCACGTAATGGGCCTGATTCATGGAATGTTTTGCACGGTTCAAAGTGAATTTTCACTGGTGCAAAGTGACTTTGCACTGCCAACAAACACCCCAATTCATGGAACAGTGCAAACTATCTTTTGCCGCACTGCAAAAATACACTTGGCACTGCTCCATGAATCAGGGTGGAGCAGTGCCAAGTGTATTTTTGCACTGCAAAGTGACTTTGCATGGCAAAAAGACACTTTGCACAGTTCCATGAAACAGAGTTTGTGTTTCCAGTGCAGAGTCACTTTTCAGCAGTGCAAAGTCAGTCTGCACCGTGCAAAATAATGTCATGAATCGTGAACAATGTGTTTGCCTAACCAGTACAGTTGCATGTATACAACATGTTGCTTAGCAATTCTAAAGTAAAGGCTTTAGAGAGCCTGGAAAAAATAATACTTGAAAGCTGGTGTAAGGCTGAGTGAATTCAGTTCTAGATTAGCGCTTGTACACCATAAACTAAGGCACGAGGCACTCTGCAAAATGCAATATAGCATAACATACCTAGTAAAACTGTGATATGTTGGTTACGGATCCGGCTAATATCGAGAACACATAGGTCTGTTCTCCAAAATGTATATTTGTCCTTTTCCCCATAAACACAGGCATCAAGGTGAAGACGATGCGTGGATCATAGAACAGAAAGTTTGTATCTGGTGCAAAAATGGCCCTAGTTCAAAAAATATTTTTTCTATTCATTTTTGCACCAGGACAAAGCACCAGAACTAAGGCAAACATTGCCTGGTGCAAAGATGCATTACAAAAATATAGAACAATATTGTGGTGCTTGCCCAAGTGATTGGGCCTGTGAAAAGTTTCTGTAACAATGGCACGGGGGTTCTAGGCCTACAACCCCTGCTCTTTGACAGAAGTGAAGGTCGAGTGTCCTCCTCAGCTGTCTTGGCCACACATATGTGGATATATTTAGCAGAACAAAAGGGTATAGGCTTTTTTTTCTAAAGCCTGAAGCTCTCGCTGAGACGTGAGTGCTTCAGGCTTTAGAAAGACAAAAAAAAAACCTTGGAATTTAGCAGCCTGGTGGGTTGAGGTCAGCAGGGAACTTTATTGAGCCCTGGCAGGACCCCCGTCTCAGACACAATTTGTGGAGTCTGCCGGGACTCGACCTGGCTAGCCCCAGCCCACTTAAAGCCCTGATCACCTTACTCTGTGAAGTTGTCTAAACACAAGGCTGAGAAAGGTCACAGGCAGGCTGAATCGCTACTGCCTACGAGTCTCCATAGGGAATTGCCAGATTTCAGAAACTGCACTGGTGCACGTGCAATTTTGCATGATATTAGCTATAGGTAAAAGTTTGGCCTAGTTAGAAAAACATATGCTTTTGAAGATTGTTTGCACCAGGGCAACGTTTGCTAATTCCAGTCCTGATTAGCACTAGGGCAAACTTTGCGCTGATGCAAAAATGCATTGAAATAACAGGGATTAGACCAGGGCAAAATAATAGCGTGCAAAGTTGCACTTACATCGTTCCAAAGTTTCTGTTGTCTAGCCCGAAGTCGCCAACTAGCACCCTTGGGATTGATGCGGCTGGAATCGTATATATGTCATTGGCCCTCATTAGGACCCTGGCGGAAAGGGGTTGACGCCGGCGTAAAGCATGGCGTACCTTTCCGCCAGACTACGAGTTCCTGTAGCGCCATGGTGATTTTCACGCCTGCTTTTTGCAGGCGGAAAAATCCATGGCGCTACGGGACTTGTCGTTAATTACGCCACCGTAATTTACGGTGGCGTAATTAACGCCTTCCCCACTCCCATTATACCCTATGGGGCAAAAATGGGAATGGGGAAGGGTAAATGGGGATTGGGGACTTACCGCCCCGCCAAGGTCGGAATGGGGCGGTAAGTCCGCCAACCCCCATGGCGGAGTTGGCAGCTTTGCGCCATGGACCATGGTGCAAATTGCACCATGGTCCTCCGCCAGGGTCGTAATGAGGGCCATTGTAGTGTATTTTCCGGTGCTATATGCGTGGCAGGTGACGATCAAGTGCCAAAGGAGGTTATGGAAAGGAACATATGATCACCCATTACTTGCATTCTTTGGACCTGGGTACTATTTCCATTTTTGAGATTAAAGATTTTGAGTCTCATTATGAATCTACTGGTCAGGAAATAAGGGTGCCGGTGTGACATGCCTGCAATCTTTCCGGACCAGGACCAGCAAACTACAACCCTGCCTGCTGGCGCATGTGCATCCGGCAGGTCCTGCCGGGCGCATCGGCCCCGGTACGCAGGGTTGTCATGGAGCTCAGATACCGCTGACATGGGGCCAGTGCTTCCGTTCACTCATTCTTGGTACTTGCCCCGGCGGCACCGGGATCTCATGTGACGGAAACAGTGTTACAAGGTTGGCTGCAATCCACTGGTGGGTTAACGCCAACCTCGTAATGAGGCCAAAATTGTATTGAAAACAACTACTGAGAAATTAGTTATTAACAATTGTCACAAAATCAGCAATGGAAGAAGTGACCATGAATTCTGAGCTACAACTTCCCCAGCATTCATTTCTTTCAAATAATAAGCATTGCAAACAAGCATTGGCAAAGCCAACAGATTTTACTTTTCTGTAAGCTTGGGTTAAGTATTTTCCAGGCCCTGCCATAAAGGTAGTAACCTTTCCAAAAGATGACAAGATCTGTCAAATAGTATTAGTACATGCTCCTATTATGGCAGTGACTGGCAAATCCCCACCTGACACCTATAAAAGAGCCAAAAGCATGGACTAGGAATACAGTGCCAGGAACATGTTCAAGGAGACGCATGAAATGTATAAATGAAGTGGCTGAAGGAACACTTGGTTGAGACATTTGTATCTTACCATGAGATGGTCTATCCCATTACTTTTGAAGACTGCTTAGAAATACTACTAGAATCCCCTTAAAACCACAGAGCTTGATTCTGTGGGAGGAAGGGTTGGGTGTGAAGGGGCAGGGAGTAGGTGGGAATGGCCATAAAGACTAGCATGGCCATAGGCGGTCAATGAGGGGGGGAAAATCCAAACAGCACTTAAAGGCTGTGCGTCCCTTCTCACATACCGTCTCTCTCCTATCTTCACTTCTCATGTTAATACTTTTGGCTTATAGGTAGTGCTCATAGGGCCACCTAATTGCCAAAACTAATATATTGCTCAGTCAAGTAATTATGAACGAGGTGAAATAATATAAACCTATAAACTCTTGTCACCTGTAAGAGAGAGATTACACATAACATTAGTAAGAGAACATCAGAATTCCAGGTAAAATGGAGCAGCAACCTCAAGGGCGCATTCCATAAAGTCAGAACGTGATTCAAAATAGTTGTAGATTTCAAAATCCACCCGAGGGTATCTTTAATCTCTAGCATTTTCTGGGACTTTCTTTTATTCTGGGCCAGGGTTGACATGTCTTCAGCAGAGGGTTCTACAGAAAGGTAAGGTTGTGATTTCCAGTCTGTTAAGATTATGTTTCCGCCATCATTATCCCCCCATCCCCCACCATCCAGAGTTTCCCACGTGCCTCAAATGAGTTTATGGTGGAGCTATTCCCTAAGGACGTGGATCCTCAATAGGGAGCCAGAGGTGCGCGGGTACCCAGGGCTGGCAGATGTTCTCGGACCAATTTCAAAATGATGTTTGGGAGTCTCCTTACCTAAAGGTGGAAAAACCTGCCTGCCTGCCTTAGCAACACAATTGTATAATTTGTTTTCGGGTACAATGAGTTTTAGTTGTGACAGTTTTGTATCTCTGGAGCAAATCAATATATTATAAGGAATGGGAAGACTGAATTCAGTGCAACACAGATATCCCGGGAAAGTGCACTGCACACCAAACTAACCTGAGCTGGGGATCGTGGGCTTCCTGTGTAATTATATGAGTGGCGGTGGAGATGGTCAGTATCCAATGCTGTGAAGGAGGGGTGGAGGAGGGCAGGCAGGGAGTGGTGCGTGTAATGTGGGGGCGGAGCTTGCACAGGCATCCTTAGCCTTTTTATGCATAGGATTGCAAAGCAGTGATAAGAGATTTGGCAATGCCCCTTCCTCTGAAATAGAATTTATTAGTAACTAAGTGAACTGAGGTAAACTTTGGACGTCATCGCTCGGTAATTTAAACCGAGTGGAAAATCTCAACAAGATTGATAATTAACTCATGTGATGCATTTTTTTATTAGAGGCATTTGTTAGTAGTACCCAGCGCATCATATGCTGGTCTAGTGCACTACTCGAAATATAGGGTTGCAGAAGACGTGGAACGCTCTAAGTCGCCCTTACCCCCCAATCGTGCCCACACTCTGCTAGAGCTAGAATGCTTTAAAAATGAACAACATCACTTAAAGGCAATGTTAGAAACGGTATATATGTAAACTTTGTTTTATTAAAAAAATTGAAAAAAGGGATTGATAATTAAAAAGAATATATAAAACTATTCACAAAAAAAAGAGATTAAAGGCACCATTTTCTCTCTTTTAGTTACTCAAATTAGTCGATTCTTTAGTTTTTTTAATTAATATATGTCCAAATTGATAAATGTATCTGACGGGTCTGTCAAATAAAATTCCCTCACTGATATGTAATCAGTGATTGGCCTTTTGCATCACAATAACATGCTAACTCCACACATGTACGGTTGGTGTCATCTCGCAAATTGTAAATGACCCGAGTGAAATGTTCTTATAGATCTATAATTAACAATTGGCTGCTTGTCTCTCACTTGTACAATTGGCCCAGAGTTGTATAATTAGCAATTATCCGCATAAGGATGAATGGCCCTTAGTTGCATTATTCACAAAAGTGTAAATTACTAAATGACGTGCATGTTAACGTGCTAGAGGCTCATGTATAAGCAATGCTCAGTGCAGTGCCCCATGCCAAGTAAAGAGTGAATACATGGCCGTCTAGAAATCTGGAGCTGAAATCTGCTCTTTCAACGACTGTAATGTGACTCAGATGATGTTCACAGAGTAATTTGGTCGTCATCACCTTCCAAAGATCTAATCTTTTCTCCAAATTAAACCACAGCTTTCAGACATCCGAGATCAAAGGAACACCAAGGCTTCCATTCAAACCTAAGGCTTTTCACAGCGGTGGAAACTGTAAAATTTGAAAATTGACAAAAACCAACCGCGCCACGCTTCAATTTGGTGGATTACCAAAATACACAATCAATCCGTTCATCAATTGTCGTAAAACTTTCAAAATGAGTGCAATGGATTGTAGACAAGGCAAATATTATGTGGGTAGCACACTCCACCCCCTGAAGAACAGGATAGAGGAACACATGAGGGAGATTAAAAGGCAGGATCCCAAATATCGGCCCTATGTTCATTCTTCCTGTTTTTTTCTGCGGCATAAAACTGTAGACCCGAAATGTTTCCCCTGAAAAAACTCATCTAATTTAATTTATTTTTTGGGGGGTACCCCCCAAATCCCCCACCCATATTGTTAATTCCCTATTCCCCACCACAACCTACCCCTTATATGCCTTTACCTCCCCTCCCCCTTATTTTTCTATGATTTTTTTCGGACAAAATAGTTCTGGAAAAAATGCCACAAAATAAACGGGCGACGAATCAATGTCATACTCAAATATCTGTTGGCATTGCATCGAAGTGAACAACATTTTGATCAGAATTTGTGCCAAATTGAATTTTGTAGAGTAGAACATTGTCGGCTATCCATTATATGATAAGTGTTTACTTCTAGGCTGATATTATGTTGTGCTATTTTATAATGGTTTGTGCTACATAATAAAGGCAGAGTGAGAGACTAAAAGGGACATATGGAGGTAAGAAAAAGGTAAAGATATGTGACACTACAAAAAGAGGGGGAGAGAGAAGGAGTCTATGGGCCTCATTATGTCTTTGCCGGTCCGGAATAAATGGCAGTAATGCCGGCACCAGCATTTATTCTGCACCGGCAAACCACAAGTCTGCTGGAGGGTGCTACGGACCTCTCGGAAGATCTGACCTGCCAGTAGGCCCGTACTGGCATATAAATGCCTGAATAACCAGCACCGGTACTCCCATAATATCATCAAATTTGTATAAGGGCCATTAAACGGTCTCAGAAGAGCACCTACTCTGCCTTGGACATCATTGGGAGTATGATTGTAATTAAAAAACATGTGGCATTTTAAACAGCATTTTTTAAACAGTGCCTCCTATCAGGAATTTGGATCACATGGGATCATTGTCACTCGAGATACATAAAAAGGACTGCATGGGGTCTACATGACAGCACATGTTTTGGTGATTACAACATACTCCTCAGGAGACCTTAGTGGGAACCCCGATCTACCTGAAATGTTTCAATTTGGGTACGCACTGTATTGCAAAACAAAGGATCTCCCTCACATTTACACCAAGTCATATTTGGGGGAAAGACCTAACTCAGGGGTCTGCAACCTGTGACTCTACATATGTTCTGCAATGCAACTCCCATGATCTCTCACTATTGACTGCTCTTGGTTCATGGTGATAGTTTCGACAGTCAAAGTTTCGACATACACAAGTTCCAACACAAAAGCATTGGAAAAAAAAGTTTCTAATGCATTTTTTTTTATGGGGGGGTTCCCCCCAACCCCTGTTTTCTTTTTAAAACAAACTTTTTTTTCTACACGAAACTAGAAAAAATACATAACATGAAAAAAAATGCATTTGAAACTTTTTATTTGAAACTTTGTATTAGGAACTTTTGTATGTCCAAACTTTTTTTCGAAAGTATGACTGGACACCACTACTCTCGGTAGAGCAGATGGGCGTTGTGGTACAAAACGGAATAAAAACATTGGGAGTGCAAAAAAGCCATAATTTATGATCAACTAGTGCAGAGGTCTGCAATCTTGTCTCTCCAGATGTTTTGCACTGCAGTTCCCATCTGCTGTAGCCAGCACAGTCAAAGGTGAGGGACCATGGGAGTAGCAGTCCAAAGCCCTGATGTAGTGGACCACTGGGCAAGTGGAACAATGTTTTGGAGTCAAGATTTTTGAAATGCCCTACAAAGTAGAAACTTTGATGGACTGCAGGGTGGAAAGGGGTATGCCGATGAAGTAGGGTAAATCTTTCTTAATAAAAGACAGAGAAGGCAAAGCTACAACCTCCTACTCCACTATGTACTTGGGTGAAACGACACTGGAAAGTGCACTGCCAATTCCCAAACCTAAGTATCATCAGGAAACACTGCGCAGTTGGCAAGACAGACCTGACAGCTAGTCCTGAACTCAGGCATTCTCACAAATCACCAGTGCTTAATTTGTAAAAGAAATAAGTGCCATAGCCCAAATTATTTCTATCATTTATAATTGGTTATTTATACGTGCTTAATACCCAGAGATTTCTAAGCACAGACCCAGGGAACGAACCTGTGTTGCTCTGCGTCGTCTTGCTTCCAAGGTGAGCGTGTTGCCTCTGAGCTACATTACTGGGATGGGGAGTTCCTGCCCACTGTGGCCACTACCCAGGGCCGTTCCCCACATGGTCAACATATGTGAGGTTAAAGCAGCAACTCCCACTGGCTTATTGGGGGTTGATGAATGCAGATGTGCGATTTCGAAATATCCAATCAACAATATATATTTGTGTCTTGATATGAGACAAATGTTTAAATGCTACTTTAACACAGTCCTCGTTACATGTTCTCTAGTTCTATAGGTGACTGGCAAGTGGACCAAGTTGAGATCTATCCCCAGAAAATAGAGCAAAGATGCTTTCCGCCTATGGTAAATTGATGGACAAGAACAGGCAAAATCATTACTAAACCAATGAACTTGTCTGTCAAACACTGCCGCAAGACCATTTTAAATAGGTTGTCACTCAGGACAGGGGCTCCTTCGGCAATGGCCATTCCCTGGGATTGTTCCTGTAATGGTGCTGCTGGCTGGTGCCTGCCCGGTTTTTATCAACCCACCCTGCCATGGATTGCTTCTGATTATTACGGTAGCGGAGCTGCACCAATGTCATGCAGGCTGAATGGAGCAGCGTGCCTGCATGGCCAGCATGAGCAGCCAGCATTGTCCCCTTCCAAGTCATTGTTATTTATGAAAATGCATAACTAGCACTGCCATGTGACAGGGGGTCATGCCAGAGGCGTTGCTGAGGGTGGCGGGGCTAAGGGGGCTTTAGCCCCGCGTCTTTAGAATATAGCCCCTTAATATAAGCTCAGGGGCTACAACCAAAAGGCTAGCTAGCCCAGAGTCCCGACAGACCCGACATCAGCCTACACCGGATCCTTTCCAGACCTGGCAACACCCCTGGGTCATGCAGTTTGAAAACAACGATGAGCTGACCCAGGATGCAGAAACACATGGCAAGTGCACAGTGTTGTCGCTTGCTGTGTGACTGACTGTTAATACATTTGACAAAACAAAACATTGGGACTCATTACGCCCTGGTGGTAGACGAGGCGGTAAAAATGGCACAGTCGTTTTTTTTCCAGCGCCTGGCAATGGGCAATTACCGGGGCATGCCAGCCCCAGTGGTCACGGTAATTCCCCATAGCCAGGCGCCAGGAAAAATTACTCCCCATTCCCGTTCGAGTCCCATAGGACTCAATGGGAATGGGGAGGATGGATGCAACAGCACTGTGTGCAATAGTGCCGGTGTTTTTTGACAAGGTCTACGAGCGGGTGCCTTACCGCCCGCCAGGTCAAAACTGGCGGGCGGAAAGTCACCCGCTCGCAGAACTCAGAGTATGCCGGTCCGGTAACAACCGTACCGGTAGCTTACCGGCACCGTTGTTACCGGACCCGCATACTCAGAATGAGGCCCATTATAATCAAACGGAGTCTGAGACAATAAGTGCCGGGCTCAGAAAAAAGGGCCATAGTTGAGCCCCGAAAACACCACCACACATTAGGCAGTGCAAATCACAGGTCACACTAATTGTAGGTAGTTCTATCTTCTATGGTGACATTATCCTCCAGTAAAATGAAATAAATGGGGAAGTAAGAACTCCTTCCACTGTCTACAATGTAAGGATGGATAATCAGAGGCAATCCATATTTTTGCCAGTTTGGCAAAAACTACAAACTATTTGATGCCCTCGTTTGATACCTTTTCTCAGGCTACAGGAGATTTGCTTCAGCAGTGTCTGCAAAATGTGATGTTTGGGTCCGACCTTGAGTAGAGAGGGGACATGTGTAAGGCTTTTTATTTTTTTATTTAGAGCAATATTATTGGTTTGCTTATTGAGAGCTGTAATAATAAAGACCCCTCAAGAGCCCTCAATGTTGTAATTAATTATTAGAGCTTCTATGCCCAGAAGAAGATCATAGATTCAACAGGGCCGTACCAAATTATATCAGGAGACCTGAAGCTGGTTATATTTTATTAGAGAAGATAAATAAATTAATAAAAGTATTGCCTAATGTTGTTCTTTCTATAACATGACACTCTAAGCATCTGACTCCCAAGATTGAATTGAGATTCGGATTCTTTAATGGTGTAATTTCAATATACATTTTTCTATGATGAATTAAGTCTCTCAAATATACAGATTAATGCACTGTATGGCACAATTCTGCATTTTGTAACGGTCCTCAAAAATTGATACTAGATACTGATATCACTGAGGTTCGCCAGTGTTTTCTCTGTAAATACTGTTGCCACCTGGTAAGCATGCAGTAACTTGAAGTGCCCAACTAATTCGGAGTCACGTGGACCCTTCACTTATTCTTTGTTTTGGAATTCCAAAGGTGAAATGCCATATTGTTGCGTGCAGTAGTTCAGTAGCGTTTTTGTGTACTGACAATTACTGCCAAACAAAAGCAGGCAGAATTGAAAGGTTTCGGTAATGTTATGTTATGCTACTTTGAAACTCGTAGTTTGGTGGAGCAGTAACACAGGCAATATTTATAAATAGCTAATTTTTAGTTTGGCATTTAGGCGACACGTGTGCCACCTAAAGGTAAAAACTATTGCATTATAGTACAGATAGGGAGTAATGGCATATGAGGAGGGATACACAGGTTGATATGATATGATATGATATGGTATTTATAACGCGCCTATACACAAGTGTTTCAAGGCGCGGCGAGGCAAGGGAGGGGGAACAGGGGAAGACAGACAGCGATCTTACTAGGCCCAGTGTCATTCAGATCGCACAAGTGCATGGGAAGGGGGAAAGGGAAAAGTGCGAGGGGGGAGGGGAGAGGGGAAGTGCAGTACATAGGATAGTAGAATAACAACATAGTAACAGCCAGAAGGTGCCAAGTGCAGCGTAAGTGCAGATAAAGTTCTGGTAGGGGGACTGTAGGGCTACAGAAAACAGTCCCCAGGTGCAGGGGTTGCCAGGGAGGCAGTGCAGGTGTGAAACTGGCGGGGCATGGGCCCGAGATCAGAAGGGTGGCCAGGTAACCAGTGTAGTAACAGCCAGGAATTGAGCAGGGCAGAGGAGGAGCGAAAGCAGAAGCAAAGAGGAAGGTTTTGAGGTGCATCCGGAACCGGAGATGGTCCTCCTTGAGTTTAAGTGAGGCAGGAAGGCTGTTCCAGAGGGAGGCCCCTGCCGACGACAAAGATCTACCTCCAATTCGTTGCTTGGAGAAGCGACTGACCCTGAGGGAGTTGGTGGCGGATGAGCGAAGAGCTTGTGAGCTTGTGAGGGAAGATATTTAGGAAGACAGAGTTGAAGATATTTCGGCCCTAGGCCCCAGAAGGCCTTGTGGACAAAGCAGAGGGTTTTGAACTTAATGCTCACAGCCACTGGGAGCCAGTGCAGAGATTTCAGTCCTGGAGAGATACAATCCCTGGGCTTGAGGCCAAGGACAAGTCAGGCAGTCCTGTTTTGGATGAGTTGCAGAGGTCATAGAATAGAGGCAGGCAGTTTTAGATAGAGGCTGTTACAGTAGTCCAGCCTAGAGAGAACCAGGACTCTGGAGACAGTGAGCTTCTGGGGGAAGGAGAGGAAAGGAAGAATACCTCTGAGGAGGTGCAGCTGGTAGTGTGACTTCTTAGAGATATCAGAGAGGCCGGCCAGAGAGCAACAGGGAAGGAGGGAGTGGGTCTGCCGATGAGTAGAATCTCAGTCTTACTGGCATTAAGGCAGAGGTCATTTACGGCATACCACTCCTGGATAGCAGACAGACATTCAGAGATGAGAGAGGGAGAGGAGGAGGCCGAGGGTTGCCTGAAAAGGAGCTGGGTAGCATCCGTATAACACTGAAAATTGGGGCAGAGAGCTGTGGTGCAGTGGGCCAGGAGTGCTAGGTATTGGTTGAACAGCCAGGGAGAGAGGTTAGACCCCTGGGGAACACCACAGGTAGAGAAAAAGATCTTGGAGAGGAAGGACCCGAGTAGGACCTGGGAGGGTCAGTCGGAGAGGAAAGAAGTCAGCCACGCCAGAGCCTGACCAGTGATACCCAGATTATCACGGAACAGTTGAGCAGGATGCCATGGTTGACAGTGTCAAAGGCAGAAGAGAGATCAAGCAGGATGAGGACGCAGGGGGTGTTAGAGTCAAGGTTGAAGAGCAGGTCTTCACGGATGTTCAGGAGAGCAGTGTCCGTGCTTCTGGCAGCTCTGAAGCCAGACTGATGATCATGAAGACAACCAACGGATTCAGTGTGGAGATTAAGCTGGGAGATGGCTAGTTTCTCCAGGGGCTTCCCAAGAAAAGGAGTGATGGAGATTGGGCGATAGTTAGCTGGGCAGGAGGGGCCGGCAGAGGGTTTCTTAAGCAGGGGGTGCACAAGGGAGTGCTTCAGGGGGGATGGGAAGATTCCAGTGGCGAAGGAGTGATTGCAGAAATCGGCCAGGGCAGGAGCCAGGAAGTCAATGTGGTCCTTGATAGTTTTGGAGAGACAGGGGTGAACCTGGTTTGATGAGACTTTCATAGATCAGACATGTCTAGAAAGCTCGTCTGCGGAGAACAGAGGAAAGGCAGAGATGGAGGGAGGAGGGGTGGCTGCATGAAGGCCAGAGGAAGAGCAGGGAGTGGGGAGAGGGAGAGGATAGGAGGAAAGAGCGGACAGGACGTCTTGAGTTTTAGAGATGAAGTTGGAAGCCAGTGCCGTGCAGAGGGCCTGGGAGGGGACAGGAGAGGTAGAGACTGCAGCAGGATTGGCCAGTTCCTTGCAGATTTTAAAGAGTTCAGCCGAGTTGTTAGATGCCGCAGAGAGATTCAGCTCTCTTCTTGGTAAGGACAGAGAGCCGGTGTTGCCTTTGCAGCAGGCGGCAGGCCAGTTTGTCAGAGGATCTAAATGAAGCACGCCATTTCCTCTCAGCAACCTTATAGGTCTTGTTTAGTTATGTGCCCACCCATTGCCTGCACATGGCCATGCTAATCCCTATGGCAATTCCCACCCAGTCCCTGCCCCTCCCCACCCAAAACACCTCCTCATGGGAACTCTTGAGGTCACTTTAATCAAGCCTTACAATGAAACTTTGCACTCAAATGACTGCCAGTGTTTCTTCAAAGAAGTCATCTGAGAGTTAATGCCTTAATTTGAACTGAAAGCCTGCTACTGGTATAATAAAAATGTCCTAACCAGGTCTGTCTGCAGCTACTCGATGTATAAGCACTATGCGTGTCCACTGAATAACTGTTAAAAAGCCAACAGTTTGGGCTTTTGTAATATTATGAGTCATTTGCCAGGTATTGCTTTTAGATGCCCAGGTACTCACACCATGTTGCACCTAATACCATCAATAGCGAGTTAATACCACTATGGAAGTGCCTGGCAAGTGCCTTTCCTACGAATACACAAAATCACAAACTGTTGGCATTGCCAACGGTTGTTTATCATTATCACCAAACCTGTCACCAGGCCCTATGTTTATAATTTAATATTGTGATTGTGATTTTGCTACAATTAATCTAAATTTCTATTTTTTAACCATGTAGCTGTTGAAATTAATTGGGAATGTCATAAACAACTTGAATCTGCAAGCAATACTGTGCAAACCTGCCTGCCTCTTTAAATCTCCCTCTAGCGGATAATCGGGAGTCAGGTTGAAATAATCAGTTATTTAGTGGCGTTTTAATTTTTCTCTTTCCCCCATACATGTCACAGTTTTACCTTACCATCAATGTAGACCCCGAGCACACCTCCAACAAACTTTCAATCAGACTCCAAGAGAAACGCGGGCACAAAAACCGTTATCCTGGAGACGACACCAACCTCAAATCTCACTGAGCAAACGGTAGGATTCTGTATACAAAGGTCATGCCTGCTTACTACTCTACCACCATTTAGGCAGCCTCTAAGAGGAGAAAAACCTTCTTTGAAGTAGTAAATCTATCATTAAACAATTGATGGGCCCAGCACTCAACGCGCTCTTCAGCATTATTAATGCCTCCTTCACGGAAGGGTCATTTCCGGACACCCTCAAGATTGGTCTCATTCGACCTCTTCTGAAAAAACCAACACTATATCCAGTTGACCAAGCCAACTAGTAGCTCATTATGAAAATCCCGTTTATTGGCAAAATCTTGGAAAAGGTATTCACCACACATCGAACAACTTCATCTCCTTAATGACTATCAGGGTTCTGCCTCAAGTGTAGCATGGAGACAGCCATTATCCAGGTGGTAGATGTTGCCCTCCAAATCATGGATAAGGGCAACACATGCCTCCTCATCCTCCTGGACCTATCGGCTACATTCGACACCGTCAACCACCACATCTTCCTCTCTCTCCTTGCCGACAGGATGGGAGTCTCTAGCACTGTCCTGAATTGGTTTACCTCCCACCTCTCGGGCAGATACCAGGCCATCCAGATGATCATGTTCCATTCTAACAGACTCCAGGTCTCCTTGCAGAGTCTCACAAGGCTCCATCCTCTAACCAATCTTTTTTAACCTTTACATGGAGACTTTGGGCACACTCTGCTCAAAGTTCCCAATGCACCGACGACAGTTGCACATGAGAGTAAATAGCGTAGGACATCATTTGTCTAAACAATTAGCTAGCCATCATCCAATCCTGGAGGTCGACTGACTACCTCAAACTAAACCCACCCAAGACAGAAATTATTCTCATTGGTCGGCCTACTAAATAACAACTTTCTAACAATGGCTCAAAGATGTGTGCCTAAAAGGATTTGATCCACATCTCCCAGACTCAGCTAAATCCTTAGGCTTCACCATTGACAGCAGCCTGTCCTTGCAGAAACAAATAGCCAAGAAGGCCCAATCCACCTGGATCAGAATCTACACCCTTTGCAAAATCAAATCTTTATCCCACCGCAGTACTTCCAGACCATAGTGCAGGCCCTTGTGTCTTGCACATAGATGGGGAAAATGCCTTCCTGACAGGGCTCCCATCTGCTCACTTGGCTCCTCTAAAAGCAGCCCACCATGCTGCAACAGGTCTCAATACTGGTGCACAGATACTTGACCGAAGCATCAGGGTCATAAACAAACTACATTGCCTTCCTCCCTTCGAAGGAGGATACTGTTGAAGACTGCTTGTATCCTGTACAAAGCCGTCAAGAGTAGCACACCAGCGTACCTGGCGGCTAAGGTTCACATATCTGGTGGCACATGCTCCTCACTTAGCAAATCGACCAACCGGCTTGAATCTCAAATCGTACACAAAGAGGGGACCCGCAAACAATCCTTCTCTTCTGACACACCCACCCTGTGGAACTCGATCCCAGTGTCAGCTGGAAAGGTCCCCACAATTCTCCAATTTCAAAAATCACTCAAACGATGGCTTTATCAACAACACCTGGCCAAGGACTGATTCCAATGGACGCACATACCAATGCACAGACTCCAACTCACAGCACTGCACTAGTGTTAAAAGTTGCCAGCCCAAATGCTGGCTACCCATACCCTGTACAGCGTTCTGCTGCTCTAGCGCTAGGTCCGTGCTTTAAACAATACAATAAAATAACATATTTAGATGAATGTTCCCAAATGTCCATCTAGGGGAATTTTTCTCGTGGCTTGTTTGGTGATTATTATTTTGGGGTTAACATTTGAGGGTTGGGAACATACACTGCTACTAGACTACACTGTTCTTATTTTCATTGATGATGCTCTATTTTTTCAGTACATTATGTTTAAAGAATAATCTTGTAATGCTTCCCTTCGGATCAGCAATGCACACAAAGATATTTTACATAATGCTTTTGGCTAATGTTCTTTTACATCAAAATGACTTTAGGAAGCATGGAAATAGACATTCACATTGTTTTGTTGTGGGTGCACTTAGTACCATTTGCCTGAAAATAAGTGCCACTCTGAACACATGGGTTGCAATTAAAAACAGATGTCCTTTATTCAACATGTCACAATGGTGAGAAATGTGACTTTAAGTGCCCACAAACAAATACCTCTCAAAGTAGCCACCTGTATTGAAAACACACTAATTACCGCTGTCTATCATGAGTTTCCTTTAATAAAAATGGTTTAAGAAATGTAAGTGTGGCATGAGCGTGTAATAAGAGAACTTGCGCGGCTCTTTAATAGGGAACACTGACTTTTTAAGCACCAATGAAGTTGGTCTATAGCTCTCAGCCTCATGCTCATTGTATCCTCAAAGGAATGGCTACAAACGTAGAAGCAATCCTCTGGCCTTCCAAGCATGCCCCCTAACAAATACAAGGCCCAGATTACAGAAACATTGCACCAGATCAAGTGCAAATGTGCACGTTATTAGCAGCAGGGCAAAGTTTGCCCTATTTTTAAAAACACTGGGACATATTAAAAACCATTGCACCATGACAAGTGAAGTTTGGCATGGTATAACCACCAGGGCAAAGTTTGCCGTAGTGCAAATACCATACTGTATTAGCACGAGGGCTAGTGCATAAATGCATTGAGAATGTGTCTATTTTTTCACTAGGTCAATTTTGGCCCTAGTGCTTGCAACATGCCAAACTGCAATTGTCATGGTTCAATGATATTATAATACAATCCACTGTTTTTAGAAATGGGGCAAACTTTACCCTATTGCTAATACCATTCAACTTTAACTTTCCACTTGCAGTGGTGCAAAGTGTCTGTAATCTGGCCCCTAGGTGCACCGGGATGGCAAATAAGCTACTACCAGCTGTACAGGAAGGACGCATGTGTGTCTCCCCGGGTGTATGTCAGTTTGAGGCTTAGGAGTGGGGCGTGGCCGAAGCATACTCCCACAGGTGCTGGTCTTAACATGATATATCAGGTGGCACGATTGAGCTGTGACAGGTTCAGAAAAGAGGCTGAAAAGTCATAGGATTAGGACAGCTTAGAGGTGCAGTGGATTGTTCGGATGATCGGGCAGAAGCTCATAGTGTGGATTTTCGTAAGAAGGGGCCTCGTAGAAGAGATTCGTAGAAAGGAGTCTCACACAATCAATTAGTAGAAAAGAGTCTTGTAGACTGGGATTCTTAGGAAGTTCAGAGCTTAACGGCCGAGCCTCAGAATTATTCAAGAAATGTGGAAGACATGGTTCACATGAGGGAGCAGGCCTTTGGTGTAGCTTTGATGACTCAAGATGATGACATAGCTCTTGCTGTGGACTCACGTAGAGTTAACTTTGCCATGCCTCGGTGGAGCAACTCAAACCTGGAAGCAAGGTACCTGTGGGTGAGGTTGACATTCACAACACTTGCTTTCAAACTGAGGAAAAGCATGAGGGGTTTCCAGTACTTGCGTTCCACATATCTATTATTGGTCGATACATGGCATTGCCTTTACTCTGCATCTCAGCAATGCAACCCCCACATACTTATTTCTTTTTTCAACATTGTCGGTCTGACGATCGGAAAACTATATGTACCATTCTACTTTATCCTCTCTGCAGTATCAGACACAAAATGCACAACCCATGTTCACACTTTAGTCGTGTCACATGATCTACTGTCCTACAGTGTAGACACTAAACACTATCCCCAAAACGGTGACTGGCAAATAGTAATGTACTGTGATGCATTTAAGCTTTATATGTGTGAATCAGGTTCATAACTGGAGTGTTAGTAGCGTAAAGAAACAGAGACACTGAAAAAAGATGTCAATTGTGTGCGGTGGGTTTAAACATCTCCACTAGTGCTTTATTGTTTTGATTTTTTCGAAATTGTACCTATTATTCCACTTTCCTCCTGAAGCTCACCATCTTCAGAGCCCTGGTTCTCTCTAGACTGGACTACTGCAACAGTCTATTTCTCAATCTTCCTACCTCTACTCTCTTACCTCTTCAACTTATCCAGAACAGAAACACGAGACTTATCCTCGGCCTCAAGCCCAGGGACTGAATCACAACGGGCCATACATTCTCCACTGTCTCCAGTGGCTGCAAGGATCAAGTTCGAGTCCTGCTGCATAGTCCACAAGGCTTTCTGGGGCCAGGGCCCGCACTACCTGCAACGCTCTCTCCTTAAATGCTCCTCTTCTAGAGCCCTCCGCTCGGCCTCTTCCAACTCTCTGCGAGTGAGACGTTTCTCCAAATAGAGATTTGGGGGAAGAACTTTATCCTCTACAGGTGCCTCCCTCTGGAACAGCCTCCCTGCCTCTCTCCATTTTAAGCCGGATCTCCTCAAGTTCCGGAAACTCCTCAAGACATTTCTGTTCTCTTCCTCTTTTTCTCTCCCTCTCCCTTGCTAACCCCCTTTCCTCCTCTCTCCTGCTTTCCTCCCCAAATCCGCTCAGTTCACTGACTGGTCACCTGGTGCTCCTCCAGAGCCTCTCAGATCCCAGTCCTACACTCGCCTCCGGGCCTCTGCACTCTGCCTCGCATTTCTGCACTTGGAATACGCTCCATGTGAGAGGCACCCTATTCTGCACTTAACACAGGCCCTGATGGACTGGGCACACTTGTTCCTCCTTCCCCTCCCTCGCACTTCCTGTCTACGCACTTGCACAACCTTGAATGCACTGGGCCTAGCAAGATCTTTTTGTCCTGTCCTCCCTCCCTGGCTTGGTTGCGCCTGAAACACTTGTGAATAGGTGCGTGATGGTTTGCTCTTCCCTCTTGCCATCCCTCCTCTCCTTCCTTCCTGTTCTGCACTTGCACTAGTAGAAATGCCTCTGGCCTAGTATACTAGTTAAATTTGTTAGATCATTTGGAAACTTCAAGGACTAAGAATGACTACTGTTTTCCCTTGTTTACTTCCCGCCTTGAGGCGCTTTGAAGCACTTCACTTGTGTATAAGCATTCTGCAAATACACAATTACAATTACAATTAAACCATACTGTTGGATTGATATGTGCAATATTGTATTTTAAACAGATTGCCCAATTGTAAAAAAGGTATAAAATAATGGGTCCAATACAGGAAAGTGCTAAAAGGGAGCAGCCGTATGATTGGGTTTGAAACCTATACTAGCGATCTACCTTTTAGTTTTTTTTTAATTTTCTTGAAGGCAGTCAACCACCTGCTAAGTAGCTGTGATTATGCAAGGCCAGCATTGCACACTCAAAAGCATCATTGTGTTGCTATAGTAATAATACTCATGCAGGCTGGTCTGCTTAATACACATAGCGCTCTTCTGCGCTTCACCACAACATAAAAAACTGAAAACAGCAAAAAGAGTAATTGGAAAAAATGTAATGGAATAGAGGAAAATAATAAAAGTAAAATTGCATTGGTCTTCTACCAGGGGCTGGACTTCACCACTCACTTTGAACTATGGCACAATTGTGTAACGTATTCCTGGAGGCTGTTTGTGGTGTCAACATCAAAGGATCATATTAAGATCTAATTTAATCACTAGGCAGGATAAAAATAATAATAATATGAAAAGTATGATGTTTAAAATAAAAGGTTCTCATTGACAGTCGTTCAAAATAACATATCAAACAGTTAACAAAATACAGTCAAAAACCTTAGAAGCCTATCTTTGTGTTTATTTTATTGTTTGGAACCTAAGCCAACCTGTCATAGTCCAAGCATCATTTAAGTTGCAGAGACTTTATAGAGAACTATAATTAATGGGCGAGATAAAAATGATAAAAGGCCTTTCATGAATGGAATCAGGTATGTCATAGGCCATGGCGGTTGATGAAATAGTGCGCTGTGTTTTCACATAAAGACATGTGATTAAGCTTTATAACAGTGTGCTTTGGTGGCAAAGAGGAATAACCAGGGACAGAAAAAGTTATCTGTCGTGTGTGCTTGGTTCAAACCTCTCAGCCAATGCTCTACTTGAAAAAAAACCTTTTTTGGCCTTAAACGGCCTAAAACGAAATACACTGCTTAATCAAAATCTAAAATATTATTTATTTAAACAGATTGGATCAGTTCAACATATAGCAAAAGATTTTTAAAAATGTGGTCCAGTACAATGTAGCACTACGGGTGAGCATCCATGGGAGCTGAGTTAAACCATTTCCCCAGTACTCTATTTTTTGTATATTTTATTTTCTTGAATACAAAGAGACCACCTTCCAGGTCACTGCAGTTAGGCAATGCTATCGCTGAACACTGTCAGGAGATTTTATAAATAACCCAGCAAGGACATCAGCTACACACATTTTATTTTCTCTATCCGGATGGTGGGAGATTATAGAATGTCCTCACAACATTGTACAGTGGTCTCTAATGGGTCTTGTCTGCCTCCTGGGTTCACCCCAGGTGACTCTTCTGTCCTGGGTTCACCTTTTCTTGCTTGGTCTATCTCTTTGCTGAGGCTTCATTCAAATATCTCTTTAGCCAGGAAATCTATTCTTCCTCTCTCCTCTCAGGGGATAAGGTGATCTGCCCATATTCGTCTCCTCTTGGCATAGGTGCACCACCTTGCCATTCTTTCCCCCGTGTGGGTGTTCTTCTTCTCCATTCTCCTTTTCTGGGTCACCTTCTTTACTGCTCCTTCCTCCACCCTCCAGGAGTTCTCGCTCACTTAAGTCTGGTTTTTCCTTTTCACTTCACCTCCTTTTACTGTCTGAGTCCTGTGGCCCTCCCCTTTCCCTGCTTTCTTGGTCTTTAGGTTTGTTTTTCCTTTGCTCTCCGGGTCTTACAATCTTCCCCCATATCACAGTTGGGATCTTAAGATGTTCCTTCTTCCTTCGTTTTCTGGGTCTTGCAATATGCCCAAATGACCCCTTTCTTCACACTCGGGGTCATATGATATGTATGTCCCTTCATTCTTCACATTCTCATACATTCAGACACTGTTCAGCTCTGGGTGTCTCCTCAGTTTCCATTTTTCCAGGTCTTAAAACACACCATCACCTCCCTCTTCTGGGTGTCATCCCTTGCTTCTTTCTTGTGGTCTTACAGATAATTTCATCCTCACAACTCTGGGGGTCTTCACCTTGCTTCCTTCTTTATCTATCTATCTATCTATCTATCTATCTATCTATCTATCTATCTATCTGTCTGTCTGTCTGTCTGTCTGTCTGTCTGTCTGTCTGTCTCTGTCTGTCTGCCTTTGTCTGTCTGTCTGTCTATCTATCTATCTATCTATCTATCTGTCTGTCTGTCTGTCTGTCTGTCTGTCTGCCTGCCTGCCTGCCTGCCTGCCTATCTATCTATCTATCTATCTATCTATCTATCTATCTATCTATCTATCTATCTATCTATCTATCTATCTATCTATCTGTCTGTCTGTCTGTATGTCTGTCTATATATCTATCTGTATGTCTGTCTTTCTGTCTGTCTGTATGTCTGTCTATCTATCTATCTATCTATCTGTATGTCTGTCTGTCTATGTATCTATCTATCCATCTGTAATTTTCGATAGTGCCACTAACCCGTAGGCCTCAGGGCGCTTACAAAAGAGAAACATAGAGACAAAAGGAGAAAACATTTTAAGGACAAGCCAAGAACAAAGAGCAAAAGATTAGTGTTGGAACGATGGTTTCTTTAGGGTGTAGAGATTTTGTTTGAGTCATTCAGCCGAGTCCAGCATCAAAAAGAAACGTTTTCAAGTGCTTCCTGGACAGAACAGTTGCCTCGTATTCAACAAAATGTTTGGAGAGGACATTCCACAGAGAAGGCGTCCAGGAGTTAAAGCCAGCTCCACCAATTTTCTTCAGGATGATGCGTGGTTGGGTGAAATGAACAGAGTCATTGGAGCGCAAGATGCGCCCAGTAGACTTCCTCTTAAGTCTGGTAGTCAGGTAAGACTGAGCTTCATCCTGAAGGCATTTGAACACTGTGACTAGGCCCTTGTACTGTAACCTATGTCAGATGGGCAGCCAGTGTAGTCTCCTACGGGCTTCAGGGACGCATGCTTTGCGCTTCAGACCACAGAGAGCACGTACAGCGCCATTCTGAATTACCTGTAGTTTTTTTTTATATTGGTCTGTGATTTGCCTATTAATAGACTGTTACGTTAGTCCAGTTTGCAGTTAATGATTACAGCCGCCATCATCGCTCAATTAGTGTCAGACAGAAAAGGACGAATGTGCCATAATAGTTAGGTGTAATAACAGCATGAGGATTTAAGATAGCTGACCTGACGATTAAAAGATAGTTGGGGGTCAATGAAAACACCAAGAGTCTTTACTGTTTTGGGCACAGGGAAAACGTGTTGGGCAATAGTAAAGTTGTCATAGTTGGAATCAAGCTTTTTAAGCTTTTGTTGAGTGCCCAAGATAAGACGCTCAGCCTTTCAATTGTTCAAGGCTAATTAATTCATTGCCATCCATTTTTGAATCTCAATGAAGATGTTGTTAATGTGCTCTGAATCATCGGTATATACACCTGATAACCTAAGAGCATTCTGTGTGTCATCGGCGTAATTTGCAAACTATACCCCCATGGTAGACAGAAGGTCACATAGGAATCTTCAATAAACATTAAACAACAATGGAGACACGCTTGACCCCTGGGGCACAACGCAGGTAAGCGCAGTCCTGTTGGAGGGTATCTGGTCATTGCATCGAATCCAAAGCATCAACAGACCATACCATTAAAAAAAATACATTGAAAAAAACCCATCAAATGCATTTTTTTAAATGGTAAAGGGTTTAGCCTAGTAAAAATATGTTTAAAGGTTAAAAAAGAGGGTTTGGGGGAACCCCACCATTTAAAAAATGAAAATTCTAAAAATGCATTTGATGTTTTTTTTAATGCTTTTTTTGTAAATGGTATGGTTGTCGATGGTTTGGCTGTTGATAGAATCACTAGGAACCTGATGGAATATGCATTGTCCTTTGCAACAGTCATACTTCTTGGACAAGAAAGGATTTTAACCATGCTGTGGCAGAGGGGGTACCTCTGCCCACAGTAGATAGTCTATCCCCCAGAAGTCGATGGTCCACAAGATCAAAGGTGGCGAATAGATCTAAAAGCAGAAGCATCGCTGCATTTTGCTCTTCAATAAAGCCTGCAATGTGCGACTTCAAGTCAAGCAGAGCCGTCTCAGACACATGGTTGAGAAGAAAACCAGATTGCTGGACTGCTAGGATGTCCTGGTTTTCGACAAATGCCTGGTACTGCGTATATGCTATTTCATCCAGAATTTTAAGGATGAAAGGAACGTTGGTTATGGGCTGATAATTACCATCTTCAGCCTGATCAAGGTTGTCCTTCTTCAATAATGGTGTAACCCAGGCCTCCTAAATATTTTCACGTACATAGGCCTCTTGGAAGGAGCGATTTATGAACCTTGTGACCCAGGGAGCTAATGTGGACATAAACTCTTTAAACAATGAGGCAGGAAATATATTGCCTTTCAGGAGGTGGGTTTAAGTTTGTGGACTACCTCTCGGACCTCCTCATCTGATACTGCTTTAAATGTGAAAAGTACAAAATCTGGGGCAGGTCCTTTAGCCACGGTTGTAGTAAAGTCTACAGAGGCAGGCAGTAATTTTAGCTGGTCTCAAATATTGTCCTGATGTTTATGTGTTTTATCTATGAAACCATCATGGACACGTTGGCACCAATTGTTGTCTGCAGGTATAGTGGCGGTAGTAGTACATCCTTTTAGTTCCTGTAGGATTGAAAAAAGCTCCTTATGCCGTGATTTTGTTGCTAAAATCCGGGTATTTAGATTGGTTTCTTTAGCCTTAAAAATCAAAGATTTGAAGATTTTAGCAGACTGTAGGCACTATGATGAAATCTGTGGGATATTTTCACCAGGCGCGTTCCAGTTTTCGCTTCTGTGCTCTGGCCTTGTTCACCTCAGGCGTGAATGGAACATTGAGGGTGGTAGGATTTTTCTGATGTAACAGTTTCTGGGGGGCTACTGTCTCAAAAGCCTGGTCCAAAGCCTGTCTAAGACTGGAGATATAGTGTTCAGGAGGAACATTTTCTTCAAGAGACTGTAACAAGGGAGAAACAAGAGCACAACAATCTTCCTGGGTAACTTTCCGGAGATTGTGAGATAGGCGGGGTAAAGGAAACAGTTGGGTGCAGGCTAGTGCAGCCTTGTTGTTGATTCCAAAGAATATAAAGTAGTGGTCAGACAAGATGCATTTATCAACAATAGTATGAGAGATAGTTACGTTTTTTGATAAAACACAGTCCAAAGTGTTGCCCCCGATATGGGTGAACATCTGAACATGTTGGACAAAGTGTAGGGTGTGAAAAGACTCTAGCAGTGATGATGCATCCACATCTGATGGATCATTTGCCCAAAGATTAAAATTGCCCAGGACAGTAATGGCCGAGTGCTGCTTGCAGGCATTACCCCCAAAAAAACAGTAATTGTTCCTCGAACAAAGGAGTCGGCATGGGAATTCTATATAGTAATAAAATATTTAGAGTTGTGACAGGATCAATGCTGAGTTTCAGAAAGAGAGCCTCACAGTGATCCAGGACAGCGGTGTTCGATATGTGTACTTTAATAAAAGATTTAAAAATCAGTGCTACACCACCTCCCCTCTTATGTGGACGATTGAGGTGTATGTGTAGGTAACCAGGTGGCGTTGCCATTTGTAGGGAGTGGTGAGCAGCATCATGGACCCAAGTCTCTGTCACAGCAAGAAAATCTATTTTGGTCTGAAGGATGAAGTCTGTCACTTCAGGCCTGTGTTTCACCAAGGAACACATGTTTAGTAACACACAGTTCACAGTGTGCTTATTAGGGGAGATGTTTGGCATGTCAGAACAAAGATCATGTAAAGGTACAGAGGTAATTTGGGGCTCCATATTTAAAAGCTTATCCTGATCCGGCATAGCAGATATTGTTGGTATAATATGGTCACCAGATGCAGGTATGTGGCTGTTGGTCAGGGCGCTATCCACATTACAAGCATCATCCAGTTCAGCAATTTCGCTCTACGATTTCTCTGAATGACAGAAACCAGGTTACAACTAGATGCCATTGTAACAATGAAGTGAGTGTGCAGCTAAGAGCGATTGGTGGGCTGGGAGGATAAGGATCACTCACCTTGCCACAAACCCCTACAAACCGCCTCTGACGCACCTGACATGTCAATAAGCACTTACGTGGGACTACAATATCCAAGGGAGTTGTAGTTCTTGGCCTGTTCTGCTCTGCTCATATGTAGCACAGATGCAAAGGGTTAAGGAATTAGAAGGCTTTTAAAACATAAATCGTTTCTTGCACAACTTCAGTGAAACCCTCCCTTCTAAAAAGGCAATTCAAAAGTTGTTTTACAAAGATTTGAAGATCGGCTAAAATAGATAAAAACGCAATGATAAAAAGCTAAAAGCTAAAGCAACAACACAATTATGCACAGTTCGGAGTGAAAAAAGTCCTAAGAGGCTATCTCTATACGTACAGTTTTCTGCAGCTATATAGTACGTTTGCAATGAGACGTGTGGGGTTGGTTTAAATAACCACCACAAACCATCTCAGATGCGCCAGCGCTGATGCGCCTGAGGTGTCAATCAGTACTAACGTGGGACTACAGTATCCAGGGGAGTAGTAGTTCTTGGCCTCTTCTGCTCATGTCTTATAAGATAACTCCTCCTCACTCTTCTGGGGGTATTGTCCCCTCCATGGTTCATATCTGCTGCTCCAACAGATTTCCAGGTCTGCAAGACTGCAATTCACCATCTCTGTCCTTACAAACTTGCTTTTACCTTCATCCTGTCTGGAAGGAGGCTTTTGTATAGTGTTACCATTCAATAGCTTTCTCCTGAGTGGGTGGAAGAGTCTGAGCATGCTAAGCCATTGTGATGATTTGGAGGCTTGACTTCCTAGGAGGTTTTAAAAAGGACGAGCTGTCTTTATGATGTTTTCTTTTCTTACTTTGGTAGTCTCCAATAAGGCCAGGGGAAATGACTCCCTTTCCATTATGTTACTTTATACAATTCAGCAAAAGACCAAGGGAAATGACTCCCTTCCCCTGGGTCACAGGTTTCACCCAGTCTTTTATCAAATGTCCAGGAGAATGGCTTCCTTCTCCTGGGTTGTACTTTTGTAGTTTCCAATAGGACCCGGAGAATGACTCCATTCCCCTGGCATTACATTATGCAATTCAATACAAGACCAAGGGGAATTACTTCCTTCCCCTGGCTTCTCTTTTGGGTCCAAGACCCTTCTCTGGGGATTAGTGGTCTCCCCAATGAGACAAGGAGGAATTCCTTAGATGCCCTCTTGGCTTTCTTTGGGGTCCCAGACACTTCTCTTATGGTCAGTGGTCCCCACACTGAGATGAGGAAGAGATCTTTGGATGCCCTCTTGGCTTTCTTTAGAGTCCCAGGCCCTTCCTTGGTGGTAACTGGTCTCCCCACTGAGACAAGGAGGAATATTTCCTCTTAAATTTGCTTAGCTGAACTTCACAGGGTCCCAGACCCTTATATGCTTTATCATCGTTCCACTCTTTGCGACAAAGTCCACCTCGGATGCACACTGCAGCTTTGATGGGGTCCCAGACCTTCCTTAGCCCCTCTCCGGGCCTGTGCACAGAGTTCTCAGAAAGTCTTACAGGGTCCCAGATCCTCCTTGCCCCTCTCTAGGCCATGCGACCCTCACAGTGTGCTTTTGCGACCCTCCTTGATTAGCCTTGTCCCTACCAGCCCGCTCGTAACTTCCATTACCTTCTGGGACTCCTGCATTCAATGGTGGTTCTTCCTGGGACTGGAGTCAGCCTTCTGTGCGCTCTCTACGGCCGTCTGATTACTGCGGTTGCTGGTTTCTGGTTTGGCCCCTTGCGGTATCAGTAGAGATTGCACAACTTCCTCGCCTCAGGTTCGTAGAACCGACTGACTTCAGGTACTGGATATCCTCCTTCTGCTTCCTGCCAGTGGTTTCTGCACTCCGGTCCTTCCTGATTTTCCGCTCCCAGGCCTGACAGCGCCCTTCCCTGTTGCTGCTCTGGGGCTGGCTCCACAACATGTTGAGTCCTTCTTTGGTTTTTGAACTCTGCCAATGTCCATTCCCTCGTTGAAGGCTACAAGGTGGTTCCCAGTTCCACGGATCCACCTTCATACCACTGCGATTCCTCCTCATGTCAATACTGGATAACAAGTTATTCTTCATGTGATTTTTCATCTTCTTCTTCCCAGTGATTAGGGTGTCTCCATGGACTTCCGCCTTTGTAACTGGTTCTCCCATATCTGTTCTTGGTGTTGTCTCTTTGGCAGAAAGGAATTCTGAGAGCTGTACTCCTTCAATACTGGATTTTCATAGAAGCAACTGGTTACCTTGAACTGGGGATATGGATTTAAATGCTTTAGGTTGGTTAGGGATACGCGGGCTCCCCCAGACTGCAAAGTTTCGTAAAGAGTTGTTAAAAAATAACAAGTTATTAAGAAGAATTGTTTTTTTCCCAAGCTGCGGCCTACTTCCTATACATTTTCCCATAAACAAACAAGGCCAATTTTTGCTGGACCGCACAGCCCAAACCACTGGACGGATTTGGACATGGTCCGAACCAAGGAAGCATTTAAAAGAGTCCTTTTTGTGGTTTGGGATTGTCCCGTGCAGTAGTTTTTAAAATATTTGACGGAGAAGAGGGTGCTACCTTCTAAGAAATAGATAGATATATCTTGGGTAAATTGCCAAAACCAGTTTAGTAATAGCTGTGGGTATAGCCTAGGTTATGGGAAAATGAAACACAGGAAAAAAGACATTTGCAAGTCATAATAATGCAAATGCCATCAGTCTAGAGGTGATGGGTGGCTAGAGGGCACCAAGTGAAATTTGGGAGTTGGATGGGATCTAAGGACTGAGTTTGCAACAAAAAGCATTTCTGTAACTTTGGCTATATCCTCCAATAGCCGAGATCTCAAAGCAAACTGCATCACAGAAGCAGAGTATTTTGTGGAGGGAAAGGGAGATGAAAGGGGAGGCAAGGAGGCCTTCTGGGCAGAGCAGGCACAGATGACGGGGGTACTTGGTAAGGGGTAAGAGCAAGAAATAATTTTTTTCCCGCCCATTTCTCTGATATTCACGGATATGGAAAACTACAGATAGCCAGGGCTATCTGTAGTTACACACCCGCCGTTATAGTTTTTTTTGTTGGGAAAAATATGTTTACAGCTATAGTGACGTCGGCAGGGGGGATCACTGCTCATGATCTCGTCCAAGCAGTATCCAGGACAGACCTTGCTTAGCTTCAAAGTGGGGAAGGGGCCAGCCTCTTCAGGCCATTTTACCTAATAAATGAGCCAACCTTTCAAGACCACTTAGAGAAACATGGCATGAGGGGGCCGGGCCCTTTCCTCACTTTGAAGCTAAGCACTGTCAGTCGCGGTTACTGCATGAATGGACAACCGAATGGGCATCCAAATTATTTTAATTTTAACCATGCTACTATCAATCCTTGAAAGTATTGCACTCAGAGACCATTTGTGTGCTTTCTGCTGAATTGCATTCTGGTATTTGTAGTCTCCCAGTCAAGATGGGGGGAATGATGCCACGATTGTGCACTTTTTGCCTAACATAGTTCTAGAAAGGATTTCAATATTTGAGTGACACTATGGTATGTGTACTTTACAAGTTATGTTTATAAAGCAGACTATTGATAAAAGCCAGGCATGGGGGTGAGAAGGGGAAATGATGAGAGGGCAAGTAAGTCAAGAGTATTTGCCCACAATGTGGCAAGAGAGTTTGCAATCCTGCACACTGGTGCAGTTATATTCCCCTGATTGTGGCTGCTTTTCAGGGCACAAGTAAAGGACACATGTGGGTGGACAGCATATTTTTTATTCATAGGGCGGAAGCAATCCCTTGTTTTTTTTAGGTTGGGAAGCTTGCTTAAGTATTTGACAAGCATGATTTTACTCAGGTTGTCATGTTCCCAGTTCAGATGCTTACCCCAAGACTACAAGCACCTGTTTCATATTGGGATTTTGTTTTCCAGGGAATATTTCAGGACAGATTGCTGTGTTTGATACTTTGGCAGCATATTGGAAGATTCCCTCTTTCAGGTTATTTTTCTGGTGTTCATTACTTTATTTAAAAGTCCAATGCTTTTTTTTGTCATGCACACCTTCTTCTAAGGTGAAGGTCAATATAACTACATGTGTATATTTCACTTTAAAATATATGTTCACTTACTGTGTGTATATTCATGGGTGCCAGCTTTTGATATTCCATATCAGATCAAAACTACTTGGGCATATGTTATTCTTGCAGCTGGTCATCTTGTTCCCTTTTCTGTGTTGCTTAAATGCGGTTACTTGGGGTCATGCAATGTATTTGAACAGTCACCCAGAGACCAGCCATAAAACAAAGGGGTTGTAGCATGCTGCTTTGCCAAAGTGTGTGATCTTCAGCAAATAATTTAATATCACTGCACATTGACTAAAACATTGTGAGATCAAAGCAATCTTTTATACATAACAATACCACTGTCAAAACAGGTCAAAATCTGTTTGTGATTGATAAACATCTTTGAGTGATGGAAAAAAAGTAGCAGACGCCTCTCGAAAGAACATGGCATGATAACCTGTTCTGTGGTTTTTACCCAGTGTGAAAGTCCACAGCCATCGCTTTTAGCTCACTGTACTTTTCATAAAGGAGGAATATCATTTGCATATCAGTCTTTGTCCTGCCCAGAAGGGTAGTCCAGCACCAAAATGCCAGACAAACCTCCTTTGAACAAGAACTTTAATTGCAGGGATGTTAAGGTGAGAACTTAAAGCAACAAAACTCCTAGAATTCAGCCAAAGCCACCTTAACTTCGTGCCACCTGTTTGGCAGCCAATGAGCACAACTGGTGATGATGTAATAAAAAAGTGGATACTTGTACAGTTTGTTTTATTTTAGTTAACATGTTAATCACTTACAAAAGACACCCAGAAGGAATTACACATCTATGTACATGTTTTCAAGCAAATGTTGAGTTTAAAACTTAATTTTTTTCCATGCATGTATACATTTAGAGTAATAATGACCATTTTTTCAATGCCCATATATGAAAATGTTAAAATATATCATAATACATAGTTATTTGTTTTAAAGCACTTCTCATGTAATTTAGAAAATGATACATGTCCACATTTTTCTTACAATAAAACAATTCAGTATTTACATTTGCTTAATTTAAAACGTAGTAAACAATTAGGGTTCAACATTTGTCTCTATTGCTACTAATTATTTCTGTAAATGTATATACAGATTATATCATAGTGAACATGTCTTAGATATATTTGGCACAGACGGAACAATCTAAGCAGTGTATAATTCAGATATCATCTTTTACCGAAGTACTACAAAAGAAAGCTTCACAAGTAGTGATATGATGCACGTGTAGCTGCTTCAGTTCAGGAAAAAAACACAGGAAATTAAAAACCTCATGTTTCTGCACCAAGGGAAAAGGACACGTCTTGTGGGATGTTTTTACCCATGCATCCAAGCCCTACCATAAAACTGTGCAGTACTGGCATGGAAAACATCATGATGGCCAGAACTCCCCAGAGAGTGCACAGGGAAAACATGAAGAATAGGCTGCCACCCATTTTTGCCTATGTTGTGAGCACAGGAGGGCACTGCCTAAATCCTCCATTGGGCTACACACACAGTAGCCTGAAACCATTGGGAATGGCAATGCTGATTGCCAAAAAGCTATTCAGAACTGTGGGGAATTCATTTTCTTAATCCCAAAAATGGTTGCATTACCAGTACTCACCACTATCAGAAAGCCGGCGTTTTAAAACCACCAGACTTTTGAGTAAAACTGAACAAATGAAACAAAACCAGACCAAGGAAAGACTTGCTAAGAGGTGGATACAATGTAAAACTATATTCTGAAATGACTTGAAGGAAGTAATTATTTAATGTACATGTAAAAATTATAAGTTTTGATTTAAACTGGGAACTAAAGTGACATTTAGCTGAAACCTGGCTTAATGAAACTGGATTCTGCCTGACAACTACCCCCGACAGGAGTTGAAACTGGATCAACAGCCACTCTTCCCAGGCCTAGCTGCATCCTGCTGCCCCTTGCCAAAAGGAGTTCACCTCTCTGATTATATTAGGGGTGGAGCACCTGGGAACTGGAAGGGACAGAACAATGCAACTTCCTTGACTCAGGCAAATGTTATATTGGGGGCGTCGTAAAATAGCTTCCTCTTGGGAGAAACTGGGGGGCAGCTGTGCCTCTGTGAACAAGCTGGCTTGGGGGAAGTGGATAAACCAGTTATTCCACCCTGTGATGTGGGAAGCCACACCCCTTTTTGACCAGAGCATCATTTTAAAAAGATAGATAACTCATAGTGCGGACTTGTCAGAATTATATAAGTAATATCATTATTTTTGTGATTTTTCTGTGAACATTTTCAGAGGCGTTAGGACCCTGTGGTGTATTCTGGGGGGTTGCTAGCGGAAAATAGGGTCTCACTCCAAATGTATGCATGTTAAAAATCTGACACTTTATCATCTGTAACCCAAATCCCTGGTGCACATTTGTGCAAAATCTGGAAAGGTTTAGAGGTCGCTATCAGGATGAAAAGGGGAGAATTCTGTCATCAGTGGACACAACATCGTACAAAGACAGGGACCGGATGGTTTGGTGCTACAGAAAATATGTTAACTGGACCTATAATATTAGAAAAATGGTACATAGATAAATATGTATTTGGGTCAGAAATAGATTTGTGTGCAATCTGACAAGGGGCGGTTCCTCTGACCATAAAACCTACAGCATCACTCTGACTCACATTTCATTCCCCCAATCAAGGGAGAGAGGAGGAATTGGCCAATGATAAGTGAGAGGGGCAGGTTTAGTTATGACCAACGCACACACCCACTTTCCAAAACACATAAAAAGAGACTGCTGGGACAGGTAGAGGATTCAATTCCATTTGCTGCGGAGCATGCTGACCGACGACTTCACATCCAGAGATCCAGACTTCAAATCCATCAATCTCCAGAACCTGTAGCAGAAATTAACTCCAGAATTTGTAGTAGAGAGGCCTGAATCCACCAGCTGAATCCTCTTCAGCAGGCCTCAAAACTAACCAAACTATTCAACAGCCGGGCGAGCTGTTTGAAGTTTTGCCGAGCATTTTTGCAAGAACCTGTAGCAGTACTCAAGAAAGCAGTGTTACATCCAGAATCCAGAGAGGCTAGACCAGCAGAGCAGAGCTGACCCAGATCGCTGTGAGCAGAACCGGTGCCTGATTGACCCGCCGAGCAGACAGAACCACAGCCGGACTTGGTGACCAGATCCGTGACGAGGCCTAGTTCAAATTTATATTGTGAGTACCTAGCAGAACTGTGCAGAACCAATCTCTTAATTAAAATAATCTAATCCAAACTATTTTAACCTAAGTAGAACTGCCTCCTAGAAATCGTGTCATCTGTCATTTTTAAAACTGCACAACTGTCACCTGTCAATTCTGCAGCTGCAAGCTGTCACCTGTCATTTTGAGTTTACTTTAAATCTGAAAAACTGCCTTTATTTAATCGTCCGTATCTCTCGAACCGTTTGGGCTAGGAACGAAATTTACCGCGATTTGCAATTTGGCCCGATTTCTTCATCTGTAGAAATCAGCAGCTTTTTGCTTCTCTTTGCTAAAATTCGTTTGCAATCTGCTAATCATTCATGGAGTATTGTTAAAGTGAGCCTGAACTAATATAAAGTAGCCATCACCTACCCTGAACCTCTAGAGGGAATTAAAAGCAATTTTAGCACCTTTTCACTTCCTTGCAAACCACATTAAAGTAATTCGCCTGTGTTTAAAACTCATCCCTGTTTTCCCTAAGCTTGCTGGGAGAACTGGAACTGTGTATTGCATTATAAAGTGTGATTTGTTGGGATTCTTGAAGACTGTGTGCTCTCCTTCCATTTCTGGTATTGCATAGGGGGGGAGTGAATTGTCAAAAGAAAAAGTGATCATATTACCTTTTGCTAAAATCATAACAAGTTATTTCTGTACTGCATTTTATTCCACCCTGCGTTTCCTTGAACCATATAAAGCATTCTTTCCCACCTTGTTCTTCTGTTCCTATTCATAGTTACCTCTTGCTGATTACTGCTCATATTCACAAGTGTAATATCCATTATCAATTTATTTATAGAAGTGTGATATATATATATTGTTTACATTTTCAAATAAACCTTTTAATTTGCAAAACAAACCTACTTCTTGGCTCAGTGGGGTCAGGGGGATTCTAAGAGGGGGGTGTTATACAAGGGTTGTCATCCAGAGTACTGAACTGGATATAAAAATACATCAATAAGGGTTTTCCTCAGCATCCCAGACTAGGCATTGACTTAGCTGTAGTGTTGATTGAATATCGCTTACAAAAGTGGGGGCTCGGAGCCGGGATATTCTGGGTTAGATTTACCACTTGTGCAGATTAATACAGTGTGCCAACTGACCAGATACACATATCCGGTTAGATCACCACGCTGTTTTACACTGTGAAAGCATCCCTCAAAGGAACGCTCTAAGGAAACGGTCTGTTTTGTAAAATAAAATACAAACTTCTGTAAGTCAGGAAGGAACTCAAATTCCAGAATGACGACCTTGGTAGATATGAAAATAGCCAGAGAGCACTTCTTACATAAGCTATTTGTGAGAGGTGAGTGGACTCATCAGGACCAAACGGTCTGGTTGCAGGCAATCAAGCAACAGGTCACTGAAACAGGGTCAGATATACGGGGAGATCAGGGTCCCCTACATGTGGCCCTGAGTGAACTAAATATGGCCCCTAAGGCCAAATATAAACATAATAAGATTGCCAGGATAGTGGCATATGTGTATCTATATATGGGAGCCATGCAGGGCAAATGTGCTGAAGACCAAGATCTGGCAAATAGGCAACAGATGGCGTTAGAGAAGGCCCAATCTGATCTGGACTCTTCTGAGCAGAGGCTGCTCAGGAGCCAGGAGTCAGAAAAGGACAGCAGACAGTACATCACTAAAATAAAGGAGGATATGGATGTGCTGCAACAGGAAAAGGCGGACTAGGATACCAGATTTCTGGCCTTGCTGAAGGAGTACCAAGAAGGTTTGGACTCCCTACTGCAGAGCCAGAAAAAGCTGGAGCAACAATTAGATTTCAATAGGGCATGTGCCGAGCAGGTAGTCACCCTGCAAAGCCACCTAGATAGGGAGAAGGCAGAGAGCAATAAACTGATTTTGAAAGACCTGGATACCCAGGCAGAGTTTGACCAGGAGCGCCAGAAAGCTGGTGCCTTCCAAAGGAAAATGGACGACCTGGCGGCACAGATGCAGGCTCTTAGTCAGGAAAGGGATACCTTAGGCCAGGAAGTCTGCCACTTAAAAAAGAAAATGGAAGAAAATCACCTGGCCCTCCAGGGACTGGGTGACCTCCAAAAAGAACACCAGAACTTGTTAGAGCACACCAGGAGAGTGGAGGATGCTCTGGCAAGAAAGGAGCAGGCCAATAGGGACATAGCTCAGGAGGTAACCCTCCTGCAGCAGAGACTGGCCCAGTACTCCAGGACCAATCAGGAGGCACAGAGAGAAAATGAGGCTCTCTGTCAGCACAATGATAGGCTCCAGCAACAGGTAGCGATGCAGGAGAGACTGATAGAGTCTAGTAAGGCCCTAACTGAGGAACTGAAAGCGCAGGCTCTTGCACTGCAACAGGGAGCAGGGGCTGATAGAGACAAGGTGCACTTGGAAAGGGAAACGCCTGAGCATAACCTCAGGAGCCCTGGTACCAGAGGCCTTCATCTCTCCCAGTCCCTGGACTCTGCCACCCCCATGTCCCCTCGCGCACATGAGCCCAGGGCCACGGAGATGGCAGATTACTATCCAGCTAGAAGTATGGGGCTCACAGGCCAGTACCTCCCAGGAATGGATGGGCGGGCATCCGGGTATGGGCACCCAAGCACAGTGCCAAGTATTCTGTTTGGGAACACTTGGAGCTCTATGAGCAAATGATGGAGACTTTCCATTTGAAGGACAGTCAAAGCTGTATTCAATATGTAAAGTGGACCTTCTCACCAGAATACTCCAGTTTCTTTGCGGGGCTGGAGGATCAAAATCATTCAAGGTGGTCCACATACAGGGCGGCCATCTTGAAACATTTTTCTGTGCACAGAAATCCTCAAGAGGCTTGCAAGGCAGCCTACAATTTGCAATGTGGGGAGGATCAGGCCCCACAAGAGTTTGTGCAAGAATTAAAGTGTGCTTTTGCGCAGACCACCAGAAGGGTGCGCACGGATAGCAGAGAATTTATCAATACGTTTTTCCATGCCTTACCCAAATACATAATGACCCAGCTCGTGAGAGATTTTCATGAGAAAAGATCTTTAGACTGGGTCATTGAACAGGCTACCCGGATCTATGAGGTGCAGAAGCCCATCGAAAATAAAAATAATGCACTGAAAAACCCCAAATCCAACAGCACCCCTGCTGCTGCCAAGGTGGCAGAGGTAAAGGTTGCCCCCGTTTTAAATTTGGAGATGGGGGGGCCTAAAAACCTGCCTGCACCAAATAATTCACAGCCCAGAAGGCCCTCGGGCCAGTCACAGACAGGGAGTCGAGGAGGTAGTCCCACAAATGGGGTCCCCCGCCCCCCTGACTATGTAAGTCCCCGCTACAAGGGAAACCAACCAATCCTGGGTTATGTGTGGACTCCTCCAGCCCAAGGGGGGGCATCCAGCCAAGCACCTGACCCGGGGAACTTCCCTCCTAACTTCCCCCAGGAGGGCAGAAATTCACCAAATCCTGGGCAGAACTTTTTCCCCAGGTATCCACCCAATTTCCAGCCCCAAAATCATCCATCCTTCTTTCCCCAATTCCCTGAACCCAGACAACCTAATCCGGGAGAGGGGAGGCCAAGGGTGGAGGGGTACCAAAATCTTCACAACCAGGGGTACTACCAGAGAAGGGATAGCTACCCTTCCCGGGATCAGCCCAGGGGAGAAAATAGAGCCCCGTATCAGCCTGAGCGGGTTTCACAACTTGAGCGCCAGGTCCAAAATATGGCACGAGATCTGGGTCACATACTGAGGGCTCAACAGAACCCTCAGATGAGCATGCCACTGCAGAATGCCCCAAACTCTGGACCTGGTGCTCCAGAACAATGACGGGGGCAGCACCCCGATAACCCACCGGTTCCCATGGAGAGGCACAAGGGGAAGGGGGGTGTAAAGCCTTGGAGGAAGCTTCCTTCCCAACTTGTAAACAGCCCCTGGAAAACCAGGAACCGGAAACAAAATCTCCTGCCCCTGAAAGCCTGCCTCCCAAGGAGCAGAGGGGTGGTAGGAGAAACAAAGGACCCAAACAGACCCACTTTGTGGAGGAGGTACAGGTCTTCCAATTTGAGGGAGAGGGATCCTCAGAAGATCCTGGGAAAAGGATCTTCTCCTTCAGAGATGGGGGAACTCCTCCCAAGGAAAAACGGGTCCCAAGGTTGCCAATTCAGACTGGGGAGATGTGGAGACTGAGCTACCGCCGCCCATCATCTCATCCCAGAACCGACAATACCAAAATCCCGTGGGTCAAACCCATCCTGAGGACTGCCTCCAAAAAGGGGGGGTGGCCCAGAACCCGAAACCATTTCCAGTTGCCAACTTTTTCTTTCAGATTCCCCAGGCTCTCCACAGAATTCTGCCCAAATCTCTTCGCTAGCAATGTCCAAACCCAAAAAGTTAGCCCACCAGTTGTCCAAAAATGTGCATTATCTGTGCCCCCTTGAGGAGAAGGAGGGAAGATACTATGCCCCGGTACAAGTACAGGGGCAGGGTACAATTTTGGCACTGGTGGACACTGGATCCCAAGCTACCCTTCTGTCCAAAAGGGCCTTTGATGAACTAAATGCAGGAAGGGGGGAGAATTACCGTATTCCTCTCACCTCTCTTCCTGGACAACTGCAGAACTTTGACGGGAAGGAAATTCCTGTCGAGGGGACTGCAGATTTGGACATCAAAATTGGGCGACACAAGGTGAAAGACCCGGTCATAGTAGTGACTCCAGAGGGCACCCCTTGTTTACTAGGCAATGACCTCCTGAGAAGGTTGTCACCCCTAATAGATTGTGTAAACAAGGTCCTCTGGACCCAGACTAGCCGACCAATAAAATTAAAACAGAGTATCAACCATGTTAGTTTAAATGGCACCTGCCACATGGTTGAACAAAAATCTGACCAAGTAGAATTTCACTTCCAGAACAACCAAATTCCAGACTTGACAGTAATAGCAGTAGGACAACAGACTTGTGATGGGGGGTCCTCTCTATTTCTGAAAATCAACCTTCCTTCCAGTTTAAGGTGGTATTCCACACTGGAAGGAAGCACTCTGAAATTCTTTACCAATCCACAATCAGACACTCCCACTCCTATAGTCCAGAAAGATGTGAAATCAGCTCAAAGCCTGGCTGATATTCAGCAAATTGGAGAGCAGTTGTTCATCCCTGTTCAGTTAAATGATGGGAAGGACTCTGTTCTCGCTCGAGTGTGTGTGAACAACGGTAAGAGCTTCATCAGCGAAGCCATGTTCCGCCAACTCCCAAAAGATCCAGCCATTCGCACATTCAAACTGATAGACAAATGGGAAATGGACCTGGAAGCACCCAATTCCAAACATCTCCTGCCAAGCAGGTGTATGCTCAAAATCTCCATCGGCAACAAGAGCATAGTCCATAATTGTTGGGTCGTGCGAGACGTCACTGCCGCCTTTTACTTAGGCAGTGACATTCTCAATCGCTTTGCCATTAGTTTGGACCTAATAAACTTCAAAGCTTGGTCCCGATTAGCGGATAATCCCATGGGTTTTGATGATCCAGAAAAAGCATTTAGGTCAGCTCAATTGCTACCTTATGCAGTTGAAATTCAGATCAAAGAGGAAGTCACCATCCCAGAAAGGACCCGACAATTCTCCCTGGAAGTGAAAGTTAAGAGGACAAAAATTGAAAAACCTGATGCTTATATCCATCTAAATGCTTCTCTCCAACAGCAAGGGTTAGGGGTAAACCCAACACCATTAGTCAACATAGAACATGACACCATTCCAATAGAGGTGGATAACAGCGACTTAAATAGTATTACTCTAGCCGCAGGCACCATTATTGGAATGGCGATTGATTACCGACGTTTTTCCATTGATTTAGGAAATGAACTGTTATGACCAATCCCCAAGGACTGTTTTGACAGTGACAGTGAGGACAATACAACACCAGACAGGATTTTCACCCAGCATGGGGGGAACTTCCTGGTGTACACTTCTTGCCCTTATGGTAAGGAAGATGTGACTTGTGACTTCAGAAGGGATGAGGTGATTTTCCAGGTCCATGAGGGCTGCCTTTCCCACCTGAAGCCTCCAGTCCAAATCAGCACTCTGACCAGGGACTTCTCCACCCAGCTGGAGGAAGCTGCTGAGATAGCCAAACCAGAAGTCTTTCCAGGCTTCAGGCAGATGGTGGAAGAGAGAGTCAACCTAGCTGATGCCTGTGTGACTCTGGAACAGAAGCAAAAGTTGAAACAAGTTTTCTTGGATTTCCAAGACCTCTTTGCGGTAGACTCATATGACTGTGGTCACAACGACATCCACACTCAACAATTCCCACGGACCCTGGAATGACTCCAGTGTTTGTGAAGCAATATCGCTTGCCTCTCTCATCCATGGAGTCCCTTACTGAAATAATTAAGAACCTTGAGTCCCGGGGAATAATCCGTCCAGTCCACAGCACTGTCAATAATCCGGTGCTGGGAATATTGAAGCCAAACAGCCAGTGGAGACTCTGCGCCGACTTTAGGGAGCTCCACAAATGTGTCCATACTTCCCGATGGCATCTGCCCTACATTGAACAAGGGCTGGCCCAGATTCAGGGGTCACAGGTATTCACAGCAATAGACCTGACCAATGGATACTGGACCGTGCCTGTCAGTAGGGAGGACCAATACAAACTGGCTTTTACCTTTGGGGGCCAGCAGTACACATGGACCCGGACTCCCTTTGGATACCTCAACTCCGGCAATGAATTCAACATTTTCCTACATAAGGCCATGCCCGACCTGGGTGCGAGGGGTAACCTGGCTTATGTAGATGATGTCCTCATCAAAAGTTCATCTGTGGAAGAACACTTAGCGGAGATCCGTTATGTTCTAACACAGTTGAGGGCCGCCGGAGCAAAACTTTCCTTCCAGAAAGCACAGTGGTGTAGAACCCGTGTTAATTTCTTGTGGCATGAGATTACTCCTCAGGGTCTCTGTCCCCAAGAAAAGAAAGTGGAAGCACTCCAGAAACTGAAGGATCCCACAACTCTGCGGGAACTAAGGAGCCTCCTTGTACTGACTAATTACAGCAGAAAGTTCATTGAGGGCTACGCAGAGATCACTAGACCCCTGATTCATCTCCTGAAGGGAGGGGTCAAGTGGGAATGGGGTCCAGAACAAGCCGAGGCAGTAAGACAACTCAAAAGAAGCCTCTCACAAGCGCCCTGCCTAGCTTACCCTGTCAAAAACAAGGAGTTGTTCCTGGAGACAGGGTTCTCTAATACGTGCTTGACGGCAGTATTATATCAAAAGCATGACAAGGTCAATAAAGTAATCTCCTATGCGAGCAAAACTTTATCCTCTGTGGAGGAAAAATTCAACGATTGTGAGAAGGCACTCCTGGCAACGGTGTGGGCATTGAAGAATTACTGCCCGTTTATCCATGGGGAAAAACATCATAGTGGAGACTCCACACCAGCCTCTGCAATATCTCCAAAGTGACAGAATCCAGGCCGGAAATGTGAGTAATTCCCGAATTACTTCCTGGATTCTGTCAATGCAAGGCTTTCCTGTGGAGGTCAGATATGGCCAAAACAAGAAGAGTCCCCTCGCGCAAGGTCTGGCTGACTTGCATGATTGTGCCAGAGAAAACTGTCTCGAGGACGAAAGTCTAAAAATCAAGGACAACATGGAGGCATACCTTAATTCCCCACACAAAGTCTTTGAAGAAGACAAGTGTGAGGGAATGCCCACTGTCTATGTGGATGGATGCTCTTACTATGTTGACAACGACGGGGAGAAAGAACTCGTGGCTGGCGTAGGGAATGCATGGGTGAAGGAGTTCCCAGAACCCTCCGCTGGATACAAAATTGGCCCCCGAAGTAGTCAGGTGGCAGAATTGATGGCTGTGCATCAGGCCATCCTCACTGCTGTCTAGCATCAACTCCACGAACTGGTCATAATCACTGATTCGGATTATGTACGGATCGGGTTCGTGGAGCACCTGGTTAATTGGAAAACCAGAGGCATGTTATGTGCTAATAACAAACGCTTGAAACATGGGAAGTTAATCCAAAACATTGATGATCTGGTCACATCGAATGGGATGACCATCTACTGGAAAAAGATCAAGGGTCATTCCAAAGTAGAGGGACCAGACAAAACTGGAAATGACGTAGCTGATCAGCTGGCCAAAACCGGGGCCATCCAAGGGGATCTAATAGAAATAGAGTCCCTGTTGGGGGAAATCCAGGTCACTGCTATCACTAGGTCCCAGACAAATGCTCACAATGATCTTTCAACTGCACAATGGAGTAAGGAGACCCCTGATGCTGATTTAATTACAGCTCAGAAGGGGGATCCAATTATTGGTAAGTTTTACCAACACCTTGAGGACCCTGAGAACTTTCCCCTGACGGATACCGATTACATTGGGAAAGAGGATCTAAGAGTGTTGATGAAATGTCCAAAAAGGTTCCGAATCCAAGACGGTTTGTTGGTAAGGAAATCCCAAGCTGGCGATGATCAGTGGGTGGTCCCTACCTCATTTCGAAGCCTGATATTAAGTCACGCCCATGACGCGGCCACCGCCGGTCATAGGGGGTTTCACATAACACTGGAAATCTTAAGAGGGGTTGCATACTGGTCACACATGGGGCAGGACCTCGACCAATACTTGAAGGGGTGTCTTGTGTGTGCACAATTTCAGCCATCATCCCTCACACACCGTGCGCCTCTCCAAAATAGGGGGATGACACTGCCATGGTCAGATTTGCAAATCGACTTTGTAGGCCCTGTAATCCGCTCGTCTAGAGGAAACAAGTACATGTTGACCGTTACATGCTTGTTTACCAAGTGGGTGGAATGTCTCCCAGCCCCAAATTGCAAGGCAGAAACAGCAGCTGCCCTGATGATTAACCACATCTTTTCCCGTTTTGGTCTACCTCAAAGGATTGAGTCAGACAGAGGTAGCCACTTCACCAGTGAAGTAATGTCAAAGATGTGGGAGATACTGGGGGTCAAAAGAAAGCTACATATTGCTTACCGGCCAGCTTCTTCTGGGGCAGTAGAGAGATACAACCGAACCATTGTGAGCATCTTAAAAAAGTTTGTGGCAGATTCTGGGCCAAGTTGGGATATCCGATTACCTCTGGTCCTAATGGCCATCAGATCTACCCCTTCATCTGCAACTAAAATGTCACCATTTGAGTTGATGACTGGACGCAAGATGGTGCTTCCCCAGCATCTGCTCTACAGAACCCAAGAGCAAACGTTGATAAATGCCTCCACAACTCATGAGTATGTGGAGAATTTAAGGAAACACCTTCAACATGCTTTTGCCTATACTCAGCGGAATCTAGAAAGATCAGCTGAGAGTATGAAAACGCACTATGATTTGAAAACCACCAGGAAGGAATATGATGTGGGAGACTGGGTCTATCTATACAATTTCCAAAGGAACCAGGCCAAACAGCGAAAATGTTTGCCTACATGGAAGGGACCGTTTGAAATTATAGACAAGATCTCCCCTGTAGCGCACAAAATCCGCATCCCCAAAGGCAGTTCGGCAGAGGGGGAAGACAAGTGGGTACATATAAATCAGCTAAAGTGTTGCCATCCTAGGCACACTCTGCAACAACTGGAGGAATCAACTGGAATCCCAGAGGGGGCCGCTCCAGAGTAATTCAGTTCCAACCCTAAAATATTGCCCATATAGCATATAAAATTCTGTGATCCTTGTATATATATATGTTCTTGTCTCCTAATTTAAAAAAGAAAATGTATATGTTCATATCTTCTGATTCATAAAATGTATATGTTCGCCACACCATTAATAGTGGTGAAGAAATGTCTACGAATAGGTATTGCCGCTTTGCTTTATCATCCTAGGAGAGATGAAACCATAGAGACTGACCAAGGAGGACGACTGGGGACCGGGAGCAGAGACTCGAGGGGCCCGGGGTACCGCCCAATCCTCCCATCAGGGAGAACTGATTGATAGACTGGAGGGAGGAAAAGATGCTGAACTGTGCCATCCATGGAATTGGAAGAAGAGGAGGCGAACATCCCAGATCTTGCGAGTTCCATCAGTGAAAGGACAGAATGGCCATCGCAAGAGGGGGGGCTTGTGGGATGTTTTTACCCATGCATCCAAGCCCTACCATAAAACTGTGCAGTACTGGCATGGAAAACATCATGATGGCCAGAACTCCCCAGAGAGTGCACAGGGAAAACATGAAGAATAGGCTGCCACCCATTTTTGCCTATGTTGTGAGCACAGGAGGGCCCTGCCTAAAACCACCATTGGGCTACACACACAGTAGCCTGAAACCATTGGGAATGGCAATGCTGATTGCCAAAAAGCAATTCAGAACTGTGGGGAATTCATTTTCTTAATCCCAAAAATGGTTGCATTACCAGTACTCACCACTATCAGAAAGCCAGCGTTTTAAAACCACCAGACTTTTGTGTAAAACTGAACAAATGAAACAAAACCAGACCAAGGAAAGACTTGCTAAGAGGTGGATACAAAGTAAAACTATATTCTGAAATGACTTGAAGGAAGTAATTATTTAATGTTCATGTAAAAATTATAAGTTTTGATTTAAACTGGGAACTAAAGTGACATTTAGCTGAAACCTGGCTTAATGAAACTCGATTCTGCCTGACAACTACCCCCGACAGGAGTTGAAACTGGATCAACAGCCACTCTTCCCAGGCCTAGCTGCATCCTGCTGCCCCTTGCCAAAAGGAGTTCACCTCTCTGATTAGATTAGGGGTGGAGCACCTGGGAACTGGAAGGGACAGAACAATGCAACTTCCTTGACTCAGGCAAATGTTATATTGGGGGCGTCGTAAAATAGCTTCCTCTTGGGAGAAACTGGGGGGCAGCTGTGCCTCTGTGAACAAGCTGGCTTGGGGGAAGTGGATAAACCAGTTATTCCACCCTGTGATGTGGGAAGCCACACCCCGTTTTGACCAGAGCATCATTTTAAAAAGATAGATAACTCATAGTGCGGATTTGTCAGAATTATATAAGTAATATCATTATTTTTGTGATTTTTCTGTGAACATTTTCAGAGGCGTTAGGACCCTGTGGTGTATTCTGGGGGGTTGCTAGCGGAAAATAGGGTCTCACTCCAAATGTATGCATGTTAAAAATCTGACACTTTATCATCTGTAACCCATATCCCTGGTGCACATTTGTGTAAAATCTGGAAAGGTTTAGAGGTCGCTATCAGGATGAAAAGGGGAGAATTCTGTCATCAGTGGACACAACATCGTACAAAGACAGGGACCGGATGGTTTGGTGCTACAGAAAATATGTTAACTGGACCTATAATATTAGAAAAATGGTACATAGATAAATATGTATTTGGGTCAGAAATAGATTTGCGTGCAATCTGACAAGGGGAGGTTCCACTGACCACAAAACCTACAGCATCACTCTGACTCACATTTCCTTCCCCCAATCAAGGGAGAGAGGAGGAATTGGCCAATGATAAGTGAGAGGGGCAGGTTTAGTTATGACCAACGCACACACCCACTTTCCAAAACACATAAAAAGAGACTGCTGGGACAGGTAGAGGATTCAATTCCATTTGCTGCGGAGCATGCTGACCGACGACTTCACATCCAGAGATCCAGACTTCAAATCCATCAATCTCCTTGTGATAGAGGGTATGCCCAGACGTGGGTCCCTTGCTCGCTGCGCCACAGGGAACCAGGCTGCACCTCACTGAGGAGGTCCAACAAGGCCGAAACATGTCTGGGGTTGCTTGGTTTTCTGTGCAGAGGGGACCTGGCCTAGCATTCGGGCTGGGCTGCTACCTTCGGTGGCGGCAGCTGCTGACTGATTTGCACATGGCTGGTCCCCTTTTGCAATGGCGCAGACGGGCTAAAAAACGGTGGTGTGGAAGGTTGCCCAGAGCAATTGCCAGTGTTTTAGATTCATTTGAAACCTTCCACCCATCACTTTTGTGGTCAGTTTGTTTCTCCTTGTGAGAGAGGGTATGCCCAGACGTGGGTCCCTTGCTCGCTGCGCCACAGGGAACCAAGCTGCACCTCACTGAGGAGGTCCAACAAGGCCGAAACATGTCTGGGGTTGCTTGGTTTTCTGTGCAGAGGGGACCTGGCCTAGCAGTTCAGGCTGGGCTGCTACTTTCGGTGGCGGCAGCTGCTGACTGATTTGCACATGGCTGGTCCCCTTTTGCAATGGCGCAGACGGGCTAAAAAACGGTGGTGTGGAAGGTTGCCCAGAGCAATTGCCAGTGGTTTAGATTCATTCGAAACCTTCCACCCATCCCTTTTGTGGCCATCAATCTCCAGAACATGTAGCAGAAATTAACTCCAGAATTTGTAGCAGAGAGGCCTGAATCCACCAGCTGAATCCTCTTCAGCAGGCCTCAAAACTAACCAAACTATTCAACAGCCGGGTGAGCTGTTTGAAGTTTTGCCGAGAATTTTTGCAGGAACCTGTAGCAGTACCCAGAAAGCAGTGTTACATCCAGAATCCAGAGAGGCTAGACCAGCAGAGCAGAGCTGACCCAGATCGCTGTGAGCAGAACCGGTGCCTGATTGACCCACCGAGCAGACAGAACCGCAGCCGGACGTGGTGACCAGATCCGTGACGAGGCCTAGTTCAAATTTATATTGTGAGTACCTAGCAGAACTGTGCAGAACCAATCTCATAGTTAAAATAATCTAATCCAAACTATTTTAACCTAAGTAGAACTGCCTCCTAGAAATCATGTCATCTGTCATTTTTAAAGCTGCACAACTGTCACCTGTCAATTCTGCAGCTGCAAGCTGTCACCTGTCATTTTGAGTTTACTTTAAATCCGAAAAACTATCTTTATTTAATCGTCCGTATCTCTGGAACCGTTTGGGCTAGGAACGAAATTTACCGCGATTTGCGATTTGGCCCGATTTCTTCATCTGTAGAAATCAGCAGCTTTTTGCTTCTCTTTGCTAAAATTCGTTTGCAATCTGGTAATCAGTATTGTTAAAGTGAGCCTGAACTAATATAAAGTAGCCATCACCTATCCTGAACCTCTAGAGGGAATTAAAAGCAATTTTAGCACCTTTTCACTTCCTTGCAAACCACATTAAAGTAATTCGCCTGTGTTTAAAACTCATCCCTGTTTTCCCTAAGCTTGCTGGGAGAACTGGAACTGCGTATTGCATTATAAAGTGTGATTTGTTGGGATTCTTGAAGACTGTGTGCTCTCCTTCCATTTCTGGTATTGCATAGGGGGGAGTGAATTGTCAAAAGAAAAAGTGATCATATTACCTTTTGCTAAAATCATAACAAGTTATTTCTGTACTGCATTTTATTCCACCCTGCGTTTCCTTGAACCATAGAAAGCATTCTTTCCCACCTTGTTCTTCTGTTCCAATTCATAGTTACCTCTTGCTGATTACTGTTCATATTCACAAGTGTAATATCCATTATCAATTTATTTATAGAAGTGTGATATATATTTGTTTAAATTTTCAAATAAACCTTTTAATTTGCAAAACAAACCTACTTCTTGGCTCAGTGGGGTCAGGGGGATTCTAAGAGGGGGGTGTTATACAAGGGTTGTCATCCAGAGTACTGAACTGGATATAAAAATACATCAATAAGGGTTTTCCTCAGCATCCCAGACTAGGCATTGACTTAGCTGTAGTGTTGATTGAATATCGCTTACAGTCTGCAATCAATGCCAATGGTGAAATCAGCAAATGGGAAGGAGAAGCTTAGTGTAACTGTGTCGTGAAACCGATCATTAACAGTCAAGTATTATTTGCAGAACTGCAACTTAATGATTTGAGACGGTTTATAGTCATAGCATCGAATGCCAAAGCATCGAAAGTCATACCATCTAAAAAAGCATTGAAAAAAAGCACTGAATGCATTTTTTTTTAAAAGAACATTTTTAACGGGAGTGTCCCCCACCAACCCCTTCTTTTAACCTTTAAAAACCCAATACAATTAAAATAAGCCCTTTACCTTAAAAAAACTGCATTAGATGCTTTTTTTTCAACGCTTTTTTTAGATGGTAAGGCATTCAATGCTTTGGCATTCAATGCTATGACTAGATACCATTTGGGACCTAACAAGAAATTCTTATTTATGGCCGTGGTGCAGCGTGGAATGTTTTGGATGTATCGTATACATCACGAAAAGTAACATTCCGGGTTAATGATAAGAATTCTTCGGTAGTTAAAGCTGAGAATTGATCAGAGTGCCCATCAGTTATTTAAATCTTGCTACGCTGACACTTTGAAAATGCAAATAACTGAGCATTAATAACACAATCAGTTCTGTGTGTGTGTGATGTGTCTAGTTGTGAAATGATGTTGTGCATTTAATGGCTTTATTTACATTGTCCAAAAATGAATTGAGGAAGACATGGCGTGCGCATTCAACTACGCTTACTACTTACCTACTTTGAAAATCTGAAGTACAATGTACATTTCAGATTAAATAAGTACCGAAGAACATTGGAGTGTTGAACACTATAGCAATCAACCCCACTTCGATGGGCATACGTGGTCATTAACGGCCCATCTGCCCGAGACTCAGTTGCGAGGGCCTCGGCCAGAGCTCAGTTTAATCATTAGAAACATCACCACCCAAAATCCAGTGAGAGAGTTAGGTACTCTCTTAATAAAAAACGTGTTGTTCTCAAAATATTGATAAACTTGGAGTCTTCGGGGTCTTTGAGACTGTCATGTATCTACTTGGAGGAGCACACTTCTACCACTGAGTTCCCAAGCATTTGCCAGGGAAGATTGCAGCCGGTCAGGAGAATAGAGCTCAGCACCTGTGATTGCTATGAGTGAGAGAAGCTCTTGTTTGGTGGTTCAGTTAGATCGTCTGCGTCCATATGTACTTGATGTTCGCGACTTAAATCCCTGCTGTTGTGACAATATAGACCCCAAAACAAAGGGTGGCGGCTCTGTCATCTAGTACATGTAGTCCAGCTAGATGCCCCTTCCAGGGATATTGGAAGACCCATCGCCTTTCATGTGCCTTGATACTTACTGCCAGCAAATAAGCATTACCACTCCTGCAGATACAGCAATGTCTGGTGATATCCTGCTGATATTTAGTGGGAGATAAGTTCTCTCTCTAACAGCCTTGAAATGCATGAACATATAATGCATACCCTCTCCCTTCAACTCCCCTCCCCTTCCCCAGGAGCTCAAAATATTTAAGCATTATAATAAAGATTATTTTTAACCATAGCAGTAAAGAGAGTCATGTTGTATGACTGTATTATTCCAAAGACATTGGTTCGCCTGACTTTTAAACATTTGATTGTAAACATTGTTCTCATCGTTGTAGCTGAATGTGGTACTGCAGGGGATCTGGGCTATAAGACACACTAGGTGCCCCTCCCTTGAGGTATCTCACACAGCCCCTGATCTTTCTAGGAAGTGGGAGGGAGGGACACAGACATGCAGGACAGGGGGAAAGGCTTAGGGCCCGATTGATGGAATTTGTTGCACGGTTTGAAGTGACTTTGCACAGCTGAATAGTAACTTTGCAATGCCAACGCAAACCCTGATTCATGGAACTGTGCAAAGTGTATTTTTGCAGTGCAAAGTTAGTGCAAAGTCATTGAAAAGTCATTTTTGTAGTACAAATCGTGCCCATAATGTTTAACATTGTGGATACTACATGATAAAATGGAGGTGCATTGCAGAGCCCTGTGTTGAACACATGCTTGTAAAGGGCCAGCATGTAATGGAATTGTATGCATAGGCAAGAATTGAATGGCCCAGTGATGTATTTATAGAACATCATGCACGTGCTTGCAGAGGTCAGGTCCTGCCAGAGGTACATTCGCTGAGCTGCGTGCTCAGGCCAAGGCCTGGAATGACAGAGACCGTGCTAGGTCTGGCTTGAGGTACCTGGTCTTAGGCGTGGCGGGGGGGTATGGGGGGGGGCTGGGGGAGCTTGTGGTCGTAGCCCCAGATAGAAGCTCAGCGGTTACAGCCAAAAAGGCTATAGCTACCCCCGAATCCCGCCAGTCCCGACATTAGCTTAGCCCCTGATCGTTCCCAGACCTAGCAATACCCCTGCCTGGCATTGACCTTAGGAGCTAGCAGTGCAGAGGCTGGCAACATAGTCCCTGGCTGGTTGATGTCGTTCTAATAGTCTCAGAGGGTTTTGATGCACAGTTCACTCAGTTCCCTTAATTAAAAGAAAACAGAAAAGTGTGAGGCTGTCTGGCAGCAGTAACATCACTGAGTCAACTCGGGCATTCTTTGTCAGCATGTGTGCAGTGGGGGGAGGGGTTAAAGGTGTCAGGCTATGGAAAATCGCATTACGGCAATCATATTTACTGGACGTGCTGTGGGCCAGAGCAGTGGCACGCTGCCCACCCAAGTCAGAATCACCTAATGAAAAGCAGGCCACACTGTGATGGGAAAAGCCTTTCTCACAGTAATCCTATTCATCCAGAATTAAAAGCCTCGCTCCATTATTAGCGGATCTGCAGCTGAGGTGTTCAGCGCTGAGCAATGGAAAGCATAGGATGCGCACAGTGATGGGGGCCAGAACTGGGGAGGAGGGGGGGGGTTCGGATGGGGAGGCGGGTTCTTTGCTGCAGGCGGTGCTGCTATCTATACATTAGACAATGGTTCGAAAGATGCAGGTGTGCCGTGGGAGCATGGGATCTGATTAGTTAAGATGCAGCAATGGCACCTGTGGACTGCAGATTAATCTAAGATCTTTTGATTTGGGTAGAAGTGGTGGTGCATGTAATTCGAGGAAAGGGCCTTAGCGCGTAAGCGCGTCAGCACACGTACACGAATTGATTGACCCAAAGGCCCCCAGCGTGTAGGCGCGTCTATGAGGTTACGCGCACGTGCGTTTTCCATGGCGCGTAGAAAAAATAAGCACGTCAGGGTGTCATAGCGTGTAATTGGTGGAAAGGGCCTCAGCGCGTATGTGCGTGGGCGTTTCCCTGTACACGGGTGCATGTTACACGTCCAATGACTGCACGTCAGAGTGTCAGCTCGTGTGATTGGAGGATGGGGCCTTAGCGCGTACACGCGGATGTGACGCTGGACGTGTGAGCATCTTTAAAAGGTACGTGAAGAACGCCATTTCCTTGTACGTTCTTTTCGTGGAGAGCGAGTGGGTGAAATCTGTACTTCTTGTCGGTTCACACACGATTTACTTCACGGCGTTCCAAGTTCGTACTCCCTGTTACCTCTGACAGCTTTTTCTCTTCTTGTCTTTTTCCTGGGCCTGTTTCCTCAAACAGCATTCACTTCTCCTGTTGTCCTGTCTCCTCAGACAGCGTACAATTCTTCTTTTGGCGGGGGTGTTGCCAACGCGCACAAGCACATATTTTTCACGCAGTATTTCCTGGCAGAAGGTGAGTCGCGCACGTATTTGACATCTGTGCTTGCCCCGTGTGTTGCTTACCCCTTCAGAGCCCAGTCTAGGCTTCGTGTGACACGCATATGTTCATTTTTGTGTTTCTGGGTGCCACAGCGTAGTGCAGGTTTTTTATTCCACGCACGTGGTTTAGGAGGGGTTGCGTGCACATTATCTCACTTTTTCGGGGTGCCTGTGCATTGCGTGACCCGTCATCTTCCCCCAGGGGTCACATACAGCCTTGCTAGAGCACTAGGGTACGAATTCCATCTAGTACCCTACCCCTTTGACCCCCAATTGCCCAGGACAATAGTTTACTGCAACTCCCATACGCACAACAACATCAGTGCCATGGTTGGGAGGCGAGCACGCGGTAAGGGTGGCAAAGGTGGGCGAGCCACAAATGGTGGCCATGGTGGATACGGTAGAGGACATGGCCAGGACTTGCACGGTGCCCCTAGCCCCCCATATGTGGTGACCAGTCAGGGACACCCATGCCCCGCCCCCCTAGTTGAGGGTAACGTGGCTGACACCATCCCTGCTCAGCCCTTGTTGGACCAGCCCATTGTGGCACCAGACCTGGCACTGGGTGACTCCATGGCTGACTTCCAGGTCAGCAGGTCTAGGCTAAGTGTGGTGGTGCACGTTGGTGTCACCAGCCCACGTGGATCAGGGGCAGCTATGTCATCTGCTGCCCCGAGTAGGCAGGGTGGGGAGGCTGCAGGGGCAGCTGTGGCTCCATCCACCCCAGCTCTGAGTGTCCCAGCCAGGACAGTGTCGGTCCTAGTCCATCCTGCTGACATTCCCCCTGACTACATCACACTTCAGCTAATGCCTGCACCACGTCCCATGGTGAGTGTTCATTCCCACACTCCTAGTCCACAGTCCACCGGGGCTCCTGCCCCTAGTGTCCAGAGCGGCGTAGGACACTCAGTATCACCACCACCTTCCAAGCGGAAGAGGAAGAGTGCTCGTCCAGTACAGGCTGATGCCCCAGACACGGCTACACAGTGCGGTCCACCAAGGAAGCCCAGCTTCAATCAGGTCGAACTTGATGCACTTGTGGAGTATGTGTCCGCACATGACAGCGAAATGGTGATTACTGCAGGATGCAAGACCACACCTGCACAACGTCAGGCACACTGGCAGACCATTACGGAACTCATAAGTGCCCTTGGATTGGTGAGGCACACAGCTAATGATTGCTACAAGCGCTGGAATGACCTTAAGTGCAGGGCAAAGAAAAAGCTGGCCTCAAGTCATGCCGGAATCTAGTGACTGGAGGTGGGTCTCCGGCAGAGGACATAGAACACACTCCACATGAGTATGTTGCTGGGACCTACGTCACGGAGGAACAGATCCAAGGCGTGGGAGACCTGCCAGATTACGAGGCATTGTCCGGTGAGTGCACATGCATGTGTGTGTCATCCATGTGCATGGTGTGTGTGAGTGCTTCTGATTGAGTGCCAGGTGAGGGGGTGTGTGCCTGAGTGGTTTGGGTCACCCATGTGCTTCATCCAATACATTCTGCGCACCAGGATTTGGGTGTTGCAGTATCCCTTCTGGCAACAGTAGACATTCAGCCCAACCTCGAGCCAGTGTCCCTTCAATTGTCATCTTGCCACAACATAGTTGCTTGTTATTTTGTGTTAATTCAGGCTGATTGTCTGCATTCCACCACTTTCACTAGGCATTTCTCAGTCCTATTGTCACATGTGTGACATGGCTAGGGTACATGCCATCTGTGTGTTGGCATGTGTCATGTATGTGTATTGGACATGCCAATCACAGGCCAATGTGTGATGGCACTGCTGGGCAGCATGCAGCAAATTTGTTGGTCTTCCATCTTGGTGTCATCAATGTGTGCCATTTGCCTCCCCTTCATACGCAGTGATAGTGCATGCATGGGAGGGTTGTAGTCATGTGGTACATGTGTCAATGAAGTACTGTTTCTGTTGCTTCTCAGCACTAATTGTGTTCCATGGTGCTAATGCCTGTTCCCATTTCTTTTCTTTCATGTCTTTGCAGGGGATGACGCACTTGATACTGCTGGGTTTGTGGAGATGGTGCAGACCCAGGAGGGGTCTCAGGCCTGACCGGGCACCAGTGAGGGACGTGGTGTGGTGGTGGGTGAGAACCCACACTTGCTGCAGGCCGACGTCTCAAGGGGTGTCTCTGGGTGCAGATCCCCCGAGCTCTATTCAGGTGTTGATTCGGATGATGAGACCTATGTGCCGTCGCAGGTAAGTGTTTCTCGGAGGGATTCTGTACTGTCCAACCCACCTGCACCAGGGGTAGAATCCTCAATGGGGATGTCAGTGTTGGTAGGTCCGCCTTTGGTGGTTACGGATGCAGGGTCACACTCCGCTACATCTGATCCTGTTCCTGGGCCAGCAGATCAGAGGGGGAATGCAGTCCTGCAGCCTCAAGCAGTGCCGGCACAGCAAGGCGCAGTTCGCCTTGCCCCAGACAGGTGTGGTGCCCGCCGACGCGGTGGCCGTACGCCACCTGGCAATACCGCATGGGAGAAATCCATATACGGTATGGCAAACCAACAGGCAGCATCAACTGAGATGATGGCTCAGGCCATGGATAGTTGGCCACTTCCATTGTCCCCCAAGAAAGGCTAATTGAACAACTACAGCAGGCAACAGACTCCATTAGCCAGTCACACAGGGAGGACATGTTGGCGTCCAACAGGGACAGGCGGGCGGCACTGGAGACTCTGCGGGAAGCCATTTCTATTGAGTCCCAGGGCCACAGGGGAGCCCTGAGGGTGGAACTCCGTCAGATCAGGGCAACTCTGGTTGAGCTTGAGGCTTCAGCTAACACGAGTACAGAACAGCAGCTGGAGCGGCTCACACGTAGGCTTTCAGCTGAGATGCAGGCAATTAGGGGGGAGGTCTGGGCATCCCGTGAGTTGTTGCATGGGGACCTACGCACAATTATCCTCCAGAACCATACCTTCCACACCCGCATGCTTGCTGCCATGGAGGACCAGACTAGGGATTTGCGTGGGCTGCCTCCCATAGTGCCACCACCTCCTGATGCAGCTGCAGAGGGTGAGGAGAGTGACAGCAGGGATTCTCCCACAATAGGGTAGCCGTGCAGGCCATGAGCCCATGGAGGTGTTTTTTTTTTTGCAAGATCCACACAGGTGGGTTTTGGTGTGCACCCTGTCCTCGGACCTCCTGGATGGCCTCCCCCACACCCCCAGGCCCATTCATGGCCATTTTTGATTTTTGATTTTTTCTTTTGATTTTTGAATCTTGATTTTTTTGACAGTGTGTTGCCTTGTGTGGCTCCCGTGGGCATACGCTGTATTGTGGCTGGGCACATACAGGCTTGTCCTGAATTTGGGTCAGATGCTTGGGTTTGTGTGACACACACCCCTCCTGCTTCCCGTTTCCATGGGCTTGCAAAGGGTGTGCCCAAGTGACATTGACTTACACAGTGACGTTGGACTCCCATATGATGTGTGGGCAGTCTGTAGTCAATACTGTGTATACATTCCGAGTGCATATTGTGGTTGTATTGTACACTGCATGGTGTATTGATATGTGCCTCTGCATCCATCTCATCCTCCTAATTTGCAGGTCCATTTATCATGTCTTCACAAGGTGGTCTACTTTGGGACTGGAGTCCATGTTGTAAGCAGTGCACCTACACTCTTGTGTGGTGCTAACACTGTAGAGTTGGAAGTGTTCGAAGTGCTGGCATTATCAGGTAGTGAGGCTACCAATTTTTTAAGTCCGTACTGTCATGTTTATGGTAGGTTGGAGGTTGTGTAGGTGATTGGTATTATTGTTAAGTATTTGGTAATGTGTGTTGTTGGTCCTGCATTACTGTGAGCATTTCATGTGTGGCCATTTTCCATTAGGGACACTGTAGTTGGTGACATTTGGGGCATGTTGTGGGGATTAATTTGTTTGCTCTCACATTGCATGACATGCCATGGTGTGTTGTGTGGCCGTGCCGGGGAGAGGTTGGGTGACATGGCACTGTTCTCATGTTGTATTTTGCAAGTGGGTATTCATTTTTGCTGCATGGAAGTGTGTCTTTTGATGACACTGCATTGGTGGTGTTTGTTTAGGTAGGGATGCACACATTGTGACACTTCCAGGTGAACAATCTCAGGCTGCTATGGTTCTGACAGTTGACTGTCCCTTGATTCATCAGAATTGTCAGATTGAGTCATCATTGATTGTCAGATGGTATGTGCCAGGGCTGTGTGCACTCCACAGGGGTGTGCTTTCTATGTGAAGTAATTAGCCACCAGCTGCGTACGGGCTGCCTCACCCCGTGCCCTTTCCCCTCCCATGCACAGCGGGCGTGCATGTGGTTGGGGATGTGGGGGCACCACCATGTCCACAGCCAGGCCCCGGCATGTTGCAACATTGTGCAGGACACATGCTGCCACTATGATCCTGCACACTACTGGGGGAGCGTATAACAGCTGCCCACCAGAACGGTCAAGGGAGCGAAAGCGTGACTTGAACACTCTGAATGTGCGCTCCACTATGCCCCGTGTTGCAATATGGGCTGTGTTGTATCTTACCTCGGGAGGCATGATGGGGTTCCGAATTGGCATCATCATGTGTGTGCTCAGAGGGTAGGCACTGTCCCCTGGGGAGGTGGTGATGGGGATCATTAGTGGGCTATTGGCATTACTCTGTATCTGTCATGCATGCGTGTGCTGTGGCATTTCTACTCACCAAGCAGCCATGCATCGCCATGCCGCCCAGCTTCCATGTCCCGGTTTAGGGTTGACATCCTGTAAATGAAGCTGTCGTGGGTGGACCCTGGATAGTTGGCATATAGTGAGGTGATGATTCTCTTGGCATCACATACTACCTGGACGTTGATGGAATGCCAGTGCTTGCAGTTTCTATAGATGTGCTCAGATGCCGTGGGGGGACGTAGAGCCACATGGGTGCAATCAATGGCACCTAGCACTTTGGGGAATTGTGCCACCCTGTAGAAATCCTGGCTGACAGCCTGCCTTTCTGCAGGTGTTCTGGGCAGGTATATGTGCCTGCGGACTGATGGACGTGCAGTGATGATGGCCAACACCTGGTGTAGGCACTGTGACTGCGTGGCCTGTGACACCCCCCCCACTATGCCACTTGTCTGCTGAAATGATCCGGTAGCCAAGAAGTGCAGTACATTGAGGACCTTCTCCAGGGGGCTGAGTGCTTGGGAGCACAGGGTGGGTGATGTGAGGTCATCCTCCCACTCACTGACCAGGTCGAGTATTATGTGTGGTGGAAACCTGTACCTCCCATACACCTGGTCATCAGGCATACCAAATAGGCTGGTTCTGGGTGTGAAGATTGTGGCCCTGACTATCCTTCTCCTCCTCCTGCGGTATCCCACGGCCACTGCTGCTAGGAACGGTATATTCATCCTGGAGTCTGAGCTTGTTTGTTGTTTGTGCACTCTTTTATGCTGCGCGGGACGTGCGCCTGCTTCATGCTGGCGTACGTGTTTCAGGATTGGACCATTTATTTTTTGGCGCGTTGTAGGCGACCATGTAAATCCCACCCCAGGAATACATGTAACACGCTCTCCCAGGCCCAGTCGCGAGTAAATATTCCCGCCCACCCCTGGAATACACGTACCCCACTCTCACAGGCCCAGTCGCGTGTGGAACTTCACGCGCACACCGAAATACACGTACCCTGCAAATTCGCGTGTGAAACTTCACACGCACCCCGAAATACACGTACCCAGGGCAATCGCGTGTGGAACTTCCAGCGAACCCCGTAATACATGTAGCCTGCTGGTATCGCGTGTGGAAGTTCACGCGAACCCATAATACACGTACCCTGATGTAGGGAGACAGGAGTGGGGGCCTGCTGGCAGGTGCCCCTGACCGGTGGGGGATGGGGGTGCAGGGAGACAGGAGTGGGGGCCTGGTGGAGGGTGCCCCTGGATGCAGGGGGGTGGGGTGCAGGGGGACAGGAGTGGGGGCCTGGTGGAGGGTGCCCCTGGATGCTGGGGGGTGGGGGTGCTGGGAGACATGCGTTGGTGGGCAGTAGTGCAAGGTGACATGTGGGTTGGCTGCAGGGCATGGCCATGGTGGATGGGCTGCCTGCGGGACATGTGCAGGGGTGCAGGGTAGTCCCCTGTGGTGTGGGCCGCCTGCAGGGGCCGTGAAGGGTGTAGAGGGAACAGCTGGGAGGACCCACACGACCAATTCACGTGTGGGACTCCCCTGCACCACCGAAATACACGTAGGCTGCTGGATTCGCGTGTGGAATTTTTCCGCGCACCCGGAGTACACGTACTCTGATGAAATTGCGTCTGGAACTTCACGCGCACACTGAAATACACATACCCTGCTAATTTGCGTGGGAAACTTCACGCGCACCCCGGCATACACGTGTCCAGGCCAATCGCGTGTGGAACTTCCCGCGAACACCGTAATACACGCACACGCTATTTTTCACACAGCAGGTGTCCGTGTTTGTGGGTACCCCTTTGCACCTCATTTGTCCTAGAGGGCCACTGTATGGACCATTCATCATAGCTGTATATGGGTGCTTTTTGTTAGCGCACATTTTGGCGCACATTTATTTCAGGCGCAGGGACGCTACCGCCTGCTTTCTTGTGGCGTACTTGTTTGGCCCTGTGCGCGTCTTTCACCGTGCGCTGGTTTGCCCTATTCGATTCCATGAATACGAGTTGTAGGCGAGCGTGTGGGCGTTCTGCGCACTTGCCTCCTGTACTTCCCCTGTGACGCCGATATTTTTACACGTTGTTCCCCATTCCGAGTGTTGTGCCCCGTGTTCCGCCTACTTTTGTATGTGCGCCGCGCTATGTGCGATTTCGCAAGCGGCAGTGGCGCACGCCGTTGGATGACCTGTGCGCCGGCGTGCGCCGCGCACTTTTTGAGCGCACATCCAACATTTTTCTCGCGCACGAACTTCCATGAATCGATGTGCGCTGGTTTCCCTGGGATTTTCGCAGTTGCACTGCGAATTTCGCACTTTTACTGCGAATCGCACGTTTTGGCACCTCTACGCCGGAATCTTCGGCGCACATTAATTCCATGAATCGGACTGTGTGTCTTTTCTGAATTCTACCTCAATGGTTCAGAACATTGGTACTGTCTCCGTCCTTCAAGACTCTCACCTTGCAACCTTAAACCGTTTTTTGTGCTTCATGATGTGCCTTTTTGGTATGAGACTCTTTCATGGTGTGACAGACATTCTTCTTGTTGGTCGGTCTTCAGGGAGCCTGGAGAGGGGCCTGGAGAGGGGCATGCTGTCATGCCTGCGCCATGGGCGCATACATTGGCGATCATTATGGACTAATGGTTATTCCTTTATCTACAGAAAACTCTTGGATCAACCGCTATTCACTTCTTGGACTTTATTTCCCATTTGCGAGACTTTGGTGCTTTTCTATTTGTCCCAACAAACTACACTTACCACAATACACTTGGCTATAACTATCTATTCCTGGCTATTCCTATTTGTCATCATCGGAACTATAATCCCCAGAAGCCCTAGGGATCAGCTCTGCTTCCACCAGCTCAGGAACAGAGAGGGAGGAGGCAGATTGTATGCAGGTGTGCTGATCCAGGTGCAACCAATTAGCCTGCCTCTGTGCTGGGCAGGGCGGTATAAAGGCTGCTGCCTGCAGGAGCTCAGGCTCTTGAATTAAGAGTCCTTCCAGCACCTTTTTGCTTTGAGCTATGGACCTTTGTATGCGGTTCCTCCTTACTCCTGCTTTGGATCCAGTGCCATGCCGGGCTCTCTACTTTGCAGATGATCACGCTCTGCTGCTTTCCATCCTCCGCCTTTGCTCTTCCGGGCTTCTGCCTTTCAGCCGATCACGCTCAGTTGCTACCTTCCGCCATTGTCTTCCAGGCTCCTGCCTTGCAACCGATCACGTTCCGCTGCCTTCTACCTACAGCCTTCATCCACTGGGCTTCCAACCTAGCAGCCCTCTACTGTCTTCTGCAGCCTGTTACAGTCATCCGCTCTGCTCCTCTGGACTTACTCCTGGCTGCCCGGTCCTTCTGGCTCCTTGCCGCGCAGCCTGCTTCTCTCCGCTGCCAACAGCCCTTGTCCTCGGGGCTTCCTATCTTGCAGCCGATCACGCTCCGCTGCTTGCTACCTACAGCCTTTGTCCGCTGGGTTCTCAGCCTAGCAGCCCTCTACAGTCCTCTGTAGCCTTCTACAGTCAGCGGCCCTGCTCCTCTGGGCTCACTCCTTGCTGCCTGGCACTTCTGGGCTCCTAGCCGTGCAGCCTACTTCACTCCGCTGCCCTAAGCCCTTTCCCTCTGTGCTCCCTTCCTTACAGCCCTGCTCCTTTGGGCTTGCTCATTGCTTCCCTGCTCCTCTGAGCTCTCAACCGTGTACCCTACCGTCCTCTGCTATCCACAACAGTTTACCTACATTATTTACTTTCAGTTATTGCAGTCCCCCTGTTTCCTGACTGCTGCTCCCTTGCTTTCTTCCCTGTTTCCAACCCTCTTTTCTTATCCCTATCCAATCCTGTTATACGACTTTCCCTTCATTTCCTTCTGCTTGTTTACTATCGACTTCCTTTTTCCTGTATTTGTCTGTTAGTGTCTTCCCTTGTACTGTTTGTAGACCCCTTTGTACAGAGCTTGTCTGTTGGTTTCCGACAGGCAACCTCTGCCCTTTCCTTTGTCTCGTTTCTGCGTTACAGACACCCATAGCTGTTGTTCCAAGCCATGAGCAAACAGCGTGGGCCTCTGTTATAGCAAACTGTGCAGAAGGCTAGAGTTTTTCCTAAGGTACATGGAATACTCTTTTCCTATATCTGAATACACCCCTAGAGGGAATCCATTCTGTTGTACCTTATTTCCTTGCTACACTTGCCTACTCATCATTCACTTTACTTTCAGCTGTGTGTGTACTTATCTGTCCACCTTACTTCGGCACAACCACCCAAACCCTTCCTGGGTGTCCTCTACCACTCTTAACAGAGTGCCATCTGTGACAAAAATACAGGGCTACTGGTGAGGATGATGATGACTGTGGTGACGGGGATGATGACAGTGATCATGATGATGACTGTAGTGGTGGTGATGATGATGACTGTGGTGGCGGTGATGATGATGGTGCACCTGAGTTACAGATGTCAGTCAAGTCTGAGTTTATATTATTGGGAGAGTTGCCATGTACCAACAGGCAACAAAGTGTGGATGCATGTTGTGTGGTTACAACAAGTGCAGTGTGGAAGCCAGAGTCCTGTTCCATAAAGAAAATGTCTACATTACTATATTTTGCACCTTTCTGGTTTACATTTTGGGGGTGTTTTAGGGTCTAGAGGACATTGGTCCCTTCTAGTTAGGTGGTATACATATAAACAGATAGTCTATGGCATATGGCCAAACATGTCAAGGAATATGAGAACTCTATCACACAACTGAGGTTCCAGATCTTGGAAGTGGTTAAGAAATTGCCTTGAGATGACATTGAGAAGACTGGAGCAAAGATAAGCCTTTTGGGTTCACACTCTAAATATATTTAGTCCAGGAGGTATGAATGATGAACTTAACTTACACTGTTCCATATGACCGGCTTCCTCTCTTTATGTGGACTCAGATATATAACATTTAATGTGTCTGCTTTATATTGTTTGAATATATCAGGGTTTTACTCTTCTTGCCATGACGTGTCATGGACTATCTGTTCTTCATTGTGTTATACAAGACATGTATACATGACATGACTTATGATATGTTAATGTGGTCTGTTCATTTTGTTTGAACATATTAGGGTGTTCATATGATGCCATTCTTTCCATGAAATGTAATTTGCTATCTATTTACATCTCATCTATATACTATTCTGAAACTTATCACTATCATCACTGGCAGTGTGTTCATTTAGATTTTTTCCTCTCTTCTCCTTTTTCTTTCTTCTGTTTGTTTTGTTTCTTCACCTTCTTTCATATCTATTCCTTTTTATTAACTCTTTACTATGTTTTTCATCTTTCCATTTTTGTCTCCATTATATACTCATTTTTTCCATTTTATCATTTTACATTGTTTTCATTGTACATTTTCCGTATATTTCATTTTTTTATTTTGTAAACATTTTTCGGTCATTTTTTAATTCTATTTGATCCTGTTTTTCAATTTGTTCATCATGTATTTTCCTTATTTGGTCCTCCTTTGTGATTAATATGTTTTGATTTACTCCACACTTGTACTTGTTAGTCTCTTATTATGAATTGCCTGCTTTCGTTCAGCTTTGTTTACACTCTGTCTGCCACCAAATGCCAGTCATGGCATCATTGCAGTCATTCCACTTGTGTGGTTTCTGGGACCAGTTCATGGCTATGACGTTTTAACATCCATACGCAATGATGTCATTTTATCTGAACGGATACAAGGCTCGATTTGCAGGATTTTTTGGGACCTTTACCTTCTTAATATATAGCGTCATCTAGATGCAGATTGTTACTGATCTTCCTTGTCAGTTGAAGCTTTTCAAGTTCCAGATTGAGAGAACGTATGTTAGTTATATAGAACAATGGTTGCAATATTGTTGTTTCTCTTGGCTTTTTTGTGTGAATCCTTTTCATGAAACAATTGGAATAATGTTTTCAATTTTCTGTTGTTTTTTGGGATATTGTTGGTTTTGTCTTTTAGGACTTTTTGATGCAAGACTTGTTTTATGTATTTCCTCTATTTCTTCTTTATTACAATACTATCTTTATCTGTTGCACTAGATTGAATATAGTGGGCAGGGACATATTTAGACATTGTGCACTTGATGTACATTTGGTACTTTGGCACTTCTTTAGGCCAGGTATGCATATACTGCTCATGCATTTCTTTCTTTGTAATTTTTGATTATCAATGGAGGTTTTTCTTACGTTAGGTTTTGATTATTTTCTGTTTTCTATTTTTTAGTTCTTGCCCTGATGAAGGGTCATGTTGGGTCTGAAATGCATTGGCCATATTTGTCTGTCCCCCTTCTTTGAGATTCGATACATTGGGCCTCATTCCGTGTATGGAGGTAATCATGGCGCTATTAGCGCCATGACTACCTCCAATACCGGTACCGAGTCCGCCCTCGTTCAATGGGGACTTACCGGTCTATTCTGACCTTTGCGGGACCAGTACGTCCCCATTGAAAAAGCCATTCCCCATTCCCATTTGAGCCCCCATAGGGCTCGATGGGAAGGGGGAAGGCGCTAATAACGGTACCGCAAATTTCGGTACCGTTATTAGCTCTAAAGTCCCTTAACGGGTCCCGTCCTTAACGCCTGGTAAAACCAGGCGTTAAGGAAGGGACCCGCTAAGGGAACTCGGAATAGGGTACAAAGGGATTACCAGCACCGGTTTCCTTACCATTGCCTGGTATCCCTTTGCGCCCAACTCGTAATGAGGTCCATTGTCACTGCTGACCCACATCATGTCGTTGGACCCATTCGAGCCAACTCGCCACTGAAGGTGAATTGCTGTGTTCTTGCTTCAAGCATTTTAAATGCAAGGATCTGCACATCACTCCTTATCCCAAGCTTCCTCAAGCCTGGAGCTGTTGCCACTGTTGAATTACACTAGGGGGGAGCCATTATATATGGCATTTATGGACCTGAGCACTGCGTTTGACAAGGTGGATAGGGCTATGCTCTAGGCTGTGCTCAGGTCCATGGGTTGCCCGGAGGACCTGGTGAAGGTTCTCCAGTTGATACACGAACACACCTCGGCATGTGTCAGATTTGGAGACCAGGGACAATGCACAGCATTTTTTGAAACATTTTTGGGTGTCCGTCAGGGTTGTGTGGTGGCTCCGGTATTATTTGCCCTCTATATAAATTGAGTATATCAGGCCTTAGTTGTGACCAATGCCGATTTTATCAGGGTAGCCGGAGTTCCGCTCCCAGTATTGGGCTATGTGGACGACATGGTCATAATTGCCCGCACGCCCGTAGCCTTACAATGTTTGGTGGATGCCTATACAGAATTTATGTCCAAGTGCAAACTGGCAGTGAACTCCAAAACATTAGCAGTTATGGCCTGTAGGAGTATAGGTCAAAAATACCTCAAGATGCATACGATTTGGAGTGGTGGAGTGTCCATACTGAGGGTCACTAAATTTGAATATTTAGGAGTTTGCTTTACCGAAAACTGGTGGGGATCGGGCCATGTAGACAAACAATGCTTAAGGATGAGGCAGGCCCTTGGGGGCATGTCCCGATTCCAAAAGAATTGTTTAGGGCAACCCTTCAATTTAATCCTCGAAGTGTACAGAGCCCAAACAAAAACTGCGACCAATTATGGGGGCATGGAAGAAATTATAAACATTGAAAATGTTGAGAATACTTTTCTGAAAAAACTGCTTGGGCTAGCGAAATCCACACCTAACTACGGTACACACTTGGAATTAGGGTGCCCGCACATTTGTGAGGAGTGGTTGATGGCCCCTTTGTTGCACTAGTTGGCGATATGGTCAAACCTGAAAGCTACTCTTATGAAACGAATGTAAGAGCCTTGGTGACCAGCTCAGGTAAACAGAAAATTCTGTGGCTCTCCTATATTCAGAAATGTATTGTTGAGTTAAACTGTGAGAATCTACTATGTCCACTAACAATCTTGCCTCTTCTTCATTGAAAAAATATAAGCAACTGTACAATGTTATCCTTGTGTCAAACAAGGAAACCCTTGCTTTGAGGACTCCAGTGAACAGAAGGCATATTGTTCTAATCACTACAGACGACATTCAGCCATACTTGCTCCATAGTCATAAGCCTATAGATCGATGGGCCCTGACGTGAGCCCGTTTCAACTCTCTATGGCTTGATGCACGAACCGAAAACTGGTCACACAATGTACAGTCAATAGTATGCCCTTGTTGCCAGTGGCCCGAAGAGGACTTATTACAATTTGTGTTCTTCTGTCCGGCCTACGTGGATTTCAGAAGAAAAACAATATTACCATTGCTCAAAAACACAGACATCACCCAGGTTAGACCCGCTTTATGTTATTTGCTATCAGCTGCTGCGATGCCTGTGGCCTGGGGCTCTGTGGATTATTTGAGAAAAGCATGGCACCGGCGGAACAAAATTATCTCTGGCAATTTTATATAACCATCATAACGTTAAGTTCATCTAAAAATTGTACTGGTACCGGTGGGTGGCTATTATTCTTATTGTAACACAATGTCACAGATGCACTTTTTATCTGTTTTTTAATTGATATTCCTCTTTTTTAAAGATTTGCATGTATCGATGTGTCTTAACAAAATTACTGTATGTTGTATTGATCCTGTTTTTTTACTCTGTAAAGTCTGTTTATGGATAATGTTTTTCCCAATAAACTTATTTGAACTGAATTACACTGCATTGCTGAATTGCGTCAAACCAAATTGACGGATTTGACCATGACTAGATTCACTGGAAAGTGCCAAGAAGCCTAGCACAACATTATCGGGGCTATGAAAGAACATATTAAGGTATCTACAGGGGTACTGTTCCCCTGGCCTTGTTCAACGGGCCTTATAGACATTTTAGACCCCACCCATGACCTTGAAAGACAAATTAATGAACTTGCACTTGCTGCAAAGATCTTTGTCTGCATGCCCCTGCTCTTCCTATCAAGAGACCCCTTTCCCCCACAATTCTGCATTATCTCCCTATTTTCTTACAGTGGTGGGCTCTTAGTGTTTGTCATAGTTTCTATGTCCTTTTAGTGGCATTAAAGTTGTATTTTTATATAAACTTGATTGGACGTTGCTTTTATTTTGTTAGTTACAGCACCATGCTTGTTTGGATGCTTCTATTCTGGTTTGCACCCTCTTGAAGAGTGGAGCCTACATCTGGAACATGCTACTTTAAAGTGGCAAAGGCAATATACCAATCATGTTATGCCTCTTTCACCTTTATGATTGAGAACACTGCTGGTTTAGTAGTACTGCAGAGCTGCATAGGAATGTATAAATCACTACTCATGTCTGTACTCCTCCAGAGAAGTAGTCATTTCATCACAATCTATTCATTCTTATTACCCTTGAATGCATCTATTTAAAGCACAGAACTTTAACAATATGTTTTCAAGAATCTGCCTGAAGCAGATAAGAAACAATTTTCTTTAAAAAGTGTTGACCGTTTTCTGAAACAGTTGTTAGTTGCATTCTTCGGGGAATTGCACTCCATTATCTAGTGGATCTTAACTTCCATCAGTAAGGAACATGCATTGAAATAGTCTTCCTCTGCCAGCCCGCTCAATTAAGCATTGTCAACGTAAAGCCATTACTGGGGCAATGTTCTCACTTTATTCTTTTCTTCTTTCCTTCTTAGTTACATTTCGTCTTGTTCTCCCTCTTTTCTAGCCCCACCATGATCAACTATCCACAGAGTCTTAAATATGTTTTGCTGTTTCTGTTTAAGAAATATGGTTCCAAGGGGACAGGAATTGATACTTGGAGGGCTGTTGTATGAGTAGTGTGTCGTTATTCCCATCTTTTGCATTTAATGGCGTTGTGATTTCCTTAAATGGAATGCATAGTTGTCAGTCCTGAGGTCATTTAACAACCCTAATGGATATAAAAGTCATTGCAGCAAAGAACAAAGACAAACTGGCCAAAGAGAAGGAAGCTGGAGACACCAGAGCGGGGAGCTGTGTCGAGCTGAAAAGAGAGACGCTGAGGCTGGCTGCGAGGGGGTCTGGAAATCTTGCTGCCCTCTTTATCTGGTGTACGCAGCAGGAGCTGTGGTATGTTCAAGAAGCCCGGCCGCTGCCGGAGACCAGGAGAACGAGCAGTGCTCTCTGTGGCTGCCGCAAGGGAGGTGGAGTGAACAAAGGTGGTGCATGTAGCAGTAACATGGAAAGAAGTGTCTGAGACACAAGTATTGGCAAAGTCAAGAGAATGCCAAGGAAGGTATGAGATGAGAAGCCAAGCAATGGCCAAGCTAAAAGAGTTCAAGGAACTGCAGGTTAAGAGGAAACCTGTATTGGCTAGAGCCAGAAGAATACAGAAAAGTGTAGCAAGGTGCATGGTGTTAGAAGAGTGCGACACTGATGAAAGAAACAAGCTTCACTGTTAAAGTGTTGATGAAAGCAGTCAAGATAGGGTATCGGTTGTGGGACCTGTAATGTGTGAACTGTGTGGTCCGACAACTGTGCCTAAACCGAGTGCCCCCCTGTATGGAAAAGCCAATGGAAGTATACATAAAGAAGCTTGTGTTTTGCAAAAGCCTCTTATGTGATTTTGAAGTCAAGTCAAGAATTAATGAAATGTACTGATGTCAAAAGTGCTTGGAAGTGTCCCAAGGAATTGTTTTCTTTTGTAAAGCTGGAAGATTTGAGCTTGTGGGGGAAGGAAACACCTTTTGTTGTTTTGTTGAAAGCTGGAAGATTTGAGCTCTTGAGGGGGTGAACCCCAGTGTTTTATGAACTATTTTGAACTTGGGGAAGGGAAAGCTGATTATATGCCAAGAGCTGGACGAAGCTCAGAACTTTATTCTGAACACAATTTATTTTGATGCTGGCATCCCTACATATTGTATACAGTTAGTTGTGAGGACAGGTATAGGTTTTGGACACAGACAGACATTTGATTTGGACTTCCTGACAAAGACAATTCTCAGTTGTCTTTAGGTAGGTAAATCCCACCTTAGCATAGGGCAAGTTAGGCCTTACTCCATCCTTGCTATTAACTTAATAAAATTATTGATAACCAATATTGAACCCGTTGTGTGTGTCTACTTAATGATGCCTTCACAATGGTCACATATCAATTCTCTTGCAATAGCACTCTGTTGTGACCCCCCCCTCAAAACCCATACACATGCCTGGCCTCTTGGGTTGCTTACTGGAGCCTAGCCAGCCCACCTAATTCCTGATCTTGGCCAAATGCACACACACACTTTTAGCCCCTCTGGGAATGTTCCCATACCTGGACTTCGGTTGAGGCCATACAATTGGGAATAGGTGCTATATACATGACAACTATAATACAATACAATAGAATGTCCTGAGCCTTTATCTTCCTGTCTAGCTTACTTCCCCTGCTCCCGGACTCAACTGGCCATGACGCTCCAATGCGCCCCCAACCCACATTTCAATCCAAACTTTCATTCCTTCACCTACCCATGGCCAAGTGGGCCAGACCCCTCTTGGCTCTACCCACATCCTCTCTTCTTCACTTCCACTGCCCACATTCTGGCCATTCCCCTTGAATGAAGAAGTGGTGGGGAGGAAATATCTGGTTGGGGCTGCACAGCTAGGGAAGGGCCTAGACGAGAAGTTAGGAGGTGCGGGTTCGGTCCATGTTGATGTGCAGTTGAGCAGGGCACAGGAGGAAGGGTTGGATTCAGTGTAGAGTAGCATAGGGAAGAGAAAATGTGGGAAGGTGTGTAAGCATTGGGTGCCAGGGGACACACTCTGTAGGTAGATGCAGGAAGGAAGGGATAGGTAATTGGGTGCAGGACGTGGTTGGTGGTTTGAGGACACAATCAAACTGCAACCTGCTGTCCTGGCTGCCATGGGTCCATCAATACTCTGTGGTCCTGATTTACAAAAGTGTTTTACAATGGCACAATCCCATTGATAATCTCTGTAAATCAGGTCTTGTAACTTCTGCTACCGGCAGCTACGCCTTTTACATAAATACCTGCAGACGTGTATAAATGGGAAGGGCAATATTTAAAGACAGGGAGAAGGCAACATAGAAAACTCTGTTCTTGTTATATGAACTGCTTGGCTTAAAATACAATAACTGTGTTCATACGTTAGCAAGCTTTCCAGGACCTTTTACCCCCCTCGAGTCCCGAGGGGCTTCACGGGAGTCGCCCGAAACGTATGAAGCCATTTATCATACTTCATGCCGACCATGTCACATCTCATTTCTGGACCTTTCCGTCTATGTGTTCTGTTTATACATCTCCATTGAGCAGGGAAAGCATGACATTAGCTCCTCATTTCAAGGTTCACTTCATCTGTTGTCATTCATTTTAATTACTTTTTTGCAATTTGCCTGCAGGGAGATTGCCTGTGATGTCATCATCCAGGGCATCAGCTGGTCAGGCTGGATATAATATGCTTCTTATCTGCTTCTGCAGGAGGAAGAAGGGACCCTGCTGTAATTAACAGCCTGAGAGCAAACTGGTCATGTAATGAGCGCTTCAAAATGACACCATTCCTCTTTGAGCGCTGATTGTGCCAAGAAATGTAGAGTTGTGGGTCTTAGAATGCACACAAACCACCAATCAAAGAATTAATGACACCACTAACCCTTCCAGAAAGACATCAACACAGCTTCCCGGCAAAACTCTGGTCCATCCCCGGTGACTGAAAGCAGCACCCCAGTGAAACTGTGGCCCGTCTCCCATAACTGAATACAAGCGTCACCCAAACTGCGGACCATCACCCCTAAATTCATGCTGCACCCAAACTGCAGACTGCAGTCCTAAGTCCAAGCGGCACCCAAACTGCAGACTGCCACTCCTAAATCCAAGCGGCACCCAAACTGTGAACCGTCGCCCATAGGTTCAAGCGGCACCCAAACTGCGAACCATTGCCCATAAGTTCAAGCGGCACCGAAACTTCGTACATTCACCCCTACGTTCAAGCGGGGCCCAAACTGCAGACCATCACCCCTAAGTTCAATCGGCATCCCAGTGAAACTGCAGGCTGTCACCCCTAAGTCATATCAGCCCCCTCAAGTCCTGACACATCCCACCACCCTCACTGACCTCTGCCCCCAACCCTAGGCAGGCCCTGCTATTCTCCCCTCCTCCTACCACTCCCACTCACCTCCACCCCAAACCCCAGGCAGCCCCCTCACTTTTGCCCTCCCACCATCCCCACGGACCTCTGCCACCAACCCCAGACAACCCCCTTAAGTTTGCCCTCCTGGTGTGGAACTTGGCCTAACAGCCTAATTTCTCATTATTGGGCTCCCCGGGTTCACTTCTCTCCAGATCATCTCTCTGGCGTGAGCAGCACCCCCCCACCCTGGGACGTTTCCCAAAGCTGGGCAGTGCCTCTCATTCTCAAGTGTGAACCGCCCTGATAGGGGGAAGGAGGGGCACAGACAGCTTCCAAACCCCACACCCTGCCAAGGCAGCTGTCATTGGGCAGACTCACGAGGCATCACTTTCTAAAAGTTCAGGGATAATTTTACTATTTTCTGTGTATCTCCATAGAATTGATGCCCATTACAGGGAGACTCCTTCAAGTTCCAGGAGACCTGCATTGCAAGAGAACACCAGACGACCTGTGTAGTTACTAGAACCTGTGGAGGGTTAACGTTGTTTTCTGTGCTTGACCTCCATACACGTCAATGTGCCCTATTCCAGTCAGGAAATGTTGGTGCAGTCGTGGTTTTAACTTTGCGTTCTGGAACTTGTAGTTACGGATTTAGAATGGAGAAATCCTGGACTACAATTACCAGAATGCAAAGTTGAAATTGGTACTGAAATAACATCTCCAGATGCAATTGAGCATTTTGGCATGTATGTGGGCTAAAATAAACATGGCCCATTTCAGTGGTCGAGGATCAGGCTGTGCCAACAAGGATGGTCGCCTTTGAGGGATGGGAAAGAGTGGGTGGAAGAGGGAGATGGAGCAGGGGTGGGTGGCATTGGGGTGACATCAAGGGAAGTGAAGGAAAGAGTGACCGTCGCGCAGTGACAGCTTGGGCTGACTGCCTGCTGTGGAAGACAGGGAGTGACAAGGGAGGAAGGCAAGTGTGGCAATCAGCAGAGGGAGCAGACAGAATGGGAGCAAGTGAGTAACAGGCAGAGAGTGCAAGTCAAGTGTGAGAGGCCAGAAGAAGTGAAAGTCATGGAGTGACTTGACAAGAGAGAGAGGTCGTGTTAGGAGTGGGAGGCAGCAAGGGACGGGTAGGAGAGTGAACTAGAGAGTTATAATCAGAAGAAAGAAGAAGGGTGTGACGGGTTTGGAGGGAGAAGTGACAGGAATGAGAACCCATGAGGGACAGTCTGGAGTAACACACTAGAGAGTGACAGCAGGAAAATAAGTGGCTTAATGAGGTGGTAACATACCAGTCAGAACTGTGACTCAGGGATTGCTGATCATGATTGTTAATGAACTGGTGACATCCAGGGGCTTCCAAGGTTCTCAAGAAAAGGCGACACAGGGTGGGAAAAGGGGGGTATTGATGTGGCACTGAGCGGTGCACCTACCACTTGTTAAGTTAGTTATTTGCTGATATAACGTAGCATGCGAGTAGCAATCCATCAATGGTGCAGTAGTTCTTAACTACTCAATTGTGTGTGTGGTGCTTAATTGGGGTGGCTTTTTGAGTTGGCACAAAGCATGGGGCAATGCCAGAGCATGCACGTAGATCGAAGTTTATGAGTGTACCATGGCCTTTATATTAGCAATTTCTTAGGACACCCATTCCTCTGACATTTCTTGCGTGGGCGGATTACCGATTGGTAATTGGACAGACTCATTGATTATCATACATCCTTTTCCCCAGCTATTTTGTGTATGACTCGTCTGTAGTACTTGTTCCTCATTCATTTTATTTTGGCAATACCAGTTTGTGAATAATGGCAAGGGGCCAGACATGCAAAGATACTCCAGCATGGGGTTTAAAGGGCTGGTGCTTAGGGCGATAAGTGAAACTTTTAGTCACAATTTTACAGGGGTAAATAATTGTTCCACATGTTTAAATAGGCAGGGGTGGATGAGAACAAAAGGCAATCAGAAACAATTGAGATGAAGAAAAGAGATAGGGCTTCATTACAAGTTTGGCGGTAGCCTTGCCGGAAGAATGGGCAGGCTTCCGCCAAACTTGCACATTTTTCCAGCCGCTGGCAATGGGGGAATACAGGACCATTACAACCCTGGCGAATCCTGTATTTCGGTATAACCTATTGTTTGTTCATACATGCAAAAAGGCTGTCCCTAATGGAAGAACACCCTGTCCCTTATTCTCAGAACTTCTTTCTCTGGAATGACACCTGTTACCAAGAGATATCTGGCACGGAGATGGGAGCAACATTTGCCCCTAGCCTTGCAAATCTTTATGTCAACAAATTTGAATGTGATTCCATATACAAGGACTCCAATCCTTTCCTCTCTAAAATTCTAATTTGGAGAAGATACATAGACAATGTCTTTGTAGTGTTTAAAGGCACTGAACAAGAACTCAAAAATGTCCATATGTGGATTAACATACAAAATCCCCATTTAAAATTCACTATGGAATAGAGTCGAAAAACGATTCATTTCCTGGACTTTGTTACTAACATAGATGACAAATTGTGCTCTAAAGTACATGATAAAGAGACAGACAGGAATTCTCTTCTCACATACTCTAGTTACCATCCTCAAGCACTGAAAGATAACCTGTCGTTCGGACAATTTTTGAGATATAGAAGATTGTGCACTCAAACCACAGACTATGAGAACCAGGGAAAGCAACTGAAGCTACAACTCGCCAAGAGGGGGTACCCAAGGAAAATAATTAACAATACCTACAAAAGAGCATGCAATATTGCAAGGAGTACTACATTACAACAACATCCCAAACCATCCATACCAGGAAATATAGTGTCTGTTCTGAGTTATTCTCCCATGGTGAATAAAATCAAAAGGGAAAGCAAGGCTTTGTGGCCAATCTTAAATACTGGAGGACAAGTTCTGGAAGAACCAAAATTTGCGCTCAAACGCAGAACCAATTTGAGAGATAAATTGGTCAAGACACTACGTGAAGACAAGAATGTTCCCATTTCCACGATATGGCAGAGTGTCCCCCCATTTGCCACTCAACATGTGGACAATGTTCCATGTGTGCACAAACAACATGGACAAAAGAAATAGATCTTGGACTTAAGACACTGAGAATACAACGCCATTTTACAGACTGTAACACAGCAGGAGTTATATATCTCACAGTCTGCCCTTGTAAGCTACGCTATGTGGGCATGACAACCAGATACATCAATAAACGCATGATTGAACACCACTCTTGCCTTAGGACCAAAAAACTCACAGCACCATTAATGTCCCACTTCGTAACATCGGGCCACTGCCCAGAAGATTTTACATGGACCATCATAGAAAAAATACAAATGCCTAGACGAGGTGCCAACTTTCATAACATCCTTCTAAGACGGGAACAAAATTGGATCTTCAGATTAAATACCCATAAAATGGGTCTTAACAAACAGATCCAATGGAACGAACTGGCAGTGCTACCCAGATGAAGCCAATCAGTGTAATCAGTGTAACAGAATCTCTACACCTCTATCTACTTAATGAACTATAAACTTCTGAAAGACAATTTCTGCACTGAGGACATCTGAATGATTGAAAACCTTTCCCTCAGATCGTATTACTATCATTAGTATTACTCTGGAGGCACTTCTAAATGGAGAACACAAACACGCCCATCACATTATTGACACCCCTATTTTCTAGTAACATACATCCAGATATATAGAAGGGAGAATTTTGTCCAACATATTGGGAGCAACTGATATAGCTAAAAAGTGATGCAATAACTGTTCTCTTGCCTTTTTTACAAGCTATATCTTGGAATGGATATTCACTGATATCTACGATTCTACTACGCTACTTAGTAAAATAATATCAATCATCTTTTACATACTGTCGTGTTCCAAATGTTTTCACCGAAATACATTCATAAATTATTAATTATGCATTATCAACTTTATAGTTTGCAAATAGAGTTTCCTTCCCCAACGCAGTGCATTGTTGCTTTATTGATACCAATCCAATATGGCGTAATAGCTAGGGCTACGGCAATCAGGTAAGATGGCGCACGCACCATCGAGTTGCATTTACAGAGCTAGAACCATCATATGACAAACAGTGATGGCCTCGCGTAAACGAATACACCGCGATAGCACATCGTAGTGACTCGAGCGGCTCGAACTTACTTCCCGCGGCGGTAAGTGTTGTGTTTTTCGAACACCTAATTAGAAGCATTAGACACGCCAGACTCTTTCTCATCCTTGTCCATTTCTCTCCCTTTGTCACACTCCACAGGACAGGAAACGTCATGCTGCCGAGTGAGCGTAACCGACAATCGGGAGCATCCAGCCTAGGATTGGCTTATTCCATGGCATAGGAGACGAGCCTTTGTCATTTCTTGGTCCAAGTAGAGGTGAGCACTGTTGTACGTTATCCAGTATGCACAGTTAGCGCTTTTCAGCTTTCAGCTGTAGAAATAAACAATTGCAACTTTTTCCACCCTCATGCACCAGAGAGCATATACCTGAGCCTCTACATGCGATAGAGGGATAGTAACCTTATCTCCCAGCAGACCACTTGTGGTAAGCCTGCATGTAGTGAACTACACCTATATCTCATTCCATATATCTCACTCCACAGATGCATGGAAACAGCTGGTGATTTATTGAATTCACAGAGTTGTATCCCTCACCCACACCCAGGTTTAAAGGCTATTAGGACACAGATACAGAGATTGTGTCTACCATCAACGCCTTGGAGTATTAACTACCTTTCGCAAATAAGTTACATGCTAAATTGAAATACAAGTACTTTTCCAAAAGGGGACCATATATTGATATATACCCTCCTCTCTCTTTCTGTTTTTCTCTTTCTGTTTCTTGCTTCCCTAGGAAACGACTGCACCACAGTGGGCAGCATCGACAGCAAGAAAAGTGAGAGCAAGCACCACCACATTCGCTCTCTCCCCCAGTAGTGTTTTGTCCTGATGAAGATGACCAAAGTGCTAATGGTTTATGAAACCGGTCGACCTTTTTAGGCATAAGCAGGACTTATGCCATAGATGATCTGTCAACCTGAATTATAGTCACAGAGATCAATACCTTTAGGTGACCTGACTCAGTGATCAGGTCACTCCCACCCCATAAGTTTTTAGTATTGAACTATGCTCCACCATCTAGGAGTCCTAGTTAATTATAATTAGTTTTAATCACAATACAAAGTCATTTGAGGAATTTTTCCAACTGGCTAGATATTGGTCAATAAATTAGATTTTTAACCAATGACCAGCAGTTAAAATACTCCAGTATGAGACATTGGGCCTCCTTACAACTATCGTTATTCTGGAACTCCTTGCCCGTTTCCATTTCCATCCTTGGCTCACGTGACAGGAGATCACGATCTGGTCTATTTTTCAGCATTTAATTGTCTTAAATGAATAAAACTTGGCACTCATGGTGCTCTTCCTTCGCTCTTTAACAAGGGATGATTCAGCATTTCATGTTCACTGCCTTCAAGAATAGATAACCAGTTGTGGCTGCTTCAGCCTTGACACCAGGCCAGAAAGCCCTTTCAGCCTCTTCCATGATCTCAGCTAATTATTTGCTGCGACACAGCTTTCGGTCCTTCTTCTTCAAGGGGTTGAACTTACTAACCTTGTTACGCCGATGTCCAGCTTCTATATAATGGCGGCTCCACCTGCAGTCTATTCACTACTCATAGCCAGGGTTCTAAGATAACTTGATCTACTTGCATTACAGTATGTGTAGTTATCAAACAATTTTCATTTTCAGCAGTGCTCTTCACATATGCAATCTTCTTTTCGCATATGAAAGTTTACTTGATTCTTTATCTCGTCATCAGTTTCTATAAGGTCCATACATCTTCTTCAGCCAGTCTTCTCTGTGCATCACGCTCATCAACGGTTGTTTAACGGTTGCCGGCGCCGTTAAAACCATTCTGAAACATTACGAGGTTCCCTCGCGGGACCCGCTCTGGAGGTCTGGTTTTACCAGAGATCCATAGCGGGTCCCGCGAGGGGACCAGGAAGCTAACAACGGGCCGGTCGTAATCGGCCCGTTGTTAGCTCACGCACCCATTCCCATTGAGCCCTATGGGGGTTCGAATGGGAATGGGGAAGGACCGGGCCCGGGTTCCCTGAAGGAGGAAATACCGGGCCCTCCATACTCAGAATGGCCCGGTATTTCCCCATTCAGGGGACCCGGACACGGTTTTGGAGGCAGCCATGCCCTTAATAAGGGCATGGCTACCTCCAAAGTCGTAATGAGGCCCATTATCTAATGTAGAATGTCCATGTATCAGTGTTCTAATATATGATCTTGTACTTTCTTAGCTAAACATTGTTAGACTAGGGACAGTTTTTCTACCCTATCCCTTTTAGATAGGCGGTGCAACACCTCAAGCCTAGGGTAAGATTCTGAGAATAAGGGACAGGGTGTTCTTCCAATAGGGACAGCCTTTTTGCATGTATGAACAAACAATAGGTGATATATAGTATACATCACACCAGAAGTTTTCACCTAAAACCCTTACAGAGTGTTACTACATTTTCTTTTGACGAAAGGAGTGTAAAATAGACCATTTGGTCTTTAATAATACCATTTGTGTTTTTGCATCCTGTATTTCCCCATTTGCCAGGGGCCAGAAATTTGTACTCCCCATTCCCATTGAGCCAATAGGGCTCAATGGGAATGGTGAGGTTGGATGATCCAGCATCATTCAGAATGGTGCTGGTGCATCCGACATGCTCTGCTCGCCCGTTCTGCCCACCAGGTCTGACCTAGTATCGTAGTTACCGGACCGGCAAACTTGTAATGAGGCCCATTGTCAGAGAAGGCCTTCCAACTGTTGTAAATTGGAAAGGGCTGCTAACCTCTGGAGGTGGGGGGGCAAGCAACTACCCCAATGTTGGTAATTATTGGCCTGCTGACACCATCAAACATTGTTAAAATCTCTGACCAGGTCTACTGGGGAAGAAGGGAATAGAGGCTGGAGTGCCCCGAATGATGCAGTGCCGGGCAGCAGAGCTTTCATAGCACAGGGCAGACAGGGCTCATGAATCGAACATGGTTCCAACTCTTTTGAAGTGTGTTGTTAAGTGGGGGTACCAACAGGTCTATTGATGGCAGTGCTGTGCTGGGTTGGGCTGTCCTGTGCCAATCAGCCCTGTGTGACATCGGCAAATGAGGGTGAGTATGGCATGTATCAGCTGCATGAGAGATGGTGATAAATGGGAAATGCCAGGGTGAGATTGACACACGCCCACTAGCACGTGGGAGTTGTAGGTGTGATTAAGATATTAAGATTGGGGTGTTTTTGTATTCAGGCTTACCACTGACAGTGGTATCTTGGGCAAGGCGCCATATTGCATTTTGCCTGGTTTGCTCAACTGTGGTTATAGCTACACAGTTGTAATTGCTGAATAACTGGTGAAGGTGCAGCCTGGCCGGTTGCTAGAGGGGCCGGGGCCTGTGTCATACCCAGTCAGACCCTACCAGTAGTCTAACAAGAAATGTGCCTGTCTTGTGTGTTTAAAATGTCATCCTAATGGATGTGCTTCTCATGCTACCTAAGTGCCTGTGCAAGGCTGTGGATGGCCCCTATTCTGGAAGTGTTCACCTGCGGGCTGTGGTTTTACTGTGTCTTGAAGCACAAACAGTGTTTCTTGTGTGGGTTGATGCCTGTTGTCCCCCCTGAGCTTGAAAAGCTTGTCTCCAGCCTGTAATTCCCTTTTTCCTTGAAGTGCTTGAAGTGCCACCTTCCTATGGCATTGCATGTGTAATAGCAAAGTCAATAGGAGTATGTTATGTGGTGCGTGAGAAACCAGAAGGTGTCTTATCCACTAGTCCCCACAGATCTGTCTGTCAGATGTCCAGGGCACAGCCATCACGTTTGGATCCAAACCCTAGGGGTGGACCAGTGCGGGAGTATCACCTGGGTGAGTGGTCCTTGGGGAGTGGGAGTGGGACACGGATGGTGAGACACTGTATCCCTCTATTTCCTGTAACACCTTTACCCCATCCTATCAGAGAGGATACATAGGAACTTTAACCCCCCCCCCTTTTTGCACAAACACTTTCACACAGACAGCCCTCTCTGGGAGCAAATGGACTAACATCCAAGCATTATACAATGGTCAGGCGAGGTCAGGCAATTACTGACCATCACTCACACCAGACTTCCATTAAGCTTCCCCACATGGATAGAAGGCAGCACACGAAAGCACACTCTGAGCGAGGCAAAGCATGCGAGGAAACAGCAAATTTCGAGACGGCAGCTGAACGAGAGAAGAAAGACGGCAAAACAGGACGGGATTGCAAGGACGGAAGTTCCCTTGACCTTTCTGACTAGAAACCATTACTTGCAAGAACCCTCAAGATTCGAAAGCAGAAGACCAGAAAAAAACCAGGCTGAAGAATCCAGCATTGTGTGTCAGAGATACCCAGAGCCCTCCCGTGTCACTTATCAATGTGGGGAGAAGCAGGCGATGTGGTACCATTCTTGGCTGCAAGAACAAAGCAGTGTCAATGAAATCAACACAGCTGGTGAGTTGGGGAGACCAAAAGAAGACCGGTCTGTGTTGAAGCCAAAGTTGCAAGCAGCAACATTGTATGGCGAGCGCTGGAAGGAACATAGTTAAAACGTGCATGATAAGAGATGCAAGTAAAGTTGAACTGCTGATGAGTGTTTGAACCTTGAATAGACTTTGATCGATACCTTTGACAGAGTGGTCCGGCACCCCGTGGGTTCTCAATGGAAGGGCTCTATAAAGTGTCCAGCTGCGAATTGTGAATCGAAGTGGTCTTGCGATGGGTGAAGCAAAATCCTGTGCACAGTCGAAAATTCGATTTGGATGTAGTAAAGAAAGTATTAAGAAGAGAACAAATAATTGTGAATCAAAGTGGTCCTGTGACGGGTCAAGCAAAATCCTGTGCACAGTCGAAAGTCTTCAATTTTGATATGGTAAGAGAAGTTTGAACAATGAGGTAAATTTGGTACGAGATCGGCAGAGGCAGATCAATTGAATGTTTTGTGTTAAAGTGGGTCTGAGCCAGGCAGAGGGGGACAGGGATTGAACAGTGAATCACCAGAGAGGTTGTGCATAGGAGAACCTTGAAGAGAAAGGAACTTTGAATGTTTGTTTGTTGCATCAGGCCCTCTGAAATAAGAGACTGGGGGCCTCATTACGAGGTAGGAGATAGCCATGGTGCTATTAGAACCATTGCAACCCCCTTACCGCATTCCGGGTCCGGGTTCCCGAAATAGGGACTTACCGGGTCATTCCAACCTTGGAGGACCCGGTAAATCCCCATTCCAGGAACCATTTCCCATTCCCATTCGAGCCCCCATAGGGCTCAATGGGAATGGGAATGGGGATGGAGCGCAATTTGCGGTACCGTTATTAGCTCTGAAGTCCCTTAACGGGTCCCTTCCTTAACGCCTGGTAAAACCAGGCGTTAAGGAAGGGACCCGCTATGGGACCTCAGAATAGGGTGGTAAGGGATTACCGCCACTGGTGTCCTTACCGGTGCCGGAAATCCCTTACCACCTACCTCGTAATGAGGCCCTATGAAGCGCAAAGAGACTCTGGCACAGAAGGTCCTGATACTGAGATTTTGAACTGCATCCTCGTGCTAGAAAAGCCAGAGAATGTGCTAAGCTCGAGTGTGCTGCCTTGTCCCTTGCTGAAAATGGGGGGAAGGTACGCTAACACCTCAACTGTCCTTACATATCATTTCGTGAACACTTTTCCTTTGCATAACATTGTTTCCCACACCATTTGTATTTAGAAGTAAGGATTGGCAATATGTTTATTAGTATAGGCCCTTTTATTTTGACCAGACTCTACTAGGACTGCGTTATTATTATTTGATGGTCATAGCTTGCTCCCATCTTTAGATCTAGGATTAGATAGGCGTTATTCAAATTGAAGTTCAATAAACATCCTTGAACTGTGATCACTTGTGTCTGCCTTCGCTGTTTGAAATCATGCCTTCCTTACAGGGGCTACTGGCATACTGGCAGAGCCAGCTTGGACATGTTTTCCTATAGTATCATTACATTAAAGCCAGCATGAGTATCTTCTTACATGGGAACATGGCACACATTCTTGCAGCGACCATGGACCACACACAACTGCTAGTGAGGAATGTGGGCTTGTGGCAGGCCTTGGGGGGAGAAACAAATGAGGGTCTCTCTCTCTCACTCTCTCTGCGTTCCTTGACACATGCAATATGTCAGAACTGTCTAACAAATGAAAAAATTCAGAAAATTTCCAACACTTGTAAATATATATTTAAGCTGCTACAATCATTTTTTTCTTTTTACATCTCCCGTCAGCGGATGACTGTAGATTTTCTTGGCTTCCGGCTAAGTTTCTAAGGGTTGAATTTGTTGTCACACCTTCTTTCATTTCATGCAACAGCCAGCTGTATTTTCTTTCCATTGCATAGCATCATTTGGCTTTGGACGTCTGCTTAAATTCACAGTAATTTGGTGAATTGGTCTTATACACACTGATATTAACGCTACACATGGTGATCCATTCTTGTATGAAATGTATAGTTGGTCAGATAGCTGAGCGAGTTGAGCGCCTGCTCTGACATTCGTGCAGAGCCTGCCGATGCAGGCTCGAATCCAGGCAGGACTAAACTCAGCCTTTCACCCTTCGAAGTTTAATTAATGAGCACCACACAACATGGGTAATAATAATAAGCAGCGCTCAGATGCCCGAGGGTTCGTAGCACTATATAAATGTGAATTATTATTATTATTATATCACACTACAGTGATATTGTAACCATATTTTTCTTAGTGTACTGAGCAACAATGATATTTGATGCCACGTACTGTTTTATCAAGGGGTGAAAGGTTGTGTGCCAACACTTCCGGTGATGTCACTTAGGGTGGGGTCAAATTACATCACTTCTTGTGATGTCATCAGAAGCCAAGGGTTGTGTGATGTCACTTCCGCTACCCCAGGCATTTTGGTGGAATGACGTCCCTGCCTCCCACCACCCCCACTGACCTCTGCCACAAACCTGAGGCAGGCCCTGCTAATATTCCCTCCTCCCACTTCTCCTACTGACTTCAGCCACCAACCCCAGGCAATCCCCTCAAGTCTGCCCTCCTCCCACTACCCCATTCACCTCTGCCCCAACCTCAGGCAGCCCCCTTAAGTCCTGACACCTCCCACGACCACCACTGACCTCTGTCAGAAACCGCAGGCAGGCCCTGCTAGTCTGCCCTCCTCCCCCCACTCGCCTCTGCCCCCAATCCCAGGCAGTCCCCACAATTCCTGACACCTCCCACCACCCCACTGACCCTGGGCCCCAACCCCAAGCAAGCCCCATCCCCCTCAAGTTCTGCCACCTCCTGCCACCCCCCAAAGGCCCCCCACCAACCGCAGGCATCTCCCTCAGGTCCTAACACCTCCCACTACCCTCACGCACCTCTGGCCCCAGGCAGCCGCTGACTGTCATCTCCCCTACCAGTCCATTGTGGATCAACAACCTACCTCAACACCACATATCCTCCTCCAGCATGAAAAGCTGGGAGCACTGCTGTTGAATCCAGGTCTGTAGCATCCATGACTCCCTGTTAGACCACACTCAGCTGCACATCAACAGGACAGCATACGGTTGCACCAGCTACACTTTGACCACTCCTTGTATATGTGACATACTGATGCAATGGAGTGCAATGTGGCATTTTGTTTGTGCCTTTGTGCCATTGCAATGGCCTCAAAGCGCTGCAGGTGATTGGCCTCGGAGGACCGAATTCTGCTGGATCACAGATTGGTCTGAGTCATTCAGAATGTGAGTGTGCATTGCAGCCTGTACAAAGGTAAGACGGTAGTTAGGAAGGTTGGGGTGGCTAAGTCCCTGCCGGTGACCCAAGCAGAACAGGCTTGTGGTTGGGTGATGTGAAGGCTGTCAGAGAGTGGGCGACACAAAGAGACTGATAATGTGTCCAGCCACACTGTACAATCCATCACAGGACTCAGCTGCTTTCCAGTGGCAGAGGTGATGCATGATTTGAGAGCAGGTAGTGTATGATTGCAGATGTGTGCAGGTGGGTGGCCGTACCTTGGGAGGGATACAGCAATCTACCATTGAGTGCACAAGTGATGAGTGTTGCCCTCTCATCCACGGTGAGGCCACATCCCACCTCACCACCCACAATGTTAAATACCCATACCAGTGAATGAAGTGTCGGCACATCCACATTGACAAGCAAGTGCCAAAGGAACACCTAAACATCAGTGGACCAGAAAGAAACTCAAGGTACAATAAACTCAACCTCCAGTAGCCAATGTGTAGAGGTGAATGAGCTATCACAGGATGCAACACATAATTAAACCACGTGGAACATCTGGCAATACACACGAACAAGTGAGAATCCATCCCCAATTAGAGACCCCAACACCATCATGATGCATCTCATACATCACCACAAACATCCCTGTATGCACACCATCACACACACACCAAAACTCTTGACTCCAACAACACTAGAACACCGATACCAAACATGCATTGTTGCAGCACAAGGAATGGAATCAGATAATCAGCCATTGCCAACTCCAGTTGTCCGATAGCGCCACTCCAACATGTGAAACACATGTGCACGTGTCCAAGTCAATCAGACGAATGCTACCATGTAAAGCCCTAACAACACACAACATCAACAAACACACATGAGCACGTTCACCAAAGATTATAAACTCAACCACAGAATCCAACTATCACACACACATCCACACCATGTACACTGTAGAGGACAGCCAAATGCCTCTGCAGGAAGTCCCGTCCCACTCCCACCTATATGTTGGAGGCCTGAGATTGTGCCATGCTTGACACATGCAGTTATGACCATTACGCGGTGAATCTTTGAGAAAAGGTATCCACTAAGACATATCAGGTGTACTCCCGAAGAGATGACAATCTCATGGAGGAAATCCCCAAAGGAATATGAAAAAGAGCAAGAAGAGAAGCTGGTCGCGTCACAAAAAGCGAGTGTGATGCACAGAGAAGACTGGCTGAAGAAGATGTATGGACCTTATAGAAACTAATGACGAGATAAAGAATCAAGTAAACTTTCATATGCAAAAAGAAGATTGCATATGTGAAGAGCACTGCCGAAAATGAAAATTGTTTGATAACTGTACACATACTGTAATGCAAGTAGATCAAGTTATCTTAGAACCCTGGCAGTGAGTAGTGAATAGGCTGCAGGCGGAGCCGCCATTATATAGAAGCTGGACATCAGTGTAAGTAAGTTCAACCCCATGAAGAAGAAGGACCGAAAGCTGTGTCGCAGCAAATAATTAACTGAGATCATGGAAGAGGCTGAAAGGGCTTTCTGGCCTGGTGCCAAGGCTGAAGCAGCCACAACTGGTCATCTATTCTTGAAGGCAGTGAACATGAGATGCTGAATCATCCCTTGTTAAAGAGCGAAGGAAGAGCACCATGAGTGCCAAGTTTTATTCATTTAAGACATTTAAATGATGAAAAATAGAACAGATCATGGTCTCCTTTCACGTGAGCCAAGGATGGACATGGAAACGGGCAAGGAGTTCCATAATAATGATAGTGCATGCTCGCACTCCCTTATGTTCGCATAGGCAAGGATACTTTGCAAGGCTATGTTCAAAGACAATCTTCATGGCAGAAGGCATGGGTGATGAGAGATGTTGGCCTAATTGGGTGTGGAGTTACAGTCAAGTCCAACTCCTGGCACCTACGTGCTGCTAGTGAGCTGAATGTTCCAGATTGGCATGAACGTTCCAACCAATTGTAGAGGGGCATATAGAACGAAGGGCCTTATAGTTTGAGAGCCAATGATATACTGTGTATCTAATCGTAATGAAGATGACTTGGACTAGAGGTGGGCATAAGTTGTCCACCTTATAGTAGATGTCCAATCACAACCCAACCCCTTATATAAAGTATACTTAGATGTTCCCCTTGAGTGTATTACAACCCCCCTAGGTTTCTCTTATTTGCCACATAATAAGACGTCAAGTATGACACATTTTTACTAGATAACTGTGATTTTTTGTATGATGCGCAGAGAGAGCTTGTGCGACGTCTGTTGATGTCTGCTGTAACTCCCTATTTTACACAATTGATATTAAAACAGAAAACTTTGCTATCTTCCTGAGTGGTTCCGTTATTTGGTATAAGCGTTACTCTGCTTTCCATCCACTGGATGACACGCTACCCAAAGGGCCATACGTTCAGCACAATTCAACAACATGCCTGTATTGCAAAGCACTCAAGTAGTCAATCAACACATGTGCATGACAAAGCTCTCAAAAATGGCAACCCAAAGCACCTCACCTCCCCACATTTACAAGAGGCACCCATGTTATCGAGCATGAATGCAACATCCATCAGACATGGAGAATGCACACATGTCACCCAGAATACATCGCAGTAACAACAGGCCCCAACGCACATGACAGCCATAGAACAAATGGACATGGAGAACATGTCAAAAGTACATTTCCACATAGACAAAGAGACTGCAAGAAGCATGCAAGAATTGAAAATATTCACACAAAAATAAGGGAAAGGATAGAAATGTCCATGGATGAAAATAAAAAAAGTCCAAAATGAAACCTAATGCTATTAATCTATTTACATTGGCAGCAGAGGCTAGTCCTATGGAATGTTGGCTAGGGCTGACACAAGGGCGGACTATCCAACCATCTCCTCAGTCTGTAGGCAGGCCTCTGTTCATAGCTGGGGGGGCTTGCAGGGTATCCATGAAATCCAACTCTGCCTCCTCTGCTGCCCTAGAAGACTCCTGTAGGATGGCAGCCTGACCCTTCGCCACTCTCTCCTCCACCTTAGCACTGGCCCTCCTGATAGCCACATCTTCTGCCTCTCCACACCCTGGCCAACACCAGACTCTCCAGCTGCAGAAATTTACCCAGCCTCAACATGTTGGCCACTTTGCCTCCTCTGGGTGGCAATTCCCTGTAGGATATGCCTCCTCACCTCGACCATCTGCTGCTGCCTGGAAGTGTGCTTCCTGTGGACATACTCTCTCCGACTGGATGACACTCATCGTCGGGGGAGTAAGGCACCTGCACTACCCTTAAGTGCCTGCTGTACCTCCATTGTTTGTTTCTGTGTGAGCTTCTGGGCAAGATCAGTGACCACCTCTGCTGCCGTTGTTGAGACTTTCACCTCAACCAGGGGCATAGGCACACCCATACAGGATGGTGGTGGGCCCAGTGCACAGGGGCCATGGTGGGAGGTGGCACGGAAGCTACAATGGAGGACGATTGGGCCAAAGAGGAGGAAGGGGAGGAGGGGTCCATTGAAGTGGCCAGCCCAGAGAGACCACCCGGTAGCAGTGCAGTTGCCAACTGGGTGGGTAGATGGTCATCTACTTGTGATGCCATACAAGATCCAAGCGAGAGTCATGTATGGCATAACAAACAGCTGCCGTCCGCCTCGAGATACCTGCCAGCAGGGGTGCATCACAACTTGAATTGCCTCATCGGCCTCATCGGCCACAAGTGGGGGATTCGTCTGAGTGGAGGCATTGCAGAAGTGGTCACTGCTGCAGAAGATGGCCCAGGGGCAGGGGGTTGTGCCAAACCCTCAATAGTCGACTGCACATCCTCATGTCTCTGGGCCAGGGCTGCAGCCTGAACACACTCCATGATGCTCCCGCTTGACCCTGTGGGCTGGGCTGCAATGGCCCCCTCCTGCACATCCACCCCCATCAATCCAGATGCCTTCAGAGAGCCCTCAGTCCTAGTCGGTCCTTGTGTGGCAGCACCCTGTCCCACCACTTATGAGGTGTCCCCCACGACAATCACCTCCTGGGACTTACCCTCAGCAGCCATTCCCGATGATACTGGCGCTCCCCCAGCCACATCGTTCTCAGAAGAGGAGGTGTAACTAGGCATAGCTGGATTTGTGTCTGGGTCTGGAGGCCCTGCTCCTCTGCTCCACAGCACTGCTTCTGCTCTCTTAGCCAGCTGCTGCAGCTGTGGAAAATGGGACAAACAACATAGACATCAGTCAACAGTGACAATGCATGTGTGGCATACACAACATTACATTAACATTAACAGTACTATAATTTCAGCACGAGTCAACCAGCAATTTACACACACACACCCATGCAATAAGCATGAATACTGACATAAAAGTGTTGGCCCAACGATGACTCAAAATCATGAGAAACGCACACGTCAACCCGTCACATTGGCGTGCGGCTGCATACACATTGCAAAAAAATCCTTACACATCACTATACCAATGCCAAAGTGACCCAAAGTGTAACCTACAGCAAGTGCCATGGGAAGTGCTCCTGGGCACATGTCTCAGTACCACCATTGTTTCCAAGATCACCTTGTCGGCTAGCAAAGACAGGCAGCATGGGAAAGGATACAAACAGGATTGGCACCAGGAGTCATGCATGGGATAATGAAACTGACAGACATGGCATAGACAACAGTACACAAGTGCGGGGTTGCAACCCGCTCATCCGGAGCGATGCCTTTGGTTCCCTAGAGCAGTACCCTCCTGAGGGGCCTGGGGACTGCGGCCATCTTGTGGAGGCCCAGTAGCTCTTCCGTGGGACCCCGTACTGTATCCCGGATCCCACCATAGCCTTCAGCTGTTGGTCTTGCATAGCTCTCCCTCAGCGTCTAGACCCATTGGGCCACACCAACCCTGGGTCCCTGGACCGAGCGCAGAGGAGCCCATCCGGTCCCGTGCCACATGTCCGTCCCATAGGGAGACACTTCCCAATGACTATGAAGCCCCCATGTAGTGGGGGCTCATGGAGCCTGGCTGCAGACAAATGTAGGAGACAGCTGGGCCAGCCAACTGGTGTGACTGCCCTGACCAATGGCCAGGCCACCATGAGGTTGTGTCGCAGGGTGTTAGGCTCTATCCCACTGAGCTGGTACCTATTTAAATTTGACATCATTAACTTGGGTGGCATATAGCCACATTGGTCACTGACACGTGACTAGCGCCCGCAGCCATTGAACAGAAATACAAAGAACATGTGTGTGTCCTTGGCCATTTGCGCTTACACCAACAATTCTCTCTTCAATTTTGTTATATCCTTTAAGCAATAAACATTTTATCAACACAACTAAAAGTTATCACTTAGTCATTTTTAATGACAGTATGAAGGTAATATGCCAACACGTGTTTAGACCTTCCCATAAGGTCTTCTTCAGGGCTATAATATAATACATATTTTTGTAAATACAGAAAGCATAACAAATCATAGTCATACATTACCAAAGGAAAGGGATTACATGAATGTTTCATACAAATTCCACCACATAGATACAGTATCATATTCCAGCATGGGTTATAAAGAAGAACAAGAGGAGACACAGAACAAACTGTTATACATATATATCCCCCATACACTTCCCTGACCCTTCCCCTTACACTTTTACCTTGTTATGTATATGTATCCCCTATACAACTCTTGGACCCTTCACCTTCCATCTTTACCATGTGTTCAACACAACCAAGTAACATGCCTGCATCAATAGATTAATTACTAGTGTCCTACACCCATTGTCAAAACCTACGAAGTGCCCAACCCGCTCCTAGGCACCTTGCATCCTAACTATTCATTACAGTTCCTTAATCCTAACTGTATTCACGCTCTAAGCGATTTCTTCAAAATCCCTGTATAGGAAAAAACAAAACAAAACACCAAATTCTAGTTACACTATCATCCAATCTGGGCCCCCCCATATAAAAAGACCCCCGAGAGGGTAGAGAAGGAATCATCCCATTTCCACAACAACAATACTGAACACCCCTTTACCTTACTAGCTTCAGCCGATTAAGCATCTCCCTTCAAGTTTCCATGCAGTGGTGTGCCCATGGTTCTGAAAGTACTGCATGCTCCTAGCTGCAACCACACCCGTTGCAGGCTACACCATCAATCCTGACCTTATACTACCTCCCAAGGGAATTCTCCGCTACCACCATTAAACTGCCTTACACCACTAATCCTAACCTCTATTGGGATGCCCCAACTCCAGATTACACTCATATTTGCTAAATCTTACACCACTACTTGTTCACTTATTTTTCTTGACAGGGGAAATCTCCACTATCCACGGCATGCACACCTTGAGCCCGTTCTGGCGATCACATGGAGTCGGCCATTGGTCATCAAAAATGGCATACAGTATTTTCATACCCCTACTACCTCACCATCAGAGGCCACCCTAGTAACCATAAGTACAGGCATTTATTTACACTCCAATTTACAAATTGTTATGTAGAATATACCCCTTTCCACTGGACCTACATGGCCCATCCTTATGATACCACCGACATTGAGGCTTAGTACTTCTACAAAAAAAAAGACATCTCATGTTCAGTATTTTAACCGTGGATGACTGTTCTTTTCTATAACCCATGCTGGAATATAATACTGTATCTATGTCGTGAAATTTGTATGAAAAATTGATGGAATCCCTTTTCTTTGGTAATGTATGAATTTGATTTGTTATGGTTTCTGGATTTACAATGAATATGCATTGGTATTGTATCCCTGAAGAAGACCTCATGGGAAGGTCGAAACACATGTTGGCATACTACCTGCATACGATCATTAAAAATGACTAAGTGATAACCTTTAGTTGTGATGATAAAATGTTTACTGCTTAAACGATATAACAAACTTCAAGAGAGAATTGTTGGTGTAAGCGCAAATGGTCAAGGACACACACATGTTCTTTGCACCATCAGTTTGTGCCTGCCTTAAGGCCACTGTCCAGGGTCCGGTTCAAGCTGCCACCTCTGCGCCCTGGGGTCGAGGCTTAAACTGCCAGCTGTGAACCAACGACCAGCCTCTCTTCCCTGCCTCCAATGGGCTGGGTCAAGGCGGTTCCATGTGTTTATAACATCAGCACAAATAACCACATACATTTTTAGTGACACCTAAGTTTGATTTTATTTGAGGGGTTCCCCCATAAGCCCCCCGTTGCCCCACTTTACTAACCCCGGCCAAGCCCCCCCCCACTCTTTTGTATCCCTTACCACACCCCCACATATACTTTTATAAAAAATGTAAACATTTCTTTCATTATTCAGGTGTCACTATTTTTCGTTATTAACACTGTATAGCGGTCAAGGCACTCTGCCTCTGCTGGCTGGGCCAAGCACGTTATGTCTGCTAGGCTGACTGGAAAGGGAGAAGAGCACTCCTCCCCAGCCCGCAGCCCCACGGGTGCATCCATGGTGGGTTGGAGTTTCCATTGTGCCCCGCTCGGTAGCAGGAATGATGTAGACCCTTGCAGTGTTGCCCCCACCGCAGTGTTGCCTTCGACGAAAGCTTGGCTCAAAACATGAGTTTCAATAGATTGCAGTGAGGTAGCTACTTTGCTACTTACAAAACCCTGATCCAGAATCAGGTCATCTACAAATGAATGAGCACCAGGTACCCCACAAACATGGAGTGAACCATGGGTGAGAGAGGTGGTCCTCTTCTGTCCACTCTCAAGTACTAATGCAAGCGGTTTGATGCACCAGCCCCGAGGCCAGCTATCCTAGGCCAACTGAGGCTCCACACTACTGCGTTTTTGTTACACTCTAGGGGTGATTCTGACTTACAGGCATTCAGTCACAATCCCACAGATGGTAGCTTCACCCCATTGCATCCTCAGCCAAGCGCATACACCAAAGTCTGAAGCTGCCATTCCTCTTGTACTGAGCAGGATAACCATTGCAACAAGACATCATCATTAGGATATAAATAACCTGTCTCACAACGGTCTTAACTGAGCTCATGTTCCCTATTAGGGGGTGAACATTCTAACGATTGGTGAATTGTGCTTCACAATGATATGGAGAGCTGACATTGAAGGATCAAAAAGCGACGTCTAACACCTCCTTCTTGAAATCCAAAAAGTCAGAAGGATCACAAGGCTACCCCTTCACAGACAGTATTCATACAGAAAAAGAGACCAAGCAAGCTGTTGCCCTTCTGCTCCACCAGAGGTTACTGTTCTCCCTGAGTTCACCTTAGAACACAAGCATTATTGGTTGAGAGGTGTACCGTCCCAGTCGAACTCCACACCAGCCATTTATGCCAGGGAGGGTTGTGCCCAGCAGGTTCTGGGTAATTGCTTCCAGAAGTGAAACCCCATAGCTTTCGCAACCCCCCCGAAATAAATTATATGAGTAGCGGTTTTACACTGGTGCCGGAGGTCCTCCCACTTATCCTACTACTCTCACGTCTCTTTGCAGTGCTGATTCTGCCAAGTCTGTACCCGTGGCTGTGGGTTAGCTAGATAGTAGGTAGGACAGCAGGAATCTCGTTCATCCATTCATGCACGTCACTCACGCTTCGTTGATATACTACACTCTCATATTCAGAGTACTGGCCAGAAATCACATCACGTCTACACCTGCCGCGAGCCTACGTAATGCTTTGTTGAAATTAAAAAGTTAATTCCCCTGGTCTGCACTAGTTCTAAGTCAGCTGCTAGGTGTCAACCAAGGCAGAACTTTGGCCCTGAAGGCCGGGGGGCGGGGGAAGAGAGAGGCTACCACCACAGTTGGGATGATTCACAGGAAGGGCCTGGCTTGCATCTAAAGTCTGTGCTGCCCTCCAGGGGGTCATGCCTCCTCCAGCTTTGGCACACGCCCAGGCTTCTCCACCACCTGAAGGGGTGGGAGGGAGAGGCTGGAACAAGGCACAATTTGAGCGAGAGGTGTGCACCTATTGTACACACCTCTATCACCAGTGTGGTAAAGGGTGGGTCACTGTGGAGCCTGCCACACCCAGGCTTCACACATCCCCAAGATGGTCAAGGGCCAATCCCCATGCGATGTGCCAGCAGAGCTTTGCCTGCTGGTGACGCTCTTCTGAGTGGCCAAGTTCTTTCCTTGCCCAGCAGGATGCCTGGCTGACAAATTAACCTTAGATGACTTGCACCTCAACAGCAGAGAACCCTGTCTGTCTAGCTCCCTGCAAGCCTCCAGATCATTTGGCACACTTGGTCCATCTAGGGTCAGACTGCTTGGCCAGCCTTGGCCATTGTGACATGCAATGGCTGGTGCATGCCCCCTGGGGAGTGCCCCCTTACATTGGGTGTCTTTCCCCTCCAAGCAGTGCAAAGGCCAAGCAGCCCAGCAGCTCCCCATCAGTCAGATCATAGTGGAATGTGAGCCATCTGGCTACAGGCCCAGTTCGCTGTGAGGCAGTCACAGGCCCACATGAGCCATGCCCTCGGCCACCTTCACTGAGCATATTTTTCGCCAGCATTACAGGATGACCGTCATTCTGCGGGGTACATTCCAGATCAGAGCCATTCGGACTTCGAGAGCTGGCCAGCCTCTGGACCGACCATGCATTACTACGGTCAACTATAAGATGACAGGGCATAGAGAGCAGACAACTGGGATTTAAAAGGATCACAATGGGCACAGGTGGCCCATGACCTTGGCTTCCTGGCAAAGACCACTGCCCCCGCAGCATAGCTGCAGGAGGCAGAACACAGGGGCGGGGGGTGGGTCCCTTCGCAGTGTGGGTAACTGCTAAGCGTGTGCGATTATAGCTGGTTTGGGGGACTGCAGGGTACTCCATAGCCCTCAAGCTACCCTGTTCCATACAGGACACCTCGACAAAGGCATTATGTGATTCCACACAGCATGGCCATGTGAGCCAAGGATTTGTGTGTAGAGCACTGGGTAGAACCTCTCCAGGACCCAGAGCAGAAGGGGTGTCATTTGATATCATCCCACACAGTGCACCTCTACGGTGGCACCTGCCTGGAGGGTCTTCTTCACCTTTTCCTTGCAATGGTGCTTCAGGTCTTCCCAGCACTTCTTCACATTCTGGATGAAATGGACTGCCACCTCCACCACAACGATGGCTCCCATGATGAGGTCCCACATCCTTAGACGTCTGGACGAACCAAGCTGCATCTGCAGGTTGCAGAGGGCATCATAGTTTGCAAGGACCCATCACCCAGGATGCCATCTTCAGTGGCTGTAAAGTTGGCAGCCCTCTGCCTCGCCTTGAGGGTGCCGGTCAGTGGAGAGGATGATGGAGCAGAAATGGCACCCCCTGTGGCAGGTCGGTGGAGCTGGGCCCTGACAGTTTGCTGTGGAGCTGTGGGGCTGTGGTGGTGGAACAGAGAGTTGGAAGTCCCAAGATGGCAGAGGTGGTGGTCACAGAGGCTTACAGGTGAGCAACAGGAGAACAGGCAACAGAGGAACATCAGGCACTCCAAGGCAGTGCTGGTGGGCAGCAGGCACTCATACACTACCAGGCAGCAGCAGATGATGTGGTTGAGAGGCAATATAGGGCAGAAAGGGACTTAAAATGGCATGAGGCAGGAGGAACTGGTGTGGCTCATGAACTTACTTAGGCAGCTGTGTAAAGATAAGAGTAAGGGACCTTAGTGCGTAAATGTGTGAGGCGCTGCATGCAGCTCAGCTATGTGGTGCACACCCTTGGCAAACGCATTTAAGAGGTGTGACACGTATTTCCAGTTGTGCGTGAGACAGAGGATTGCAATACGCACAATTTTTACCAGTGCCACTGAGCTTCAGTATCACGTACCATATCTTTGTTTTGGGGGTGCCTGCAAGCCTTATTTAGGCATCGCCTATCTTATTTTACATTGGGCATTGGATATATTTTCTTTGTTTTGCCTTGCAGAGCCTTGCAAGAACACTCATCTGTGTAGTGTGTTATGTAGCTTATTTTCTCGGGGGTTTGGGGGATTAGTGCCATTGCTTGCACTTATGAGTGGGAAGGCTCAGATGAGAGGAAGAGGAAGTGGACAAGGATGGGAGCAGGAGAGTGGTGAGCCTACAAGTGCCCTTGTACCACCAAGGTCCACTGGGGGCAGGAGGAGACATCCTGAAAAACAGGAAAACTCACCACCCCATGAAGAGGCACAGGTGTGGGTGAAGTGGCCACCAAGGAAGAAGCGCTTCACCAATGAGGAGCTGCAAATCCTCACAGATTATGTGGATGAGCTCTCTGTGGAGCTATGCCCTTCGACTGGCAGTACCCTTACTCCAACTCAGTGCCAGGAGTTCACAGACCTCATCAAAGCCTGTGGCATGGAAAGGTGCACTGCTAGACAGATCCAGAAGAGTTTAGGGGACCCCTTTCGATGGGCCAAGGAGAAGCTCAGTGGGAACCTGGCCTCTGCCCTGACCACTGGAGGAGGTTCACCATAGGAAGAGGATCTGACTCCATTTGAAGAGGTCACCAGTGGACTTCTTAGTGGTGAGCAGGTGGCTGGCGTGGGAGCTGTGGACACCTATGTCACCACATCAGGAGATTGCCATGTGTGCTTTTCATATGCATTATATGCTCACATATGTTGGGATAGAGTTGGCTGGAGTTGGCAGCCAAACATGGGCACTAGAGAAATGCTACCGTGAATGCTTCCATCACATGGTCTGCATTCAGGGAGGTGGTTGTGTGGTGTCTGTGTGCGGTTCACCTTGATCCCACAGTACACCTTACTGTATAACAGATTTCACTGCTGTGCCAATACATGTATTTGTGGAAATGGCATGCAAGACACATCTCATTTACACATTCACAGTGTCATGCATGCATAGAGATCCAAGCGAGAGTCATGTATGGCATAACAAACAGCTGCCGTCTGCCTCGAGATACCTGCCAGCAGGAGTGCATCACAACTCGAATTGCCTCATCGGCCTCATCGGCCACAAGTAGGGGATTCGTCTGAGTGGAGGCATTGCAGAAGTTGGCCACTGCTGCAGAAGATGGCCCAGGGGCAGGGGGTTGTGCCAAACCCTCAATAGTCTACTGCACATCCTCATGTCTCTGGGCCAGGGATGCAGCCTGAACACACTCCATGATGCTCCCGCTTGACCCCGTGGGCTGGGCTGCAATGGCCCCCTCCTGCACATCCACCCCCATCAATCCAGATGCCTTCAGAGAACCCTCCGTCCTAGTCGGTCCTTGTGTGGCAGCATAGCTCTCCCTCAGCGTCCAGACCCATTGGGCCATACCAACCCTGGGTCCCTGGACCGAGCGCAGAGGAGCCCATCCGGTCCCGTGCCGCATGTCCGTACCATAGGGAGACACTTCCCAATGACTATGAAGCCCCCATGTAGTGGGGGCTCATGGAGCCTGGCTGCAGACAAATGTAGGAGACAGCCGGGCCAGCCGACTGGTGTGACTGCCCTGACCAATGGCCAGGCCACCATGAGGTTGTGTCGCAAGGTGTTAGGCTCTATCCCACTGAGCTGGTACCTATTTAAATTTGACATCATTAACTTGGGTGGCATATAGCCACATTGGTCACTGACACGTGACTAGCGCCTGCAGCCACTGAACAGAAATACAAAGAACATGTGTGTGTCCTTGACCATTTGCACTTACACCAACAATTCTCTCTTCAATTTTGTTATATCCTTTAAGCATTAAGCATTTTATCAACACAACTAAAAGTTATCACTTAGTCATTTTTAATGACAGTATGAAGGTAATATGCCAACACGTGTTTAGACCTTCCCATAAGGTCTTCTTCAGGGCTACAATATCAAAACATATTTTTGTAAATACAGAAAGCATAACAAATCATAGTCATACATTACCAAAGGAAAGGGATTACATGAATGTTTCATACAAATTCCACCACATAGATACAGTATCATATTCCAGCATGGGTTATAAAGAAGAACAAGAGGAGACACAGAACAAACTGTTATACATATATATCCCCCATACACTTCCCTGACCCTTCCCCTTACACTTTTACCTTGTTATGTATATATGTATCCCCTATACAACTCTTGGACCCTTCACCTTCCATCTTTACCATGTGTTTAACACAACCAAGTAACATGCCTGCATCAATAGATTAATTACTAGTGTCCTACACCCATTGTCAAAACCTACGAAGTGCCCAACCCGCTCCTAGGCACCATGCATCCTAACTATTCATTACAGTTCCTTAATCCTAACTGTATTCACGCTCTAAGCGATTTCTTCAAAATCCCTGTATAGGAAAAAACAAAACAAAACACCAAATTCTAGTTACACTATCATCCAATCTGGGCCCCCCATATAAAAACACCCCCGAGAGGGTAGAGAAGGAATCACCCCATTTCCACAACAACAATACTGAACACCCCTTTACCTTACTAGCTTCAGCCGATTAAGCATCTCCCTTCAAGTTTCCATGCAGTGGTGTGCCCATGGTTCTGAAAGTACTGCATGCTCCTAGCTGCAACCACACCCGTTGCAGGCTACACCATCAATCCTGACCTTATACTACCTCCCAAGGGAATTCTCCGCTACCACCATTAAACTGCCTTACACCACTAATCCTAACCTCTATTGGGATGCCCCAACTCCAGATTACACTCATATTTGCTAAGTCTTACACCACTACTTGTTCACTTATTTTTCTTGACAGGGGAAATCTCCACTATCCACGGCATGCACACCTTGAGCCCGTTCTGGCGATCACATGGAGTCGGCCATTGGTCATCGAAATGGCATACAGTATTTTCATACCCCTACTACTCCACCATCAGAGGCCACCCTAGTAACCATAAGTACAGGCATTTATTTACACTCCAATTTACAAATTGTTATGTAGAATATACCCCTTTCCACTGGACCTACATGGCCCATCCTTATGATACCACCGACATTGAGGCTTAGTACTTCTACAAAAAAAACACGCTTCGTTGATATACTACACTCTGATATTCAGAGTACTGGCCAGAAATCACATCGCGTCTACACCTGCCGCGAGCCTACGTAATGCTTTGTTGAAATTAAAAAGTCAATTCCCCTGGTCTGCACTAGTTCTAAGTCAGCTGCTAGGTGTCAACCAAGGCAGAATTTTGGCCCTGAAGGCCGGAGGGGGAGGAGGGAGAGAGAGAGGCCACCACCACAGTTGGGGTGCTTCACAGGAAGGGCCTGGCTTGCATCTAAAGTCTCTGCTGCCCTCCAGGGGGTCATGCCTCCTCCAGCTTTGGCACACACCCAGGCTTCTACACCACCTGAAGGGGTGGGAGGGATAGGCTGGAACAAGGCACAATTTGAGCGAGAGGTGTGCACCTATTGTACACACCTCTATCACCAGTGTGGTAAAGGGTGGGGCAGCCTGTGGAACCTGCCACACCCAGGCGTCACACATCCCCAAGATGGTTAAGGGCCAATCCCCATGCGATGTGCCAGCAGAGCTTTGCCTGCTGGTGACGCTCTTCTGAGTGGCCAAGTTCTTTCCTTGCCCAGCAGGATGCCTGGCTGACAAATTAACCTTAGATGACTTGCACCTCAACGGCAGAGAACCCTGTATGTCTAGCTCCCTGCAATCCCACAGATCATTTGGCCCACTTGGTCCATCTAGGGTCAGACTGCTTGGCCAGCCTTGGCCATTGTGACAGGCAATGGCTGGTGCATGCCCCCTGGGTAGTGCCCCCTTACATTGGGTGTCTTTCCCCTCCAATCAGTGCAAAGGCCAAGCAGCCCAGCAGCTCCCCATCAGTCAGATCATAGTGGAATGTGAGCCATCTGGCTACAGGCCCAGGTCGCTGTGATGCAGTCACAGGCCCACATGAGCCATGCCCTCGGCCATCTTCCCTGAGCACATTTTTCCCCAGCATTACAGGATGACCGTCATTCTGCGGGGTACATTCCAGATCAGAGCCATCCGGACTTCGAGAGATGGCCAGCCCTCTGGACCGACCATGCATTCCTACGGTCAACTATAAGATGACAGGGCATAGAGAGCAGACAACTGGGATTTAAAAGGATCACAATGGGCACAGGTGGCCCATGCCCCTGGCCTCCTGGCAAAGACCACTGCCCCCGCAGCATAGCTCCAGGAGGCAGAACACAGGGGTAAGGGGGTGGGTCCCTTGGCAGTGTGTGTAACTGCTAAGCGCGTGTGATTATAGCTGGTTCGGGGCACTGCAAGGTACTCCATAGCCCTCAAGCTACCCTGTTCCATACAGGACACCTCGAGAGAGGCATTATGTGATTCCACACAGCATGGCCATGTGAGCCAAGGATTTGGGTGTAGAGCACTGGGTAGAACCTCTCCAGGACCCAGAGCAGAAGAGGTGTCATTTGATATCATCCCACACAGTGCACCTCTACGCTGGCACCTGCCTGGAGGGTCTTCTTCACCTTTTCCTTGCACTGGTGCTTCAGGTCTTCCCAGCACTTCTTCACATTCTGGATGGAATGGATTGCCACCTCCACCACAATGATGGCTTCCATGATGAGGTCCCACATCCTCAGACGTCTGGCCGAACCAAGCTGCGTCTGCAGGTTGCAGAGGGCATCATAGTTTGCAAGGACCCATCACCCAGGATGCCATCTTCAGTGGCTGTAAAGTTGGCAGCCCTCTGCCCCGCCTTGAGGGTGCCGGTCAGTGGAGAGGATGATGGAGCGGAAATGGCACCCCCTGTGGCAGGTCGGTGGAGCTGAGCCCTGACAGTTTGCTGTGGAGCTATGGGGCTGTGGTGGTGGAACAGAGAGTTGGAAGTCCCAAGATGGCAGATGTGGTGGTCACAGAGGCTTATAGGTGAGCAACAGGAGAACAGGCAACAGAGGAACAGCAGGCACTCCAAGGCAGTGCTGGTGGGCAGCAGGCACTCATACACTACCAGGCAACAGCAGATGATGTGGTTGAGAGGCAATACAGGGCAGCAAGGGACTTAAAATGGCATGAGGCAGGAGGAACTGGTGTAGCTCATGAACTTACTTAGGCAGCTGTGTAAAGATAAGAGTAAGGGACCTTAGTGTGTAAATGTGTGAGGCGCTGCATGCAGCTCAGCTATGTGGTGCACACCCTTGGCAAACGCATTTAAGAGGTGTGATACGTATTTCCAGTTGTGCGTGAGACAGAGGATTGCCATACGCACAATTTTTACCAGTGCCACTGAGCTTCAGTATCACGTACCATATCTTTGTGTTGGGGGTGCGTGCAAGCCTTATTTAGGCATCACCTATCTTATTTTACATTGGGCATTGGATATATTTTCTTTGTTTTGCCTTGCAGAGCCTTGCAAGACCACTCATCTGTGTAGTGTGTTATGTAGCTTATTTTTTCGGGGGTGTGGGGGATTAGTGCCATTGCTTGCACTTCTGAGTGGGAAAGCTCAGATGAGAGGAAGAGGAAGTGGACGAGGATGGGAGCAGGAGAGTGGTGAGCCTACAGGTGCCCCTGTACCACCAAGGTCCACTGGGGGCAGGAGGAGACATCCTGAGGAACAGGAAAACTCACCACCCCATGAAGAGGCACAGGTGTGGGTGAAGTGGCCACCAAGGAAGAAGCGCTTCACCAATGAGGAGCTGCAAATCCTCACAGATTATGTGGATGAGCTCTCTGTGGAGCTATGCCCTTCGACTGGCAGTACCCTTACTCCAACTCAGTGCCAGGAGTTCACAGACCTCATCAAAGCCTGTGGCATGGAAAGGTGCACTGCTAGACAGGTCCAGAAGAGTTTAGGGGACCCCTTCCGATGGGCCAAGGAGAAGCTCAGTGGGAACCTGGCCTCTGCCCTGACCACTGGAGGAGGTTCACCATAGGATGAGGATCTGACTCCATTTGAAGAGGTCACCAGTGGACTTCTTAGCAGTGAGCAGGTGGCTGGCGTGGGAGCTGTGGACACCTATGTCACCACATCAGGAGATTGCCATGTGTGCTTTTCATATGCATTATATGCTCACATATTTTGGGATAGAGTTGGCTGGAATTGGCAGCCAAACATGGGCACTAAAGAAATGCTACCGTAAATGCTTCCATCACATGGTCTGCATTCAGGGTGGTGGTTGTGTGGTGTCTGTGTGCAGTTCACCTTGATCTCACAGTACACCTTACTGTATAACAGATTTCACTGCTGTGCCAATACGCATATTTGTGGAAATGGCATGCAAAACACATCTCATTTACACATTCACAGTGTCATGCATGCATATAGTTGATTGTGAATGCAAATCCTGGCTCACAAGGTATAACAGCAAGGAGTGGATGATGTCACAGTCATCCATTCCCTCTCCCTGGCTACCAGTGGACATGGATGAGTGACAATGTCAGTGCAAAGATGCACGAGGCCGTCTTCCAGACAGGAGTACATGTGGATGGCCAATAGATGTTTCAGTGTAGTACATTTCACATTGTGAGTGTCAATATAGCATTGACCATGCAAGTGTGCACTGGTCATTTCCATATCTCACTTGCCTCACACATAGTTGAGGTGCATGTGATAGTGACTAACTACATATCTGGCCAACGGCAATATGGAAATGGGGTCACAGTGTGCTCAGTTACAATGTGTGATGTGTGTGTGGCTGGCCATTTTGTGTCTGTATGCATTGCAATACACATATGTATGTTCTGGCAGGTGCTCATACCTCTGAATGTTGTTGTCTGTCTTTGTGCAGGTGATGGTGCAGAAGATGGGGAGGTGTAGGAGGAAGAGGCGGGGGATGCACAACCAACCAACCACCAAGGCACACTGGGGTGTTGCTTGCTATGAGAATCCCCATGTGCTGCAGGCAGTCCTCAGTAGGACTGCAGACTCTTCTCCTGACTATTCAGACTCTTCAGATAAAACTTCTGAATCAGATGTGGGGGACTCACTGATGGACTTGCAGGGTTCCTCAATGGGTAGTCCAGATAGGGCCACTGAGTCTGAGGAGGTGAGCCAGAAGACACAGGTCCGGTCAGTGGGAAGCCCCACGTCAATGTTGGCTGCGGCTGCAAAATCACCTTCATCCATGTTGGAATCTGCAGCAGGGGCTGGTATTCAACAGAGGGTTTCAAGCATGCAGCCAATGACAGGGGTACCATTGTGATGGACCTGGACACCAGCATTCCACCTGTGTCAGCTCTCAAAAACATGGTGGACATGTGCATGCCGGACAGTTGGAGTGGGAGCAGCAGATGATACGTGCAACCACCCAACATGGCGAGGTCCTGCAGGAGCAGGCCAGGGACCTCCATCGCGTGGCTGAGAACATTTCCTCCGCAGCTGCATGGGATGCACAGCATCTGGCCCTTGGCAACATCTGCAGCGGTTGATGGACACCTTGATAAGGACACTGCATGCAGAGATGCAGCCCACAAGGCTCTCCCGCAGCCTGGGTGTGGAGGCCCACATCAAATGCCAGCAAGCTGATATCGCATCTCTTGGGGAATCCCTGCATTGAGACGCAGTTGCCCTGAAAAAGAGCCTGCAGCGGCAGATGTTGCCGTCTAGAACATCCTATTGCATAACACAAGACTAGGAGGGATTCTCTGCATGATGAGCTGTTGGCCACAAGGTCCCTCCACCATCAAGAGATGGGCACCTTGAGACAGATGCTCTCCCTGCAATTGGGTGTGTCACGAGTGATCGCACATGACTCTGTGGCCACTCATGACGAACATCAACAGTACCTCGTCGCCATTGGGGCCCTCCTGCATGCATCTGTATCATGAGTGGCTGTAGCCAATGAAGACCAGGCATTGCATGGACAGAGTACACCACCACGTGAGGATCCACTGCAGGATGGCAGTCCCAGCGGACCCACACCACCTCTCCTACCTGTTACTTGATGTCCATGGAAGGGGTATGATTTTTGTTTTTGTTTTGTTTTTGTTCACTTATGTGGACATCACCCAGGGTGGACATATATTCTTTTTTGTTGCCCTTGTCCAAGATAGACTTTAATCATATTTTACTGTCTCCATCTAGGGTGGACATTATTTCATGTTTACCCCTGTCCAAGATGGAATCTTTTCTTATTACTTTTTTTGTCCTCGCCCAGGGTGGATTTAATTTCATTTTTACCCTCCTCTGAGATGGTCTCTTATTCCTGGACATGCGGCCATGCACAGTAGAGTCAACTGCCATGGTTTAGTGGCCTGCTACAGCCTCCCACATACAGGTGGAGATTAATATCTACATTGATTCTCATATGTACAGTCTGCATAAAGGACTCCATTAGATGGAAGAATCCAATGTCCTATGTTGTTATAGCTATCTTGCCTCATCCAGTACCAGCACACCTAGTACCCTTTTTTAACCCTAGTCCCATACCCTCTACTGGACACTAGACCTCCATGCCCCAATGTGGAGGCACAGTGATAGGTGGAGGTGGTGAGGGAATCACAGCAGAACAGCCCTTCCAGCAGGTAAGGTTGTGTACTGTCAATCATGTTTATGAGTGATGATGTTTTCATCCCAATAGTGGCATGCAGTGGCAAACAAAGGGTTTGCGTGGATGATCTGATTTGGTGATGTGTGGGTGATAGTCACTGTTGCTAAAAATGTGAGTTGGCCCACATGGCTGTGTGTGTGCATGTTTCCTTAATCAGACATGCATGTGCTTTGAAATTCAGACTCAGAAGGCTGTGTTGCCCTTATTCTCCTTTATCTATCAGCAGCCTTTTACACTATCAAATACAGCATCCTCATGGACAGACTCCACTCTCTAGGCATCATGGACTCTGCATTAAGATGGTTCTCCTTGTACCCTACTGACCATTCACAAATCAACATCCTACCTCCCTTCTCCTCTCTCCCTGCCCAGTCTCCAACAGATTGCAACAGGGATGCCTCCGATGCCCCCTACTTCTCAAACTCTACCAGGGCTCCATCCCCACCCTTATCCGCTCACTTGGCCTGACCTGCTACAACTTTGCAGATGACACCTGATCGTCTTCAAGATCCCCAAGACCTTTGCTTCTCCCCATCCTGACCTCACCTTGTGCCTCACAGATATCAACCATTGCCTGACAGCTAACCACCACACCGTTCATCCTGCTAAAACTGGAATCCTGATTTGCAATAATAATGTGCTCTTCCACCAACCCACCCACTGACTGTGCTCCCTAGGCTCCCTGCCTACAGCATCCAGCTCAGTAAAAAACCTGTGATACACAATGGATTCTGACAGGACACTCTCTCACCACATCAATGCTGCATGTCGATCCTATCATCTATACCTCCACATCCGTAGATTAATCCTCTCTTACCTATCCTACCCTCACCGAGTCACAGCAATGTTGGGTATCATCCTCTTCCACCTATTCCCTTTATGTGGGTACCCTGCCGATCAGTTCAGAAAACTGCAACAAATCCAGAACACTGCAGGCTGCCTCCTCCTTGCCCTCACCTCCATGGAACACATGACTCCTGCCCTGGGTGCTCCACTGGTTTCCCATCGGCTGACACACCAGCTTCAAGAGCACATGCATCACCAACTGTGCCCTCCACAAGAAGGGCCCTGACTTTCTCCAACAATGACTCACAGGCTACCAACCTAACAAAAACCTTACATCTTGCTTTGCACTCCTCCTTGTGATCCCTACCTTCAATTCCACTAGAATAGGAGGAGCCTCTTTCTACCTCCAGACTCCCACAATCTGAAACTCCCTCTCACTCAACATCCGCCAAGTAGAAGACCCCTTTTCCTTCCAGAAGGCACTCAACACCTGGCTATTCCCTTCCCCAAGATGGATACACTCCATTCAATGTACCTACATGGCTTGCCCTGCTGGGGGCACCCTACCAGCCCATAGCAGTGTTGTAGTACATGTAATGCCTGTGGTGGTTTTCAGAGAGTTTTGCTTTTTTTGGCCAGCACGGTGCCTCTCCAAAAGGAGTATCTCAGCTGACTTGCACATGGATGGCGGGGCGGTCTACTCGTATGCCTCTCTGCACTCCACAGGATCTATTTAGTGCACTTGGACCATCTATATTTGGACTGCTTGACACATGTGGACCCCTGACAGCCTTTATCTGTGTTTCACACACATGTCACTTGTTCTTTGCTGTCAGTTTTCTGTATGTGTTCTCATCTTCAATGTATTACTTGACTTTTCATTTCCCAAATGTTTTTCAAATCTTGCACTGTAAGTGACTGCACCGTTCATGACTGTATATTGGGAGCACATGCCTAGGAAATTGTCTCACCTTCCCACAGCATCTGTTGTCCCTGAAAGTGTTTGCACTATACCCTATGAATCCCATCCTCTTCCTGGGAACAGCTCATCCTGGTGGAGGGCACTGAATGAGGGGAAAGCAACAGCTGGGGAGTGAGGACCTGTCCCTGAACTATTGTTCCCAACAGGAGGGTTGGTGCATGGATCAGACTCAGGAGTGGGGTTACCTCAGCCTTATATGCGTGGGGAGGGAGGACCTGGGTCTATTTCCAGGTTGCCTGCCATGGTGTATTGACCGTGTGGTTTGGGGGCTGAGAAGCTGAGGAGGCCCCTTTAGTACGTACCTCTTTTTTCCCTGTCTGCCCTTTAAACTCTCCCCCTTTTGCCCTCCTTTAACCCTAACCTGCTCAATGTTTCCATTGGTGGGCCCCTGGCCTCTTTATCCTGGCTTCCTTCTCCCTCTCTCTTTCTCTCACCACCATTTTCTCAGCCTTCTGCTCTCTACCAGCCCCCTTCTCTCCCCTCATCTCCCCACCGCTAATCTCCTCCTTGCTCCCCACTCCCTCGCCACTTGCCCATTCTTCCTCTCTCTGCTCTCTCCCCAGTCACTCTTGCCCTCTTTTCTCCTTCTCATCAGCCTCCCCACTTGAACTTTCCCTCTCCAACCCTTCCCATCCTCCCTTGGTGACCCCTTCCCTCCCCTGAATCCAAGGGTACCTCACCGGCCCCCGGACCACATGAAAGTGGGTGTGCCTAACTTGTATGCCTGCCATCAGTGCCCCACCGTGTGGCCGCCTTCCAGATCAGACAACCACCTGTGTCCAGTGTGCCTAATGTACTCTGCCAGCAATAGGTTTACTTCTCTGGCAGTAATTGATCTGTTTCTGAGTTATGATATTGGTGTCTTCTTTGGTGCTTTCACTCTTTGGTGTAACCTGCCTGTTATTGCCAGAGGGGGGACCCAGTCTGTCTGCACACACAATGCACCCACACTGAGTCGGTTGATCCCTGGGTCAAAACTGTGACTCTGCCTGGGGTTTCCCACACGGCCTTCCCCATTTTGGCCTGCCTCCCACATCCAAATGCTGCTGTTTTCAGCAATTGGCATTCACCCTCCTTGGGACTGCATCAATCGTATGCCCCCTTGTGTGGGTCCCTTACATGGGTGGCTCCCCACTCCAAGCAGAGAAAAGGCTGAGCATCCTGACAGCTTACTCGTGGTCAGGTCCGAGCGGACGGGGTTGGGTGGTGTTAGACCCAGTGCAGGCCCTTCCTGCCATGCTGTTCACCCTTCCCACTGAGCTTGTAGGTGCAGCAGTTCAGTATGACTGTTCTGTTGGGTGCCAACCCCCCCTGTCACCACACTGGTAGTGGCACATGGAATAGCCCTTGCTGCTTTCAGTTGGGCCTGAGCCCAGCATCTCCCATCCCACCACCACCCCCAGAGCAGTCCGGCCCGCCAGTGCCTGTGTGGTTGGCCTGACCACCCCCCCCAAGTGTTGAGAGGGTGCGCACTCTGTTGCTTCTGTCCCGCAGGTGTCCCAGAGGGCATTAATATCAGCCTGAGGCAGGTGCAAGGCTCCCCCATTGCCACCCTCCACCAGGTGCAGCTACCGGGTAGTTCCTAACAGTGGCATGTGCTTGTCTCAAAGATTGAGCCATGCACATGTTTGTACACATGGCCATTTCAGTGACACTGCAAATGGATCATTAAGCCAGTGATGCTCCCTTTGATGGCTGTATGTGTTACTTAGATTACTGGGTTGTATGTGCAGCAAATATATGCCAACAAACGCTGACCTCCTGGGATGCATGCATTAATCAGACTTAGGCCAATGTGACCTAGCACGCAGAGGCATTGCTAGGGCTGGAGGGCTGAGGGGGCTATAGCCCAAGGTCTTTTGGTTGTAGCCCCAATCATAAGATCTGGGGCTACAACCAAAAGTCTAGCTAGTCCAGGGTCCTGACAGTCCCGATCTTTTCCAGACCTTGCAACATCCTTGCTAGCAGGGCTGCTTTAGTGACTGTAGCTACACTTAGTCAGCTTGCCCCTCCCTGTGATGGTACATCGTCAACATCTGATGGTAATTATTGTGCCTTCCATGCTGTTCACAGGTAAGGGTGAATCAAGATTCAAATCCAGAGAGGCAGCCTGAGAAACAGCTACCACTTCCAGGGTAGGCAGCAGGCATGCAAACTGCCCACTCCCAATTCGGGGAGGTTGTGAATTAAATCCATGTCACAGTTTTCTTGCGAGGGCCTGTGGTTGAAATGTGTACACGACGTGGACGGGGATTTGACGTGGATTCCTTGGAAGGCAAGTCTGGTGCCAGCAGCCATGGTAATTCCAGCTCCAAATGCATATATGTTATAGATGCATTTAACATTGTTCACAGTTTGATCTTGTGATCGAGCTGATGGTCTGGCACGAGCTACGCAAAGGCCAGTCCCAGCCCCAGACACTGTCACCATGTGATGCCCCTCACACTGCCACAGAGGGCAGCAGATGAACTCAATCGGCTGTGCACGGGGTACCTGTTTTTAATGTTCCACAATGGTCTTGTTGAACTGCCAAGTGTGAATCGTGGAAAGAGCATGTGTCCATCTCACCATGTGGGCAGGAGAGGTGGCGCTGTCTCTCCACACCCTCTCCTGCACCAGCATGTTCAGGCCGACATCTGGATGGTTGAAAGTTGTCTGTGACTCTTGTCGGTGGATCACTCGGCTCATGCGTCAATGAAGAACACAGCAGAAGCTGCTATTTATTAGTATGATTTGTAGGACATCGACACTGGGCTGAACACCCAAACACACATTCCCATGTCCCAGGGTAGCTAGCTGCGCCACATGTAGTTGTCTGTGGTGTACCAAAGCTGCCAGCACGGGACGGGCTTGGGATCTAGGATTCACAACCACCCACATCCATCAGGCAACTACTCCCCAGGCGGGCTTTGGTGCAGATTGGGACAGTTCACACTTGTGGACGCCAGAGACGCCAAGCTGAGGCAAAGCCCCAACAGCCCCGTGCCCAGCCACCCAGGTTTCTGCTCTCCCAGTATGGCCCAGATCAGATGTGGTGAGCTGCTGAATGTAAGCATCTCAGTAAGTGGAGGTGAAGTGACTGACGAGGATTCCCTCAGTAACGGCGAGTACAGAGGAAAGAACCCATCGCTGAATTCACATCCAATGGTAGATGCAGGAAATGTAGCATGCAGAAGACAGACTCCCCAGCACCACTCAGGGGGCCGAAGTCCTTCTGTCTGGGGCACACTACATGGAAGTTGTCAGGCTGGTAGTGTCCCACAGCAAGGCAGGATCAGGTCTTCTCCGAGTTTATTGCTTGGGAATGCAACCCAAGGCAGCTGGTAGACTCCATTCAAGGATAAGCATGTTGGTGAGATCAATAGCCAACAAATACCATTAGCGAACATTGAAGAGTACTTTGATGAGAGATTTCAAAAGGACATGATACCATTGAGAGGTAAACAGGTACAGTTTCAACATGTAGTTCCAAAACCTAATTCATAGGTGCACTACCAGAATTATTTCTTACTTTCCTGTCCCATATTCAGCACCAAGGGGGACAATCCACTTCCCCTGGCTTTTGTTTACTGTGCTATACACTTTTGTTCCCACTGATGTCTATCTCTGTTTCTGTAGTGACGCAAGTATGAACATTTCCTGAGTACAGGTTCCTCATTGTACCTCATGGCCGCACGGACCTGTTATACATAAACAAGTGTAAATGTCATATATTTCTTGTATCTGGCAGTCTTGTATTCCCTTTATTTCAACTCCCTATGTTGGATTCCCAGGCGTATAGGGACTGGTAGAACGGGGAAACTTTTAATATATATGTTCCTTTTTCCTGATGTCCAATTCTTCCTTTAATAAGGAACATAATTGTGTACCTCCTCTTCGTTCCCTCTCGGCCAGGGCTCACTCTACTGCCCAGGTCTGGTTAACCAGCCTCAAACGGTTTCCAACTTTACATGGAAAGGCTCCACCAGACTTGTTTATCAGAGCCTTGGGTCCTCGCTCTAGCGATGTTGCTCCTATTTTACCTTTACCTGGTAGCCAGCCCTCCCTCGCCCGAGCGTACCTTTTTGTTCTGTTTTCTCCACTTCTGTGACTTTCTTCTTAACTCCTGCAATGCCTCTGTTGGTGCGGGACTCCCACGCTGCTTGTTGACCAACGGGCACACCAGGCGGTAAAGTTCCTCAAGAACAGACTTTCTCTTTTCTCTCTCTGTTCTTCTCGTTTGCATCCTCACCTGTTCTTTTGACACTCTGCTGCCAACACTCCGGAAAGAGGAATGTTTTCTCCCAGGCGCTGTTCTGCTGCACCACCCGTAGCAGCATTGGATCCGTCTGAGTCTTCCTGACTCGTTAGGCTCTGTCTCCCCACCTCCAGTCGGCAGATCAGTGTCTTGGCTGTGCCTTACAAAACGGAGGGGGCACCACTCTTCCAAGACCTGATTTCTGTCGGCACGTCAGCTGGGGGAGTGGTTGTCCCACGTTTCAGCAGCAATTTACAAGTCTGCATTCTCATATGTTTCACTTCACTTCCTCCTCTCCCATACTTACTGTCACATGGTGCACATGTGTCTCCTGTTCTCTTTTTGCTTCAGTTTTGTTCTTTTGCATTCTACAGCTCTTTTCTTTTCTTTTCCTCCACAGGGTCCACTACGATCATTGCAGCTACTGCCACCACTACCACATATTCCTCTACTACTTCCACAACCACTACAACCACCCACCTCTAATCCTTCTTCTTTTTTTTATGGATGAGATGGTTGTGAAACACAGAAAGAGGACTATAATGTTGTTTCTGGTCCTCTGCTCTTCTCTCCTCTGTAAGTGGTTTCCTCATCCCAGTGCCACCTATGCGTAGCTGTACTTGTGCAGTTTTTAAATTGGTCAAAGTGGTTGGTTTTGATATCTGCGGTACTAATACTGTGTCCAAAAGAGTAAATGTGGAGACATAACACCTGGGTTCGTCACAGTAGGCACTTTCCCCTGCAAAGATGGAAATGGTTCTTGTTAGCATTGGTTGTCATGGCTTGTTTTTTGTGCATGTGATGTTACTGCTTGCATGTGCGTCATTGTTGTTACTCACCGATGAGCTAGGTGTTCCCATATGTTCCAGATGCCAGGGCCTGGTATGGGGGAACCATGGTAAATGAAGCTGTCATGTGTACTCCCCATGTATTTGGCATTCACATGCTTGATGGAATGACAATGTTTCAGGTTGAGGCAGATGTGCTGCTATCTCGGAGCGGCTGTAGAACTACATGGGTACAGTCGATTGCTCCCAGTTCTCGTGGAAACTGTGCATTGGCATGGAACTCCTGGCACACTCTCTGCCTTGCCTGCAGTGTGCGTGGCATGTATATGTGCCTGTGCATATGTGCAAATATGAAGCGCAATACCTGTGATAACGTTGGCTGTGCTACACCCCCAATAATGGCACGGGTGTGCTGGAATGAACCTGGTTCCAGCAAATGTAATGCTGTTAGCACCTTCTCCAAGGTTGTGAGTGCATGGAGCGCATGGTGGGTGATGCAAGGTCATTCTCCCACTTCCTTACCCAGTCTAGAATGATATGGGGAGGGAATCTGTATCTTGCATAGACCGCCTGGTCTGGCATCCCAAATAGCGTTGTGCGTAGATGGAAAATCCTGACCCTCCTCATCCTCCTCCTCGTCTTCCATGAACGATCAGCGCTGCTGCAGCACAGTCCGACATTGTGGAAGTCCTGTTTTGAAATGGTTTGCATTGCATGCTTTTATACTTTGCATCATGTATCACATGGCAGTAAAATTATGTGATGTGTGTTCTACTTTGGATAGACTCCGGACACTTGCGCTATAAAATTGGACAAACACTCAAGCCAAAGAACCAACCACTCGACAGAGCATAAGACATCATGGAAAACAGACACAAAGAAAGGCTACAGAGACTGACCACATACCTAGACCCAGACGAAACCTAGACTCTCCCGCTCATACGTACCGGACAAACACACCCAGACCGGCAGACGCATCTAGATGGACGTTGGCCTATGTCGCATCTGGATAGGATCGATTGAAGGATAACATGCCCGCACCTAGAAAAAACGTGAATGCTAGAATGTGCCACACTCAGAGCCGTGAACACCAGCCTGCGTGGCGTTCGGATGGAGTTGTGAATGTTAGCTTGCCCACACCTGGACTGATCTCTAAACACTAGCCTGCTCCGCGTCTAGATAAAAGTGTGAATGTTGGCACGACCACACCTGTATGGAGCCCTAAACATTGGCCTGTACCGCGTCTAGATGGGAATGTGAGGGCCAACAAGTGCCACACTCCTCAGAACTACGAGTGCTAGCATTGGTAAAGGTCAGGTAACCCACTAACCCATATAAGCTCAAACTCTGCATACTTATCTCACTCAAAAAACTCACACAGCCATCTCTCGCACAACAAGCCGCACGCACTTCACAACACTGCAACAACACATAAGCCGGAACAACAGCACACGCGGACTGACTCCGATCCGATACCCGCACCAAAGCTCAGTACCCGGTGTATACTGAGTTGAAGCTGCCAACAGCACACCACTCCTCTCACTATCCTACTCCCTTCTTCAACCTACTAACCCATCCCACCTTTATCGTTTACAGATACGCCGGAGCACCTGGGGACCAATTCCGTTGGTGACGGTGCGCGGTACAAATACCTTTAACATTTAACATTTAACATAAAATCCATTAATAGACTATTGGTTTCACTTGATAAGGCATGTTTGGTGCCCGCATGGTGCGTCCCTTAACACGCCTATGGTATTCCTCATTCTTCCTCATTTTATGCTAAGATTGGGAAATATGCATGTGCCACCCACTATTTATTTCTTTGCACTGGCCCCTCCCTCACTTTGCTGTGTGGCGAGCAAAACGCTCAACACAGTGCAAAGTTGGTAAGAATCAGCGCAAAGTAGTTAATAACCAGCGCAAAGTCCGATCCATGAATCAGCAACATTCTTTTTGCTTGGCATAATGTGTACTTTCCACCTTTTGCACTGTGCAAAACATTCAATGAACCGGGCCATTTGTATGTTAAGAAAGTATGGGAATCACTCCATGTGGCAGGGTTTGGGCAATTATCGTGAAAAGGGAAGTGGCTAGCGATTGCCTGGAGGATGTAACATTTCTCAAGCCTACATCAAGAAAACAAGCCGATCAGCAACCAGGGATGGGTTGGCTGCATGACTCATGAGGGTACAGGGGGAGGGGTGATGTACTAATAGATGAACCAAGTGATGTATTGAGGTCAATTAATTAAATGAAAAGGAGGAAAGCCCCGCGCCCAGATCTTATCCCCCCCACCCCTCCACACACAATTAGCAATAGAAGAAATTGCCTATGGCCATCTACACGGTATGAAGCCAGCAATTGTACCCATTTTGAAAAAAAGGCACTAGAGGAGTCCTGCATAGACGGCCTTACAACAGGGCCGAATCCAACAATGTCTTCTCTTCAGTCAACTGGGCGTCGATAGAGGAAACCACACTATTGCCCAAGATGTAACATTTCATTTTCTAATTTACAAGGCATGTAAGGTAAGAGAGGCGAAGTTGATTATGGACTTTTTGGGTCTTAGCATGGCTTGCTGCCTCGTGCCCAGGAGCAATGTTTGGGAACTCCTCAAATTCTGGCATACTGAAATGCATAATGGCACTGGATGGGACGAAAAGCGTGCATGTGATATTTGGCAGAAGAGGTCACGTCACTGAAAGCTTCCCAGTAATGCACGATGTTAACAGGGGTGCAGTTTGGTGCCCATATTAGTTACTGTGTGTGTACATGGGATTGGGAGCTACGTCTTAAGAAACACACTTGTCAAAGATTGTAGCTAGATCGACCTATATGCTTCCATTTGCTGATTTTCTTTTTCACTCCTCCACAGGGTCCACTACGATCATTGCAGCTACTGCCACCACTACCACATATTCCTCTATTACTTCCACAACCACTACAACCACCCACCTCTAATCCTTCTTCTTTTTTATGGATGAGATCGTTGTGAAACACAGAAAGAGGACTATAATGTGGTTTCTGGTCCTCTGCTCTTCTCTCCTCTGTAAGTGGTTTCCTCGTCCCAGTGCCACCTATGCGTAGCTGTACTTGTGCAGTTTTTAAATTGGCACTGTATGAGACGAAAAGCATGCATGTGATATTTGGCAGAAGAGGTCACGTCACTGATTGTAGCTAGATCGACCTATATGCTTCCATTTGCCGATGATGCAGTTTTGGCGGCTAAAACAGAGCGGACATTGGCTGGTCTCTTGTAAGGATTTACCCTGTTTTGCAATTTGCATAGTCCAAACCCTAAACATCCAGAAATTCATGGAGATGGTTGCGGAATCAAGGAAGCCCAGCGAAATTAAAGTATATGGTCAACGAAAATAAATTACAGCTATTAAAACATTTGACTACTTGGGTATTAGTTTCTCCTCTAATTGTTCATGGGCACCGCATATAGCGATGACAGAAATTGAATTTAAACACTATATGGAGGGATTCTCCCACTGCAGTGCAGGCTAGGGGGGCTTCGGTTAGATCAGCCTTAGAAATGTATGAATCGAATCGCGGAGCCAGTTGTATATGGAGCCGAAATATGGAGTTTTAGTGGGAAGAAGAGCAGAACGAACATAGAAAATTGTTCCTGAAAAGGGGAGTACCAAAGCTGGCAGATAATGAAACAGTGCAAAGAGAGGTGAACTTTGGAAATGCCGGGGACATCCTTCTGGCTAAACCATTGGAACTATGGGTGAGCTGTGGGGCAACAGGCTAGCTCATTTTGTGGACTTTTCGTTGGTGAATTGCACTCCTAATTATGGGTTCGCGAGGTTAGTTGGTTGAGGAACATGAATCCAGTCTTAGCGGAGCTAGGTCTGATCCAGTGGCCCAGTGATTTAACGATTCCACATCGATCCCAGCAAATGCGAGCACAGTAATAAGAAAGGCAGTAGAAGCAAGTGCTTATCAGTGTTGGATACATGCACTCCAGAAGTGCTCTGTGCAAGTTCACTCTGTTTACATGTTAAGGGATAGTATGCTGGGTTATCTGGATGTTAGTACAAGAGAGATTGACACCCCTATAGAGCAAGACTCGACATGCCTCCTTTAAGATCGAACTTGTCAAAATGGAGGCTAAATGTGCACCCCATAAATCGTTGATTGTGTGTAATGGGGTTTAGGGAAGACACTGGTCAGTGTCTGTTATTCTGCCCATTGCTGATCTAGCTGAAGAGAGAACCAGGACAAAGAAGCAATATATCAGCCTTTGTTCTGCTTTGGAATCTTGACCAAAAACATCATTTACACAAAGTAGTCACATTTATAAGACGAGGCTTGTGTTGTACCTTAATTGAATTCCCTTTTTCATGTATATATTTTTCATGTCATTGTATTACATAGTTAACAAAGTCAACTTTTAATACATTATTAACACAAAACCAACATCAAATAGTCAAAGAAAATCATTATTTCATGCATATACATCTCAGTGTAACAATGCTCCCGCATTCATCCCATCAAAAGAAAAGAAAATGTTAAACCAATAATCTTATTTTATACAATAATATTAAAAATAAGTAAAACATGCTTCCAAAATGTGGTCATATATAAGATGTAAGCATCATTGCTCCCACCTATCCGCATAGTCCATATTTCCTCTTGTGAATATTGGCCTGCCAAGTCAGCAGCCACTAGGAATGCATCCATTAAATAAACTGTGCAAAGAAGTGCAATCCAAGAAGCAATGTTTCGCAGTCTCAATACATGCATGTCGCATAATCAACAGAGTCGCTCATTTCTTGGAGTCAAGGAGCAAGCAAGCCCCAGTGATTTCCAAAGTTTGTACGGTGTTAAATGTGACTCTCAACTAATTCTATACATAGTAATTACCCAAAAGGTTGTTGCTTGGGGCACTTTTACGTTCATGATAATGTGTCAAGAGCAATTCTGCAGAAGTTTCTGTAGATAAATCTACCATCATTTGTTCCGTGCACAGTGGGTAAAGAAAACCTTTCATTAGATTTCTAAAGTTATAAAGCGACATGCACAAAGGATCCCCAGTACTGAAGTGTATCCATCTTGAAGGTTACTGGCCCACATGAGATGTTTCCACCCAGGTGGTTATAACATCATAAAGAAGACTGGTTACAGAGTCTTCAGGCCCATTCACCAGCTTCCAGTAGAGCATAAGGCAGCTCACAGCAACCTTTGCATTGATGCACTGGGAATTATACTGCCATAAATAAACTCTCACGAAGTGTAGCAGTGAAGTCTCAAGAGTCTCTTTACATTCTAGTTTAATCAGTGCGGAAATTCTCCCAAGTGCCCAAATCTCGCTCCATAGAGCAGAACCGGTAAGATCTTGGCAAGTTATAACCTAGTCACTATTCCAACAGAGTGCCCGGCTGGCACCCATAGATGCAAAAGAGTGAATGGCACCTGCCTGAGCAGCTTTGATTTGTATCTGCTCAAATGATCTAGTGAGGACTGTAGTCCAACAGGGGTGAGGTCTAGCAATGGCAGATCATCAGCGTAAGCCAACCACTGGAGGCTGGCATTGCCTAATTTCGGGAGAATAGATTTGGGATTAGTGATTCAAACACCCAAATCCGACAGATATTAATTGAAAAGGGTTGGCGCTTAAGTCCTGTGTAAGTATTAATCCAGCTAGTCCTGGCTCCATGCTGACTCAAGCGAACTTTCACTCTGGTGTTCTCATGCAGGCTGATAATCATCTTCAAAAGTCCCATTAGTATGTTCTGATTTAACAATTGGCCCACAATCCATTCCTGTCGACCGTGTTGAAGGCCACACTGAAGTCAATAAAGACCACATAGACAGGTAGATTACAAATCATGCGAGCCTGCTGCACAGTGGTAACTAGAGCGAGCCTGTTAATAAGGGTGTCATACCCTTTCATAAAACCTGTTTGATTGAGAGGAATTATGTTATTATCCACTATCCAGAGGGTCATCTCCTCAAGTAATGCCCTGCCGAAGGTTTTGGCTAGAGCAACTAGCATGGCTAAAAGTCAGTGGGCCTCATTACAAGTTTGGAGGTAGCCTTGCAGGTAAGGCTGCCGCCAAACTTTGAAATTTTTCCGCACCCGCGAATGGCCAATTACCGGGTCATTATGGCCTGCCGGACCTGGTAATTGCCCATTCGCAGACGCTGGAATAAAATGCTCCCCATTCCCATTTGAGCCCCGATGAAGTTTGTGGTAGGGATGTGTGTGGAGTTATTGAGAAGCGTTGGATAAGCCATATCCAAACAATGCTGGGGACTGCTAGTACCTTTGCCAGTGATGTAGAGGTGGCCAGTCTGGCACCTTGGACTTTTAATAAGGGTCCGGCTGATATTGTCAAAAATCATTGTTTCAATTATGTCCTCTAGAGCCCCTGGCCCAGATGTATTATGTAACCATTTTATTAAGGCTGACCCTGTCGCCAGGGCGCTCCATCGGTTGTTTCGATGGATTGGCACTACACAGTGCATTTCGTTGTCTTGGAAGGACATCCATATTGTCCCTTTGTTTAAAAAAGGCTGCCGTAAAGATCTGGGCCTCATTACAAGTTTGCCGGTCCGGTAACAACGGTACCGTAAGGTTGCTGGTACCGTTGTTACCGGACCGGCAAACTATGAGTTCTGCTCGCAGGTGCCTTTTCGCCCGTAAGGTCTGACCTGACGGGCATATCGGCACCCGCAAGCACAGCATGTCGGATGCACCGGCACCATTGAAGAATGGATATCCGACAAACATTGCAGAAATAAATAAATTTGCCAAGAAGATCTTGGGACTTGATGATGGAGGAAGGAGAGACTCATTTGTATCACGGCATAGTGAGGGTTACCTCGGGAATACCATTCATTTTCAGTGAGCGCGGGTCCATACAATTGCCCAGTACTCCCACAAACTATGAACAATGAGATTAATATAGTAGCAATTACTTTGCATTTAAATATCCCATTTCAGGCAAGTAGGACCCACCATGCAAGAGAGGAACGGGCTCCGGCCCAGACATGCCCATTCTTCTCTTGCATGGTGCCCCGAGGGGCAAAAGGCGAGCCGAAATGAAGGGAGGAGGTGGTGAGGTGAGGAGAAGAGAGTGCTGGCCCGGGCGAAGGATTATGTGGACAGGTGCTGTGCAGGAGTTCCTCTCGGCGTGGGCAGCATAGTGGATTCCTGAACCCCTGATTAGCCATGGGCAGCTGCTCAGAGGGCCATTGTGCTGAGTTACTTTCAAGGTTTGTCATCTCTGGACATATGTTTAGCAGGGGTTGCAGCGACACAGCCTGTCTGCCCCAAAACTCGTTCTTTTGAATTGCGAATATCACCGAAGATGAACCTTTTTTTTTTTATTTTAATAATTTTTATTAAGTTATGTAGTATACAATCATAAAGTCATAACTTCACAAACATAATGCAGTAAAACCTATACAATGGTATGGGTTAAACAGTGGTACAAGAAGGTGTTCCGAGAGAGCAATTAATTTAGTACACTGTGTATATTTAGGAAGAAGATGAACCTTTATCAGCTGAGAAACTTAACCTTTGCTGTGCTTTTTTTCCTCGTCTCGAGACAAAGAAGAACAGCGGGAGCTCAGTTACGTTTATCTCTACGCACAGTGCGGATTGATGAAAATGTCCATGCATTATACCAAGTACATTGGGCATTATAGATGTGGCCAGTGGGGTATCACAGCATGGCGAATACCACATGTACAGCACAATATGTTACCCTAGTAGTGCCCCAATAACAGACTGCAACCTGCAAATGGGCCTCAGTGGACCACCTGCCAAGGTTTCTGGAAGTTGCTTATGATCTTGATCTGTGATCTATGATATGATCTGATATGATAGGTTATTTATAACGCACTTAATACCCATGCAGCAGTGATCCCAAACATAAAAGTGAAACAGGCAAGCCCAACAGGTATAACTTATTTTCACTCTTTTGGTAGCGCAGTTTGAGGGCAGCCTATACCCTTCAGGAGAGGTGTGAGCTGATACAGTTGCAACACAAAAAACAATAGTACTATGTTCCCAAAATACCTTAGTTCTTGTCTTTCGGATTTCTCAGCAGAGCCAGACTTTTCAGCATCAGACCAGAAGCATGGGTGCCTTTCCACTGGGCTGGGGTCAAGTCGGAGAGCAGCAGCGATGGGCCCCAATGATGCAGATCTGTTTGGCAGTGGTGCTGATTTGCGGGTAGAAAACACTGGGAACAGTAGGCCGTGCCAAGTGGATGGCACTGGAAGACTCAGTGACCTCTGGGCCCGGACAAGGGAATACTTGCCTTTGGCGCTGTGCACGCTCGGCTGACACATCACGGCATATGGTTAAGGCAAAGATGTCAAAGCTTCAGCATTCTCATTTAGCAGAACTCTGAGATTCAGGGGTGGTGGAGCGTCGAGGTCCAGGATGATTATGATGGTGTCAATGGGGCCAGCGCTGAGCAGCTCCGCTCAGGAGGGCCATGGGTCTGTGTGGGGCCGACAGGCCAGTGGGCAGACTGCAACAGGCCTGCTCGAGCCATCCTGCTATTTATACAAATCTCGGGCCGAGCAGGGCCTGATGGGAGAAAGGAACTGCGCTACAATCTGCTCTTCTGCTGGGCTCTGCCTGCTGGAGCTTCCCCCTACACGTGGGACAGGCAGCTCTGCAGATGCTCAGAGCTTCCGGAGGGGTTGTGGGGGGTTGGGGCTGGGTAAGGGCCTGCCTTCTCATTCTCGCTTAGTGGGGCTTCCCAGAACTGACCCCACCCCTGCCCTCTTGCATGCAACTCATACTTAGCTGTCAGGGGAGAATCTGATCTCAAGGGCAGATCTCCCAGGGTGAGGCTTACCCATTGCACATCAGATTTGCTGACCCCTTTTATGTTCCCAAATGTGGGATACACGACTGCATTATGTCTGGTAGTGGGGGACTGCGTTCGCGCTCTCCCCCTGATTTATTGGTGAAAGAACATGTAAAGTGTGCACTAGGCCTGCTAGGTTGCATACTTTAAGATTGTGCTCACATTGCGTTTCTTCAATTAGGTTCACCTTTGGGTGATCGCTTTTCCACATTTTATCTGTTGAATTGAATTATGCTTCCTTCATCACCACAGAAGTAATGTGTATTACAGAGATAAGCTGCCATATGTATTGGGCACACTGCACATGCTCAAGCAGTATCAATCATGCTTTGTACAGGACAATGCTGGCCTAAATTGGGAACAGCCAGCATAGACATGTTGCTACAGGGGCATATTTTGGGTACAACCAGCATGACAATGTGTTACTCAGTGACAGTGCTGTCTTACACTGTGGACACATTGATCATTAAAATGTGTTGGGTTGTAAAATGTTCTTTTCTGCTGTTGGTGACATGGAATTTTCATGTTCCCCTTTAGAAATGATTGTAAACTTATGGTTTTTTGGTCACCTTTTCTGCTGTAAAATGCAACCCCATATTTGAAAAAAAGGGCTTACATGTAGGAGTAACAGTAAAAGGAGTGTGGTTTGTAGGCCCGAGTAGTCACTCTTTCTTAACTTGCTTGTCCCTCTACATAAACGCATGACTTACAACTCTTTTAGGTTTCCTCTTATACCATTCATCAGTGCAGGAAATACCTCCTTCCCCACTATGTGGTGGTTCGCCTTTCCTTATTTAATATGTAGTTGGCTTTGCTCCGTAAGAGTATCAACCTTAGTGAGCAAATTATCCATTGAGTTAGACTGAGCGTTAACAGTACTAGAGGTCTGACCAACAGTACCAAAGATTTTACTAAATAAAGTACTGTATCTAAACAATACGTTTAGCCAAGTCATCACACTTAGCCACAAACACAGTTAAGAGTTTTTCCAAAATAACTAAACATCTGAACAGACGCACAACTAGTGTTGTCGCCATGTGAAAGACCATGTAGAGTATCATTGTCTGCCCCTTCAATGTCAGTAAATGATTGATCCAAGTTCATATTGACTACAAAAGGGGGCGAAGATAAGGTGGGTGCATTTGGAGGGAAATTATGAATATCACCTGAGTTCAAAGTGATTGAACCTGGAGCACACCCAGTAGAGATATCCTTAATCAGCTCAATCACCTCCCCCGTAGGCACATGTTCCCTTTGAGTGGAGCATAAGATCAAAGTTACGGGAGAAATAGAGGGGCCCGCCATGGCCTCACTACTGCTCAGTGGGGGTTCTGATGCATTCATTAAGCAATAAATCCCGAGCCGCGGGGATATTACCGAGTCAGGCAATGCCCCGGGGCCCTTAGTTATAGGCCCAAGCGAAGCATTACTGAGTCATTACATTAGTTTGCGCCATGGCTGCCTCCAATACTGGGTCCGACACCGGTCTTGTTCAATGGGGAGTCCCCATTGAACAAACCATTCCCCATTCCCATTTGAGCCCCCATAGGACTGAATGGGAATGGGGAGGGCGCTAATAACGGGCTTGCGACTAGCAAGCCCGTTATTAGCGCCCTGGTCCCTTAGCGGGACCCGTAAGGGACGTGTGGTCAGACCACACGTTCCTTACGGTTCCCGCTAAGGGACCTCGGAATTGGGTGGTAAGGGATTACCGGTCTCCTTACCGGTGCCGGTAATCCCTTACCGCCCAACTCATAATGACCCCCTATGCCTAGTGAGGAGTAGGTAGGTAGGTAGGCGAGACATTAATATGAGACATGTTTTATGTTTGAGCAGAAGGAGCAGGCCAAAGACACTAGGACCTATTGAATATCAGCCGAATCAACTAAAGAGTTCTCAGCAGATGGAAATAAAAACCTACATCTTACCCAAGAACCTTTGGTGCTGGTTTTACTTTCATTTGTTTGGGTGCTTTTTCTTTGCCGAAGGTTTCCAATAAAGAAACTCATCATAGAAGAGCTGAGAGTATGTCCTGCCTCTGTTAATTCATCTAGTGTCCTTTCTTCTAGCAATCATTTCTTATAGCACATTTACTTGTGTGAATTCTGTCTGAGGATATGAACTTTGACGTGTTCCTTGCAGACCACCTCATCAATCTATGAAGTAAATTCCATGAACACATTGAATGTTATGACTATTTTTTTTAATTTCTTAGCTATAGAAATCTGTGTTCTTAGGGTATCTGGCCATTTAAATGGTAGGTTGGTGAAGGGGCATTTAGCTTAAACACAGAATTTCAGTTTAACAAGGGTTTAAGCAAAGGTTGTAAATGGTTGTCTAATCATGCTCGAAGAAAATTAGATCTGTGTTATGGAGTCTGCTGCTTGGTGCTGGGAACCTACAGAGTTATGGCCCCAGTGGCCTGTGGTCCCCCAATGCTATAAAATGTTTGACCCCGAGGGGACATATGGGGTTTCCCCTGCTGCACCCACTGTCGTCACACGACTTAGGAAGGGCCAGTCACAAGAACCCTACATCTCCTATAATTTCCCAGAAAAGTGATGGCCCCTTTAAGAATTGTAACCACCAAAATAATGATGCAGGACCCCAGGTTTTGACTCAGGCCGCTTGAGGTCAGTGGACTCGGTGCAAGATCCAGAGAGCCAAAAAGACCAAAACGTCACAGTTTGAAGGCTGCAAGATTGCGGATCCCCTGACGAGTCTGTGGATCCGCAAAAATGCCAAGACAACTGGAATTCCATGAGAAGAAATGTTCTCACCCCTACAAGCCCTGAGGAAGTGATTTATATAAGGGGAGTTCCGAGGGGGTTATTAAAACAAAAGTTCTTGCTTTGTTATCCTGCATGGGGAAACTACTGGCAACAAGCAGACTGGGAGAAGCCAGACTCGCCAGTAAGTTCCAAGATGACCACTTACCTCTCATAGGCTCCTGCTCAGCAAGCCCTACCCCTCAGCAGTCCCAAGAAGGAAGTTGCTTGGACCAATTACAGTAGAACCCTCCCCCATAATCACAGCTGTGACTTGTTACTTTTGGAGGCAATTTGAGTGTATGGGGAGATTAAGAGAATGTAAAAGCAGCTCCCAGCCCTGCCAAAGTGTGGATTATTGGAGAAGGGAAGGAATTGTTACATCAAAGAGCAAGAAGGGAGAGTCATTGAAAGAGGTTTAGCGGAAGCAGGAGGAAGAGGTGAAACTTGAGTATGCAGAAGCAGAGGTTAAAGAAGGGGCACAATTAAGGAACCGGTGGTGTATCAGGAGGTAGGAAGAGGAGAGCTCAAAGAAGGATTCAAAGCTAAGAAGAAGGAGGATGTATATAAGAAGGTGGAAGGTGGAGAGTTCAAGAGATGATGCAAAGTTAAGTAGCAGGAGATGCTGTTTCAGGATCAGGAGGTGAAACATCAGAATGCAAAAATAGGAGGGGTTCAGGAAGGAGACAGAGTCAGAGAGTAGGCCGTTTATCTATAAAACAAGGTGGAAGAGGAGAAAGGTGAAGCTGTGAGAGGAGGAGGTGAAGATAAGGAGGAGATCAGAAGTGGTGCAGTTGCAGAGGAGGCAGAACCCAAGTTGGGAGGCCTGGGATTGAGGGGAAATCCCAATTTAAAGGCAGTGGAGCCCATAATGTGTGGATAAAAAGGCCACTGGCAGGACAGCTTGGGCTGAAGGTAGAACAGGACAGATATGCAGAGTCCAAATCCAACCTTCCTACTCGAAGATTGATGAGCCGTCCACCTTCCTGAGATGGATGTTCCCAAACTTGTGCTATATGGATGGTAAGAAGCCTAACATGTTAAAGTCTGTGATGAACTGTTGTTTTAAATGTGTAAAGAAAATCAATAAAGACTAGTTCATGAAGATCCCTGGTGTTCATGCCTTCTGCGGGACCCACCAAGCCTTTTTCTGACAGATGTCATCTTGACTTAGGTCGTTCTTAGTGAGTTTGAAGGCTATTTGTGTGCCAACCACATGCCGATGCAAAGAGACAGATCAATATTTGAGGAGAAATACTAGTGGTTTAATGTAGACATTAAACAACAGCAGTGCAAGAGTTAAACATTGAGAGACTGCAATTTTTATGGGAATGATCTGAACTGAAGTTCACTCAGGTGGCCCGTTTACTGAGACAGCTGGACAACAAGCTCGGGGCCATCCCTTCAATACCCACGATGATTAAACTGAGCTTTTCTAAAAACCAACATATGCCCCATGGTATCATACGCATCAGGCATACACCACAGGATCAGAAGAGAAGGAGAGTTTTAGTCTGCGGCCATCAAGATGTCTTCTCCCATAAAGATGCAGGCAATTGCAGAGCCTCTACATGGTCTGACATCTGGCTGGCTGTTGTGGTAGAGTCGGTGTGCTTAACTGCAGTTGGAGGTTGCTAAGTGATACATTTCTCTAGGATTTGGTCCAAGAAAAAAAAAACTTTGAATGGGTCCGCTGATGGGTGTTTTTAAGGGCGGGGTGTGACTGAGAGTTGCTTATTTGATCCTGGTCTTAATCTCGTCTTTATAGATGAATTGAAGATTTTCATAACGGGTGGGCCAAGGTGGTGGGTGGTGCCCGGCCTTATCTACTCTCTTCAAGAACAGTGGTTTGATATGGTATGTTAAGTTATGTTAAGTGAGATTTGCATAGCACTACTCTGCCATTTACAAAACCTTGTAGCGGCCAGACCAATGCTAAACTTTATCTGAAGGTCTCCTCTGGTGCTATGGGGTAAGACATCAGCGTAATGGCAGTTTAACAAGTTACATATACGTATCACAAGAAACACCTGATGTGGCAGCACCCATGAAATCAAGGATTTAAAAACAGGCAATCAAGGCACAAATAAATGGTTTCATCTCAGTCAGGCTTTTCTGAATAGAACTGTCTGAAACCTAGGTGGTGTTTTCCCAAAGACAAAAAAAGAGTAGTAAAAAGACTGAAACGACCACTATCACCCTACAACTCCCCATGGTCTTCACCATTCTTCACCACAGAATTGTGAGGACCACAAAAACCTTCTTGTGATTCAGATTGATTGCAATTATAACCGAGTAGATAACACAACAAGTTGGGCACTCGCCTCCAACATGGAGCCAGACTGTGGAACATAAGTTTGAATCCGGGCACGGCCGACTCAGTCTTTCAACCGCCAGTCTCTAAAATGAGTACCATTAAATCATCATTACTGCAAGAGGAGTCAGCATGCAGCACTATGGGCCTCATCACGAGTTGGGCAGTATCCTAGTGGTAAATGCACCGGGATACCGCTCAACGCTATCAGTGTTACTGCAACTTGGACCAGTCCATTTTGCACCAGATCCCGAGTTGTGCTGGCGCTGTTAATCCCCATTTATTTTGAGTTCTTAGGACTCTATGAGGCTTTTCAGCGCTAATTAACGCGGGCAGTAATAGCACCGAAAATGGGCGGAAAGCTGGAGATTTACCTCCAGCTCAAAACTGGAGGTAAATCTCCAACTTTCCACCCAAATTTGGGCGGAGTGGTAACACAGCAGTAATAGCGTTACCGCTGCATTTTTACCACTCCGCCCAACCCGTGATGAGTCCCAATATAAAAACGTGTAAGTATTAACTTTGTGACATATGGTCAGACAGCTATGAAGGGGAGACCGAAAGTAAGGAAAGGGCTCAGTAGGGGAACTAGGGGCTTCTTTGGCATTTGGGGGCTTTGGACCAAATTTTTGCAGGATAGAGCTTCAGATTTGATTTTCCGGATTCAGACATCCAGAGAGAGGGCATTCATCTGAAGATCTGATGTTTCTGATTGTTCCGTCATGTAATGCTTTCTTTCAATTAGTGGGCATGACACTGAGAATAGCCATGTGGAAGAGGCATGGAAAAATCATGTTTATTATGGGAAGAAACAGGAGATACTGAGAAGAGTAGAGGCTTGAGAGGTGTGCTCGATTTAGGTGGTGAATGTGTCTGCTCGCCTTGTTCTGGCTAGCCCGGAGCTTAGGATGGAGGATGCAAGGCGGTCAATAGAACGGGAGTTGACATAGTCGAGTTGACATAGTCGAGTCCCATTAAAACGATGGCCAGAGTCAGTGATGCTCTGTGTTAGTAGAGTATAAAGCGGTGAAGATTTGAGTCATCCCGCTGCAGTAATTACAGGTTTTAGCTGGTTCATCTTCCTGTAAAGATTCAGTTTGTGGTCAAATAGAATGCTTATTTTATAGAAATTGAAATAGAGGTGGATGCAGTTGTTGGGGGCGTAGGTGGGGGATATCGTTATCGCCTCCACTAAGCTTCTGCTTGCCATGGTTCACTTCGCTTGATTTTTTCTAAGAAAGGTGGCCACGAATTTAAAGGAGGAAGGAGACTTAGTAAGGGCCTTCTCCCCCAGCTTCCGTCACTGGACTACTAGCTGCTAGTTAGATGCATACATTTGGAATTTAAGAATGGAAGTCCTGCTGACCTTGACCGGTGGCCATATACATAGAGATGGTAAAGATAAGACCCCTTTGCGACAGCCAAGAAGTCAGTTGTGTGGAGGGTTGGGCGAGGCTTGATAAGAGCAATTTAGAAGGAAGAATTTCCTCCAGAATATAGCAGTGATGGAGTTGATGACTTTGGCTCACTCAGGAAGAGCCCCGCGAATTACTGTTTCCTAGGCCGCAGATACAGACAAGAGAATGATAATGAGGGTTGATGGGAGTCAGGTTGGTTTTAGAGGCATTCCCAAATGTAAAGCAGGATTTATCAGTTCTACTAATTGGCCTGAACCCACTTTCATAAGTGATGAGGCGCTGCCTGTTAAACAATCACCTCTGCAACAGTGTTATTGGAGGACTCCCTGTGATCTTACCAAGATGAAAAAGGTTTGAGATTCCCAAAAAATAGGAGGGTGATTGTGGGGTCAGGAGAAGTTTAAGAAGTAGCAATTTCACAGTTTAGTCACAAAGGTGAATAGACTTCGACAAAGGCTTTGTTGATAAAAGTCACGAGATTGGGGATTTAGAACTTTGCATGCTTGAAAGATATCTAAGCTGAGCACGGATCTGATGGGGTTCCAACATGGCTGGCTGACATTGCGACTGTCCAAATGTGATGGGTTGACGTATAACCCAAGCTGGAAAATCCAAGTAAAGATGGCATTGGAGTGGGCTAAATGGATACACTTACAATAGAGAGGTTGTAATGGCAAGCCTCGTTTTCAGGATCCACATTTGGGATGTAAAGGGGTCTGAGAGATGGTCACTGAGGTCTGATGAGGGGGCTTCATGTTTCCCACATTTGAGCTTCATTGGGCAGTAATAGGTCTTGAAGAATGTCGTCCTGTTGTTGTAGACCCACTTTTTAATCTATAAGATGTAGGCCTCGTTGGACCATTCAGTAGCTCACTTAAGACCTCTTTTCAGGATGCAACCGGCAAGCTTGTCAGATTCACAGCCAGTCCTCTTCCAGTGGCTGTCAAGTCTCTTACATGACCTCCGCAACCAGGGGGGTCATTACGAGTATGGCGGTAGGGGCTTAACGGCACCGTTAAGGATGGCGGTACCGTTAAGCCCCTACCGCAATATTCCGAGGTCCCTTAGCGGGTCCCAGCAGGAACGGCTGGTCTGACCAGCCGTTCTTTGCAGCACCCGTTAAGGGACCTTGGAGCTAATAATGGGCCCGCAATTTGCGGGCCCGTTATTAGCGCCTTCCCCATTCCCATTGAGCCCTATGGGGGCTCAAATGGGAATGGGGAATGGTTTACTGAATGGGGACTTACCGGGTCCGCATAGGTCGGAATGTCCCGGTAAGTCCCCATTCAGTGACACCGGACCTGGACCCGGGTTTGGAGGCAGCCATGGCGCTAATAGCGCCATGGCTACCTCCAAACTCGTAATGACCGCCCAGGACTATTTGCTGCAGGGCCACAATTGTGAGCTCGAGGGGAGGTATTGATCAGCTTGCATTTAAATGGAGTGAGCGAGCCAAGGACTTGAATGGAATTGATACAGTGATAATTGATAAGCAATTTGCTGGAATAATCAAAGGAAGAAAAGTAAAGTTGAGGATTTTCAAAAGAGAGAATGAAATACAGAGATAATATTGTGCTAGAACTGCGCTTGGGTTGATTTGAATCGGAAGAGATGAAGTCAGAACGGGGTAATTGGGTGGCAGGGAGGATGCACAGAACACGGGGTGCAGGAAATAGGTTTCTAGAGTGTGTAGTAGAGTTGCCAGGATGGGAATGGGTCAAAGACCTATGGGTGCTAAAGGTTTATTTAGAAAACAAACAGATGTTCCTGACAAAAAGTGAAAGAGGTGGTCAAATTATTGTGCATTCTGGTCTCCTACCAAATAGGGATACCGGTCTCCCACTGGATCACTGATTGAAGGGCGGTCTCAGGTGTATGCATTTCTTGACTTTCAGAGGCATTCGAAGGGATATAGAATGCAGCACGCTTCTTGACTCACAAAAAACTGTTGCACGGATATAGCGCCCAACTTGCTTTTCACAATTATTCCAGGGGTATAGTGCCTTTCCCACTTGTTCCTACTTTCACAGATATAGTGCCCTGCTCACTTCATTGGCTCTCACTGACAGTCTCAGGGATACAATCCTCCGCTTGTGTCTTTAGGGATAGGGTGCCTAGCATGCAGCTATAGGGATATTGTGCCCTGCACTCATCTTTAGCGGTATAGTACCAAACAGACTTCGGTAGAGATAAAGTGTCCAAAGCACTTCTTTGGGAATTTAGTGCCCAGCTCATTTCCATATGTCTATAAAGCACAGCACACTTCTTTGGGAATGCATTGCCCCTCTCCCTCACATGTTAACCTTTTCAGGACTTCTAGCCTCTCAGTTTTCTTGGGTCCTTGATGTTACTCTCAGGACCCTTAAAGGGTAGCCACTCCAGGACCACCTCCCACGGCACCTGTGAGGAGATTCCCAGCTCTTGTGCACCTGTTCCTGGGTACCTGTACACTGTCCCTAGGTTTCTCATGCCTTTTGCAGCTCTCCCTCTAGATGGGACTATCTTTCATGGCCTAGCATTGCTATGGTTCCACCACCGATAGTTGTATGAAGCTTGCCCTTAAGCTCTTCTCCTTAATTTCTACATTGCTCTCACCTGCAAGACTCAGCAGTCCTCCAAGGCCATAAGAACCCTGATGGCCATTTTTGGATGAGGCAGAAGTCCCACTTTTTGTTCCCGGTCCATGGAATTCAGCAGCACCAAGACTGACATGCACCCTAAAATCCGGCACTACTTCTTCAAACTCTGTTGCTGCAGGTGAGACTCTGCCTGGTTATATTTGGCAAAGGGCACCGGTGTCCAGGACTGGGACCAGTTTTTTCTTTTGGGGGAATCTTCCAAGTTCTTATTTTTTTCAAAATGACATGTACACAAGGGTCGCTTCTAACATATGGGGTCCTGCAGTATAATATGAGACTGGTTGTGATATGGGTGACTAGGGTTTGCACTGCGGGAAGGGCGCTGGTTCCATGAACAGCAATGTTCTGCCTCTCTCATTGTCATGATATGGGATCCCAGTCACTGGCCTCATGTACAGCTGAGGTAAGGGACTTACGGAGTAGCAGCATATATCAGTTATATAGCCAAAACCTTCAGGCTGTGCCTGACTTGATCTGCAAGGGGGTGCGTGCGGACTAGGAGGAGGATTCTGAGACTCCCCCCCTTGACCTACATTGGGGAACACTCGTCGATGTCTGGGTCTGTTAGGTAAGTTCCATCCATGCTGCGTGATGGGGTCAGGACGCTTACTTCATCAGAGCAGAGATGTTATTCGAGATTTGACCCAGGTGTATACTCATCTATTTAGATGCCCTTGGCATGATCGCAAGGATGCTTTGTACATTTTATATTATCAAAGGTGGTTAGAAATGCTGGGACATAGGATTGTCGGGTGCTTCTGGCCAGATATTGAAGTTGCTAGGATAACAACTTTGCTGTACCAAAGACTTCTCTGAGATGAGCCGTAAGACTGGTGTTGAGGTCATGCAGCTTTATAAAACACTATTTCAGATCATCTAGTCCTAAAATAAAGTGCCAGGATCAAAGCCTCAAACTACCCTCAGAACCACGATCACTGTAAGACCTGAAAGAGTTAACCATGTGCCTCATATTGGACACCACAGGACTGCCTTGTGAGTATCTTTGACAAGGCACGGAGTCAAACACATTCGTAGATTTCACGAGAACCCCCACTGTTGAGCAAACCTGTCAGGAAGACCAAAGAACCTTCAAAAGACCAACTCCTCTCTTAGCTAACATACCCACGAGCTTACATACCTGCACATGGTCTTGAAGAGGCAGTAATAAGGCAATTATAGGAATACATAAAACTTGAGACCTTCTTCATGACTGCAGGTATGTCTTCAGAGCTGACCTAGGGCACAGACAGATCCGATGGTGGCCAATGTGAGAATGGATTAGTTCTCTTCCTTCATTGAAACAAGTCTTGAAACTTTAGTCATCATGGACCTGTCATCAGTATATGACACAGTGTACTATGAGATCCTACACAAATGTCTACAGGATTGGACAGTGTCATTGGGCCCTGGGCTGCACTGGATACAATCCCCCCTAACACCGACATCAACAAGATTCTGCTTGGCCTCAATTATCCACAAAAGAAATAACCTTTAAGGTGTTCAAAATTCATGCAGATCAACACAGTTAAGGCAACATTACAACTCACATATACCACTAGACGAAGAGGAGCTTCTTCCGCTCAAAAGTACCCAAGGCGGTGCCTCCAACATGCCTCACTCCCAGCCTGATGTCTTTCAGCTCAAAACTCAAGACCCATCTGTTCTAACAAGACACTTTGCACACACTTTGGCTGTGACCAGACAAAGAGAACCTATACCACCTTAGTGCTGCAGGCGAATCTTTGAACTTATGTTCTGGCCAGTGCAGATGGACGGTCTAGTCCACTGGCTCAAAGGATGTGGAGAGGTTGAGCAGGACCAGAAAGTTGGGGGAGCCTTGGTCCGCTAAGTCTAGTAGGCAATCCCATTGGTCTGTGGCTCCGAGTGCACACCGGCAAAGGGGCATCCTAATACAATGCTCTTCAGCAACAAGTATAGGAATGGCACTATCACCCACCCCACCCTGCTCATAGAGATAGTCATAGTTTTCCTTTTCTGACAATACTTCCTAAATGAGAATGTGCTCAATGCTGATGTTACTAGAGATGAAAAAACACATTGCTTTTAAGTAATGTATAGTCTGTGCCTTGTTGGTAATGCAGTGGTATTGGTGAGCATCATGGTATCCACATTGTAGAGTTAACTCTTTAAAAGGTGAATGTTGCATCGCGGGGCACACAGCTGGAAAGGTAGCGTGGCCGTCTGACTGACGGTTGCAGAAATGCATGCATTGCCTACAAGTCACGATAGCTGTTTGAGTCATGCTGGGGTGGACACACCCCTGTCTTTGTTTCTGCTCAGGTGAAACAGCAAATCCAAATAGTTTTTGCCTACTTGTTGTATTAAACTATCTCATGCATTGTCAGGTTTATTCATCATGTGATGCAGGTCAGATTTATCAAAGAGGGTCAAAGTTTAGCTTTGAAAGACAACGATGCAGAAACTGATGCATGCTGGTTCTAAAACAGAAGAGGGATCAGGACAAGAGTAGCCTAGTCTGCTCTAACTTATACACTGCGCCCAGCTCCTGTAGTCCCCACTTGACGCATCATATGATCCTGAGCAAATCACTTTACCTCACTGTGTTTTACTTTTCCTGGTTACCAGACTTGGGTTGACCCAGCAGAGATTCAATTCAGGGCGTGCCATACAGAAAAGGTCACTCATGCATGGTTTTATGGTGTTGCTCCATTCACAATTATAATATCCATTTACAAAGTGCACACTGTTATCTGAATTCTTTCTTTATTCGCACATGGAAACATTGCTTGAAAATCTTGATTCTTACATTGAAAAGTGAAATGCATGATGTGTTATAGAGTTTCATGTTATGTTTCTACGTTTTTATACTCCTCCAAATCGCCATCCTAGTAATCTCAGAGTGTCCGGAAAGTGGCCTCGTGTGCCCCTTGTCAAGGTTTTCCAGACCAGGGTCTGTGAGGAGAGTAAAAAGAGATGGAAGTAGAGGGAAATGAAAGTGGTAACAAGAGGAACTGGAAAGATATAAGCTAGTGCGATAAAGAGGACGGGGATAATTGTGAAAGCTTGTGCGCATGATGCTCCAATACTGGTGGCACAAGGAAGGATTGTGCAGAAAGTTACATGGAAGTCCAAAGGTGTCCGGAAACAAAGAATTTAGTTAGGCAGGTTTATAATATGGAATAGTCTGCATGTTGATGCATGGCCGCATAATGGGTTGGAGATGTGATCAGAGAAAACCCTTGAAGCATGCAGGCTTTTAGCTGTCTGAGGGGGGGCAGGAGGTGGGGGTGCGATAGCCCCTGGTCTTTTCGTTGTAGCCCCAGATAGACGCTCAGGGGCTACAACCAAGAGGCTAGCTAGCCCCGAGTCCCAACAGTCCCGACATTAACCTAGCCCCGGATCTTTTCCAGACCTAGCAACATGCCTGTGTCTGAGAATGCAAATAATGTCTCAGATTAAACATGCACCACCGTAATAATACTGGCACTGCCAAGCCAAGAGACCATGGGTCGCCACGTCCAGAGCAGACTCTGTGACAGGTGAATGGGGTCGGAAACATGGGACGCGGGGAGGAAGCACATCAGTCATTCTGCATGCGGTGCAAGCCCTGGCACTCTAAATGTATGAAGGTTTTATGGCGTCATTGTGTGGCTCGTGTAGTGGGTGCCCGTGCATTAGAGTATGTTGAGGACCTAAATAGGTAGTAGGATTGTCCTCAGGGTACAATGCCTTTATTCCATGCCGCAAATGCAGACGTTTGCCAGTGTTGTTTCTTGGGGACACTTCCCCCATCCCTCCAGTACTATGAGTAAAACTATCAGGTCATAGCAGGGAACCCATTTAGTATTCTACCCCACCATCACATCTTAATTATGAAATTGTGCCATTAAATAAAATGATAAATTGGTGTATGTAGGTGGATTGGTAGTCTCCAAGCTACAAACTAATGTCATTTAATGTGTCTGCCAAAACTGGCTTACCTTTCTGACTATCTCAAAAAATCTAAGTACTTTCATTGGCAGGAATGGAAAAGAATTCTTGTGTTTCCCCATCATATGATGAACCCCATGTAAGTCCTTTTCCCATAAACCTTCAAGCAGGGTTGTCCAAATCCAGGCCTCCAGTGCCGGGATCCTGAAAGGTTTTCCGGATCTCCCTCATTAATATTCAAGAGGAAAAATGTGCATATATTAAGAATCATTGTATGCAAATGCATCTCATAAATATTAATGAGTGGTATCCTGAAAACCCAACATGAATCCGGCCCTCGAGGCCTGGAGTTGGACCAATGTTAACCTGCAATCCACTGTCGATGGAAAAGCCTGAACGTCAAATGCCCACCATAGTATGGACGATGCAATGGTCCTGGAGAATCACTGTTGTATTCGTGTGTGGTCTTTTTGGATGGTGCAAAATGATATCTACATAAGAGACCAAAGATTATGGAACCAGGCAACGATTCTGTTCATTAAAATGTTGTGTGCGTTGTGCAATAATAAGGAGAAAATTAGAATTGCGAATGCATAGAAAACAGGGCTCAAAATCCCAGTGTTTTCGGACAAAAAATGTACTGTATAGTAAAACAGCCTTTAATCCTGCTGGGATTTGCACATCATTAAGCACACCATAAAAGAGAATTCCAATAGCTAGTACCAATGGTCTGATAGAATCCTTGCCATAACCATGTCCTGCAAAGAAACCCACAAAATCGTGTCGTTTGATGCAAACCGTCATTTTAAATTCCAGAGAAAGATTGGAAAATGGCACATTAGATGAAGAAATCTAGTGTAGATGGAGCTAGTATTACGTGGCTTTTTTGAATGTTGAATATTGGACATTCTCCAAAGACATCTGTTAGGAAAGATTTCCATGTATGTGTAATTTTGTGTACTCCCCAACATTTTTGCTGCTGTTTAACGCCATAGTCTGACTTTACCAGGGGAGCCCAGCCTTCTGCTGTACTCCTCTGGGCTTTCGCTCACTTTTTATGGGGGAACTGATGGGGGAACTGACATGCTGTTAAGAGAGTCAGCACTGGGAGACTTTGTTTCCCTTAGTCCTTTCCAATGATGCAACTTTTCTGCAACATGTAACAAGTGCACAAAGTACCTTCCAGTACAGTACACTTGGTTCTCTTAGTCATTTCCAAAGGCCCTAGATACTCTTGAAGGATTTTTAGGAGATGTGCAGATGTGTCACGGACAGGACTGGCAGCTTATCTTGTCATGTATTTTTAACCCTTTCGTGCCAGGTAAACCGCGATTACTGCGTTTGGCACCAATAGGTGGCCTGGCTCCAAAGTGGCCATGCCACAAGGGTCTTTGTCCTGTCCTTTGGCCATCTTGCCCCTTCGCCTTCCCCAGGTGGAGCCAACCCGGGTCAGTCCTTATTTGGGCATTTTCTCACGAAACACCAAGCTTTCACAGGCTTTTGCATACCTTATGTGTGTACCTCCAGGATGTGGGCTGGGCTGTCTGTCCCCAATACACATCCTGGGTACCAGAGAGTGTGGAGTGCTGTGAATGCCTGGGACCACTGTGGTCCGTGATTGGTCCACGTATGGTATGCCTGCATGTGAGCAGATCTCCCATTGGGTCCTCTTCATTTTGGTGCGAAGGAGATTCTGGATAAGAAAAGCCCCAAACACCCATACCATGTCGATCTCTGGAGTTCTCACTGAACGAAGGATAGGATCCAAGTATCCTGAAGCCAAGAAGCCGAGTCGAGGAACCGCTGGTGACCCGCTGGAAGGTTTGACAACCTGAGCCCGCTGTTGTCCTGTGGGACCACTCTGCACCTGATCGTTCTAGAAGGTCTGTGAAGATACTTCGGCCCATTGGAATAGTGGGACCAGCTATTTTCGGCACCTTCATCAAACCCTGCAAGTAAGCCTTCTCGAAAGTGTCCCAGGGCCAACCAGTGGGCTGACCAACTTCCGCAGGACCATTGCTCTGTCTCCACCGCCGTTTTGAGGAGGCCCTCGAAACTTGGTAAATCGCTAGCTCTGTGTTCACGGCACCATCACACCAAATTTCGTACACTTGGCCTTCCCAGAACTGAAGTGAGATGAGTGCACCTGAACCAGCGTATAAGTGGTTACTGTGTCGCCCAGCCGTGGTGATGACCTTTGCAGGTGGGCTGCATTTGTGGAACCTGCAGCAGTGAAACTGGCCTGATCCATCCACCAGGAGCGGAGACATTGCCACTGTCCCATTTGGGAATCATCGCTTCATCTTTGTCGCTGAAAGCCGCAGAGTCACCAAATTGCTGCACGTGAACCTGCAACCAAAGTGGATTCGACTGCCGAAGTTTGGTTCAGAGTGTGCCGGAGGTCGGTGAGTAATCACAACCCTAGGCGGTGGTCCTTAGTGCCTCCATCCATTTTTACACACGTGTGGCCCCTGAGGGCCCCTCTCCTTTCGACTGCTGTGCGAACTAGCAAACTATTCCCAACTCTTGGCATCAACTCTGCCCTCAAGTGAAGACCCTCCTCGAATAGTGGGAACCTATTCTTCATCACCTCACCCACCTTCCTGAGTTGCTACAGACCCTTGGCGAGACCCCGTTTTGCGCATTTGAACTACCACGTGCGCTTACATTGCTTGTACATTTGACCATTAGGCTCCACTATTCGTAGGGATCTGACTGCCTCTTAGATAGGAGTGTGTTGGATGCAGAAGGGACTAAAGCCTATTTGCACTGCCTATTTCCTTCCCCTTTTAGGTTGTGGCCCCATTTCATGCATTAACCCTTTAGACCCCATTGGTCTTGTATCTATGTATTTAGATAGGATTGTGTTGGCTTAATAGTATTACTGTGATTTGATTGTGTGTTGAAGCTCAAAGGCCTTGAAAAAAATGTATCTGTATTTTTAATATATCTACACCTGACTGGGAGTGATTTGTAAGTGTCCTTTACTCTGTGTGCTCATTGAGGTCTTTCAGTCACCCTCACCCCTCCTGAGACCTAGTCTTGACCGCTGCCAAGCTACCTTGATTGATCTGGCTTGTCCAGAAGGTTACTCTGTTCCAAGAAACTAGGCTGGCCTTTAGAACCTCTGCCCACCAGGTGAGAGTTCAGAAGTCCATCTTAACAACATCATCCTGCGTCATATTGAGAATGCTGTCATTACTTGTCAGGAAACAGAGCAGGTCTTCTTACAGAGCACTGACTCCAAGTATCTCGTTTCTCTCTGGAGCTACTGCAGGAGTTAGCTCTGTGATTGTTTTTTTTCACATGCCCAGCTCTCAACAAGAAGATGCCTCCCTCCTGTGGAAGCAGCAGCCTACAAAAGTTGGACCTCTGCCCATGCCATGAGCCTCGCCCCATCATTCATCAGCGGCATCTCATTGGCTGGCCATAATTCCAGAAAAAGTCTTCTTCCATCCATGGTTCGGCTCCATGCCTCGTGCCTGCTGCTGCCTTCAGCCACGTTAACCTCATTGCACGCCAGCCCGGTGTTTCTTTAACCAGTGTGGTTATTTTCTTCTGCACAATACACCTTGGTAAGTCTGGGGTCTGTGAATGATCTGCGCACCACAGTGGGGAGAGGACTCTAGGCAAGTTCAAGCACTAATTGGTCTTTAATCAATGAATCTTTTATAACACGCGTAATACCGGAGACCAGTCTCTAAGCAGGACCGGGATTCGAACCTGTGCTGCTCTGCGTTGATTTGCTTCCAAGATAAATGTGTTGGCCCTGAGTTATCCTCCCGGCCCTTACCTCTCCCCAGCCCCACTGGTTCCACTGTGTAACCGCTGTCCCAGCTCTCTACACCTCTATGCCTCCTTCTTGAGGGAAGATGCCTGAACCTGTCCTGAGCAGCGCAGACAGTCCTTACCAGCTTATCTTTCAGACACACCTGGTTATCTTTTGGGGGAGTGTTGAGGAACTGAGAGGGTCAGTGCTGACTAACATCGGTTCCTATGCAGCATCACCGAGTACCAAGCGTGGCAGAATGTGAGGCCCATCTTTTGCCATACATACCAACTCCATGGGTCTATCCACTGTGTTACGACCATTAGCAGCACAGCTGGGCCAATATCAAGTACAGATATCAGTCGGGGGATAATACACGGCTGCCATGTGCGGCTCAGTCATGGCCTTGTGAGAAAAGATAGAGGAAACCTGAGTGGGGGGACCAAGCCAGTTCCTCATCCTCTAACAAGCCAGGACCAAACTGTCTATCTAAATTCTGCTTAAACTTGAACTATACCAGAGCGCATCCATGGTGACCCGAATAAGTATGAACTCTACCAAACCCAGTGGAGCAGATTCCCACAAAGTAGCGCAAATTAAAGGAGAACAGAGAGGATGCGCTCGGTCCATGTGCGCTCCTTTCAGAAATGCGCAAATTACCTTAGTCTCAAAGAAGACCTGTGCATTTCAAGAGGGGCTGGACAGTAGCGCAATATTGCATTGCCCGGGCCTTGCATACGTTAGTGTCGGGAGCGCTGTTGCTACGAGTGCATTTCACAGAAACGGGCCATAAAGGGTTTAAACTGAGACTGTCACACTAAAAGTGACCCAGCCTTGACTTACAACTTATGCCTTAAGATGTGCATGTTCAAGGTGCACAGGGAGGGTATGGGGGGTGACGCTCATGTCTTCACATTTAAAAGCACGTCCTGTTTGTGGATTTGGGTTGCACTTTTTTTTAAATGCACAGAAACGCCCCCTGATTTGCGCAAATACAAAGGAGTGACAAAGGGCAGCGGAATGAGACTACCCACAGGCCTGAAAGACAGCAGCCGCTGTCACAAAAAGAACACACTGGCAGGTTTATACTCTCTCCCCAGCAAAAACAGCTACAGATGGACATTTCAAATCTGAGATGAGTACTTAGAAAGGAGACTGATCTAGTCATAAATTAATTGTAAATTTTTTTCTCTCCTTTTGTGGTCTCGCTTATTAAAACAAAAAAAATGTATGCTAAACAACTGTGGTTTTCAGATATGATTTTATCTCTTAAATACAAAGGATAGGATGTTACAGTTTCACTTGTTTTAAGTGTGTCCATTTTCATCATGGCTATTTTAATCGTGGTGTTTTCACCTGAGTCGTTCTTTGGCGATTGTTATTTTTTTTTTATGGGGGGTCCCCCCTAGTCCGCCATCTAATCCACCCCGCCACCTCACACACCACCCCAAAACCCCTACACAAACACACAAAAATATTAATCGCTAAAACGGTCGCGGTGAAAACACCACAGTGAAAATATACCCGCTGCGAAAAAAGACATGATTAAAAACATGGTAACCAGGTTTTTATGAGTAATACTGATCCATTGAGCAGCGATATATTTCACAAGGGAACAGACAGCACTGGGGGACTTTACCCATGGCTTAGAAATACTAGTTTAACCATTGTCTTCGACAGTGGTGCGCTGTCGGGGCCCAAATATAAGAAGTAATTGATTGAACATAGTTGAGACGACTTAACAATAGAAGTGATGCCCACTTCCCCGGTTATATTCATTCGCATTTAAGAAGCGCTCATTCAAATGCCCTTTGTGGAACAGGCAGCTCATTTTCTGTCGCAAGTAAAGAGATAAGATGCTCACATTCTTTGCTTCTTGTTTATTGGTGATGCTTTAACCTGACCCCACATTACTCAGTTCAGACCACCCCATTCTTAGGGATTATGCAGGATTCGCTGTTTTGTTTCAGAAAATGTGTTCTAGGCATTCAGCATCCCGTGCCTAGAGAATGGAAATGCTGATCCTAAGATGCTAGGAATTTGCTTGACTATATAGAATATTTTCAAAAACTGGTGGCTGAGCTCCAGTGGCCCGAATAGACTAATGAATACGGAACGCCCTAGTGCACATGCCACCGTGGTCACTATTAAGGATCTTTTTCAAGTGGCACTTTGAAATAATCAGTGAATCCAGGACATATCTATATCTACCGTTGAACATAAATTATAGTGCGGCGGTCAGCGCACTATAGTTGAGGTGAGTGACATGAGCCATAGAAAATCAGAAAATTCTATTGCTAATAACTTTTGACTTGCTTGATGGATTTGGCTGATATTTTCCAAACAAAACGGTTGTCAGGACTCCCCCCGCCCCACCACCCCGACCCCACTCCCAGACTGGAAATGATGGGAAAGATTTGTTAAAAAAGTAAAAAGTTGCTAAGAAAGCAAAAAAATACTGTTCGCGGCCTACTCCCATTCATTTTCCCATTCAGAAAAAGTCTGCTGGAGGAAATTGGACCAACTATGAAACAACTTGGGCACAAAGCGTTGACTTCATTTCAGGCACAGGTTTGGGTTTATTTCATTCAGTGGTTTTTAAAATATTTGATGGAAAGGGGGTGCCCCCTTACTCCCATGACACTTTGCAGCAGAGACACTTTTCAGAAATGGAAATACGTCATTTTTTCAGCTCGATGCAAGTGATTACTGCGGTAACATTGAGGGAATATGAAAACAAAAAGTCCAAAAAAAGCTATTTAGAGAAGGAAAACGTTTGAAATCGCTTAGGCTAGAGGTGGGGAGGGAGAGAGAACTTAATGTGAAGTTGGGGAATTGGTGGTGGTCTGGGGAGTCAGTTACAGTTCAGACGAGTTTACATTATCGGGGAATACTGGGGGAATCTCGCGAGATTACCATGCTAATAATGCAAGACACGCTCAGAGATGAAAAAGTGTCACACAAAGGAAAGAGAGGAAGGGATCAATGGGAGGGGGCCAGGAAGGTAAAAATCAAAGGAGGGGTGTGGTAACCAAGGGAAAAGGAAGGAGACACATGGGGAGTGCCTTTGTAGACTTTACACTTTTCGAGTGCTATCACGGTAATGAGCGCAAGATTTCTGTGAGATTACCACAGTAATTATCGGGGGATTAGCAGGGGAATAAAACTGAGGGTGAAAGAATAAATGGGGGGCCATCTGTTATGATCACATCTACTAGGTGAGGGGGAATGGGTTTTTGTGCCAGTGGCCCTGGTCAGTAGCCCCCAAAGAAACATATTGGGGCAACATAGGGAGCGGCCACTGCTGAAGGCCGTGGACACTGGCCATGGCCGAAGGCCATGACAAGTGGGCTTGAAAGAAACGTATTGTATTAAAATATACTGTGGTCACTGGCCAGGGCTGAAGGACCTGCCTAGTGGGCCCCACTGACACCTATAGATGGAACATGTACTGTAGACATGGCCTAAGGCCATGTCTAGTGGACCCTATAGAAACCTATTGGTGCAACATGTACAGTGGCCACGTCCAAAGGCTATGGGTAGTGGCCCTTGAATAAACTATAGTATAACAATACCCTTGAAATTCAATGAAAAAACTTTAGTTAAGGGACAGTGGAGGTGGTCAGATTTAACCCAACAAAACCCTTGACATTCAGCGGATGTGGGAAGCGATGATCATCTCAATTCGGAGTCCCCACTGTTGAGAAGCCCATGAAAACATACATAACAGATGGGATACACAATGACAAACAAAATTAGAGGCGAAAAAGATATCTCAGTGGGTTGAGCACTCGCTGCTGCAATTTGTGCGTTATCTGCAGCTCGCAGGTTTGAATCCCAGGCAAGGCCAACGCAGCCTTTCATCCTTCCGAGATAGATAAATAAGCACCAACTCCGGTTCGATGATATTGTATTTATTTTATTTATTGTTCACTTGTTAGGCGCTTATACAGCAAGTACATACTGTGTCAAAGCATCTACAGGGCAAAGGGAGGGAACAAGGGGGTGGAACACAATAAAAAATACAAAATAAATAAATAAAAAGGATAAACCTGCCATGCGTTGTGAGTATTCAGATTGTGCAAGTGCAACAAGGGAGAGGACAGAGGGGGTAGGTGCTTGAGTATCGATGCTCGTGGGTGAGCAACAGATGAAGTGCATGGTATGGTGAGTTCTACATGGTCTAGAGCCGTGTTGGGTGTAAGTGCGAGCCTCCAGGGCGGAGGGTGTGCCGAGGCAAGCACTGAGGGTAGACAGAGGATGCATAAGGGGCCAGGACACCAATCACCGCAACTGTGAAATTAGCAGATGAGAGAAGATGGAAAGAAGGAGGTAAAGAGGAAACTCTTGAGGAGCTTACAGAATTTAAGCAAGTCCTGCTCAAGGCGTAGAAGGAAGGGGAGGCTGTTCCATGGAAGGGAGCCAGCTGAGGAAAGCGATCAACCTCCTGCCCTCTGTTTAGCAAAACACTTTACACACAATGAGGAACACAGTGGTCTGGAGGGAGAGTATTTATTAAGATAAAATTGATGATAGTGTGGTCCCAGGGCCGAGACACCGTTGTTGATGATGCAGGGGGATTTGAATTTAATCTGTGCAGCAACCGGGAGCCAGTGAAGACTTTTTAGGGCAGGAGAGATGTGGTCTCCTGACTTAAAGCCAAGGATAAGTCTTGTTGCCCTATTCTGGATTAGCTGAAGGGGGCGCAGAGTGGGGAGATTCAGGAGGAGGATATTGCAGTAGTCAAGCCTAGAGAGAACCAGGGCTAGGGTAACATTGGGCCTCTGGGGGAAAGTGAGAAAAAGGAGAATTACTTTGAGAAGGAAGAGCTGAAAGTGGGACTTCTTGGCAATGTCCTGAGTTTGAGGGAGGAAGGATAGAGAGAGGAGTTGAAGATGACTCCAAGGTTTCTGGCTTCAGAAGGAGCAGGGAGAGAGCCCATGTAGTAAGGCCAAAGTGAAGGGAAGAAAGAGGTAGCAGGGGTCCCGAAGGGAACAATCTCAGATTTACAGACGCTGAGGCAGAGATCGTTGGAGGTGCACCAACGTATGTATATGTGTTCTATGTATAGAGCTTCAGCATATGTTCTATATAAATAACACATCATTAGATCCTAGGGGTGGTCAATGGGGGGACACCGAGTTAAGATGATCATCACTTCCAAAATCTGCTGAATTTCAATTGTTTTGTTGTGTTAAATCTGATCACCTTAACTAAAGTTTTTTTTCAATTAACACATATTTGGTCATTGTTGTTCTTTTTCTGGTGTTTGTCCATGGCAATCTTGTCCAATCTTCTTAAGAAACCCACTGCCGACCGTTCCTGCCCGGCCAACTATCACCCAATCTCCATCACTCTCTTCCTGGGCAAGCTCCTGGAGAAACTGGCTCTCTCCCAGCTTAATCTCCACACTGAATCAGTTGGTTGTCTGCATGACCATCAGTCTGGCTTCAGGGCTGCCAGAAGCCAGAAACTGTTCTCCTGAACATCCGTGAAGACCTGCTCTCCAACCTTGACTCTAACACCCCTTGCGTCCTCATCCTGCTTGATCTCTCCTCTGCCTTTGACAATGTCAACAATGTTCAACCTGCTCAACCGTCTCTCTGATAACCTGGGTATCACTGGTCAGGCTCTGGCGTGGCTGACTTCTTTCCTCTCCGACTGACCCTCTCAGGTCCAACTTGGGCCCTTCCTCTCTGCTATCTTTTTCTCTACCTGTGGTGTCCCCCGGGGGTCTAACCTCTCTTCCTGCTGGCTGTTCAACCAATACCTGGCACTCCTGGCCCACCGCATCGCTGCTCTCTGCCCCAACTTTCAGTGTTGTGCGGATGACACCCAGATCATCTTCAGGCTACCCTCGGCCTCCTCCTCTACTTCCCTCATCTCCGACTGTCTGTCTGCTATCCAGGAGTGATGTGCCGCCAATGACCTCTGCCTTAATGACAGTAAGACTGAGATTCACCTCATCGGCACACCAGCTCCCTCTTTTCCTGCAGCTCTCTGGCTGTCCTCTCTTGGCCCTCTTCCTGTTCCCACCTGCAAGGCTAAAAACCTTGGTTCATCTTCGACTCTAAACTCTCCTTCTCTCCTGACATCTCTGACGTCTCTAAGAAGTCACACTACCAGCTGCACCTCCTCAGAGGTATTCTTCCTTTCCTCTCCTTACCCCAGAAGCTCATTGTCTCCCGAGCCCTGGTTCTCTCTAGGCTGGGCTATTGCAACAGCCTCTTTCTAAATCTGCCTGCCTCTACCCTCCGCCCCGTGCAACTTATCCAGAACAGGATTGCGAGACTTGTCCTTGACCTCAAGCCCAGGGATTGTATCTCTCCAGGACTGAAATCTCTGCACTGGCTCCCAGCGGCTGCGAGGATTAAGTTCAAAACCCTCTGCATCGTCCACAAGGTCTTCTGGGGGCTGGGGCCTCAATACCTTCAACTCTCTCTTCCTAAATACCTTCCTTCTCAAGCTCTTTGCTCATCTGCCTCAAACTCCCTCAGGGTCAGTCGCTTCTCCAAGCAACGAGTTGGTGGTAGATCTCTTTCTTTGCTGGGGCATCCCTCTGGAACATCCTCCATGCCCCCCTGAAACTTGAGGAGAATCATCTTCGGTTCCAGAAGCACCTCAAAACCTTTCTCTTTGCTTCTGCTTTTTCTCCTCCTCTCCCTTGCTGACTTCCTGGCTGACAATGAACTTGCACTGGTCATGAGTCGCACTCCTGTACTGCCTTCCTGGCAACTCCCACAATTGTGGACTGCTTTCTGGATCCCTACAGTCCCACTTGCAGCTCTTGGCATCTGATGTCTGCACTTACCCTGCACTTGCCATTGACTGGCCGTACTTTTACTTATTGTTATTTATTTTCTTATCCCATGTACTGCACTGCCCTCCCCCCAACCCCCACACACTTCTCCTCCCTCCCCTTCCCATGCACTTGTGCGATCTGAATCATACCTGGCCTAGTAGGATCATTGTCTGTCTTCCGTCTGTTCTCCCTCCCTTGCCTCGTCGCATCTTGAAACACTTGTGTATAGGCGCGTTATAAATGCCATATCATATCATAGTCTGTCCATGAATGTCAGTCAATACCTCTGTGGTCTCTGTCCATGTAACACAGGTATAAACGGACAGGCAACCTTCTGCTGTCCATTGCATCATGAATAAGCAAAGTTGTCCATGTACTCCCATTGTCATCACTGTTCCATTCGGCCCGGTTATTATTATTTTTTTCAGAGTCTGTCCATGAATCATAGTACTCTGTCCAAGTTACAGGGGTATGTAAGGACAGGTCGCCATTGTCATACCTGGCCAGACTCAGTCATTATGCTCAGTGTAATTGTCCATGAAAATGCTTCTTTGATCTTACTAACCTCTTTATTTCGAGGATATTATTTGTTGAGAAGTGTTACCGTTTGGAAGAGAAATGAGTATTTCTGTTGGCAATAACATTCTAGTTCCTTTTTTTCATCACCCTCCAAATAAAACCCCAAATTCTGATAACCCGCCCTATTAAATACCCAAATTCATTACAGCCCAATCTCAATAATTCGCATTGCTATCCACGCCCTAAAAATCTATCTAATCTACATTATTGTATTAGCACAATCAGTGTGAAATGTGTGCAGCTTGCGAGAATCCTATGCAATGCAGGGGTGACTGGGGACCTGTAGTACCATTATACAGAACTGCATGTTCTGTCCCGTAGGGCGGATCCTATTTGCAAACCCACAATGCGCTGCACAATTACACCTAATTATGTGTTCTGTTCAGCATGAATAAATACGCTCATGAAACTGTTCACATTGCAAATGTAAATGCTTTCTTCTATGTAACACTGCTAAGAAGTTTGACTGAACCATTCTTTTAAGTCTTTCTGATATTGTGAGGGTGCTGGGAAGTTGTGGGTCTGCACTGAGCTGCCACTTCTTATTCATCAGGAATTTGTCTTAAAGGGTCGCTTTTCTTAATGTGTGGTATTGGTTGGTGGACATGCTGGTAGGCGAATGTTCCTATGGGAAGGGCTGTTTCTGCCACACAATTGTTAGTGGTCCTCTGCTCTTTGGAGGGGGAGATAATATTAGCTATGGTCAGGATTTTAAATTACAAATTGATGACAACCCAGAGGTCAAATAACCAACGGCTAAACAGCATGCCTGGCCATCTAGAAGTGGATGAGTAATCCATGGTTTTCGAACGTTTTTTGAATCTTTGTGCTCATGGGGAGCCATTTACCATCAATGGTTTTCAATGATTAACCATGGTCAAAATCATAGGTAAACCATGGTCTACCATAGGCTTTGTCTGTGGTTGTCTATGGTAAATCCGTGAATTTATAAAAAGGGAATGCTCATAAACAGACAAATGTATTTGATCCTCTAGTGTTTTCCCTGCCAAACCACCCGCCCGCATCCACCAAGACCACAGTCCCGGAAACGCCCACCCCCATAGAGATTGGAAGACTGTGTGGCCCGCTCTCCAGATAAAATGAAGACGAGATGCTTGGAAAAAAAAGATTAGTTTGTGTTGTTCTGACACTTATCGAGTTTAGAAATACCAAATATTCTTCTTTGCGCATATCTAACTCCATCTTCTGTTCCGCATGTGCTTCTTCTTATGCAGAATCCCTCACGTCTATGCACCCACTGTGCTTCTAGGAACTAGACTACTGATGAAAGTTTCTGCTTTCTTTGGACCAAGAGCCATAGCCAATGACATGGATCTACAGTTCGCCTGGAAATTTGCAATACTAATGTGTGTAAAGCCTCAACCCCTGCCAATCCATTTCATAGATTAATCCCCGCTTAACCCCAGGGACATTACACATGTGATTATTGCTTTGCAAATGAGCACAAAGGAACATCAAGAGCAAACTTGCATTGAATGCATTGATGCACCCAACCTACAAGTTATCACAATTCCAGCATGGACTGGCCCATGCAACAAGGGAATTTGTCTTCACAGCACTGTCAGCAAATCTGTCTGCCTCCTGCATTGATCAACAAAGTGCACATGATAGCCATGGTTTGCCCTGTAGAAGGTCCCATGGTGAGTGATATCACACCTGAATATCAAGTGCTCGCTGACATGCTCTCAACGACAAAAGCTGAAAAACAACACCATCCCCATGAAAATAGAGTCAATCGCTGGCCTGATTCCACATGGGCAAATGCGCTCTTTGTCTAAAGAAGATGACATTTTCCCAAACACTTACGTGGATGAAACTCTGCAGAAGGGAATCAGTCGACCTTAATATCGCCTGTTGGGCGTTCCATCTCTTTTATAAATAAATCAGTGAGCATCAGCTGTACATTGACTACCACAAGCTGAACCAGATCCCCATTCAGAATCGTTGTCCACTGCTGCTCATTTCTGATCTCACCGAGCAAGGAGCATGCAATCAGGTACGAAATACCACCTTAACTATCATGCCTTTTAGACATGCACATTTCCTTATGCCTTTTAACACTTAATCTCTGTTGTAGTCCATGATTTCTGTGGGGTTTACATAGGCTTCTATTTGAATGATAAATTAATGCACGCTCACAATAGACAAGAGTATATCAAGCATGTATGCGAGGTACCACTGCAATTACAAGAGCACGTTATATATGTTAAACCTGAGTGTTAGGAGGACAATACAAAGGTGGCAGAGTTCTTTGCTATCTTCTCTCTCCCAATGTGGTGGGAAGGGGTCAGAAGAAGGTGCAGGCTGTCCTGGAAGGGCCCACGCCGACCAGTGTCATAGAACTGAAGAAACTCTTGGGTTTTGCCAAATTTTATCAGGGATTTTTTAAAGAGTTAATCTGGCTTAATCATCTAACACAAAGGTCTGTTCCCTTCCTTTGGGATATGGTCAAACAAGAAGCCGTCACCAATCTCAAGGAAGACTTCTGTTGGGCACCCTTCTCGATCCAGCCTCACACTCGTTCATGCTTGAAGCATTTGCCTCCCGTGGCACCATGGCAATGGCACTGTCTAAAGGAAAGGATGGGTTAAAACATCTGGGGCCTCATTACAAACCATGCGGAATGGGTTAACGGGTTCCGCTAATGGATGCGGACCCGTTAACCCCATTCCGCATGATTACGAGGTCCCCTCGGGGGACCCGGTAAGGACACCTGATAAAACTACTTAAAGATACGCATCCTGTGAAACACTTACGGACCATCAAAATATGACCTTTCTAAAAGAAGTCCAATATCTCAGCCCTTGGCCATGCCCGTTGGATGACGTTTTTTATTTGATTCGACTATACCTTGTTTTATCGTCCCAGTTTAACACCAATGAAAACATATGCCTTGCTCCACACCAGTTTCAACTCCATGAAGCCAGTGCACTCTCTAACTATTCTGCAACCCATTCAACCAACTACAATAGGAGCCCTATCCGGACTAGAAAAGCAACTCAGAGTATCACTGAAAGGTGCAGAAGACATCAAGCTTGTGAACCTACAACCGGAGCTATAACAAAGTCAGGAAGGGGCATTGAGCCTCATTCTAAGTCAGCCAGTCAGGAATAAAAATAAGATACAGTAAAAAAGTGCTGGTATTCATGTATAGCGGTCCTTTACAGCACCTGCTGACTACAGGTTTGCCGGAGGGGCAACTGGGCTACCTCCAACTAAATGCTGCAGGTACGCCAAGTGCCCTACCGGCAGAAAAAGCCCTCATTACGGTAATGACAGGAAATCCCCTCATGGAGTCCTATGGGGCTCCATGAATGCGGATTAAAAACCGTCTCTCCGGCACCCGTAATCCAGCGGGATGCTGCCGTACCGGGTGCCAGAAATGGTAACTACATATGCTGGTATCTTGGCGGCTCTACCACCAGGATACCGGCAAAGGCAGAATGAGGCCCATTATACCTGCAAGGTCAACAGTACGTATTCCTACCAGAAACTCGTGAAACTCCCTCAGGAGTGTCACGATTCCAAGCTGTGTGTACACCTTGCATAGAACAAGATGACGCAAAGAGGTCAGCATTGGTTTTGGTGGCCCCACATGGAAAAGGATATCGAAAAATAAGTAGAATAATTCGCTCTTTGTGCTCAGGAGATGGAAACTCAACAACTACCTGATGGCCTTGTACATTCATTTGATGCACCTCACAGATTTTGGGGGGTGGGGGGTGTGATTATGGACTTTTACAGTGAGTTGCCCTTGTCACATACGAAAAATAGAATGTCATCTGGGCAGTAGTTGGCTAGAATACTAAGAAAGGAAATACTTTCTGATAGTTTTAAGATGGTCAAAGTATTGTCTCAGCAGTGCTGTGACCCAGGGCCACAGAGTTCTTGGCTTGGGACGAGGTACGAGAGTCAGAGATGAATTCTGGAGGTCAGGTAAAAGATAAGATGCAGGGACAGAGAGGGCGCTAGAGGGCCATCCAAGATGGCTGCTTAAGTCAGAGCTCCCTTGTAGCCCCACATCAATCATGGAAAATCCTACGGTTCCTGGCGTTGCTGTGTCCTAGTCTGCTTGTGCCTGAATTGCTGGCCTCCCTAGCTATAACCTTCTGAAATTTGGTGAAAAATCGGAGCTCCCTGCCCGATATTCAGCCCAAGAGGCCCGGCTGGCGAGCATCGCAGGACCGGCCTACACGACCCCGCGTTCCCAGGGCCGATCACCTTCACTGCAGAGTCCGGCACGCCCCCTGTGCCGCCCTCGAAGCGGGCGCCCGGTGTGTTGGCGAGGAGACGGCGGCGGTTCGAAAAACGCTCGCCGTTCGGCGGTGTGCCTGTGGGAGATCCTGACCCCCTCCCTCCCCCCGCCTAGAGCCTTCACTGGAGTGGAGGTAGCTGCCGTAAAACACCCAGGCCGCCGGCTACATCAGCAGCAGAGACCGCGGCCTGAGGAACCGACTGATTTGCCGGTACCCCCCACCCCACGCAACCTGCGTCCTCTCTAACTGCTCCGGCATCCGGCTTCCCAGCCGAGGGCCGTGGAGCGACAGATGCCAGGTGGCGTCATGCAGTCCGGCGAGAGTCTCGGCCCCGCTTCCCCGCCCCCACTCAGAGACGGCGAGCGATCCTGAAAGAGTTACAGCAACGCGGTGGGCGAGCGGGAGGCTCTCCTGTCAGCGTCCACATCCACTGAGCCCGGGCGGGCGGAGCTCCACCGGCGAGGTGCAGGGCGGAAGTCCCTTGCGCAAATCGTGCGCACACCGGGGTGGCCCCCCAGCCAGGAGGAATCGATCCGGGGGTACCGGGAGGTAAGGAGAGGCGGGGAGACAGCGCTATTCCCCTGGTGGAGTTGGTCCTCCCCCACCCCTGCGCCTACAAGACTCAGCGGCGACCTCACCGTTAGTGGCGGGGGCAAGCGGGCAGCACGGCGCCCCTCCTGCAGAACATACACTACAGCCCCCGCAGAGCCAGGATTGGTGCGGCAACCGCACGCACGGAGCACTTGGGGGCCCAATCCACGCCTAGGCGATCTGCACCTCCAGAAGTTGGGGGATTCCTGCCACATCAGGAGAAGCAACCTCCTTCCCGCAGACCACCACTCGTCCCTGTACTGCAACGCAGGGGTGCATGGAATAGATCCGCACTTCGCCTCCTGATTAAGCAATAGCCGGCGGGCAACTACTTTAAACAACCCTGACACTTACCAAAGAAGCACCACATCAATCCCCTCCTGCTACTAAGAAGCCCGCTTGGCGGATAGCACTCTTCCTACACCAGTCTTGCGCCGAAACCTACCAAGGGGGATGCACTAACTGTGGTGAGCTCTACATACTATGAAAACCGCCCCCCCAGCCCGCATTACTGCTAAATCACCCACTACAGCGAGCTGCGGCCACCCCGGTCCAGGGGTGGGTCCCAGGGGGGTTCGAGGCACAACTAGACCACCCGCAGCCCATTCCCGACGCTTCCATTCTCGCAGCCACGATGGGGAAAAATGAAAATCCCAGAGGAAGCTAAACTTTGAGAGTGGCCTGACCCCCAGGGCTCCCCCCCACCAAGAAGACCAAGCTTCATCGTCTGCATGCTCTCATCAGGACGTAGTGGGTGAGAACCCCTTTGAAATCAAAGAAATCCTTCTTGACTTAAAAGCAGGCATTGGCAGTCTGAGTAACAAAATGGACGGTCTCGCGTCCAAAGTCGATCTCCTGCAACATCGTATGGACTCCCATGCCGAACGCCTTAACGAGATGGAGCAGAGGGTGTCAAATCTCGATGACAGTTCGGCATATCTAACCAACAGAGTCTCACAGCTGGAATCGCAAATGAAACTAACCGCTGCCAAGTGCGAGGACTTAGAAGGTCGGTCGAGGAGGAACAATCTGCAGATAGTCGGTGTGAGAGAACATCAAACGCAGGAGAAAATGGAAGACTTCGTAGAATCCCTATGCACCAATCTATTCGGCCGCGAAGCCCTGTCCCACCTATTCATAATCGAGAGAGCCCACAGGATTCCCGCGACGAGACCTGCACCAGGTGCTCCTCCCAGGCCAATAATAGCGAGACTGCTGAATTACAGAGATTGCGACTACCTGCTCCGCCTCGCCAGAGAAAAAGGCGAAATGAGCCACGATGGGGACAAAATCCATTTTTACCCTGATTTCTTCCCGGCAGTGCAGTCACAAAGGAAAACATTTGCCAGCGTTAAACAGAGGCTCCGCAACAGTCAACTGCCGTATTCAATTACCCAGCATGCTTAAGAGTCCAGCACGAGGGAAAGGTCCAATTTTTCCATACCCCGGATGAAGCTAATTTGTTCCTGGATCGTCTGGGTCTCCCGGATCAGGACCGGGCTCGCCCCAGACCGCAAAAAGATAGAATCCCCAGGAATCCTCCTTAATTGGTTCGCCATGGCTGAGTACAAGATACAGCCCAGCAACACAGAGTAAGCCGGATCATTGACAGCAGCACAAGTCGGGGCTGGGTCACTTGGGAGGCCCCTGGTGCCCCCAGCACAGCTACTGTTTGGTTACTGTTAGCCTAAGTTGAGTCTGTCCGATGAGGTGTGGATCTTACGCCTCGGCATGGTGACTCCATGGGCCTTCTTGGTTATTTGTTGGGTAATTCGGAAGCTCCCGGTGAGCCAGTTCGGGGTTGCCCACCCTTGGGAGAGTTATGTCTTGGGCCTGTTGGAGTTAGCCCGAAGTTTGAATATTCCGAAGTTAAGGGGAAAGTTCAGCGCCACCAGAGCCCGAATGTCCTGCTCACCGCCTGCTCCTCACTCGCTGCCAAACCCGTCACCGCATCGGGACTCCCATCCCTTGCACAAAAACCCAGTCATAAGTTCAAGCTCAACCAGACCACCGCTGCCCGCTAAATCGGAAATGTGGTCAGAAATAAAAACAAAGTCGCCCTGTTCAATGTTTTAACGTGGAATATGAGAGGTGGCAAGTGGACGTGGCCTTGATTCAAGAGACTCATTTTACTCCGCAGAGGGACCACCAGTGGGCCAAAAGCTGGGGCTGCCACAGATACTTTTCATCCTACTCCACGTACTCAAGAGGAGTTGCCATCCTCATACACAGGCGTCTCAGTTTCCGGCTACTACACACGGCTAAGGACGATGAAGGCAGAGCACTATTGGTGAGCGGCATCATCACAGGTCAGAAAGTGACCTTTGTCAATTCATATGCTCCGAATGTAGATGGCCCTGACAACTTCGGCTGGGTGTTGACGCAGCTCTCCGCGCTCAATCCGGCTACAATTGTCTGGGGCGGAGACAAGAACACGGTCATGGACCCTACGAGAGACAGATCATCGGCCGCACAACAACCACCCTCCAAGGCTGGTCTCCAGATAAAAGAAATTTGCAAAGCGTTTGATTTACAGGACACTTGGAGAGTCTCCAATGGGGAAATGCACGAGTACACCTTTCATTCTGCAGTACACAATACAAGCTCCCGGATTGACTACTTTTTCACCTCAAGAAACGGCCCCCTGGCGTATGGCCGGTGCTACATCCATCCGAGAACGCTCTCAGACCACTCACCAATCTTCCTTAAGCTCAAGCTAGCTAGCCCCACTCCGCCGCTACAGCGATGGCGCTTCAAACAGGGATCACTTCGGGATGAGGTCTTTGCCTTCGGAATTAAGAGAGGAGATTAACGTGTTTTTGGAGGCCAACCTGGGTTCGGTCCCCTCGGCATGCATAATTTGGGAATCCTTAAAATGTTTCATCAGTGGAGTCTGCCTCGCCAAAGAAAATGGCATTCTCAAGCTTATTAGGTGCGAGTTTACAACCAGCGAAAATAAATTAAAACAGCTCGAAACCCAGAACTCGAATAAAGCCAACCCGGAGTCTGCAGCGGCTTTGAAGGCGGAACTACAGAAATTTAACGATGCAGCGGAGCGTGAGGTTAAATTTCTACATCGTACCAGCCAAATCCGTCAATATGACGAGGGCCAGAAACCAGGTGCTCTACTGGCAAATCTAATCAAAGCTGATAACAAACAGTCCCTAATCGAAAGGATCAGAACTAGGCAAGGTGACGAGGTCTGCACTGATGAAAAGATAGCGGAAGAATTCAGTCTGTTCTACCAAGATCTTTACAGCGCCAAGCTGCCGAAAGACTCGAACCTCCCCCTGGAATATCTAGAAGACACGGAACTCTACTGGGTCGAACATCAATTGTGTGAACCTCTAAACAAACTAATCTCACAGGAAGAGATTAGAGCAGCCATAAAGACCCTACCAGCCTCCAAAGCACCAGGCCCTGATGGCCTAACGGGAGAATTTTACAAAACCTTTGCAGAAACTCTGGCTCCTATACTGGCAGCGGTGTATGAGGAAGCGCTAGAGCTTGGATCCCTCCCCCACTCCTCTCGTGAGGCCAATGTCATTCTATTACACAAATCAGGAAAACCACCAGACGAATGCGCCTCGTATCGCCCGATCTCCTTGCTTAACCTTGACAATAAAATTCTGGCCAAGATCCTGGCGAATAGACTGATGCCCCTGATGCCTGCCCTGGTGCTGGCAGACCAGGCAGGTTTCATACCTGGCCGCAATACGACCTTCGGCATCCGAAGAATGTTTGGAATCATCGAGGCTTTAGACTCAACAGGCCAGGCAATTGCGTACCTGCTTGACGCAGAAAAAGCATTTGACTTGGTGGAGTGGCCGTTTATGTTCATGGTCCTCACCAGAATGGGGTTGGGGGCACGTTTCATCAAGCTTGTCTTGCTCCTGTATACCAATCCACAAGCTAATATCGTAGTGGGCAAGGCAAAATCAGCTTCAATAAACCTGCAGCGTGGTACGAGACAAGGGTGCCCCCTGTCGGCATTAATATTCGCTCTGGTGATGGAACCACTATCCTCCAATTTGCGGGAACTCCGTCAACAAAAGGGACTCATCATAGGCAAACACAAACTCATCGTATCCTTATACGCCGACGATGTGGTTCTATTCATAAGAGACCCAGAAGTTAATCTGAAACCGGTCATGCGGGAAGTCATCAGATTCGGGGCGGCCTCCAGATTGAAAATCAATCATTCGAAATCAGTCGTCTTCCCACTGACCCGAGACACAAAACAATTCGCCGATGACTTTGGACTCAAGTGGAGAACCTCCGGGGTCCGCTACCTAGGAATCCAGTTGTCACTTGACCCACAAGAGGTATTCCGTGACAACTATGAGGAAGTGTTCAAGTCCCTACAGTACAAGGTCACATGCTGGAAGACGCTCCCACTGACACTCTGGGGCAGAACCTCCTTAATCAAAATGGTAGTGTTGCCAAAATTACTGTACCTCTTCAATAATATCCCGCTGCTACTACCAAAATCCTTCTTGAAAAGGCTGAAAAGCCTGGTCCTGGATTTACTGTGGGCGGGTAGACCAGCCAGAGTGGCGTACACAATATTGACGCTCCCCGTGTCCAACGGTGGTCTAGCTCTCCCCGACATGGAAAAATATTTCTGGGCAGCTCAATCACAGTACCTCAGCCACTGGTACGCAACGCAAACGATTCGCCCCCATGTACAAGTGGAAAGGGCCCTGGCAACTCCCAACCTCCTGACTGCAGTGGTTTTCGGCCAACTCCCCGTTCCCAACCGCACAATGAATGTGATGCTCACGACATACAAGGTCTGGAAGTCTCTGGCTAATAAGCTGGGGGTGCAAATAAGGTACTCTCCCCTCTTGCCAGTCAAATTTATTCCTGGAATCCCCCTAACATCAGAGAAAGTGTTTCACCAGTGGGTCGACAAGCTGCACATACAATCCCTAGGGGACCTATTCACAGAGGAGGGCTTCCTGACACCTGACCAAGCCAAACAGAAAGGGGGCAACACTGCATTGGACGTGTTCCTCTACTTCCGAACGCGCTACACTATGCAGACCCATCTGCCTGGCTTCCCGAGTCAACCACCTACCTGGCAGTTACTGCACGATGTCATTCAGGCGCAGGGGGACGGCAGGTTGGTGTCGCAAATATACAAAGTACTAACAGCCGGAACACCCCCTGTCAACACTGGGGTGAAAACTAGATGGGAACGAGCGCTAAATGCAAGTATATCAGAGGCTGATTGGGGCTACATACTGAATCAGACTCAGAAAATCGCACTTAATTCCCGCCTCAAACGTATCCATTTTAATTTCCTCCACCAAACTTACTACACACCTGAAAAAGCCAACAAACATCATCCCAACATCCAGGCTGAATGCAAGAGATGCGGAACCCTTTCCGCGAGCTTCATACACTTGGCATGGGAATGCCCTGAAATAGCCCCCTTCTGGAACCGAGTGCTAGACACGACAACGGCAATCGTGGGAGAAGCAATACAACCGAGATGCACAGCAGCTTTGCTAGGAATGACAAGAATGCTATCCACGCCGTCGAGGAGACTGGCTGGGGTTCTATTGACACTAGCTCGCAGGAGAGTTGCCATAGCATGGGGCCGCGGTCCCCCACCGTCCTACACCGCCTGGCGGAAGGACTTACTCTACTATCAGGACGTAGAAGCAGACTTCATAAAACTTCTTCCTCTTCACGCGCGCCCGCCCGACATATGGAGCCCGCTGATAACTTTCCTGATAAGTGAAGCAGAAACCTCCTCAGAGGGAACATTGGAGTCAGGCAACACACCCTGATGCAGTCTGAATTCAGGCAGATAATCCTTTGTACAGGGACGCAGTGGGGCAAAATTGATGCACACCAGTGACTATGCTGAGGAGCGGCGAGGGTCAAGGGAGGGGTTTGGGGGTGGGGTGGCTTGGGCTCTAGTTGATGGCGCAAAGTTAATAATCCACCCTAATGTGGGTGTGTATTTGTATGGTGTGTTAAATACCAAAAATAAAGGTTTAAAAAAAAGATGCAGGGACGGACTGCTCATAATAATGATTTTGATTTCTTCAAGGTTAGCTGTCATCCACTGATCGATCTTGTGGCTGCACCCAGGGGGGTTATTTAGATGTTTCAGGATTACTTGCGTATTGTTTGTATATTTGTGGCTGAGGAGATTGGGAGATTTCAGGAATGTGGGAAGCGGGGATAGATAGAGATTGAACAAGAGTGGAGAGAGAGAAGAGGCTTGCAGTATTCGAAAAAGGCATTGTTTAGATTGAGAGATAAAGGTGGTCACTATTTACCTTTTGGGACCTGTTTCTGCGGAAGGTAATAACCCATACTAGAGTTGATTCCCTTGTGCCTTGTGTGACCTCTGAATTTCATGGTCCACCAAATACAAGGCTGCCAAGAGGTCAAGCAGGTTAAGCACTGAAGCACTGCTCTGGTACCCGCTACATTGCCTGTGTCCCAGATAGATAATATAGCTGATTCAGTACTATGTCTAGGTCTGAAACAACTGATTGATTTAGTTGAATAGCAAGAGTTGGTCCTATACTGCTTTGTCAGCAGATTTTGATAGGAATCTGCAGGCCTGAAGTTATCAAGATTAGAAGGCTCACGACCCACTTTTTTATGAGTGATTTGCAAAATGATTCTTTTAATTTTTTAGGTTTGAACCCATAAGAAAAGAAAATGTTGATGATAGATCTGCCGTTTCCTACCACTAAAGAGAAATGGATATTTCCTTATAAAAGTAGGGAGGGCATAGGTGAATGGAAGATCCTACTATAAGATTTCTGGCGAGTAATTGGTCGAATTTCTCTACAGAGAGAATGCTAAAAGAAGAAAGAGTCTCCTCTGCAGGGGACAGAGGAGGAACATATCCCGGAGAGGGAGAGGGAGGGGTTATTTTGTTTTTAGTTTTGAGAGTCAGTTGTTTTAGGTAGAAGTGATATGATAATTAATTGCTTATTAATTAGTGAAGGAGAAATGGATGTAAAGATTGCAGAATTCTGAGATGATTTTAAGGCCGCTCTGTCTGAGTCAGTGGTTTATCAGAAGTGAACCTAGAATTGGTTTAACATCGGCATGATATGCTCTTCTTTGAAGCATGCATAGAACCTTTTCCTCCGAGTATGTTCCAACGTTCTCTTTGCACCCGGGGAATGGCTCTCAGCCAATGAGGTGGCTGGAAATGCCGGTGAGAACAAACAGTGTACTGCCCGCATTTCCCAGCCACTCGATACCCTTCCCCGAGTGGTGCAATCTTGACTGTGGGGGAGGCACCAGGGAGCCTCTCCCTGTTGCCTCCCCATGCCCCTCTCCTCCCAGACATCCTGCACCCTTCTCCCACCCCCTCTGTCCCTCCCCACTTACCTGTTGCACAGGAGTTTCTGCTCCAGTCTCCACGCTCCCTTCCATCCCCAGTGCCCACCATGGAAATAGAAAAAGGACGAGGGTCCAACTGTTTTTTTTTTCATGGGATATTGGGCTCGCGCCATAGGCGTGGAATCCAGTTCCTCCATGAAAAATAATATATATTGGAGCCCCTGGGTGCGAATAGCAATAGCCCCCATGTCGGAGGTGTACATGGTTGGTAACGACGCACAGTCCTCGCCAAGCTGCACGCTTTGCTCGTGCCTGCTTAGGCTCGGACTGGTGGCCCGCCACCTGCCATGTACACCCCCTGACACAGGGTTGAAAGCCATATTAGTGCTTTGCGCATTCTCTAATTTTTCTTTGAACCAAAGAAGTTTGCTAGCCTTCCTCTTGGGATTTCTGGTTTAGTGGGGGTTATAAGGTTAAGGGATTCTGTGATCCAGTCTTCAAAGACACTAACTCCTCTGATAGAATAATTTAGGGAAGGGGCTTTTACAATAGATCTAGCCAGCAAATGGATCGGTCTATCTTTGATGTTACTGGATTTCCAAATTCTGTAAAAGTTGCTGTGTCCTTGTGAGGAAAGTGTGGGGAGAGGACAGAATAAAGCAGAACTAAGTGATTCGCCTCCCACAAAGGTTTTCTAGAGAAAGAGTAAGAACAAGGTTAGGGGTAAAGGTGGTATTGAGGATATGTCCTGCCGTGTGCATGGCTTCTGCGATCAGCCTGTGAAGATCTAAGCTTTCAAGGAGGTTAGGATTGCAATTTCCGGCAAGACACACTTCCATGGTTGTTTCAGCCAAATATGAATGTCTCCAAGAAGGCAGAGGTTTTGGTGCGACTTAAAGTCATTGGAAATAAAGACAGCTAGGTTATTTCCGAAATTAGTATTGCAATCCAGAAGCATTCAACTGAGGAGAAATGAAATGGAAAAAGAGGAGTGATCTTCCACTTAATTAACAAGGATTGGCAGGTGGTGGCAGCGTTGTCTGGAAAAGGGAACTATGGAAAGTGTTTCCTTACATGAGTTCCATTGCACCTGCTCTTTCTATTCTGTTCTTCAAGGCAACATAGTATCCAGAAGGGATAGTTTCGTGCACAATGGGCGCGTAGTCTTCCTTGACCCATGTTTTGGGTGAGAAACAACAAGGCTGGGTCATGTTTGGAAATAAAGTCGCGAATTTCATGTTTATATTTCCCCATGGACCTCACATTGAGAAGGGTGCAAGTTGAAGAAGAAGAGGTCTACTACAATGGAGAGTCTGTCCTTCTAGGGTGAATGGTGAAAGTGGTCTGAACCATCAGATGAGGTTTCTAAACGGGTTGGGACTACTGTGGAAGAAAAGGTGTAGAAGCAATTACCATTGCCTGGGACAGCGTGAACTTTGATAAGTGAGTTCTTTCTCGGATGTGGGCTAGCACGAGACAGCAAGGTCTATGGATGAATTGTCTGCTTCATTATGTGTAAGGGTTGACAGATATTCCTTAATTAGAGCAGTGATAATGGTAGGAGCATGAATACGGTCTAGTAAAGATGATAAAGTAGCCAGCATACTGTGTGGTGGTAGTGGCGATGACGGAGACCAGGGAGTGAACAAAGACGTACAAAGGGCAATAGATGAAGGGGAGTGTTTAGGAATCTTCGTAATGGTTCTGGAGAGTTTGAAAGGAGGGGGTGGGGGGGGCTATGGGTTTGCAGGTGTGGGAATTCCCAACAAATAATTAAGCAGGGGATTGAGGTTGGTGATTATTTCCATTCAGTTTTGTAAGGGAAGCAGGGTGTCCATTGGTCTACAGGTAGGAGGGTCTGGAGATTAAGCAGGCATGAGTTGGGCTAAGTCAGGTTTCTGGAGTTGGGCTAAGTCAGGTTTCTGGAGTTGGGCTAAGTCAGGCTTCTGGAATTGGCCAAGTCAGGCTTCTGGAGTTGGGCTAAGTCAGGTTTCTGTGTTATAAGGGCGAGCAGTAGTTAGTGTGCTTCTTTTTCTATTTCTTAAGGTTATTCAAGAAGTATGCGAGAGAGGAAGTTTGGGAAGTCCTGGGGGAAGTCTTTTGATGGTGTACTGTACTTAACCTTTCCCAATAAAGGCGTGTGTTTCGTGGAGGAGCAGGGAAGGGACTATTGGGGTTCATATACAGGGAGGGAGATTGTAGAGATGCAAGCAGAAGAAGGGGTGCTATGGGAACCACACGAAGAGTGATAAATAAAGCTGGCTGCAATAACGAGGGTCCCTGGATGGTATGAGGCATGCAGGTTAGGTGGATGGAGACTAAGGGTTTGATTCAGGGAAGCGTTTGATAATGGCGCAATCCCATAGGAAAAGGCTCTGTGAATCAGGCCCTAATTGTTCTCATGTGCCGTGCGTAAGGTTGAGGAAGGACATCTGGTAGGAGGAAGTTGGTCATGTGAAGCATAGCATCTTGAGATGGTCCAATGCTAGTGAAGGAAGTTGGGAAGGAGACTGTCACTGGCTGAAACGGAGTCATCTGAGGATACAGAGGGAAGGCGATACACATGTGGGCTCTGTTGGTTCATGGGTATTACAGGGTTGCCATGCTCTGGCTGCTGCCTTTCTGTTTCAGCTTAACAGCACATGTATTCTACATGTATGTAAGCTTAAAAATAGACATCATTAGGACTTTACGGGTCCGGAAAAAATGCTGGTTAATTCTGGCACTGGCATTTTTTCCGGACTGGCAAAACACTAGTTTGCCAGAGGGGGCCACAGATCTCCTGGTTGGCCTGACCTGCCGGTAGATCAGGCCCCCACCAGCAAAGAAATGCCTGAAGGAGGCAATACCCTCCCATGGATGAATGGGAACTTTATCGGGCGGCGGTAGGGCCAGTTTGCCGGTAGCCCGCCGGAATTATCGCTGAGTTACCGGAAAACTCGTAATGAGTGCCATATTCTCTGATGTGTGTGCCACCTTAAGAAATGTTCTCTAGGGACATCCCTGGTTGATGGGAACACCAGGATCGCTTTTCTTTCTCTTTACTCATCCCGTCAACTTCACTGCAGCACTTGGGATGTGAAATAGTGCAATAATTCCTAACTTCAGGAATATAGGAATACCTCCTGTGTTCTGCAATATTGGAATATCTGCTATGTTCAAGAGTGCCTGTTAATCCTATGTTTTTTTTTGTTGTTTTTGTTGCTATTTCTTCCGAAAAATGGGTTTCATGATGGACCATTTCGATCAATTAGGGGCAATCGCATTCCCTCAATTCTATAGTGAGGGGTCGGGCTCCATGGCTCAGCCACATTTCTTGCTTATATATGGGGGAGGGGATCAACTTTTGCCTCCATAATGAACATCAAAAGAAAACTGTGCCTCGTGGTAATGAGACAAGATGCCATACACAGGTCCGCTGCATGGGAGCTGCAGGGGTGGTGGGGGTGCAGGTGGCTTGGGCGCGTGACGTGGTCTGCACGCTGAGGGACAGAATCCCCATGCACCAGCCGGACTCTCGTGGCAGCAATTTCATGCATGGAAAGCAGAGCCTCCTGTAACGCACAGACCGTCCCTATTTGAACAGGGCGCTGATGAAACTGTTATCGGCTCCAAACTGTCACAACACCATCTGGTGCTGGAGAGGAGCAGGGTCCTCTGCAGGTGTCCTCCCTCCATCAGGCGAAGTGGGGCCTTAGCGGCAGTCGGGGCGGCGGAAGGAACGCCCATCTTAATTTTGATATTGTTCTAAATACAATTCACTCCCATATTGTGATAACAATCGGAAATTAACTTCTGTGCACTGCAGTTGCGGCAGCGTGCTCATAAGTACCCCGGGTGGGTTACGAACAGCACAGGCCTGTGCACTGCGATAGTAGACGTGGCAATGCACGAATGGTTAGCGCGCTAACAGGTGCTGACAATAGGACTCTGGCTCCCATTATTATGCAGCCATTGCAACAAAAGTAACACACCCATTACTGCGCCACTTTCAAATCCGTAAGGGTATGATTCCGGGCTCCATGTAGAATAAGAAAAGTCTAAATTCTATTATGGGTCTATATTCTTTCTCCTTTCTTGGCAAGTGAATAACGATGATCTGGCGGGTGGCCAAGAGCGATGACAGTGGTTAATATCGTAATCACCCCTGCATCGGTGGGCGGACATGACCGGTAACAGCACGCGCCAGCCCGATCCAAGGGCCTTGTGAGGCTTTAGCGCTGTTGCCAACTATTTCCACCCCCTGACAAGGGGGTGTTAGCCATTCGCAGCCCAAGGGTGCGAATAGTTGAATTATTTTTCCAGGAGATTGGCTAAACGCGTATTTCACAAGCCCAATCTCCTGTAAAAAAAAACAAGATGGCCACCACCATAGGAAAAGGGACTTCCAAACACGCAGTTCATAGAAAATAAATCCATGTTGAATGCAAATTAATTCATTCCATGACATCATCATAGCTCTCAACTCACACGCTTTTGGCGGGTGTCACCCGCCTTGTGAAAGGCTGACTCAACCGCCAAGCCTCCTGCACGCCCATTCATTCCAATGGGCGCCTCACCCACCAAAAACAAAATTGGGTGATTTCACCCGCCTTTGCAACACAAATGGTTGAGAGCTATGCATCATTCGAATGGCAATAATTCAACATAGCATGTTGCAAAAATCCAACAGTGAATTTTCTATATTGTCCACTGAGAGTATATTGTTACAAAACAAATAATCCACTCCAAGTGTCTGGAACTGATGATGTGATTCTATAAATGGGTGCTAGTGACATCTACTGGTGAAGAGCAGTATTCTTATGAATCATCTTTTCATTGAATTTTAGCGTAGGGAAATCAGGTCAGGGAACACTGGTAGAGACCAGGCTTGACAGCAATATTTGGACCCTGCCAGGGCAGAGTCCCAGCTCACTTTAAACTCTGGTTAAAGGGAAGCTCAGACGGGACTGTCCCACTTTCCTTGTAGATGTAATGTGCTAGAGTCCACCGTGGACATGCACGGTGATGACCCTAGCTAGAAACAGGGGTGCAGAACGGCTTGAAAAGTATGGTCGCACCACATTTTCATGCTGCTCTGGTTCAAAGAAAGTTTCATTTTAATGGCGCCCCAGTACCAGACCCTCGTAGGTCTTGTTCTTGCTGTGGCACTAACCTGAGGCTGCATTCTAATGGCCTGACCCCACAACATAGCAGACTTACCCTACCAGGGTGAGGCGGGTAACAGAGATGACTCTTTTTTCTTCACCCCATTCTCAAAAGCAGTGTATGACATGTTGGTGGGCTGCGCCTGCCACACCCCTCATCAAAGTACCTCTGTGGTGGGCTCTTTGTTCTGTTGAGGTCTGGGCACATCCCACCACAATGCCCATAATCCATATTTGAACTTTTGTCCACCCCATGCTGTTTCACAGAGTCCCAACAGGTGAACTTCATAATATTCTACACAGAGTTCAGGAATACATGGCATTTGCCTGAGAACAGTTGCTGCACACCATAAGTTCACATTTCCACATCTGAGCGCCTACCACGACAACAACAAATACAGAATCTGCCATTTCAACTCCCTGAGAGCACAGACACCGTGCCCCCGTAGGCTCCATGCCCCCTTCAACCAGGTTGCACACGTCCTGTTTAAAATAGGTCCTGAACTGTACCAACGACACTATAGGACTAATTACGAGTTTGGCAGTAAATCATCAATACATTTTCCGAATTACAACCAAATTCGTTTACCATTACTGCCACTAAGGGCCGTGGCCTTACCACGGAATTACAAGGGGCGGCAGGGTGTTGTTAGTCTCCATTTTTGCAGTCCATAGAACTCCATGGGTATTTTTAGCAGAGTTCACCTTGAGTGGGAAATATATGTCCAGAGGTGGGCCGTTAGCTTGTTGTTTCTAAAGTCCCAAGTTACACCTCGCTGATGACACTCAACAAGGCCACAACATATCTGTGGATGCTTGTGGTCTTGTGCAGATGGGATGTGGTCTAATGCTTTGAGCTGCAATGCCTCTTTTGGGGAGGGAACCAGCCTTATTTGCGTATCTTTGTTTCTCTTCTGTAATGCCAGAGCAGGCTGAAAAACAGTGGGTTGGAGGGTTGCCAAGAGCAATGTCAGTTGTGAGGATTCAATTAGAACCATTCATCCATCCCTTTCAGTCTTTCCCGGATATCTATGTGCCATGTCATGATTGCTGTACTCAACCCTGTGCTGAAGGAAATCTCTACACTTTAGACCTTTGGCCCTTTGTGATACTCGTCCTCCAGCCCCAGAAGGAATGTAATGGACCTTTTTTGAAGAAAGACTAAAATGATTGGGATATAGAAGAGCACCAATCTTAGGGAGATTGTTCTGCTATGTTCACTAGTAAAGAAATCCAGGAATTTCTTTTGACTCTGGATTTCCCTCATGTGTTTTGCTACATATTACCACAGTGAAGGGAAATTCACAGCAACAGGTGAGGAACCAACAAAAGAGGATAAGTACGCATTAAAAGAGAAAATTCCTGGATACCTTGCACTGGGTATGTTTTGAGAAGTGATAAATGTCCGCACAGTTTTGGTGGGTTAGGTGTTATTTATTTAACTGAAGACATTTAGTCTGACCTAAATAGGACCTTACATGCGGCCGTACGGACGATCACGCCGAGAACCACTAGGCCCAGCAGGACCCAAGAATGGGAGCAATCGGAAAAACACCAACCCAAGAAAGGAACCCCAGCTGGGACACCAGAGCCCCTTTACCTTAAACAGAGCCTAGAGAAAGACCCTATGGGTCGAAACACGTGTCGGCTGACCACTACGTCAGACTAAATGTCTTCAGTTAAATAAATAACACCTAACCCACCAAAACTGTGTGGATAGTCATCACTTCTCAAAATATACCCAGTGCAAGGTATCTAGGAATTGTCTCTTTTAACCACACCAAGCAGGTGTGGGCTCCACCTCCAACTACCTGTGACCTTGCAGAATATTGCAATCACCATATCATCTAAAATCAGGGCGAAGCAGGGGAGGGGTGTGTTCGTATCCTAGAGCCCACTCATCTTCCATAAGGAAGCATCAAGACAACTATGTACTGCACAGTGTTCTTTGGTGGCCAGAGGAGATGTGCTATATAGACTAAATCAAATGTCCTGCCTTGTGCTCAGAACGAACATTCCATGTCACTGTGTTTTTAAGCAAGCACGTTTAGACTTCTGTGGGAAACCATTGACTCATATCTTCAAGATGATGATGAAAGATCTCTATGACACTTGAATTCTCTGATGTCCTCTCAGGATTGACATCACAAACAGTGTAATATACCATGCTCTATGAGCTCCGGATGCGACATAAGTCAGACTTTACTGCGCTTTACAGTGCAAACATATCTCTTTGTGGCGCATCATCTCCCACTTAAATGTCGATGGTATGTGTATACTACTGTGAAGTCGGTGATTTTCTTTCTGTTTTTAGGACACTTTCCAAAATAGGGTCAAACAAAATTGAATGCACTTTACCTATGGGATTCACATTGATGGGGGTTCTTTAACAGGAGGGGGGGGGGCGTAACTGTATCTTTTGTGTAGATCTTAAGCACAGTGTTTATGAACATTAAAGGTATTGTTTGTGATATGTTCTAGGCTCTGATCTTTGATCTGTGATGGAAAAAAGAAGTTAGTGTGTCATGCAAAACACTGGATTGAGACCAATGAGGCTTCACGGCCATGTTCTTCACCAAAGAAACAAACATTGCAATTGAGTCATTCAACAGGGTTCTTTTGAAAGAGAGGCCAACTTTCTAGTAAACCGCAACTGAAACCTTCAATGAAAGTCATGTCTAAGAGGGAGGAGGCCATCTCTAAAAATGGCCCAGAATCGTAGTTATTTTTGACAGGCTAAAGGGTACAACCTTCTTCAAGGAAAACTGTCTGTGGGACACGGCTGCAGCATTTGAAAAGGTATTATGTGGGGTGGGTGGGAGACATGAGTGGGGGCCTGGTGGAGGCTGCCCCTGGCACTATGGTCCAAACATTTCTCAGCTGGGGCATTCCTGAAGAATCAGGGCTTTGTTGGATCAGGGCTACTCATGAATCTCTGGAACTTAATCATATGGAAACGACTGGACACAACTTATTTTGAAAGGACGTTCGTTGCAAAGCAATTGGCCATGAGAAAAAGGTGCTTCCAGTGGACATTGAATGAATAGGCCTGCAACAGACATCAACACCATGGTACCCATGACTCTACTGTACATTCCCACCACTCTGCCTTAGAGTGGTCTAGAGTGGGGCAAATACAGTACTGTAATGTATTTCAATCAGAAACATGCCATTCTCATCACCTCCTTCCTCAAATGAACAGTTCTTCCAGTGAACATGATACTTCCCCATACTTCCCCCTTCTTCCACAGAACAAGGGACACATGGCACAGGCTGGATCCAGTTGAAAAACCTCCCATTGCCTTACAGTGTTGCTATCAAGGTGGTGGGATTGATTTCTTCACACCTTCAAGTCTAGAGCCCTCTGAGCCCCTTGAGTATGCAAAACCGGCCTCCTGATGGCTTGGAATGTTTGGCTCTGCCTCTCTCACAAACAATATATTTTGAAATGTTCTGTACTGTGTTGTCCCTTATGCTTTTCTGTTTAGTTTCGTTTATTTATTTATTTAGTTATTTATAGAGCACTTAACCCTCAGATATTTAGGCGCTGAAACTCGGGTACATAGGGCCTCATTACGACCCAGACGCTAATGGGTTAACGGCGCCGTAAAAGGCTGCGGCGCCGTTAACCTATTAGCGCCTAATTACGAGGTCCCTTTACGGGACCCGACCTTAACGGCTGGTCTAGACCAGCCGTTAAAGTAGGGACCCGCAAAGGGACCTTGGTGCTAATTACGGTGCCGCACTTAGGGCCTTCCCCATTCCCATTGAGCCCTATGGGGCAAAAATGGGAATGGGGAAGGGCCACGGAGGAACGGGGAATTACCGTCTCACCAACCTTGTAATGGGGTGGTAATTCCCCCTTTCTCCATGGCGGAATTGGTAACTTACCGGCATGGACCATGGTGCTAATAGCACCATGGTCTTCCGCCAGGCTCCCGCAAAGGGACCTCGTAATAAGGCGGTAAGGGTTAACGGTCACCAGTACCCTTACCGGTGACCGTTAACCCTTACCGCCTTCCGTGTAATGAGGTCCATTGTCTGCATAGCGTGGACTTACAGAGTTGCTGGCATGGTCATTAAGCCATAAATGCAGAGTGGCAGGAGGTGTATGTTAGTTCTGCTGGGACGAAGAGCCAGGCTTTTGCGCTATTTCTGAAAGACCAGAAGTAAGGTTCTGCTCTGAGGGTGTTGGGCAAGGCATTCCACAGTTTGGCCACTAGTACGGGGAAGCTAGATACACCTGCTTTTTGTAGTTTGTATAATGGAATGTGGAGGCGATTTGGATAATTGGATCTGGTGGGTCTGGTCTTGGTAAATTTGTCAGCCAGGTATTTTGGTGCTGTGTTGGATAGACACTTATGAGTAATAACTAATATTTGTAAGGAGATTCTGTCATGCACTGGGAGCCAGTGTATATCACGCCTGAGTGTTGAGACGTGATTGAATTGGGGGATATTTAGGGCTGATCTGAGTGCGTAATTCTGGAGCACGAAGTTTGTTTAGATTACGTTCATTGGTGCCTAGGTAAAGGGTGTTTCAATAGTCAAGCTTGGATAAGATCAGAGCTCTGGCAAGAGTAATGCAACTGATAGAGGAAAGATAGGGTTTGCAGGCGTTGATCAACTTGGTAATGTAGGCTGTTGTGGAAGCAGTTGCATTGACTTGCCTGGTGAGAGAGAGGGTGGAATCTAAGTAGATACCAAGCGTTTTGACCTCCTTAGAAACCTTGATGAGGTTCCCATCAATGTTAAAGGATTTGTAGAGTGCATCTACTTTGTTTAGAGATGCAGGATCCTTGAGGGACTCCGCAGGACATAGGTACTGGATCAGCAGATGAAGTAGGGGAGAAGACCCTCATAGTCCTATTGGCTAGAAAGGATTGAATCCAGGTAGCAGCATTAGTAGAGAATGTGGCTTCTGTGGTCAGATATTTGGTGAGGATCAGGTGCTCCACCAGATCAAAAGCTGCTGAGAGGTCAAGCAGCTGTAGGATGGCAATGTGTCCTTTATCCTTTAATTCATCAAGTTGGATCTTTAAGTCAAGGAGAGCTGATTCCATTCCATGTCTGTGTCTGAATCTGGATTGCCGCAGGCCTAAGAGGTTGTTGTGTTTGAAGTGTTTTTGTATCTGGAGGTAGGCCGCTCTATCCAGGATTTTTAGGAGGAACGGTACCATGGTTATGGGTCTGTAGTTGGTAGGCAAGTTTGGATCTAGATTGGGTTTTTGAGAAGGGGCATGACCCAGGGTTCGTTAAGATTGTCAGGGACTGTACCATATTCGAAGGAGACATTATCCAGAAATGCGATGAAAGGTGCAAGATCCTTTGCTGCTTCCTTTATAGTCTTAGCTTAGCTGGGCAAATATCCCCTTGACATCTAGTGGGTTTTAAACTACCTATGTTGTCTTCTACTTCTTGGGTAGTGACTTGTGAGAATTGGAATGGATGATAAGGTAGGGGCTGCGAGTCATGAAACGCGTTGAAGTCGGTGCTTAGCGTCAAGCTGCGCTTTTTAGCTTCAATTTTGGTTTGTGGTAGATCTATTTTGTCTAGGAGTACTGTTTGGATTTTAACGCACCAGGACACACCTTTAGTGCAGGATTCTCTTTGTGGAATTGTAGTCTCCAACTCCCTAAGGATAGTGAAGAGCTCTTTAGAACCTGATTTGGTGTTTTGTATTCTTACGTTATAAATCTCTCTTTTGGTGTTTAGTATGGCTGCTTTGTAAGTAGTAGCAGCGGTTGTGAATATTTCTTTGTTGAGGGCAGAGGGTGTTTTGAGTCTATGCAAGGGTTTTAGGTCAGCAAAGAACAATTTGTTTAGGTGGGCTATTGGTTTAGCTTTTATTGTTTTTAGTGGGGCGATTTTGTCTACTGGCTGGAGGTAATGGCAAATGGTTGTACAATTCCACTAGCAGTAATGGGTCCTTTCCAGAGCTATTGTGAGGGTTGGGGATTGGCTGGAGAAGAGGCAGGAGATTTTCCACAGTGATGTTGTACAATTCCACTAGTAGTGATGGGTCCTTTTCAGATCTATTATGAGGGTTGGTGATTGGCTGGAGAAGAGGCAGGAGATTGTCCACAGTAATGTTCTGGTTGTTTCTAGTTGTGACCTGCGGTGCTAGGGGGGCCTTTGGACTAGGGCACAGGCTATCCTGTATGGTCAATTATGTGGTGAACTGCTCACGATCATATTGTAGGCGGCCGATTCATGGCCTTCTATAAGGTGCACAGTGATGTAAGGTGCATACTGTTTTGCGGTACAAATGTACTTTACTTGACTTGAACTTGCAGTAGTGGTGGCACTTGAATGTGGTGTTCATAACGGCCAGGATAACGGGGGATCCGTGCCGTTATCCCCTGTTTCAGCCCCTGGAATGCAGGGTGAAGGCCATTAGCACCACGGGTTTCCAAAGTGGTAAGCCATGGTGCTTAAAAAAGGGGATATTCCTTCCTACAACAGGACACGCGTTGCGTCCCATTGTAAAAAGGAAAATCCTTTTCCAAGATGGCCACCATGGAAAGGGATGAGGGGCTCCAAGCGGAGCCCCTCATCCCTTTCCTTGTGGCCAGCGGGAGGCGAGTGGATGGAGCAGATGCGGTAGCAGGACTCGCCGCCACCAAAGAAAGTACGTTGAACAAAAAAAATAGAGTGATGGAGGTTAGGGGGGAGATGGCAGTGCAGGGAGATGGCCGTCAGGTGGCCTGGAACGTAGCTTGTACCGGCGGTTCAGGTCTGCATTCCTAGCCATCTGATTGGCTGGTCCACCTCCCCCCCCATGCTAATTCTCTTTATTGTTTTTAAGCAGCACAAGGACCTTTTTGCATTTCAGAAGACATTCTGTCATATATATATATATATATATATATATATATATATATATATATATATATATATATATATATATATATATATATTATTGCAGAACTAGAATGCAATAAGCTGTTCACCAGGCAGATGTGGATTAACACACTGAAGGGAATCCACCAAATACCCTTGATGGGCCCAACACCGTACTGTAGCTGTGTTCTTAGTTGGGCAGTCCCTCTGGTGCACGCGAGGTTGAGGGGAGCTCATGATGAGCAGTAGCTTTTACTGAAGGTGCCGTTAAGCAGTGATTATGCAGAACCCCTCCCCCTCACATTCAATGGCTGTGGAGGGAATCTGTTCCTCGACAAACCGGTTCTTACGGCTGGGCATTCATTTCTGTCTATTTGAGGTGCAATACAATTGCAAACTACTGTTGAGTGTTGCTCTGGGGTAGAAGTAGCATCTGGTTATGCTTGTGCCAAGCAGCAGTGGGTGGAGCGGATATAGACAGGATATAAAATCAAGATATTGAGGAGTAAGTGTACATAAGCCTGCAGAAACGTCCTCCTCTCGCCTTACAACTTACAGTCACATTCATGCCAACATGCCACCCCCCCCCTCTATTCTTGGCATATTTGCCCAGCAACTCTGCAATACTTCAGATTCCCATTATAAATGCACTATATGTCCCATAATGCAATGGAAAATCTTAGCCAATCATGGCACACTAAGAAATTGAGGCACACTGAAAAAGCAAACCGCTGTTTATATTGCAGACAGATATATGATTAATTATAAGAACGGGGGAAGGACAAGAAATAATATGATGGGTTATTTATAACGCGATTAATACCAGAGGTTTCTAAGCACAGACACGGGGATCGAACCTGTGTTGCTCCGTGTCGTTTTGCTTCCAAGGGGAGCACGTTGCCACTGAGCTATCCTCCCAAGACAGTAAGACCATTGGTGTGTATATCAAAGCCACAGCCTCTATGGCTTCTTCCGTCCCAGGCGAGTGCTCTAACGCCTGGGCACCAGGGCTGTGGAAATGATGCATGCCTGAGTGCATATGAACCTAATTTCATCCGAAGCCGCTGTCTGGAAAAGATCAGGGGCTACGCTAATCTTGGGACTGCCCAGACTCAGGGCTAGCTAGCCTTTTGGTTGTAGTCCCTGAGCTTCTGTCCCGGGCCACAACCAAACGACCCGGGGCTATAGACCGTTCAGGCCCCCTCTAACAACGCCTCTGCACATATTGTGTACAGAAAATGCGTGTGCAGACATGAAGACCCTGTCGGATGCACATTGGTGAATGCAAAAGGGACACATTTTTGCAAAATGTTATCACGGCTTTGTGGGACAAGTCTCTATGATATTTAGCAATATGTGAGTGAAAAAGACTGTTTCTGTGGGGGGAAAAGGGGCACATGTCCAAATGGCAGCCTCAAATCCAGCACCTAGAAGTTAGAACCATAAGGCTATCCTACACAGTCAGGCAATGTGCTATAGCATCCAGTGCATCTCAAGCTGATCCAATGGTGCTTTATTTATTTATTTACATGCGTGTCTATTGCATGCCTTACTGGGAGGTACAGGAGAGATAGGTAATCATTACCACATCGATCCTGCAGAAGGGTTGGGTAATTCCGAGCGTGAAGTGGACGTATAATGGTACCAGAGAACGAAGACGCACTAAATAACCTGGGCATTTGTCCATCTTTGTACATCATAATTGTTCATTCTCTTTGCCCCTTTCATATCCCACCCAGTAAGGTGCAGAATGAGACATGTCTTCTTTTTGGCATAAACAGGCAGCAGATTTATTTTCACAACATAATAAACTCAAAACACTGCAAACAACTTTGTGAAAATAGTTCCTCAGGTGCGGCGACTGCTCTGTGTCCGCGTCCTTCTGCTCAATGCTGGTTACTCCTGCAGCAGGACGCCCGCCGGCTTATATAGTGCTTGGCGCGCCCCTTTCCATTGTTGCCCTTCGCAGGCCTTTGCCTTCGTTTGGTGCTCTTGCCAAACCCTCCCCCTTACCCAGGGGGGAGGGAGGAGGACCCTGCCCATGTTATCTGGGCGCCTCCTCAATCTTTTTTTTTTTTCTCCCGTCGTCACCTCCATAGTTTCTCTTTCGCTGTGTGGAGACAATGCTCTTCACTACTGACTGCAGACCTGAACTCAGGTGTGCTTCATGGCCATAGCCTATTGTGTATGCTGCTTCGTTGTAAGCCGATATTGAAGGAAGACACAGAACGATCTGCCCAAAAAGAGCCTTCTCAACCTACTAACCCGGTCTCTGTGACTCTCCTACATGATCACATCGACAATCTACATTGGGGATCTCCAAACTGTGGCTCTCCAGATATTTTGGACTATGACTCCCGTGATTCTTCACCATTGGTTACGCTGGCTAGGGCAGATGGGAGTTGTAGTCCAAAGTTTCTGAAGAGCTCTGGTTGCAGACTGCTGCATTACAACAAATGGATGAAAAAACAGCAGCGGATGTCCTAAAGGAACAACTATCTGAACCTCATGGAAGACTTATGGGTACCAATGAGGATCATGAGGTGGGGAAGACCCCGAGGAAGAAGTAATGAACCACGACGGGAAATATATTTCCAGAGAGACTGGTACAGAGCTCCTGGCATTCTGTCATCCTTCTCTTGCACGGTTGATGGATCATCACCTCTTCCTGGACGATGGTTGAGCAATACGAATGTTAATGGAAAGGACTGCTCTCTTTTGACCAACAGGTTCTCTTTTCATTTATGTTGGTCCATAACAAAAAAGGAGGATTTCCTCAACAGCACCCCTCAATAACCGGGAGAGGGTAGCAACAATCTGCTCTTCTTTGGTCGATTCTGTGTGCTCTACTAGAGGAATGGAGGCCCCTTGGGGAGATTCCTTGTAACAGATTTGTTGAGCCACACATGGGCTCCTCCTTTCACCTTCATTCTTGACTGTATTTTGCAGGCTGCATGGAGAGATTTCTTTGGGTTCCTTCGGCGCTGTGATCCTACAGCAGGCACTTAGCATATGATCTTGTGGCATTATTTCTTACATGTACTTTATGGTCTCTACCACTGTTGGTAGCTGGCAGATTTTGTTTACTTTCTGGCCTTTTAACAAACCAATGCATCTGGGAGCTACAGCAGCGGTTCACATAACTTTGACTCACTTACAATGGTCAGTTCCCTGCTGCAATGGACACTTTGCCTACTGGCTAATTCACCTTGGGGTGTGGCCTCGCCGCACCCCAGAGCCCATCTCGCCTGTCTAGGCAGACATCTGGAAGACTGTGTGCATCAAAACAAGCTGAGAGAATGCAGGCACTGCGCCTCCTTGAAGGCCAATCCGAAGAGTGATGACACACAGAATCCATCAGCTACCGAAAAGACACGTTTTATCTACTCTGCTCTGCCCATTGATCGCGGACCTTTCTTCCTCCCGTCCTCATTCAGCACTGAAGGCCAGGGGGCTGAGAGGCCCTTTCACTCTGCAATCTCATTTATACCGCAACAGGGATTTTTTTTCCCTTTTCATTTTTTTTATCCTGAGTGCTGGGAAATGACATCGATTGACAGCTTAGGAAATTGGAGGCTGAACAAGTGCAGCTGCAGCGGCCCCTCCGGAGGGGGTCTCCTGCACAGGTGTGGGCAGCTCGGCGGGTCACTCTCCTGGCTCGCTCTCTGCAGCACGCCTCTGACATGCTTGTCATCAGTGGTAGCAATTAAGGCCTCGTGCGACGGCAGGTTTAGGGACAGGGCCACTGGGAACTGACAGGGGAAGGACGATCTATCAGCAAGCAATGAAAGGTGCTCGCGAACCTCGAAAATGACCCGATTACTCACAGGTTATGCTCATTACACTGAGTCCACGTCTTCCTCGTCACAGTCCGTATTCTATGAGGTGAGTTTTCACCCGAACCCATTTGCTCCACTTAGGGTGACCAGATGTAAAACAAAAAAAGAAACAGGACAGCAGGACAGGCCGTAGACAGAAATGGAGGCGTGAACAGCATTCAAATTCACGGCCACATTCACACGCAGGAAAAGTCGCGCAGGGCCTGATTTCGCGATTCCGAAATTGGGTCCCTGCAAAAACCGTAACTGTAGCCACTGACCCTTCCAATCCCGGGACGGGGTTTGTAAAATTAAAAAAATCCCTGAACCCCGGGAGGGAGGGCGATTTCCCGGGACTGTTTTGGGAAAACTTGGACGTCTGGTCACCCTGTATTAGCTGTGCTACCTCTGGTTTACCAAGAGTTCCTGTATGATTACCAAGCAGTTTAAAACCACTCTGGAATCTAAAGAAGTGTGATGGGGAACACTTGGACTCTGAGTAATGACGACTACCGGTAAGTAATCGGGCCATTACCGCCTTCTCCATCTTCCTCGTCACAAAAAACTCTATGAAGATGTAACCGGCCAGTGCAAAATCCTTCTAGAGATATAACCCAAACACACATATGCAGGATTTCTATTGCCTTTGTGTTACTTATAGACCAAGGGAGGGGTCTCCTCATGAATAAAGCATTTAAATTGTAAACTTGGTTAGACTGGAGCAGGTTTAACATGCGAATGCACTAGGTGTTATGTAAAACTGAAATATTTATTTACAAGAAAGTGATAGCATTTTCCCATGTTTTAACTTTCTCTTGTGTTGAATAGGTTGTTGCAGCAAAAACAAAACTCCTCCCAGAGAGGATGTTTGTTGTTGAAAATAATCTCACCTGGAAATTGCATTGCTGTGAAGAGAGGGTCCCTGGACTGCCCATCCTCACCCCCATGAACACGACCCGAAGAGTCAAAAACGCACAAAGCCACCCACTATTCGGAAAGCCCCCAGGAGGGCCAGTGACATCCACGTATGGGGAAAGAGATTCTCTTAGACAGCCTTTCAAACCTTATCCAATCAATGGGCCTCATTATAATGTTACCGGTCCGGAAACAATGGGTGCTAGTAAACTCACTGGCACCCCTGTTTCCAGATCAATAAATTACAAGTCTCCTGCAGGAGCCGCTGTGCCAGAGAGGTCTGACCTTGCCAGGTGCAACGACCACGGTACGCAAACTTGTCACGGGAGCACCAGCACTGTTGCTTACGCTGCTGGTGCTCCTGTGTCCCCACTCCCATACAGTCCCATATTACTCTATAGGAATGGTGATTAACAAATGTACCAGTGCCTGACTTCCTGGCCGCTTGACTTGTAAAAGCCTGGTGGCACCAGGAACTCAGGTGCCGTTAAACTATTACGGGTCCGCTGGTAGCACCGGCAGGGTTACTGCCGGATGCGTAATGAGGCCCAATGTCTTTGTGGATACGGGTGCTTCAACATTGGTCATGGTCCCAAATGCCTCGATGGATGAAGTTGACTAATGCTGAGAAACCAGTGTGATGACCTCATTAGTGACACCACAACATAGCAACATTACTCATGAAATACACTCGCAGTCATGCACTAAGTTACACAAACACACACGTGAACACACAACGACCATGCTTACACAGTTCTGTAGGTGGAGGACGGATACATATACATACTGTGAAAAGCTTTTATTATTTTTTTCATTAGCTAAGTGCAGAAACGGTGAATGCAAGGCAACAAAGAGATGCAGAGCAAGATTGCAGATGCGTATGGTAACTAACCCTATGGAAATACAGGATCACATAAGGAGCCTGGAAGGACCAAATACGACTAACCTATGGAAACCATAGCACAGTATAGATATGTAGATAGTATAAGTATAATGAGGAATACATGGAGGCTACGAGCCGCAGGATGAGAGACAAGGGAAAGCTGAACCAGGTTGCACAGAACAGCAGGCTGGGGCTTGCAGCCAAGGTCAGAGACAAGCAACACATTCCAAACATAACATGAAAAGAGGCCACCTGCAGAAAAACAAAATCAATCCTCATAAATTGCAGTCCGGAAGAGCTTGATTTCATGGTCCTCAACCACGTGAAGCAGCTGAGCTAGACAATGGTCATTCACCCGCGGTGGGAAGACGAACAGTTCTCAGCAACACAGACATGAAGTGAAACATGGACTTGTGAACAACGTTGCAACGTTGAGGACACTCTCATAGGCAAAAGTGGTACTGCTAACAGATACATTGGGAACACATAGCCATTCTCATCACTTTGAAGAGGTGCACAGAGTGCTGGGAACAAAACTGGGCCCCAGGCATGGGGAGACCAATTCCAGCCAATCAAGGGACAGAAATCCAGGGGTGAATGTCAGAGGCCAAGGGCCAATGGTAATCCTGCAACCTTGCAACAATGTAATAGATCGTTTCTTGGGGAAGGGGCAGGTCAGCGACCTTACATGCAAGGGCCAATCAACTAGGATCTATAGGGGTTATCCATAAGAGATACCACTCCAATCACTCAATCAAAAGGAGTGATAGGTTTTTCGGGGAGGGGCCCATGTTGTGACACCATGGGACAACAAAATGGCCCGACACAGGCTCAGGAGTGTGATTCTTTGAATGCTTTAATGTCCTGAATGATCCCTGTCGGTTTCTGTAATAAACAAAGGTTCTAACGTGCCCTTGGCTGAGTCCTCCGTTTGTTACTGGGGGAGGTTTGTTGGGCCCTGGGAACTGAGAGGGTACGCTCGTAGTAATGCCCAGACCTCTGGTATACCTAAGCCAATCTTTGTGTCTCTGTTTACTTTTGAAAAGACAGCAACGTTAGTCACGAAGTACATTCACAGCCATGCACAAAGTTACACAAACACACACGAGAACACACAAAGAACATGCTTACACTGTTCTGTAGATAGAGGATGGTTACATATACATACTGTCAAAAGCTTTTATTATTTTTCTCATTAGCCAAGTGCAGAAACGGTTAATGCAAGGCAACAAAAAGATACAGAGCAAGATTGCAGATGCTCATGGCAACTAACCCTATGTACCTACAGGATCACATATATTCAAGCCTTATCAGTAATCTTAAACAGAAAAAGATTTCTTCACACAATTGCATGATTAACAATAGTTTACCTTTGCAAAATGCCCAACTGTGGGGTATGAAATCCCCAACCTGTATCTCACATTCAATCTGGTGCTCTCTGTATCTGTATAATAACATAGTGAAAACATTCATCTACTTGTTGGTATCTCTGTTTCTCTGTTATCATATTTCATACATTGTTATAGTCAGAAAATAATATACTATTTTTCAAAATATTGTTGCATCCCTTTCTTCTCAATGATAAAGTAACTGGCCTCAGGTCTGATGCTTTAGATAACATGTGTGTTAAGATATAATCCATGTTTCAAATGGTGCTCCAATTTTAAATTGAGCAAATTACAAATGGGCGCCTTTGCGTCATGACCTCATCATGCAAATTATGTCATCACATCACGTGCCGGCACCATTTTGAGTACATAAAAACAAGCAGGGCACACAGACACACGCATCCTCGTGAGTCTGGTGCCCTGCAGTCTGAATTCCTGCTGAAAACAGGTAAGAATCTCCCAAATGGGAGGATAAACTTTGACAATAGCTTTACTAATCCAAGATTAGCTCAAATTTAAAATAAATTGGGGACACAGTTTGAAACATGGATTATATCTTACTACACAGGTTATCTAAAGCATCAGACCTGAGGCCAGTTACTTTATCATTGAAAAGAAAGGTATGCAAAAATTATTTGAAAAAATGTATTTTATTTTCTGACTATAACAATGTATGAAATATGATAACAGAGAAACAGAGATACCAACAAGTAGATAGATTAATGTTTTCACTATGTTATCACTCAGATACCGAGAGCACCAGATTGAATGTGAGCAAGAGGTTGGAGATTTCATACCCCACACAGAGAAAACAAGAAGTTGGGCATTTTGCAAAGGCAAACTATTGTTAATCATGCAATTGTGTGAAGAAATAATGTTCTGTTTAAGATACCCAATACTGATAAGGCTTGAATATATGGTTTATTTTCTCATAACAGTCCCTGAAGAAGGCCAAGTGTGACCGAAATGCATTGGACGTAAAATAAATGATGCAACAGGCCTACTTCATAAAGGTCTTTCAAATAAAGACAATAATTTCATGAAAATAAATGTGGAGTATATTTTCAAAGAAATACATATTGAAAACTGAAATTGAATAGAAACTTAATGAAGTTGATAACCACACAGGTCCTTCCAGTCATCTGTGACACCTAACCCAGACTTACTCTTGCTACATTTTGAACCACCCCACAGTGTAAAAGGGGTGGAACCTGGTGACAGGACCAAATAAGTAACAAAGTTAGTACTTAAGATTGTTTCAAAACAAGAAGTAAATAGCAGAGTTCACCTACCCCCATTCGAACATTGACAACAGGAGAGTGCCCACACTAGAACCACTAGATGTATGTGCAGGTCTTGAGAGCAAGAGAGGGGGCAGACAAGTGAGATTGACCAGGAGGACACACCAGGAGGAGGCAGCATTCACACAGATGCCCTTATTAGGGAGAGAGGGTGTGTGACTTCATTATGTGCCATGGAAGCACACAGACAAGGAGAATGTGAAGTGTAAGTTAGCATCGTTGAGTGCAGGAGCTAGGACTTGGATTCATGAGATGGAGAAAATGACAGCTGGCCATAGGCTAGCAGTGGGAGATGTAAAGGGACTTTTGCTATTGATTCTAGGAGACGCAGCAGATGATGTATGGAAATGGGCAGGGTTCCCGGGGGTGATGACACAGAACACAGCACACGACGGGTCGTCATTTGCAAACTGCAGTGCAGCAGTATGGCAAGCACTTAGGACACAATACCCAGACACGTCAGACATCAGGGTGATCACGTAATACAAAATGAGGGAAGATGCAAATCCTGTGCAGTACATTCAGGAGAATCGAGAGCTTTAGCGCCTTGAAACTCGAGAGCCTTGGGACAAAGCAGCAGCAATATTCGACCACATATTAGTGCAAGGGCTACTGGAACAAGTTCATAAAAGTTTAAGGAAATTAATAGGGATGGTAGCAAAGAGATTTCCAGAGATACAGCTCACAATAGTGCATCATTGTAGACTGTGGCAAGAGAAGGTTAAACAAAAAGCAGAAGACAGAAAGGCAGATGAAGCAAAACTAGTACAGAAAAGCTATCAAAATGTGTGATGGAAGGGTCGGTTATAACCAGACCCAGCCCCCCAGACCCAGCAGCAGCCGCAGCATCAGTAGTAACCACAGTTTGCACAGCCCATGGAAGGAGGGTTTATGGGGCGGAGTGGACCTCAGCAAGGGTTCTGAGGTAGGGAGGCCCAAAAGAGAGGACGTGGCTTTGGGCCACAGATGAATACCAACCAAGGGGGGTTTCCAGGAGGGTTTTGAGGATATGGGGAACAGGTGCAGCAGAACTCAGGGGACCTTTCAGGGGCTTTTCAAGGGCAAGGAAGGGAGCCACCAAAGTGGAACCGGGGGCAGATAGGACACATTTCAAGGGTATGTAGGTACAGGGGTATGCAACAGAATTGGAGAGGGCAGGGCCAGCAGCCATATAAAGGGGATCACAATGATTATTATGCACAGGACCAACAGCATCAAGGACAGTTGCAGGGCACGTATCAACAAACACCACAAACACAGACGCAAGCATCACAAACACAAATGCAGGAACCAAAGATGGCAGCACCGGTACCACAGTATTTACAAGCATCACAAATTCGAGGGAGAACACAGCAATTAGCACAGACACAGCACAATGATACACCAACACATGCTTACACAGTGGCGAAAGTTCCTGTCAGACAACTGCTGGGATTTACCATGGTAGGGAACAACCCCTTTACTGGGAATGGGTTGTCCCTGTACACTCAATAGGACAGACAAACTTGATGTGTCCCATCCTGTCGATCACACCCAACCCTGCAGAGGAACCTTGCATAGGGATGGCAATAGGTGACAAAACTTTTTCCTTTCTTTCCGACACGGGGCGACTAGGTCATGCATTAGGGAAGGAGCATTTACATTATCAGGCAATATCAGGAACACTCAAGGATTCTCTGGGGCTTTTAAGTGGTTCCTTTTACAGATTGGGCCACATTACAAGTTTGGAGGTAGCCATGCTAATACAGGCAGGCTACCTCCAAACTTGCAAAAGAAATGGCACCCGCGAACGGGCAATTACCGGGGTATTCCAGCCCCGCCGGACCCGATAATTGCCATTTCGTGGGTGCCGGAATCAGGTGATCCCCATTCCCATTTGAGCCCCGTAGGGCTCAATGGGAATTGGGATGCCTGCAGCACCGGCACTTTTCATAACGGTGCCTGTGCTACAGGCATGCTGTGTTCGCAGGTGCCTTTCATTCCACCAGGTCAGACCTGGCGGAATGAAAGGCACCGCGAGCACAACTCAGAGTTTGCCGGTCCAGATCCAAAGTTACCAGCAAGCTTACCGGTACCATTGTATCCAGACCGGCAAACTCGTAATGAGGCCCGCTATCTCACTTCCTATAGGTGATCTTGATCTATCACTGCCTTTACTTTACTCTCAACAGACAACTGTAAACATACTGGGACGAGACATTATGAGCAGACTAAACATGACCATCTCATTCACAGACAGGGGAATGGTGTGCTCTACACCAGGCATACACATGCTAAATGTAAGACAGATTGTTCAAGCATATTGTGGACGCACAGTATAGAGGGGGTTTCTAGTGGATGCAGAAATGTTCTAGTACGGGACAGACATTGCACTTCCATGGCTTCCAAGGATTGCAGGGAAGGTGTGGCGGGTACCAAACGAGTACCTATTTTGGCCTGAGTTACAACTGGACAGGCCAGAAGGAATAATAGTGCAATTAGAAATAGAACCAGTGGTGGCAAGCGAGGATTGGATTGCAGTGCACGGGATGGATGACACAGGGCGGGCATGGATAGCAATAATTGCAGTTGCAGTGAGGTGCAGGCTGACCACAGTGGCAGACGACAAACTATTTAAGGAGGACAGACAGGAACTAGAGATGGTGTTTGAGATGAGTGTAACCTACTGGTTACAGATACTCTACAGAGAAGTGCCACAGAGAATGGACGACGGTGCTGGAGGTGCTGCCCTCATTCTGGGAGGAGGACATGGCTAAGGTACCCAGCAGTCTATGGATTACAAGTCCCTATAATGTGAGTTGCATAAAGAACATAGGTGGAGTGAAGATCAAGCTGAAACCAGGAGCAATTTTACAAAGAGTAAAACAGTACCCCCTGACAAAGGAAGCAGACGAGGGGATTTATGAGACAATCACAGCACTGATTGAGAGAGGCATCCTTGTACCATCAGAATCCCCATGTAACATTGGAGTGTATCCTTTGTGCATGGCAAAGGGAGGGTCATGGTGTTTTTTACAGGATTGAAGGCCTCTTAACCACATTGTAGAAGCAGTGTACCCATTAGCTGCAATTCCAGCGACAATTCTGTGGATCATTCCAGTGGAAGCTGCCTGTTTCACAGTCATTCACTTGAAGAACATGTTCTTCTCAGTACCACTTTATCCAGACTCGCAAGACTTAACCAGTTTTATTTATAGAAACCAGAAGTGGAAATATACTTGGCTCCCATAGGGGTACTGCGAGTCTCCATCTATCTTTAACAGAGTGATACAGATGGACTTGAGCAACATACTGATGGAAAAGCACAGTTTTACAGTATGCAGACAACATTCGAATTTGCAGTGAGATAGAAGATCAGTACAGAAAGGACTCAGTACACATGCTGATTGTGTTAGCAGAAAAAGGATACAAGGTGGACAAGGCCAATGTACAGTACTGCAAGAAGGAAGTACTATACATTGGACAGACAATATCACAAAATGGCCAACAGATAACTTGAAAAAGAGCAGAGACAATACGCAAACACCTAAGCCCACAACAGTGAGGGAAATGCAACAGGTGTTAGGGTTATGTAACTACTGCATAACATGGGTCTTTGACTACAGCACATACACGAGGCCATGATTGTGCACCCTGAAGCAAGTACAGAAGGGCAACAAGACACTGACATAGATCTCTCAGATGACGGAGGTGTTTGAGGAATTGAGAAAAGGAATATGGACAGCCCCAGTGTTAGGGATCCCAGACTACAAAAAGGAATTCTTCTTGTTCTCACACACTGACGGTACAGGGATGAAGGTAGTACTGACACAAAAGACAAGCATGGGCCACAGGCCAGTAGCTTATTACAGTGCATAACGTGACCCAGTAATGAGAGGAAAGTACCCGTGTGAACAAGCTTTGGCAGCTGCGACATTTGCAGTGGAGAAGTCAGCAGCAGTAATATTGGGGTGCACCACCACTTTGTACGTGGAGCACACCCTCTTTGCAATACTGCAGAAGCCAAAGAGCACACTGACTACACAGAGAGCATCAGGGTACGAGGTGATAATATCAAATGTAGGCTTGAAGATAGTAAGATGCAAGACTGTAAACCCAGGAACATTTTTGGCAGATGTCCTACAGGTAGGAATGTTCAGTGCAACACGCAAGGTAGAGGATGACATATATGAGGGGGGAGACGTGCTTTACATTGATGGTTCGTCCACAATTGATCAAACTGATGGGGTCTGACATATGAGGACTTCAGTGGTAAGACAGAAGCAAGACTGGACAAGTGAGGTGGTTGCAAGTGCACAACTACTACCACATTACTCAGCACAAGCAGCAGATGTGGTGGCCATAATATTAGCACTGAAACATAGTGTGGAGAATAAAGTGAGAGTATTCTCTGACACTGCCTATGTGATGTCCACAGTACACTCAGGATTAGCATGTTGGCTTAGGAGAGGATTCAGGAGAACAGACCATATTCCAGTACAGCATGCACTTCTATTGAGCAGATTGATCAAAGTAATTGCTTATTCAACATGGTTAGCAATAGTGAAATTCCAAGCCCACACCAAGGGGGAAGACCCCATCTCAAGAGGAAATGAAGCAGCAGGTTTTGACGCAAAATGTGCAGCGTGTTTTGGGGGAATTGTGGGAACAAAGAGAGGGACAAAATGCACATGGAGTGGCGAGAAACATGCTGCAGAAAGATACAGATTATGGAGCTGCAGAGAGCTGCACCCAAGGAGGAGAAAGAGCTATGGGTGAAGATAGGGTGCTCAAGGTCTCCAACAGACACCTTATTGTGACAGAACAACACAGGAAAAGTGGTCATGCCACGAGCATTACTGAAAACAGCATTAGCACGGTTGCACTATCCAACACACACAGGAAGGAGGTTCACATGCTGGTGCCCTCAGAGCAGCCAAGTTCTTGGTTAGGGAGGTTTTCCCGAGATGGGGGTATGTGAGGTCCTGCAGTCTGACAATTGCTATCTCTTCACCAATGAAAAGGTTCAGCACATCACAACCAGGCATTCAGCATAAGTTAGTCTGTGCTTACCACCTGCAAGCAAATGGGGTATATGAATGCATGAATGAGATCCTAAAGGAGTGTATAGCCAAGACAAAGCAAATCACCAAGATAAATTATTTGCCCTGTCTGCTCCTTGCCTGGTGTGCATTGGCCAATAAGCCAGGGTCCAGCCACCATTTAATGCCCCATGAGGTGATGACAGAACAGCACATGCATCTTCCCCAGGCTCCTCCCACAAGAGCACTGAAGGACTGTGAGAGTACTGCAGATGTGTTAGGACAGGAAATGTATGAATACATCACTTCTCTGGTCGCTAGTGCTTCTTTTATCTCTCACCAGATACAGCAAATCCAGAGAGGCCCAGAAGACGGCAAATAGACAGACTGCGACAACGCACCATAAAACTGTGAACTGAAAAACACTGTGAAAGTGGGTGACATTGTTCTCTTACGGAATTTCATAAGGTGCTGGAACGTGCTCCGGTTTACCGGCCCACACGTGTTTCAACAGGTGGCTGACTGTGCTGTCAAGTTAGTAAGTAAGGCGAAATGGAACGGCCTGCAAGACGTCAAGCCCTACAAAGCAGTGGCCTCACAAGACAACAAAGTCTCTGCGACCGCCAGACCCAACGTTCAGCTCCTAGAAGAACTACAAGTGTGTTCTGAACTTACATGACTAGGGAGACAAGGACACCCAATGGTCATGCGCTATCAAGCAGCAGAAGTGGCGACTGGAGCACTTTTAGAAATTGATTAAGGACACACTGTCTGTTTGTTATTTTTCCTTTTCGCACACGCAGAGCCTATGTGAACGCCATGGGGAGTGTACTGTTTGTCTTCACCCATGTTACCTTCCACCCGTCACCCAGACACTTTCTCTAACTAGTTTGTCCATGCTGTAAGGAGAGCCAACCGATTCAGAGCATGATCCCCTGGAGTATATTATCTTGTCTTCGTAGAGTACTTGGCCCAAACATACCCCCAACTTGAGTACAGTGAACACCAAGTACTGGCCACGTTAAGAGACCCATCAGAAAGAAAGGTGTGGGGTTGGTGTTTGCCTTTACAATTAGTGAACATTTGGTCCACAGAGCTTAAGAACATTGACAATACTAACATAGTGATGCACTTCTGTGATGCTGGAAATGCATCGGAGGGACAGGGCCTCCATATCCTTGTCCTTTACTATCTTTATTGTGTGTTCTTTTGTGTTTTCCACAGAGGAGGTCATGTGGGACTCCTGGTGGTTCAGCTCTCTCCTTTGGTTTGGTGTACAGGCCCATGGGATACCCTCATGGCACCCATGGGTGCAGGTACAACCCTGTACCCCAGTGTATGTTTTGGGGAACCTGTGTGTGGCCCACAGAGCAGGGTATGGGGTGGTGGCAGCTCGATGCTGAAATTAACAGGTGCTCTGAGTATCCTCCATTTTGGGATACCCAGCCCCTGCCATTGGAATCAGTTGATTCCTGATAGGAAACAAGATGGCCCCTGTGGCCTCTTGCTTTCTATTGCCTGTTACCTTGTTTTCCCAAAGTCCTGGGAAGCCCTGACTCTTTCCCTTCCCCCTGACTGGCTGTTGGGTGGAAGTTCCATATATGGTGTTGTTTTGAAGTCCAAGCCAGACTGGCTAAAGCCTTCACAGCGACTGTATGTTGTGGGTACAGCCTGTGGGTGGGACCTGAGTGAATGGAGTGTGTGAGCAAATACACTTCTTGTTCTGGATGTCTGTTTTCTGGTGTTTGACACAATGACTGAGACAGACCTGCCCGAAACTGGTATTTATGCAGTGTGGAGTGTTGAATGGCTGGTTACTTGTCCCAATACCCAGAACCTGTTGTGAGTGTCTGGAGAGAAGTGAATGGCCTAAATGCACTATGCACCTGATTGGCTGCCTGCCTGAATGAATGCCCTTCTGACCAATTGGTTTCCTAAGTGTGACCCAGCAGAATGAATGGGAGATCAACTAGTATATCTGGGGGCCTCTCAGTGCTAGAATTCATGTTCAGAAGCTGAAGAGAAACTGGAGCTGAAACTGAAGCTTAAACTTGGAGCGCTGCTGGGAAGAGAAGTCTTGCTGCTGCTCTACTTTGTCGATCTGAAAGCTGCTCTGTCTCCAACGACTAACCCAGAGAAGACCTGGTAAGGCGCCTTCTTCCCGAGCTATGAGGGACCATCGTGCACCAGCTGATCTTTGCCAAAGCTCCCTGGTAGACAGACCTACGACAGGCTGCCGACCGGAGACGGGGACTGCCGCGGAATCCCAAAGAGAAGCGCCCGGACTGTTGTCCATCAGCGTCGACGACCGCCGTTGCCGACCGGAGCCGCCGTGCTCCCTTTGCCTAAGTAACATTTGATCCAAGGACGCTCTTGCCTGCACAGTCGACCGCTTTGTCCCGCCGGAGAAAGTCAAGGCCGCCGAGGCGTCGAGGAGCATCTGCCTGTGGGTTTCCTGCCACCTGACAACCATAGCGATGCCGGACGACTCAACGCCCTTGCTGGGCCACAGTTCTTCACAATCTCTTTGCGGTCCTGAACTATCATCACCAAGGTGCCCCGCACGCCTCTTCCTTGCAGGACGCCAACGCTCTGTCATCGCCAAGCACCGCTAGGAACGAAGCTGCCGCCTCGCCGTCGTCATTTTCCTCGTGGGATCTCGACGATCCGTGGCTCCTGCCTTAAAGGGAGCCGCTCAAGAAGGATCCGTCGACGACCCGATGACGAACTCTGTTATTCCAGGTACATCGGGGTTGTATAACTATTTTAGAAGGAATTAAGAATTCTAGAACAATATATGGACTGGACTTGTGATATATCTTTATTTTACAGGTTGCCCAGGTGGGGGGATCTCCACCGAGAACTGTGTAGTGGTAGGGGCCAGTATTCTGCCAATTATTCTAACCAACTGCTTTCCTCCTGTGTCTATTGTTGGTTACCTTTATTAATTGATTTGTGTGACATTTAACCAGAGTACAGTTGATGCACGTTAATGGAATCTAATAATAATTGTGGTACTACCTAGAACTGGATATATTTGCCATTGTAGATCTACTAAGCACAAAGTCAGTTATTGTGATTGTGTACATAACCTTGAACTTAATTATATAAAGATTGTGTTTTAACTAATACAGTGTGAGGACATTCCTTTGTGGGTGCTTGGGGACTACACTGTACTTAAGAACCAGCTTGCATCACCTCCTGAGAAGGTAGGCCTTGATTGCTTGCCCACGTTTACCAATAATAGAGAATCTTGGCTGGGGTCCTCTGTGCCTCTCCTCTACCAACTTTTTTGCACATTCCAGACGGGCACCTATATTGCTAGGCTACAAAGATCAAGCATCATAAGTGGAAATGAGGGAAACAATAAAGAACATTATTATTATGTTGTGTTTATTGCTTCCCAGTGGATTGATGGGATTTGTATTGTTACTGCTACCACTGTACCATATACTAACATTCCCCCGACCCAAGCAGGTGAACAACCATGTCAGGCGGACGAGAGAACTTTGCTGATAAGGTAAGGAGAGGGAAGTACAGTGTTGACACAGACATGAAGGGGGTAGATATGTATCTCACCAACACTGCTCGAGTGTCTAATAACATGTGGTACAAACACATGACAAAAGTAGGTAAGGAAACCACAGGGAGAGCTGCTATGTCTGCTCTTTAATCCCCTATGCAATGAGTGCCTCTAGAACGTTCATAGCATCTGAAAAACCAGCAGCAAGAGCACAATGCCTGATGTATCTTGTGATGGTGCAAACAAGAGGAAGATTTCAAGGGAAGTCAGCCACATTGAGATGGATTTCCAAATGAACATTCCCATACGAAGATAATTACATAAAGACATTAGACATGATGAACAACTATTGACAGCTAGATGAAGCTGTACAGTACAAAACTGACGGACCTGAGAAGGGAGAAACAAAGCTTCGTATACATCCACTGTTGACTTCCGTCTTTAGGACATGTAGCGCGATCTTCGCCACTTCCATCTTTAGGACATGTAGCGCGATTTTCGCTACATAGGTCTTTTGAGTGGACCAGGCTGTGATAATGCCCTTGCAGGCTAAAGGCATGGCCGATCCATACGGGTAGACATCGACTGTTTACTTTTTGAGTTTTGGAGGCTGGGCGAGGGCATTGAAAGCCTCCTCGCTAATGATATTCACTGTCGCCCCTGTGTCAATTAGGAACTCTAGCGGTGTGTCGTTGACATGTAGCATGAGTATGGGGCTATGTTGGGTGGCTGTACTGTTGTTGAGAGCCCACAGGTAGCCCTTCTTTCGCTGGTCGTCTCCCGATGATGGGGACTCACTGCTCGATGGAGATCACATCTCTATGTATCGGACAAATCTTCTCCTGCCACTGCGCCCTTGGTCCTCTCGGGTGTACATGTTCCGATGTTCTCTGTCATCTCTCCTCTGACCCCTGGGCTCCCCTTCCTGCTGGTTGCCTGGCAAGCACACCCTGGTTCTCCTTCGTTCATGAATTCTCTGTCTGCTGGGCATGTTGACTGGTGCCTTTTTGCAGACAACCCGAAAATGGTCGTCTCATCCGCATGCGGCACATTGCTGCCCCAGGGTGGGGCATTCGCACGTGCGGGAATACTCGTATCCGCAACGGAAGCATGTGGCTTCTGACCTTCTGCCTGGTTGGTTCAGAACTGTAGACAGTTTGTTAATGCCGTCTGTTTCTGCCGGTTTTTGTGTATAGTGATTTTCCCTAAGCTGTCAAGCTGGGACTCTACTGCTGATTCCATCCGAGCCAGTGTTAAGATGTACTCCAGCGACTGCTGTTTTTGTAGTAGTTTCTTTGGAATGTTTGCGACTCGCTGCCTGTGATGACTTGAGACTGCAGGGTCTCTTCGTTCGAATACCGGAGTGGTATGAAGGATGTGTCTCTCATAGTCTATGTTGGTGTGGGGTGCGAAATATTCGGATAGTTTTTCATGCAGGTTGCGTTATGACGCAGTGTCCAGGTCGAGTAACTCCCTTGCGATGTGTCGTACAGCCGGTCCCACTGCCATGGACAAGGTTTTCTTTAGGCGGTTATCGTCCGTGAGCCCTATTGCCCCCACCTAGAACTTGAAGTCCCTCAGCCATATTGCCCATCGGGGCCCCAGATTACTGGTATCACGCAGATCGAAAGCGTGGGGCAGGTGTAGTACCTGTGCAGAGCCCCCATAAGGGTTTGCCGGTACTGCTGCGCCTCCCTGTATGCAATCGGCCGAAGTGGAGGAGGCCTCCTGATCTGACATGTTGAGTGGCGCAGGTGGCCCTGCTCAGGCCTGTGAAAGGGAGTCTTGTACTTGCAGCTACTGTCAGCTGGGTGTCTGCCCAGGCCACTGTGTCCTTCTGCTTGCACAGGTCCCGCACTTGTGCTCAGGCTCTGTGGCCTTCTGCCTCCGTACACTGCCTCTGGCATCAGCTGCTGTTGCTGTTGGGCCCCGTCTTCAGCCATGCAGAGGGTGAGGTCCACTGGCCACTAGTGGGCCTTGTGGTGAGGGAGGGTGCTTCCCACTCCCTGAGGGGCTGCAGGCCTCCTGTGGCCTGTAAGAATGAGGGAGGGTGCTTCCCTTCCCTTGACTTATGTTGGCCTTCTCCCGAAGCCACTGCAGGCCTCACGTGGCCTTTGGAGGGAATTGCAGGCCTCACGTTGCCTTCGTCGTGTAAGGAGCAGAGGGTTCTTCCCTTCCCTCATTCCTCATTCGGGGAGTGGAGAATTGCAGGCCTCACGTGGCCTTTGCCGTGTATGGAGGAGAGGGGTGCTTCCCTTCCCTCCTTCCTTTTACGGGGAGTGAAGACCACAACTGTGGTTGTGAGTGGGGGTGGGGTGGGCTCACCACGGGGAGGCATGACAACGCATGTAGGACACTGCTTGCCGCATGGCACCACAGCAGAGATTCTGCTGCACCGCGGATGTCTGTTTTAGTCTTCGTCGCCAATGTCGCGGCAAGGGCAGGTGGGGCTGCCCGACGTCCTACCAGCACGCACACACTGGAAGTCACCTCCGGTGATAAAACATGACACGGCAGGCAGAGCGGCTTGTTTAACATCTTCTTTATTGCCCATAACAACCGAGCTGCCCCTCACCCCGCCACCCACCTCCCTAGCCTGCAACGTCCCTTCCCCTGGGATGTATCCCCAAAATGGACCATCCCACACAACAATGTGCTCGGCTTTGTCCGTCGCGTCCGCGACATGACAAGCAACATTAGTCATGAAGTACACTCGCAGCCATGCACAAAGTTACACAAACACACACGAGAACACACAAAGAACATGCTTACACAGTTCTGTAGGTAGAGGAGGGATACTTATACATACTGTCAAAAGCTTTAATTATTTTCCTCATTCGCTAAGTGCAGAAATGGTGAATGCAAGGCAACCAAGAGATGCAGAGCAAGATTGCAGATGCTTATGGTAACTAACCCTATGGAACTATAGGATCACATAAGGACCAAAAAACGACTATCCTATGGAAAACATAACACGGTATAGATATGTAGAAATCATAGTATAAGTATAATGAGGATTACATGGGGGCTACGAGCTGCAGGACGAGAGATGAGGGAAAGCAGCACCAGGCTGCACAGAACAGCTGGGCGGGGCTTGCAGACAAGGTCAGATACAAGCAATACATTCCAAACCTAACACGACAAAGGGCCATCTGCAGAAAAACGGAATCAATCCTCATAAATTGCAGACCAGAAGAGCATGATTTTGTGGTCATCAACCAGCTGATGCAGCCAAGCTAGACAATGGTCATTCACCCACAGTGGGAAGACAAACAGTTCTAGGCAACACAGACATGACGTGAAACATGGACTTGTTAACAATGTTGCAACATTGAGGGCACTCTAAGAGGCGAAAGTGGTACTGCAAACAGATATATTTGGAACACATAGTCATTCTCATCATCTTGTAGAGGTGCATAGAGTGCTGGGAACAGAGCTGGTCCCCAGGCCTGCAGACACCAGTTCAAGACAATCAAGGGACGGAAATTCAGGGGTGGATGGCAGAGGGCAAGGGCCAATGGTAATCCTGCAACCTTGCAATAATGTAATGGATAATTTTGTAGATGAGCAGTTACATGCCTCTGCAGGAAATCCCGCCCCCCCACCTCCTATTTGTTCGAGGCATGAGATTGTGCCATGCTTGACACCAGCAGTTGTGACCATACCGCAGCGAATATTCGAAAGTAGATACCCACTGAGAAAACCGTATCAAATGTATCCTTGAAGAGACAATCATTTGAGGGAGGAACTCCCTGAAGGAATATGAAAAAGAGCAAGAAGAGGAGCTGGTGCCATCACAAAAGACAAGCATGACAGCCTGAGAATACTGGCTGAAGAGAATGCATGGATCATATAGAAACTGATGACGAAGTTAAGAATCGAGTAAACTTTCATATGCAACGAGAAAATTGCATCTGTGAGAAGCACTGCAGAAAATGCAAGCCGTTAAATAACTGCACAGATGCTGTAACGCAAGTAAATTAAGTAATCTTAGAAGCTGGCTATAAGTAGTGAATCGTCTGCAGGCGAAGCAGCCATTTTATAAAAACTGGACATCTGTGTCATGAATTTAGTAAGCCAGGACCCATGGAGAGGAAAGGCAGAGAACTGTGTGGCAGCACAAATAAACTGAGATCGTGGACACGAATGGGGAAGCTGTTTGGCCTTGTGTCAAAGCTGAGGCAGCCAAGGCTGTTTGTCTATTCCTGAAGGCGGTGAAAATGAGAAGCTGAATCATCCCTTGTTAAGGTGCAAAGAAAGAACACTAAGCGTGCCAAGTTTTATTCATTTAAGACATTTAAATGCTGCAAAATGTACCAAATTGTGGTCTCTTGTCGCGTGAGCCAAGGATGGAAATAGAGTTTAGTGTGGAGTTCTAGAACAATGATAGTGCCTGCTTGCACTCCCTTATATTCCCAGAGACAAGAATACTCTGCAAGGCTGAGTTCAAAGACAATCTTCATGTGTGATGAGAGATGATGGGCTAATTGGGTGGGGAGGTAAAGTCAAGCCCACCTCCTGGCACCTGGGTCTGAGCTTTTGTGCTGCTAAGTGAACCGAATGTTCCAGACATGGCACGAGTGTGCCAACCAATTATAGAGGGCCGTATAACGAAGGGCCTTATAGTTTGAGAGCCAATGATATACTGTGTACTTAATAGTGTTGAACATGACATGTTTTAGAGGTAGGCATAAGTTGTCCACCTGACAGTAGACAACCAATCACAATGCCACCGCTTATAGAATGTATACTTAGATGTTCCCCTTGAACAAACCCTCAAAGGTTTTTCTCATTTGCCACATAGTGTGACATCACATCTGACGTATTTTTTGTATAAAAGGATGTTTTTGTGAGAAATGGAAGATTGGTTTAGGAACCCCGGATACAGTGACGCTGGATATGGTGGTTGATACCCTGTATTACGTCTCCAATAATTCAGGACACTGTTGTAGGCTTGAGGTTTGTCGATTTTAATGGTTTGTTGGTTTAGTTACTATTATTTGCCATGGTTTGGCAAACATGATTGTGTACAGTTGCATATACACATTGTGTTGTTTGCATGTCTAGAGTGCCAACACGTGTTTCGGCCTAGTGTCTTTCTCAAGGCATGAAGCAATGGGCCTGGTGGGTCCTGGATATATAAAGCTGGTTAGCTTCAGAAGCACGTCGGGGCTGTGTGTAGCGGTCTGCGGAGCTCACAGCGATCGTCTGGATATGAGAAATGGATTGAGAACTCAAGCGAACGTCCGTTGATGTCCGTTGTAACTTCCTGTTTTAGATAACTGTTAAAAAAACAGCAACCTTTGCCATCTTCCTGAGTTGGTTTGATTATTTGGTGTCCGAGTTATTCTGCATCCCCATCCATTGCATGCACGCTACCCAAACGGCCATATGCTCACGTGGTAGCAGGTTGGAAAAAATCCAAACTAGTTTGTCCCCGTCTTTCGGATGATCGAGTATCAACTGCCATTATCTGGAAGATCGCAGAGTTTCCTGTCGCAAGTGGCTTATAGAAATAAACTTTAGAGAAGAACCGAGACGGTGGGCAGGTCCCCCTTGGATTAAATCCCTGCTCGGATTCCACGGGCACTCTGTGGATGAAAGGCGAAGTGGTCACATTGAAGGAGGAGTCGATGCCGAACGCCTCGAGTCAATTAACGAGCGAATGGTAAGTAGACTAAAGGGAATGGAAAATGAATGTGATGGGGTTGTGATAATTTTTGAGTAACAGTAAATATTGTGTGAAGAAAAGATAGCGCCTAGAGTCCTAGCTCAAGGGAGTTTCAGAAGAAGACATTTCAAATCCCAACAGGGGTAGAACAGAAATATGTAACACGTAAACAGGTTTGCGTAAGGTTGTGAAAACAAAGAGAAAATATCGAGGCTGAGTACCCCAAAAGGAAATACACCGAACACGGGTTACAAAGGAACATACAAAAGATCTTTTATTTTATACTGAACAGTTTCAAAGGACAAAGCAACAGATAGCTATCGGCCCTCAGTACAACACAGCGAACTCCAGCATGGTTCGGTGTGCTCAGTGAGTGGGACTGTACATTAGAATAGTTGCACACTTTATACCCTCGAAATCACGATGTTCAATCCATTCCCAGTAATATTGGTTATTACATTACAGATCTAGGGTTCGTGCCGATTTCGTACATCTGTTAATTTAGGGTTTACTTTTGATGCATTCACTAACAAGCCTTAATAGTAACAGTATATCTTAGGATTTCATGTTGAGCCTTCTCAAACAGTTTTATACAATGTAGTCAAACAAGTGTTCACATTTCAGTATTTGAATACTTCGGCCGCATTACGGGTCGGGTGGTCCGTAATTAACAGTGGCGGTAAACCCGCCGCCACTGTTAATTCCGGACTGCCCGATCCCGACCCCTGCAGGCAGAAGGTGATCTTCCCGCCAGGTCTGACCTGGCGTGTTAAACACCTCCCGCCTGCAGGCAGACGTGGAAACACCAGCACCATCACGAGATGATCAACTCAATGGGAATGGGGATTAACACCATTCCGCCTCCGTGACTCCTGGGACACCGGGGCTGTAATGCCCTGGTAATTCCAGGAGTCACGGAGGCGGAATGGTAATACGAGTCCGGCGGTAACCAGGCGGTTTTACCGCCGTGGTTACGCCGGACTCGTAATGAGGCCCATTGTGTTTAACATATGCTTGCGGATTAGTTGTGTTGGTGCAAGTAATCCTCTACACACAGGTCAGCGAAGGACAAGGTCTCAGTTCATGACCCCAACATGTAGCCTGCAGGCAAGTTATACATTAGTTTATACACACAGGCCAAGACGGCCATGATGCATTTCAAATGACATTGTCACCATCTTAGAACACAGGGTGACTTTAGAGGGAGAATCTAAGATGGCGGATAGATCTAAAATGGGGGCTTATACTGATCTAAGGTCAAGACCTTGCAACGCGGATTTCCTCGCAAGTGGCTTATAAACAGCTTGGCGTAGGCCAATATACATATATTCATACAGTACAGGAGGCACAATATAATTTTCCGTTCGACAAGGTGACGTCTTAAACCCTGTACAGGGTACAAAGTAAAGGCGAGAGAGAAAGAGGTGATCACAGTGTTTATTAATGTGTAAAATCGATTAGTCTGTATGTTGTTTGTTGAGTAAAAATATCGAAGACCGATTGAAGTTGTGAAGTTGTTTTTGAGGAGCAATAGTAATTAAGCCTAGCAAATTGGTTTGTACCAATCCAAAGGTAGAGATAGCTAATTAAGAAATTAGAGGCTTGAGTGGCAATTGATGGTGTGTGCTCATATTTGTTGTTTTACAGAATTGCAAAGTGGTGATTTAAGCAAAAGTATAAAGGTTATTTCATAAGTCTGGTAAGTATTGACAGTCAATTGAGACTCATCATTATGGAAGATACTCCTCTGATGCACTTACGTAATTTATTTATTGTTTATTTGTATAGCGCCTATACACAAGGAGATGTTTCAAGGTGCTCAAGGAGGCGGGGGCAGTGGGGAAAAGACAACCGTCATTCGGAGCCCTTGACTTTCTGAATGATACATGCCTGCACAGAGCTGGTTAAGTGCAGTAATAAGTGCATATAATACATAACTTATAACAGTGAAGATAACTCTTTCATGACTGACGACAATCTTTATTTTCAAAGTGCCTTACAAAATAGGGTAAAGGTAGGTGGGGGGGCAGGGTAGTACAGACAGGCTACTATACAATGTAGACCATTATATAGCGGTGTGATAAAAATACAGTGGAGGGGGTGGGTGGGTGAGAGGGGAAGGGAAGAGGGGTGTAGGAAAGGTAGAATACTGGGCATAACTACGCTCCGTGCAGTTTTAAAGTATAAGGGAATGGGCAGGAAGGGTGGAGGGGAGCAGAGAATGGGGTGGAGGGGTGGAGAACAGAAGAGGTGACAATACACCAACAATGCAAGAATGACAGAATAAGAGACGATAGCCAGCAGAGTGGGTGGTGAAGGGTGGGAAGGGGAGGAGAAGAAACAGGGGGCAGGAGGTAAAGGCTGCAGATGGCACAGCTAGATTTGATTTTGTGCAAGAAGTTGAGAACACAATGCAGTAACTGGGCACAGCGAAATTCGATTTAGGCAGGACAAGGTGAAAACACAATGCAGCAACGAGGCACAGCTAAATTCGATTTAGGCACGGCAAGTTGAAAGCACACTGCAGCAACTAGGCACAGCTAAATTCGATTTAGGCAGGACAAGGTGAAAACACGATGCAGCAATTGGGAGCATCTAAATTAGATTTAGGCAGGACAAGTTGAAAACGAAATGCAGCAATTGGGAGAAGCTAAATTCGATTTAGTCAGGGTAAAGTGAAAAACACACTGCAGCAACTAGGCACAGTTACATTCTATTTAGGCACGGCAAGGTGAAAGCACACTGCAACAGCTAGGCATAGCTAAATTCGATTTAGGCAGGACAAGGTGAAAACACACCGCAGCAACTGGGCGAGAGGGTGGGTCAGTCACAGGTTTGGAGTAAGAGGGTTGATGAAGTTAGTTGAAGGAACTAACCTCTGGTGAAATGTTAGATGTTCTATTGATTTCAGATGATCAGAATGTGTGGAATTCTCTACAGCTGCCATGTGCACGAGGGGGGTTGTAGCAGAGGACCTGCAGACCCGGCCAGGCAACAGACAGGGAACAGACAGGGCCTCCCTGTGGGCCTTTGAGACATGGCCAGGCTCCCGCCTCCCGGTGCAATTGATTGCCTCTCGTGGTGATGATAGGCAAATGAGGTCGGAGCAGGCAACAGGCCCATGGCACACTACCAAGACAAAGGAAAGTTGCCAGCCATCTTGTAGAAGAAAGCGAGGTGTATCAGGGCCAATGAACAGCATCTAGATGCAAGGCCCATTCAAATTCACTGCAAGTGTCGTGCGTGCCGCGAAACACTAAGATGTTTCATTTTTCCCCATAACTGCAGATGTTGGTGCATGTCCTCACGCACTGCAGGAGCCCCAAGAGGCAGTAGCAAAATTAAAACTGTTTTTCAATGTTGCCTGTGGAGGATGGGGAGGTGTTGGTCGCAGCATGGCAAAGGCAGTGAGATAACCTTTAGAACAGAGGCAAGCAGAAAGAAGAGGCGAAGAAAGCCGTGGTGCGGATCAGTTGTTGCCCGAGAGAGAAGAAATAAACTGATCTACCAGGGCCTCGCTGTGGGCCTTTGAGGCATGGGTCAGATCCCACCTCCCAGTGCCAGTGATTGGCTCTTGTGGTGATGATAGGCCAATGAAGTCAGAGCAGGTAGCACGCCCATGGCAAACTACCAAGACAAAGGAAAGGTGGTGGCCATCTTGTAGGAGAGAACGAGGTGTATCCGGGCCAGTGAACAGCATCTATATGCAAGGCCCATTCATATTCAGTTTGAGTGTCGTGTGTGCTGTGAAACACTAAGGTGTTTCATTTTTCCCAATAACTGAAGATGTTGGTGCGTGTCCTCACACACTGCAGGAGCCCCAAGGTGCATTAGCAAAATTAAAACCTTTTTTTGATGTTACCAGGGGGCGAGAGGGCTGGTCGCAGCATGGCAAAATCAGTGAGCTTACCTTTAGGACAGAGGCAAGCAGGAAGAAGAGGCGAAGAAAGCTGTGGTGTGGATCACCTGTTGCCAGAGAGAGAGAAATGAAATGAGCTCCCAGGGCCTCGCTGTGGGCCTTTGAGGCATGGGCCGGCTCCCCCTCCCAGGGCCAGTAATTGACTCTTGTGGCAATGATATGCCAATGAGGTCGGAGCAGGCAACAGGCCCACAGCACACTACCAAGACAAAGGAAAGTTGACGGCATTTTTGTAGAAGAAAACAAGGTGTATCAGGGCCAGTGAAGAGCATCTAGATGCAAGGCCCATTGAAATTCACTGCGAGTGTCGTGCGTAAGACATTTGGTAAGACATTACCAAAGCACATGCCAAAGCTCAAACAGTATAGTGCGGAATGGTTGAAAGGCACGACAGATAACATTTTCATGCCATTGCCACAAGGGGGATCATTGTCAAAAGCGGCATTGCAACACATGACCACATACTTGCACGATGCGTAAACGGGGAAGAAATTAGAGAAAAGATTAGCAATTCTAGAGCTCTGGAAAATGTACCAGGAAGAGAGGGAAGACCCTCCACATGAGGAGTGGGTACTTAGTCAGCGTAAGGAGGAAGGTCTTGGACCCTCAGCTCCAGTTACCTCACCCAAAGTTAAAGGCGCTAGTATGGAAGAAATAGGGTTATATCCTTTAAAGGAATTGAAAGCGGCGATGGGGTATAGTAATCCAATATACGAACCTCCCGCTTATAATAGCGATGATATTCCAGAGGAGAATAAGAGAAAAGAAGAGATCTATAAGATCATTTAAGCCAAAGAAGAATGGAGTGAGCAGTTGAATCTGTCGACAGAAATAGACGGGGAGAAAAAGAGATGGAACAGAGAGAAGGATAAAGCTTACGAGATAGCGCACGTGCAGAAAGAATGGATGGGAGGACAGATATTACTTAAAATAGATGGGAAAAGCATTGAGGAAGTTAGGCAAAGGGAAGATAAGGACGAACAAGATAGAAAAGACAAGGAACAATAGAAGAGATTGAAAGAAGACGAGCCGCAAAGGAAGAGCAGGGAGAGACGAGAACAGATGTATAAGGAGGTGCAAGAGAAATAAGAACAACGGACAGAAGAACAAAGGAAGTATGACAACAGACAGAGAGCAATAGAAGTTAGGGGTAGAAGAGAAAGGAAGAGAGAAGATGAGGAAGTGCAAAAACGAAGGGACAAAAGAATACAGAGACGAAGGGAAGAAGAGGAAAGAAGGGAAGGAGTAAGGAGAGAACAACAAAGGCAAGAGGAAGACATAATTAGAAGGGATGCGAGAGCTAGAAAAAGAAATAGAACGAAGAAGAAGACAGTGGGGCCTTGATACCAGTCTCATTCCTAAGGAACCAATAGGGCCAAGCCCAGAAATACGATAGGACAGAATAGAAGAGTTCCTTCCAATAAAGGAAGCAACATCAGGAGCATCTAAAGTAGTATTGGAAGAAGAAAACTTTGATGCGGGGAGCATCGGAGAAAAAATCGATAAGGCCTGTCAAGAATTAAAGGAAGGTAGCAAGTATGAAGTCGAGGGAGGAGGGATCAATCCCTAGCATTTCAATTACAAAGTGAAGAAGACATTCTGTTCAGTCACAAACACATAGCATTGTCCTTAAGCATACTGAACTTAGACAAATGTGAAGGGGATGATAGTCACACTAGTTGGGGACAAGACATGTCAGACGAGGAAAGAAAATCCATCCTCGAGGAAGGAGGAGGAAGTGTGTGCACCCCCAAAGGAAGCCTGCAAATAGATAAAGAAGTAAGATGGTCGGATTTGGAACAACCTACGGATAGGATGCCATATCCCATAGCATATTCAGAGTGTCCCCGAGGATGATTGTACAGTGAGAGGGAGTATCGATGCCATATGTGAGCAGGTTAAGGTCACTACCGACAAGGAGACTGGCCCTCATTACAACTGAGGTGCTAAGTGCACCAACTTTACCACCATGGTGTAAACTACGTTTACACCATGGTGGATGGCGGATTTACCGCCCCATTACAAGGTGAGTGGGGCGGTAAATCCCCATTTCCCATTTTCCCTTCCCCATTCCCATTTTTGCCCCATAGGGCATAATGGGAGTGGGGAAGGCGCTAATTACGGCACCGTAAATTACGGTGCCGTAATTAGCACCAAGGTGCCTTAGCACCATGGAACTTAACGCCTGCAAAAAGCAGGCGTTAAGGTGGGAATCAGGCGTTAAGGGTTAACGGTGGCGTTAACCCTTAACGCCTGAGTTGTAATGAGGGCAACTGACAGCGACAATCGTCCCTGCCATGGATAGGCTAACAATGGGAGCCGACTGTGGGTTGGGGTTTACACAGTTTCCCTTATTGGAAAAAGGGGGAGCAAGACCACAGTATATTCCATGGCTGCAGATGGACAGGATAAGGATAATTTAAGGTGTAGCTCCCAAGTTTCACTTCAGGCCCCGGGAAATGGATATATGAATTAGAAAAAATGACAGGAGGAAACATGCTGGCCATATGGGACATAAAAGGTCTCCTGGTAGCTATTCTTGCAGAAAGGGCTGATGACATGTGGAGGAGAGCAGGATATTGAAGTGTGACAGCACAAAACACAGCACATGACAGAGCGCCGTTTAATAATTACACAGTAGACATATGGAGGGCTCTTAGGGTACAGTACCCTGATGCATCAGTTATGGGTGCAATTATGACAAGTAAGATGAAGGAAGACAAAGAACCTATTGCTCACATTCATGATATTTAGGAGAAATGGCAACTTGAAACTTGCGAGTTGTGGGAAAAACTGTGGCATTATTTGACCACATTTTATGCCAGCAGTAGCCTGAGCCAGTGCAGAGGCAGATGAAGAAACAATTGGGGATGGAAGCGAACCCGTGTGCTGAGATACAGCAGATGATCGTGCATAACTATCGATTATTGCAGGAGAAAAATAAAAATAAAGACGAGACTAGGATAATCAAGGAAGCCAAGTTAGTTCAGAAAGAATTGTCAAAATTTGCAATAGAAGGGGCAATATTGACAAGCGGAAAAGGATTGGGAATGCAGGAAGCATTAGGTACATCACAGGCGAGTAATCAGCACCCAAGGGGGATATAGGTTTGTGCCATGAGGCAGAGGTATGGGCTATAGAGGAAGAGAAGGATTCCAAAATAATCAAGGTGGATTTTGGAATACACAGGATGAGAATCAGAGTACCCAGGAAGGATATAATCAAGGGGGACTTGTCAGATGGGTACCACCAGTATGTTGGACTTGTGGGATGACAGGAAACATTGCACGTGTATGTGGTAGCCAAGGGAATGTACAGAATGGCTAATTTTCAAGAGGTGGGACAGCTTATCCTCCACCATATAGTATACAGACTAGAGAAATGTTTGCCCAAGATCACACATCGTATCAGACACAAGCACCATGAGTACAGCAGGTACAACATAAGCAAGCACAAATGAATCCAGCACAATGGCAGTCGCAAAAAGCTCCTATGCAGACACAGCAGTATGCAAACACGGACAAGTATTGACTCCCAGAATAGGAGGTGTCACTGTAGTAGGAGTAAATCCTTTCACAGGGACATGAAGGGCCAAAGAAATATCGAGGCTTAGTACCACAAAATGAAATACACCAATCATGGGTCAAAAAGATACACATATCTTTTATTCTGTACATATTCAAAGCAAACAGATAGCTATCTGGCTCCCAACACCTCGCAGTGTGTACCAGCAGACACAGTGAGGGGTGAGAGTGCTGGACATGTTAACACGGACGTTTTTATACAATTTTACAAACATTGTCCAGCCCCTCTCCAAACGAATAATTTACATGCTTGGGTTCATGCCCAGTTCATATGACAAATATTACAATATTGTACAACAGATTTAACAAGTTTGCATGTCCATGAAGTTACAATGGTGGCATTGGTTCTCTGATCCACAGTAAGCCTTGTTTCAAGAATTGCTACATTGCAGTTCAGCAAAAACACACAGTCTGAGTTTCTTCTACATTGTCTCATTGTTTATATGAGGATGAGGATTGTGAGCGCAGACAACACTTAGATTGCAGTTCACACGAATCACAAGGTTTCTTTGCATATAACAAACAGTCTGCTCTTGGTTAGCCTAAATGTTGACACAACTCAAAGGTCGTTTGGCTCAGCTGCATTTGAAAACACAGTCCACCATTTTAGAACACAAGGCAAGAGTCAAAATCAAAATGGTGGATAGTTCTTAAGATTGTGGCGAATTTGATCAGAAATCGAAACATTTCAGACGCAGTTTTCCGTGCAACGCGAATGGGCTTAGGCAAATATTCGTAACAAGGTGGTATTATAAGAATACAGTTTAACAGACAGGGATGAGCTTGCCTGGAACTTTCAGGTAGTCACTAGCTTCTGAAAGTCTCATCTGTAACTGAGAGGCCTGTAAGAGAAAATGTGCAACCCCTTACTTAAGGCAAGAAATTCCCTGGTCAGGTTATAGTGCCAATTAAACTTTATATATTTATGGCATTTAATATATTAAATGAACACTTCATAATTAATGGTCTGAAAAGATTGATATAAAATGGGTGCTTGCATTGTGCAAAAAAGAATTGATTTTAAACCCTTCTATACCATCTCATAATTTCTAAATAATATAAACACAGTTATAACACAGGCTGTCTTCTTGATTGTTTTATGTAGGGGCATAATTGGGAAATAGGCACATTTTCTCTTTAGAAGTTTGCTTAGTAGGAACTAAAATCATGTATCTGTCAATAATACGATTAACAAAGAATGTTATAACTGTTTGTGTATTATGAACGAATCATGAGTTTGTATAGATGGATTTTAATGTAGAAATACAAAAACAGCTTTTGTACATATCTTTTTTCAGACCGTTCCTTATTGAGTAACTGTGCATTTATTTTATAACATTCCATAAAACACACAAAGGCTATAATCGTACCATGGAATTTCTTGCCTATTTTTTGCTTGGGTGAAGCTAGGTTTGCATGCAATCCCCTGCTGTTAGCTACCAACCAATTTTACTACACAGCAATTCCATTTTTTATTTATGTAGGATTTCACACAAGATACAATCGTTCAGACGCCTATTTTTCACTTACTAAGGGCCCTAAAAAACAACACAATGCGGTAAACCTATCAATAACACAGTGCAAAGCAGAGCATGTATCAAATACAATTCTCCGTTCCGCCAGACCTCGGACAGCAACAGCTGCTACCAAAGAGAATATTTGGAAAACAGATTCCAAGGAGACTTGTCAGAAGTTAATTGACCCTGTTGACAACAAATGAGCCCCGCTAATCAACAGACCACCACAACCGAAGAGCTACATGGAAGAAAACCAAAACCCCAATCAGAAGACAAACATTGATAATAAAGCACAAACCAAGTCATACCATAAAAATCCACTGCAACCTAATCAACGCTAGATCAATGTCAAAACACTCAACTGAGATCTCCTACCTACTCTGTGACAACGGTATCGACATTTATTCATCACAGCAACATGGCTGGATGACAACTACAAAATCACACTCCAAAGCTGCCTCCCCATCAACTTTAAATGCCTACAGACAAACAGGAAAGGAAAAAAGGAGGAGATCTCGTAATAGCATTCAAAGAACACCTGAAAATTAAAACAGATGACCTCTAAACCTCGAGAACAGCAAATCCATGGTCATCAACCTATCAGCTAATCAGAAAATAAACATTAAATTCATTCTGGTTTACAGACCACCGACATACGATGCAACCTTCGCCGACAACTTCATCAAAGCCATCACCAACATAGCCATCCAACATGAGCATCTGATAATCCTGGGGGACTTCATCATATTGTTGAAGAAAAACACGCCAACTAACAAAGCTCACTAATCCGACAACTAGCAACCATGAAACTACAACAACTGGTCAAAGGAGCAACACACTCGGCAGGGCACACACTTGATTCAATTTTCGCTAACAAAAAATTTATCACCACTGCACCGCCGATACTGATACTTTGGAGTGACCATCTCATCATCCCTTTTGTGATCACGCTACCAACTAAATCTATCAATCTGCCCTCAAACTCCCAACCACGACAAAAAGAACCTGGAAAACCATCAAAGCAAGCAACCTAAGAGAACAACTAGAGCTTACAAAACCATCCACGACTGAAGTGGAGAAGGCAGACCTAAACGGAAAAACAGACCAACTACATAAATGGATTGCTGATACAATCGAAAACATCTCACCGGAAAAAACGTTTACCAACTCAAGAAAAAGAGCATTGGCAAAATGGATCACCCCACTACTAAGCACCATGAAAAAGAACAACAAGAAGCTGGAACTAGAATGGAGGAAAGAATCTGACCAAGGAAAGAAAACTCAGTTCCAGAGACAAATCCGATCATACAAGAAGGAAATTCAAAAGGCAAAGAAAAAACAGTATGATGACACAATGACCAAAGCAACCAACACATAAAAAGAAATGTTCAACGACATAAAAAAATGGGAAAACCACCAGGTTGTGACAACACTCTAATACCTTCACAGAAACTATGCAACAACCTAGCAGACCATTTCAAAAATAAAATCAACAATATCCGACAAATCGTACAAAACAGACCAACCAATCCGAACACAAAACCAATCAGATCCAACGAGGAGCCAAAGCACGAACTCCAAAACTTCCTGAAAATATCAGTGGAGACATTCGTCAAGTTGGATAAACATAGCAAGAAAGCAGACTCACCCATGGATCCCTGCCCCCCAGACATCTACGCATCAATCCTCCCACAAGGAATGCCATCAGAATATTACAAAAATCACTTCAATCTGTCGCTTGCAACAGGCACCGTACCACAATCCTTCAAATCAGCGTATAATAAACCACTACTGAAGAACTCAAGTGGCAACGTGGAAGACCTCTCCAACTACAGACCTATTTCAAACATCCCCTACCCAGCAAAACTCCTGGAAACCTACATATAAAAACTAACCCAAGAGCACATAGAAAAACACCAACTGCTGGACCAAGCACAAGTCGGGTTAAGACCTGCAAGTGGAACAGAATCAGCACTCCTTTCTATCCGGGATGACCTAAAGACAAACACTGATTCCAACACACCTCAGCCATAATTCTGCTTGACCTCTCGGCAGTATTTGACACAGTAAGCCATGATACCCTCATCAAGAGATTAGAAGAGCTAGGTATAGCCAACTTAGCACTATTCTGGATAAAATAATTCCTAGCAAACAGAACAGAGACTGTCTGGATAAAGCCCTTCAAATCTGCTCCGTGAGTTAACGACTGCGGAGTTCCACAAGGATCCTCAATATCACCACTGTACTTTAACATCTGCCAGACTCCGCTAATAAAGATCTTGAAAAAATACAATCTTACGTGCTACAACTACGCAGATGAACTGAAATCATCTACAAAAATCGAAGATGCACAAGAAGAAAACTCAACACTTGGAGAATGCCTCAAAGAAATCTATGACTGGGAGAATGTCAACAATCTAACAATAAACCCAAGAAAGACAGAAATCATGATTATATCCAGAAATCAAGAGAACAACACATACATACTGTGGGTGAGATAGAATTGGAAACCAAGCCCACACCATCAAATGTAGTAGAAAACCTGTGAGTCCTGATGGACAACACACTTACATTGAACCACAAGTAAACACAATCATTAGAAAATGCTTCTTCCTCCTTCACTCAAAAAGAATCCTACCATTCCTGTTCTTCACCCACAAAACACTGACAATCGTCACCCTCATCATGTCAAGAATCGACCATGGCAACAGCCTTTACCTCAGAGTGACGGAACACCTGGTGAAGAAACTGCAATGCATCCAAAACGCTGTAGCTAGACTCCTCCTCAAACTATCCAGAAGAGATCACATCACACCAGTGCTAATAATGCTACATTGGCTTCCAATCAAACAATGTATCATGTTAAAAACCATGTGCATAACACACAGAACAATCAGCCGCCAGGGAGCAGGATTCCTACAAAAGATAATAACCGTTTACAAGCTGATGAGACTCCTTAGATCAAGCAATGAAATTCGCCAGCAACCAAACCCATACACCAGGTAAAAACTTGCGGGCTCCTCTTTCTCCCGCCTTGCAGCAAAATCTAGGACAACCTCCCAAAAGTATAAGAAACACAAAGACCACCAAAAATTCAGAAAACTACTAAAAACCTGGTGCTTCAACACCTCATAACCAGATGGAAACAACTGAAATAATAAAAACCATGAATAGAAAGAGAACCAGTTGACAGAACCCATGACGCTACAGCTAACACCTATAACCGACAGAGAGGGGAATGCCCACAAGAACAGAAAATACAATGCTAGGCGGAAGCAACCACCAGAAACAACCCAATCAGCTAACAAGGCTGACACAAACAAGTACAACTGCCAAGCATCCCCACTGACAGACATGACTACATGAACAGTGGGTAAACCCAAACCAACACAATCACGCATCCACACTATCCAACTTCTACCTCATGCTCACAAGGCAACCATCCTCCAACCAACCCCACCCTATAAGCTAAGCCACCAGCCAAATGAGATTAGCTTGCATCACTTTTAGACAGGATTGTGAATGTTAGCCAGTGCCACGTTTACATATAATTGTGAATATTAGCTTACCTCACATCTAGATAGGATTGTGAATATTAGATAGTGCAACATTTAGATATAATGGTGAATATTAGCTTGTGCCACATCCAGAGAGTATTGTGAGTATTAGCCAGTGCTGCATCTAGATAATAATGTGGAGATATTCACGTGCCACATCTAGAAAGAATTTGGAACTTAGCATATACCACATCTAATTAGCGAGGCCACTAACCAACCCACTAAAAATCTCACCCTTCTGCATACACCTCTCAAACTCTAACCAAACACAACCACACCCCTAAAGCACAGCAAACCGCACAAACCTCACTACACCGCAAAAAACAAAATAAATCGCACATACCTTCGCACAACAGAACACGAAGGCCACAAACAGAAAAGCATACCTAAGCTCAGCGAATGGTGCTAACCGAACTGAAGTCGCTAACAGAACATCACTGCTCTCTTGCACTTTTCCATACTCAGTCCTATTAACTCACTCCACCCCCCTTTCCTTTTCAGATCCGCCAGAGCGCCAAGGGACCACTCTGGTGGTGACAGGGTGCTGTACAAATATCCTTTAACATTAACATTAACAAAGGAAATCTAACTGGCACCACTTTAACATCAGATTGGGTACCCGAAAACTAGGTAGTTGGGACCACATGTATAGATGTGGATGTTTATTTTTGGACAAGATCATTGGACATCCTTAGGGAGCACAATTATATAGTGCTCAAGCCATATCCAGCAATAATGCCCCCAGCCATAAGATCTCTACTGCCTTGGGTGTTGGGAACAGTACCCAACCACTAATAGCCACTAGAAATCCATTAGGAGAAAGAACAAGCAGTGCTGTCCCTTCGTTGTTGATCGTGAATCATTGTTTGAAATTGAGTAGAGCGGTTTGGGAATGTTTAATTCAGAACTGGGACATCATTAATTTCCATGAGACCTGCACAAAAGTAGCAGAATCAATAGTTTTGTTTTATTTCCGGGACCGGGTACGCATAATTCGATGCGGCATAACCCAGGTGTATATATGGCTACTGAGATGTGCAAAGAACTCATGGTGGCAACAGGAAAGACAGACACAAGTGATCATAGTTCAAGGGTGTTTATTAAACTGTAAATTCAGGATGGAAAAACGCCTAAGCTAAACCTAAACCTGAGATAGGAGTAAGCTTTGACCATCAAATGAAAAATAAGACAGCCCTTGTGGCGTCTTGTCAAAGTAAAAAGGACTATATTTAAAAATAATCTATTGCCAATTCCTTACAACTAATTACAGAAAGTGTGGGATAGGGTTTTCAATAAATAAAGAAGTGTTCACAAATAATAAGTCAGGATGTGATTGCCAGGGGTCTCCCTTCCCCATGTTTTCAGCACGGGACAAGGTGGATCTCCTGAGCACAGCACACACTCGAGCCTTCCCAGCAGCAATCAACAGTTCCATACCAGCTATCAGGTTCTTCGATGGTTACGTCGCTTTTCAATAAAAGTCTCTTCCCTTCGAGGGACTGATGTATTCAATAGAACACACAAACAAAAAGTTCCTCTCCAAGTGAACTTTGGGGTGATGACTTTCCACCCCCTGGATCTCCTTCTGGCGGTCTCAGATCCCAATGCCAAGTGGGACAATCCACTTCCCCTGGTCTTACAATCCTTCTTTCACTCACAAATCTCAATGTCTTTTCTAGGAATTCACTGTGGACATCCCTCCGTCATGTTCATTCCTGTCAACACACTGTTCATGGGCCTTCAGACTTTGTTCCATCTTGTTAGCATCCCACCGCTGGGTACACTCTTCTCAACCTTTGTAGCACACTGGTCATGCTCTAATATCACCAAGAGGGATTCATTTCTCCTTCTTTCACAATCATCTGTCGGTCAAAGACTTCCAACGGTGCAGAGGATTTTACAAGAACCCTGTATGACCACTTTGACCTCTCTGCACCTCTTCCCAAGGCCTTCTGGTTATGGTAGCCTTTACCATTGGGTAAACGCCCAGAGATTCCTGTGTGAGCACCCACGTGGTGCCGGACACCTCTGTTGCTGTGGTTTTCCCCCTCTTTCATCAATAGTTTCTTTAAACCTTTCAAAGTTCAAATTAGCCGTTTGCCACTTTTTGTTTAACACAATTTGGCTTCCTATCAGCTCTCCCCTTGTAATGAACTGCTTGGCTTTCTTCCTCCTTCGGGTCAAGGTTGGTACCATGGAGACCAGCGTCTCTCCTGGGCTTGGTTATCGGCTGAGGAGGGTTTTGTGCACCATAGACATCTTCTGCAACACACGATGGCTATTGTTTGCGGTCCTATGATTCTTTCCGGGATGCGTCGTCTTTCTCCTCCTCTTGAACTGCAGTGCTGAGTTAGCTCTCACGGTGTGTGGTCTGTCTTGCTCGTCCTGCGCATTCGTGCTTCCCCTTTTATCCCTGTTGGGAAGGGAAAGGGCTGGCAGGTGTATGTGTGTTTCTGGTCAATTTCCTGAATTTGCCAGACCCTTTTATTGGGACATGCCAAGCAAACAGCGCTGGTGTTACTCATTTGTCTTTCGTGTTGAGGGAAAGTTTTTGTATCGGAAAAGGGGAGTGGGGCACAGTGTTTTAGAATATCCTATGTGGTAGGATGGGGAAAAGATGTTAAAAGAAGGGGGATACCGCATCTCACCCGTCAGTGTCCCACTCCGACTCCCCAAGGACCCTCGATCCAGGTGATCCTCCCTCACTGGTCTACCCACAGGAACTGGATCCAATAGCTATGGCAGTGTCCTGGCCACCTGGATGACAGATCCCAGGGGACTAGCTAGCGAGACACGTTTAGGTTTCTCACAGATCCTTCCTCCATGCGATGTAGCCACATTTCTTTCACAGGGGAAGCTGGAAAGAAAATATACATTTGCGTGGTCATTTCCTTTTCGGTCTTCCACAGTGAAACAATAGGGTTGTTGGTCTAGAAACCATTGCATGACCCGAGGGTTGGATTCTTTGCATTGGCTAATCCAAACTAGAGTTGAGTGGTCTGTAACAAGTGTGAATTTTCGGCCCAATAGGTAGTACCTAAGATGGACAATGGCCCACTTGATGGCCAGGGCCTTCAGTTCCAACACAGAGTAATTTTTTTCATGTGGGAACAGCGTGCTGCTGATGAATAGTATGGGATGTTCCATTCCATCGCAAACCTGGGACAGGATGGCTCCTAACCCTGTAAGGAAGGCTTCTGTCTGTAAGAAAACCTCTTTAGAGAAGTCAACTACCTTTATGATTGGGTTCTGACACAGTGTCTGCTTCAAGGTGTCATAAAATGTCTCATCCTCGTCATTCCAATGAAGTTTCTGGGGTTCAGCCTTCTTAAGTTTATCTGTCAGCCGGGCTGTTTTGTCTTAAAAGTTATGGATAAGCCTTTGGTAGTATTCTATTAACCGGAGAAAATGCTATAAGATCTCTTTTTGTCTTAGGAGTTGGTGTATCTAAGATGGCTTTTACCATCTCATGTTGGGGTTGTACATTCCTGTTCCCTACAAAGAAGCCAAGATATTTTACGGCTGATTGGGCAAATCTGCACTTAGCTGGATTAGCAGTTAGACCAGTGTTTCTGAAGACTTTCATGATGGTATAAATATGGAAGAGATGGTCCTCCCAAATTTTACTATAAATGACAATGGGCCTCATTACGACCCTGGCGGAGTGGGTTTACGCCAGCGTTATTCGCGGCGGACCCGTCCGCCCTACTACGAGTTTCCGTAGTGCCATGGAGCGTTTTCCGCCTGGTTTTTCCGGGCGGAGAAATCCATGGCGCTACGGGACCTTGTCGTTAATTACGCCACCGTATTTTGAGGTGGCGTAATTAACGCCTTCCCCACTCCCATTATACCCTATGGGGCAAAAATGGGAATGGGGAAGGGTAAAATGGGGGATGGGGATTTACCGCCCCGCCAAGGTCGGAATGGGGCGGAAAATCCGCCAACCCCCATGGCGCTATCGGCAGCTTTCCGCCGTGCTCCATGGTGCATTTTGCACCGCGATTTCCGCCAGGGTCGTAATGAGGGCCAATGGGCCGTATTTGGCGGCAGCCATGGAGCTATTAGCTCCATGGCTGCCGCCAAACCAGGCTCCTTTTCCCGGTTTCCCAGAATGAGGAATTACCGGGCCATTCCGAGTTCGGAGGGCCCAGTAATTCCTCCCTCTGGGAACCCGGGCCCGGACCTTCCCCATTCCCATCTGAGCCCCCATAAGGCTCAATGGGAATGGGAGAGGGAGCTAACAATGGGCCGATTACGACCGGCCTCTTGTTAGCTCCCTCTTCCCCTCGTGGGACCCGGTAACGACGCCTGGTTTGACCTTACCGGGTCCCGCGAGGGGACCTTGTAATCGTGCGGAATGGTGTTAATTGGTCCGCACCCATTAGCGGGACCCGTTAACCCATTCCGCGCAGGCCGTAATGAGGCCCAATATCTTCAATATATGCTCCACAGAAATCAGAATAGGGTTGTAGGATTGAATCCATGAGGCGTTGGAAAGTGGCTGGCGCACTATGTAGACCGAAAGGAAGAACTTTAAATTGGAATAATCCTAGTGGCATTGAAAACTCTGTCTTTTCCTTATCTGGTCCATATATACGGGACCTTGCCAGTACACTTTAGTTCAGTCTAGAGTCGATAGAAAGGTGTAAGCTCTGAGTTTATCATCATTGTGTGGCATGGGATAGGCATTGAAATCTGATATGGCATTAACTTGTCGGATGTCTATACAGAATCTAAAGGAATGGTCAGGTTTAGTGACCAACACGATAGGAGAGAACCATGGATTTGAGGAGGGCTCAATAATGTTGGCTTTAGACATTTTGTTGTCTTCCTCGATCACTATCTGTTTATGGGCTTCCAGGAGTCAATATGGTTTTAAGTGTACCACTTTACCTTTAGGTGTTCTAATATAGGGGTATGTACCCTTTACTCTTCCTGGTTTTTCTGAGGATGCATCAGGAAATGAAATGACTACATCTTTTACATCTTGTTGGTGTTGAGTAGATAACTCGGAAGGAATTAAATCAATGTTATCTATGTCCTCGGGAACCAGACACACTAGTACTTTGGCATGGGTGGCTGACGGGCCCTCTTTCCAATCTTCAAGAGATTTCATGATATAATTGGATTTTCGGTTTTCTATCTGGTTGGGCTACTCTCTAAGTACAGGTTCCTGTTTGTTCTACTATCTCATAATGTTCGTGCCATTTCAAGACAAGCTTGTTCTCTGAGATTGGTAAGAGTTCCAGTACTTTCGGTCCTATGGGGAATGATCTTAAATTCACTTTCTTGTCATAATTGGTCTTTTGTTGGGTCTGGGCTTTTTCCATAGGAGTACAAACTGAGTCTCAAACCAAATTCATATGTTCTTGCATTCGGGTGGCGGTTTGCGAGATACGAATAGGGGCCACCTCGCATTCTTCCCAGGTTTCCCACAGAATGTCCAGGACATCTCTCAGCTCTCTTTCATAGAGCAACTCAAATGGAGAGAAAGCTGTCGAAGTTTAGGGGGCTTTCCTCAGTGCAAATAGGACCCATGAGATCATTCGGTCCCAGTCCCATCCTTGTCTACCAGTTTTTGTAGAATTAGGTTTAGGGTTTTATTGAATCTTTCTACCAAGCCATCGGTCTGGGGATGGTACACAGATGTTTGCAAGGTGGTAATGTGGAGTAGCTCTTTGACTTTGGCCATAAGCTTATTCATAAAATTCAAGCCCTGGTCTGTTAGTATTTCCTTGGGAAAACCTACACTAGAGAAATACAGTAGAAGATGTTTAAGAATCTGCTGGGTGGTATTATTTTGCATTGGGAATGCCTCAGGATATTGGGTTACATACTCCACGACCACCAGGACATATTTATGACCTAATCTGGATGTTTCAAGCGGTCCAATTATGTCCAGACCTATTCTTGAAAAGGGGATTTCTATGATCGGCAAGGTTAGGAGGGGCAGGAGATGGGATGTGCGTGCTGGTCTTTTGACACATTTCACATGTCTGGATGAAAGCTTTTACATCGGCGTGGATACCTGGCCAGTAAAACTTTCCACTAATATGAACCTGTGTTTTAGATTGTCCTGAATGCCCTCCGGTAAAATGAGAATGTACGATTTATAGTACAACCTTTTGGTGGCTTTTGGGTATTACCAATTATGTTTTTACCATACCTTCTGGGGAGGTTTCTCTTCAGAAGAGGAATCCTTGTTTTAGAAAAAAGAAGGATGTCCTCTTCTCTAAGCCTTCTTCTTCCAAAATTGCTTGAAACAATGCCTCAGCAAGAGCTGGATCATTTCACGGGATGAAGGCTAGGTTGGGATAGATGGTGGGTTCTTCAATGTTAATTGATTTATCAGCTTCCCCAAAGCCTAAGTTACCTTTCTGTTTTATCTGGTTCACTTTCTTTAACCTAAAGAAATAGAGTTCTTTCCAAAATTCCCAAGGGCAATTTGATCTCCCCAACGTACCTCAAAGTGATCTCGCCATGGTTTTGTAAGAGAACCTTCAAATCTCCCTGAAAGTCGGGATCAATAACGCCCAATAAGATGTCTATCTGGAACTTCCATGCTAGGCCAGATTTTGGGGCCAGTCGAATGTAACACCCAGGACGGGGTATGAAAACCAAGTCTGTAGCAATCATTCCTCTTTTCCCAAGAGGGAATAATAGCTTCCCTAATGCTACAGATATCAAACCATATTGATTCCTTGGTTGTGATGGAGGGGCTAGAGGCTCTCTGAATAAGCCTTTGAAATTGTAGGGTTCACCAATTAGTTTCAATTGAGTCACATCCCACCCTGACACCATATATAAGGAATTCATGTTGGCAAAAGTAAAGACAGACACAAGTGATTACAATTCAAGGGTGTTTATTAAACTGTAAATGCAGGGTGGAAAATGCCACACCTAAACCTAAATCTAAGATGGGAGCAAGCTTCGACCATCAAATGAAAAACAAAGCAGTCCTTGTGGCATCTTTTCAAAGTAAAAGGGCCTAAGAAAAATGATTGTCAATTCCTACAACTAATTACAGAAAGAGTGTGGGATAGGGTTATCAATAACTAAAGAATTGTTCACAAATAATAAGTCAGGATGTGATTGCCAGGGGTCTTCCTTCCCCAAATTTTGAGCACGGGACAAGGTGGATCCCTTGAGCACAACACACACTCGAGCCTTCCAAGCAAGAGTCGACAGTTCCTTACCAGCTATCTTAATGGTTAAGTCTCTTTTCAATAAAAGTCTCTTGCTTTCGAGGGTCTGCGGTATTCAAAAGAACCGACAAACAAAAGGGGTCATTACGAGTTTGGAGGCAGCCATGGCTGCCTCCAAACCCGGGTCCAGGTCCGGTCTGACTGAATGGGCACTTACCGGGTCATTCTGACCTTGGAGGACCCGGTAAGTCCCCATTCAGTAAACCATTCCCCATTCCCACTGAGCCCTCATAGGGCTCAATGGGAATAGGGAAGGCGCTAATAACGAGCCTGCAAATTGCGGGCCCGTTATTAGCTCCAAGGTCCCATAATGGGACCTGCAGAGAACGGCTGGTCAGACCAGCCGTTCCTGCTAGGACCTTCTAAGGGACCTCGGAATAGGGCGGTAAAGGTTTACCGGCACCAGCATCCTTTCCGGTGCCCGTAAACCCTTACCGCCCAACTCGGAATGACCCCCAAAAACTTCCTCTCCAAGTGAACATTGGGGTGATGACTTTTCACCCCCTCCCTCTGGCGGGCTCGGATCCTAATGCCAAGGGGGACAAGCCACTTCCCTTGGTCTTACAATCCTTCTTTCACTCACAAATCTTAATGTCTTTTCAAACAAATCACTGTGGACACCACTCCATTGGGTTCATTACTGTCAACACACTGTTCATGGGCCTTAACATCCCTCTGTCGGGTTCACTTTTGCCAACCTTTGTGACACACTGTTCATGTGATAATTTCACCAAGCGAGATTCATTTCCCTTTCTTTCACAATCATCTGTTGGGCAAAGAATTTCGACGGTACAGAGGATTTTACAAGTCCCCTGTATGACCACTTTGACCTTTCTTCACCTCTTCCCAAGGACTTCTGGTTACAGTAGTCTTTACCATCAGGTAATCGCCCAGAGTTTCCTGAATCAGCACCCATGTGGTGCCGGCTGCCTCTGTTGCTGTTGCTTTCCCCCTCTTTCATCAATAGTTTCTTTAAACCTTTCAAAGTTCAAATTAGCCGATTGCTACATTTCAGTTAACACAGTTCGGCGTCTTATCAGCTCTCTCCCCGACTCACCGGCTTTGATGAACCACTTGGCTTTCTTCCTCTTTCGAGTCAAGGTTGGTAGCACAGAGACCAGTGTCTTTCCCCGGCTTGGTTATCAGCAGAGGAGGATCTTGTGTACCTTAGACATCTGCTGCAAAAAGTGCTGGCTATTATTTGCGGTCTTATAATTCCTTCTGTGAAGGATTCACGGGCCTTGGTTGGAAAGGGCAAGGTCACTGCTCTCCTTGTCACCCCCTCGGTATTCGCTGTCTTGCTCCTCCTCTTCAACTGGTGCGTAGAGTTAGCTCTCACGTTGTGCAGTCTGCCTTGCTCATCCTGTACTTTCGTGCTCCACCTTTTATCCCTGTGGAGAAGGGAAAGGCACCGTCAGGTGTGTGTGATTCTGGTCAATTTCCTGACTTTGCCTGACCCTTGTATTGGGACATTTCAGGTAAACGGTTCTGGTGTTAGTACGTTGACATTCGTGTTGTGTGAGAAAAAAAAATTGTTGGAAGGGGGGGCAGTGTTTTGGAATATCCTACGTGATAGGATGGGGAAAAGGTGTTGAAAGAAGAGTGATACCATGTCTCACCCGTCGGTGTCCCGCTCCCACTCGCCAAGGACCCCCCCATCCAGGTGATCCACTGTCACTGGTCTACTACCAGGAACTGGATCCAATAGCGATGGCCATGTCTTGGACAACTGGATGACAGATCCCCGGGGAATAGCTAGGGAGATACCTCCAGGTTTCTCACAGATGCCACTCGAGATCGTTGGTAGTCAAGCTATCTCTAATGAGATCTTTATGGTAATGTTGAAGGCAATAGGTTAGCAAGCAATAGTGATATTCAATTTCTATAATGCTAATTCAAAAAACAGTTATGGCCTACACAATTCTATCACACAAAAGCCGATTGGGAGATTGCCGTTTATTATGATAGTTGGGGATTTTCATATGAAATTGGGCCCCTGCCTACCAAAAATGGTGTTCACCGGGTAGAAGATTTAGCATGGAGGATTCCTAAGGCAGGGTTAATACTTGCCAAACTGACCAAGCCTGCTTTGGGTTTTAACATGTTCTTGATGGACAGTACTTTTGAATAGTTAATATTGTACACGATCAGGATCTCAGTGTAAACAGACATTCGCTGGTGATAAATGCTCATCCCTAATCGCCTACTTCATCGTCACAGTGAAGGAATCGAACCTGGTAGAGGTCTTCGAGACTGTCACTCGGGATGAGAGTAACCGTTTCTCACTCATGCTGACCCTCAAAGTCCCAGGACAAGGATGGTGGGTGGGGTTGTGAGTGAGGGAAAACTGTCCAATTCTGGGAGAATTCTCTGGTGGAAAATGACATGCCGCGAGAAAGTGTTACATGCTTTAGTGAGAAGGTCTGAAAAGGAAATTATAACTTGTCTTTACCCTGATCTCCCAGTGAACTTTCACCTGTAGGCCTTCTGTAATTCATTACAAAAGGCGGCACAGCTGTTCTCAAACGATAACCCAGTGAAGGAGCGTCAAATAAAGCACCATAATTGGTTCAAGGAACAATGTAGATCCACTAGAAATGATCTATGGTTAGTGTTGAGACACAATAAAGATAACAAAGACTGAGCATTTAACTGTGGCAAAGATTAAATGGATGCCAAAAGGTCAGAGGAAGTAGCGACATCTGTAAGTCCACCAAATTCTCATAGATTTTGACGGTTGATTGTGCCAGGGATGACCACTCATCAAAGCCTCAAGCTAGAGGAAAAGGTACCAGCTCAAGCTTTTCCCTGTTGTACATGTGAGTAATGGAGTGGATAACATCTTGAGGACTAGGGAGGAAATCTACATAACAGAATTGACAAGGGGAGCTATTTATCCATTTACAGCGAGTGACGTCAGTCCACAAGGCTTCAAACATTAAGAAATCTAATGAAAGCCAAGGACCAGATGGAACCCTTGTTGATTTATTTAAATATAATATGGACCTGTTGGTCCAATTATTTCCTATTGTTTTTATTAAAATTAAGAATTTGATTTGTCTCTTGTGTAGCCGGAAATGTGTGATAATCGTTCCAGTCTATAGAAAGTGAACTAAACCCTAACCAAGATACTACTATCCAATATCATTACTGGATGAGTAGTCGAAGATATTTAGATGTGCAACATAAAGTAGATTATTGTAATGGTTTAATGATAATAATAGACCAGCTGATTAACAGATGTGGTTCTGGGACGGTCTAGGCGCAATTAATGAAGCCATGAACCTTTACTTTGATACTGATAAATATGTTATCCTGAGAGGGCCACCAATGTATTTGTCCTACATGTATTTGACAGCAGCATACAAGCTGGTCGATTACCAGCAGTTCTAGTCTATCCTAAATGAGATGGGAATGACATGTGATCTCTTTAGTGCTCTTATCACTATTCATAAGGGAACAGCAGTGATTGATAGATATGACAGAGGCGGCAGGTGCATAGCCCATGTTTAGTTCAAGCAAAACAAAAGAGGCGATGGCTGGACATTTTAGAATTAATCTTAACCTCTGGCATTGCGCTGAGAACCCTTCAGACCATTGATTGTTGACTGCCATGACATTACAAAAAGGGGAAAGACCATATACAAATATATCACACAATATATCAAGCTTGGTCTCGCCCCAAAAGGGGCAGTCCAGCCCAAACTGCTAGATCACATCCTTTCTGCAGGAGACCACAAGCATCCCCAGACATGTGTTGGCCTCATTGGATGTCATCATTGAGGAGTAGTTTGTGTCTCTAGGCCCAGCAGGCACAGGACCCACGTCAGTGCCATGTTCAGTTCAAGACAGGGGTGAGGCCGGGGTGTGTGCATGCCCCTTTCTTATCTAACTTGTATACTAACACCCTACAACGGCTGTTAAAAAAGGTTCCAGTAAATGGGCTCACGTATGGCTTGGGCAAGCTGATGATTCTTGGGTATACCGATGTTGTTGTTCTGATGGGCAAAATCCTGAAAGCATTAAAAGCTTTGGTTGATAGTTACACTATCTTCATGAAGCTCAGATTGCTTAAAATGAAAGGTCAACAAAACAGTAGTTGTGCATGTTGGAAGATTGTGTGGGTAAAAGGACATCTTTTTTTTTTTTAGATGAATCAGATCTAGAAAATGTGAAAGAGTTTGATTATTTGGGTGTATGTTTTATGTCTGAGTTCAACAGCAACAGTCACATTGTTAGGCAGTTGACTAAATTTGAGGTTTAATTTGGTGAATGAATGATTTCACATGCTTACAAGTAGATATAGTACTCTATGCCTATCGAGTGAAAGTAGTCTTTGGCATGCTTTGCATAAGAAACCTGGTGCTAAGAGAACCTTGATCTATACCCCTGCATTGATGATGAATGTTTTGCTTTATCTAGATCTGCTCCAATTTACTGTATTCATGTGGAACTGGGATTAGAATATATTAATGGATAGGTGGGAGTTGGCACAACCTCATTTTGGCCGTCCCTCTGGGGGTATGAGCATGCTACATTGGCCAGAATAGTATTGTGAACAAGCTGACCACTTGTGCCACACAACACTTCTACTCTCAATGAAAATATCACCAGTTGTATTGACTAAATGAAGTAGACCAGTCAGTATAACATAAACTATCTTAACTTTACCTGACAGCCAACACGTGTTTCGACCTTGTGCAAAAGGTCTTCCTCAGGACTTCAATAGCAGACAATGTTTAGTACATATTTGACACAATCACATTATGTTGATACATAAATACATATGTTGTACATAAATATATCATACAGTGGAGACATACTATATGATAAACCAACATAAAAGACGACAAGCAACAAAACAAAATGAGAAAGGGAATGGGAGGGACAAAGAAGAACACATATATTACCATCTTTTCTCATACATATGACGCTTGTACATTTCATTACTTTCGGTACAAAGGTGTTGAAAGTATTTCTGAGCCCGGCACTTATTGTCTCAAACTCAGTTTGATTATAATGTTTTGCTTTGTCAAATGTATTAACAGTCAGTCAGTAACACAACAAGCAGCAACACTGTAAACTTGGCCATGTGTTTCTGCATCCTGGGTCAGCTCATTGTTGTTTTTGAACTGCATGACCCCCTGTCACATGGCAGTGCTAGTTATGCATTTTCATAAATAACAATGACTTGGAAGGGGACAATGCTGGCTGCTCATGCTGGCCATGCAGGCACGCTGCTCCATTCAGCCTGCATGACATTGGTGCAGCTCCGCTACCGTAATAATCAGAAGCAATCCATGGCAGGGTGGGTTGATAAAAACCGGGCAGGCACCAGCCAGCAGCACCATTACAGGGACAATCCCAGGGAATGGCCATTGCCGAAGGAGCCCCTGTCCTGAGTGACAACCTATTTAAAATGGTCTTGCTGAAGTGTTTGACAGACACGTTCATTGGTTTAGTAATGATTTTGCCTGTACTTTTCCATCAATTTACCATAGGAGGAGAGCATCTTAACTCTATTTTCTGTGGCTAGACCTCAACATCTGCCACTTGCCACCCACAGAGGGCAGGAGCTGCCCCTCCCAGGCATACTAAAATAATCTGGGCCCTGGCACTTATACATTGACAAATTAGGCACTGGACCTGAATCACTCAGCCAGCAGCAACCGGGGGTTGTGGTAAGGAGCGGGGAAGGGTTGGGTCAATATTGGTGAGGGGGATGAAGGGGATGGAGATGAAGGAAGAGTCCGGCTACATCTGCCAGGAGCAGCCCTGCTTACATAGGAATGGTGCTGCCGGTGGGGCTCACAGTGGCACTCCTGATGAGACAGAGTGCATGGCAGATTGCCCTGCCTGCACTGCCATACCTGCAGAGAATGTTGAGAGAGCCAATTTGTATAGCTCAGAGACTGATTGATGGCTGCGCACCCTCAACCTTCTGGCGGATACAATAGTGAACAATACAGTTCGGGTGATCTTTAAGTGCTTACATCTGACGTTACAGCCTTCAAGTGCCTTAGGGTTGGCCCAGCACGGTAGGATCTGTGCCAAACAAATTTCTTGAGCAGGCAACTCCCAACTTCAGAGAAAGTTAATATGAAGACAAGCTTAGATGGAGAAACTTTTACTAGACTTTGTATCTAGTGTATTTGTCTTACATGTAGATGTCTTGTATGATGCTTAAGTCTGTTGGCAAGCCTCTTCAAAGCCACTATAGGGAAGAAAGGGGAAGTAAGTAAGAGGATGGATGAGAAGGAAGGTGGCTGGGAGGGGAAAACATGTACGTATTTGTTCTGTAATAATGGAGGCACTAGTCTGAACTTTCCTTCTTGCTTGGTCATTAAGGTGAAGCATGAGCAGGCAAAAGCGAGGCCCCAGGCAACTGAGTGCAACGTGTGTGCCCTGAATTTGAGCTCTGGCATGGAGTTACCTGATGTGGCATGAACTAGTCCAATATCACGTAATATAGCGTAACGAGGCAAATAGAGTAGCACAAAGGATGTTCTGTATGATTACAAACCAATACTTGGGGCCTCTTTGATGTTTCCAAAGCTGAAAAGGTTGTCACAATTGTTACTTGGTGGTTTGCTGGTGAAGCCCCTTGCACAACACAGATGAACTCAATGTAACGTACACCATCACAATACACATGTCTAAATCCAATTTCCCTAAACACCACACAAGCCCACCACAGATGGACCAACACAACTGTCCATACTCTCCTTAAACACCACTCTGCCAGGCACACCAGATAACCGAACAAGCAATTAACATTGCCCGCAGAGCATATTAACCAGACAACTCGCAAAATATCTAAAACGTGCACACCATGCAGAGGGCTACCTTTTCAGGTCTGTGCACAGCAACAGTGCAGCAAAGGAACCTTGTCTAGCCCCTCTTTTCATACTGTAGTCCTCCACCACAATACCACAACTCTTTCAGATCCTGAAACACCAAAAGACTATGCAAATAGCACCGGTTGTGGTACACAGGACCCAATAACATAATATAATGGGCCATAGCACAGAGATGCACTCCTTTTCCTGTGTCATACTGGAGCTCATGTTGCTTCAAACCGTAACTTGACAGCGGGGGCTGGTACGTTTGACTCAGGCGTGGCCAGGTACTCGCCACCAAACATTCACTTTTTGCACAAGGGAGAGAAAAATACGACACCTTTTGCCCTGCACTTTTGCACTGCGCCGTGCAAAGTGAGTAAACGCTGCTTACCACGCGTGGGGTGCGCCTGCGTTATGCTTGTGCATAAAGCAGGAGGACTCCATGGGCATCTCCAGCGTTTGAGCTGGCATTTTATGCCAGCACAAATGCTGGAGCATTTATATGGCGGAGATGAAGGGAGGCAGCCCCTCCTCTCTGCCATACAAATGATTAAATATGTGGTGGGGCGTGAATGAAAGGCATAAAAGCCTTACTCTATGCTTTTACACCTCTCATTCACGTTACGCCATAATTAAAAAGGAAGCAGGAAGCTGAGTGGTATCCAACAACAGGCATATTGCAGAAGGTTGGCTGGTTTGACATGTTTTATTTGGGGCCTGTCCAAGAAACTAGCCCAAGGAAAAGGGAGAACAGAAACACAAAATGATCCCAGGCTGTCTTCTGAGAAAGCAAAGAAAAGTAGTCTATGCTCAAAGTGCTTCCTGTGACAGAGTCTCTTAGGATGAGACTTCCGGTAGTTCTCTGTAGCTCCTTTGTGGTACTGTTCTCCCTTGAGAAGAGTGTGAAGCTGGAGAGCATCTCTTCTCCCTCCTGCAGGTTCCAAGGTATAGCTTTTCAACACTGTCTTGTAAGACTTTGTCTAAACGTGCCACGGATTCCAGTGGGCAAGTCCTAGTACTGCGGCTGACCATCCAACCATCTCTCCTCTCCTGCTCGACAGGTGTTCATTGCTAAGGGGATCTGGGCTCCTTCTGCGCCTCCGCAATGCCTCTGCACATTACCATACTGATCCAGGATCACCCCTTTTGTACATGAGGTTCCCCACTCTTTCTCGTATTGACCTCCTGAGCCTTGGCTCCCACTCCCAGACCTCTCCTACTCATCCCTTGCCTCAATAATCTTCAATTTCCCCTCCTCCTCACCCATTCCCACCTCGTCCTTGATATGCAGGGAATTGGCTGGGACATATCTCCTTCTCCAAACTCCATGTCCCAATCTCCTTGTACTCTGCCCTTGTGTTCATTCACTCGTTGTCTCCTCTCCTCTTCTCAACCTTCACCTTCTCTCTGCTTATTATTCCCTACACTCCTCTTCCTGACTTTCTCCTGCACGCCTCTTCCTGACCTCCTCCTTCTCTCCTCCTACAGTCTCATCTCTCTCATTTGCTCTCTCAACTCCCGCACTCAGTCTACAACTTGCCCCAAACACGCCCCTACAAACACCCATGTTACTGCCTTCTTTGGGCTGCATTTTATAATTCCAGTATCCCTCTCTCTAAGTCCGACTCCACTCAAGTACAAGCATGTGTGGGTGGTTATGACTGCTATTCAGGAAAAGGGTGCTTCTCGACTGCGAGTCGAACTGCTAAAAGGCTATTCTGCCATCTTGCTTTGCTAGAACCCATTTAGGCTACGCCTGTGCGAGTTCTATGTTCTGAGAGCAAAGCTGCCGCTTAGTCAGGGTTCACAGGAATTCTGACAATGCTCACTGCAGTATTGGGGAGCTCTGCTGTTGTGCTAATTCTGGAGGTGAGAATTTCCATACCACTTGACCATGGCAGCAGTGGGTCATGTGTTAAACGGCCCTTGGTACTCTGTTGGTATTCACTGAATCGCTTTGTATATGTTTTCTTAAAGCCCCAGAGTCCTGGGTGCTGTGCATTTGGTGATGCCCATGGCATGCAGGGTAGTCAGTGGATCCTCCCCATTGCCCCACGGCCCCATCATCACACTGTGAAGTGGTGGATCCAGCGCCGTTGGCTACACTGCCACCACCTTAAGGGTTACGCTGGGGAATTACAAAATAGAAATTCCAATAGTATATCAACCTGACAAAATATAAATCCTTATACAAAAATGGTAAACTAAACAAGTGTGACTGTACCTTTATTTTCCACATCTTGAATGGAAGAAAACAAGCCTTAGAATTCAAAGCAATGTGAGTTGGAAACATCTTCATTTTGCAGCATTTACTTTTAGCACTTAAATACACAAAATAAAAGTAATTGTGTAATAGGGTCAACTGCCTATAACAACTGTTTGGAACAAGCTTCTAGCTTGTTGTCACACATGATATTAAGAAAAGTTATCCCTTTTTTGTGTGACTAACTAACAGACATCAGAAATATGAGTGAAACTTTTAAAAGTAGGTTTATTTGTAACTCACTTGAATTGTCTTGGAAGAAGGCACAGGTTTGGTTGGAACCAGACCTCCAGTATGTAGGCTTTCAGTTGGAAATATTAATTCAGAGTTCCTATCGCCTAAAGAGGTATACATAAGAAAAGGTTCCGTTGATGAGAAAGATATGTGTTTAAAATGTCATTGCCAGGTTGCTGTTAAGTTGCCAGGCTGCTCAGTGGTGTCCCATCAAAATACCATCCTCCTCATGAAGGCATGAAAACTCTGGCAGTGAGCAAGGTCCCATGAGTGAGGGTCCAGAATTCCAGAAAGTTGGAGCTGAATCCTGATTAGCCCATTAGTGTTGGTGATTGACTTCAGCATATTAGTCTGTGAATGGGAACCTTGCTGGCTGGCACATTCTTTCAGTACCATGCTGGACTAACATCAGAAAGATCACACACTTTTCTAAGCGTGAGCTTTTCTCAGACAGCATTAACTAATTTATTTATACAAACCACAGGGAAAGCAATGCATTTTTGGCACAACAACTCTTGCAGAATGCACTATTGATAGAGCGGAGGACATGGGTCCTTCACAATGGGGGGAGAAAATGTGACTTGAAGACCAGATGCTGCAGGGGCAGAAGGAAATATAAACTAGGGACGAGGAGAGGACAGAATGACACAGGAACAGGATAAGGGAGAGAGCGCTGAATTAAGGATAGAGAGGTGATGGAAAAGTGCTTTAGGGTTTTCCATGAAAGGCAGGGAGAGGAAAACAGGGTGATGCAGGAGCATAGAGTGAGAATTTTGAGGTTGGATTTAAACAGTGGTATAGTGGGAGTAGTATGGAGAGGGAGAGGAAGAGCATTCAGGACTAGTGGCGCAAGGAGAGAGAGAGAGGAAACGAGAGGGAGCACAGGGGGCTGGAGTGGTGGCAAGGAGGTGAGCTGAGGGTGATCTTAACAAGCGAGGAGGAGATCAGGGTGTGAGATGAGCAGATAGGTAGGTCGGGGCGAGTCCATGGATAGTTGTAAAGATTATGAGACTTAGCGCTTTGTTTCTTAGATGACAAGCTAATCTGGTGACGGGCAGAACCGGTAGAAGTTCATTATTTATTTATCACAAAAAATCATAGGGAAAGCAATGCATTTTTGGCACAAAAACACTTATAGAATTTACCATTGATAACAGAGCGGTAACCGGATGGAGGTCATGGGTCCTTTACAATGGTGTGAGGGCCTAAGAAGTCCTGTTGCAATCAGTCAAAATAGGAGGGGAACCTGACTGGTCACCTGGATGTAAAATTGTACTAGCCACAGTGTGGTGCCTTGCGTGATTTCTAGAGGACTAACAGGGCAATGCATGTGGAACTCGGGTATGTGGGGCCAGTAGGGTGATTGAATAAGCACCTCCTTTCAGACCTCAGCCAACAGGTTTCTACTGATCCAACCAGGTCAAGAAGGGGGTCACCTGGAACACAGCTCGCTGTCCAGAATAGGAGTGGCCGTTGATTTGACCATAGCCACAACCACATGGCAAAGAACATTTAATTTCCTTCAAACTTCTTCTCCGCCGCCATGATTTTACCCAAGCCAAGATGTTGCATCATAATTATCTGTGTTCAGGTTTTTTTTTTGTATCTCCAAGTTCTTTTGTGGGAATATTACGAGATTATGATGATTCAATCACGTAAACCCTGAACTACCTCTAATGGATGTGTCGGTTTGGGAAGAAAGCATGACTTGCTGAAGATCACACAATGTTGCCATGTGTGTCCAGAGCTCAAAAAAGAAGGTCATGAATCTAAAGTACCCCACCTAGGGCTGGCTTATTATCTTGCACTCCAGCACCATTGCATTAGTGCTGGTGCAAACACAGCGCACTTTAATTTCTAATGCAGCTAATGCAATTGCTTCTGCACAAACACTGTTAGCCGTTGTGCAATATGCATCTGTGCTTGCATAAATGTACCATAGTCCAGCCCCTGCGCATACCAATCCCACCTACTCCTGCATGCTGTGGTGTTCCCACAGGAGGCACCAGACGAGAACGTCACCATGCAACAACCGGCATGGAGGCCTAAAGTGTTGGGGTCATAGAGGACAAATGAAGGTTGAAAGAGACATGTGCTCCTCTACTCATCATTGTCGTATTTTATCCTAAATAGTTATTTTTTTGCTTGACCTTTTGCAAATGTCTTTTGGTTTAGGCCCATAGGTTGGGCTTCTGGGCACATAATCTCCCATATTGCAGGGTAAGGCACGAATAGAACTCTTAAATATTGCCTTCCAAATACTGCAGGGCTGCACAGCTTAGCAATTAACTAGACTCTATCTTATAGAGGGGTATATACATTGAATGTGGTCTGGAACCCCATGAGGCACAACCTGGAGCATTCTTGCAGAGCTAAATCATAGGTTTACTTAGAGGGGAGTAGGGTGGTCAACTCTTTGATTGTATTTTGCGGGACACTTGCCCACAAGGCGGCGATGACGTCACGACGTCATTCAGGTTTGGCCCGCCCCCTTTTTTTGTGTGCATTTTTTTAATGGCTCCTTTAGAGCCTGCAGGTTGAGCTGTAACGCTCTATCACCAGGCTTAATTCAAATGCAAATGGTTTGTCCTTGGGAGGGGATGGTCACGTGTTTTAACTGAAAACATGACCATCAAGACCCAGGACAAACCATTAGCATTTGAATGAAGCCAGGTGTCGAGCGTTACAGCTCGACCTGGGGGCTCAAAAGGAGCTGGGGCTGCAGAGCCGCCGCGGAAAGAAAGCAGCAGCGCCGTGCTGTTCAACAGCCCACTTTAATTCGCAGAGTGGCTGTAATGGATGCAGGTTGTCCTGACGAAAGTCGGGACAACCTGCGTCCCGCATAGCCACTCTGCAAATGGTGGGACAGAGTCCCTAATTGCGGGACAATCCCGCTAAAAGCGGGACAGTTGGCCACCCTAGAGGGGAGTTAAGATTCAGTGTGCGTATCATTCCAAGATGGCTGCCAGCTGAAGAGGACACGTGTCCTCGGTGCTCCGCTCTGGCAAGTGAAGAAAGGAGTCAAAAGCACCCAACAAGGCAACTTTACACCCAAACTCTGAGCCCCATAACTACTCAAGAGTGGGGTATCTGAAGACCCACTCACTAAAGTCCGAGTGGCCCAGCTGCCCACAGTGGAAAGACGGGAGACTTGAGGTCGGGTGAACAATGGGAAGCCCTATGGAGCGGGTGGCCAAGTAACTGACCAGGCGTCAGAAGCCAGATCGTGGGCGGGAGAAGAGAGACCAGCCCCCCGGCAGGGGCTTTGTGCAGCGAACTAAGATGAATTGAGTGGTGGTGGTCACGGTTATGGGTCCGATCCACAATCAGACCCGGTGAGCAGCAGGAGCGGTCCCACCCTCCCGCCTGAAGAAAGTGAACGAAGAGCGGAGGACAGCGTAGCCCCGTCTGAGGGATTGACCACCTGGCTTGTGGAGGGTGGCTGCGCCGGGGAGAACAGAGTGCAGAGGACACCCTGTGATGAACGGTGCCCTTGCGACCATGATCCTTCACCGGCCCCGAACAACAGAGGTCCGCTACAACGACGAGAGCAGTGCGCGGAGGGCACCCCGTGTCAAACGATTCCATTGCGGAGGTGAGCCCCGCCGGCCCCGAATTCCAGAGAACCTGCTGACGGGCCAACGGCTGGACCCACCCCCGGCAGAGTGTGCCCGGCAAACGAAGCAGCCAACAGTTCAATACGCCAGTAGACAGCTGGCGGCCCAAGTCAGTAGTGAAGCAGGCCTGGGAAAGTGTGGACGACTCCCCTCCCCAGCCCCATCAGAGCAGTTGAAAGCCCACTAGTAGTGGAACACCCCCCTGCAGTGCAGGGGAACAACGCCAAGGCCGACAGACCCGTCAAGATTACGCCCAAAACAAATAGCAGGTGAGAAAGTGTGGGAGAGCGAGGAATTCCCATGAAAGCTCCCCTACCCAGGGAAGTGAGGTCCTGTTAACCCTACAAAGGCCCTGTGGCCCTGTGGGCAGGACCTGGGAAGAGTCACAGAAAATCACAGGGCCCATAGAGCTTTCCTGAGCATAGAAGTTCCTATCTTTGTCTATTCAGCAATTCACACGGGCTCAGTCTCATAAGGGCCAATTGCAAAGGGAGGGCGCTGTCCCCCGATTGCCTTCTCACACACCCAGGAGATTAGACTACTGACGGGTTGAACAGAAGCAGCCCCCAGCGTGCCAAAAACTGGACTGTCAAGACTCTAGCACCTTGGTCACTCACCCAGGCCCAGACACAAAGCCGAAAGCTATCGGCCCCCGATCGGGAGCCAACTGGTGGCGTAAGTCAGTGAACATGACCGGTACAGCCCCTGGAGCCCCAGGTCAGAAGCAACAACGAACAATAAAGGGGACGCGAAAAGAGCGAAACCTCACAGCTGGTTAGCGGGACCCAGACCAGGAGCACAGGCAGCAAACAAACCAGTGGATCCAGCTTGGAGAGCCCCTGGGAAAAGACACGCCGGAGTGGAAACACGAGCAGATAGCCCAGGTGCCAGGAGCCAGAACCAGAAGCGCACACCCAAGAGAGAAGGGATCCCCTGAAAAACAACAGGAGAATCAACTTGCTAAGTGCTGGAATCAAAAGTAGTCACAAGATCAAGTACCGCTGCAGTCACCACCGGACCAAACAGAATCACGTTCTATTCCAACCCGAGATGCAATGAATACAGACAAAGAGGAACTGCTGAACTGCCTGAAGGGTATGGAAATAAGAATGACAAACGCATTCCAAACCCAAATTGGACAGCTTAAGGAAGACCTAACCGCCTCTTTGCAAGAGGTCCGCAAGGAGGTGAACAAACTGGGAGACTGGGTAGATACAGTAGAAAATGGCCTCTCCAACCTCACAGACGAAACTAAACAGACAAGTTTACTACTAGGTCAAATAGCGGCAGCCACAAACAAACTCGAGCTGCAGGCCGAGGACCTCGAAAATAGGTCACGTCGGTCAAACATCAGAGTCAAAGGCCTTCCCGAGTCGGTACTGGATGGGGAACTCAAAGATACACTGCAACAGACAATTAGCAATATGCTGAGCTACACTATGCCTGAATCAATTCGATTTGATAGAATACACCAGGTGGTGCCCAGGAAGAAAGACCCTGGCGCATGGCTGTCATGAGCACTGCTACCGAGAAGCCAAGTCAAGCCCAGCATCCCCGGAAGCAGGCTCACGACCCTCGTCCCCGGCTCCAGCAAACCCCTATTGGGGCCCTTTGGACCATGTCCTGGCGCCAGGCTCATAAGGAACCTCAGTCCCGGCGCCAGGGGCGTCGGGCTCATAATTCTTGCAAAGGTGCTTGGGTGGACCTACCTGTAGCAGACCATGCTGCATACTCACCTTTGCAAATGCTGGCAGGATGAAGTCCCCAGCCTTCTGCTGGGAGGAACTATTCCTTGAACTGGGACTACTTTCTTACCTGGGTGGGGCTTTTGCCACTCCTTAGCTCTGGAACACAGGAACTCTTTTACCTGGGCAAGGCTGAGGAAGAAGACACCCAATCACTCCAACACTATTTAAACCACACCCGATTGGGAAAACGTGCTTCGCGTTATTCTGCATCTGCAGCAGGACGCTCACCGAGTCAGCTCCAGCATTCCAGTGACATCTCCAGCTTCAGCTCAGCAACCTGTGGAAGAAAGACACGAGAACTATACTTACCATCCAGGAATCCAGACGCCGGCAGAACCTGCAAGCAAAAGAAACATAAGGTTAGCAAGTTACAACACGTTCGCAGCCGCGCTCGCCTACCTGATCCATCTGTGCTTTCACGGATTCTTCGTGGCCTTCTCTTCAGCAGCCTAACGGCACCTGTAAAGACAAAGAACATTGTTAAGTAGGAATCGGGTGAAGGCGGCCGCATTTACTTTTCTTACCTGCTTTTGTGCGCGTATTACGTTCTCTTCAACCGCAGCAGCCCGGCACCTGAAAACAAGAAAAGACATTATTTAAGTGCCATTAAAGACTGCAAGAAAGCCTAACACTTACGTGTTTCCCCACGTGCATCCGCGACTGGGAAAACGCCCGCAAGGTCCCGACACCTGCAAATAAGAAAAGAACATTGTTAGAGGTGCTATAATAAGGTCACAGATCATTATACTCACGTACTTCGCACGTGCAACGGCAACGGACGAACAAAGCCCGCAACATCTCAAGACCTGAAAACAGAAAACAAGGGACATTATTGAGGTGTCATTGAAACTCCCATACCTACGTACAACCGCACGTGTCGCGCTCTCAGTGACCATGCCCTCAGCATCCAGGCACCTTAAAAAGACAATGCAAAGACTTCATTAAAGGTGCCCATCTCTTCAAGACTATAAACTCTTTATACCTACTGGCATCCGCTCGTGCAGTAACGGCGGCATCACCTTTTGGCATCTCAGCACCTGTGCCACTTCTAAGGCCACAAAAGACTTTAATGACCTCCAGTGACGTAACTGGAACCCACGCACCCCTGCATAAGTCGCAGGATGGAGAGCCCAGCATTTATACGCCTAAGGTGAGAGCTCACCAGGGCATTGGACTTTCGGAGAGTTGGCGATTAGTGAGGAGGAAGTCCAGCCAAACGGTCATTAACCCTTTTTTCTTCCGCCTGCAGAAACCTTACCCTGCAAGCCAGACGGTCAATAAGAGGAAGCCCAGTCCAGAGAGTCATCCGAGCTCTACGCTTCTCAATTGAAGGGACTATAACAGTTCAGCCGGGACCAGAGCCTCTGTGGGAATCAGGTGAGCGTTACAATGGCCTAGGAACGTGCTGGTGGCCCTCATATGTTATGAAAGAGAGCATTCTACGAGCAGCCAGGACCACAACTGACCTGATGATCAACGGCCACCCGATTAACCTATTACAAGATCTGGCTCTCACAACCCTCAACAAGAGGGGGCTCATGCTACCAGTCACGAAGGCCCTCCGAGAGAGACATGTATCTTACAGTTGGTCATATCCATTTGGCCTGATGTTTACTTGGGAGGGCAAAGCCAGGAGAATCGGTACCTGTGAAGAGGGCCTTACCTTGCTGAATCTGGAGGAGGATCAGAACAGCTGAGATAACGGTCCGGCACGAGGCTCCCATACCTACAGGGGTCAACCCCTGGGAATGGTCCACAGCACCAAGAAGCAGGTCCAGGAGAGAACCAAAATTGTCGGGCCCACAAGGCACCCAATCACGACAAGAAAGAAACTCAGCGATGATAGTCTTACTTCAAGCCGCAATTCCGGAAGGGCGGCGTATTCTGAATCTAACACATGACCACGGCTTGCAAGAGCGGTAGCGGGCGCAGCCACACCTTGGAACCCACTCTGAGTCTTGGACCTTCCCGGTTACTCAGAGCCAATGTATCTCATAATGACCCAACTCCCCGGATCAGTAGAGGGGGGGGTTCTTCGGGATCCCGGTCACGGGGAAAACAGGGGAGAGTGATGGGAGGGGGAAGGAGGTGGTGCTGGGGGTGGGCGGATGAGGGAGGTAGGGAGGGAGGAGGGGATCTAGGGTCCAGAGTATAGTTAAGCGATACAGAATCTGACACGAACAGCAGGGAACAAGAAGCAGACGGCGAAGGGGTGCTACATGATTTCATAAGAAATTGGGAGGGGACCAACTGGATAGGCGAGGGAGACACCAGAGCGCCCCACTTTAAGGTCAAAATAGTGCAAACTTCCTCTACACAGAAATGGCTGAGTCAAAGATAATTTCCTGAATGTACAGGGCCTGAACTCGCCAATAAAACGTTGGGTTGTCCTGGACAGGCTGAAAGCAATGCAGACGGCGATAGGACTCCTACATGAGACGCATCTCCTCCCTAAAGACGAGAAGAGAATAGCCCATCGAGCCTTTCCACAGCAATATTTTTCATCTAGCGGGGGGAAAAAGAGGGGGGTTGCCATACTAATTGGTAGGGCACTGGACTTCAAAATATCACAACTCTGTAGAGGCAGAGAGGGAAGATATCTTGGTTTTAAGGGGTTGATAAAGGGGAAAATGTACACATTCTTGGCCATCTATGCCCCTAATAATCATCAGGATGTGTTCATAATATATTTACTGGGCGAATTGGGCAGCTGGTGTGAGGGCCACTGATTATAGGTGGGGAATTTAATCGCGTCATGGACCCATAAAACACTCCCTCTGACAACAGCTGACCAGAAAAATAGACAGGCACTGCATCGCTTCTTCAGAGAATTAGGGGTAATTGAAACTTGCGATTCTTTCAAGGGGACAACAGAGAGAACACCCACTATTCAGCCATCCATCTTGGATACTCCAGAATAGACATGATCCTATTTTCTGCTACATTAGTCCCACAAATAACGGGGGTAGAAATGGGAGTGGAATGTCACTCGGATCATGCCCCAGTGTTGGTGGGAGTAGACTGGGGGGTTGAGGGGAGCAAGGCAAAACCGCCCTGGAGGTTAAATGAAATCCTTCTGAAGGGCATAGCACTAAGAGCTCACATGAAGGCCACCATTAACAATTACTTTAAAGAAAATGACAATGGGGAAACAGGCTGGGGAGTTATATGGGCTGCGGGGAAGGCAGTGATCAGGGGAGAATTTATGTCACAAGCAGCGGCATACTACAGTGAAAGGGCATTGGTGATGCACAAGCTGGAAAAGGAGGTGAAAGCCGCCGAAGCCCAACACAAATCCTGCCACTCAAGAAAATCTCTAAGAGCGCTCTGGAAAATCAGAGCCCAACTGGAGAACCATACCGCGTACCGGATCAATCAATCATTGCTACAAACAAAACAATCCTATTACATCCATGGGGGCAAGGCAAATCGATTCCTTGCCACGAAATTTAGAAAACGAAAGGACCGGAATTACATAGCACAACTGAACGACATACATGGAAAACCCCACACGGTGGAGCTGGACAAAAAAGAAATAATGAAGCGTTTTCACGTAGAACTCCTAAGTAGCGAGAACCTTGACCCAGGACGACAACTCTCTTACATCAGCTCTCCCCCCCTGCCCCAGATCACAGAACAAGACAGAACCAGTCTCGGGGGCCCAATCTTGTCACAAGAGGTCAGCAATGCCATTTCAACATTGTCAGCAAATAAGACTCCAGGCCAAGAATGCCTTGACAACGGTTACTACAAGACTTTCCGCACTCAGTTACTCAGCCCACTGACAAGGCTTTATAATTCAATCAGAGAAGAGGGGAGGGTCACGCCCGATATGGGGAGGTCCATAACCATAACGCCCTTGAAGCCAGGAAAAGATCCCCACAATTGTGTGAGCTATCGTCCTATAGCACTGCTGAACATTGATGCAAAATTCTATGCGAAAATCCTGGCCACTCGCATGACGAAAATCCTCCCGAACATAAAACATGACGAACAGACGGGGTTCATTATGGACAGGCACACACAGGATAACGTAAGGAGGGCAGTAGATGTCATAGAAGCGGGGCGATGGACAGCGTTTGCTGTGGCCGCCCCGCATTTCACCCAGGCATTTGATAGCATGGACTGGCGTTACCTGAAACTGATCTTGGAGCACTTTGGTTGCGGCCCAAATTTCACCAAGATGGTGCTTGCCAACTACCAACACCCATCAACATGATCATGATCAACGGACAAAGTACGGAATTTGTTAAGATTTGAAGGGGCATGCGACAGGGGTGCCCACTCTCCCCCCTGATCTTCATGAGGGCGATGGAACCAATGAGTTCCGACATGATGACAGTATCAAAAGGGTGTTGTTTGGTCATGAGATCCACAAAATCGCGCTTTACGTGGACGACATCATGCTCTTCGTGGGAGACCCGGAAAACACGATGCCCAGTGCAATGGCCCAGCTGGAGGAAGTCAGACAGGTCTCGGGATTCTCCATAAACTTCTCTAAATCAAAAGCCATGAACATTACGGCAAGGAGGGAAGTGATCTAGACTCTGGAGAGGACATTCCCGGTGATCTGGGCAGGGGAATCCCTGGAATACTTGGGGATCCACCTCACTAGAGAACCAAATAACCCATATCAAGCAAACATAACACCTCTATGGAAACAGTTACAGAATGACATGCTCAGATGGGAGTCTCAGGAACTGTCGTAGTTCGCCTGCATCACAGCAGTCAAAATGACTATCCTCCCCCGTCTTCTCTATGTAATAGGATCAATCCCGGTGCCTATACCTCCAACCAAGATCAGAGAGTTGCAACACGCGATATTCAAATTTATATGGAACGGTAAAAACCCAGGATCCAGAAACAAATCCTAATGCGCCCCCCACTCCTGGGCGGCCTGGGAGTTCCAGAAATGCACAGATATATCTTATCAGCACAGCTAGCACCAATGTTGAGGTGGGCAAAACCTGAGAATCACAAGGGATGGTGTAGAATTGAACAGTCAGCCTCGTCAACTCCCCTAATAACCTTGTTGAGCCTGAAAGAGGAAAATCGAGAGAGAGGGGGAGCGCTTTTGGAAATGAAAAAATGGTCACTGCAAAGCTGGGACAAAGCCCGGAAAAGGAAACGCATCCCGCGTGGCTTGGGCCCATACATGCCGTTGATGCACAACCCAGACTTCACACCAGGTCTCCTGCGAAAGTATTGGGCAGGATGGTCGGGTGCCGAGACCCTGATCCTGAGGGACATGTCCAAAGATGGTTCCCCATTACTCTTCACAGACTGTCAGCAGAAATTCAACATAGGTGAAAAGGAGCGCTATAGATATGCACAAATAAGGCACTGGATAACCCATCCAACGGTGAAGAGGATGTGCACAAGAACGCCGTCAGGTCTAGAGCTGCAGGAGGGTCAAACAGCAAAAGGGGTTACCAGACTCTACAGACTGCTCTCCAACGATCAATCGACAGACAGCCCCCCATACAAAGTGAACTAGGAAAGAGACATACAAAAGTCCCTAACGGAGGAGGAATGGAAGATGCACCACGATTAAGGAATCAGCTTACAAACTGTGCCTTGGATGGTATATGTCCCCGAACCGCATACATAAAATCACAAAGTCATACTCACCAAACTGCTGGAGGAACTGCGGTGAGAGGTGTTGGGTATTTTGTATAGATCTGGGGCCTAGCGGTATTTTCTTACCGCCAAAATGAAAATAATTCAGTAATAATAACTCTTTGCATTCAGATTAGATTTGGTATATAGTACTATAGTATACATACATTATTTCAGCACACTGATACATTTAGTGGTATACATAATGTTGGTATGCGTCATTGGTGGTATTTATGGGTGAGCATCAATCCTTTGTTTTATATATGTGACCACAATATCCAGAACCCCTTATTTTTGTTTAGTTTGTTCGTGTGATCACTAGAAAGACCTCAGGCCTGCATTTCAGAAACACCACATTTCCAATTGGAGTGCCACCATGGGCTGTTCTCACTGACTTATCTACGACAGCAACCTATATGTGGTATTTATCACCAACTTATTTACGTTTGGTGAGCTATGTCCAGGGCCTCTCTTTCTGCCGACTCATAGACCTTCGGCAGCAGGCTATTTCATTTTGTTATTATTATGTTCCATTCAGAAAACACACACACACTCATATACTGAATGGATTCATGCACACAGCTACCGCCATGTCTTATCTTTTAGCAACTTTTAAAAATGACAATTGCACTGTGAAAAGATCTTCCCATATTACCAGTGTTATAATGATAGATGCACAAAGGACAAGATAAAAATGAAACACACTTCCCGCCTGCTTTCAGATAATTTTTTTGTATTATAAAACTTTCAACACAAGCTTACTCTTTTTTTACAGAAATAAATGGAAAACTCACAGTAACAACATTATCTGTAACAAAATGAAAAGAGAGTGGCGAGAAACATGAATTCAATTTGCAACATTAAACATGTGGTTAAAACACAGGAATCTCCTCTCCTACTCTGACTGAATATTTTCCCACACATACGCACAGCCCCCACACTTCAGCGAGATAATTACCAGGCTTGTTCAGCATGTAACTTCTTTGGCTGGTCGCCTTCTGGAGGGGTTCACCCAGCAAGGACAAGCATTTGCTGTCACTCAAACTGGGACTTGTTGCCTGGAAATCCCAGCCTCTGTAGCAGTATTGAATCTGCTTTAGGAATCAGGCATCCCCAGCTATCAAGCCAGTCCTTCTCCAAGCTGTGTCAAGATGTCGTCTGCTGGATTCTTCCCCGAGATTATACATGAAAACTCTGGTTACCTCCTACCAAAGGATCCTAACCAATAAAATTCTATCATGTCCTATCCACCCTCTGCACACAATAGAAATCTTTTACAGTAAGCAACTGTAACAAAACTGATTTCCTGCTATTCAACTCCTTGCTTCCTGCAAATACTGTGCACAGAAAAACAAGAAGAAAAAAAAATCTGCACACAGTCTGAAATGAGTTTCAGCCTGCCTCATTTTGCAGTGGAGAACACATTATATTATTAAGAAGTTAGAATCATGTTAGTATGGTTAATTATATTAGTTCATTAATCTTCAAATGGGTCTCTTGCAACATAGGCATTTCAGATGAAAAGAAAAAAAATAAATAATTGTGTGCATTTTGAATATGAAAAATAAAATGCGCTTTTAAATGAGAAAATGGTTTGTTTTTAACCTGTGTAGCCTGTCTTCATTTACATATCCATATGTTGCACTGGCAACACATAGCTTGAAGCAATTGCATCAAACTCATGCAGTGGCGCCGCATAAAAAAAATGCTCAATAACACATGTCTTGCTGTACCACATTGTAGCAATACACCAAACCCATGCAGTGGTGCTGCATGAAAAACATGCTATACATTGATCCTGTGTAGTGGCGCTGTACTCCAAAAACACACCAAACAATCCTACATATCCCCTCCTTTTTTTGAGAATTTGGCTAATTCGAGCCACAATTGGAAAAAATCCAACTTGCTCCTTTTCTTCTTTCAAAATGTAACAATCCAATACAATTAACATTCTTGTTGTGAAGATGAAAATTGAAAAATCACTGTTCAATCAACATAATATTAAAATTCATCTGAATTCATCAATTCTTATAAAATGTTCTACATTTGCCTTCCCAATGGAAGTGTCCATAGTCCAGTGTTTCAATTTTATACTTGAAGTCAATTGAAAATAATAAAATAAAACAACTAACTAAAACAAATAATTAACATAACAGATTAAAACAATTAATTAAAATAATAAATACGTGGAACTCCATATGCCAGGACACTTGTCTGCCTCTTTTGGTTCATTCGGGTACTCTTTCATCTTGGTACTCTTGGATCCTTTTCTATAGAAGTCATCTTTTCTTTGGCATTCCGGCTATTTTGTCTTCACCTCCACCTGGAGGCAGGCATCTTTTGGTCTTCATCCAGGGGACTCCAGGACTCCATCATATCCCGTGACCTCCGGTACAAATATGTTAATATTCTAAATCAAATAGAAAAGAAACAGATTAAGTATATAGCACAATACTAATTTCACCCTTTTGCCAAAATAAAACACGCCTTGTAAAATATTTCGCCCTTTTTCTTTCGCCTTCTGAAATTAAACACAGGTTATAGAGAACAAGCATACATAAAATAACATTCAATATTTAATGCATTTTCATTCTGCACACCGACCATGAGCTTCCATTATTATTTTTTTATTTATTTACTTTTTATATTATTTATATTTTATATATATTTACATATATTACAGGGTTTATGTACCATTTCAAACATCTTTTTTTTTAACTTCTCTGTCACTGCCTCCTGACTAGACATAGTCACTCCACCTTTTTATGTTCAAGGGACTTTATCTGTTTCTACATGCTCAAGCTGCCTGATCTCGTGTCTGGGATGGCATGGCTTAATCTGATTTATGTGCACAAATTGCTCTATTGTTGTTTCACCTTCGGTCTTTAAATGTTTATAAACTACAGGAGAAACCTTATCTATAATTCGAAATGGCCCCTGCCAGGCTGCTAGAAATTTAGAATTTTTCTGTTTACTTTTTCCAAAATGAAACTTATACACCTGAGCCCCTACACTGTATTCTCTCACTGATGTTCTTTTATCGTAGTATGACTTTGCACTGTCAGCAGCTCTTTCTAGATTTCTCTGCACAAAAGCAAAGGCATTTTGCAAATGCTTCCTCAATTCATCAATGTACTCATGAACTGTGGATGCACTCACAAGTGTCTGCTCATGTGTTCTGTATAGTAGGTGTTGTGGTAACACCATTTTCCTACCTGTTAATACCTCATGTGGACTAATACCTGTTGCTTTGGCAGGAGTTGATCTGATTGCCATCAAAACCAACGGTAAACGTAAATCCCAGCTGGAACCTGCTTCTGCCACAAATTTCTTTAATATGTCCACAACAGACCTATTGCTCCGTTCAACTCCACCTGAAGAGGCTGCCCGATATGCGATGTGTAGTTTCCTTTTCACACCCAGTATTTGCCATACCTTACTCATTAGAGTACTTGTGAAATGACTTCCTCTGTCTGACTCAATTCTTTGTGGCAACCCAAACCTTGAGAACACATGGTTCACCAGCAATGTGGCTGCTGTTTGCGCACTACAATCTGGTGCAGGAATACATTCAATCCACTTCGACATCAAACATATCACATTTAAAATGTAACAATTTCCTCTGCTCAACCTTTTTAAAGGGCCTACATAGTCTATTTGCAAATCTGACCATGGAAGAGTTAGGCCTCTTTTCATCAATGGGGCTCTATGCTTTGGTGAAGCAGGTTTAAATTGGGCGCATACTAGACATCCTCTAGTATATAATTCCACATCTTGGGACATATGTGGCCAGTAAGCATAATCTTTTAGTATTTCCAATGTTTTTTGTGAACCTCTGTGGCCTGCAGTTATTGCATCATGTGCATGTTGTAGCATTAGCCCTCTGAATGAAAGGGGTACCACCCACTGTATTTGTCCTGTCATGGACTCTCTAATCATGAGTCCATCCTGCAGTCTAACCCGTTTTTTATTCTTTAATAGCACCCTCAACTCTCCTTTTCCCATACAATCATTTTCTGTTAAAGTGTTTTTTTCAGGATCTATCAAATGATTATAATAGATTCCCAAAATTCGATCATTCTTTTGTGCCTCAATCAAATCTTGGTCTGGCATAACATGACCCCACTGTACCACTGGTTGATCTACCTCCTTTGGTGCTTTAGAACGTGTTACTGCATCAATTTGTATTTCACCCAGTAAATCATCTATAGGTAGCAATTCTCCCATCACAGCTCAATTTTAGCCAGGTGGTCTGTCTTATCATTTCCCTCCTTATCCTCTCTGGGTGTTTTTAATTGCCCACAAATTTTTCTCTAGTATATTGTCAAATCATTTTCTGACACCAATTTGTCTATGGCTTGTATCATTTTTCCATGTTTAAGTGGCTTTTTGTTGTATGTAACCATGCCTCTCGCTTTCCAGCCAGGTAAATACTCCACAAAGCTATTTCGTGCATAGTCAGAATCAGCCACCAGGACAATTTCACTGAATTTATTATCAACTGCAGTAGCAATTGCTTTATAAATGGCCGCCAATTCCGCCACTTGACTGCTTCTAGCTCCAATCCTCATCCCTACACTGGGGACGCCTTCACATTTCAACCAGACATTCCCTATACCTGACACTAATTGTTTATTACTGTCATTTTCAATGTGAAAAGCACAACCATCCACATATACACTTGGCAGATCCTTGCATGTTTTTTCATCAAAAGCTTTGTGTGGTGATTGTTCAAATTCCTGTAAACTAGGTTCCACTTCCATTTTGTTTGATACTTGTTCAGCTGCACAGTCATGTAAGTCAGCTAACCCTTGAGCAATTGGGCTCTTTTTATTTTGTCCATATCTTGCTTCTATAGGACAACCTTGTAATGCCAGCGCCCATGAAGTGATTCTGGACTGCGCTAGATTACCTGACCTAATTCTTTTACTCTCTAAAAACTGCAAAGGTTGATGATTTGTTTCAATAATCACCTTTACTCCCTGAACAATAGGGCGGAAATGTTGTAGCGCCTACACAGTGGTTAATAGGGCCTTTTCACATTCATTGAATTTCATTTCAACTTGGGAAAATGCTTTACTTGCATATGCAATGATTTTGTGATTCACATCATGTTTTTGTGATAACACTGCTGACATACAATGTTCAGAGAACCCTACTTCTATAAAGAAATCCCTACCCTTTATGGGATATGCTAAACATGGTGCCTTTACAAGACATTCCTTCAATTTAGCTACTGCCTCAGACTGCTCTTTTTCCCATATCCAGGGTGTATTCAGTTTAAGCAGTTTAGTCAATGGTTGAGTGATTTCAGCATCATTTTCAATGAACTTTCTGTTATAGCCTGTCATCCCTAATAAACTTTTTACCCCTTTCACATTTTTAGGGTCCTTTAGTTTTTGTATGGCCTCTATTTTCTTCTTTTGTGGATTTAGCCCATGTTCAGTCACTTCATGGCCTAGAAAGTTCACTTTTTTCTTGCACCATTGTGCTTTTTGTAAAGACACTTTGGCGCCTGCTTTCTGCAATTGGCCAAGCACATGTCTTATTTCATCAAAATGGCTTTTCAGGCTTTCATTTTTTATCAGGACATCATCCACATAAACTATGGTTCCTCTTTCCGCTGCATCTGGCATGGCCTTTCTCAAAAATATGCCAAATTCACTCCCACTATTGATGTACCCAAACGGAGCTCTAAGCCAGGCGTATTGAGTCCTGTCAAATGTAAAGGAAAATAAATTCTGTATCTCCTCTGCCAATGGCACGCACCAACATGCAGAGGTGAGATCTAATGTGGTAAGCACTTTTGAGCCATGTACCTGAGCTAGGCCCTGATCAATGAATGGCAGTGGCCATCTGGATACTGGCACTCTTTTATTTAACTCCCTCAAGTCTGCATATAGCCGCCATTGACCATTTGGCTTTAACACACCTAAAATAGGTGTATTGGATGTGCTATGAATGGGCCCGATGATTCCCCGAGCTTCCAAATTCTTTATAATCTCTGCTAATGATTCTAAACATGCCAGCGGTAGTCTATACTGGCGTACAAATACTGGACTTCTGCTACACCCTTCCGGAAGTGTGGCCACATGTAAATCAGTTAAACCGCAATCATAAGCACCTTTTGCAAATACATATTTAAATTCCATAAATATCTTTCTCAGTTCGTTCCTATCCTCATCGTTGTCACACGCATCCGCTAAGGAGATCTGCTCTTCTACCATTTTCGAAAATTCTGGAAAATCTTCTGGTAAGGGAATCTCGGCGCTTTCCTCTAACTGTGTGGCTGTGTCTTTTTGTAAAGCTGCCACTTTTAAATATTTTGGCATATCAGCTTCCACATCAATGGGCTGATTTTCTATTTTATTTTCATTTAAATTAAATGTTATGCAATCCTCTTGATGGCAGCACACTGTCTCATTTGAATCATAAGGATACACAGAATGAATTTTAAATATTCCTTTGGGCTGAGAGTCCAGGTGTTCTGGCAACTCACCCTTGGCATCTACATAATTTTCAGGGATATTTCCAATCACCATGTTATTTAAATCTGCCGTATAATGTGATTTTTGTATGGCCATTCCTAATGGGGAGTTTTCCTCTAAATGAATATCTTGACAACCTTTATTATTTACCATAATTTTTACAGATCCTTCACCAATATCTACCAATGGAATGTATTCATAATCCAGGCCTTGCTGTTTTATGGATTCATTCAGGCATACAAATGCATCAGAGTCTTTCATCTGCTGTCCATGTTTGCATTTCAGTGTTATTGCAAACTGTTTTGTAAATGCAGGAATAATAGTATCTTTCCTCATTTGTAATTCGATTGCATAAGGAACCAGTTGTGCACAATGATAAGCCCTTCTTTTGTCTTCAAATTCAGGTGCCGGCTCACCTAGGCGTGACCATATTTTTTGATTAAGGAAATCTAACACCATACACATTCTGTGCATGATGTCATTGCCCATGTAAAAGTCATTTTGTGCTCCACTCACTATCCATACATTATGGTAAATTGTGTTCTGCCCAATGCTAACTTTAAGCATGCATCTGCCTGCAATTCGGTTTTCAAAGTCTGGACTGTCCAACCCAGAAACATATTGGTTTTTAATCCTAAATTTCGGGATCTCTTCCCTCTCCATTATCTTTTGCAACAATTTCTCATTAATGAAGCTCCTCTCCTGTTCAAGCGCTAAAGTGTCTTTTATTGTTTTAAAACAGTCATTTATACCAACATGAACCCATGGTTGCTCATCTTCCATGTGTATTTCAGCAAGAGTGGTAATGTGTTTTTCTGAATCTGTTTTAGGAGCAACATTCTGTTTGATTGTTTTCTCTTTTAAATAAAAACGTAATGTGTGCTCATCTATGGCAGTCCGCCAATTTTTCCTTGGGTCCAAGTATATTTGTACAGGTAGTTTTTCATTGTCGCTCTGCATTTTGTCTTGACACATTAATATAACCGTGACACTAGGTATGCAACTATTCTGGAGATATACCTCCACAGCATCATTTGTTTTGGCAACGTTGTGACATTCATTTATGTTGCTGTTTTGTGATTTTAGTTTCTTAGGTCTCAATGGTTTTTTGGTTAAGGACCACAGCACTCCATTCACCCCATCTATGAGAGGAGACAATCTTTTCAGGCAATCTGTCCCCATCAGAAATGGAATTTCACAAATAGATGTGATCAATACCTCTTGTTTCATTCTGTGCTTTCCTATTTTTATGTCAACCTCAGTTACGCCTATGATGGGCACCTCCTCCCCATTAAGGTTATGCACTGGACCTTGATTTTCCTTCACTGTGATCTGATTTTGTGGGGGTCTCCCTTCATTGATGCTCTTTACCAGCTCCTTGGACATAATTGTGGCCTGTGCGCCAGTGTCAATCATAGCAAATGTTTGGCATTTTTCTTCTACAGTGATGGGTGCATAATATCTGTCCTCAACTTCCTCTAATACACATAAGAAGTGTGAATTCTTACTGATTTCAGGGCTCACCTTTCTCAGGCCTTTTTCACTTTTGGCTAAGCACATTGGTAAATGGAAAGACATTTTTCCTTCCTTTTCACCCATTTCTGCGCGAGAGACTTTATTCATTTCTCCATGATCAGAGGTTTTTTGGAGTGTGGCCACTGTTCGCCCACCCATCTGGGTATCATCAGGGACCACATTACAACCTTCCAACTGAACAGGTGTAACAACATCATTTAGTAATTTGTCATTGTTTAATTCTGTGCATTTGTGATCATTTAGTGTTTTACCAGCCCTTTCAGCTTCTTCAAAAATATGTGGCTCAAAGAATTCTTCAGGTGATTGATTTGTACCCTCCTTTTGAGTATTTCCTTTTTCTGTCTGTGTTTGTTCACCGTTTTGACTGTCCAGGGATGAGCTATAGCATCCCCACTTACTCCCTTTTCACTGGTATTCCCCATGCATGAGTCATTTTTCTTAAATCTGTCTCTTTGTTCTCTTGGAGTTTCAGGTTTTCTTATTTCATTTGTACAAATCTCCAATGTTTGATTTAGCTCTAGGTTAAACTGTACCTCTCTTTTAGAATTATTTGCACTTTCTATTACATGTTCATTCATTGGTGCTTTCACTTTTACATCATTAGGCATCTCAGAGTCATTATGGAAAATTACATTAGGGCAATCTGTCTTTTCGGCGCTGTAGGTATCATGAGTACTTAGTCACTTTTCAGAAGAAGCCCCCCGGTCATTGCTAGGCCATCAGCCCCCTCTTTGGATGGTTGTTTTTGCGCTGTATATAGCTTCCCTATTTGCTCAGCTAACATTTTCACTTGGGCTTCGAGGCACTGGAACCTTTCCATCTCTCTAGAATCCTCTTTCTGTGGCCTAGGTCGATATTGGTTGTTTACCCCCTGATTGGATCTATTCTGATACCTCTCAGGTGAGTGATGTCTATTGGGATGGTTCCTGAACTCTTGATTCATTTGTGGAGGGGAGCGGGGTGCACCCATCCTTTGGTTGTAGTCCCCTGGTGGGGAATCATTGTACTGACGTGGAGTATAATTCATGTTCCGTCTCATGTCCTGTCTCTCATGTTGTGGGTACTGACCCCTATGTTTATTCCCATTATCAGCAAATCGATCCACATATCGGGGCCTATCCTGATTACCATATATCATGGTGTTGGGATCAAATCTGCTCTGTGTCCCCAATGTCTGGTAGGGACCCTCATTTCTTTGATCTTGATTTTGTCTTTGGTTATTATTCATACCTGAAATATCAGGCCGATATCCTGCCCGGGGCCTATCTCCTAAATACCTAGGGCTGATGTAGCTCTCCCTATTACTAGGATCATGTGATTGGAACATTGGTGCAGAGTGTGATGACCTTTGTTGATTAACCCTTTGTTCAGGTGACGAATTATTTTTGCCTGGACTTTGAGCAGACTCAAGGGACATTTTGGCTGACCTGATTTCCATCACTGTGGCTGAAGGTTCTTTAGATTTAGGTCTAATATCTTTCATTTTATCACTTTCTCTACCCTGACAATAGAGTACCTCATATAGTTTTGTGCTTTGATGTACATCCATTCAAGGGACTTGTCACGGTCAAATTCACGGACAAATTGTGATATGATGTCTTTCTGTAGCCCATAGAAGTAGGCAGTTTTAAACTCATTGGAATTGGGGTCAAAAGATACATCAAAGCGAGAAAATGTCCTTTTTAAGTCCTGTAAAAATTGGCGAGGGGATGTGTTAGACCCAGCAGTGATTGTGTAAGCGACTTTCTTTGCCTCCTGCAATGACTGAAAAGGAGAAAAATGACACCTAATTTCTTTTTCAAACTCCACCCATGTCATATTCTGCTGTTCATTTAATCCCCTTATGATGCTGGCCGTCGGGGCATCTAAAGTTAAATGAAAATATTGTCTGTACTGTTCCTTAGGTATCTGGAGTGCTTTAAAAATGTCATGAACCACTTCTAAGTGATCCTCAATGCAGCATTCCCCTCCTTTTTGAAATGGTTTCATCAGGGCTTTAATGGATTTCATTATTTTTATGGGGCTACTTGTTGCAATACATGGAATTGCACTACTTTGTGATTCAATCCTGGTTTCAGGTGTATGGGATTGGTGGCTGCCCTCAATGGGAGTATCAAATCCCCCAAGGGCGCTGCAACCAAGTTCATTCACCGGCCCAGTCACTGGAGCACTAGCTCTTTGGGCAGAACTAGAATTCACCTCCACTCCATTGAATGTAGCACCCTGCCGCCTCTCCTGGGACCTGGGAATGCACATTTGTTGTTCTAAGTCTTTGCACTTTTTAAGGAGCCTGCGTGCTTCATTTTGCAGATAGTTGTTTTCATCACTCATTTTATTTATTACCTCCCGCATGTCGCACATTTGCATTCGGCATTCATTGAATTCTTTGTTTCTCTTGTCTTTTTCTTGAATCATTTTAACCATTTCTTGCTCTGCACCTTGGAGATCACTTTCTTTTTCAAAATGTTCTTTTTGTAAAATCTGCATTTCTGAAACAATCTCATCTTTATCCTGCCTAATGTGGTCCACTAAGGCTTTTAAGTGCACCAATTCTTGCTCACTGTCCTCAAATTGTTTCTTGCTTTTGGACAACTGAGCATCAAAATCTCTGCATTTTAATTGCATGTCTTTTTGACATAAATCCAATTCTGCTCTTAACATCTCCTCTTTTTTGCTTGCCCCATCTAAATCAGTTTTTAACCTGTTAATTAGCTGGTTATCATTTTCTTGCATTTGCAGGGACCTATTCAAAATGAACCAGATCTTGGCGCATAGCCGTATTAAACAGTCTTTCTCTGCAGTTTTATCGGCTGCATTCAATAACCTTGTAAGGCAGACCTGAATTATGCTGCCTTCTGCAAAAATATTGTCTAGTTTTTCTTTCTGCACCTCACCCTGAATGCGGTCATGCCATTCCAAGTTACTGTTCGATGACCACGTCCCATGTGCAAACAACTTTGCCTCTAAATATTGCACTAGGTCTGAGAATGTGGTATCCCTTTGTGACATTCTGAAATTCGTTTTTAGTAACACACTGTTATTATAAAATGGGTTCCCTTAATGTACAGATGGCAGTGTGAGACACACTTGCCACGCCCAGTAGGTGCTCTGTGATCACTTTCCCGGCCTGCAACGCATCATAAATATGTTGGGTATTTTGTATAGATCTGGGGCCTAGCGGTATTTTCTTACCGCCAAAATGAAAATAATTCAGTAATAATAACTCTTTGCATTCAGATTAGATTTGGTATATAGTACTATAGTATACATACATTATTTCAGCACACTGATACATTTAGTGGTATACATTATGTTGGTATGCATTATTGGTGGTATTTATGGGTGAGCATAAATCCTTTGTTTTATATATGTGACCACAATATCCAGAACCCCTTATTTTTGTTTAGTGTGTTCGTGTGATCACTAGAGAGACCTCAGGCTTGCATTTCAGAAACACCACATTTCCAATTGGAGTGCCACCATGGGCTGTTCTCACTGACTTATCTACGACAGCAAGCTATATGTGGTATTTATCACCAACTTATTTACGTTTGGTGAGCTATGTCCAGGGCCTCTCTTTCTGCCGTCTCATAGACCTTCGGCAGCAGGCTATTTCATTTTGTTATTATTATGTTCCATTCAGAAAACACACACACACTCATATACTGAATGGATTCATGCACACAGCTAACGCCATGTCTTATCTTTTAGCAACTTTTAAAAATGACAATTGCACTATGCAAAGATCTTCCCATATTACCAGTGTTATAATGATAGATGCAAAAAGGACAAGATAAAAATGAAACACACTTCCCGCCTGCTTTCAGATAACTTTTTTTGTATTATAAAACTTGCATTTCAACACAAGCTTACTCTTTTTTTACAAAAATAAATGGAAAACTCACAGTAACAACATTATCTGTAACAAAATGAAAAGAGAGTGGCGAGGAACAAGAATTCAATTTGCAACATTAAACATGTGGTTAAAACACAGGAATCTCCTCTCCTACTCTGACTGAATATTTTGAGCACACATACGCACAGCCCCCACACTTCAGCGAGATAATTACCAGGCTTGTTCAGCATGTAACTTCTTTGGTTGGTCGCCTTCTGGAGGGGTTCACCCAGCAAGGACACGCATTTGCTGTCACTCAAACTGGGACTTGTTGACTGGAAATCCCAGCCTCTGTAGCAGTATTGAATCTGCTTTAGGAATCAGGCATCCCCAGCTATCAACCCAGTCCTTCTCCGAGCTGTGTCAAGATGTCGTCTGCTAGCTTCTTCCCCGAGATTATACATGAAAACTCTGATTACCTCCTACCAAAGGATCCTAACCAATAAAATTCTATCATGTCCTATCCACCCTCTGCACACAATAGAAATCTTTTACAGTAAGCAACTGTAACAAAACTGATTTCCTGCTATTCGAATCCTTGCTTCCTGCAAATACTGTGCACAGACAGAAAAACAAGAAGAAAAAAAAATCTGCACACAGTCTGAAATGAGTTTCAGCCTGCCTCATTTTGCAGTGGAGAACACATTATATTATTAAGAAGTTAGAATCATGTTAGTACTGTTAATTATATTAGTTCATTAATCTTCAAATGTGTCTCTTGCAACATAGGCATTTCAGATGAAAAGAAAAAAAAATGGTGTGCATTTTGAATATGAAAAATAAAATGCGCTTTTAAATGAGAAAATGGTTTGTTTTTAACCAGTGTAGCCTGTCTTCATTTACATATCCATATGTTGCACTGGCAACACATAGCTTGAAGCAATTGCATCAAACCCATGCAGTGGTGCTGCATGAAAAAAATGCTATACATTGATCCTGTGTAGTGGCGCTGCACTCCAAAAACACACCAAACAATCCTACATATCGGAGACCTGTTCCACATGTGGTGGACGTGTCCTAAAGCTGTGGCTTACTGGAAGGAAATATTAGGCCACAGAAAAGACATTTCTGCAGTTGAACTACCGATGTCCCTGAAAACAATTCTCTTAGGGGTCCCCATACAGGAAAAATATGCAATGTCAGGAGCGACAGCCACCCTCATCACCCACCTGTTATCAGCGGCAAGAATGACCCTTGCACAGAACTGGAAAAACAAAGCGGGCCTGACATCAGCATGGTGGTGGATCAAGGTTTTGGGGAGTAATGGCCATGGAGAAGATATGTTCACTCAGTACGGGAAAATATCTAAAATTCATGACCGTCTGGAATACCTTCCATGAACTGGTGTGGGACAGAGAAGCCCAATTTTTCAAACCTTGTCTTCTCCGGAACACACATGTCATCTGAGCCCCACCAGACTAAAGAAGATTTGGACTCAATCGTCAGGGAAAGAATTCATACCCGTTGAATTCTGTATCGCAAAGTAGTGGTTAAAGAGGGGGGGGAGACAAGGGGGAGTTGGGGGAAAGGGGTGAGGGGAAATTTGAAAATACTCGAAGGCAAAGGGAATTTCAACTAACTGAACAGTACAAACACAAGAAAGGTACTGAACTTGGTTAATAACTGATTGAAGTTGTTATGCCTTATTTACTTGTATGCATTTGATCCAAAATAAAGTTGTTTGAATAAAAAGATTCAGTGTGCGTCAAGACAAGGGCTTGAAACAATAAGTAGCAGAGAGAAAAGGGTACAATCCCTGCAGTACCAAGAAATAATATGACCTCAGATGTACAGCACCTGAAACCTGGGAACGCATGATGGGGTGCCATCAAATAGCAAGAGCAGCCAATGGCTTTTCTCTTTCTGGCCAGTGTTTGCTTAGTCCCCCCAGCTCCGTAATACTGCATTGGAATCCAGAGGTGGCCTAGATATGTGGTGGCATGCCTAATGGGTGGTCCCTAGCACCTGGTCGTAGTAGCTTTCTTGCAACACAGCATCTGTGTTTTTACTTACACAATTGTTCCCATTTTCGGAGCTCTGCTATGGCAACAATGAAAACCTATTTTTAAAGGTATAAGAAAAACATCAAAATATCTATACTTATTTTTTTATATATATTCTTTCTTTATTAATTTCATATACAATCAGAACACAACTTAACAACCCCCTGTCCCTCAACCCCCGCCCCTCCCACCCCCCTCCCAACAGTCCCATCCTGCAACATCACACAGTCTGATCCCAGATGTACATAATAGATCCAGAGGATATCAATGCAGTCAGTTAGCCAGCAGCTCATTGTTTCACTTAAGATCGTGAGTCCAAGGGCTGCGAGGCCCATCTCCAGTAGATCACAATTGTCCATCCAGCCTCGCTCACTAATGGGTAGACCCAGCATCTATTTCTACCAAATACTGTCGGAATGGAGGCCAGTAATCAAAAGGGCGGCTTGTAGGCGGCCTGGTTGTGTCATACCTGGTTTCCCTCAGCTCACACATTTTCATGTACTCTTGTCAGGAAGTGAAAGTCGGGGGGTTTCTCTTACCCCATTTTCTGGCCACCAGATGTCTGGCCACTCCCGATGCCATACTTAGTCATTTCTGTTCCGTGCGGGACCCCCCCCTCTATCGAGGCCAACAGCCACACCTCTGGCGTATATACCCTCGGTGTAGGTAGCATTGCACTCACTGCCTCTTCAATCTTACTCCAGAACAGTCTAATATGCGGGCAACTCCAAGCCACATAAAAAAAACAGCAGGTTCCCCACCGCATCTCCTACACCCCGGAGAACTGTCGGTATAGATTCTAATGAACTTGAATGGAGAATAGTAGACCCAGTGCAAACATTTTAAGTGGGTCAGTCTAAATCTGGCATTCAGTGATATTTTCTGAGTCTGACTACATATGTGCTTCCATTGTGCATCAGTCAAATCAAATCCCAGGGAGGCTGCCCAAGCACTCCTGTAGACAGAGTGTCCCGCATTCATTGCACTCCGGACCCCCTTGTAAATGGAGGAAACCAATTTATTGGATGTCGGGTGTTTAACAATAAGTTGTTGTACCAGATTGGGAATTGGGGCCCTCGGAAATTTGGGCCACTTCGCTTTTAATGCCCCTCTGAGTCTATAATACAAGAACAGGGTCACTGCAGTTTGTTCACCTCTATCCCGCAATTCCTCCCATTGTATAAACCACCCGTCGTGTATCATGTCTCCTAGTGCTTGCACCCCAAGTTTGCGAAAGTGCTCCTCAAACACTTTTTCATGCGTAAGCGGTATGCCTATAACTTTATGAATTGACCAGTCTGGATGAAAGCAGGGCGTAGCTCCCGACAGTGGACACACTCGCTCCCAGGCCTTACAAGTCACATTTACCGGCTGAACCTCTCCCCTCAGTGCAACGTCTCTATTCCCCCACAGCATTCCTAGTAAGTTGTTTGGCTAAGAAACCGCTTTCGCTGCCATGTCGTGCGGTTGAGCCGACCTCGGAAACCCCCAACCCACTACATACTGCAACTACACTGGCAGGTAGTACCAATGCATTCCTGGGACCTCCAGACCACCCTGCTCATAGGCTAACGCCAAAGTATTGTATGCGATGCGTGATTGCTTACCAGCCCACACCAATCTGGACATCATTGTCCTGATACGGGTCCAAAATGGGGCAGGGGGCCAAATGGGGACATTATTGAAAACATAATGCAATTTGGGTAGAATTACCATCTTACCTAGAGCCAATCGTGCTGCCTGAGAGATGGGGAGGAGGATCCACGACTCCACCTTCTGCTCTAACCCCTCGAGCACTCCAATATAGTTGGCCCTGAACAGCGACTTGACTTCCGTGGTGACCGTAATGACTAGATACCGCATCCCACTCGGGCACCAACAAAAACCGCCATCTATATCACTCTGTAGTACCCGTGGGTCAGAGGGAAGACCTCGGATTTGTTCCAATTAATGTTTAGGCCAGACAGTTCCCCAAACCTGAGCACTTCCTGCATTAAGGGAACTAAATTCTGCTTGGGATGCTTGACATATAAAAGGATGTCATCTGCATAAAGTGATATTATCGCTCGGTGCGCATTCACGCAAATACCACAATGAGAGTGCAGCTCCCGAACGTGGAATGCCAGGGGCTCCATGGCCAGGGAAAACAAAATTGGGGGAAATGGGCACCCCTGTCTTGTGCCACGGGTACGATAGAGGAACTCAGAAGTCTCCCCGCTTGTATATGCAGCAGCGCGTGAAGCAGTATAAAGCAGCCGGACCCAAGTAATATAGGTAAGACCAAACCCGAGCTCCTCAGCACCTCAAAGAGAAAGGGCCACTCAAACGAGTCAAATGCCTTTTCGGCATCAAGCACCACCAGCGCTATGGGGACCTCAGGGTTGACGTTGTGCACCAGAAATTGAAGAATTGCCACTCATGGAAGTACCAGCAGTGCTATTTTTTTCAAACCCCAATGAAGTCCTATGGGACTCCATAATAGGGAATAACACAACCTCAGAATCTGGTGGATTCACCTCCAGTTCCCAAGCGGTATTCTAGTAGTAACTGTAAATTAGTTTGATGAAGTTACCTGCAATGTGGCTCAATATATAAAGGCATTAAAATGGTAGGACTGGCGTAGGAGAGATCTGAATCTGTCAGAGAGGGGAATAACGGGTGCTCACAGGTTACGGAGTGAACGCGATGATGCAGGAAGGCACTAGGAAGTTGGATAGCAACACAGGTGTGATGGCAGTGGACCCATTCGCTGAAAAAGACAAAAGGTTGTTGAAGAATATTTTGGATAAGAATATGATCATGTGTTTCCTGAAGATGGTAAGTAAAGGAGCAAACTCAGCTCTGTAGAGAGAATCCTCCAAATTCTCTGGGCATGACCCAAGAAGGACTAAGATGGTGCTTGTTTTCTCTTGGAGCTATCGGTGTCCAGACATAGATTCTCCACACTGCATAGAGCTTGCGGGACCCTAGAAATGGGGTTGCAGGCAGTCAGCGCACATCGAAAGCAACCATGCACTGTAAGTGTAGCGGTTATGGGCCATATGGCCATGCATTAGGCGGGTACGGGATAGAACAGCCTGTCTTGAAACGGCAGCCTGCTTCAATGAAAAGGCTGGGTGAGGACATTTGGACTGGAGTTATGTGATCTCATCTATGATATCACAAAATCCCACTGACAAGACTTGTTTTTTCTACTGCCTTTATGGAGACCAGTCGGGATTTCGGAAGACCTGCTAGAAGGACATTTCCAGTCACAACATCACTGGCCCCTGAACCTTGTTTCAATGTTTCCACTTTAAAGTATAGCGGGTCAGGTCCCAGAGTTGACACTGCTTCTAAGAGCCAGAACAGCCTAGAGGTGCTTCCTGAATGTCTAGAGCAGGGGCCTGCAACCCTTAGTGATCCAAATATTTTGCACTACAACTCCCATCATCCATCATTAGCTTATTCAATTGAGAGGAATCATGGGAGTCATAGTCTAAAACATATGGAGTGCTGCATGTTTTAGACACCCACGATAGTGGTGAATTAGATTTTTTCAACTCAGAGAACCATCTCTGGTGGTCAAGAGAGGGAATAACTTTAGTCAAGGGGCATGATTTTCTGATGCCCAGTGCAGCCTTGGCGCTCTCTTACTCTGCAGGCCATCCCTCATTCATCTCATCTATGAATGCTAAGAAATGCTAAAGAAAAATGTTTAAGAAGGTATAGGAGAAAAGGCTGTGGGATCACGTTGCTACGTAAGAATTGGTGCAGTCACACTGTGTGAGACTACACAACACTTATCTGCATGGTATTAGGTAACCCACCTTTTGGGATAGGTCCGTACTACACAATTTGTTAGAGTGACTGAGCAGCTAGGCCTATCTCAAGAGGGGTAAATGTGAGCTATAGCAATGAAATCAGTCAATACAAGCGACCAAGTAATACTTACGCTCAAGGTTTTAGTTATAAATAATTGGCCAAATTGTGGCCTTGAAAGATACCCACCAGGCGCAGTTCCTGGGATCGATAGGCAATGTAGGTCCTTCATCGTGGAGGATGCTTTCCAGGTGGCACAGGCCTGCCACGAGACCACATTCCCGTATCTGCATCGCCGCTGGGCGCCCCACCACACCTCCAGCGCGATCAAGAAACAGTTAAGGGTAGCCATTTCTCCCCAGCCTCCTGGGGTGCAGTTCAGAACTTGCAATTTGCATTGCATAATCTCTTGGTCATTGCGCTGCACGCTCATCTATCATGGTTTGTTTTAGCTGTTGTGATAGTAGTATTTATTATGCAAATGCGCCTTCCTGCGCGGCATTGTTCTGCATTCCATGAATACTCAAGTTATTATCAACCTTTGTGGCTAATGCAGGCCATTCCCTCCATCTGACGCTTGAGCAGCGGTGGGTCACCGCGTACACTGTTTCACGGAGGCGAATAAAATAAGTAATTAAAAGTAGACAAGCTTCATCGTTTTGCGCTAATCGCACTCGGGTAAATTGAGTTTGTGTGGACAGTCTTTAAAGCGCGGTGGAGCACAGGCGACACAAAAAGGAGAAAGAGCTGGGAGGGAGGCCGTTCTTCTGCAGGTATTCACTGTGATGGTGAAGGCCATGCTCCCTCTGTTATGCTATCTTATCCTGTATGTGTATAGCGCCTCCTGCCATAATAATGGCGCCAAAGCGCTCTAGGATGCAAAGGCCCTTCAGCAGACCAAGGTGGCAGTGATCTGCTATCCTGCCTCGGCCCCCTCTCACTATGCACTATTAGGTAAAATGAAAGACATTATTATAACCTACAACAACGACCCCCAAGCCGCAGTGAACTGGGCACAAAAGAATGATGCAGCAATGACATGTAGCCTTCACTGTCTTGGTGTTATAGCGCAGAGTGCAGTGGGGAGGGACTGACCAATCAATGGGGTGGCTGCAGCAGAACCATCAGCCATCGCCGCTGGCTGGAAAGCCCCTTTATCCAGTTGCAGTCCTCCTGTTAGTGAATACCATGGAAGAGGATTTCAAGCCCTTCCACAGACTTAACCATGACAGGACAGGAGCTGCCCAAGAACCCCTGAAATGTAGCCCCGTAGGCCAAAGTATTGTCCCTATACTCCTTGTGCTTCAGCTTAATGACCCCATGACCTTTGGGTTTACAAGATCTACCTATTATATAGCAGGGGAATTCTGAAGTTGTTTCCACACAAAAAAAAATGGGGTGCACAAAACGTGAATGGAAATTGCTACCCAATGCTTTCTGTAAGGTTAAAATCGTGCACTGTTTTGTTAGGACATCATAGGGGGGGGAGAGGTGCCTGCGTGTAGCTGTTTGTCAAGAAAGATGTCAATTCTATTGGCATACATTGCCATTCTTTATTGTCATTGAGAAATCAAAGCACTGATTACATAATTGTATGCTGAAGTCTCAGCCAAGCACTCAATGGAATCTTAATATGTGCAGGTATTGGAAGGTGAAATGGCGTTGCTTAACTAATATGACTTTTCCTGCTCCTTGCCCCGGGCTAGAATCCTCCAGCTGGTCTAAAGCTTTTGGAAGATCCTCAGGACTACCACCAAGCAGGACTGACCAAGCCTGAGCCCCCTGAGCAGAGTGCGGGACCCCAGAAGTAAGGACAGTCCACCTTGACAGCCAGGAATCGCGCTTATTGCTATTTGCTGTACCGCAAGGAGCTGAAATGCGAAACAGCCACTGAAAGTTAAAGTTACTGGTTGCCAGTGACAGTGCATTCCAGGAGTCCCTCGACATCCTCCCTCTTGTCCCCACGACTGTGGCCCAGGAAGAGGGAGACCAGCAGAGCTGCACAGGAAGAGAAGTCATCAGCTGCATCTTTTCTTCACCAAGGTGCTGTAAAACAAGTCTAAGAGAACTTACCTCTTACTGTGGAAGTGCTTGTAACTTCTGCAACTCACAAGTCTAAGCTTGTGGCCCTACATTTGATTCTTCTTTTTTATCGAAGACTCCTAAGAACTTGTGCAAAGATTTTTCCATTTACTTACCTGAAGTGTTGCATCCTATACAAAGACCTTTCCCCTCTTGAGATAAGCCTGGCTGCTGAACACGCTACCAAAACTGTGTAGTACAAGCTTATACCAAAGGTTGGGTTGCCTATACCTGTTGTCATAGTTGTTTGTAGTGTTCCCAGGGGGTACTGAATTCTAACTTTGCCCAACAATGCAAATAATTATAGTTCCAGCTGGATGCCTTCCTGATGCAGTGAAGCAGACCCTTGTTCCTGGGTCGTGTTTATGAAAGGGGGGGAGGGTGCTCTGGAGAGGGGCTCGACAGCAAAGGATTCCACACAATTCAGCGGCTTTTTGTGGTTTTGATGCCTTTTTCTCAGTGCAAAAGAGAAATAAATGGCTCTGAATGGAGTTTCCTCGGTCCCTCGTTCCTGGACTCTGGTGCGGAGACTCTGGATGAAGAATTCCTGCTTCTAGAGGTCCTTGAAGGTGCTCATGAAGTTTTGGCCAGATTCGAAGACGATGCACTTGATAATGCTCAGGGCTCCCCAGCAATTGGATTTCTGCAGCCTAGGAAAGTCACAGCAAGTCTGGGGATGAGCCTGGATGGCTTGTTGGGCCCAAAAGCCCAAGATAGGAAGTCGTCCTGCACAGAGCCTCCTGTCAAAACGAAAATGGGGTCAGCACAGCTGCATGGCTTCACCAGTGCTTCTGGCATCGCTGCTCGTCCTCTTCGGATATGATGTTCCAGTATTCGACTGCCTGTAGTACCAATATATATAGATGCATGGATGAAGTGGATAGCTGGATGGATGGAGTGGACAGCTGGATGAACGGAATAGTCGAATGGAGTGGATGGAACAGATCGAATGAACAGAGTGGACAGAATGGATGAAATGGATGGAATGGATGAAATGGATGGAACGGATGAAATGGCTGGGACAGATGAAGTGGATGGGACAGATGAAGTGGATGGGATGGATGAAGTGAATGGGACGGATGGGACGGATGGTACGCGGATGGAACGGATGTAACGGATGTAAGTGGATGGAACAGATGAATTGAACAACCGGATAAAGCGGATAGAACCGAATAAGTGGATGGAACGGATGAGGCGGACTGAACGACTGTACCTGTATCCCCATGTTACTCTATCCATTATGTCGCTTTATATGCGTATCCCGCAATGTATGCCCCTCGTCTTGCTCTCGTGCCTGACCACTAGCGCTTCACTGATAAACCACCATATCACACCACTACGCTTACTCTCTCCTATACACCATCATTCAACTAGAACACATCTATGCTATGACACATTCAGCCTAGCTGTTCTCATACTAACATGACCCCATGGACAACTCATCATCCTAATAAAACACAGCTAGCTGAGAACATTCCAGCTAGCTTTTAGGCGTCTCCTCAGGCCTAACGCAGCCAGTCCTCAGTCCAAGAGTCCACCCACCAGGCTGAACACATCCAACTGATTTCCTCAGCATCACACCTACCGCTATGAAGCAGCTGTTATGCAACAATCACACCAGCTGCACACATATCCGGTGCGCCCACGCACCATACCACATTCTCTCTCTCTACTGACTTGAACTATGGTTCCTGAGGGCTTTCAACTGACCACCGCTTTGAGGTCATACCAATGATACATAAGGCACTATATAAATGTAACATAACATACCCTGCAAAGGGAATATGTCATTGAATTAGCATTGAAACCATCATAAAGGTCCCACTGGCCGCCCAAATTCACAGAAATGTTTATATATGATATTATCGTTGGAGAAAACATCGAGGGTGTCTCGATATTTTTTTTTCAAGGCACTAAACACCCTCCCCAACATATTTTTGAACTGGTGCAATTATATAAACAAACTCCACCCTAGAATATTTGGGGAAAGTGTTAGATAGTGCCTTTAAAAGAAATATCGATATCATCACTGGATACCACAGAAAGCTGTGGTAAATCAGTCTCACCCAGCCGAAACACATACATGTTGTTTACCCTATTCTATAAAAAGAAGGCACACAGCATGCAAACGAAGGGATGAATGGTAAGAAATGCTAAAGTAAAATGCTTAAGAAGGTATAAGAGAAAAGGTTTAGGGATCACGTTGTTAGGTAAGAATTAGTGCAGTCACACTGTGTGAGACTGCACAACATGTATCTGCTTTGTATTAGGTAACACACCTTTTGGTACAGGTCTGTACTACACAAGCTGGTAGTGTGACTGAGCATCCAGGCCTAGCTCAAGAGGGGTAATGTGAGCTATAGAGCTGTAGTATTGAAATTCGTCACTACAAGTGACCAAGTAACACCTACGCTCAAGGTTTCAGTTATAAATAATGATTTATTTAGTTAACATCAAGTTTTAAATAAGCATTCTTTAAAAAGGAAATTTGTATAACAATGTAAATATACTTTAAAAATACTTTTCAGAATCAGAACAAGTTAGTGGATAATCTTCAGAGATTCTTCTTTTACAATTCCTACACCCTGAGGTGACTTTATTCACAGGGACAGTAATGGCATTTATATATCGAGTTACTTTGCAGATTGCACTAAGTTACTTTGCAGATTCTGAGGGTGCAGAAAGGAAAGGTTTAAGGAAGGAAAAGGGTTAAACAGGTTCTCAGTATATGTGAGGACACTTAAATCTTCCAATGAAATCTAGACAAGGCCTTTACCAGCAATAACAGTCTAAACAAGTTACCACCTATAAGGGACAAACATTATCAACGTCAATGGACTAGATGAGTCTGCAGGGAGCCAGGAGAGCCAAAGTCAATTTGAAACAGTCTATGGAGCTGAGGCACTTCTTAGATAAAATTCTTGCATAAAGTTACAGAGTTTGTAGAAAAATGACTTGTAGGGTCACAAGCTGTTAAGCCGGTGAGAAACAGAGTTGACATCAACTGTCAAAGTAAGCCACTGCAATTCCCAACTGAGAAAAGCACAGCTAAATGACAATGAGGTAAGTACCCCAAACCTAAACAGTAACTCTGGTTTTAAGAAGAGTGGTCCAGATGGATTCTGTCCTGTTACAGCTGTGCAGACCCCTTGTTCCTGAGCCTCAGTCGTGGGGACAAGAGGGAGGATGTCTTTAGGACTCCTGCGGCGGTAGTTTGGAGGTCGTCGGCAGCTACTTTGCGGTTTCAGCACTTAGTAAACAGCACATCGTGGATCTCGGATACCGGTTGGCTTCCTGCACTCCTTGGGTCCTGCACTCTGGTGAGGGGACTCGGGCTCTGGTTGTCCTGGTTCTGCAGGGTACTTAGAAAACTCCTGGAGCTTCTGACCGGATTTCAGAAGTTGCACTCGACTACGGATTACTCAACCCCTGGCACTGGGTTCTTGCAGCAGCGAAGTACAGACAATCAGGGAAGATGGTTAAGTGGAGTTCGTCTCGGGTTTAGTTGGTCCCACTAACCCAAAGTAAGAAGTCGTCCCTTGCGGCGCTTCTCTGTCAAATTGAAAAAGGAGTTTCAGCACAGCAGCCGGGCTTCACTGGGCAATTCAAAGGTTCAGGAGGATGCAGCAACCTTTGTTCACGGTTTCTTCGTTGGGTATTTATCCCAGTGGTCGACTCTGTCTCTAGCCCCAAAACACTTGCCTTTTAAGCAGGATGCTCCCATTCATGCACAGCCTAGGCTGTCAATCACACAGCAGGGTGGCTGTCCTAAAAGGACAGCCAGCCAGCCAATCAGCACTGGTTGCATTCAGGTACTCCTAGAGACAAAGGACAGGAGCGTTTCGGGAATCTCCCTCACATCCTGCCTTTCCAGACACACTGGAGCGGGAGGCGGGCTTCAGGCCTGTAGCCCACCTAAGGCAAAATGAACAAAGGGCTCAAACCTGGCTCAACACACAGAGTAAAACTCAAGAAAGACATCACAAAGAGAACATGCAGAAAAAAGAAGACCAGGGCCATTTTGATGAATTGGTCACCCATGGGTGCTAAGCTGCATCTGAGGATCCAGCCTGCGATAGAAAGGCACAATGGTAGGAATATTAAACCGCTGCCTCTAGCCATTTAAAGTACTGAGGGTAACATAATAAATGTTACATGACAATGCAGGATAAGGGGCTACTAGGTAACCACGCCCCCCCCCCCCCCACACACCCAGCACTCCTCATTAGATGGGGTGTGCTGGAGCTACAAAGAGAAAAGCTACGTAAAGTTAATTTCACTTTACTATTCTTGGGAACTGTAGTTCACACAAGAACAGGTATTTAAACCGTATGAGAAATGTAAAGGATTTCTCTGTCACACTGCCCTGAAGGTGCTGTGTATCACCATACACAAGTAGATGCATATAGAGTTTGTCAGACTACAAAAACAGTGGAAACACATAATCCAAATCAGGTCACAACACATGAGAGAGTGAGAGAAAGGTCTCACTCACTCCAGGGTTAAAATTAAAAAGTCCTAAAGTCCAGCAAAAGAGCTGGGGGTCTCATAGATGGGAGGAACTTAGCACTGAAATTAAAATTCTCCCTAACACATGTGCAACTGGAATGGAAAAGGAAATAACTATGATGAAAATGCTACGAATCAAAACTGGGAAAAAAAACGTGTAGGAAAAACTAGAGAGTCGACTGGAAACCAGCAGATGGAAACTGTAACACTACACGTTGGGTATCATTGTGAGTTTGGCTGTGTGGTAAAAAAGTGGCGGTAAAGGATTCACTGCTGCTCTTAGCACACAGCAAAATTCCTACGTTGTCGGTAAAATGCAGGAAAAACCTCTAAACTTGGCAGGAAGTATTCCTGCCGGTATACAGTTGTTTCATCGCCAGTATATTTTTAGATGAGTTTTTTGCCAGAAATAATTCAATGGAAAAATAATCAAAATATATTCCAACTCTAGGCCTAAAAAATTCCATTCGGAAAGTTTTTCATTTTAAAGATATGTGGTAAGGGGATATAAAGGGTATGGGAGTGGGTAATAGGGCGTGTTTTTTCAGTAAAAAAGTTTCAGCAAAAAACTAATTGAAAAAAAAAGTGGGGATGAAACAACAGAGCCATTCCTGCCAGTTTATAGCCAAACAATGGCAGAATTACCACTGACAGAATTACCACTGGCAGTAATTCTTCCAAACCTTATTGAGTCCTAGGGGACTCCAATATGGGGAATAACACTGCCTCAGAATTTGGAGGACTTATCTCCAGTTCCGAGGTAGTAACGCAGGGATAATGGTAACACCTTTTGGTGGATTTTCCACTGGTAAATTCGCCAAACTCAGAATTACCCTGATTCTTCCAAAAGTCCCACTGGGGGACTTTATATATCCCCACTCACATGGCTTTAAACTTAAAAACATTCCGAAATATTTTAGATCTAGAATCGGAATAGTACATTCTCACCTCATAGAAAATGTTGGGGAAGAACTAACATCAATAACTCCAGGATTTTTTCATTTACTCTTTTCACTTGCGTTTTGGAATTTTTTTAAAATTCAGTTGCAATGTGCCCCTGGAGTACCGACCCCCCGGGTTGTGGGAGAGTGAAGAAAGAGTTCCTGAGAGCTTCAGTCCTTAAGAAGTCATTTTCTCCCACTAGGAAGGAAAGTTTTGATTTGCCACTAGAGATGCCAGCCCTCAATCCAAGCTCTAAGTTGCTGCATCTCAAGGCCCTCGGCACAGAAGCTTCTCACTATTATGTCTTCAGTCTGAGGATCAGACACAAAAAAAACACTGTTGCTCTCATTGCCAACGTTCGTTTTTTCAGCCTGAGCCATGATAGTTACACAGTCGGCATAAAATATGCTACAAATTGAATAAATAAGTTAGCTGCCATACATCAAGCAAAAAGAAACACAATACATAAAATAATAATAATTTAGTATTTATATAGCGCTACGAACACTCAGGCATCTGAGTGCTGCTTGATGAAAGGCTGAGTTTGGCCGTGCTGGGATTCAAACCTGCGTCAGCAGGCTCTACTCACTGTGCTATAGGACCGGCTAGAATATTATACCGGTTTGCTGTTAATTTCATAAATATAAAAAGAAACAATTCCACACAATAAAACAGACAAACATTTCCCATTCATGTATTGTTTAATGATACGATTCGCCCACTCTTGTCTTTAGTGACCTATTCAGATAGATCTGCATTGTCTAATCCCCAGCAAATCTGGCATTAGCTGGAAAAACATTATCCACGGGTTACGCTGACTAAAGCAAAACCAAATGTTGACTGCTGGAAGGTTTTGAATAAGTCATAACCACTGGCACCGCTGTGGGCAACCCTCGAGGTCATCGTTTTTCATCCTGCTAAGCCATTACAGACAGGGGGAAAACCGTGTGCAAACCAGGCTTGATTCCACCCCAAAAAGGGCAGTTTTTTGCCCAAAATGCTAGGTCACATCCCTTCTGTACGAGACCACAAGCAGCCCCAGACATGTTTCTGCCTCATTGGGCTTCATCATTGAGGCCTATCTTGGGTCTATCGGCCCAGCAGGCTCGGGACCCACTCCTGTGCATACCCGTCCCACTCGGGGTGACTAAAGGGATAACAAAAGTTGATGGCTGGAAGGTTTTGAATAAATACGCTGACTAAATCCACTTTTACTATGAAAATACGAATATATTGTGAACATGCATATGTTTTGGCTATTAATTAATGTTTCCTTCTGACCAGGAACAAAGAAGCATAGCTCGGGGTCCTCCAAAGAATTGCTCCAGAGAGCTAGAGAGCATCCATTCAGCAGAAAATTAAACCTAAAACGCACAAGCAATTTGCAGGCTAAAACATATGGGATGTGGATTAGATAGGTCTCAATAGAACCCTCAGTATTTAAAAGAAAATGTTCTCTAACACTTTTCTGAAATAATTGCTAGCATTTCGGCATTGGGCTAATACCCATCATGTTTCATCATAGTCTGCTTATTTGCCCCCATCATAGTGTGGGGGTGAGAAAACAAGTGTAAACGATTAATCTGTAGTAACTTTTTATTTTAATAAAACACAGCCACCGCATTTTAATAAAGAGAACCTTCCATTTAGATCCAGTATTATGTTCTTGGAAAAGGACACACGTGGGTTGCACGGTATAGAGGGTCAAGTCAAATTGGCTTCCATCTCAGTTGTTGTCGGGCGTAGGTCGTTTTGGCAATTAGCACAGTGCCATCCGCATACCTTCCTGTGCAGGAATCGGGCACCGTGCAGCAGTTGGAACGTGTTTATCAGAGCATGTTGGAGTCAATAAGTGTACAGGTTAAATAGTAAAGGCAACAGCACACAACCATGTCTGATGCCCTTAGGCACTGGAAATGTTCTAATACCTCCAAACTTCCCATGCCGTACATAGCATACGCGGGGGTGTCGTAGTTCAATAACCGAAGTACTGCTAACAGCATTGTAGGAAATTCCATGGTGGACAGGACCTTGCAAATCTTGGCATGTGGACCCATGTTAAAGTGGTTGATAGATCCGCAAAGATCAAGTAAGTTGACCTATGATTATGGTAGTAATAATATGATTTTGCAAATGAGTGGTTGCCCTTTTTAAACATTGCCATAACAACATTCTAGTACCAATTATCAGGGATCCTAGGAAGAGATCAGGTTACATTAAAATACCCTGTCAGTAAAAGATACCATAAGCAAATATAATGTATATATATTTTTTTTTTACTTTTATTTTTCATAGAGAGTTACATTGGAGCAGAACCATACCATAGACATTTCACAGGCTCTTCAGACACAATTATAATGTAAATGTGCGTATGTGTTACCTATACAAAGGTAGTCCCCCAAATGTTTTGTTAATGGGGGGGTCAGTGTCCAAAAAACAGGAGACAAAATTAAAGCACTATACTTCAGACAAGACAACTGACATCCCCGCTCAATATCTAAACAGGCCTAGCATGGTGATATATATGGTTTATAGTGATAATGTAGAAAGACAAAATGTAGAAAGTCAAAATGTCGAAAAATAAAATGTCGAATTTTATTTTATGACGTTTTTTATTCGAAATGGGGGGGTTCCCCCCCCCAAACCCCTTTTTTTTCTTTGTTTTACCTTTTTTTTTATTCCTGGACCCCAAAATAAATATATAATTAAAAAAAGGGAATTCGACATTTTTTTTTCTACATTTATTTTCCGACATTATTGTCATTCTACATTTTATTTTTCGACATTTTGACCGACCACCGATATATATAGATATTCACAATTGTAAATTTCACCTTAAGGTTGGGTGAGCCAAGTTGATCTCATATACTTTGTTAAGGCAACAAAACCATATCATTCATGCATACACACTAAAGCCTTACCGTTTTTTAGATAAGTCCATATAAATGTATTAATTATTAAGACCAATTTAACAGTTTAAAAAGAGAGAGAGTAAGACACCATGTTCAATCACTAATATATCATCTTCACAATCAATTCTTAAAAACAATCTCATCTGCATGGTGTTGGTTTACATAAATGGATACCACTATATATATTTAAGCAGGGAGATCTGAATGCACCGAGTTGATTTGTGAACATTTGGTGCCTGGAATATATATCCAGCAACGGCTATGATTAAGCTAGCCCGAAGCTCATATCCATCCAGGATGTAAGTAAAAACATGGTGATATATGTATAGAAAAAACATTTAAACAAATAAGGTCGTTTGCGAATTAAATTTAGCCAAATATGAAATAAGTTGTCAATGGTTTGTTCTAATATGTTTTAGACATCTAATATTATGTAAAGAATTTGTTGTAAATAGTAAAAAGAAAATATATATTTGGTCAAGGGAATGGAACCGTAGTCTTAACATTTTCTGTATGTTTGTTTTTAGAATTTGCTAAAACCTGTCACGGGGGATTCTGAAAGAGGTGACCACCATTCGAAAAAGAAATTGTCTGTCCTGAAGAAGGCCAGAAAGAACAATTGGGTGTATAGACACTAGGGATAGTGTTCAAATCTCCATATTAGGCCGAAACATGTCGACACATGACAACAGGCTTAGAAAATGAGAAAGTCTGATATCTATAAACTGCTTAAATATATATAGTGGTATCCATTTATGTAAACAAACCCCATGCAGATGAGATTGTTTTAATATTTTTAATTGAATCAGTCGTAGCCCCGAGTTCATGGACACAGTTCTAGTGAGTTGGCAGCAGCAGAACCATAACACTTTGTTTATTTCAATGCCCAAATCCCGCTCCCAAGCCTCCTTAATGGTGTTACGTGAAGTGGAGTGCGACTGCACTAAGGAGTATAACATAAAGACCCCCCTCCTCTGCCTACCAGTGGTCACCATGGCTCTTATACATTCATGGGTTTGGGGTTCAAGGAAAATGATGGCCATTTAGCGGCAAATGCGGCTTTCATTCAGGGAAAAATAAAAGCGTTTGAGTTGCCCATCTCCCACCGTCTCAACAAAGCCCCAAGTTCACAGTATGTGCCTCCTGTGAACATATTGTGCATTTTAAAGAGTGTGTTCGGGTCCCATGACTCCTGAAGTGCCCTGTCAAATGTAGGAGCAATATTAGGGAAAATTCCATAGGGGGATTTCTGGGTCATATGGGGTCTCTAGTCCAATAATCTTGTATATCTTGGACCATGCCTGTGTGGTGGTGCTTACTGGGTTAAATGCACAAGTGTCTTTATATTTAGATCCAAAAATGACTGATCGTATATCAATGGGGGAAGAAGCATGTTTCTCTAAGGGGATGTGAGTCGCTGTATCTTCTGGGTCGAACCAGTGTTTTGCAAATTGCGCCTGGGATGTTAAGTAATATAGCTCAAAGTCGGGGGCCAAGATGCCGCAACTCGAGAATGATTCCACCATTTTGGCCCGCCCTAACCTAGCTGTTTTTCCGCTCCACAAAAAGGAGGTGGCGAGTGACTGGAGTCTTGCAAAGAAGGTATTTCCGGGCCAAATCGGGATATTAGTAAAGTAATATAGTAACTTGGGGAGTACCGCCATCTTAAGAAGGGTCACACGGCCGTAAAGGAACCTGGGGAGGTTAGCCCATAGTTGTGATTTGACAGTCAGATTCTGCAGCAGTTCCCCATGGTTTTGCATATAGAGTGTGTGTTTATCCCTGGATACCATTATTCCCAGGTAACAAACCTGTGTGGGGGCCCATTTAAACCCGCTTATTCAAGATAAATCACTGGTGCCATGAGTCAGTGGGAACAGTTCGGATTTCGACACGTTGATCTTGTATCCATAGTCAGAGAATGTGTGTATGTCAGTCATGATAGTTTCCATGTTCTCTTGTGGGTTGCGGATGTACAACAGGGTATCATCAGCGTATAGGGATATAATCTGCGGGGGTCCTGTCATCCTGAGCCCTCTGTGGGAATGGTTCTTCTACACGTATTCTGCCATAGGTTCTATGGTGAGTGCAAACAGAATGGGAGAGAAGGGGCATCCCTGTCGGGTACCTCTGTTTAACATGAATGTGGGCGACATGGTGTTGTTGGTAAGGACTGTAGCTGTCGGTTTCGTGTACAGCAGGCAAACACATTTAACAAAGTATTGTCCCAGCCTGAGCCGCTCATGGGCCAGGAATAGGTAGGACCAGGAGATCGAGTCAAAGGCCTTTTCGGCGTCTAGTGCTGCGATGGCCGTATTTGACCTTGGGTCGATCTGTGCCATCACACCAAAGAGGCGTCTTAGGTTCAAAGCTGTAGATCAAGTGGGGATAAAGCCGGCCTGGTCAGGATGGGCCAGGATGGGCATAAATGGTAAAAGTCTTGTGGCAAGAACTTTGGAAAAAATCTTTGTGTCCGTGTTTATCAGGGAAAGGGGCCTAAAAGAGGCCATGTCCTGCGCAGGTCGACGAGGCTTAAGAAGGACTGTGATAACCGCCTCAAACATAGATTCAGGGAGAGTGCCACATTCCATAGCCTCTTCCCAGACCCTCACTAGCACGGAAGCTAATTTGTAATGGAATTCTTTGTATAGTTTGGCTCCTAGGCCATCTGAGCCAGGGGCCCTGCCTGAGGTTAATGCTTTAATCACACTGGTGATTTCCTCAAGTGTGATGGGCATGTCGAGTATATTGCGTGTATCAGGTGTTAGGGTTGGGAGATCTAGGTCGTCTAGGTAACTAGTTATTTCTTTCCTGGATTTCACATTGTGGTTGGAATACAGGGAAGCACAGAAGTCAGCAAATGTGGTGTTGATATACTGCTCCCGGTTCACTATCGTACCTTGAGTCATCTGGATGCTGGAGATGGGGTTATGGTATCTCTCAACCTTAAGCATATTAGCTAAGAACTTGCCTGCTTTATTGCTTTCCCCATATCTGCGGGCCCAGGCTGGAGTGGTCATATATAGGACTTCCCTGTCGGCAAGTTTATTAAATTAATTCAGTGTTATATGTATATCGGATAGAGTCTCCTTGTTGTGTGTGGTGCTGTATTCAATTTGAAGCATATCTAGTTTTGTTTCGGCTATGCTTAGTTCCCTCCTAACAGACTTAAAAAGCTCAGTGGACTTTGCCAAGATGACACCTCTGACCCAAACCTTGAATGCCTCCCACAGAGTAGCATAGCTGCCTACCGACCCCTCATTCAATTCAAAGAACTCTTCAATTTCGATGTGGAGTGCCTCCCAAACGTGGGAGTCTCTAAGTATTGTAGGGGGCATCCTCCATCGTCTAGCAGGTGGTTCGGTATCATGTAAAGTAAGGGTGAGTGTTATCGGGGAGTGGTCTGAGAGGGTGCGGGGATGTATCTCACAGAAGGATGCCGCATCTGAGAGGGATGAGCTAATAAGCCAGTAATCTATACGTGAGTGTAAATCATGTACGGATGAATAAGTAAACCTCTTCTCTTATGCATGCCATATATCTATTGTGCCTGTTTGTTCCATTATCGGTTTCAAGACGAGTGTGGCCCTAGTAGGTGCCCGAGGAGCCGCCGAAGAGTGCTTCAGGGACAAATCAAGTATTGTATTGAAGTCCCCTCCCCAAATTACTTGTGCGTCTCTGGATGTGATCAACATATCTAGTATTGTGCAATAGAAGTCTGGGTCATCGACGTTAGGTCCATAGGTATTAATTATCACTATTTGTCATCCCGCCACTTCCTCCCAAACCAGTACGTATCTGCCCTGGGCGTCTACCTTGCTAGAGAGGTATCGGAAAACCAGTTTTGGGTGAATCAACGTGAGCACTCCCCTAGACTGGGTGGAGTATTCTGTGTAATATCTATGGGGCCCCCAGCGTGGAAGAGATTTGGTGTTAGCATTGTTGAGTGTGTGTGTTTCTTGTATAAGAAGGATCTGGGGGTAATGTCTTGTCACATAAGCTGTGATTTTCTGGCTTTGACTGGGTTGTTGAGACCTCGGATATTCCAGGATAGTAGTTTTATCATTAGCCCCCCTGTCAGCCTGTGTCATAGCCATAACTGAACTTGTCTCTATGTCTCATGCATCGATGTGCCTCCGTCGAACGCACGGCGCTCGCTACAACACAACTCCTTGATTTTGAACTTTTAACATCCCCAAAAAGGCCTGGCCAAGTGCCAGGGGTAAACATTCCCCTTGGCCCGCCCCCGCCCGCACCATCAACCCCAACACGATGATGTATCCCATTTCTCATAACTTGGGGAATTCTCCTGAGGGTCGCTTGTTGATCAGAGCCACTCTTCCTTCCTTCAGACATTAAACCTTGTAAAGGATATGAGTTTAAATCCCTTTCAATCGGCAGGGCCATTTCTCTCCTCGTCTGGTCGTGGTCACATGTTTTGATCCATTGCCCGGTCTCTGGCGGGCATAGGGATGGAAGCATCAATGTATGCCATGGCTTCCGTAGGATTTTCGAAGAAGTGCGCCCTGCCCCCATGATGGATTCTGAGGGCGTAGGGGACGTGGCGTAACCTGAGCTGCCTCTTGACCGGTTCATAGGATCTCCTCAGTATTTGAACATTGGTCGAAATGTCTGGGTAAATATGTACTCTGTTTTCCTCGTAGTGTAGGGTACCTTTTTTCCAGGATATCCTCAGGATCGTGTCTCTGTCTCTGTAGTTGAGGAGATGGGCTATTATCATATGAAGTGGTGCTCCGGGTCTGGGAGGTGGTGCCAAGGTGCGATGGGCCATTTCGACAAGGAAGTGGTCTGAGGTTTTCTACATACCTTTCCATAGGGCCTTTACCGAAGGACTCTGAGATCCCAACAATCTGGATTTTATTCCTTCTGGATCTTGATTCAAGATCCTTGCACTTATTTTGGGTTTTTTGGAGTACCCCCTTTAGTTGTGCGATGTCACGGCTGTGCTGTGTTATCGTGTCTTCGTTCGTACTGATCCTGTTTTCTGAGTCAGTAATACGTGTGCTCTCCTTGCCTACCCTTGCCTTCAGGGAGCTGATCGTTTGCACAATGTCATCTACCTTGACATTTACTGCCAGAAAGCCGTTTTGTACAATTGTCATTAGGCGGTCCTCCCTCACATCGGCAGGGGTCTCGGCCTGGCTGCCCGTCATCGACAGTGGTGTGTGGCCAACCCATGGGGCTGGCAAAGGAGTCCATTGGGCCGGTTTTCACGGCTCCTGTACCCCTCTTCTCGTGGCAGCCCATATGGTGCAGCCACATCACAGAGTGGACTGTGTTCTCCCACGTCTCCTGGTTGTAAGGCACAGCTTTGCTTTGGTGGTCTCAGGATGGATTGGGATCTTCTGGCTCATGTGGCTGGTGCGCCCTTCTGCCGCACCTGTACGACTTGCTCAGGTCGATCACAATGGCGTTATATCATATGGAGTTCCCTGGGGTAGTTGCTGTAGTAACTGAACCGGACACGCCTGAGCCGTATCCTCAGAGCCACTCCCTGTTATTATTTAGGCTCTGCCGCGTTGTGGACTGCCACTTGGGCCAAGTTTCAATATGTGTCTCTGCTCAGCGGTGGCATGCGCTGCGTAGTGAAAGGATTCTTCCGGGACTTGAGTGTCGACGTGTAGTCTTGGGTTCAGTTTCCGCTGGCTGACCAGAGTGAATATGCAATATGCCCTTATCTTATTTGACTGACTGCAATGGGGGGACTGTGCTAGCTCATATGTATGAAGGGATTCAGATTCCTTCCCGCAGTAGTGTGGGAGTTCAGTGTATTACAGAGATGTGGGTATGTTGGTAGCGGGCAATGTGTATCGTGCACTCTTGTTTCTGATTTTTAATGTACCCTCTGGGGTATGTCTGCTCTTCCAGGGCGGGTGTAGTGTCCGTCCACCCTGGCACAGGGAGTTTAAGCGCCTTCCGTACACTCAGGGTTTCCCCCAGCTCACGTGATCCAAGTATGAGGCCAGCCCCCATCAACGCAAGAGTCCGCCAAGGTTCTCTGATAGGGGGCTCGAGGCACTGAAGAGTGCAGCCTCCCTATTGATGTTCGTTTTTCCTGTGGGAGTATGAACTGATTTTTAAGGGCTCCCTAGGTGTACTAGATTTGCAGTGGCCTTGTGTGTATAATTTGGCAAAGTCCCAATCTTCCTCCTGGGACAGGGTTACTGAGGGCCGGGGCAGAACTTCATAGCATATGCATTTGCCCCAACTTCAGTTTCTCCTGCAATTGTAATGTCAATGTTGGTACGCCCATTCTACCAGTGTTGTCAGTGATCAGGGCGTAGGAGGCCCCCGGGGTGTCCTATCCCGCCTAGCGTTGGTAGTTTGTGGAGGGAAGGTTTCACTTGTTGGGTCGATGTGATTGTGTGTCTCCGCCCGGCTTCCCCACGGACAGCAGCAGCCCGTTGTGCAGCTGTCCCACGATATGTGGTGTGCGCAGCACCAGCCGAGCCACGAGGGCTCTTTTCCCCGGCGCACTGCATCTGTCGAGCGTGCAGAGGGGCGAGTTTGCAATGACGTTCTCAGCCCCCCAGAAACCCACACCGCCCCCAGCGTAGCGATCGGACTTGCATGCTGTTTTCCATATGTGTCCCCTGGTTCTCGGTCCACACTCGGTCACGGCCCGCTTTGGGTGGCGGGGAGGTCGGGGCCTTCGTGTACACCCGATCTGCCCACAAGCCCGCGGGGTAGTCGGCCGCCGGGGGCTGGCGTGAGGCATCGCTCTCTGTTAAAATTGTCCAGTGGTGCTGCGTAGGGCTGCTCAGGCTCACCCGTGGTGACCAGCGTTCACTGTCCCCTCAAGGTGTATATGGCAGTATGTCCGTAATAGGTGCAGCTACAATACGCTGGGCACGATGGTGCTACGGTGCTGTCCCAGCCCTTCCCCCAGTTGGCCTTCCACCAGGTTCTGACTCCACTCCACTGTACTTTTCACATGGAGCTTAAGCTCGGCTTCTTCCTCGCTGCGTTTCCGCTGAGGATGTCGGACTGGATATCTCAGTGAATATTCCACAGATTTCTACTGTGTTTTTTCCATTCTCATCCGCAAACCTTCCATCATCAGCTCCATGATGTTTCTAGGGATTTGCTGGCCCCTGGAAGGCTTTACATCTGTAGGGATGTTGTTGGGGTCGGAGAACTCTACTTCAGGCAGCCATCAGCTTTGTGCGCAGCAGTGCCCCCACTAGCAAATATTATGGTTAAATAGGCCCAGACCAATATAATCTGGACCAGGAAGTGTGTGTGTCAGAACCACAGCTTAGTACCAACTATCAGGGATCCTAGCAAGAGATCAGGTTACATTAAAATACCCTGTCAGTATAAGATCCCATAAGCAAATAAATGGTTAAAAAGGCCCGGAGGAATATATTCGAGTCCAGGAAGTGTGTGTGAGGCTGGGATTGAGCAGTCGTATGTACCGCCATAAGAGAACACTTGTGTGAATGAGTGTGATTCAGATTAATATCATTCAGGCGTAGGGCACGCACAGTGTTTAAGGGAGAAGTATAAGTTGTGGACAAATAATGAACAGATAATTCTTCTAGCCTAGTTTTCAACCACTTTTGGCCTGTGGCCGAGAGTTTCCAGAGCAAACAAGCGAGTCCTGTGCTTTTGTGGACAGTTGATGTTCTACCCAAGCATCTTCGGGCCAATTAAATTTGGCCGTCTTACATGCATTTTTGCACTCATGACTATAATGCGCACTGGACGTCTAATATGTTTTACTTGAGCTCACAGTATAAGGGGTCTATGACATTTTTGGCAATGAAACCATGGCCAAGGAGAAGCTGCAGAAACCCATTCACAGGGGATGGGAGCCACAAACTAAAATCTCAACCAGACAAAGCTGATGAAGCAGTCTTGCTCGAGAAAAGACTATCATTACAAGAAATTAGCCCTTATGCATTAAGAAAGCTTAACAGCCCATAGGGGAAAGAGAAGAGTATTGATTATTATGACATTTAAAAAAGCTAGGTTGTTTTGATCACTTTTCGGGGGACTTTTACAAACGTGGCAAATTCGGATTTCTGGCTTACAGCCCTTCCCAAATGTTGTTGGGGACCTTGCAGAGTAAATAGAAGGACTTTGGCATCTGTGTTTTCGTGGGCATAGCTTCAACATGCCCAGGCTCACCATAACACTGTGGAAGACTTACAAGTCTGATTACTGCTGGTCAAGAATAACATGCATGTGGTAACCATGACTTAAAATTCAGGCGGGATTCATAAACAGGATGCTGGTGGAGGGTAACGTCATTGTTGTGGTAATCTTGTCTAGGAGGGTGATTTTTCCCCTCCATCCATCTGGTGAAGTTCACTAAATTAATCGGGTACAACAAAAAGTAAACATGAGCTGCCTTAAAGGAGTAATTAATAGATGTTGCTGTCATTGGGACATAAGAAGACAACTTGCCCTGTGGTTGTCTGATCCGGAGAATGGTGTTGTTGGGCATCTAGTGTGCATTGGAGTTCATCCTGCAAGAGGTTCTGCTTAGGACACTAATGGTCTTGCTAGCTTGAATAGCTGGTCGCTTGAGCTATTTTGTTATGAATGTCATTTCAGTAAATTACTGTGAATTATACCTAGCTCACAACTTACATAACCTAATATTACTGGACACTAGTCTATCATGTCTCCTTTCCCCCTCTCCTACCACTACCCCATCTTCTCCCCAAGCATACTTCTATACATGTCCAACTCTTTTGGCACTGACAGCCCTGTCAGCTTGCTTGGCAATGGAGGACCCAGTGTTATCTCTTGATATAGGGATTGTTTCTTACAAACTGCTCTGGGGAAAGACTCCACACTACTAAGGCCAGATTGAGCACCCCTCAAGTCTATCATGCAAACACTCAAAATCTAACTACATCTAGTACCATGCGTCAGTTCTAGGTATTGCCCTCACAATACAACTGTGCTCGAAGCTGTACTCTCCGCGAGTCCTACACTCATGTTTACCAATATCTTATCACATTTGATAAACGTATCCCCTCCAACACATCCCAATTGTTTTTCCTCTCCATTTTGGGTCATTCTATTGTCGTTTCACTTTCCGATCACCTCCTTACCAAACCTATGCTTCCTTTCCACAGACTAATGACTGGTGACACTGTGGCTGGGTCACAATAAGGTCCCGTAAAACCACTACGTATGCTCAATGCCCTATGAAAGGGGAAGGTGCCCTTCTGGGGCATTCACTGGAAAAGGTTCATAGCATTCGCTGAGCATCAGAAATGACTAACTCTTGTTATTGGGTGCTGCAGCTCCTATCGACAATTCCACATTGCATTGGTGGGGCTTCAAGGTTTGATGGAACTCACAGGTAGAACTCCCGCACAAGATGGGGGGCATGGACATGTGTGGCAGGTTGCAAGGCGTGGTTACAAGCTAGGCATCACATCTAATCAATAAGGGATTGCAATCACCCATGCCAGATCTTGGCATCAGTAGCAGCCACCACTTCATCAACCACCAACCGGTATGTGGACTGGTGTGATCTGGCACTGCCGGTTGTACGGGTCAGGATGATAGCATTTCAATAAAACACCATGGACTATGGTATTCACATGACAGGTGGTGGGTAGTAGCAGCTACAAGGCCACAGTCATGATACATATAGTGATGCTAAATGGTACCAGATTATGTGGCACCCAATCTGCAGTAGTTTCAAAAAAGGACGGCTCTCAGAAGACAACCATAAGCAGTCTGTAGCTTTATATGTTCAGCAGTTTTGATAATCCAAAGAATGGTGAGGACCTGACAATATGACATGTTTCCTGTACGTGTTGTACCAGGTCATCCCCACTAGGTACAGTGTTGGATGTCACCAAGGGCATGGGTAGGAGATGAGGATGAATACCATAGATATAGTAGAATGGGATAAACTTGGTGGCCGGACGTAGGTCATTGTTGTATGCTACCTTGCCTTTCTATAGTTGTTCTGACCAGGTGGATTGAAAAGCATTGCCACAGAATCTCAGGTATGGTTCAAGTGTTTGATTTGTGCGTTCAGTTTGGCAGCTGTTCTCTTTGTGGTATCCTGGGCTCAATGTCAGGATCAATCTTCTTTCCCCCCTCAAACCATCTGATAAAGTTTCTTCCTTCAAACTGACAGAACTTTACACCACTAGCCGCTCCCAGGTGGATGTGAACGATATCTATACACTTCTTACAGAGTACAAACGGATCTATGGGTGTTGGCAGAAAACGAGGCAACGGCGTAATGATCTGAATGTATGCAAACATTTGCTGATCACTCTGCTAAAAGAAGAAAGACTTAGAACCTTTGAACAAAATCCCACAAATCACAGATGTGTGGACGTATCTGCTTCTGTAATCCAGATGCAGAATTGTTGTGCTGTTTGCCTCCCCATAATGCATCAGTACGCTTTCCTGTACAACAGCCTGGAATGCATGCCTCCTTGTAACACTATGGGAGAATTAGAGACCCTTTATGATGCTACACTGTGGGAAGAAGTCATACAATGTAAACCAGTTCACTTCCACCATTTTAGGACCAACAGTAGACAAGCAAAAAGTGGTGCTGAGTTCTCCCATGCCTTCCTCCAACATGGGTAAGATATCTGGAGTAACGTAACGCAGGTTACGCCAGATAGCTCCACCTGAACCAGACTCACCATGGATTCCAAGGGTAAATGATATAGGTGCATGTATTCCAGTTTCTTAGGTAGGTTAAGATGTACAGTACAAGCCCTCGCCCATCCACACACCAGCCAGCTCTCTTCCAACTGACACTCACTCAATACACCGATCAACATTCCCCCTTACAATGCATACACACATTCTATGTCCTGGCGGGTACATCAGTACAATGTCTTTTCCTGGATAACTCTGCCAGTATCTGTAACACCTGTTTGAGACATACTTGCGGTCTGGCCCCCTCTGGCCAAAGCCTCTGTCCCTGATTGTACCGTGCTGATTGCCATTGGCACAGTAACAAGGAGACCTTCCACTGGCTTGGGCCACCTGCTTGCATGCAAAGTGTATGTAGCTTCGACTGGTGGTATCCAACACTGCAGCGTAGGTAACCCCCCACATACCCCCAATCAGGCCAGTGGTGCAGAAGCGTAAACATCCGTGGCAACATCAATGGGTGCTTCTCTCACTCTCAGGCCTCATCTAGCCCTCTGTGGAAAAACATAAGCTTAACTGGAGCTGACCCCTCCAACCCCCCAGCACATCAGTCTCAGGGGAACACATTCTCCAACCATACTTTACAAAGTCATCCTAGTGGTTCTGCTGCACCATGAGCCAGAGAAAGGACTCCGGAAACACCTGCTTCCTCACCGTCCCTCTGCTAGATTGTGAATGGCGAGTGGTGACCCGCTTCGTCATCGTCCCTATGCTAGATGGTGAATGGCAAGTTGTGCCCCGCTTCGTCATCGTCCCTTTGCTAGATGGTGAATGGCAAGTGGTGCCCCGCTTCGTCATCGTCCCTCTGTTAGATGTTGAATGGCGAGTGGTGACCTGATTCGTCATCGTCCCTCTGCTAGATGGGGAATGGCAAGTGGTGACCCGCTTCGTCATCGTCCCTCTGCTAGAGGTGGAATGGCAAGTTGTGCCCCGCTTCGTCCTCGTCCCTCTGCTAGATGGTGAATGGCGAGTGGTGCCCCGCTTCGTCATCGTCCCTCTCCTAGATGGTGAATGGCGAGTGTTGACCCGCTTCGTCATCGTCCCTCTCCTAGATGGTGAAGGGCAAGTTGTGCCCCGCTTCGTCATCGTCCCTCTGCTAGATGGTGAATGGAGAGTTGTGCCCTGCTTCGCCATCGTCCCTCTGCAAGATGTTGAATGGCGAGTGGTGACCCGCTTCGTCATCGTCTCTCTGCTAGATGTTGAATGGCGAGTGGTGACCCGCTTCGTCATCGTCCCTCTGCTAGATGGTGAATAGCAAGTTGTGCCCCGCTTCGTCATCGTCCCTCTGCTAGATGGTGAATGGCGAGTGGTGCCTCGCTTCGTCATCGTTCCTCTGATAGATGGTGAATGGCGAGTGGTGGACCCGCTTCGTCATCGTCTCTCTGCTAGATGTTGAATGGCGAGTGGTGACCCGCTTCGTCATCGTCCCTCTGCTAGATGGTGAATAGCAAGTTGTGCCCTGCTTCGTCATCGTCCCTCTGCTAGATGTTGAATGGCGAGTGGTGCCCCGCTTCGTCATCGTCCCGCTGCAAGATGTTGAAAGGCGAGTGGTTGACCCGCTTCGTCATCGTCCCTCTGCTAGATGGTGAATAGCAAGTTGTGCCCTGCTTCGTCATCGTCCCTCTGCAAGATGGTGAATGGCGAGTGGTGATTACTCACACTCTTGGGTTTACAGCAACAAAAGGAGAACAGGAAATCCCAGAAGACAAAGAAGAAGAAAAGACTGGCAAATGCGCCTCCTGCATGGACTGTCTCCTTCGTGCCCCTCCTGTTTCTTCACTGCTCCAAATGGAATGATTCATTAGTGTTTCCTTTTTCTCAGCCATTCCCTAGTTTTCTAAGGAAGTCTTTGGTTTTCGTATTCATGCATTGTTCCGCACCACAGGACTTCTCGGCGCTTTCAGCTTTACACACGCAATTATTACCCTCACTTCACCCATCTTCGATGTTCTCATGTTGCACATCAGTCTCAGGGGAACACATTCTCCAACCATACTTTACAAAGTCATCCTAGTGGTTCTGCTGCACCATGAGCCACAGAAAGGACTCCGGAAACACCTGCTTCATCACCGTCCCTCTGCTAGATTGTGAATGGCGAGTGGTGACCCGCTTCGTCATCGTTCCTTTGCTAGATGGTTTTCGTATTCATGCATCAGTCTGCCTCACGTTTCCATCAGCTTAAAACAACTCCATCGGGGTCACGCGGCTCCTTCGGGTGTTGCCAGATGACCTCGGATGCGGCTTCGTGTTTTGGAAGGTTTTACTCGTCCCCACTTTACCTTTATTTGCTCACAGTTCGTTCCTTCATTTTGTAACTCTTTGTTTCCCGTGTCCTTACAGCGTTGCCCCTTTGTCGGATCGGATTCCCTGAGGTTTGCACAAGACCCGCCAGGACCCCATCCCCCGGCGCTAGAAATCATCCCTTCTGCTGCACTACCTCGCGCTCGCACTGCTTTCGCTCCGCCCACCTGCTGCCTGGCTCCGCCCACCTGCTGCCTGGCTCCGCCCCGGCCGTGGTGCCAATGCTCCCACCAGAAAGTACGTCACAGTGAGCATGATGAGGCAACGGGAGAGCCGCGAGAAAAAAGAGAGAGGTGGGCGTGTCTGGGCGGAGCTTGCTCGTCCCTCTTTCCCACGGCTCCGTCGGCTTGCTCTGGCTATCCTAGGGACCAGAGGCGTGGCCAGACACCACCTCCTGGAATCTCATTTTCTCATTTGTGAAACCCGACCCTTCCCCCTGCTTGTTAGTGATAAGCCACGCCCCCTGCACATGATTTGTCTCGCCTTTAAGCGTGCTGAACATCGGGGGAAAAGGGCGTGCCGCATCGCATAGGAGCCCCGCCTTTTGTGATCTCATTGGTCCTAGTCATACGAGACCCCGCCCTGCCGCGCGCAAAGGCTTTCTGAGGGCGTGTGGCGCCGCCTCCCCGCCACTTTGCCCCGCCCCTCCCGCTAAGCTCCGCCCTCCTCCTCTTATCCCCGGCGCATCACCCGTGGGTCCTACCTCCGCGCATCTCATTAGCCGCCGTTGGCTACCTCTCTCCCCGCAGCCCTCAGTCTGCTGCTGGAGTCCGACATGGCGACACCGATGCCTCGCTCCGCTGCCCCCTCCCGCCTGCTGGTACTTTGCTGCGCTGCCGCCGCCGTGCTCTCGCAAGGTAAGCGCTCCAGCCGAGAGGCGGGCTCCTGGACCAGGCGGGGCCCGGGACCTGACCGGGTTCCTCTGGGCGGGTGGCAGGTGCGCGCCCTGACTTGGCAGCGGACTCTGCCTCGGAGCTTTTACCCGCATTTCTTGATCCCTGCACTGTGGAATAGGTGCACCCTGCGCACCGAACTGTGCGCGCGCTCCTGTGTGGGGTGTTTCACTCTGCTTATTGCGCTGCACTTGTGCTCGAATTTCTTTCTTTTATTTGTGAAATGGGACAGAGCCTCCCCCTATGGTAATTGTTCTGGTTTCACACACCCTGTGACTGCTCTGTATTCTTGTGTGCGTATTGCCCTGCCCGCACCTGCTCTGCTGGGTGCAGACCCGGCTCCCTCTTATGTCCGCAGTGTTGGTTATGTCCTCACCCCTGTGCCTGCCGGGCTCTCGCTCCATATTGTTGGCGTCCGCCGCACCCCCCGTGCTGCGTTCTGTTTCCCATTATGCCGGGTTTCTTTGCGGGCCATATCCTATTAATGCCTGATATTGGACCCCTTGCAGTTGCACTCAATGCTGCGGGGGGGGGGGGGGGTTCTTCATGTTGCTGTGGGGGGCTTCTTATGTTGCTGTGGAGCTCATGCCATTTCCTGTGTTTTTACCATACCACCTGCCTCGCCCACCCATCACACTTGCTGTGTGCCACTTCCTTATGCCTGTTATTCTGGGGTCTCCACTCCCCAAGCATGCTTTACTGATATATCCCCCGCGTACGGCTCCTGTGTGTGGTGCCCACCCATGCCTACTGTTTGGTGCAACTTGTCCTTCGCCCATCTTTACATCTGGTGCCGCTCCCCCCCTCTACACTTCCTTATGCCTGTTATTCTGTGAGCTACCAGTTCGCCGCCCCATCTGTTTTGCTGACCCCCCCCCCCCCCCCACACCCCACATTGATGCTATCACTCCACCCCACCATGTAGACGTATCGTGATGTTTCGCCTAACCTGCTTATGGGCGCTGCGACCTGCCCGCCACTCACCCATCATTGCCTCCGCTTTCCGTGGACTTTAACAACCGCACGACTGCTGGGCTGGGTGTCGCCGCTCCCTAGCACCCCAATGACTTCAAATCTGGATGCTACCACCCTCCCCGTGTGCCTGGGGGCTCGTGCTTAGTAGCCACCCTACTGCTTGCTGTGGCTCGCGCAGCCCATATTGCGAATGGATGTGTTGCTTACGGGTGTGCAAACAGCTGCTTTCTTTGGTGGTTGAACGTTCGCCTCATTATGTGGGTTGCGTGGATCTTGTTTCCTGCCTTTGGGGGGGGGGGGTCGCTATTGAGGGCCATGTCCAGTATTGATCTTTTGGGGGATGCACGCTGCATTTTGACTCACTTTGCGCCCCCACTGGCGTTCGTGGGGTTCATTGCAATTGCATGTGTTCTCCTTCCCCCAGGAGTTGCCGTCTTCCCTTATGTGGCTTGGCACATCTGACAGCAGGCGGGCACTGGCTCGGGTGTGTTGTGGTTGAAGGCTGCAGCTTAGTGCGATTAAATAAGTACTTTGCCATGTTTTTGTGGGGGAGAAGGATGCCGTTTTTGGTGCTCGTATTTGTACATCTCAAAATAAGGAGGTTATTGTTAGAAACATGTAGGGTCGCACATGTGCCCCCTTTGCCCGCACATACGGGATGGGTGGACCCCCCCCCCCCCGGCAGGCTCAATAGAAGCCGTCTTGGTTTAAAAGTAGTGTTCCCGTCGGAGGGGTTAGGCGGCCGGTGCCTTGCGCAATAATGCAGAATCTAGCGTGGGGGGCGGGGAGGGGGTTGACTGGAGCTGCGCAGATGTTAAGGAAGGGCTCACGAAGTCGTACACGAGCACCTGTGCCGGCCGGGGTGCAGGGTGGCTGGGGAGATTAAGGATGCTGGGGTACAAGACTGTGGTGTTTATGCTGCTACGGCGCGGGGGGGGGGGCGCTGTTAAAGAGGGATATGTAGGGCGGAGGGGGGGGGGGGTGTAGGCGTCCGGCCTCCGAGCTAAAAAACTGGCGCTGTGTTGGTGGACCGGGTATGGGAGCCGACTCCTCTGCCACGAGTAAGCGACCCCCCAATCCCATCCCCCCCCCCAATAGCAAGACAGCAGAGCTATCCCGCCCCCTGGAGCCGTTTTCTATTTCAGAATGACCCTTTCCTGGGTGAAGTCCACGAGCCAGTGCTGCTTTTAAATGATATCCCGGTTCACACCATCCACGTTTTGGGGGCGCTGGCCACCATCCTCGCAGAACCTGTGGCGAAATCCCAAGTGTGCATCGCAGAATGTAAACACGCGATCAGACCTCGGTGTAGTAAGCCCCCGCCCCTTCTTTAGTTACAGCTCCACGGATGCTGAACTCCTACAAATGCTGGAGGGTGCCCCACCCCCTGCACAGGAAGGGACTGGGGATTATTTACATGTTGGACGGATAGGATACACCTAACGGATTTTTCTCCACCCACCCCCTGGACACGAAGGGGTTAAGAGACCTCTAGTCGGCCACTGTGAGCCCTGCACGCAATTGAAATGCAAGAATGTGTGTCGCTGTTTGTGCCGGGGGTTGCTTTATTTAAGCGTGGTTTCCTCATCCTTTTAGTACAATGTAACCGGGTTTACGCTCGCGCTCATGCCACCCCTTTTTGTGCTCGTGTAACTTAATGCTTCAGGGTTTTAGTGACCCCAGGGGCTGAGCTGCCAGCATTTAGTGAATGCAATCTAGTTCCAACCTCGGCGGCCCCTTTTGACCACTGTCCTCCTTACCTAGTTTTCCTCAGGTCCCGACCACCCTTTCAGATCCGATAGAGCGCCTAGAGGCCATGCAAGTGGCCAGAGGATGATAGATTCCAATAACGTGGCATCCTCCGATCCAGTGACCGTGTCTGCTCAAAGTGGGGGTGCTGATAAACCGGCGTTATTGATTGATTTCACAACCAATGGCTGTCCCCTTCTCCCACTCAAGCACCGGCACGGTCTTGTGACCCTCTGCACACCCGGATCTAATTGTTCTAGAGGAAGGGGTGCTGTAATTTACGTACAACGCATCCCTCTGTAGAGGTTAGTGAAGATTCACAACCCTTCCCTATATCATTAGTGCATATCTGGCTGTATCTCTCTGGGAGTCTGTTTCTGGATATCTTATCCCTGCATTATTGGTGCATGTCTGGCTGTATCTCTCTGGGAGTCTGTTTCTGGATATCCTGTTATTTGCCTTCCCCAGAAGAGGGGTTCTGAACATTGGTTCTTCATCACCAAAGCCTTGGTCTAAGGCTGCTCCTGGGAGGGAGTCCTACCGTGTTATGCTAGCCATCCTTGGCACAAGACTCTCCCAGGGAGGAGGGGAGTGTGGGCTTAGCTACCGTGTCGGGCAGCTCCATGGAGAAAGGCGGGTGAACACTGTAACTAACCCAGTTGTGGTGTAATGCCTAACATTGGCTCGTGCCCTGCCACTGCTGTAAAGGTACTCCGGCAGAATGATGAGGTGTGCCCTCAGTGGCAGAGCTCCAGAGTGTAAACCCTGTACCGTAGAGCTGTGCTCCAACAATGTCACCGCACCACTACGTATGCTGCTTTACTCGTTGCCATGGGAGCAGCTCTATTTTTTTTTTTGTTTTGCTCTTGCGATGGGTTACTCATTGGAAGTTGGTTTAACATACTGCTTTTTATGTTGGTGTTCTTGGTCGTTCTGAATATCTTTTTAAGACTCCTTTTTCATGTTGCTAGTCTGACTTGAGTGTTTCCGAATGGTCATTCCTCAAACCACTTCCTGGTGGGAGGCTGCATCGACCAACTAGGGCATGATTAGTTTTGAGGTTTGCCAGTCCCACAGCCTTGTAGTCTACTGGCACTGGTGATTCAACTTCGCGGGTGCTGGTCTGTAAAGCCATGGGGCCTTTTAAAGCAGTGTCAGCCATATTTGTATGCCTTCTTGGCCCTTCCGGCAAGGTGAGTGGTAGTAATGGTTAGTCGGGTGATAGTGGCATGCCCTGATTGGATTCAAGAATCCAGATATGATGAACTCTGATTCTATGTGGTCATCTGCTTCTGGTTGTTGGTGTTTAGAGGGGTGTATGCATACACCTGCCTCCCCAGCCACCCATTTTGCCATTTATCTGATGCTCTGGTGTTCTGGCTCCACGTTTGTGGATGAAGTAAGGATGGCTTTTGGGCTGAGCATGTGTATCCCAGGTGCTCTGTTGGTTGGCTAGGTGACTATTGGGGGAGTTGGGGCTAATATAAGGAATGGGTACTAAAAAAGTCATCATGGCAACTGGGCATGCATGTGTACTTATGGGGATGTACTTGCCTGTTGACTGTTTTTGGCATTGAATATCACATGGAGGGGACTGGGGGCAGATGTACACTGTGGTTGATGGCATTCAAGATACTGGGCCTCATTACGAGTTGGGCGCAAAGGGATACCGGGCACCGGTAAGGGCACAGTGCCTGTGATCCCTTTACGCCCTATTCCGAGTTCCCTTAGCGGGTTCCTTCCTTAACGCCTGGTTTGACCAGGAGTTAAGGACGGGACCCGTTAAGGGACTTTAGAGTTAATAACGGTACCGCAATTTGCGGTACCGTTATTAGCGCCTTCCCATTGAACCCTATGAGGGCTGAAATGGGAATGGGGAATGGCTTTTTCAATGGGGATTTACCGGTGCCGCAAAGGTCAGAATAGACCGGTAAGTCCCCATTGAACCAGGGCAGATTTGGTACTTGTATTGGAGGTAGTCATGGCGCAAATAGCGCCATGATTACCTCCAAACTCGGAATGAAGTCTGTGTCCAGAGTTTAGGGTTTGTGCCCCAAGTATGCAGTGCAGGTGAATTTTCCAGCACAGGAATTGTCTCTGGGGGTGACTGGCATTTCTCGTAATGTCTACTTCTGGATTAGTGGTGGGGCAGTTGAGTTACCTTGTAAACACTCACGCCCCCACCCCCCCACAGTCCATGCTAGCTTGATGAAAAACTTGGAACACATACCCCTGTTGATACCGTTGCCTTGTGATGCAGAGTTCCACACCTTCTTGCTGTGCGGTGAACTTGTTACTTGTAGGTTTGCTTTTTATGTTTTCCTTTCAATGAGTTGTGCTAGACCGGACTCCTCCCAATGATGCCTTTGGGAGGAGCACGTTACAACCTATTAGGGAGAAATTGGGAGTGAGGGATATTTTAAGAGGAATAAGTTGTGAAAAAAACAGTGCAGTCTCCCTTTTTTTTAAAAGGAGAACTGCTAGGTATGTCTTGTGAAGAGGGGAGACTGCACACAACCCAGTTCACTGCACCATCCTATATGCAGGGTCGGACTGGGTCATACAATTCTCGGGCACCAATGAAAGTAGCCCTCAGTTGCAAATTGATTTTCTTTCCTTTTGTGACACTATTTGAATAGTAACCAAGGGGACGTTTTTTGATTAGTGTGACGCAATTTGTGCATTTTAAATATTTATTCAGCAATACAGGTCAAAACTACTAGCTGCAGAGTGAATTAACTCATTAAATTGGCAAAAAAAGTGGCCCACTTTGACCAACAAACTGGCCCACATCAGCATTTTGTGCTTTTCGTTCTGCCATTGGCCTATTGCCCTATAGGCCCGCCTGTCAGTGCCTGCCTATATGTATTTATAGGACATCTGCAAAGTAACTGCCAGCTAGTACTTCCTGAATGATGCCTTTTCACGTGAGAAGTATGAGGATTGCCTCACTTCACTAATCAATGTGTCCAGGGAATGATTAGCTTCTGGCAAGGATGCCGGAAGTGAGTTTGAAGTCTCCACGCCTCACCCTTTATTGATAAAATGCCATGTCCTGCTACACTATATAAAGCCCCAATCCCTGATTGTGGGAGTCTCCCAAATGTAGGCTCGGCTACAGCTGGCCTTTCCTGGCACACAGTGGCAGAGATGGGGAAACCCTGGTGCTCTAATCAAGAGGGCTGTTGTTCACAAGTAGTGCCTTTTCTTGACTGCCTCTTCCGGCAAAAGGGAAGCTCAGCCTAATACATATGGCTCCCCATTGGCGAAGTATCTACCTGTGTCACTTAATTGTTTTTACTCCCTCTCTGCCAAGTGTTTGGTGAGTATCTACCTAATTTTCTTGCCTTTGGTGGATATAAGTTGCATAGGATCAATATTAGGAAGTCCCCTTAGGTTGATGGTATTTTTGTTATTTTGTGGTATACTGGTGAGCCTAACTTTAGAGTATCTCCTGATAATTCGTCTTACACTAGGATCACGAGCGGTAAGCGAATACTGGACTTGGTATGCTCTAAATAATGAACTTATCCCCTTTGCAGTATACTATTTACAATGCCACATATGCCCCTTTGGCTTGCATCTCAGAATACATTTACAATGTAAATGAAACGGGAGCCTTCATTCAGAGCCTCTCGGAAGAACACAATTTACTGTGACTAACTTTGCTTTACATTTTACATGTTCTGCATCTGTTTGCCAACCTAAGAGCTGAGCATATAATAAGTAAGCTGAGGCTAATTCACCTTTTTCAAATTGTTGTTCTTTCGTAGAAGTTAGAAATATACAATTACACAGAATGACATTTACAATGCATATCATTCATGTTGTATTTCAAACCTAAACTAGGCCTTTCCTGCAATGGGTTTCAAAACCTATTTGCAATAATGGTCAGAGTTGAACTTTGCAGCACAACTTGGCAGAGTACAAGCTTCTGTCGCATCACTTTTATCGCATTCATTGAGAAACATGATCAGTTATGCACATTTAAAATGTCACTGTGCAGCACCTAAAAATGAAATGATTTACCCACTCTACACACTATCTAAGATTAAGCATTCACTAATTAGCACACTTCTCAAATTAACTGAATTTACCAATGATAATCTTTAAGTGTGTGTGTGCGCGCTCCCGTCTACCTGCCGGACACACTTATTTGTTTGCACACATGATCCTCTGTCTGTGCCTGCTGGCCCCCAGGGTCAGCAAAACCCTTCTGAAACAACTGCCAGCCAGGAACCCAAAGCCGGATAGTGAGTTGAGTCTTACTCCCTCATGCCAGCCTTTTTAAACCCTCTGAGTTAAGCCTGCCCACCATGTACGTCCTAATTACACAAAATCTAGAATTGTCCTGCCTTTCTCCATGTAATCATGTCCTTCAAAACCACCTACCCATGAAACTTAGCAAGCCCCCTCGAAAGCCGTGAATGGTAGCAACTCAAGCAAATGGCTACACCTCGGTGCTGTTTTACTGCTCTGAAAGTCTTTTAAACAGTACAATGTATTTAGCAGAACAGATTTTATGTTCCACACTTATGATTTGTCACATCTTCATTCAAACACAGCGCAGACTTAATTCTGTACATATTTATTGCTTTTCCAAGCTAACCCTGCACAGCCCAAATGCCGGGATTTATCAAATTGCACAAACGTGCATACGAGAGCCATGGACTGATTTACCCAGAATATATGCAATGCATGTTAGAAGCATAAAGTTTGTGATACTTGGTACGTGTTCGTATAATCCCTTTTGTATCCCTATCCCTGAGGAACATGCATATTGTGCAGGATCAATCTCGACTTCAGCTTTTAGCTGGCATGTGTGTTATGCTTTACAAACTGATCTATGCTCTTGCACAGACTACACTATCGCTTAAATCTCATCCCTGTTGAAATTCAGGCCAAATCTCCCTACACCTGTATAGCATGACTGGCTTGCTGGTATACTGGCATGTGCATGGGCGCAACACGTTGACTTATGGGAGATTGAGGCTACTATGTAAATGGTCAAATGCTTCTGGGCAGACTGCTGTGGCCTGTTGGTGTTGTGGTGCTTGTAATGTGTTGATATTGTAGAATGCAACTTTTGGCTCTCCATTTGTCCTTTGTGTCCCAGGTCTGCACACCAGAGGAGCCTAGTCTGTTTCAGGTCCCATGTTGCTGATTTGTCAGTGTGTCCTAGGAGCTGTTGGAGGCTGTGTGAGGTGCTGTCCTGTCATTTTGATGACTTATACTCTTAGTACTGAATGATCTATTGATCTCTCCAGGCGACCCCAAGGGGAGAGGACGAAAGATCTGCATGATGCGGGGGGGGGGCCTATTGGCAGAGATGGTGCTAGGGAAGGATAATGTGAACAAAGTTTGCAGAGCATTGTGAGGAATTGGACTATCCGCAAGTGGAAATTGTGCGTGCCTGTTATAATGAAAATTTATGATGGGAGACCAGCCTCAGAGAAATGTGAAAGGCCATTCCACACACATTTCATCTGCTTCCTGCACAAAAAGCCTTGTTGTGTGTACTCTGGGAAGACACAGCCTACAGGCGGTGTCTTCCCGCATCATATTCAGCTGGAATGTGACAGCCCCAGGTATATAAATGCATCTCAAGAAGGGGGGGGGGGGCCTTCCTCCAGTCATGAGCAGCCTTATTTAAATATCAATGGCTCCATGGACCTGCTTTCCCTTTGTCTAATCTGGCTGGTGGCAGTGCATATTAATGTTATAACTGAGGCAAGCCTGAGAGGCGTGATTGCCGGAAGAGACAACAGGAAGGCATGGACTAACAACCTTTCGGTATGCATGTATGCAATGTGTCAACTTGAAGCTAGTTCCCACCTCTGTATGAAAAGCAGTGAATGGCCCGTCTGGGTCCAGCAGCTACTGCAGGTGTCCCTGCAGAGCATACTACTTTTGGGAGACTTGCACTTTAATCAAGAGTCAGAGGGCACCGTTAACCAGAGACACTTTGATCTACAACACAGTAAGATGGGTGCGACTTGGGTATACGTTGTCACCCCTTGTCTGTCCTGTTGCAGAGCACTCTGGTCCTGACCTTATGCATAACAGAAGATTGTTGGTGGGGACCTAGGATTGGCTCATTAAGATAGGCTTAGCCTGCACCAATCGCCTCTTTTTGCAGATCATCCATTGACTTTGAAAGGAACAAGAATTACTCATTTGGACCTGGGCTGAAGGTACAGTCTAACTTGCATCTTTTGAGAGTGAAGGAAGATCCCTCCCCTAAACATCTCCCAGGGAACAGAGGGAGATACCAGACTCCCATCCAGCATCTCCAGAACTGGTACTCGGCCAGCACACAGCGGTCCCTGGTAGGTTATGCTAGCAAGCTTCCTAGATGGGAAGTCCCAGAGTCTATGGACAAAGGACAAGGCTGTTGCCTGCAATCGCTCTCTTCTGAGCTTTGAGCCGTCCGCCTTGAAAGGACACGAGCCTGGCTAGGAGTGCCACACAAACCTCATCCAGCGTCCATCTTTTAAGGACATTTTTGAGAGAGTAGAGTCCTCGAACTGCATCTGGCTGCACCGCTGACTGTCACGTTGCAGTTACTAGAGCCGTCCAAGCCGTTTCAACCAGCATTGCAGATCTGCCAATCAGCACAGAGAATAGTTGTTGGCCCGAACTGCAGTGTCGTACAGCCTACAGATGTCCAGCCTCGCTTGCCGAACTGCCTGCTGATTGGTATGCGCAGCTTTCTCCCGCCACTGACTGTCTCGGGCTTGGAAGCACCCTGGAACCACCTCAACACTGAGCGCCAAGAACTTATTCAGCAGCAGGTACATTGTGGTTCTGCCCCTGGTCCTTCTCCGAAGGCCCCTATAGACTGTTGCAACCCTTTGCCCCTTTGGTGCTGATACCAAAAAACCAAAAAACCTTGAACAGTAAGAGTGATTACTTTACCAACTACCCTCCTGTCAGTATCCACAGCGCTTCCCTTTTCTTCGTGAAACTGAGTTCTAGCACACTACAAAATACAACCGCAGAGGACAATCTGTTGTAGTAATAATAAAGTAGATATGGTTATACAACCTTGACTGGACAGTCCCTTTATCATTGGGTAATTCTATTTTCACTGTGTTGCAACAATCCACCATCCACAACCATGCGGAAATAAGCCATGCACTTTACAAAAAATTGGATAAGGTCCTATAATTCACTTGTATTCCAATCTGATCACATCCCGACTGGTGTATTAGAGGTATGGGGCTGATTGATGGTTTAGAAACCAATATTCATACCTGGACCACTGATGCCTCGGATGTTGATCCGTCACAAGCATATTGTGATGCTCTGGGATGCGAAGGGACTGGCCCTGGTCCCATGCCCTTGCAGGGCTACTCTAAATGGATCCTGTTCTCATGCCACTACCGGTGGTGGCATCAGGGAATTGCCGAGTGATTGAGAGGCCAATAGATTACTAAATAGTGTGGGGGTCTGGTTTTGTTTTTTTCCTTTTCTACTCCGCATTACTCTATCAATCGTCTTTTGTTAAAAAAAGAGTAATCCGTCTGAACCATACCAATTGGGTTGCCCACCTGGTGACAGAGTAATTTTGCCAATGGTGCCACCCATCATGGCTCCTAGTAGTTTCATGATAGCATGGCATATGCTGGGTGCCAGAGGCCACTTGGTTTGAATGCTCCATGAGAGAAGGGTCACGGATGCATTTTCCCTGCTACGGTTTAGCGTAGCATCACTCTGTATGTGTTATACTCATGTAATGCATATCAATGGATTAAAGGGCACCCCCGTCCAAGATCTGGATGCCATCCACATCAACAACTATGCATGCAAAAGCACTTGACTCCACTTCGGATTAATGAACTTCGCTCTACTGAAAAATCGCTGATGTCTCTGCAACAGCGTCTATTGTCTGTGATGTGTACATGGCTTTAGGAAGGGGTGGAGCAAGGGGGGGGTCACTGAGAAAAATACCCCCTCCCTCATTAGAGACCCTTTATATTTGTAGTCGGTCCCCACAGACACTGCAGGCTAAGATACTGGCTGGGACAGGCAGCCATTATTTGTTGGGGACCGTGGTGGAACAAGGGGGCCATTGAAGGCTACTCTGAGAATTAACAATTCATAATGAGATGGAGGGAGTGGGGTCCTGGGTCCCCTGGCTGATGCTGCTATTATATCACAGAGCTTTATTCATGGCAGTGCAACCTAGTAAAGGGACGACGACTCGCAGCGAGCTTCCATTGTATGCTGGAACTTCGCGTGCGGCCATCTTGGCTTCGGTCATAGACGCACTCCTTTTTATTCCCCCCACGTGTTTTGGTCAGGGACTTTGTCAGTAGGACTGAAGTCCCCTTTTTAGAGTTGGGACGATGTAGACTAGGGTTCTACAACCTTTGGATCTGTTTTCGTATCGGCCCTGTTCAATGGTGTGGATTCATGGGAGTTGTTGTCCAAAACATTTGGCGAGCCACATATACCCACTCCATGTTGGCTGTCTTCAAACAGTCAGATGTATGCTCAGTGCCTGTGAGAGAGCATTTTTCAGTTGGAAAGGATCAATTCCAGTCTTTTGTGGAAGAAAAAAATAAGTGATGGCAATGAGTTAAGTGGCAAGAGAATTCAGTTTGCTCTTTGATTTTGTTAGCCTTTTCTCAGCGCATGTACACTTCTCCTGGTCGTGTTTTTTGTTTGTTGCCATGACTGTCTGATCCTGTGAACTTGTTATGCTAGTTGAGCTGTTGGAGGTGCCGTCGCACCCTGGTAGCGTGCCTGCAGCCGGACCAGTTCGGGCCTGCCACAGTTGTACCCAGGCCTCCTGATGTGACTTACCACGTGTGTGCGCTATCGTCATCTTCCGGTGTAGGCACATCTGTTGGGATGCCCACTTTATTGGCATCGTTGCTGCATAGGCGTAGCTAGCTTCCATTGGTGTCTGCAACTTGTGGATCGCTTGATCGAAGACACCCATGATTATTCACCATTAACTATGCTGGCAAGGGCTGGAGAAGTAGCTCAGGCAGGGGTCTGCTACCTGTGGCTCTCTAGATGTTTTGGACTAGGTCTTCCCTGATCACTCGTCTTTATGACTCTGCTGGCTGAGGCTCATGGGAGTTGTAGTTCAAAATGAGTCGACAGTTTCACTCCTGGTTTAGTTTGTCGGTGGATCTCCCCATAGCCAGGTACTGTGGACTGTTGCCCGTTTGTTCTTTGCTTGCCTTTTGCTGGGGCTTGCTTGGTAAGTGGCGTAATGGTGGGTGCAAGTTGTCTGCTCGGTTTTTGTCAGGCAATGACTAGATGTCGCCTGCCTGGCAAGTGTCAGCTTGGTGTCAGCTTGTCACCATGTTGAAACACCGGAGCGCTTCTGCAATTACGGCAGTCCTAATATTCGCTCTTGCGTCCGTGGCTGATGGGTGTCTCCGGGGCAATATGCTTAGTATTCCCAGCGCCTCTGCCTCTCTGTTCCTGCCCCGTGGCGCTATGCAGCGTCAGACCTCCTGACTCTTATTAAAATGCTGAACTGGATCCAGAGTATTATTTGTAAAGAAGAAACTGGACTAAATATTCATATCTGCTGCAAATGACACTTGGTTTCGCTTCTCGTCCGTATTTCACGCCTCATTTGCGATATACAATTGCCCACGAAAAGCGATTCTGTTCCTCCTGTAATACGTTAAATCAAACATCGGAGGAAATGCATTTGCAACATAACTAGAAATATATTCGCTTGATTTTCTGAATCTGTTTTGTGCAAATAGAATCGGAGTGGTTTAAGCACGTGTGTGCTGGGAAGTCTTGTGCCTGTTGGCACTGTGGCTGGGCTTCAGTTATATCCTGGTGTCCTGCTCTGAGGGTCCAGGAGGAAATGTCAAATTCCTATTTAACATGTTTCTAAGGTTATATCAGATCTACACTTCCTTCTACAGGGGATGTTCATCCACAGAAAATGACCCCTTCCCACAAGCCAAATTACCCTGCACCACTTAATTTTTTAATAACACACGCAGAAGGGTTATCTGTGCATAACTTGCATCCAGGGTCTACAATTTTTAATCTCTCCAGGGGTCGGTCTGCAACTCTCTGTATGTGTTGGACTACTACTCCCATGATCCATCACCGACTGTGCTGGGTTGGCCTGATGGGAATTGTAGTCCTAAACGCTTGGCGATCCAAAGGCTGCAGGCCACTGCTCTAGGTGTTTTGGACTTCAACTCATTAGTCCTGGCCAACCTAGTCAACAGTGGGAGTTGTAGTTCATCGTGTCTAGGGAGCCACAGTTTGAGGGACCCCCGCCTTACATTAACACCTCTTGCTGACGCATCACTGCTAGGGTAGGTGCTCTACCTGCACACCGGACAGTGCCACCTCCTACAGGCGGAGAGGATTGGCTGGCATTGCCAGTAACCCACCACTTAGATTTGCAGAGGATGGCGGGGGCAGCATAGGATGCATGGGAGGCAGGGTTTCTTCTAGGTCGTCCTCACCATCCTGTTTTCCAGATATCTGCAAAAACCTTTGATTACCCTACATCTGAATGGGATGATCTTTACATATCCAGTGGCTGACTTTTATTAAGGGCCAGAAACGCATATCCAAGTCCTAAAGGCTCACAAGCGACGCTGGAGTTATGGCAAGCTAGCTTTATTCATGCACCGGCAGGGTTGGGTGGGCGCTAGGGGCATCGGATGGTGCACAGAGTAAATATGGCTGAGGGTCAGAGGAGCTGCTTGCAGAGCTAAACGCCAGTCCCTCACACTCGTGAGGTTGGATCAGGCTGCACTCTAAAGCTGAATGCATGCATCTAAACTGAAACGTGTGCCATTCAACAATTGTGATTTGCTGCGACGGCTACTCGTTGGCAATGCCAGGAGGGCAGGGTGGACTATATAAACCTCTGAAATGCAACCAGCTGAATTCCCTGCTGTTTGAACAGGGTGCAAGCTGCTACTTACCGGAAGTGTTGCTGGGCGTTGAGCCTCTTAGTATTGTTCCATAGGTGTCATGGAAAGCGCCTCTGCTTCGAAGTACAGCATCTTGGCGCGTTGTTTGCCTGGCTGTCTGCATGCTCCTCCTGCTACTTGTTTGGTCTGACTCTTATTAACTGATCATGATTAAGACGTGTACTAGAACTCATGGCCATAGTAATGCATTGGCATTTGGTAAATGCGATTTTGAATTTCAGGCTTCTGTTAAAGTGGTGGGTAAAGGGCATTTTGTGCCTTTAGCCATCTGTAGTTTGTGTGGTGCATGTGTGTATATATGTGTGTATATATATATATATATATATATATCTTTTTTTTTTTTTTTTTGGTGTGCAGGGATGAGGCTGAATACTGCCTGTCCCATGTGCTTGCTTGGGTTATTTGGGGGGCAATTGTCTATGCATACTTGTGTGGCGGTCCTTGGTTGCTGTGGCAAGCATTCTGTCCTGCAGCATGTTTCCAATGGTAGAAATACCGGCGGCAACCAGCTCGCATGGTACTCTGTTTCATTTTGATGGTCTTATCATAACTTGCTTGTTTTTCCCGAATGCATGTGGGGTGGCCAGCTTCCTTGTGGCAACTGGTCGTGGTGATGGCTTGTATGCATTTCACTGACCATTCATCTGGTTGTCTCTTGTGGTGTCAGCCTACATTACTGCAGTAGCACAAGGTTAATGGCGTGTTCAGTTTATTTTTTATGGTGGTTGTCGCTCGTCTCCTCGCTTCTCATGCAACTTTTTTTTTCAAAACCTTAAGGCACCCCCCCCCCTCTGGCATGCATCTCGCTTGCATGGTTGTCCAATAGTCCATGTGACTGACAGCTGTTTTTGAAGACATGTCTGTTTTTGCCTCTTCATTGGAAGGTTGAGCTCTCTGGAAGCATGGAGTCCTACAAACCTCCTCGCACCACATCCCTTCCCACACACATGTTACTTGGGCCTTGAAATCGGCCTCATCGGCCTCACCGTCCGCACCACCAGAACTGCCAAGAGGTCGGAAAATGCCCCTAGCAGTGGTTGCCGCGGGCAGGGATTTTTGGGGACTCGCATTTAACCTAGAGTGACTGATTCAGTGAGTTGGCATTTAGTTCAGAGTAGTAAAACAATCGTAAATGTTTTTTTAAAAATAAACATTTTTGCTATGAAATTGATCATAATATGGGCCGTAGCATCAAATATTCAGGTTTATCGTTTTAGGTGTGGGACTTTCAGGTGTGGCATTCCCTAGATGATTGCTGTACAAAATACCAGAGGTAGACTTTGTACTAGCGTGTTTCCTAGCTCAGAACAGGCCGGATATATGGATACATTGGAACTTGAAAATTAATTTTGCTTATGGTGTAAAGGCATGCAAGTGTTCAGAGCTTGAATCTCTGCAGTCGCAAGTGAAGTTTTCTAAATGAATTAGAAATCTGGATTCTGCTCTTATGTGATGTTAATTAGTTTATTTGATGAAGTGTTTGTAAGTACAAATGTGAACTGGTACTGTGATCGTGAGCCTTGTGTACACTAGCGAAGATTTATGATTAAATGTTGTTGCTTAGTTTTTGTTTTGCCAATTTTTTAATTTTTTTATTACATGGAATTTGTATAATGCACTCCGGGGGTATTGTTGTAATATCTGGATTGTTTTTAAAAGACTCTACGTAGAGCATGTGAGTGTAATAATGGGGGACTATGTTTATGAAATGTTGCTGTTGGGAGCTATAAGGAAAACTGGTCTCCGAATTTCAACAGGGGCAGAATGTTGGGCTTGGACAGCAAGCGGCGTGAGAGTCTGGGCTGAATCTGTTGTGAGTCAGTATTGTGAATGCATGGAAACAATACAAGGTAAAAGGGTTACGGTTTGAATTCGGCATTACATAAAAGCTGGTGTTATCATTTGGACACCACACCATGGTTCACTATGCACTGAGTGGCAGTGAAGCATAAGACCAACAGTTGACGTACTCTAAGAATACCCCAACACCACTAGCCTATCCCCGACTAATGTTCAAGGCAGATCAGTCCATATCATTTTGGTGCAGAGCATGGGTATAAATTGGCATGCTAAATGAGATGGCCAGCACAGGCTGTGCAATGCGTTTGGAAATTAAAGGTGTTTTGTGGGGAAGACGTGACCAGTTGAAGATGTGGAGTGTGAAGAGCTATGTTGCTCAAAGGAGCCCCATCATTGTTCGCTCTGCAGGAAACCAATGATCTGTTTTCTGCCTGAATCTCTGTGCGGAGGTGACGGGCTAAACATGTGCTCTCTGGAACTTTCTAGAGGGTTGGCCAACTGGGGGTGGGGCAGGTATTTGACACATGACATCACTGTCGGCGGCAAGCATTTTCTTACACTTTCTTTAGGCAATCCTACATCAATGTGCAGATCTGAGAGGCTGGTCTAAAGGGGATGTGCAGTGAAGTTTGGGGTAGGTCTTTCTTCCTGGGCTCTTGAGTGATTTGCTGAATTCATTCAGGCCGAGGGCAGAGAAGCGGATAAAGAAACCTTTCTCAGGGCTGTCCAGGGAGCTGATTGGAGTCTTCCTAATGCATTCTGCAGGCAGTTGCAGCCTGGAAATGTGTGCTACATTTCTAAAGTATACAGCTATTTTGCATGTGTTACCGTCACGAGGAGCAAGCTTCAGATATAACGGAGGGTTTATAAGCTGCCAAGACTAGTGATGAGCTTCAAGGTTAGTGTAGCAGTGTTCTGTACATCTATCGCAATAAATGGTGTTTGAAGCCCATTGGGAGAAAAAGCTACTTGCCACGGGGCGTTACAAATTAAATATGTTTGCAGCTATGTTTTTCAGCCAACCAAATTATGCTTAATGCACTAATGCACCCAAGCCTCCTCCCTGCCCCCATCTTCTGCACATTACATTTCACTGTTTGACCCTTAACCAGTCCATTTAAGGGCAATGGTGTGTGTATATATACATATAATGTATTGTTGGGTAGTTAATCTTTTAAATAAACTAGGAAGTGAGTAATGCATAGCGACGGTTGTATTGCACGCCTTGTGAGATATCGTCAATAACTGCATGCACTCTGCATAATTGAACTCCAAGTAACTCTGCTGCTGAGGAATTTCTAAACGGGGCTCATCCATTAATAACTGGCACAAGAACGATTTCCTGCCAGGCCTTGGGAAGGGCACAAGCTCTACAGAGATGAAGATCTTTGTAGTGGGTCGCAGTGCAGGACTTTGCATGACTATACGTGGGCTCATGTGTTACTCAATATTCCGCTGTAATGACTGCTTTGCAGGAGGTGGGGGTATGGTAGTGCATCGACTCTTGGGGCCTCGCCAAGGGCACACTTCTACCACTGGGCTTTAGGCGCTAGATTAGACAGACATCTGCTATACAGGTCGACTGTCTGCAAGCCATTTAATGAACAAATCTAACCTGGCCATGGATCCCTAGGAATGTAGAAGAAATCCCTAGTCCAATTCGGATTGGGCATTCTTTGCCTTGCCAAAGTTACCAGATAGTGGGGTTCAGGAAACATCTGCCTTCTGCCCAGTATCTGTGACGCCACCGGAAGACAATGGGCTTTTTGTTGTCTTATCCCCTTTATGGATCTTTGAGATCCCAGTGGCTGAGACCTCTGCTAAACCAGTATGCAATTAAAACCAGGGGTGCGGCTCCTATAATAGTGATGTGTTCTTCAATCCGGCTTTTTACCACGTCACAATGTTGGTTTTCAGATTTTAGAAAGGGGGAAAGATTTCTTAAAGGTGGTAGACGCGTGCTTCGTGCGGGAAGGATTTGGTATTTGAGGATTATTTTTGCTTGTCTGTCTCAAGTCATTCTACGCAGGAGCTACTTAACTCTTGCTTAGCCACTCTGTCACCCCCCTCCCCCCCGACAGTACAGTGTGAGCATAGGTTAATGATCAGCAACTCCTGTTAAATTCAACCACTTCAATAACCAACAAAATTGTTGTCCTGTTGCCACCCTTTCCTTGGCTACTAGTTTCTGCCCATCCTTGGCTGATCTAGGCTCCTAACACATTGCAAGTCGGGTCAGCACACTTGTGCTTATCGGGAGACCCTCCCAATTCCAGCGCCTCCAGATTTTCACAATGGTGTAACATGGCCACAGTGCTTGTGCTCGATCAAGGTGTCAGTTGATTGGGGGACGGGTGGGGGGGTGGGCTGTATAAGCTGGCCGCCCCAAGAACAAACCAAACACCTTGTTGCTTTCTAGTTAAAGACCACTTTCTTAGCCCTTAAGTTCCTGTTTTGGGGGATTTAGAGTTCCGACAAGTTCTCCCAAATGGCAGTCTAGGTAGTAGCTGGCGCGTTCAGGTGGGTTTACAGAACCAGATTTCACAAATACTCCCTGGCATGTTTGCTTCGGTGGCAGGGTCTTGTGCTCCATGTAGGTTCCTTCCACGCTGGCAGGCATTCACGTAATGAATAGGCGCAGAGCTACTCTAGGCTATATATTAGCCTGTGTTAATGATTTGAGTTTTGAATTACTTCATGAAATCTGGTCCCCTTCATTCCTACGTGTGCTAGTTTGCTCTAGTGCGCCTAGAAGCATTGTATGCACTACCCCAGGCCCTATGTCCAGTCTGTCGAACCAAAGGATCCCACCATGCCCATCTCAATTGTTCTGGGATAGTTGCATATTGCAAACCAAGCTGTGAGAAGCATAATTCCACAAGAGAGCCAGGTTATATGGCACAGATGTGGCCGAGTGGATGTTCTCAAAAAACTGTGTAGGGAGGGGAAATTGGCCTCATAAGGCGGGGACCCGCGACCTGCTACACTTGTACGCCCATGATCCCTTACCATTGACTGCTGCCTTGGGTTGGTGGGAGTTGTAGTCGAATACACCTTGAGAGCCAAATGTTCCAGCCCACAGATTATTTGGTTTCCGATGGTGATTGGAAGGGCAGTGGTAGTGGCACATTACCCCCAGTTTGTGTTTTAGGATGAGTTGTGGTATAGTGGGTTTGCGGCTGCATGCGTGGCCTGATTTGTTGCATCTTGCCAGATTGAAGGTTCAGGTTTCAGCCAGGTTAAGCTTTATGCCGGGGCCTTGGAGTATGACTCTTCTCCAAGCAGAACATCATTTTAAAACTGCCAGTTTTTAATTTGCAGCAGCACGTGTACCTCAAGATGAGGGGTCTAAGGCAGTGGTATTCAAACTGTGGGTCGCGACCCCCTAGGGGTCCGCGGGTGCATCCCAGGGGGGCCCTGAGAGCTCAGCATGAAAAGATTTTTTTTTTTTTTTTTTTTTTTTTTTTTTTTTAGATTGGAAGAAATGGGCAGGGGTGGCCCACATGGGCGGGCTGAAGCATGAAACTGTCTCAGGCAACAATGAAAAAGTGGCCCACAGTTGTAAATGGATATTCATTCCTTTAGTCACAGACTGGGCCTCATTACTACTATGGCGGACCAGTAACAACGGTGCTGGTAAGCTACCGGCACCGTTGCTACCGTTCCGCCATAGTAAGAGTTGTGCTCGTGGGTGCTTGACAGCCCCCGCCAGGTCTGACCTCAGCTCGTCGGATGCACCAGCACCGTTATTAACGGTGCCGGTGCATCCGAGCTCCCCCTTCCCATTTGAGCCATATGGGGCTCAAATGGGAATGGGGATCTACCGGCACCTTCGAAAGGGCAATTATCATGTCCGCCTAACTCGGCATGACCTAGTAATTGCCCATTCGCGGGTGCCAGACCCGGATGCAACCCCAGTGGCAGCCGTGCCGGTTTTACCGGCACAGCTACCGCCAGAGTAGTTATGAAGCCCACTGTTTCAATAGTACCCAAAGGGGTGCTTTGTGTTAAAATGTAAGTAAATGCTGATATATTCAGCAACAATGGTCAACATTACTAACTGCATAGTGGCCCCTCACCCATTATGGAGGAGCTAAGGAGCCAGCCCAGTGAAACAGTGAGCACTCCCTCAGCTGCTTTATCCAGCTAATGGAGTGCTCCTGGGCTGGCTGAACTGTCAAAGGGAAACACTGTTTCCCTTTGACAGTTCAGTTTAGTTCCCCAGCCGCACATGCTCACTGAGCCATGCAAGTGCTGGGGCGTTTTGCTTCGCCAGCATTGCATAGCTCATTGGAAATGCTGGCTGGGGCACTGCATGTCTGTATGTCCGAGGGGGAGCTCCTGCGCCTCCTCGCACATACGGACAGAGCAGCTGGAGCAGCACCCACACACAGGCCAATGCAGAAGGTACGTTTATGTTCATTGTTTTTATTTAAACATGTGTATGGATGCGTTATGAGTGAGTGTATGGTGATGGATGCTCATGTGAATGATAGTGATTGCTGTATGAATGTGCAGCGCCTTGCATATACACATAATCATGTTCATTGTGTTAGGACCAGTGGGGCCCAGGGGACAGGGATGGTATCTTTTTTTACCGGACATCTATCATTCAAAACCCTCTGCCTTGTCCACAAGGCTTTCTGGGGCCTCGGTCCAAAATACCTTCAGCTATTCCTCCGCAAATACCTCCCCTCTCGAGCTCTTCACTCCTCTACCTCCAACTCCCTCAGGGTCAGTCGTTTATCAAAGAAACGAGCTGGGGGTAGATCTCCGTCTTCGGCTGGGGCCTCCCTCTGGAACAGCGCCCTGCCACTCTAAAACTTGAGGAGAACCATCTTTCTTCCTGCACTTATCAGACCTACCCTGTCTGCTGCCTTAAACGTAGCACTTGCAAATTGCTGGCTGCACTACCACTGTTTGTTGCCTTTATTATTTATTTATTGTTATTTATCTGTTTCTCCTCTGCTTCGCACTTTCCACTTCTCCCCCCTTCCATGCACTTTTCCCCTCACACTTGCGCGTTCTCAATGTCACTGGGCCTAGTAAGATCGTTGTTTTATTCTCCTCTGTTCCCCTCCCTTGCCTTGTCACGCTCTGAAACACTTGTGTACGAGCGCGATAGAAATAAAATATCAATGCCTGCCCCCTGGACTCCCAGCAACAATTGCAAACTGTTTGGCTATTTACCCATTTTTTGTTAAAAGTATGCTCTACAATGCAACATTTTAACCTATTATTTAAAAAAAAAATTCACAGGGGGAAACCCCCCGAACCTCCCCTTAATGCCCCTCCACTTAAAAAAGATTCACCAGCCGCCACTGGCCCTCAGACTGTGTTGGGAACGGGATGGGGGAACCGAGGGACTATGGTGGGAGCACAATGGGTGGGAACCATGGGATAGTGATGGGAGCAGAGTGGGGAGAGCCCTGGGTGTGTGATGGGGTGGGGAGAGACCAGCGACTGGGTAGGAGTGGGATGAGGGAGCCCAGCGACTTTGATGGGAGCAGGTGACGGCGCGCAATATATACTGTCCATTTGGCATTTCTGGGGGGTCCCGACCTGCCCAAATTTTGCTCAGGGGGGCCCTGGCCAAAAAAGTTTGAAGACCACTGGTCTAAGGTCTCCTTTAAGTGGACCTAAAGCCAGTGGGAATAATCTGGAACTGTTCCCCCTGTTGTAGCCTGTCTCCAATGATGGCGCTCTAATGCATCTGTTCATGTCTTTGCCGCTGCCACAGCCGCACGAAATTATGCACTTTGGAGCAGCTAGACTCAGAACGGTGGGGGATCTTCCTGAAACGCTGCAGAGGAGGTTGGCCGTGCTGGAGGCGTGCGTCTCACCGCCGGAGGGGGAGCGCGTGCTCCCATTCATAAAGGGAAGCCTGCTTTGACTCAGCAGGTATTGCCTACAGAACTAGGTCACACTCGATGCATCAAACCTTACCAAATCGCTGGTAGTGCCTGCTATTGCTTTGTTTAATAGGCCATTAGACCTCCTGTGCCTGCAGAAGTGTTGACTTAAAAATGCATTAACCTGAGTAATAACAGTTATAATAATGGACAGCTAAATAATGTTTTGGAATAACTAGGAGTAAAACCCCTTTATAGTCGGCTGGTGAATGATTGTCGAGTGAGGCTCTGGCGGGAAGGCAGTGGTTGGCTTTTCAGTGTTGGAATTTGTTGCACCTTCACTCGGGTGGAAAGAGTCGTTCATCTGCCTGTAGCGGAAATTGAGTATTCAGAAATTTGGTTTATTGATTATAATGGCAGTGTTTCTTTAATCCATTTCCCTTCCTCATGCACAGTGGAAGCAAGGTTGATTTCACTTGGCACATGAAAGAGGTTTTCTGAGAGGGAAGGATCTACACCCTTTTCTGAGTATTAAAGAATGGGACCCGCCAGAAGTCGCATGACCAACCTGGAAAGTTTTCTAATGTAAATACCACTGTTTTGGAGTTCAATGCAGTCTCAACATTGATGCTCTAGATTAATGCTTCAATGGCCAGTCTTGCCTCCCTATTGTCTGGTAACCAGGAAATCTCAACTTGGTCCAATTCATCCAACTGTGATCAATTGCCCTCATTCTGTGAGCAGACTGCTTTTTGCACTTTTTGCTCTGTCAGTCCTCTGCAGACCTGCCTCCCTGTTTGGTCTCCTGGATTCACTGGTTCCAACTGCACGTCTCCCTTCCTGTGACTGGTCTGTCTCCTTGATGACTACTGTTATTTTGTCCTGTGCCTTTTATGTGACTCAGTTACAGGGAAGAAAGACTTGGATAGATCCCGGTCATGGAAGCAGGGGCAATTTACTTCACCACTTGGTGATTCTGACTCTTGCTCCATGCCTAAGGGGACTGGTTTTGATGCAAGTGATTTGAGGCACCTGGAGCATTTTCATTTACATTAAACCTTTTGCCTTAATGGTACTTCTGCCTTGTATCGTGTGTTGCCGTTGGGTATTGCATTTTACTCATGCCCTTGACACAGACCTGCTAACTCACCCGCACACAGAAACCAGTACTTTTGGACTGCGCCAATCAACGCAGCAGCAAAGATATCGTGCACCCCCACCTCCCTCGTGCCCTGCGTTAACCTGAACCATCCCCTCTTCAGATCCACCGGAGTGCATGGCAAATGGCTGTGGTGGGTGGTTTGTATTCCAGTAACCTACATTCTCCCACCGACTACCTCCCAGGCCCGCATTTTATTCCAATTTCTATATACAAAGTTCAATGCGGCTCATCCCTTGTGCTGCTAGGTCTTGGATGGACGCATTGTTTGGTTGCCTGTTTCTGGACTACCTCCAACCCGTCAGCTTCTGGCCTTAAGGTGTCCATGATGCACCACTCGAGGCCTAATTGATTGTAATGCTAAAGCGACTATCCTTCAATGACTGCACCTCTTCGTTTGCTCTGGTTCTGCTCACTGGCCTTGTCAAACTAGCTACTTTTTTAAGATCATCTAATATTGTGACCTTTTTTGATTCCTCGCGTTTAGGTAGATCTCCCACCATAGGTTTATCCCCTGCTTTGTGTTAAATATGGACCATTGGTTTCAACTCCCAGACGAAATTAATATTTTTAAATATGCATAACCCCTGGAAGGCCTGTTTTACTCACATCTGTTCCTTATGCCAGGATTGAGGTGCTCTGAGTCGACACCTTTTTTTATTATTGATCTTGTAGAATTGAACTTGTGCTTCTTCACCAATTCCAGCCAGGCCCAGTTTACCATCCAGGCTTCTACCCCCAAAGCTGTTAAACGTATGTGCACGTCTTCTCTATGTAGGCGCGTTCTGTTTCTCATGGATCATAGCCTCACTGTGCATTGGTCAGTTCTGGTTTACCCTCTCGTTGAGCCTGTGACCCACAGGCTTTCTGGTTTGGAAGTGGGTGGATATCTGAATACAACAAATGCTGCTGAAATCCTGTGTTATCCACTACAACAGTAAGTGATTGGCCACTTAACATTAGATCCGCAGATCTTCTTACCCATATCTTGGACCTTCTTTTATTTATTTTTTTGTAGGTGGACCGTGAATAATACATATCTGTGATGTGCATACACCCTGCAGCAACTTTTGACTGAGATGTGATTCCCGCGATCTTTAACCATTGACTACACTCTTGAGCAGTGATGGAATTAGTTGTCCAAAACAGTGGCAGGAGCTATTGCGGGAGGGTGGGGATGGGGGGGGCGGTGGGGGCTAGTATACAGATTTAACTTCCACATACGATAGAAACTGGTCATTGTGCACGAGTCTCTCTGCAAGTGAAGGCTGACGGGGTATCTATTGGAGGGCTTGAGGGCGATATGGGGGGGAAGCCTGGGACAAGGGTGACATAGATTTGTGTCTGGAATCCTAGATTGGGGGCAATGCAAAGGGAACTGGACCAGATGGACTAGCTTGGATGACAGTACTGCCTGCCCCCCCCCCCCCCACTGGGACAAAAGCTAATGTACTTTGTTTGAACCATCATTGGGACTGGGGCCATAGACGTTTACGTGCCCTGAATGGATAGTTAAGCTTTCCCAGGCACCGGTCGACTTAAGAAGAGCCAACAAGGATTGATGCTTGGAAAGTCAATCTAGGCCGGAAAGGGGTACAGCCTGGTTTAAAGTCTGGAATGGGTGCACTAGTTTAAAAGCCACCCATCCACCTGCAAGCACACTGGGTAAACGTATTCAGAAAATCGAGGTTGCAACCACGCATGACACTTGCATGAAGCACAAGCAGGCTGGGCCGTGATGGGTGGGGTTCCATCCAGCACCATAGTGGAATCCCAAAGGCGGCTGGTGGCAGCTATTCCTCGCTCTAGCCCTGACTTTTTGTTTGCCATGGTTTTGAGGTGGGTGGAGTGGTGCAGGGAGGGACACGGGCACTGTAATGTCGCATTTTTAGTGGAAGGCAGGAAGCGGTTTCCACAATGAGGTGGTTGCTGGGATTGCACAAAGAGCATTGCCACTCCCTTCCAGGGAACCGGAAGTTACCGAGAATATGCGCTAGTTGGGGCACTCGGGAGTGCCCCCCCCCCCCCACGGCCCCGTGGCAGGAAGAATGGCTTAAAACATGACATTATTTGTACTAATGCCGCACAAGAGGCCGTCCTTCAAGTAATTCTTGTCAATGACTTCTCCTGTTCGTCCATCGCATGTTATTCAGATGTTGGGACTCCTTCCTTGTACCCATAGCCCTATCCCTCACCTATGTTCTATATATTACACATCGTCAATTGACTTAAGTCCGTTTCCCTCTGAGGGATATGGCACTTTTTTAAATGTCTACTGTTGCCTCTGTTAAAAACACTTATTTTCGGTTCTTGACGCTGCAAGGCTGTATGTATTCAATGGCCAGATATGTTTTCATACTCTCTTGCAGCGATCTGAGGAGTTTGACTGAAGGGGTGACCTCGTAGCACACAGGGGTATCCTATTTTTTTTAAAGTCCTCTATGTTTTAAAAAAAAGTTTGAGAAGTGACCCACGGTCGCAAATCATTGTGGCAGTGTACAAGCGTTGCATGCATTCTCTGCCCTTAATCTGAATTGTGGATTTTTGAAACCAAATGAACCTGTGCTAGAATGAAATGCATTATAAATTAAGCCAAAGGCCGTGCAAATCAAAGGGTGCCAACATTTCAAAGCTTTGTTGTACAATTTGAATTTGTAAAACCAGCTTTCCTGAAGGAAATGGTTATATCCACGTGTTTGACCTATAGCCTGATTCTGGCACGCCATTTTGTCACGATCTTTTCTGGTATGTTTCTTTCGCATGCATATGATCTACATTTTTTGCTGTTAATGCTGGCTTATCCTCTGCCCTGATTTTTGTGAATGTGGAGTGCGGAAGAGTGATTCTCTCATCCCCGGCCCCCGACATGGTCCTCTGGAATCTAAATCTTCAGCTTGCTGACATGATGGCTGGTTTTCATGCCAATTCGCATTAGCATGGCATCCTATTTTCTTTGTTCCCCTCTCCGTCTGCGAGTCAGCGCTATGCCAGGGAGACATCGCTCATCTTAAATAGTTTTGAGTGACAGGTTAATACGACTCTTAAAACTGAACGTCCTGAGCTCTGTCCATGTTAACGGCCTTAAACTTGATTTAAAGTTATTCAGTATTCTCGATATCTTTACATAATCTGTTCTCCAAGAATAATGTAGGCTTTTCACAGTTCGAATGGAATATCTTTGGTCCTTGCCCGGGTTATGTGCGCGGATTGATGCGCAAACATGGCTTTTTATTCTGACTCGCTGTCGACCAATCGGAGCACTGGGTGGGATAAAGACACGATTACAATCCGCTGTGGCTCTGGGAATTGCTTGCTTGAGTAATTGAAGGGGGTAGACCAGAGGTGTTGCTAGATCTGGAAAATATCCGAGGCTATGCTGATTTTGGGACTCGGGGCTAGCTAGCCTTTTTTGGTTGTAAACACTGAGCTTCTATCCGGGGCTACAACCAAAAGACCTGGGGCTATAGCCCCCTTCAGCCCGCCCACCCCCCCTAGCAACGCCTCTGGGGTAGACTTTGCTTCATCCGTCTCGCATTTCTGATGCTGGGTGCACGTGGCCTGCTAGAAAACAAGCTGCAGGTGAAATGACATAATGCAAACTTGAAACGTTATAATTGCTGCTGTTTTTAAATCATTCGGTTTGTACCCTCAACTGTGTCATACATGTTTCCTCATGTTAAGTGCACATGATATCTAGCAGCATGTTTTCCTCCGAGGGTTACATTTGCACGCCTAGTTAAAATGTTTTATCGAATGCAGCACTGCTACACGATGAAAGTCGAATAAAGGCCGAGTTGTAGACTAGGTGGGTGGGGCATGAGTGGGCAAGGCCCTCCAAAATCTGTAACTGCCCACTCAGCAGTGCAGTGTGGGCATTTACAGATGTTAATGTCACTGCGGTGGGCCCAATTACATTAGCTTCAGGCCCAACTTGATAGGCAATCCAGGCTGCACCTCTGAATAAAGGCGGTCTGGGTTTGACTCTTGACCCGCAGGCTTCTCGGCCCACCCTGAAGTGTTTCGTCGTATGCTTTGTTGCACAATCGGGTCCTCGGCTGTGATTTGTAATTGAAAACACGCAAACCCTCTGCTTTGGGGCACAGGCAAGTGTTCTTTTTGCTGATGGTTCTGGTACATCAAGCAGGTTATTCAGTGTTAGAAATTGTTGGAAGTTGCTCGCCTCCTGCACCCAGCCTAGGAGCGCTTGAAGCCTGGACCCACTCTTGGCTTAACGGATCAACTGGTGCCTCTCAGACCTGTATCTGAAAAGGTTAATGAAGAATTGGGACAAATCTAGCACGCGATCAAAACGCAATGGTGGAGGGGGGGGGGGTTCAAATATCTCCTGGTTCCCCTGCCGTAGCACCAGCCTTCAGGGTGATGACTGACTCCCAGCAGCTCATTTGAGCTCCTGCTTATCAAATCGTAATTTTTAACCATTTTAATAATTGTACTTGGAGCCCTAGACAGTTGTCCAGACCTAGATGCCAACTTGTGAACCCTTTTGAGTGCCTGATCCAGACAGGGAGTAATGGGTGCTCCTGGTTGGTTTCTGCTCCTGGAAGTGGGGAATACCGGATCGCTTGGAGCTCTTTGCTCTGAAACGTAGCACGTACGCATATGGCAATATTCTCAAACTGTACCGTAGAAGGACTGACTCTATGGTCCTGTTTTGACTGTAGAGATGGTGATCTATGAGCAGTTTGCGTGAAGCTTGAGGGGCGTGCAGTCTTCTGCCTGGATGTAAATTTTGTCTGATCTGTCTGGGTATGCAATTTTTCTTGTCTTCTCCTTGTTTTACACGGTCTCGTTGTTGCTCCGCTAGCCGGCGTACTTATACGGACTCCCTTATGAGAAGGGCGTCAAGTGTTTAGACCTAGTAAGGTGTGATAACTTCAGCAATGTTCTCGCATCACTTTCGTCCTTTACACGTAAGGGGCCATATTTCTTTTCTTGACATTTTGGAAATTGCTTTGCTCTACGACTTTTTTTATTTATTTTTTTTTTGTGGAAAAAGGTGTCCTGTATCAGGTAGTGAATCACCCCAGGAGATGGGCAAACCTGGTATCAGTTTTTAGTACTGGAACTATTCGTCTTGGTGAACCCACATTTTGACCAAGGCATCGCTAGAAAGGATTCTAAATGGTATTTTTGTTTGGTTATGCCAACAGATGAAGAGGAACTGCAGCCCTTACCGTATGTCTCTGAAGACCTGCGGTGGTGTGCTCCCTTGTAGCGTGATTGCTGTAGCTTTCTTGAGTGGGCATATTAGATCTTTAATAAGGTACTTCGCATGCAGGTTTGGAAGGAGCCAACTTTTCTGAAATGTTACAAATTTCTGATTCACTTTCTAAATTTCCCCCCCCCCCTATTACCAACTTGAGTGGGAAAATCATTTTCTTATGTGCATTTAATTTTAAGTCGGATTGATCATGGCAAGAGATGCTTCATTGTTTTATGTTTTATTTTTTGTGTAGCTCTTGCTGAACACCACAGCAACACATTCTTTAAATAGGATGCTGCTATGCCTGCTCCTCTGCAACCTTTGCGTGATCTGCAGCACAAACTCTCTCCTCCCACCTGCTTGCAATGGTACTGCTGGAATGCAGGCTGCTGTCTAATGCTCCTTCGCATTGGGGCTTATAATTACATGGCTTTTATGCCACTGGGGGAACGATGGGTATGTCTCTACATCACACCAGAGATGTAGGTGTAGGCTTGGAGTACAGTCTCTCCCGTCTGGCAGATTGCAAAAGGAGCGGGGTCCCTGCAGTGTGCTGGGGACCCCTCCTATTCCCCCCCCCTCGATTCCTGCCGCTAAGACACCAGCTAAGGCCATGGACCAATCTCTAGTGTGTGGCAGAAGAATAGCACCTCTCCTGTGTCCCCCGTTCTGCATGTGCAGGGCTTTTTATTATATAATTTGGTGGGATTTTCCCTGCATTTCCCAGTCTTAACACCTTAAGTACCAGGCTATTATGCAAGTCTATTCAAAAAGGACAAGCATACTTGTCCTACTTCACGAGCCCAGTGTCACTTTAGAGCCCAAGTTGTGAATGGGGTGGGGGTCCAAAACCTGTGTGCACTGCTCCTCATTTTTGTTGTAAATATCACAATTACTTAGTCTCCCTGTTTTAATGTGTTTTGTGTGCAAACGTAAGTAGCCTGGTTATGTAACTTCCTCCCCGAGTGGAGGCGTCTCGTATTTACCATGAGATGAAAGCGCTGTTTAATACAATGGGCCTCATTACGAGTGCAGCTGTAAGGGGTTAACGGCACCGGTAAGGATGCCGGTGCCGTTAACCCCCTACCACAGCATTCCGAGGTCCCTTAGCGGGAGCAGCTAAGGGACCAGGGAGCTAATAACAGGCCCCCTATTTGCCGGTCCGTTGTTGGCTCCTTCCCCATTCCCATTGAGCTCTATGGGGGCTCGAATGGGGGAAGGGTTTTCAGAATGGGGACTTACCGGGTCCTCCAAGGTTGGAATAACGCGTCCCCATTCTGACAACCCCGACACGGTTTCGTAATGACCCCCCAATGTGTCCTTAAGGTAATTTCCATGCAAATGTCGGTTGCTTATCTGTCTGCCAACTCGTGCTCTGCGTGCTACGTTGCAGTCTTCAAATGACTGTGCCGCTCCCCTTTGCCCTCTTCGCCCCACTCTCCTCGAGGGAATTGGAGGTTGAATTAAAACGAGCGAGTACAACATGTAAAGATGGTGACATTCGTTCCATAGAATACTGCAGAGGTTACACCACTCCTCCACCTGCGGTATGGAATTGCTTCTATTGAGTTGCTGCAAGGATGTGGTTTTCATACGGCCTTTCTTCGTTAAAGGCAACTTGAGCTCGTACCAAGATTTCTATGGTTCTAGTGTAATGGAGACCAGTACAACACAATGTCTATTCCTGAATAGGATAGAGTTTTGTCTGCTAACTAGAGGTTACCTGGTGAGGGAGGGGAGTAGGGGATGGTTTTTATTTCGGTTCCATCTGTTATAACCTTCTTGCAACTGCGTTTATAGACCCTGATCTTGCTATGGACTGGGCGCCTATAGTGCCAGCCACCGAGCTGATTCCTGTGCCAAGGTACCAACTTCTCTCACTTTGAGGGTCTGCATTGAAGCAGCCCTTCCACTGCCTCCAGCCGCGGTTGCTGTTACTCTTCCACTTAGTTTTCATGTAGTTTGAAAACAGTCGTCCTCGTTCCCTTAAGTTGCAAGCTCCCCATGTGTTCTTGGCTATAATGCAATGGACATACATCCAGTTGGTAGTGGGTTGAAAGGGTAGGTGATTGGGTATTTGTGGGCAGAAGGGTGGCTATGGAAGGTTTGACTTCCTGTGCACTTGGTCTTCGCTCTTTGTCCCCATTGGCCGTCTTGTCTTGCGGTATTTGAATTGCTGAAGTCCACGTGCCACCAGCTTGATGTAATATCCCGTTATTACAAGGCAGCATGTTTGGAACACGCTTTGAGGTCTGACCAGGTTCCTGCTCGCTTGTACAATGCAATGAGCAGTGCTGGTCCCTGCCGGCTTACGTGTAACCATCTCTGGGATTTCGCAACCTGTGACTTGCATAATGAATGGTGACGAATAATGTGAATTGTAGCCCAAACCTTTTGGAGTGCTGCAGGTGGCAGACCTCTAAACTAGGGCATGGCTGAGCACTCTTCTCATCCCCCGCCCCCCCCTGTAGTTTTAAGGTTGATCAGTCCAACAGCACGTTTTGGTGTTCCGGTGGTCTCTGCCCGATCTGGGCTGAGGCTCGCCGCTACTCGTATGTCTACGATTTGTGGTGCCAGACTGCAGTGAGTGTTGGTCTCCATTGTGGACTTCTTCTTATCCAGCCTTCTCTAGGCACTGCCTGGTTGGCTGTTTTCATCAGTGGTTCATGATAGTGATATTTAATTTTTATCGCGCTCATACACAAGTGTTTCAGAGCATGAACAATATTATAAACATTATTCTAAATATTGAAGGTTCGTGGGAGTGTTCGGTTCTACACTAACCCTTGCAATTACTACTTTGTTCTACTACAGCAGATGCTGGCGAGTTCTGCATTGACTAACCTTCAGAATGCACAATAACATTTTCTTTGGCCATGATGCTCTGATGCTCGCCTGTTGCCTACTGGGAGGGCACCTGCTTGTATTAATCCCCGTAACACATTGAATGATGTTACTACCCATGTACAATTATGTGGCCATATTTGTATTAATAATCTAGAACCGGCACTTGGTTAAAGTACCTGGGGATTGCTAGGATTCTAGGAGATTAAAACTTTTGGTGGGGTGCAGCTAGCAGTCCCTAGGTGGGGGCTTCAGTGCACTGCAGACTTCAGAGTAGAAGGGTGATTGATCCAGGTAGTCTAATCCAACATCTACGTCAGAGGTCAGTCATGAGTGGGGTCTTTCTCCCTTTGCTTTCTCCTAGAGTACATCTCCCTTTAATATTATGTTAATGTCCTCGTCGCATGTCCTGCTTAGGTATTGATTGTTTTTGTGTGGAGTAAATATTGATTTCGTTTTTTCACTTGTGCAAATTAGTTAAAACATATCTTCAGGCTAAGTTTCCGAGCTCCTCTGCCCCATTTGCCCCATATCCACTTCACTCTGCATCTCCACACCACGCCAAACTCTGCAAAAGCCCCCATGGTGCTGATATCTAGGTTTTATTCTTGGAACATTGCCGTTTGTGGGTTTTTTAAAAACATTTTTTTTTAACCTTGATATATCTTTCTAAATACATGGTAACATACTGTATAGATTGTCTGGTGGACCACTTTGCCACCCACTGTCATGCCACCTTTTGCAGACACAGGTGTTGACATTGCCAAACTGTCTGGTTGTGTAGCCATGAGGTGATCTGATGTGGTGAACGAAGACTTTGCCTGGAAAGGGATATGTTGCGGCTCATTGCACTGGTCTCTTCCTCGTGTATGGATCGGGCCAAAACGGGCATCCACTGACCCTAGTGTCAACCTACAGGGAAGTTCTGTGGAGCAGAGTTGGAGGTTTGTTGCCACTGTTGCAGAGAGCGAGCGAGAGAGAACTATTAAGATACAAACTCGGTGACACCCCCCCTCCCCTTATTCCGCCATTTTGCCTTGCTGTATGCCTTAATGCTGACTTGGACCCATATGGCCATCAAGGGGTTAAACATTATCCTAAATGACTGCAAGGAGTGGAAGGCTTTTGCTCTCAAGAGACCTAGCAAGCGAGTGCAGGCTTTGTTTAGCTGCAAGCCCAGAAAGCTGTGATAAAGCCACTCTATGTAAACGCTTCTGACAACAATATCAATCAACGCAAGCGAAGGATATTTACAGCAAAATCATGCAAATACGACAAGCTGTCCATGTCCGTGTGCTAATAAACTGCGGACAAGATGCGATTGGAGATGAAGTGTAGGGGAAGGGATCGATCTGCCACACTCGCCGGCACTCTGGGGAGGCCATGCCGTGTGGTTCACTGATGCAATATTATAAATATTAAACACCTCTGCATATTGCATAATCTTCACTGCTAGCTGCAGACCGACCTTTCTCGTCGGTAGCCTCTGCATCAAGCGGATTATTGGCTCTGGTGGCTAGTTTATCTTTCATTCTGTTTCTGTGAGTCTATGGTGGTGGTCGGCCTCCTCATCCCTGAATTTGGGAGTCCTTTGAGAGGGGTTCTCCTAGGATCATTTTTTTTCTTAACTTCCCAGTTTGTTCTGATGCAAAGGGGTCGTATGAACATCAAGAACTGAATGTGCTGTTGCAACGAATACCAACCACTAGCCAGGAAAAGATATATATGTTATGGTTACAAGTAAAACCATATTTCTTATGTCATCTTTGATGTTCTGGGTGTTAGTCTTAACTTGCACCACCACTGTGCACTGCTATGGTTGCTTATCTTACCATAACTGGCGAATTTCAGGGTTTTTTCGTTTTACTTGTAACCATTCCGTCCCTTTTTAACAGTGTTATTTTTTTATTTTTTTCATAGGCTTTTATTAGTGCAACTTAACCATAACGTCTATGAACATCTGACTTCATTGCTGACCTTCCGGACAGTGCCACATGACCATATGATGGCGCGCGGCATGACGACGTGTCCGAGAGACCCGTCCACACTTCACGATAAGATCCGTGCTTCGTGGACAGTTTTCAACTGCATTTTCTACTGATCTAGGAACTTTCAACTTCAAAATTTCCCTTGCACTGCTCCAACACATATTCCTACTCATCCATATAACAATCTAGTACACAGTACATACTTTTAGCAAAATTGCTATTTATCTTAAAATGGAATCCGCTAATGCAATCCCTCCTCCCCAAAGAGACACCACCACTGCTGTAATAAAGGAGCATGAGAAACACTGTCCCCTACCTTAGAAATGACACACGCGCAACATTTTCCCCTGTCCACCTGCCCCTCCATATTAGTGTTTGGTGCCTCTTCCCTCATTTCCCTCCCCACCATTCCTCCTAAAAATGCATCCAAAAACAAAAGAAATGTTCCTTTTTTAGGAACCACCTCTCACAGTTAAAAAATGGGACTAAAAAATAAACTTGGACTCCATCTACTTGATATTTCTCAGTAAAGTACATAGACTCAAGTTTTGTGGCGTTTATCCCCCGTTCCAGGGATGGAACTGTGGATACCGACCTGGCAGCCTAAGTTATCAGCCCAAGCGAAGCAAGGGTGGTTAACAAGGTCTCCGGACCATTATCCCCACCCCCCCCATTCCAGCCCCTGTAATGGGGGATGAAGGCCATTGGCACCCCAGGTTCCAAGTGGCAACCCGGGGTGCTGAAAAAAATGTCTCCTACACCGGCGGCGTCCCGGTTTAGGAAGGAAAATCCTTTTACAAGATGGCCACCATGGAAAGTGAAGGTGGGGTTCCGTACAGGGCCCCTCTTCGTTTTCCATGGCAGCCTGCAGAAGGGGAAACGAGAACCCTATGACCATATTACCATGAGCACTTTACCACAAAGCCAGTCCCTGGTGGACATGGCCACTTTAACCCCATGTGTGGTCCCTCGTGGTCCTGGCCTGATTGTCTGGGTCTTGGAATAAGGTCATGATCTGGACAATCTGGTCACTGCCCATGGCCACAGGCTACACCCCAGTCACCAAAGGTAAATACCTACATACTTGTCAAACAAAATCCATTCAGACTTTATGAAAACATATCTAGATCTATAATCTTTTTGCATTTTTGTATAGATTTGTTAAATGCCACCACATTTATAAGCCTTTACAATATTTTGGGAACCCCTGTAATTTTGCCCCTCTTGGCAGAATCCCACCAAACTTTGTAAACAAATTCGGAATCAGGACGGGAATACAATTGCAACATGTCATGCAGTTTCATTGAGTGGTGCCATGTTGTATGCCATCCAAACATCTGAAGTGTCCCTGAACTTCTCCGAACTGTTCGCAGACTTTTGCAGCACCAGTTTTTTTTTTGCTTCTTGCAGCCATATTCCATCCTATCCTCATCACCGCTCACCTCCCCAGAGATTATTTGACAAGTGCAATGTTGTATTTTTAATCTGTTTTTACTGCGACATCAGAGGACACCAGCCGATGTCCGCGAATCCAGGTTGATGGGCGTTTCCAAAAATCTGACGCACCTCGCACTTCACGCCAACCAATCGGTGAACACGTGTGTCCGTGGACATGACAGAAGTCTATTAGCCAATCTGTGTACTGTCCGCAGAGCGTACAGGGAAGAGTCCGCAGAGCGGACATAGATATCACACATTTTCTTTGCCTTACAGTTTGGTCGTTTACAAAAAACTACTGGATGGATTTACACCAAATTAACAAAAGCATGCTTTCGGGACCAAGCCCCCACACTTGCCGCAAATTTGGTGAAAATCCGTCCAGTGATTTTGGGCTGTAGTCGTGAGCAAAGCTTTTTCCCATTAGTCTATGGTAAAAAATACATTTTGGGCCCCCCTATAACTTTGCTCCCCCTTGACCAAACCTCACCAAAGTTTGCAATAAAACTCAGAGTGGGGCCATATACTTTTTTTTGTAAAGTTTGGTGAGGAATTGTCCAGGGGGAGCTAAATTATACGTCACCCATAAAGTGCTCTTCCTATGGGATTAGCAAATTAACCATAATTACATGGCTGATACTGCAGGCCATGTAACATATATATATATATATATATATATATATATATATATATATATATATATATATATATATATATATTTTTTTTTGTCTTGTAGGCGGGGTGTTTACTGAACCTTCCCCCAAGACACGCATTTGCCCCACCCTTGCCTCCTATGGGCATTGATCAGTTTTGGTGGACGTTACTGCTGTTGCCAAAGCGAGGCGCTGCAATAGTGAGCAGCCCTGTACTTGCAGCCGGACGGTTGCCCCAGAGGCTTGCTGAAGACCTTACCCCACAGCAACTCCACCCTACACTAACATTGGGTCTTTTTCTAATTCCTTGGGTTGTGACATTGAAACTGCTTCCTTTAGACGATTTCTTTTGCTGGCGTCCTTGTGCCTCCTTCCCTCTGAAGCAGAAGTACTTTTAGCATTGCAATACTACCCAGTTAAGATGGTCTAGATCCTGGAGACTATGTACATTGAAAGTGTGTGTGGCCCAAGAAGCCCTCTGCATCCTTTCTCTATTTAGATGTTCTGGATTACAGCTCCCATCGTTCATGGTCAATGGCGAGAGATCATGAGAGCCATAGTCGAAAACCTTTGGAGATGCATAGTTTGCAGACCCCGGTTTGTAGATATTTTGGGCCTAGTAATCCTAAACCTGTTTCTAGGCAAAGTAGCTGAGGGATTATCCCTGAATTGAACAATTGAATTCGTGTTTTTTTTTTTTTTTTTTTTTTTTTTTTTTTTCCCATGTATCTATGCTTGCATGCGTTCTAGGTGTTTGGAATGTGTGCTTGCATAAGAGAATCCCCTTTTTTTTAAAAAAAAAAAATGTTTAATAAATGGGGCAATCTTTGACTGAACTCTGCATCCTTGCACCCTTGTCTGCAAATTGCAAAACCTACACTCCGATTTGAAAGGCAAGATTACCTCGTGATGCTGCAAATCTATTACTTTGGTCAGTTACTTGCTACGCCAGTCCTGCGCTTATTATGTTATTGGGTAGTTATAATGTGCCTATACACAATGACTTTGATTTTACTCAAGTCAAGGTCGTAAAATGAATGACCCCAAAAAATTACCCTCTGAATGCAATTACAGGAAACATGTTAGACCAGGACTGGGCATGGTGTCCCTGAAGATCTGGAAGCATCTGCTCATAATATTGTTTTACTTTCTTATACTGGGCCATAAAAATACAGGCTGGCCGTGTTTGGGCGCTTGTTCATGAACTTTCAAGTGCCTGTGCAGTGGACAGCCATAGTCCAGCCACTTGGCTCGCTCAACACCTACCAAATGTATTGGTTTTCCCATAGCTCTCAACTCACACGCTTTTTGGCGGGTGTCACCTGCCTTGTAAAAGGCTGACTCACCCGCCAAGCCTCCTGCACGCCCATTCATTCCAATGGGCTTCTCACCCGCCAAAAACAAAATTGGGCGATTTCACCCGCCTTTGCAACACAAATGGTTGAGAGCTATGGTTTTCCATATTCCTGAGGAAAGTGTAACATTCTGATCTTTGGCCTCATTCTGAAGCACAACTGAGCTCCAAACTGAGTGTGTGTCCTAGCAATTGCGTACATTCTTGCATCTGCGTGTTGGCAGGGCTGGCCTTGGCAGCAGCAGTGCCCCAGCAGCAAAACAAAAATGTTGCCCCCTTGCCCTGGGTGTGGCTGTTAATGCAGGGGATGACACATTTTTCAATAGGTGGCACTGATGCAAAAGCATCAGCGCCCTATTAGATGTGCCTCACTCCTGGGAGCAGGGGCCATTTAATTTCAACAGGGCACATTCTCCCACCCCACCAGCATGGAGACCTTGAAAGACTCCACCGAGCTGGCATGGCGGAGGGATAACTGCACCCTTGGGCTATTTCCAGGGCAGCCCTGCCAAAAGTCCGACCCAGGTGGTTGGGCAACATTTGGCCTAGCGTCTGCTGTAGTCTTCTGCTTATTGTGCTTGGCAGCGAGTTTGTTTTTCAAAAACACTAATTGCATCGGCCACACCCGTATAGGCTTGGGACGCACACGTGGGTTTTATTATTTTTTTATTTGTTTCCCTCTTCCCCCCCCCCCCGTTGTGCTGAGAAACGAGTTGCCATGTTTAGCTCTTACAAGTGTGATATCTCGCATCGCTGCTTCTCGATGCACAACCTCTGCTATTTTTAAACCCTTCTGTTGAGCGTTAGCACACAGTAAAAGTCCGTGTGGGTGGAAACATAGATTTGGTTTTTCCCTGTTGGAAAAAAATGCCTCCTCGACGGCATTTTCCACGCTCGTGTCTCTAATTAAAAAAGGCCATCTCGCGCTCTAGTAGATCACATGACCTGACGCTTCTGGCCGCTGCGTCTTACTCTTTGGTTTCGAGCGCTACAGTGTGACGCGCTTGCGCGTGGGTAGCTGCTGGAGCCTGCTGCTGGAGCCTGCAAGCGGTATCAGGGCGCAGGCGGGCGCACTGGCCTCGCCTACTCCCCGGGCGCAGAATATTTCCAATTCCATTTGTGTGACTGGGAAGGTTGCCTTCTTCACCCTGGAATGCCAGTCTGTTGTTCTACACCGCTGAGTGCCAACTCGGCCTTCCTCTGATCGGATGCCTCCCGCCCACCTCCTTTTTAGAGGTTGCTGGAGAGCGCCTCGTGATGGGCAACGCGAAGTCTTGTTTGCTATTTTTGTTTGTTTTTTGGCACGGAACCTCTCAATATACCCCCAAGGCGGTGTTGTATTTGCTTGCTTATTCAAAGAATGTCAGGGCAGTCGCTTAACAAATGTTGCTGCCGAAGTACAACAATTCCTTGGCCGCATTTGTATAAGCCATGCAGCGCTGCTTCTTGGCATGCGACTCTTCCAAAAATGTCCAACCAGAGGGGACTGCCGCCAGCCTCTTCCCTGCTCACAGTTTCTCTATTTTCTTGCATTGATAATGCATTAGTAATTATGCCGATTGCATCTGGCTAGCCACAATAATTGACAAATGTCTGTGCTGTGTGGACGAGAATCTTGAGTTCAGTTTTCCTTTTACTAATTATCACGTTTTATCTGAAGGAGTGCATGTGGCATTGGCAATGAGTGCTCTAACCCATTCCCCCCCCCCTCCCCCCCGCCCCAACATGTTTTTGTGGGTGGAGGCCAAAGAGGCGACAGTGTACAGTCTTCTAGCCCAGACTAATGGCACCTTTTGCAACTCCACTGTAGGATTGGGGGGGTGGGAAGAATAATGCACCTGAAGCAGTGACGTGAGGATTGCACCCAAGCACGGAGAATTGCCTCCTACAATGTGAAGTCCCTGCTTGTGAAATGAGCTGCCCTATTTCCCCCCATCCCCCAATGAAATGATCCATTGGTGTTGATTTCTGATAAGTGCACTTGCAGGGTCAAAACTAAAATGATGGGATGGGTGGGGGGGGCGCGCGCAGGTGTCAAATCCTGCCCACCAGTTAACCAAAAGTGGAGGGTACAACATGTTTAACTGAAGAGTGCACTGCAGGCCTCAGTCTCCTTGCAATAGTCTTTAATGGTCGGCAGGGGGGAGGGGTTGGACCATTTGCATGGTTCTCTCACTTCACGGCCAGTAACTTAATATTTACTGAAAGGTAACCTTCTTTTCAGGCAATAGCAAGTACCTGAAAGTTGCCTAAGTGCTCCCTCAGCTGCAGCAAGCTTCTGAGGGAGCACTCCTTTGCCAGCTTGAACTGTCATGGGCACACGTGGTTTCCCTTTACAGTTCGTACCCTAGCAAGTACGATGGGCCATGCAAGACCAGCAGAATTTCATTCCACCCCCCCCTGACTCCCCAGGTTTGCATAGCCCATTGAGGATGCAGACTGGGATACTGCAGCTCTGACTGTGTCTAGTGGGCACTACTGTGCTTCCCTGCACATTCAGAGCTGCACGAGGACGCTCCTGTAGTCATGTGCAAGAACCAGAAAGTGCTCCCTGTTCTTGTTGTGCGGGAGACAGAGCAGTCGCAGGATCCAACCCTCCTGAAGGAGGTGTAACTGGTTCTGGGCTAGGGCTGCAGGTAAAGTGTGTTTGCAAAGGTAGCGGGCGCCCCTCTCTCGACAGAACAAGGCCTGATAACCTGTTCAGTGGTTATTAACCACTTGAGAGTTCGCAGCCACTGCTTTTACTCACTGTGCCTTTCACAGATGGGAAGTGTGTGTGTGTATGGCTGTGTAGGAATATGTATGTTTATGGGTGCGTGGGTGAACGTTATGAATGCTGTTAATATGTGCATTTTATTTGTTTCAAGCAAACCTAATGAGTTATGTAGCTAGACTGGCATATGTTACCCTAGCCAGCCTGGTTAAGTGCTCTGAATCTGGCATGGATTTTTTTTTAAACTTTTTTACTGGTCATCGAAGTTAAAGCAACTTTTTCTTTTTTTTTTTTTTCTTTTTTACATTTTGGAGCTTTTTAACTCGCAATGAGGAGTGTACATTTATTTTTTTGGGTGGCGGAGGTTTAAAGTAGGTTAACGAAGTAGCAAGTTCTGCAGGATTAGTGGTATTTTTTTTTTTTTTAAAAAAACCTTTGCAAGGCCTGCCTGCTCTAGAATGAAAACCGACTGCACCCACTTCCTCTGCTACCCCTGCACCTTTACTTTCATTCCCTGTGGTGCCTTCACATGTAGAGCTCGGCTTCCTAGATAGGTTTGTGCTTTTTAAATCCCATTTATGGAAACGTCCATAAATCTTCCAATTGCTAAATTCAAAGGGCGTTGCTATTTTTGTCTGCATTACTTTTGGGCTCACAACTCCACACTATTCCGCTAGCAGTAACTTCTCAAATGGGACTAGAGCTATACTGTAAGTGACAGGTTTTCTCCCTCACTACTCGGGTGGGGGAGATGCTTTGTAGCACCATTTGGGTTCTGGGTTTAGCTTTCTGGAGGGGAGTTGGGGTGCAGGGTTTGTAGTTCTGGGAACACTTTGTAGAGGCAAAGTTATTTCTGGATGCTTGGGGTCTCTTCGCCCTTGGTAGGGTGGTTTCGATGGAGTCTGTTGATTTCTGGGAGAGGCCATTGTGCGGGAAGACAAGCCCCACTTTTGTTTACAGGGCCTATCGACTCGTGGATGTAGTCTAGATTCATGGATTCAAGGGCTTCGGGATCCTGAATCCATGAACAAAATCGGGAAATCTAGTTTGGTACGATATGTGATTGATAATACAATAGCTGTGGAAGATTAGTTTAGGATTTTATTGACCAGTGGACTGTCTTTTAAAGACTATGAATCTTTTCTTCACAATGCCATTGATATTTTGAGAAGCATGGTGTGTAAGTAATTCTTTTGTGGGCTTGGAAAGCTACTAGGTCATTACTTTAATGTCAGCAGCTACTTAATTGAATATCCGTAAAGGCTTTATTGCAGAAAGTGGCTTTCTGTCCCACTTACCTGAATGAGCAGAGCAGGATGTCTACTTCCTGTAATCGATAGTCCAGCATTTCAGCCCTCCACTTCCCCTCCTACCAACCCATCGCAGGGTCTACTGCATTACATTTAGAACCAATGCTGTCCATTGGAAGGAATGTAATCTGAGTTACTGCAATTAAAATGCTTCAACTTTCATGAGGTCCCGGGAATCCCGGCTCATTATAGACCGAGGGATTCTTATTTTGGGGGTGGGAGACCATACTGCAGTGTGCCATTGGGTCAAGCATAACTTCAGGTGACCTGGGGGAGGGGATGGGCAGGATAATCGAGATTTTTTACTCCTTTTCATCAATTTGGTAGATTCAACTCGATCAATTTCAAAGGCTGTGTGCTGGCAGGGCAGCTCTTCAGTGGATATATAAATCAAGTGGTCAGTCACGTCCAGTTTTCAAACAAGCTGGGAATGCTGCGACTTAGCGATTGACTAGAGGGGCCACGTTTTGTTTAGCTGTAGGGACATGATGGTTTTTGTGGTGGCTAGTTTTGCACTCGTCAGTCTCAGTGCAGATTCTTTGACGTTTTTATTTTTTGGGATCTCTACCAATGAAGGCTTTTTTCAGAGGATCCTAGTTGTCAACTTTTTTTATTTTTTTAAAAACTGTTATATTTTTGTGCTAGCAAGGCTGTAGATAGACTATGCACCTGAACATACTTCTTTCTAAGCGATAAACACTTACTTGCTAAGTTAGTGTTTAGATTCTTATACCATTTGGCGTACTTGAGATCTAAGTGGAATTGGTTCTACTAAATATGCTTTTAGCTCGATCAATTAGAGAGCGGTCCGTTTATTCCTTTGGGTGACTCGGCTATTTAATAGATGGAGTTCTAGTAAAGTCTTAGGGCAGCGGCAAAGAAGTCACTGTATGGTGAAATGGTTTGACCATGACCACTATCGGTTGATGGAACAAGAAGGTACTGTCTGTAGGGAAGAGGAGATGCAATGTGTCTAGTATGGGTTAGTTCATTAATTTGTTGTGGGTAGTGAAGGACCCGCCACCATCAGTGTTTTCAAAGGAAGGGTGTTCAGCATTCAGTTTGACTGTCTGACTAAGCCCAATATTTTATTTTTAAAGCCATGAGGACCACTACCAAATCTATTAAAAGACCAGAAAGGGGCATTATCATTTGGCAATCTATATACAAGGAGAAAGTCTTGGTTGGGGGTCCGTTCTTGGTTGGGGGTCCGTTCTTGGTTCCTAGAGAACCGGGAAGCTACCTCTGCAATCTACCAGTCTATTTGCCATGTAGATCTTGTGGTTCAATGCCACTAAATCCCTGCTAAGAGTGAAAGAATCCTCCTTTTTCTGTAAGGAAAGCAAAACATGTGGTTTGAGCAGGATGCAAAATGTGCACGCTACATTAGCCATTGACTAGTGATGGACCTTTTGAGTGCCGTGTATGTATATTACCGAGGTGGCGACTGACTTTTTTTTTTAATGACTTGCTAGCAGCTTGCAACGTTACATTTTTACCGCTGCTGTGAGCATAGAACACATTCTGTATTGGCCATGCGACCAGTGGGTAGTTCTTCTGGGCCCAGGTGTCCTTTTTGTGCCACACTTGGGAGGGAGTCCGGGTTGAACCTCCAATGTGCAACTTTTATTTTATGGAAAAAATAGTTTTCAAATGTGATTTATGGCTTACATATCAACCATGATATACCTGCATCTGGAATCCTCCTGGGAGAGGTGCCTCAGCCTTCCCCTAGCTGTGGATCGCCACGGACAGGCTCGTGAGTTTTGTTGGTGGTTTTGCATGAGTGAAAATGGAGACTCAAAATAAACCAAACCAGGGGCCTCTGTCTCCAGTGTCGATAATCGGCTAGTGTGGCCCTATGGAGCGATTAAAATTCATGCAAATACGCAATAAAAAGTAAGAGACGAAAATACAAAACAAACTGGAGGTGCATGCAGCACTTGGTGTGGGTGCGGAGGAGCTGGCACTCATGGAGGACCCACTATGGATCCACCTAGCCTTCTGTTGCATCTCATTCCTCTGTGGAGCTCATTGTACCTTTAGCACATTGCTAGAAACGCTTGTGTACAAGCGCGTTATCAATGACTCTTGGCATTGCTGGATTCCTGCTAGGGACCTGAAGTGTCAAAAGGGCCCTCAATACATTGGGTATATAAGATTGAGTAGATTACACTGTGAGCTTGGCCAGTGCCGGGAGGCTAAAGGGTTACGAGCTGCTCAAAAGCAGTGGTCGAAGTAGGGGGGAGCAGTCGGGAGAGGTGCTCCTCTAATTTTAATTGAGTTTACTGTTCCTATACTCCTTTATTTTAAAAGGAGACCGTTCTGGAAGGTTTCGTTTTAAAATAAGTGTAGGAATAAGTTGAAACTTGCACTTTCAGTTCACTGCACTGAATGTTCCCCTAAACTGCAGGCGCATGTGTTTTGGGGGGGGTTGTATTGTGGGTGGGAGAGGGTATGTGGTGATGGGGTTTGTGGGGGCAGGCCAGAAGGGAACATAGTTCCACTACTTCTTTTCGTACACTTGGACCACTGCTCAAAAGACTGTAGCATCAACCAAGCTATTGGCTTCAGCGTTCTACCGGATGCAGGGGGTCCCCGCGATCTGGTTAATTTGAGGGGAGGGTGGGGGGTCTCTAGCTCTTCCACACTGGCTTCAATAATCCACAAAATGCATTGGGTGGCCGTGTCATAGTTTCTGGTACTGGGTCCTTGTGATCAGTTAATGGGAGATGTCGAGGCTCTTCCACACAGTCCACAAAATGCAATGGGTCGGCGTGACGGAATTGCTTGTACCAATCGTGTTCCCCATTAACGACCACCTCTAGAAAAATGCTGCCAAGAATGTCGGGCTGAAGTCCCAGGACTGGATGGGTGCCAACACGCGCAATTAAAATCCTTATGTTGGTGCATTTGACAGGCCCAAGGGACTGTTCATTAAGGTTTCAGATTATTGCAGAGTGACTGGTGTACTTGTGAAAAGGGTAAACTTTAGCGTGACTACCAAAAGATCTTCTCTGGGACACAGCTGCGACTAAAAGGAGTGGTCCTGCACCATGTATTTCTGATTAGTCTGTTCTCTTCGCGTGCGTGCATATTTGAGCATGTGCAAGTTCTCCGTCCCACCCACGAGGACTGGCTAAACCCCTAAAAATTGGAAGCCTGTGATCATGAACCTTAAAGGGAAGGACGGCAATTATTACTCTTGGTCCGGATTCCTTGACACCAGCGTTTCTTGGGGCTAAATGTTGTCCTACTGCTTGCCTTGGATTTGCTACACAAAAAATATAGTAACCCGCTGCACTGACTTGAATAGTTATTGGCTATGGTGGATGTTTGTCACTGTGTGGTGCAATCATAGGGTAGGGAGGGGTGGGCGTTTGGGGTGGAGCTAGCTTGTCTTGCTGATTTTGGTCACTCTCGCTTGACTCAAGGAGACACTCTGCTTCTATCCCCGATTTCCCTGCATTGTAGGTTGAGCACAAAGGAATATGCTCTTTGCTAGTGGTGGTCACTGTCAACTCCTTGTAAGGTCAAGTATACCGCCTTCCAGTGGCTACTACTCTAATCCGGCCCCCTCCTCCCACATGGGCAGATGGGGACTGGAAGGAGATGCAGTCACTCAATAGGGAAGCCCAGAACAGACCAGCCTGTCTGCAAATGGGACTGATTTCTTCTCCTGAATGTAGATGCGCTGTGCTGCACTCCAGTCTGACCTCGGTGGGTAGTTCTACTCGAAAGAGCATGTCCTTTTGTGACATTCTCCTTGCTTTGGGGAGGTGCTGATGCATTACTGTGTTAACCTTGACAAGCTTCAAGTAATACAGAACAGTGCCCTGTGTGCTGCACAAGGCATTGCTAAGAGAGCACATCACCGCTGCCAGAAAAGCGTCCCACTGGCTCCCCATAAAGGAAAGGATCCTGTTCAAAGCGCTAAGCATCACCCACAAATGCGTCCATCTCACCGCCCCAGTGTACCTATCCCAGAGGATCCACCCGGTCTCCTCCACAAGACCCACTAGGTCACCCTATGCCAACATGCTCAGTACCCAGGGTAAAAAGAGCCAGAGCAGGAGGCTCCAGCTTCCCGTACCTCGCTGCCTTACACTGGAACACCCTTACTACCTCCCTGCGCTCTGAACCCTCACTGACTGCTTTTCGTAAAGCCATGAAAACTACCCTATTCACCTAACCAACACCATATGTCCAAGCCCTCATGAATATCATGTATGATGTATTAGGTTGTATGATACCACCGATAGCTGATCACAGGTCACCGCCTCACTGTAACCCAAGGCACAACCTGTACCCATTGTAACTAAGTCTCCTTACAAGTAAGTGCCACAATGCCCCTGGGCTGCCTGTGCGCTATATAAATGTAATAAATACTGTAAATTGCCATTGTTTTATGGGGGAAAATCCAGAGAACCAGCCCTGGATGGACCGCCCTACTTGATGTTGGGTATGTTCTAGCAACCGTGGGATTCTCATGGAGAAGGCTGATGGAGCTGGTGACTGAGGCTATGTGCATGTTTCTGGGCTTCAAGCTGCACATCTTTGGTACATTCATTAAAGATGTCCTTCAAGCGGATCATACAACCGCTCATTGCACACATGTTTAGCGAATGGAAGTTCATCTCCTTTACCTTGGTTTTTGACCATACTGTGCAATCTGGTTGGGAAGACTGCAGTTTTCCTTGAAATATTGCTTGGGGTGTTGGCAGGAGTGCCTCCTGAAATCAGTCTGCTGTGTTTCTTAGTAGTGTTCAAAGTCCTTTTTATCCTGCTGTACGCAGGGTGATGGGGTTAAATTTGCTTATTTTACAGTAGTCATTTATATTGCACCCTTTCCTATTTGTATGGCCTCAATGCGCTTTGTGGTTGGAACGTCCTCGGACTGAGTTCCGGTATGGGAAAATGTTCCAAGGTTGGTCGTTTAGGATGCATGTGTGCATTTGGGTGAGTTTAGGACTTGTGGGCTGGCTAGTCTCCAGTAAGCAACCCAAGAGGTTGGGTATGTGGGCGAGTGTTGTCAGTGTTCATGACAGAGCACTAGTGCTGGAGACTCCACGTGTATGCTGCTAAACCGAAATTGTCACAGTTTGTTGACGATTGCGGAAAGACTGGGGTTTCAGTGCAAAAAGTTGTGACCAGCTAGACCGATTTTTGTCCTAGCACTATCTGCTTTCTAGAGTGCGTGGATGGCGTTCCCTGCATGCGGCAGATGTCCACAAAAGTGGTGCGTTTATACATAGCTTAAGCTTGGACTGAGTTGATCTTGTCAGTTGTCTGCCACTGAGCCGGCAACCCCCAAGTCTCCAAAGGTGATAGGCTTGTCTGAGTATCTTCTTTTCCTTGTCAAAAAGTTTGAACGGTTCAAGTTTTTGAAGATACGTTGGAAAACCAAAAGTTTAAATGAAGTGACAAACGTGTGGGAGGAACGCACTGGATGTTGAGTTCTGTGTGGCATGTCTCCTCCCACCGGGCCGTTTGCATCGCCACTCTCAAAGCGGGAATCTTTTGCATAAATAATGATCTAGGCCGTTCGTTGATACGTGGCACGATGTCAAGGGAGCTGCATCATTCGCATGCGACTGTGCTGCTCCACAGCTATTGTGCACTCTGCTTGGCCTTGAGAATCCTTTTGAGAGAGATACTTCAACCGATGTGTACAGTGTCCTGTTCCCTTCTCGCTAGTCTCATTTCTAAGCCCAGTGCTTGTTCCATACCTGCCTACATTTGAAAATCAAAATTCCTGAGATTTATGCCCCGCCCACAGTCACACAACTCTACCCATTCACATGACAAAAAGGTAAACTCTGTAATGTGATGCCAGAAATTTGCAGTTCAAATTGAAATATGCACATTTCATTAAACTGCCTTTTCACAAACACCCAAATTGCATAGGACAAAAGGCATTCACCTTCCATAAAATCAACACGTTAGAATGTGCACATGTAAAATCCAAGAACTGAAATTGGACATTTCACCTTCGGGTTATGTAGTGCAGTGGTGAGTTCCCCCAGCCTGCAAACCTGATGGCTGTTGGGCTGAGTCCACCCTAATCTGGGCAAAAAAAAGAACGAAAGCAAAAGAAACGCACGGCTGCATTGAAAGTCGGCAAAAAAAAGAATGAAAGGTGAAGCAAAATAAACGCGCGTTATTTTGCTTCATCTGCATTCTTGTTTGCCAATGTTCTGGAAGCGTTAGTCATTGCTGCAGAGACAAGGCTACACTCGGGCAGGGAGTCTGGGCGCAGTACTGCAAGCATAACAAAAAAAGCAATCCGTGAAAGCTGGCGCTCCACCAAAATTCTTGAGATTCCAGGACCCGGAGGTAAGGCAGGTATGGCTTGTTCGTATCTTGGGGCTAGTTTAAGTGGGGAGGTGCAACCTATGGGGGGGGGGGGTGGTGGTTGGCTGGTGGTGTTGGGAGGGCGGTGGTGTTGGGAGGGCGGTGGTGTTGGGATGGGGGGGGGGTTGGTGAGGGGTGGAGGATGGGGAGGTGGTGTCGGGATGGGTTGTTACTGTTCCTCCTCCCCAGTGTTTTGAGTCGTCTCTTCAACCCCTTGTGCTGCCATAGTTCTGAGCCATTTGTGGCTGTTTGGCGGTCTTGATCAGGTGGTTATTTTAGAATTTGTCGTGTGTATTAATGTGCTGTTTTGGGTTTACGTTCTGCTGCAAACTGCTTTCAGACCGGGTCGGACTGGGGCATACAATTGTCTCGGGCACCAGTGAAAAAGTGTCCCACTGTTGAAAATGGAGATGCATTCCTTTTGTGAGGGACTGTTTGAATAATACCCAGGAGGGAGTTTTTTTGATAAAATGTGAGGCAAATTGTGCATTTTAAAGAATACGTATCCAGCAACACTGGTCAAAACTACCAGCCGCATAGTGAAGTAACTCATCAAACTGGCCCACATTGGCAAAAAAAATGGCCCACACTAGCATTTTGTAGTTTTGGTTGCAGAATTGCCCTATTGTCCTGTAGGCCAGTCCGAGATGGCTTTCAGACCTTGTAGAATGAGGTGGTCCAGAAAGCATTCATTAGAAGGTAAACGTCACTTGTTAGGTCCAAGCTGCGGCCTGTCTTGCTTTGCTTACAACCCCTAACTTGCTTGCCACTCTCCAATCCTGCCATTGTCCGTATACGTTCCTATTGGTGTTGAGGTCAGGACTCCTCTATGCATACATGCCTAGATTGCAAAATGAAAAACCCAGTGATGTGTCACCAGAAGGCCACTCCCACACCTGGCCTTTGCACACGCCTCTTTGCACCATGCTGCCTATAAATGCAAAGAACAGCAGCTAACTCCAGAACTATTGGCATTGCCAATGCGTGTTATTTAAGTGAACGTGAATGGCGAAAAACCATAGTAATTGGCAAATGCACATGAAGCACTTCTGAACTTTGTTAGTTTCACGGGCTCTGCATTGCAAAGGATGCCAGTTCCCCCCCCCCCCCCCCCCTCTCCAGAAGGAAGGGACATAACCTGTTTCAAGTCAGAGGACAGACAACACAACGGTCAGGCACTCATCACTGGTTTGTTAACGTTCTGTGATGGTGGCAAGGAGTGAGCCGGCTCCTGCCTCCTCTCAAAGGCTGATGGTAAGAATTACACCCTCAAATTTTTGGTTGGAAGTCTTTCTTTCATGATTGTATCCTGCTGGAGAAGTGTACTTTTTGTTGGTTTTTGTTTTTTAAAGCTGTGAATGACTTGGGCGGGATTTGCCCATCTTTGTGTTTCTGCCTACACTTCCATGTAATTGACCATGTATAGTCTCCTTGTAGCCACTCGCATGGAGCCGTGGACCCAGATGCTGGGACGGCTGGAAGACTATACGCTCTGCCCCAGACAGGTGTAAAAACCTGGAGTCTCTGTGCTAAACCCAGGGGGCTGGGGATACTATGCCAATGCACTAGTCTTCACGGGGGAGACTAGGAAGAGTCTGTGTACCACTCACTTCCAAGTTTCCACTCAACAGTAACACGAATACTACCATTCCAGCTCCCCCCCCCCCCCCCCACAACCTATAGATAACAAAAGCTCGGTATTGCTTCTAATCATGCTGTCCCTATAAAATAAAATGCAGGCTTAAATAGCCTAAAAGTATGTCTACGGAGGGGAAAAGACCCAAGTAGATGTCGGGATGTTTTCCTACTCTGACAAAAAACGTAGCGACTGATTAACCAGAGTGATTTGTAGTAACTGCCTTGGCATTACTTCTGGACAGATTCTTCAATTCTCAACGCTATAGGAGTAACGGTTTACTGTACAGTTTCTAGGAGCAAGTTTAGTACCTGCGTACGCGGCGCTCCTGGCAACCGGTCATATGCTGTACGGTAATGAAGCGGAGTACATGAGGGATTGATTTCACTTGCAGGATTATGGCTGTGCAAGCAAATGAATTTTATGCTAGGCACAGATCGCGCAGACAGATGGCGGTTACGTCGCCTGTGTGCGGCGTGGATAGTGGTTACTTACGCTCGGAGTGGATGGGTGTGTCCACATGAAGGCTTTCCTCCTGCAGGGAGACTTCCAAAATAAGATCAAGAGCCGATTCTTTATAGCCAATGGGGAGGGGGGGTGGATTGCCAAATAAAGAGCTTTCTAATATAGTGACTTTGAAATGAGGCTTAAAAAAGCAAGGCCAGCAGGCATCTTCCCAATTACAATGTAGAGTTTTCGAAAATCTATTGAAACTGGCCACAATTCCAGATGGAATGGAGTCCAGGAAAGGAGAAGCTGAAAGCTTGCATGTTTGCACATGAAGCACAGATTGAAGGAGGTGGTGGAGTTTGTGATTCTCAGATGGTGATCTACGGAAAGTGTTCTACTGTGAAGTATGGTCCTTCGAATTCCTGAAGTGAGCAAACAAATGTGGTGAAATGCACAAGAAAACTAATACTAATCAACATTGAGACTTCATACAATAAATCTGGTGTTATCGCCACCAGATCACAAAAATAAAGCGGGTTATGGTCGAAGAGGCAATCCAGACTAGAGCAACTCTGGACCAGATGTCGCAACCAGTGGGGAACATGAGCAGAAGCCAGAATCTATTTCTTTTCATGAAACATTTTGGTATATGAACTTCTTCTGAGATCGAGCCTCTCGGCACGTGGACTGGGGTGGGGCTGGAGTGTTTATTTTTTTGCCTTCACACCTGCCTTCCTTTTTGCTGGCCTCCTTTCCGGTGTTCTAATCTTCACCTCGCCCCTTGATTGGGAATGGATCAAACATTTGTGCGTCTGGCAGGCTTGCCTTTTCCAGTGCACCTCTTTAGAACTGGGCACATGCCAGCTGCACTTGGTTTTAATATGCAACAGATTGCTCGTTTCTTTTTTTTTGTGCATTTTTTTACTTTTTGGTCAATACATTTCTTACCCTACAATCTGGGACATAAAATCGGCCTAGGCACCAAAGGGAAAGTGGTCCCAATCACACATTGCATGCAATTTAATTAATTTTTAAAGAGACTGAACTACCCAAGAGGGAATTTGGTTCAAATGTATTGCGAATAGTGTTTAGTAACATTGATAGAACAAGTTTTAGTAACCTGTGAAACTGGCCCATGCTAGAATCATTCGATGTCCCTTCGGGCAGTGCCCTATAGGCCCTTCCACACCTGCCTAGAGTGGGCTTTGTCCCCTGCAGCAGGTCCTCCTGTCCTTTTGTAAATTGACGTCTTTATGCGCTGCTCCCAGCGAAGGAGAAGGAGAAGGGGAGGGGAGGGTTGGAAGGGGGGGGGGGGGAGAGCTGGAATAAAAGGCTTTCTTTTTCCTAAATGGGGAAAGGTCTTAAATGCCAGATCTTCCTGGATGTACACTGGTTGATCTTGCAGCTTGAAAGATCTACTGAAAGCTCTTGGCTGGAATGCACTTCTAATTCCCTTCGCTGGCCTGGAGAGCAGAGCTAGGCCTTGTGAGCTAAAGTAATAAGAGTATTCTTGGCCAAATTGGAATCCATTGGAGTTTCCTTAAAATAAGGGTAGTGTGCCCTTACAGAGGAGCCTGAGACCGAGTCATTGGCATTACTTAAACTGCACTGATATTTGTCAAATCTGTAGGGGTTTAATGCAAATCTTAGAGGCAACGTTCAAGAAACCTTGGGAACCCTCCACTTTAGACTTTGCTTTATGCAACATCCCCGAGTAACTGCGCACCGTTGCCCAAGAAGAATGACCTGAACCAAGATGTGGCATTTTTCCAACCACCTGCCTGTCGGTAGATTGGAGTAATAGTGAGCGATCTGGGGGTGTCAAAGCCACTGATTGGGCCATCAATTAGTATTCCCCTGGTTTTATGATTTTAAGAATGGGGGTGGGGGGGGGGGGGCTTTGACATATGCTAGGGGAAAAATGTTGCCGCTGTGTTGACAAACCGGATTTCCGTCAATCGGCCCGCACACTGGTGTTTCTCAAAGAATGCTTGGACTTGAGTAGCAGCCTTCTCTAGTATTGCCAGGAACATTAGAGTGGTTACATTTCCTCGAGCGGCAGATCCAATCACCAAATGTAGCCATTCATGGACCTTTCAGGAGCAGCCTTTTACTCTGTAGCCAATGCTGACCGAGTCCTGTATTGGCTAGGTGCTAGTAAATCTTGGAACCTTTCAGACTAGGGTGCATCAACAGCAAAAAAGCGTGTCTTATGTGCTCATTTTGGCAGGCCCTTGTGCATGGACAGATAGTTAAGACAATATCACGCAGAGGGGTGATTTAGCCGTGCATTACTTAGCTTGTCCCCCTTAAACCAGGTCAAAGCCCCCGAATTCACGGTGCAAAATGTGCACTCGTCACTTTCCATTGGCTAGTGATATTTGACTCCTGGTGAGTAAAACATGGTATGCTGTCTGTTTAGAAATGCAGAATTTTATGCTATCCATCATGTAAGACTTATTTTTGGTTGCGCACGTTTGATGTAATCAACCAATTGCCTATACTTGTGTATGTGGCTGGTGTAGGCTGGGTGGTCATCGGGGAAGACCCTCACTGGTTGAATTTTGGTCGATATTTTACTCGTGCACTTTTGAAGGCTTTCAAACCCTGTTGAACCATCTCATCATGGCTGGCTTTCGTCGATGAACACCGCATTTGCAAGGTCCTCTGGTGCACTCAAAAGCCATACTGATCATGTGCTCCATTCGGAGAGTCCAGCAGCCACTGTGAACCTGCAGTATAGCTGTCTTCTCTCCGCGTCCCACGGTAGTGCTAACATTTGGCACATTGTCCCTGGACACTCGCTACGGCTTCTTCGTAAGATGTTGGCATCCATAAAGACTTACCTCTTTCTGTTGTAACTTTATTTTTTGGTCCTACAGGAAACTCCACGCTGCCAGTCCTAGTGCCTTTGCCCACCGGGGGATCTCTGCCATCTGCCTCACTTCCCTCTCTTCCCCCAGACTTCTGTTTGCTTCCCTCCTTCCTCACTCATTGCCTGCCTTGACCCTTCATGTTGCCCTTCCTTCTGCTCTGTATGCCCCCTCACCATATTTCTATAAACTGTATTGGGAAAATGTGTAGCCGAAGCAGGGTGGTGGGTGGTACTGTCTGGGGACAAGTCTACCAGATAACTAAGGTTCTGGCACGCCTTCCCCACTTGAGTATATTGTGTGATCCTGGGCACATGCTCACTTATCGGCTCCAATTTCAAGTGCTTGGAAATTTCTCTAATGGGTTCAATGTCGGAGTGTGAAATAAAAAATAAAATGGCGCCTTCCCCCTCACTAACCCCATGCAACCCGACTAGATGTGTGGGTTAATGACAGTGTGGGAGTAATTTAGACTGCTGCGGGGAAAAGAGTGCATGCATTCGTCCTGCTCCAGGTCCCTAGAACGGGTTCCTTCTGCATGCTGTACACACAGCTTCACCACTAATTGCAACATATGTTTCGTTTGCACGTTCCGCTTCCGTAAAAATAACACCTGCAGTAAAAATGTGTGTTTCGTTTGGGGGCGTTGATGGGAGTCGTTAAAGTGGTGCACGTTTTCGCACTCTGAAGTCGCACCTTGCTGGCTGTGCAGTCCCAGTCACACTGGGGGGAATGTATATTGCAATGTTGGTGATGTGCGCACCCGCATTGAAGATTGCGCAGACCTCTGCAATATGTCCCAATACACCTGCAGAAGGCCTCCAAAGCCTAGTCCCCAGATGGATGCAGAGTCGCTCCCTGCATGGTTTCTTTTTGACCAAGTGTATGCTTTGCACACCTATGCACAGTGCTACCATAACCAGTGTTCCTTGTTTGCACAATGCCTAACCCAGTTGCAGGAAAGGAGTCCTCGGGCATCTGGGACAGCCGCGCACCCTGGTGTTGTATAGCATCTTGAGTGCACGGGGATTTAATCTTGCCCATTTCTGAAGGTTTCTTGTTATAGTAGTAAACAAGAGTTAGAAGGTGGGTATAGTGTCATACTTTTGGGGTGAGAGGCTTGTGCTTCCACTGAGCTATAGTCGAGTGGCTAATTTGGTTGTGTTGAAGTTAATCCGCATGCTCACCTCTGTCCCACGTTACAAATGTTCTAGAGCCAGGGGAGGGGGGGGGGGGGAAGCGGCTTTCCAGTAATGGCTCCAAAAATGTGGAATACCCTCCCATTACTCATCAGAAATGAGCCCTCCCACCAATGTTTCAAGAAGTCCCTGAGAACCTGGTTATTCAACAAATACTAGGCCGCAACACCGGTCCCTCTACCTGTTGGGGCTTCCCGCCAACCCACTGGTGCCAACTGTAAATATACTGCCTTAACTGTACTTGCTGCTTCCATTTATGTGCAAATATTGATTGTCACTGTATTCATTTATCCTAAGATGCCTAATTACACCGTGGCACTCACGGGTTTGGCCGTAAAATAAATGGAAAATAATCAAAGCCGCAGCTGCCGTCCTTTTTTATAGTTTTGCAGTTGGGAGGCAAGTGAGCTTTCATAACTCCAGTGTTTTGTACGTTGTAGCCCTTTGACTCCTGCACCAGCGCAACTGAATAGCTTGTGCAATTTCTTTCTGTACAATAACCGTGGCAGCAAAGCATCCATCCGGCTAAAATTACTTGCCTACCTTTGCATTTAAGGGCTCCCAAAATACCTTTTGAGATGGTGACTGCAGAGTTCGAGACTAGTATAGTCAAAATGGTGACCCAACAACTCGAACAAATGTGCTTCTACCCTCTGTGTTAGGGGTCCTGCTTCTCTTTGGTCCAGTCTTTATAAGTGCCAGTTTACCCCATCTGCTAGAGGCCCAAACTGCGAGGTATAAATTGGTGACCCGGTGATGCTTGCAGCATAGGTCTCCTTCCAGCATCTTGCCCGTTGTGTGCAAACGATACACACAAGCAATTGTTCAGGCCTCAAAACCAATATTGCCCTCACTAGCTATGCTTTCATTACACTCCAGTCTCAGATCAACCAAGTGTTAGGAAAGCAAATGAAAATCCGAGGCCATGCAATCCTGCCCCATTCCTTATGCCGCACTTTGCTACACCATGTGCACCCTTTTACCCCACCCTGCCGTTTGATGTCTTGACTGGTCTCTCCACTCGATTTTTAGTTGATTCTAAGTATTCTGCTTTACTCAGATCCCTGTCCACCAACACTTCACAAAGGACTGGTCCATACCTTGAGTTTATAACATTATCGGGTCCCTGGAACAGGCTATGGTCCATCCTTACTGAAGCTCTGATTCCATCACTCTTGATAAACTCTACAATCGCATATTGTCCGATCTGGCTAAGATTGGAGAAGGATGTAGTCCCTAATTGCAGATCTCTGTAGAGTCCTTGCTTGAGGTTCCCCGTCACTAGAGGTGTGCAGTCTGTGCTTGTGCCTGTGTTGATTCAAGTAGATGATCCTATCCGGTTTGAGTGCAGTTTTTGACAACTACGTGTTTATCCTTTATTGAATCGTGATGCATTTGGATTTTGTTCTCAATGGTTTGTCAGATTCACGGCTGCTCCTCGGCTAGCTCCCTAACCCCACCCCTGTTGGAGCCTAGCTTAACCCCTCTAACTGCAGCACAAGTTTATGCCAATGATGCTCTGCTTATGAGATGACATCCCCAGATCTCAGTTAAAGCCTTGCCATGGAGGTTTTGATGAACTATATCTTGGTTGGCTTTCATTGGCTTCTGCTGAGATTACCACAGTTACATTGAGTTTGAAAATGTGGTCCTCGTGGAAATCAAGGGGTGAGTGTGAAGATCTGTTTGGAGTAAACCATCCTACGACTGGTGAAGATTGTGGTTTTTCCAGAGACGAATGCTTCAGGGTGTAGATGGCGGTATCGCAAATGCCCACTTCCTCACAGTAATTCATACTGGCACGAAAAGTTCACTTCTAATGCGTCAGGTTATTTCAAACATGCTTTTGTTTATTTTGCAGCACCTCACTCCTTTCAAGTCTAAATGTCCTGCAAGCATAGAGAAATAAACTCTCTTGTTCAACCGGATGGACCTTTTGGTGGTAAATGGTGTGGACACCAAGAAGTGAAATGCTTATTTTATTTATTGTTTAGCAACAAACCCATCTGGTGTCCCTCCCACTGCAGGGTGGTGGGAGGGTTGGATGCAGGGTCCAAAGTACGCTTGAGTTGCTTGGGCCCTGCCTACACGCCTCACTTTCTCCAGCATTCGTACCACTAGCATTGCCCACTGTAGAGCAGGGGGTCGAAGTGTACGAAAAAAAAGTAGTGGAACTATGTTCCCTGCTGGCCTGCACCCACATCACCACGTGCCCTTCCACACGCAATGCACACCCCAAACACTTGCACCTGCTGTTTAAGGGAACGTTTAGTGCAGTGCACTGAAGTGCAAGTTTCAACTTCTTCCTACACTTTTATTTTAAAACGAAACCATTCTGGAGCGGTTTCTTTTAAAAATAAAAGTATAGGAGTTTTAAAAGGTAATTTAAATAAGTGGAGGAGCCCCGCTCCTGCTCACTTCGACCACTGCTGTAGAGGCGGTAGACTGTTTTCAGAATTCAATCGGCAAAACTGCTGGAGAGAAATAGGGTCTAAGTTTATTTATATTTTTTTTTTGGAACCACGGACACAGCTCTGGGCAACCCTCGAACATCAGAAGTGGGGTCTGGCATGCATTCTGCAATGATTGTTTTTTTTTCTTCTGTTTATTTTAATAAAAATGGTATTTGTGTGGCATATTGGGAGAGGAGCTGAACCTGTTTTTCAGAAACACCTTCTGAGCTACCTTACCTTCTTGTGCCATGTGAGTGCTGGTGTCATCAGTCTCCTGTGAATGGGTAAGGGGATTGAAGTATAGGCAGGGCAGGGGTGGGTGATGTCTGCTTCTCTTGACCCACCATTTAGCGTGGTTGCTTGTCTGGAGTGGTCCAACCATAGTGGGCTTAGTCCAAGCTATCGCCTCCCACCTAGAGTGGCCGCTGGTTGCAGTTCTGCGAGGGTGGGGGTGTGGCGTGGCTTCAGCCCAGATCTGCGGCCATGTACTAGGCCTGGCTTCTTGTGATGGCACTCGAGCAACCTTCCCAAATGGGTCCTCTAAGGAAAGGTGCCATTTTGGGCTAGCGAACATGTTTCTTTGCTGGAGGAGGGGTCTTGGTAAGTAAGAATGCAAGCCCTGCTTCTATTCTTCTGAATGCAGGAATACCTACGTTGGGCTGCGTGGTATTAATGTGGATATTCAGTACTTGGGCACTATAAATGCCACGCACTTAAGGGTTCAAGTGGGGTCAGGTCGGGATCTGGTTCCCTGGCTTGGCCATGCCTCCTCCGTCTGCGGGTGGAGGCAGTGCAAGCCCAGCGACAAGGAGCAGAAGGTTTTTGTAAACGGATATGTGGCGCCACGTGGCTTTGCATTCTGCTGTGCAGAGAATGTTAATTATACGTAGCGAGTGGGACATGCCAGCCTTGGCTGAGGCTCACGGCTCTTTAAAGTGGTTGTAAGCCTCAAATGAACAGTTATCCAGCTAGTGGCAGACTAGCCTCTGCGCAGCACTGTCTATTGACGACATGGGGGCGGGGAGGTTCTGTAGTTCTGAATCTTGCCCTGCTGGCTGTAAACAATGTTTATATTCAATGCCTGCAGCCGATTCGTTTTCTTGACCTGCTATTGCTCTGGGGTAAGTCTGTCAAATGGCAGAACCTATTTCTCCCCAGTACTATCCATAAAGGAATCCTGTCTAACGTAATATTATTGGCAGTCTGCGAAGTTGCACCTGACTCTGACAGACTCACTTCCACCCACATTAATGGCCGGAGTACCTGTTCTGAAACCACTTTCTCAGTTTAGAACTTCTTTCTTGTGCCAGCACACGCTCCTTCTGCACCACACTTTAGAAACTTGCAGGCTTCTGGGATAACTTTGTTGGCCTGTCTTCGTTCCGACACCCTTTGACCGACCCACATCTTTAACCTACTCCACCCACCACCACGACCGGAAACAGTTGGCCGGTCTTAGAAAGCCAGTGGAAACATCCCAGCCTTTTCAGACTCCTCCCTGGAGTTAATTGAGAGCAATTTATGCGCCAGCAAACCCTAGTCTTGGAAAAGGCAATTAATTCACTCGTTTCTAAAGCATGAGGAACCCTGCAGAATGACTGGCCTGAATTGCCCATGTGCGCCCTTTTCTTGCATGCATTTGATTAGAAGGAAAAAGGTGTGGTTGTTGGAAGCCCTACCGCACATTTCTATCCTTATTTGGTAACTTGATCTCTTCGTGGTGGGGGCAAGGGGGGGAGATGAGACTGGATATTTGGGCTTAGATATTCAGTGCAAAACCATCTGCTTCATCGTAGCAAAAACCTAACTTGAATGACGTGCCACTGCATAGGGTTGTGCCGGGCACCCCTGTAAGGGAAAGCCATAGAGTAGCCCTAACCACCCCCCCAGTTCTTGCTCTGTTCTATGTGCAGGAGCCCAACGTGCTTCTGAATCTCTGGTTAAGAGTCCAGCTGCTCCACTCCTTGGGCACGCGGGAGGCTTCTGGTGGCTCAACGTGGCCCGCTTCATGCATTGTACAACTGCCAGCTTGGACTAATGAGACTCCATGTGCATTCAATTAAAATTCACTGCTGCAACTTTTGACACACCTTGATGGTGTCGCTGTGCTCGCAAGTAGAACAACGTTGCACAATTCAAATGGATTTAATTCTGATGCTGCCGACAGCGAATACTTGGGCCCAACCATGGGGGGTGGGTGGGAGGGGCTTAGTTATTGGGGGGGATGGGAGGACAGGTTACAATCTGACCTGTCACCTTGGGGTCTCATTTGGGTTTAGCTCACATATTGCCAGGAGTGTGTATGTGTGTATATATATATATTTTACGTTTTCGCAGTCCTCCTGTGCATTATTCATTGCATGCCGAGGTGCAGACAATGCACTGAAATCTTGGTGCTTCCAAGTAAACCTGCAAGTAATCCTAAACGGTGGCATGCATGCCTGTGCATGTGAGCAGGCCATTTCATGGATTCCTGCGTAATCCACCTGCTTTTACCCGTGCCAAAACCCTGCAAGCCCCATAGGAACGCTATGCCACAATCTGATGCAGGTGGAGATGCAGCCTGGCGTTTCACTCCGAGCACATGGGAAGGGTGGAATGTGCCTTTCGGATCTGTGCCCCGCTCAACGACACAACTCCACACCATACGTTTGTATGATTGGTTTCAACACAGTCTCCTGTTAATGCTCCAATCCAGGAGCGGAACAAGACCTAATTAACAAAGCTGCTCTTTGGCGCCGATGCCTGTCCTTTCCGGATCTGCAGGTTGTAACAGTTGCAGGGCTGTGAATATCCGCAGAGAGCGGAAGCTACCTCCTCTGGAGTGCAAGCTTCATCTCTTCAGTGCCATAATTGGCAGACACTGCCTCCATTGTTTGACATGGTAGCTTCAGTAGGTTTGTTTACATGTTTGCCATGTGGCAAGCTGTCCTGTTGGGAATCAAAGCTTTTGTGAAAAGTGGGGTATGTGTGACAAACTGACTTCTGCCCTGTAGGAGCACAAGGATGAGTAGAGGCTAAAGCCCCTCACACTTCTACAAACCAAGAGCAAACCCCATCATGAAGGTAAAGGGCACAGTCGAGAGACCTCCTTTGCCTTTTGTGGGCCGAGGGAAGGGGTGTGCATGTGACGGACAGTAGCAACCCAAACAGCAATGGTACAACACTCCATATTTAAGGAATGCCCAGTGAAGGTTCCATACAAATATACACTTTTATGACACACTACAATAATAACTAGAATGCACTACACACAACTCACCCCTGAGGAAAGCACCCAATAAGGAAAGATGGTAGATGCAGCACTCTGGGTAATGGGGGGGGGGGGCGCAGTCCCTAGTACATTCTTTGCAGGTCTCGGAAGCACTGAACCAGAGTTCTTGGTGCTGTGTGATGATCGGGGAAAGTGCAAAATGCAGCAATGGAGGGTCCTGCTGGTTCAAATGTGTTGAATATTTCTTGAACCCTGCTCCAAGCAATTAAACGGCGAAAAACACTTGGATACCAACTGTCTTGGCGTGCTCTTGGGGACAAGAGTCCAGTTCTTGTGTTCCCAAACAATGGGGAGGCTGGAAATGCATGATTGTTGGTGTCGGAGGGGACTTTGCACCATTCTGCCTCAGTGGCTCGTGCTCTGTTTCGAATCACTTTAAGGTTGGTGGTCAACCACACTTGTGTGGTGGATTTAGCTTTACACTGTTTCAGAGGGGCAAGTATGTTCATAGCCTGGGAGATAAAATGGTTGTAGTGATCAAAATGGTAGGGTTGGTCATAGAATCTAAAGCAGGACAGTAGTCTGCGAGCAAAGGGAGAAGGCCACCTCTCGTGAGATTGCAGGTGCAGTGTGATGGTGGTGGGAATCGGGGCAACATTAGCTCTTGGGGGCGGGGGGTATTTAGCGATGGGGAGGGAGAAGAGCTATGATGGTCTGACCAAGGGCAAGGTGTGTTGCATCGGATCGAGGTGCCACAATTTAAGTCTGTGAGCCAGTCTAGCATATACCTTAAGATGTGAGAGGGTGCTAATATGCACTGAGAGGCCGAGGCATCTAGGGAGATGGCGTCTTTCTCTGCAGTATCATTGAATCCTAGGTTGAGAGTTAAGCTTTGAGTCACTGGTGAGGAGTCAGAGGACTCTTGGGAGAGGGTAGAACCTTGGGGAAGGTGCACAGTGACGGTTGGGGATTGTGTTCAGCTGACAGGAGGTTGCAATTAGGTGTATGCTGGTGTTTAATGTCCTAATGGAGGAAGAGTCTCTATGGATCAATGCTACCCCGCAGCATCTGTTGGCCATTTTGCCGCTACGGAGAATAGTATATGCTTGGGGGTGAGGGGGCGAATGGGTGAGGAGGGGGATGGCAATAGTTGAGGCAGGGTCAGCAGCTGCATGGAGCCAGGTTTCAAATATGGCAAGGCTGTGTTAGGTTGTTAATGTCTGCACCAAGATTTTTCCGATTGTTAGATCTATAAACGATATCCTGTCTTGCCTAATATTGAAACTTGTGCACAAATCACCAATTTCTTTTTTTGGTTTCTTTCAACTTTTGTATTAATTGCTTTGAAGCAACATGGCCCAATAGATCCGTTAGTTCAGCATTCTAGTGCCTGCGTTCAGCCTGCAGGGAATCCTTGCACAGCCAATTGCGATTCAAAATACACGCTAACAATTGCTATGAATGAAAGTGCACTGGCATCACTGAGGTAGCTTCCTGGCACTGCTCTAGATCAGACTGCAACATCCTGTAGGCTGCAAACACATCACTAACTAGGAAAGGAGAACCTGTCCAAAAATGTCCTAAATTGTGCGTGGTCTTCCATTCTTCTCATGAACGGGAACAGTTGCAGTGTCTGGCCACAGTAACCTGCAGCCGCATTACATGGTTACTTTAATTTGGGAGGGGCATCTGTAACTGATTTTATTCTGATCTCCAGGAGCGCAAAGGCTGGCCGAGGTCCTATGGGTCATGCAGAGTATGTCAAAGTTGGTGTCGTCTTCTGGATCTAGTGGAACTGGCCTAGCACAGGCGAGATGTGCGCAGATCCTTCACTTGAAGGAGACCACTGGTTGCTGTGTTCTGCAAGCCAGGTGGAAACCACGCTATGTAGCTATCCCCACAGGCAGTAGTGTGGGCCCTCAAGGCCTGATTAGTCTCCCTGGAAAGGGTGAATAGGGAAGGGGGTCCCTTCAACAGGTCAAGAGAATAGACTCCCTTTATTTCTGCTTACAACTGTGGGTTATTGCTCATTGATGGCTCTTGAGTTATCACCAGGATTGATTACAGGCACGTCCCCAGCTCATTGGCCCAGTAGACGAAAGGCCAGCAGGCTTGCCCACCTCTAGGGTTTCCACATTGAGGTTCATTTTTAAACTACTGACCTTCATACAGCAGTGTACTTCCAATAATGGTGAAGTTTGGTTTTGTTATAGGCGGGGCGTCTGCAGTACAATGTACTGCCTTGCGTGGCTATATACAGTGTTACCGAAAGACCTTATAATTGTATAATCTTGGTATATAACTATGGTAGGTGTACCTGGGCTATCATTTGGCAATCTTATGATGGCATATCTCTCCTATATATTAGTGTGTACAATAATTTATTTCTTATGTAGTGCTACACACCCATCGGTCTCAAAGCGCTCCAATAATGGAAGACATTATCCCACCGAGTGGTACTCCAATTTCTCGACCTCGGAAGGATGAAATGCTGAGTTCACCCTGCTGGGATTCAAACCTGCCACAGGCTGCACACAGATATCAGGGGTGAGCACTTAGCAAGTGGTGGGGTGGTTGCATAGTTGGGGGTTTGCTAGAGCTGCCCCAACTGTTGCTGACAGATGCTTGACCAGGGGGGGAAAAGGGGACAGGAACGTAGGTAGTAATAACAAACACTTCAGTGTTTCGTTGGTTATACATATTTTTCTTACCGAATAAAGCACATGGAAACAGAATAACCATGCAGAAAATATAGTACATATCCATCATTCCAAAATGGATCCCTCTAGTACACTCCTATATTCTTTTGAAGTATCCCTCCGAGAAGGGAGCCAAAAGGAACCAGTGTGTTCATTCCCGACTTATGAGAAATTGCACAACATTTTCGAAACCTAATAGCTGGTTAGGTCATTGTGGTGTTTCATGTCAAGCTACATTTGAAGTAGCCATGTGGTGTAGCAAAAGGTGAATAAGGCCAGGGGTGGCTCGTCCATAATGGGTGAGGGGGGGGCGGCATCAACACACTGGGCCTTGGTCCCCTTTCACCCAATATGGAGGAGCCAGTCCAGCAAAATAGGAGTACTCCACTTTTTAAAATTTATTTTTTAAGCTGAGGGAGTGCTTAACTGAAAGGGAATGTCTCCCTTTCAGTTACATGTCCCCAGCCGTGCAAGGTGAATGAGCCATTCAAGGCTGTGGGTGCTTGCTTCCCCAGCCTCGCAAGGCTGATTTGAAACGCTGGCTTTGGAACTGCATGTCTGTGTGCAAGTGGGTGCTCTGCACCTCCTAGCACACAGACTGGAGTGGGGCATCTCCAGACCCACGCTCAGGCCCCTTGCACACATATGCTGGGACCAGGAAACTTCCTGATTCCTGTAATGCTTGCAAGGGGGCTGGAGCCCTGAAAGCTCCGGACTCGCGGCAGATGGTAAATTTTTTAACATTTTAATTGTGTATGGATGTGCGCATGCTTGCGTTTGGTGACTGTATTATGGATGCTGGTGTAAGTGCTTTGTGTGTATGTTCTGTAGATGTGTTCGTTTTAGTATTTAAATGTGTATAGATGTGTATGCTTGTTATGAGTGGGTGCTCGTTAATGTGACGTAGAGTGCTTGCTGTGTGTATGTTGTGGAAGTGTGGATTTGTCTGAGATGATTTTGGTGGGTGGTGGTTGGAGGTTTGCACAACAAAGGCAATTAATAAAATGCCTTTGTTGCACAAACCCCCTCCCCCCCCCCCCCCCCCCATCAGCCAAAATGAACTGTCTGAGGTGCTGTGGGACCCAGGGGGCAGGGATGGTATGATTTTAGTGAAAATCGCCTCCCCACCCCATTGACTTGCATACACACAATCACTTGGGGGGGTTGTGGTGCCCAAGGGACAGGCATGCAATTTTTGTTTGCTGGGTATCTGATAGCTGTGAAGTAGAAAATACCATCCTAGTCCCCAGTGCCTGGCATACACACCTTGATTTTGTGCATGCCTGAGGAGCTTGGGGACCCAGGGACGGATTTATTTTTTTAATTGGGCATCTGATAGATGACCAGTTAAAAAAAAAATGCCTTACCCCAGTGACCCCAGCACCTTGCAATCACAGTCATATAGTCACATTTATCATTATGACTGCAAGGTGCTGGCACCATGGAGCAAGCATGGCGTTTTTTTTTACTGTGCATGGTTGATCAAGCAAGCATGATGAGTGTTATTATGAAGCAACCAATCTAGCCATTTCTTTCTCAGGCATGACACTTTTGTATTGGGCATCTTTGGTAAAACGAGCATAAATGTTATCTAGCTCGACTGGCATTTTAGTGCAGCCAGTTTGGACAGGTTTTCCTAATTTAGCATACATTTTAATGCTAAAGCCAACTGGAGAATGTACGTGGGGATACTGCCATATATTGGAAGAACAAACGTGGACATGTTTTCTTATGCACAAAGCAAACAGGAGTATGTTCTTATATGGGAATAATAGGGTAGGATGGTGCACTCGGCATGGGAGTGTATGGGCAGTCAGTGTGAAAATGTTTTATACTGGCATCTATTGTGGGAAAAGGTTTCGTGAAAATGTGTTGGCGAAATGCTCTTGTGCACTTGCGTTTTTTTTTTACATTTTTTTTTTTTTTATTTATTATTTTTTTTTTTTTGCATGAGTTGCCCTACAAAACCCAATTGCAAATTGTTTGGCTTTTTACCCAATTTTTCTAAAGTGTGCTCTAAAATGCACCATTATTAGTTAAAAAGAAAAAAAAAATCTCGCCCAGTCCCTCTGGAAACCACCTTGAATGGTGTGAGCTCACTCACTATGCTCGGTCTTTCGGCCATATCGGACAAATATTTACGTCCCAGTTGAATTCGCCAGCCGCCACTGAATAATGCCCATAGTATAATTGCAGATTGAAACTGCGCACTTGACACTAAACCCTCTACTGCAGTTTGACTAAGAGCCTAAAGATTGCAGACTGGGTTACGCAGTTCGGTGTGCAGTCATAATGTCGACATCAATAATGTCGACAGTCAAAATGTCGACAAATTAATGTCGAAAAACAATAATGTCGACATTTTTCGATATTTTTTCGAAATTTAATTTAGTGTATGCATAAATAAATAAATATATATAATGTGTTGAGTATGAGGGGTGGTTGGGGGGGGTGGCAGGGGGGTGTTGGGTGAGGGGGGGTTGGGGGGGACCCCCCCATAGTAAATACAATTTTTATTTATTTAATTATTGAATAAATAAATAATTGGTATGTGTTGAGTATGAGGGGTGAAAGGGTGGTTGGGGGGGTGTGGGGGGGTGGCAGGGGGGTGTTGGGTGAGGGGGGGTTGGGGGGGACCCCCCCCATAGTAAATACAATTTTTATTTAATTATTGAATACATAAATAAATAATTGGTATGTGGTGAGTATGAGGGGTGAAAGGGTGGTTGGGGGGGTGTGGGGGGGTGGCAGGGGGGTGTTGGGTGAGGGGGGGTTGGGGGGGACCCCCCCCATAGTAAATACAATTTTTATTTAATTATTGAATACATAAATAAATAATTGGTATGTGGTGAGTATGAGGGGTGAAAGGGTGGTTGGGGGGTGTGGGGGGGTGGCAGGGGGGTGTTGGGTGAGGTGTTGATAGTTTTAAGGGTTTATAGTCATAATGTCAAAAAAAAAAGTGTCGACATTTTTTTTTCGAAAAAATGACTTTTTACATTATAAGTATAGGATGTCGACATTATTATTTTCGACATTTTTTTTTCGACATTATGACTATAAACCACGCAGTTCGACTCTGCATGCTGAGGCTAGTGTCCTTGCACACCATTATAACTATCTCCATGCAAGTGACGGCAGTTCCCAGAAAGCCGGCTATAGGGCTTTGCTCCCAGAGGAGCCACGATTGAAATCCCATCCTAATCTAAGTGCCGTAGATACGTGCAACTTTATTCTTTAGAGACCGTTCCATTATAGAATCTGTTATTTGGAGTCTAGGGAGCATAACCTAATGGGCGTATTTGTAAAGCACATGTTCACCTTAGGGGCATCTTGGCGCTAAGAACAGATATTTGTTTCCCAAATGAATGGTACTCATTTTATCGACCCCAGAAGGATGATGGGATGAGTGGACCTGCTGGGATTTGAACCTGTGACCATGTCAAACGCAAGCCCCTGTAGTGGATGCATTCCACTGGGCCACAGACCCAGCTGCGAGGAAGTAGGAGGATGTGTGATCTGTACCCCCTGGGCATAGGTTCAGCACTGACTCCCAACGACATGCTGGCATTGTGGAAAGCTTAAAGGCATGCCTGCTCCTGAGTCTTCATACAAGGGTGCCAGACTCCCTGCATGCAGGACTCACCTGGTCATTCTCTCCCAACCCTTTGCACACATCTGCAATCTTCTTATGTATTCTAGTGCACACATCCGGCATAGGGAACTCTGGTATATTTTACTGAACTTCGATGGCTTATGCCCAAGTAGGCCCCCGCACTCCCCACCAGAGACTAAAATACTCTTGCTTAATATTTATTTACGTGTTACTGTTTAGGAAAAACGTTTCACATATTATATAACTCATGAGATATTCAGTAACGTTAACACCACGTTTACGAAAGACAAAACCACAATACGTAAAATGAGCATTAAGAATTCGGCACCAAAATTAATCTGATGGCGTAGCTGAGAGCCCTCTAAAGATGTTAACACCAACAGTGGCAGACATCAAATTAATAAATGCATTAAAGTCACAACCTTGTGAGAGCAATAACAGCATATCAGTTCTACTTATTTATGCGTTTGAGCGCACAAAGTGGGAGGTATCGAAGGTTAGGCATAGAAGGCACAATGGTTAATGGCAATACTGCAGTATTTTGTTTTTCTTGAAGGGCCAATAGGATTGCTCTGATCTCGTGGTCAAGGGTAGGAGTTCCCTTTTTGTGGCGATGACCGGGAAGCTGCTTCCTCCGGAAACTAGGAATGGTCTGTTGGTTTGCATGGGGTGGGCCTTCAGGATTGGCTTTTGGTAAACCTTTTGCGGCGGGTATCTCGGTGTAGTGTTGGCCAGGCATTTGTCTGCCTTGAATAGGATGGGGAGCCAGTGGGCACTTGTTCTTGTTGCAGAGATGTGCTCACGTTTGGTATGGTTAGTGCTGCTAAGTGCGTTATTGTTGCACTCACCTGGTTCCCACAGGGGCGTCGATCGGACCTCGGACCCGGACAGCTGCGGTCTCCACCAACGTGATGCGTAGTGCAGAGATAACAGTTTGGGCTGGCCCGCCTAATCTTGTCTGCTGGACTCGAAGTATTCTCCTGCAAGTGGAGAAAGGGATTTAGCCACCCGTGGACTTTAGTGATGGCCCCCCAACTGTTCTCGTTCTCCCCACTAATCCCCTCCAATATCCCCTCTTGGTTACCTCACCTTATGTTTTTAAATGAGCTCTCCATCCTGCATGGCATGCATGGCATGCAGGGGCGCATAGATACCAGTTACTTCACTGGTTTGAAGGTACTGGAGGAGTTCCAGAGGAATATTGACTCCAGTGTCTATAGTTCAAAGCGTTCAATATGTCCAATGTTCACTCTTGTTCCATTCCCTCGTTAGGTTGCAGCTGGGTCCAAAAGAATATTGCCTGGAGGCAGCTGATGGCGTTCAGGTAAGGGTCTGTATTATCAAACACTGTCCGGTAAAAGTTGCATGTTGCATGAGTTTAACTTGCTGTTTTCTCTCCCTTTTATAGGTGCGGCATAGGAAGATGCGGCGAATTAAAGGATAATGCCTCCGGTGGTAAAGCAGGTAAGCCTATGGTGGCAAGAGATTGCCTTTGTCGGTTTTCTCGGCTCACCTTGTTCCTTTTGTTTCCCCCCAGGTGCTGGGTTTCGACGAAGAAAATGATGGAGACAGTGCCGAGTCGAAACATGCGGTGGACTGGTGAGTATAACGTGGCGTTGCTGCTGGCGAAGCGATGCATGCTGAAATGTCCTTTCCAGGCTCGGAGATGTGCTGGGTCCGGAATCGGGTAAGCAATCAAATAAAATCTGTGATCTAACCTTCTCCTTTCTTTTCCTTTTGTCTAGGAGCTCTGGATTCGAGGCGGGCGTGGCAGAAGACTGGATGCTGACTTGCAGACAGTGAGCGTTACGCTGCTGGATGCAGAATACCACGAAGCATGGGCTGCTGTTCGGGCGTGGTTTAAATAGCCTGCAAAATAGTCCCAGGTAAGAAGTTCCCCAGAACCACACCCGAGTGAAAAATGGTCCCATCCAGGCCTCATGTTGGCTTGGACTCATTTGCAGCATGGCCTGCATAAGGTAAGTAAAGTCTATGAGCAAGGCGCCTATGGCGCCAGGACTGAATCCAAATTGGGGTTTTAATAAGTATTTGGATGCCTGCTCCCGGGGCTGATGGACTCGATCCGGATGCCCGGGGGTAGGCATCATGACAGTTATTTGGCGTTTTAATGTTGTGAGAACTCGGCAAATAAGACATTACAGTACTCCGTGACCCAAGATGTGCTCAGGCTGTGCTGATGCCAGGCGATAGGAAGGGTCTACAAGTGTTAATTCATTTTGTGGTGTCTGTAGGGGAGGAGGCTATTACATTCACCTGCCTTGCTGGTGACAGTGGAGTCTAGGTATACTCCCAGGGTCTTAATGTTGCTGGAAATAAGGATTGAAATGCCCTCCAGTTTATGATTTAGCGATCCTACAACTTTTTATTTCTTTAACACAAAGTTTTTAGCAAAAACGCCTGCAAAAACAGCTATTGCAAAAAATTATGTTTTTTTAAAAAAAAGTAAAGACAAGGGGTAAGGTTCTCTAAGTTTTGGGGTGCATGAAATGCGCTAGCACATCTAATCGCTTGTGACAAAAAAGAACACGACAATCCACTACATCATTGGAATCAGTGCATCATATATGCGCCCATTCAGATGGCATTTTTCCCCCTTTTTTGCAAATCAGGGGGTGTTTCTGCACATTTAAAAGCGCATCCCAAATTTACAAACAAGATGCGCTTTTAAATGTACAGAAATTGTGGATAACACAATGTGCTTGCTTTTGAATAGGCACACAGTGGGTGTCACTTTCCCATCTCGGTCGTGCAATTTAATTTTTTTACGTATGACATCAAAGTTATGAACTGTTGTCTCGAATAAAAAATAATTCTCACAATGAAGGGGGACAGGGGAGCGAGGGGGTGAAGGGCGAGATGTGAAGTGGTAGGCAAGAAAGCAGAGGAGAGCAGTGGGCCAGAGGGGGAAGTGGTGGGAAACGGAGAAGAGAGGAAGCAGTGGGGTGGGGGTGGGCAGACATCAGACGGCAAGTGGGGGGTACAGAAAGAGGGCGTGGGCTCATGGGCCAAAAACCATAGGGGGATTGGTTGGCCAGAAGCGGTGAGCTGCAGATTGGGAGAAAGGATGAGCAAAAAGTGCAATAGAATGGGACAGAGGATACACAAGTAGCACAGAGGAATGAAGGACTGTATACTGCAGGACGAATTTGGGAGCCAAAGGTGCGAGTATGAATTGGAGTGTGGCAAGAACTGGGGTGCAAAGTTTGACTTGGCAGTATGACCTCACGTAAGTATGTGTATGGCTGAGTGTTTCGGGAATGCAAGTTGTGATGGGCAATTGGTGAAACTTGTGAGGGGTGTGGGTGTTTGGGGATTGAAGAACATAGAGCAGGAATATTTTCATCATTGCAATGGATAATGATCAATACTGTCAATATTAAATAAGCATGCACATTAAAGCAAACACTGTTCTGCCAAGCCAAAGATATCTGGGACTCTTTCTAGTAAATGTATACAAAAGGTACAAATGATATGGCATTTGTAATGCGCCTATACACAAGTGTTTCAAGGCGTGACGAGGCGGGGGCGAGGGGGGGGGGGTGTCAAGGGGAGACGGACAATGATCCTACTAGGCCAGGTGTCATTCAGATTGCGCAAGGGTAGAGGGGAAGGGAAAAGTGCAAGGGGGAGAGGGGAAAGTGCAGGGTTAGTAGAATACAAGATAAATAAGGGCCAGCTGGTGGCAAGTGCAGGGTGGAGGGGCTGTCGGGATACAGAGAAAGTCCCGCAGTGCAGGGTTTGTCAGGGAGGCAGTGCAGGTAAGGGTGGCTGAGCCAAGGACCGAGATCGGTGAGTGGCCCAGTTGGAGATTCAGTGATTTTAGCAGGGGAGAGAAAGCGGAGGTAAAGAGGAAGGTTTTGAGGTGCTTCCGGAACCGGAGATGGTTCTCAAGTTTCAGGAAGGCTGTTCCAGAGGGAGGCCTCTGCTGCAGAGAGTGATCTACCCCCAACTCGTTGCTTGGAGAAGCGGCTGACCTGAGAGAGTTGGAGGCGGATGAGCGAAGAGCTCGAGAAGGAAGATATGTAGGAAGAGAGTTGAAGGTATTTTGGCCCAAGGCCCCAGAAGGCCTTGTGGATAATGCAGAGGGTTTTGAACGTAATCCTCCCAGCCACTGGGAGCCAGTGTAGTGATTTCAGTCCTGGAGAGATACGGTCCCTGGCCAAGGACAAGTCTCGCAGTCCTGTTCTGGATGAGTTGCAAAGGGAGGAGAGTAGAGGCAGGCAGATTTAGATAGAGGCTGTTACAGTAGTCCATGGCACACTGGCTCTCTTGTAGCCTTGCACACTGCCTCTTTCCGGCATGTACCAATTTTACACCATCCAGTTAATAAAAAATGTGCCGCAAAAATGCTTATTAAGGTGTGCCATTTCATGCCGCAAAATCATTTTGGGTCTGGTCAATGGTAGGTTTTGTAGGCCTGGTCGTGTTTAATAAGCAAGCTCTTTGAACCCACCAGGAGAATTTCTGTCATCTTGTCATTAAGGTGGGAAGCCATCCAACTCTGGATGGAATGATAGATTGCATGCCAGTTTTCAGTCTGTAATGTAATGACTGGTGAGTGGGAGGAAGTTCAGCTCTGTATCGTCAGCATACTTTATTTATGAGATGCCCTGGGCATCTAGTCGGTCAAATGGAGGTTTTGTAAAGATGTAGAAGGTGGGGGATAGGCAGGACCCTTGTGGTATGCCACAGCAACCGCTGAGGCAGGAGGAGGGAACACCGATCGATCTGATAAACAGGAAGAAATCCACTAAATGGCTTCAGGAGAGAAGTGCTCTGCACAAGTGAGATGCTGACACAGAATTTTATGATCCACAAGGTTAAAGGCTGCTGATGGCTCTAGCAGCAGGAGGAGGGCAGAGTTACCCATGTCCTTGATCTCATCTGTTTCTTTAGGTCCAATGGTGCAGATTCGTGGGCGTGGCCAGGTCTGAAGCTAGATTGCCTCAGGCCAAGGAGGTTGTGGGATTCCAGATGGAGTTGGATCTGAAGGTATGTCACTTGGTCCAGTATTTGGAGGAAGGGGACAGTTGCGATGGTTCGGTGGCTGGTCGGAATGGCTGCGTCGAGCATCAATTTTATTTAACAGGGGAAGGTCCATACATCCTTGAGGGTAACCGGGACTGTGCAGGAGGAGAATTGGGTGTTGATACGGGTAGTGACTGGTGGCAGCTGTTCTGTGCAGTATGTTGACTGCTGCAGGGCAGATGTCACCCAGGCAGCGAGAGGGCTTAGGACCTTTGAGGTGACTTGGGATTCTGAGAGCAGTTTGAAGTTGGACACCGGTAGGATTTGGGGTGAGGCATGTGCCGCTGACCTGGTTGGGGTGTAGTATTACACAGGGTTTTTGGTTTCAAGCTGATTTTATTCTGGAGTGACTATTTTGTGTAGGAATGCATTTTGTATGTTGAGACAGTGTTCTTGTGCACAGTGGGAGGATGGAGGTTCCAATGATTGCAATTCCTGCAGTATGGAGAAGTGGTCCCTTGTGCTAGAGTGTTTGCATTAGCAATTCTAATGTTGTAGGTGGAGTTTGGCCTGTTGGCATTTGTTAGGCTCTGTGAAGTTGTTCTTGTTGTTTTCTGCTTTCCGTTTAAGGATGCAGAGGGTTTGAAGGGCCTCTGCGAACCATGTATTTGTTTGGTTGTAGCTTTTCTCTGTGTAAGATGTGCCACTGTGTTAATGGCCTGCGTGAGGGTACTGTTGAACAGGTCTACCAAGATAGCAGTGTCGTTAGTGGGAGGCTGCACAAGGAGTAGCTAGTTCAGCAGGGGGTAGAATGCATGTTTTGGAGATGTTGCATGAACTCTGTGTTGCTGTTGAGGTAAGGATGCGGACCAGATGGACACTAGGTCTGACGCAGGAAGGTTGAATGTAATAATAATGTGATCTGTCTGGGGGCACAGCGGATTAGATGTGATGTCAATGCTAGTTAATGACAATAAGCCAATCATGGATACATTCTTTGGAGTGTGTGGGGGTTAAGGATGTGTTGTATGTATGCTAGGGCATCCAGGGAGTTGGCTTAGGCGTCATTGTCCATTACATCATTGAAGCCTAGATTGAAAATCAGAGGAGAATGACGTTGGTGGAACGCTTAGAGGAGGTGCAAGATGTCGTCAAAGGAAAAGAGAGGACCTGGAGGAGATCCAACTGCATTTGTGTAGCTTTTGTTTCTTAACACTGACAGGGTACAAGATCAACTCCTCCTTAGTCGTTTTCACAGTAGACCATTCATCGGGTATCGCCAGACCTGCAGGTCTCGGCATCTAGTATATCATTCGATTTCAGAGAAAAGCAATCTCTCGGAGGAGACAACACCTTAGCACACTTAACCATACAATTGGCACAGCTTCCAATCACTACGTGCTTGAATAGAAATGAGCCCAATCTCCTGTCGGATAACACCAATGGGTATGCACTAAGGCAGGTGTAATGTCTTCTGCCAAATCAGAACTTCAATCTTACCCCAATGAACACCCTCCCCAACCTCTATAATTTCTGCCCCAAAGATCACTTTAGACACTATTCCTGACTGAGACCATGCAGAAGGGGGTCTAGGGGCAATGGAGAACAGACCATAGCGGAGATCGAGCATATGTATTGGGGCAGCCTCCACTTTAGCAGATGTTTTAAGTGGTCTAGCCCATTAGGCCGATTGTGTGTGTAAAAAAAAAAAAAAAAAAAAAAAAAAAAAAAAAAAAAAAAAAAACTAAGAAAAAGCCACGGTACTTAAACTGATCGCTATCTTGCGTCTACAGTGTTCCAAACATTACTTGATCTGTTTCTTACTAAGCTGTTTTTTAGTTTTCATTATTTTTGTTTTCTTCATGTTCACCTCCAGATCTAACTCCACTAAATATCCATTTAGGGCAGACCACCAAGAATGCTGAAGACAATAGACGTTAAAGTCGCACAATTACGTAGTCGGCGTAAGCAATTGAGTCTTTCATTAACAAACGTGCTGGGTGTGCATTAACAGTTTGCAAGACTGTACCAATATTGCAGATATGAACATTAAATAGAAATGGTGCCAGAACACATCCTCGGCTCAAGCCCCCAAGTCCTGATCCACTGAGTAATTTCACGACTGACCAATCTGATCTTTATCCAAGTATCAGAATGAAGCTATCAAAATGTTCAGCATTGAGCTCGAGCAACCAAAAAGTCATAGTTTAACCCACAACTTATGTCTATTTACTCAATCAAATGCGTGTGTAAAGTCATAAAGAGCACATCTAATGGCCTTTTAGTGAAGTTGACTTGCGAAGTGCCTACACCTTTTTTAAATCCGGCCTTACGGCTATCTAAGACACCCAGCAGCACATGCCCTCTTGGAGTGCCTTTACGATTACTGAGAGGATTTTGTGGAATAGGACAGTAGTTACACGGGGCCAATCGGTCACCTCCTTTGAATACCAGAATAACTATGGCACCTTTCCAAGAATCTGGAATAGCCAAACTAACATATTACGAAACGTACCCAGCCGAACCTCTGCCCATAAGGACGGATTCATTTTAAAGGTAGCATTGGACAAGCAGTATGTTCCAGGAGATCTAGAAGGTTTGCATCTTTAATAGCCATTTCCTCAGCGCCTAATTTTACACTCCCATCCAGCATTTAAACCATGCTGTGTATAGCTATATACCACTGTTGGGCCCACAAACTGCTTCGAGAAGTGCTCAACCTACTGGTCTTCTGCAATTGGCTGTGCCTTTAGTGACTCTTGTACACGTGAGGGGTTGATAAGCGACCATAATCCCTATTGTCCAAACTCCTTAACATGGCCTCTTATGGTTGATCACAATTTTATAGGATTTCAGCCAGTTGGTGAAGATGTTTTAGTTTACGCGTCCCGTTGTCAAGGGACACAGTGCCAGCTTTTTTAAGTTTCTAACGCTGGACTCCATTCCTACTCTTTACTTTGAATAATCGTATCGAACACGTGCAAGTGGAGGAAGCCTCGAGTTGTCTACCCAATTCAGACCTCTCGGGATTTCCTGAAACAACAACAAATACCTCTTGCGGAGTCATTAAATAGGTCACCTTTTAAAAGTCATTGAGTTTTACATTTGTTCATTAAAATGATGAGCCAACACTGATCTCCCTATCGATGAGCAATACCTAGACTGAACCTCAATGGGTATAGTAAGTACTAAGACCCCCTCATGATACAATAAGATGGATACAATGATCGTTCTCAGTCACATTATAAAATGTCAGATAATTTTCATATAAATCGCTGGAAACATCCAATTCTAAATGGAGCATGCAACGCCACATTTAATGTGGTAGACTGTCTCCACACACTTCCGATAACAAGTAGTAGGTCCCAAGAATCCATTCTCTGGATTTCAGCAAGGTTTATCCTGTGAGAACGAAGTTAAAAGTCCAAGCACTTGATTAATATGGAGCCCACTCCAAACTTTTTTTGACATTTTGGTACCACATTTTCAATTTCACATTTCCATTCCCTTACCTTCTGTTATCAACTTTCAGCGCTCTTATAAAAAAAAGTCCAGATGTGTTGGGTTTGTGGCTTGGCGAAGCGTTGGTGTGTACGGGAGGTGAATAGACCTAGCAGGTGAAGTTGAAGACCAGTAGCATTCCAGAAGTTTCCAAGTAGTTGCAGTAACGAGTGAAATTACTTTTCCAGAGGATTTTTGCGAGATGGTGCCATCGGTTACAGAAATTATACATGCAGTATATTGTCAAATTACAAATATGGGGGTGTGAATGAGCCATTGTTCCTAAATTATTCCATGGATGAAATTAATAATCTGATTCAGGATGTGCTTCCGGGCATAGGTACGGAGTATAACTCAATCGATACGGTGGTGGATAATGACAAAGCTATAAACTAGCCAATGGAATTCCTCAATTCACTTAACACCCCCTTAGCTCCCCAGTACAGTCTTTTGACTACTCTTTGCTCAGGTGTGGCAGTTCCAGAATTAACATTCAGGAGTTTCATCTGGTTTAGGTGTGCCTGTGCAATTAAACCATGAGACGAGGCCCTCTTACATCCAACACTGCATGGTGTACCAACTTCAAATTCTTAATCTGCCTTGGACATACAACCAAATTATCACAGCATTTAAGGATGCCTTAGCTCTCCTCCAGAAAAACGTCGTTCCGCTTGACAAGATGGACTTGCAGCCTTACAACTACTCCTATGTTCACTCCCCACTTCCGCTGTATCCCTCAGTTCGTCTTAAGCATCTTATTCCCCTTTTCCCAGCCTATTCCACATGTTCATTTTCTTTCCGCTAGTGTACGAAGGTCTGGATACAAGTGGCATGGGCCCAGCAAGTCATGCTAATGACCAGCCTAAGGGCTCTAAAACTACAAAAGTGGTGATTTGACACAGTACAGCTGTTAATGTAATGCATGCTGATTGGTGGATCCGGATGCAAGAGTTCTGAAAGGAGCATGACCCCCCTCCCCCCTCTCCCCAGGAGAATGCATGAACTGGGGGTAACGGCTAGATGAGATGGACTGGTGGCAGGCATCAAGAGATGGGTGGTAAGAGGAGGCAGGCATCAAGAGATGGGTGGTAAGAGGAAAGTCGACATCCGACTGGAGGTGGGAGTAGGGATTGGGCAGCCCGGCCAGTATGGAGCAGTGGCGCTTTGCATCAGTCTGGTTAACGAAGAACAAAAAAGTTTGGAGTGCAGACTGTTTGTGTTTTTTTTTTTCCAGGCTCATGGAATTTGTCAATCGACCCTTTTTGTCAGTCACTTCTATGTGAATGTGTCTACTCGATTGGTGCCAATTATTTTACACCGCACCATAACTTGCAGAGGGGCCTTTCTGAGTCCTCACGTTTGAAATGTGGATGTTCTCACAATTGCAGCCCCTTCATGTCCATTTCAAAAGTTTGTATTTGGCGAACAAATTGGATCTAGGAAGATTTGTTTTAGTAATAAACGGCTTCTCCTGGGCAAAACTAAGCAGCTGAGCTAATGGGAACTACTTCGGTTAGGAAGCAAACCACGCCCCCAGCAGCTTGAATATGAACGCCTAATTCTTTTGGGCCAAGTCACCCTCGATCTCTCTGCATCACTCATTCGGCAGTGTGATAAGTCTCATTCCCCTTTCAAACCTCAAACATACAGAAAGGAAGAAGTGTCCAAAAATGCCCCTCCTTACCCATCTTACTGTTTCCAAGGCTGGCACGTAGTCCTCCACATTCTGAGCACACCCTCAGCGTTCCAGCTCTGGTCCGGAGGTTCTGCAGAGTTGAGTGAAGTTGGATGAGTGCCTTCCTGGCTCTTTCACTATTGGCGATGGCAGATCAAGTCTTGTAAGGCATGTAGACGTGATTTTGTAAGGTGTCTTACCTATGCCTGCATCCCCCTCGTCCCATGCCCTTTCTACATCAGCTACACGCGTACCAGCCACCTCTTAGTCCCACTTATTGGACTTGAGATAAACTTGACTACCTTTTTTAAAAGAAAATATGCACACTACATATCACATCAATTTTAATGTGGAATGGCTGGCTGGTACCCTCCCCACTTCCTCCGGGCAGTTGGTAAAACAATGTGTGGCTACCTCCACTTTCCGTGGACACCCTCTTGTGGCGCAAGCAGAGCTGTATTTGAAGGTCGTCATTTCTGCTTAGGACTGTGCTAGAGTTTTGCTGACTTAACCTTCCTGCAGAATGGAAAGTAATTTGTTGTCCTGTGGGGAGGGGGCAGGCTCAGGAAATGACTGCCTCATTCGCTCCGGCGCTGGGGGATGTTGGCAGGCCATCCTTTTCGGCAAGCCATGCTGACAGGCCGCGCAGAAGCGTGTGTCGCGAGCAAGGCCATTTATTACCTCCTGTTTGGTAAATGTATTGCTCACGGTCTCGGGCAGACTTGCCGTGTTAAGGAAAGCATGGCGTGTGATCATTGTGTTCCTCAGGGTATTGCCCTTTGCAGAAAGCTTGATCTGCAGTCATTGCAGCCTTTAATCAGCCCACCGCTTCCAATGCTGATCTGCAGAGGCAGAGCTTGGGGTGGGCACGTTGTGGGCTCCGCTCTTGGTTCTCTAATTGCTTAATCTGGGACCCTGCAGAACCCTGCCTAGTGCTGAGGATCTTTCCATGCAGATGGAAAACTGGGGACAATGCAACCCACACCTGTAACAGATGCGCCGTTCTCGATGCAAGTTACTAGCCAGCCATAGTCCCTCCACCTCGATTCCATACATACAGAGCACACCACGTCTTACTTGCCAAGAGCAAAACATCACTAGCTAGTGCACATTTGGCACCCTGCCCAAACCTAGCTCCGAATAATAGTATCCCACAGGTTGCTGTTTTAGGACGTTGAGACTACTTGCTGCTTCTGAAAGCGCAAGATTCTGATGGCTTCGCTCTTCCAAGCTATCAGGAGAACGGATTGGCTGATGGCACCAGCCTGATGCATCAGCAAAATGCTTTGGTAGTGTTTCCCTTGAATGTCCACTTGAGGCGCTGTTGCTTTTTGAACCTTCTTAGAGTGGCCTAGAACAGCCCAGGCCATATCTGCTGATGCTAGGTAGCAGTGTCATAAAATATTCCCAACAGTCTCACCGATGGCAAGTTTGGAAAGCTGGGTACTGCTCGAGGCATCTCTCCTGAGGGACAGACTGCGGGGGACCCCCCCGGCGCAGATGTCTAATTGCACTCCTTTTGAGACAGTGGCCCATATCCAGAACAAAATAATGCTCTTGGTTGACCTCTATGAAATGGGAGCCTCCTGCAACCTAGTGCCCCTCCGTCTCTTCCCTTAGTTTGTTTTGGGATTAAGCACTGCTTTGGCCATGAGGGATGTTCTGTGCCAGCTTTGCCTTGCCAAGGGGCATGCTAATGAGCCATTGGCGGGCATCAACAGTCGCAATACCGTCCCTTCCTGGGCCTATTGACTGCAGGCTGATGGACGCGAGTTTATTGGCAGGGTCGACCGGATTCCTTGTAGGCTGTGTCTACTCGGCGCTCATGTGGGCAGCGGCATGCAGTGTTCTCAGGGAACAATTGTTCCAATGGCATTGGGCTTCCCTAATGAGAACCTGGTAGGTCAATACAAATAAGAGCCACCAGGTTTATCCTATCTGTCTTATGATGGGGACCAATATGAAGCCTTTGGTTTGCTGAGATGCAGCGCCAGCCAATTGCCACGAAGTTTGCCATACAGTCCTCTTTATTGGCTACCAACCCTCCAGTCTCCAATTCAGATTTGAAGCCAGTGAATGGTCGGACTCTGCCTTTCGGTCTCCATTTGGTCGGCTGCCATGACCTGTTATTGCTGCACTAATTTATCAACAGGGGTGACTTGTGTTATACAAAACAAAAATGAGTCTTTTTTTTTATTCAAGAAGTGATAACATTTACAAGATGGATGCTGTGGCTTTCTACACCCATCCTGTGAATGCCCTTTGCACGTGTGCTCTATCTGTCCTCTATATGATTAGTCTGGAGGAAGAGGGGGGGGAATCTTGGTCTCAATCTAGCTATATTTTGGGGGAGCGCATATGTACTAATTTTGGTGTCCTCCAGGGATGTCTTTTGTGGTGCTTGCTCATGCACAGTATTTAGCAGCCAAAAAAAACATTATGCTTGACAAATTAAGTAGCAGTGGACAACTTGGCTCAATTGCCTTTTACTTGAAAACTGTATACTGTCTTTAGGCAAAGACACCTGCAGTGAGTAAAGGGCGATCTGGTTCACATACTGCGAGATTAAGGATATGCCATCTGTTAGTGTATATAGTTGAAGGGTCATTCTTGTAAATAGATGCCTAGCCATGTGTAGAATTCTACTTCCCCTGGTGATGTCACAGAGCTTCTGAATGGCCAAGAGCTTAAAGAATGTTGTGTTTTTAAATGAGTGTTTGTGAGGAGGAATGGCTGCAGACCTCGAGCTCTGAAATCAAAGACCTCTTCACTCAATGTCCAGAGCTGGTGTTCCTTCACAATCCTAAATCGAGACTGGGAGATTAATGGGGTGAAGTGGAGGCCAGAGTTGTATGAATCAAAGGTACGTTGGTGCACGTTCAGTTTGGTGCAAACTAAATTTAGGGAAGTGGGGGAATCTGGTAGGCTGATTTCAAAGTAATGAAGATGAGTGTGCTATTGGACGGTTAGGCTGCCAGAGGCCATCCATGACTGTCCACGTTGGCCAGAATTTGATTGTGGGAGTAGGTAGGGTCTGAAAGGAGAAGCAAGTTGCATTTTGCCAGGTGGTTAAAGCGCAACATACCCACATCGAACAGGACCATGCTTGGCAACATGGATTAGATTTCCTCAGACAGCCTTTCAAAACCACCCTTTCACCAAGTTGATAAATTGAGCAGCACTAAAAGTACATAATGTTACAGATTATTGCAGCACTTAAAAGCTGGAGGAATTGGGCACGAAACGCTAACTGCATCACCAAATTGTATTTAATGTTAAGGTGACTAAACTGGAGCTTTAACTGGGGCAGACATTGGTGAAGAGGCTTTAATCCCTTGCTCTTCTACATTGCAACAAGCTGATGTAGTGGTTGCAGAATGTCTGTCCTTGCTTTAGTACCACTCGCCAGGTTCGTTTCTAGTTCCCTAGGTTGGTTTTGTGTTCCTTTTGCAGGAACCTCAAATGTCTGGACACTAGGCAGGGTTGGTTGCTTACTTGGAGCAAGTCTTTTTGTGACTGGAAGGCTTTGACTGGGCCAGGTCTTCCCTGGGTACCATCCTTGTAAGCAACTAGTTGAAAGCCATTTCCATTTTAGATTACCCATGGCTGGAGAAGAACCCTCACTGCCTACTCAGGGACTTGCAAGATTTTGTTCCTGATATTTTGGACTACAACTCCCCTCAGCCAGTAGATTCCATAATGGCAAATCATGGGACATGTAGTCCAACATCTGGAGAGCCGCATGTTGCATACCACTGGTCTACATCTGGATGTGCACTGTTTAGAACTATAAACGTCATTGGCTAAGGCTTCTGGGTGGATTCAGTCCTTCACTCTGAGCAAGTGAGCAAAGGTGGAAAGAGCTGCTACTGAAGTGGATACTTAGCCAATGGGTGGGTATATGGGACCACATGAAGCCGTAATCAGTTTTTAGACTTATGCAATAAGCCCCGAGCAGGGAGCATTACCACTTCAGGTAATGCCCCGGGGCCCATAGTTACAGGCTCATCCTGAAGTAGTAATGCCCCCCCACCGCCTGTGAAAGGCTTGTTGCTATTGGTACCCTGGCTTGTAAGACCGGGGTACTTTATTATTCTGTTCCGAAACGCTCTGGCGTTTTGGAACAGAAAAGTCAAATATGGTTGGAGGGGAAGGGAAACCAAGTCAGTTTTCCCTTTCCATGGCAGCCATTGCAAATGTACACAAAATGGCTGCCGTGGAAAGGGAGAAGGGCCTACACATAGTCCTTTCCATGAAGGATTGTCCCGGATCAGGAGCCGATGCTCTGGAAGTGGAGTGGGAGGGAACTGTGGATTTGGGAGCGGGGAGGGAAAGACTTGCCCCATTCCCCGGCTAGGAGATGGCTGCAGAGGAGGCTCGGTGTGGTGGGATTACTGTATGGTGACGCCTTTGTTCTGAGCATTCCCATTGGCTGCGAGGCCACCCTCCCTTCCCCCAGGCACTAATAACCGATTTCCATAACTAAAACATTGAACAATCAATCAGTGGACGACTGAGCTGGTAGTGATGGTAAACAATGTGGAGGAGACCAGGAAGGTTTGTCATAGTATTAAAATGTGCTCCAGTCTGCCTCTTCCTTGATGCTACCACCGCTGAGAGCCACTGCCTTTTCAGAACTCTGCTTTATTGATCAATTGAATATTAACTTTTTCATAAAATTTAATTGGTCTGAGAAGACCTGGAAAAAGGCCTGGGTCCTTCTGTCCATTACAGTCACGATCTTGATTTGAACCACTGTGGGCTGGTTGCATTTGTGAGAATGCAGCAAGAGCACTTTAACCTTTAGGCATCTACTTTAACGTAGAGCGCCAGATTAAACTATTGCCCACCAAGAATGTGCTTGTACATGGTTTGCTAATTGTACAAAGGCATGAGACTGTCTAGCCTCTGCAGATTCTGGTGAGCAGGCCCAGTCCTGGAAGCAACGGTAGGTGTGTGATGGCTTCTACTGCCCATCAGCTTGTTTCTGTGCCTGGCCAGCTATTGGTTTTAACGGGGTATGGTATGTTCCTTATGCTGGCAACAGTTTCTTTGGGCTTGCAAGACTGACTTGCTTTAGATTCTCTTCTAGCTGTTACTCCATCTGCATAGATTAAGTCCTTCTATTTTGTTTTCTCTGAAATGTCCATCACAGGCTAACTTCATCTCTTGAGTTTCACTGAATTGGCAGTGTTAACATGTATAGTTTTCTGTTAATGCACTCTAGTTCTCGCAATATTGCAATTGCCTTTTTATACGTAGGCAAAATGTGTTGGTTAGATCCCTGGTAGTATTGACGCTGGATAGGGATAATTCCACTTAATACAGGGGTGCCAGGAAGGATCCAGGATTGAGGTCTGGTTGGCAGTCAGTTTGCGCACATACGTAATGGTAGGCATGGAATCGGAGTTCGCATCACATTTCCTTTTATTGTTCCAAGGGCTGAGCCAGAGCTTCTCCAGGAGAACTGCTACCTGCAGCGTGTCAGCTGCTTGCAAGGAACTGTGGTACAGGTTCCAAGGCTACAAAACGGTCTTCTGGCCGAATGAAGTTTCTAGTGTTAGTTGAAATTCCTTGGGTTACGTATTTTTGATATAGGTTGTGGTCTTCATAATGCTGTGAAGGGTCTTTTGGTTTGAGTTCTAGGTCTTACTAGAGTACGTGGAGCCTTGCCTTCTCGGTATTAACCAGTTTTGATCTCAAATATGATTTGCAAAATAGTATGTGCTCTTCCCTTGCTCATCTCAAGATTAAATATTGGTACTTCAGAGCAGTACTGAATGCTGTTCAGCCTTTCACACTAGTGACACTGTCGGTGGTGAAGAGGGGGATGGGGCTGGGGATGTCTTACAAATGTGCTATTGGTCTTGTCTGGTCTCCAAAGGTGGTGGTCCATCAGCGATTATGCAAGCCTTCAAAAAGGACGAGCATACGCACGCTTGGCACTTAGGTGGTTAACAAGGTTGCATCCCATCTGAGTACAGATTACAATGGGTCCTCGAGTACTTGTTAAAAGTCTAGTAACAATTTGCAGTTGAGGCAGTGACCGGCCCTTCAATTTCTACCATGCAATATAATTGTCACGAAGCGGGCAAGCCAAAGCTTAAGTCAAGAGACCAATCAACAGTAACTGACAACTTGGATATTGCAGGGGTGGTCTGGGTGGATGGTAAATGCTTGCAAGAGGCGATTACAGATGGTGGTAGTTTACCTCCAGCGTGTTGTGATCCCTTTTGGATTTGCATCCTTCAGTGCAATGCACCCCTGCCCCCTTAAAAATGTTTAGAGCTGGACCAGAATCTGTGATGGGACTGGCCTAGCAGAGCAATTGCGCTGCAGGTGCACTTAGTTTATGGATGAGTTCCTGGGGGACTAGGTAAACTTGGTGGAGACTAAGACCCGGACCATTACAGCTTTGGTCATGGTAGCCACACCACAAGACTTGCACAACCATATATGGCCCAAAGAAGATTGATTAAGAGATAAACAAAGATTAGTTTATAATCTGATCACACTGGGATAACTTACTGTCGGTCTTTGTCCTTCCATCATGATATACTCTGCCCCCCACCTCGCCCGATCTCTGTGCCAAGGCCTTCAAGAATGGCTGCACAGCTGAAGTGTCGTTTAGCAAATTAGAAAGTTTTAAAAACGAGAATGCCCTTTGAGTGCCCTTGTACATGCTGTGATGAGTGCTTTACAATCCGCAACGGTTGTGTAACTGAGCACTTGATGCTTGCCGGTTTGTCATTTTGGCCAATGATTTTTAACCCCCCAGTGATTGAAATAAGGATTGGGTTACCCAGGAGCAGAAGGCGGCTCCTGGGTATCCGGCATCACCCAGTAAGCAGCAGCTACTTCTGGGAACCAGAGGCAATGCTATAGCCTCTGCAAATGGACCTCCCACGTGAGATGCAAACGAGATCATTATGTCAATTATGTACGACCCACTATGCTTTACATGTCTTCTGGATGTGCCCTAATGCGCTTTTTATTTTTTTTTATCTATACATTCCCAAATGCACAGGATTCATGTCAAATGGATAGCTTTGTATGGCACCAGTTGGCCAATGGAGCCAATGGAGCCAAGTGTTGCTCCTGGTAGATGTTGGTGTCAAGCCAACCAGGCTTTCCTGGGATATACAACCAGGGACTAAATGGCTCCCCACTATTTACACAGTCCCCTTACATGCTGCACTTTCTCCCTCCAGCAGAATCCATCTGCTCCAACCCTTTGGGGATATATATCTATAGCCCTAGTTCATTTATGAATGGGAGTTGTAGAGTTTTAGGCACATTTTTTTTTTAAACTCTTGGCAACAGCGCTCTTTGAAGCTAGCAAATCTGTCACGGCACTCTTCTAGGCAGTGCTCAGGGCAGTGGCATAAGCGGCACCTTACACAGAGGGGAGCGCTGGTGTCATTAAAGTTAAATAACACACCTGCATGTTACTCCCTATTTATCTCTTGAGACAGGGGTGGACTGGGAACCAAGAGGCCCTGGAAATAATTACTGGGGACCAAAAGAGGCCCTGGAAATGAAGTTCAAAGTGGCCCCATGTTAGACATTTTCAGCAAGCCCAATGCTTTTCCTATGAGAATTTGGAAATGCCACACGAGGCCCACCAGGAAATTTCCAGAGTTCCCTATAGGCCAGTCCACCCCTGTCTTGAGACGTTTCACGGATTGTAGGGAGTGAAATGGGCAGGCCGGCTTCTTACCTGGAGCACCATGAGCCCCTTAAGACTTCCGGTCTCCATCCTCCCCTTGGATTCACCCCCCCCCCCCTCTCAGTGTATCCTAGGAACTTGCAGTCTGGTTCTCTTAATGGAAGTTCGAGCTGAACACTTTCTTTTAGGCGGCTGTTACGTAACTTATATTACAGCTCGTCAGTGGAGTATCACGGGGATAGTTGCAGTACTTTCCGTGCAGGCAGAGCTGGCCTTGGGTGGGGGTGAGCCAGGTGACCACCCGGGGCGCCATGCCCCAGGGCACCATTAGCCCCGGCTACACCAGCTCGGGATTCTTTCAAAGGCTCACCTGATCTGGCATGGTGGTAGAAGGCGCGGCAGGCGGTCTTTTGCTGTAAAATGCACCCTCTGCTGCGGGAACTTTTCATAAGACAAGGCGCCATTAGCCCAGCACCACGCCAGCTCCGGTCTTTCAAGGGCTCCACGAGCTTGCGTGGTGGCAGGCGCCACATTGTCATTGAATGCACCTGTGGCAGCGGGCTCATTTAATGACAATGGGGTGCTGACGCTCCCTATTTAGCCTCCTCGCCGGAGCAAGGAGGTTAAAAAAAATAGTTGCCCATCGTGGCCCCGCCCCTTCCGCTCCACCCTCTGTTAACCGCTGTTCAAGGGGGGAGGGGGTGGAGGAAGGGGCCAATTCGCCCAAGGCGCTGCTGCTCTTAAGGCCCGCCCTGTGTGTTGGCACCTATGCTCCCTGCAAGTTTGGTTGTATTGTCCTCCCTTCTCACCTGGGCCACAAAGCCTAACGCGACTTGGAACACCATCTCTGCATGTTTCCTTAGTGATGGGAGCCCGGGCAAGAGGTTTAGACCGAATTCAGACCCTCTGTCAAGTGGCAACACTGAGTCACGCTCTAAGACCGCCTGCAGAGCCCTTTGTGTGAGAAGCAATTTGGAATCGGTGACCACGACCAGCTTGTGGTTTAGACCTGACTGGTCTGACTTCCACCAAGTGGTTTGACGTGCATTTATTTTTATTTATTTATAACACGGAAAAACTGTCAAAACTGTCATGCAATGTTTAGAATTCAGAGGAAGCAGGAAAGTGGGCTGGGAGTTTCTGCATCGGAGCGTGAGAACCACATTGCAAAGTCGTTGAATAGTGCAATTTCACACTGCGGAAGAAGCAGACTCCATGTTGGATTCTAGAATGAAGGTGACTTCGAACTAAAAGTATTGATGGCGGCCGCTACTGGCTGACCAGGCCAGAAACTGGCCCAAGACCAAGGGCCGCTATATCCGGTCTTTGTGGTTTTTCTTTTCTCCTTCCCTCTCCATGGCGACTTCTAGCAAAGTTGCTAAATGCAGCCATACAGATTAGCTGCATACCAACAAATGTTTGAATTGCGAAATAAATTCTGGGTGCCTCACTGACTCTGCACTTTATCTCCTTTTCCAGCGATATTGTCTACCACACCGTCTCAGAACCCATTAACTGCTGTTTCGTTAAAGTTTGCCTGTCTGGGATGTGATGTTGCAATGAAGAGATTCTGGAAAGTCCCCAATTGTCCGGTTTGCCGGTTCTATTACATCATTGACATCAACATGCAACTGAAACTGCGGAGTGCGAGTTTATCTGCATGCGCCCCCAAGCCTGCCTCTATGGGTTGGCTCAGCTTATTTATGTTTCGATTTTGGAAGTTGGCAATCTCATTATGAGACGCATGTTCCTTGTCTTTGAATGATCTGCAACCTTTATCTCACCAGATGTTTTGGCCTACAACTCCTATCAGTTCTGGCCAGTGTAGTCCATGGTGATGGATCCTGGGGAGTTGTAGTCCAAAACCTCTGCAGACCCCTGATATAGGCACACACCCTGTTTCATGCAGCATTTTATTGCCCTGTCTTGAATTTTTTGCGGGTCATGTTCGCTTGAGGGTGTTGTCTTCTGTAGAACTCTGCCAAATTAATTCAGGTCACCATTTCCTTCCTTCTGTGCTGTAGCACCTTGAAGCATCTCATGTACTAGATGGAATTAATGATCTCGGACCCAAATAACTGGTCAGATTCAAAGAATATGGCAAGGCACTACTTTATTAACTGCATAAAATAAAGTGTTCGACTATGGCGAATAATGTGCAGTAATTCACCATTTTACCCCATGGGGTATTTATTAAAACCTTTTTTCCTTGCTGTTAAACTGCATTTTGGTTGTGAAATGGCACAGCGGCTTAAGAGACCGCCAAATCAATCGCTCCTAATCGTTCTTCCTTTCCATGGCAGCAGGGTGTGTGCGTGTATGCTGTGGCCTGTGGAAGCGGAGTGAAGTGCATGGTGTGTGAGGGGGGGGGGGGGGTTTGGTGAGGCTGGGAAGCTGGGGGCGCAGGTCGGCACTTGTAGAAGGGCTTGAGTTTCAGGCTATTACCATGGGGTAATGTCCTACTCTATACTGTCTGGTGGTGAGGCCGGTCCTAGTCTCCGCCGGGTGGTAATGGAAGACTCCCTACCGCGTGTACAGCAAGAGCGTTGCTCTTGCCTCTCCCAGCCCAGGGTTTCTTGAAGATGGCTATTGTGCAACTTTAAGCCACTCCTGAAAGGACCGATGCCGTGCTCTTGCTTTATCCCACTTCCCCTTTCTATTGCTTACCCAGTTGGTTTCTTTGCCTCACTTTTTTTTTACTTTTCTTCAAATATCTTTCTCTTGCTTTCATTTTGGTTGTGTTCCACAGCCTTCCCCTTTTGTGTGCCCTGCCCTCCTCTCACCCCTCCCTGACTGGAGGGAGTTTTGACGTGTGCATGGGAGTCCAAGGTTAATCCTGCTGAAATGGCAACTTTTGTAAGGTTCGTTATTTTTATCTAACTTTTTAAATCTAGGCATGTTTTACTGACACAATTACTGATTTTTATTTTACATTTAATTTAATTTGGGTGGCTCTCACCAACCCCCAGTTGCCCCTTGTTTTTTAACTACCACAGCCACTCCCCTCCCCTGTTTAACCAGCATATCTAACCAGTTATTGTAAGCTAAGCAACCATAACCACCACCGTGCGCTGCTAAGACTAACACCCAGGACATCAAAGAGGACATCACAAAGGTCATTGTTGACATCACTGAAGACATCGCATGTTAATTCATTTGGATTCCCTACAAGGGGTTGTGTTCATAATGTTGGTAAGAAGAGGTCAGGGGGGATTGTGTAATGTTATACATGTAATAACTAGTTAACAATTCAAGACTTACTACACACTTGTGCTTGAACAAATACATATCAAGACCCACAATGCATGCAAATCGGAGGCACATACAGGGAAACGGAAGGAAGGCAGAAACGGCATCATCAGAAAATGTTAATAGCATTAGTTTATCTTCATGTATACAAATGAATTGTTTGAGACCTGCTATTGCCCCATGTATATGCCCCATGAGCTGAGACAAACCCTAAGGAAAGTACTTTAAGAACATAGGACCAGGTTATCGTCTAGATATACAGCACCTCTGAATTTTAATATTCTGAATATCTGAACAAAACCACCTGGCCTAGGTGAACCAGATGTGATGTCCTCAATGACATTTGTGATGTCATCTTTGATGTCCTGGGTGTTAGTCTTGGCAGTACATGGTGGTGCCACGAGTTATGGTTGCTTAGCTTACCATAACTAGTGAATTTCTGATGTTTTTCGGTATTACCTGTAACATTTTTCATTGAATTTTATAGGTTTTTTTTGTGTGCAATTTAATCATAACGGCAAAGTTATTTCAGAGAATTCCATGTGTTTTTACCAGTGCATGCGATTTTCCTACAACTTACGAATATCATACTTACCCCAATATAGCAACGTTTGTGTACAATTCACAACATTTCACCTTAAAACTCTGCCATTTCCCACCTTCTAACTTCATTTTTAACACTACTAGAATTTTTCCACTTTTTGCTTCCGTCGACATCCGCAAACATCTGACATCACTGTGGACCTTCCGGACAGTGCCACTTGACCATACGTAGACTCAATATGTTTACCCAACATTTCCATTAGCATTTTGTGTTATGCTAATGGAAATAATGTAGCGTTCATCCCCCGTTCCAGGGACTGGAATGGGGAATAATGGCCCAGCAGCCCAAGTTATCGGCCCAAGCAATGTGTCAGTGTACACCCTGATGCCCGCAGGCCCCAGTGCATTATAAATGAATAACGGCGGCTCTGGACCATTATCCTCCATTGGGTGATGAATGCCATTAGTACCCCTGGTTCCCAAAGCGAGAACCCAGGTGCTAAATAGATTTTTCTTCCAACAGTGGCGTCCCGCTGTAGGAAGGGAAATCCCTTTCCAAGATGGCCACCATTGAAAAAGCAGGCGGGGCTCAGTACAGAGCCCCTCGTCCCTTTCCAAGAGCCCCACCTTTTTTCCATGGCAGCCTGCAGAAGGCGAAGTCGGAACCCTATGACCAGATTACCACGAGCACCCCCCCCCCCAGCCTATCCTACTTTCTAATAACTTTCACATAGCCAGTCCCAGCTGGACATGGCCACTTGAACACCATTTTTCATCCTTCGCGGTCAAGGCCAGTAGCCATATTGTCAGGGTCATAACCTTATACCATGACCCAGACAATCTGGCCACTGCCCATGGCCACAGGCTATACTATACCTCTATCACAATTTTTTTTGTACCTACATTATGACACTTGCCAAAACAATTAAACACAGGTAGTTTGCAAAACCATGATTTCAGGTCCTTGCCAATACTCCTTACACGAGTTTGCTTGAAATCCGCCCTTTTTTTTTTTTCTTCTCGAAGTGTCAAAATGTAGTTATATACAATAGTCATATAACTTAAACCCCAACTTGAGAAAATCCTTTGAGTGTACACAAACATTCAAGGTTAGGTCTTTAATGTTTCTGAAAACCTTTGTCTGCATTCGTCAAACAGCAAAGTTATAAGCCATCTAAACATGTTTGAGACTCCCTCTAATTTAGCCTCCTCTTGACAGAATCCCACCAAATTTTGCAAGACATGTAGATCTAGATTTAAAAGTCTTGCAAATTGGTCAAATGGCACCACATTTATAAGCCTTTACATTATTTTGGGACCCCCTCTAATTTTGCCCCCGCTTTACAGAATCCCACCAAACTTTATAAAGCCTTTCAATACCAAGTCTAGAATAGAATTCCAAAATTCCATGAGGTTTCATTGAGTGGTGCCAAGTTATAAGCTATCCAAGAACGGCCCTCGAACATGTGAAGTGTCCCCAAACATCCGACTGTTTGCAGACTTTATGGTGAAAAAAAAACTGTTTTTTGGCTTCTTATGGCCATATCCCAGACAAATCATCCCCACCCCTCACCTCCCCAGAGATTGTTTGACAAGTTTTTTTTTTACCGCTATGTCCACGGACATCGGCCGAAGTCCGCGAATCCAACATGGCGGGCGTTTCCAAAAATCTGACGCACTTCACACTTTTTACCATCCAATCCGTGGACGCATCCAATGTCCAAACATCACGTCACCCTCTAAGCCAATCGGATGCCTGTCCGTGGACCGAACAGGGAACCATTTTTTTTTTTAAAAGAAAAAAAAAATGTACTGATTTCCACAATTTACAAAAGCATGCTTTCGGGACCAAGCCGCCGCTCCTGTTGCAAATTTGGTGAACATCCATCCAGCGGTTTGGGCTGTAGGTCTAAGCAGTTTTTCTCCATTTAGTCAATGAAAAAAATGTTGGGACCACCCCCCCCCCCCCCCCCCCCCCCATAACTTTGCCACCCCTTGATGAAACCTCAACAGACTTGGCAATGAAATTTAGAGTGTGCCATTAGTTTCAGGATTCGTCGAGGGGTCGCGAACTTATGAGCTCTTTTCCTATGAGATGACCAACTTAACCAAAACTACATGGCCGCTATCGTAAGCCATGTTATATCTTTATTTATTTTTTTAATGATGTATTTTTTCAGTAAATGTCTCGAGTAAAAACTTGTTTGTGAAATCACTGGATACCCTTTTCTAGTTGCTTATTAGGGGGGGGGGGGGCTGTTGGCCCCCGTGACTCCCATTCTAGCACCCACTCACTTCAGTGTGATTTAGACCAATGCATGAGACTGGTCTGACTGCCTCACCACTTGATAATAAAAATGTGTTTAAAAACACAATTTGTAAAACACTTTTCAGTTACAGCATATATGATTTGCATCAATGCACCCACAATAACTAACCCCCCCCCCCTCCCATCTCCCAAAAAACTCGAATGCTTGATCCTTATAGAAAGTTGGAAGACAGACCGGAGTAAAAACAATATAACCCCTACGTATGAATTGTCCAGGTGTGAACCAGCTCTAAATGTTTAGGCCTGTTATTATCCTGAAAATAACTTTCTGCACAGGGGCCCCTCCCCGATCTTCCCTCAAAGCCTAGACGGCATCCACACGCCAATCAAACATCCCCTTACATAAGATCTCCCCTCCCTTGTGCCTAACCCAGTGCCCATTTACTGATCAATGGTCCCCACTCCTCCTGAAACTTCCCCACCTGGTTATTCATGCTAGCCTTTGGCTTCTCCATCACATAGGAGTTTGATCCCAGAGTGCCTTGTCCAGAGCTCCCGGGGACTTCCACGGAAATGCAGTCCTACCTGCTATTAACATTGTTTCCCATAGCCTCAGAAGCCTTACCTCATCCCTATCCCCAGGAGGGACCAATACATTCAGAGAGGGGAGTGGGGGGGTCGGTTTAGAAGGACCCCTGTGGCCTACTTCATCCAACTCGAGACCTCAAACCAATGCATCCTGATCACTGGGCAGTCCCACCACATGTTGAACCATGATGCCTGCTGTCCACAAGCCCGAGGGCATAGCAGAGAGCCTCACAGCATCCTAGAGAGCTTGCCTGGGTCCATGTAGGACCTTAAAAGTAGGCACAATATTGGAGGTAAAGATTGCCTTGTAGTCCTGTCTTACCAATTCCAGCCATGATCATATGCCTATATAGGCGTGAAAGGATTCCCCTTTGACCCTCTGCGGAGGCCAGTATTCCCCCCTCCCCCCCTCACTGAGTTGAGTCTGTGTCCTGGACAATTTAACTCCCCACCTCCCATCAGTAAACTAGCCCCTTACCCTAAGATATTCAAAGATGGGTTTGGTCCTTCCCCACAACATCTGATAAAGATTTCATATCCTATGAAGGATCCCTTCAAGAACTGTCCTGCCCTTTCTAACCCCTTGTCTGGCCAGATCTTGGAGTGATGGAAGCCCTGCTTGATTAGATCTGTTGGACACCCACACTGAAAAAAAGCAGTGGCGGACAGGACTAGTGAGCATTAATCTTAATTTCCTCCCTAGGGACCACAGCACTCCTATGGTAGGACGTGTTTGCAGCATCTGGGTAATTGCCTGTGGTACCCACCACAGGTAATCTTGCACCTTTTCTGAGTGCCGTAACGTCTTCAAGAGGTCCAATAGTTGCCCAAATTCCCTCTTGGATTCTCCACCAACACCTGCTGCTGGGCTGATTTAATAGCTCTGGATAAGCAAATCTCTCCCCCCTACCACCCCACCCCCAACCCCTCCCCCCCTTCCCTAGGCAATGTAACATCAAATGTTTTGTTCTGGGAACTTTGTTCAGCCACACAAACTGGGCCAGCAGGGACATTAGATCTTGTAGATATACCTCGGGCACCACCCTGAGCAGGCTCGTAAAGGTAGAGCAGGTGGGGAAGAACGTTAATTTTAACAGACCATCCTCCCGTACCAAGAGCACCAATGACTCCCATCTCATTAAATACTTGTCGCAAGCATTGGGTTATAGTTCAAGGAAAACAGCCCTGTCCGGTCCCTAGGAAGCCTCACTCCTAAGTATGCAAGTCTTCCCCTTAAACTGAACCTTATCCCCTAAACAGGAGCCCTCCAACCATATTGGCATGATTCAGGATTTGTGTACATTCATCTTAAGCCCCAAAAACTGCCCTAAAGTCATTATCTTGGACAAAAGCTTGGGTATCGATGGGTGAATATCTACTAAATGGGCCAGAATATCCACAAATGAGAAACTTGAAGGTCACCTATCCACACTGAATAGCATTAATATATGAATTGGTGCCAAGGGCTCTAGGGACATCACATAAAGTAGGGTCGAGAGGGGACCGCCCTGCCTCATTCCCCCTGGTCACCAGGAAAGGAGCAGTCTGAATCCCATTAACCTGCACCCAGGCCATCTGGGAACCATGTAGTGCTGTATGTGTGGCCAGACTCTATTTCTCCAGCACCTGGAGCATATACTGCCAGTCAACTCAGTGAAATGCCTGTTCTAAGGCCAATGAGAGCACTGCAGCGTCCACACCCACCCCCACCCCCTTGCACCACATGCATCAGGTCAATGGTCTTTCTAATGTTGTTGGCTCCCGGTAATCCCCAAATCAAGCCAACCTGGTCCCTCAATCAACATTGGGAGATATCCCTCGAGCTTCCGAGCCTCCATCCCAAGAGTCTTAATAGTATCGTCACATCTATTAGCCTATATGAGGAACACTCCCCGAGTCGCTCCCTGACTTATGTATAACCACAATGATGGTGCTTAGCATAGAATCTGGTAGAATGTCACCCTCCAAGACCCCATTAAAAACCTTGGCCAGGAGAGACAAAACCTCTTTGAACTTAACTGAGAAACCGTCATCTCACGGGGCCAACTGCAATCCCCTGATCGTGAGCGCCACCTCCTCCGGGGTAATCGGGTCATCCATGCTGTCCACTGCTAGGTACCATAAACTGGTATGTGCAGATCCAAGGGATCGGGACCAGCTCGGACTCTCCAGAGAACTCTACACATACAGGGCCCATTAGAACTTCTGAAACGCTTCACTGGCCCCCACCCCCAATGGTCCCCAGGTCAGGGGTCCCTTCCATCTGGGTTTTAAGTTTGTTCAATTTCGATTTCCGAGCCTCCCGCAAGTGCCATGCCAAACTGTTATCCGCCCTGTCTCCCTTCTCGTGGTATTTCTGTTTCAAGAAAATGAACTGCTTTTCTGTGTCCTGAATCAACAATGCCTTCAACCATGATTTATAATGGTGTCTCTGAGCTACCAGCTGTGGGTTCTGTCTACCCATCCTGGCACATCCCGGGCAAATACTCTATATTAGCCCGTAGGTCTGCCTGTCTCACTTCTTCTGCATGCCCAATCAACCCCTGATTGTGGCCTTGAACCCTTCCCATGCAAACCGAGGACTAGTATGCCCTCTGCAACCGCCCCTTTCCAAATACTGCCCAGAACAAGTTGTGATCCAAATGGGGGCACAGTGAGAGTATGTTGATTCTGGAGTAAGTCGTGGACTTGAGTAAAATGGGGGAAGGGCTCATGTGCTTTCACTGTGAAGGGGTCTGTAACCCTAGCTCAGTTAATACTATGGAGCTTCTTGTATTGTGAACACTCTGCACAGGATACCTCCCTCCCCAACCTGGCTGTTTACGATCTCTCTGGGTGTCGAGGACTATGTTAAAGTTGCCCCTATTATCAACTGTCCCTCCATGAACTATTTTAATTCCTCTTTGTGGTTATCCCAGAACACAATCCGACCCTCATTGGGTCCATAGACTGACACAACAGTGATTGCAGTGCCCCTCAGAATACCCTTCACTGCAATGTACCTCCCCTCCAGGTCCCGCAGAGGCCCATGAACTATATACCTGGATGTGGACACCACCACTATGGCAACACTTCTCCTTGACTTGGGCTGAGGACTGAAACACCTCCCCAACCAACCTGGGCTTCAGCCTGAGTCCCCCCCCCCCCCCCCCACACGGTCCAATGGGTTGCTTTCCCACAAGAACAGTAGCTTACCTCTTATTCTCGAAGTATCAGGGACTGCTTAGTAGGAGAGTTAGAGTTTAGACCCCGGATGTTGAGACCCCACCACCAGATCAATGTTCACATCAGCCAGTATCTAGTGTTAGATTTCCAGTAACTGTCACACCTAAGCATCTATCCATTCGCGAAACAAACCCATCACAAACTTCAATCTCTCCACAAACTGCCGCCCCCCCACAACTGAAAACTACCCCACCCCCTCCGGACCACCAATGGGCCTTACTATTTAGTCAGCCTCTGAAGAGCCCCACCCTCCTCCCCATTGCAGCTCCGAAGGACCATGTGTCCCAGAATAACGGCCTAGTGCAATTGAACAGTGCTCGCCAATTGTGGCTCAGTGGTTTACCCCGTGTTGTAAGCTACCATAGCGATCCCATGAACAAACCTCTCTAAGGCACCCTCGAAGATATGGTACCACCCTATATAGCAGCAGGAGGCTACAAGCTGCAGCCCCTATCAAAAACGCAATGTGCACCCCCACCCCGCCCCAGAACACTCCACTCCGCTGCCTGACCCCACAGATGGATCAGTTAACTACTTTCCCACAAACTTTGTATCTGGGTTGCTCTGCAAAGCAAGTCGCCATAAAGGCAGGGGAGGAAGGATAGCTCTGGCGTAACGCCTTGTCTTGGAAGCGAGACAACGCAGCGCAGCACCAGTTTGAATACCGATCCTGCGCATAGAAACCACTTGTTGGTATTAAGCGTTTATAAATAAGCAATTGTTTAAAGTCACCCCTGCTGGGGGCGGCAGGAGGGAAAGACCCCCTTTGACAAACCTTGGTATTCAAAGTATTGGGAACCAGTGCAAGTAGGCTCCAGCTATGTATGACACAAGCGGACAAGTTAACAGCAAAGGTATGCAAGAGAGACTTTGACCAATAGCCAGAGTTAGTCAAGCATGTTCTATCGGACAATTGTCCCAATTAATTTTTAATTCAAAGTGTGTGATCATTATTAATCGTATATCGTTGCTTAAAATGACTGTGGCTAACGTGCACTCAGGCATACAGTGAAATCCAACACTCCATTATATGTAATTGGTGATGCATTCGAATTAAAAGGTGTGAATTTAGTGGAATCTAGATGCCCACCCTGAACAGGGACACCAAGAAACCTCTAGACACATTCTTAAATTCACAAGAAAGAGTCCATTTTGCCAAAGCCCCACCAGAAATCCTTCTGAAACTTCCTATTTTTGGGGCCTAACCATTGGATCTCCAACCTACGGTTCTCTGGATGTTCTAGACTGACTTCCATGTTCTCTCACCACTGACTTTGCTGGACAGGACTGAAGGTAATTGTAAAAAATATCTGGACAGCAAAAGGTTGAAACTCCCCCTGTGCTTAACCCACCCCTAATGCTTAAAGGTTGTGTATGGTGAAAATAGGGCTGTCCTCTATACCAAAAAACAGAATCTAGGTTTCCTTGGTCAAAGTAAGAATTGTTCTAGACCATTTCTATAATATTGGTTCAGGGCGAATTGCCATGCTGGTGCCAATGTACGGGTTTGTGTGATGAGCTCTGACCCACAGACCAATGCGCTAGATGTGTGGCTCAAGCTTGCCTCAAATGCTCCTTTGAGAGCGGAGGTGCAGGCTCTACCGGATCGACAAAGCTGTTCAGACGATCTGGAACCTCATACAGGGAGTCTAATTTGTGGGAGGTTGCTCTGATCACCCTCTGTTTTGTAGGCACAAATGGCCCCTTCCTTTGCCTAGAGCCCGCAATATGCAAGCTTTAGTCTAGTACTATACAAGAGGACCTGGTTTACAAAGCACGCAGCTAATACATCAATGGGACCTTGGTGAGTTACTATACAAACACAACTTCACTTGGATTGACAATAGATTGGCTGACGTGACTTATACAATAAAAGCTATACAGGTGGGGTACAGTGTCCCTCGCCCGCATTCTGTAATTGACTATAGTTGCATGTGTTCCGCTGAGCGCTATACCGAAGGTTATCCGTATGTTGTGTTGCTAAACTATACTGATACAAGTGGGTTCAGTGGTTTGCATCAGGACAAAGCGTGGGCTTCGTTCAGGAACTACAGGCCTTGAGTAATGAGACGTCTGTGGCAAGGTCTGACTTCACTTAAACCAGAGCTTTCCTGTGTGGCTTGTGGTGGTGGTGGCACTTGTGTCTCTTCACCCAGAGGAAGGGCCAAAAATGGATAATGTGCCTTTGCTGGGATAACCACTGGTCTGGGATCGGGCGGGCAGGAGGTGGTATGTGATTGGGCTGAAGGGGGGTGTGTGTGTGTGTGTGTGTGTGTGTGTGTCTGTGTCTAAGTCTAAAGTGGCTGTGGTGGTGTTTCTAGCCATCGGTGTGCAACTGGAGCCATGTATGTACTACTGAGGTGAGAAGCGATTGACTGCTGAGTAGTTTAGCTGTGGCAGGGTAGAAGAGGTAGCTATGAAAACTGAAGAATTACTTTGGTCAGTGGTTTCCTGGCTGGTTGACCCAGAAGCTCTGAAGTGGCCAGTGAATGAAAAGACTGTCCTACGCTGTTGGTGGGGTTCTTTATGATTGTGGTTCCTTTATGATGGCAGTTCAGTAGCGTCTCGAGGAATCCAGCCCTTGTGGTTGACTGTTCCGATGAATCGGGCGAGAGTTCCTCTTTGAAGAAAGGCTTCAATCGCCGTTTGGTGTGGAGTATGCCTGGTGGAGACTGGGTTGCAACACTATCTGTGCTCCGTCTCTGGTGTACTGATGCATTGGTGGCTACTTTTTTTGGGAGTCTTTTGGCTTTGGTCTAGAGTGCTGGTGCATTTTCCATGTTTGTGCACTGGTGGGTCTGTCACCGGAGTTTGACTGTGTGAGTAAGCACTTTCACAAAGGGTGTTTAATACACATGTCTTTACAGTAAAATGCACACCCTTATGTGGTGGGGAGGGGCTGACATAGGGCCACGCTTTAAGTGCATGCACAAAATGAGTGTTCCTTCTCTTGAGCTTGATGGGTGGCGTAGACCTTCTCTTGAGCTTGATGGGTGGTGTAGACCAAGCACCCTTAAATGTTGAGTGCCTGTACTGAAGTTTAAAATATACTAGAAGGATCAGTCTGCATGCTCTTAGCAAACCAGAGTAGCTCGAGTCTACCTTTCTGCTATCCTCTTTGGATAGGCTCATATTTTAAACTGGTACAGGATAAGTTTCCACTATGCTGGGGGTCTCTGAAATGTTCTGCAAAAGTGAGCTTTCATCAAAGAGGACGTTACCATATCCTTCAGTTTGTTTGTGCTTGCAGGATATTTGGAACACACTAATGCAATATTTTAGTCCCTGGTGAGGTTGCGCCTCTATGCCATCTACTGCTTCTAGGTTACACCAGGTAACTTCTTCCTTTTGCTTCATGCATTCAGTTCAGGACCAAATTTCATTCACGGCAAGGTTTCAATGCTGCCTATCTAAGGTGAGGGATTGGGGCGTCCAATGGAAATGGACCTGTAGTTGGTCATTAAACTTAATTGAAAGAAATTCGGGGTTTTTGTGGGACAGTAGTTTAAAAAAAATAATAAACTGAACTTGGCTTTTGATATCTCCACTTCAGCTTATTTCATTTGTTTGGCCAAACTAGCCACCATACCAAACTGGACATAAGTAGAAGTTTTAAATCAATGGTACCTGCAGAAGAATAATGCTGGCGCTCCATCCCAGGCTATTGTAAGTAAAAGACAATTACTTCTCAGCAGCATAGTCTGATCCGTATTTTGCTCCCTACTGTTCTCAGCTGAGGAGAATGTCACATCCCCATGGTAGGAAATCTTTCACTTGACTTGGTGCTCTTCCATCTTTCGGAACTGTGTGGACAGACGACCCTTCATGCATATAAGGGAACACCCAGCCCTGTATATACCTCCCTGGTGGGACTCTGCTACTAGCATTGCTTCCGCTCCATCCTGTACACCCCAGTGCCTATTGGACAGTGTTACCATAATGCCAATTCTTCATGAAAATACCTTCTAAACAAACTGGAGAAATAGTTGCTACGAGTGTGGCTACTGAATATCGCCTATACTATATGGAGTAGTGGCCCGTGCTTTTATCATATTTCTTGATCCGATCCATCTGAATCGTTTCTGGTTTACACCGGCTGTTTCAAGAATGGACACTAGGAGTGCCTTTCATCCATTGATGACAAATGTAATCTTTGCCTAGTTACTCCCCTCGCGCATCTTGCTGCTCCAACCACTGCTCAAGATCTTGGAATCTAATGTCAAATATTTTCTTTTTTCTTTAGTAGCAGGATATGTTCGTTGACCATACACTTCGCTACCAGCTCACAGCGTGAAGACGTACTGTGACGTAGTAGAGGTATTCACACTAGCACTGCCAACGGTGGCCATTCACTGTGTGCCGATGAGGCAGCCATGTTTGAATGGTCTTGTACTCTAGCTGCATTTTGATCGGAGCTGGTTACGGGTTTGACTCGCTTTAGAATGGAGTCTTTGCTCAGCTGGTCTTCCCGTTCTGCTCGGTTTGACATTTGCTTCCAGTAATATCACCCAGGCCCTGGAGCAGCACAAGCGCTTCAATCGTTTTGTGTGTGGAGTGCAAATAGTAGTTCTTCATTACGGGATGTGAAAGTATAAACCATTAGCCGAACATCCATCCCGTCAAACAGCCAGTGAAATGCGACTGCATTAGTTGATTTTTGCATTTTCACTCCAGGTGAGTAATGCATGTGGCGATGGCTGCTCCAAAAAATGTAGGCACTCGTGAGAATTTCCTTAGCATTTGTCAATCTGATGCGCCATGATCATTAGACCTGCACAACAATTGGTGGATGGGGCACAGGAACACGGAGGTGCCAACCTTATAAACCCTTCCACCGGCCTGCCTCTTAGGTGTTTGTTTTGTGCCACCCCAAGATTTCCATACACTTAATCAGGCCACCCCTATGGAAAAATGTCTGGGAGTGCCACTGCAGTAACACCAGTACTTCTTTTTTTTTTCTTGGCACATTTGTGGCCAGAAGTGAATTTCATTGGCCTCCAGCTCTGGCAGGACTTGGCTCCATCACATGGCGTGAGTTATCTGCATGGTAGCCTTCAGGGTTTGAAATGGGGACGCCATTTTTATATGCATCATTGTGTTCTACCGATTCGCCATTTCGTTTTTTTCTGCTGTTTTGTTAAAGTACCTTCATTTTGCTGCAGCTTTTGGGGGTGGTAGCGTAACCTTTTCGTTGGGCTTGCTTAGGGCTGGGATTGGGCTTGAGCTCTAATGAGGCAAGCTGTTTGCAACGTGGCGTAGCGGATATGATGTTCGCTGGTTGTGGTCTGCTGGCCACTTTCCGAGCTGGAAGGCCCTACCTGCAGTGCATGTTGCCTACTATGGAGCAAATTCATTCATTCCATCAGACTACTTCTGACCACACGGACTTCAGAGCAGTGGATCTGTTCTGCGGGTTTTGTGATTTGCTGACATTAGTTTAATTGTGTGCCTTTTTGATAGTGGCCTCTGACCTTGCCCGCTTGGATCTCCAACGTCCACCGAAGCCAGATTTGACTTATATATTTTTTTAAACATTTTTAGTTTTTAAAAAAAAAAATTTTATTTAAAAAAAACGCATTAGTAAAACTAAACCTGGAATTCCTGGCTGGACGTACTGCAGCATGAGTGGCTTGTGACCTGGGTGCGTGCCAAGAGTACACGGTGCGGGGTCCAGTCCGCTATTCATTCTCTGCGAAATCTGTATCGTGGTGGATTGGGCGGGTGGCGGGGGTCATTTCTATTGCAGCAACATCATGTTTGTCTATAACCTCGTCAATTTGTTCTACTTAACAATTTCAGCAAATGTATACGTGTTGAGACCCATGTTCATTTATTTCCCGAGTAACGATTGCCCGCAGCAAGATTTCCAAGTTAATTACGCAGATGTATATTGCAAGAAAATTGAAGCATTACACGAAGATGGATTCTGACAAATGAGCAGCTAGGATTGCCTGGGGCGGCCGCATGTGTATGCAAAAATGCGCCCGCTCTGAGTGTTTGGCTTTTTTCCATTTATTTATTTTAAATGTGTTCTGTTTAAGCAGTAAGGCAAGGCCAAGACGTGTGTGTACCATTAGATCTGGATTAAAGTTGTTTTTGAAATCTACTTTCTAAATCCGCATGGCTTTCTATCTTTGCAGAATGAAAAAGCTGCAAGAATTGCAGCGTATATTCCTGTAATGGTTTAGGAGCACTCTATTGCCTTGCCCTTTTTAACCAAATTCCAGCCTGGGGAGATGTTCATATTGGTGAATTTTGGTGAGCTGAGACGGAATTCCAGATGCAGGCTACTACCACTTGTGACTTTCATGCCATGCCACCAGAACTTTAGTTTGACATTTGGAAAGGCATATTTTGTTGACTGCCAGCATGCAGATAGATACTTTACTAAAATGAGGCAGTTCTGGGAGTTCAAGCTGGGCTTTGTACACTCTTGCCCCGTTCTACCTCCCCCGCCGCCCCATTGATCTTGTGCAACACCAACCCCTTAAGAGCAGGCAACGGTGTGGTTTTCCTTGGGTTATGCGTTGAGTAGGTGCACAATGGGTAAAGTAGGGACCAACATTGGCGGTCAGCAAATGCTTGTATGTTGCTGCTGCCTTCTGTGGTGAGGCTGAGGGCCTTCTTCCAGTGCCCTGCGTGAATGGCAATGCTTCTAGGGGCTTGTGTGAATTTAGTGCAGGAGGAAGGCACCCCTGTGCCTTAGATGCCTCCCCGATTGGTGGTTTGGTTTCCCCTGTCGTGTATATTCTGGCTGCTAATGTGCCAAAGGCCTTGCTCATTCAGTCCTTGGCTTCTCTGCTTAAACCTGCCGATATTGTACAATTTTGTACTTTCCCAGTATTTGAATCTGACGTGGGAGGCTAGTATATATATCTCAAGATAAGTGCTTCTCTCTGACCAAGGATGCAGCCTGCAAGTTACAAGGTTGAGTCCTGGCAGGGCCAACTGAGCCTCTTGTCCCTCCGTGGTTGATGACTTGAGTACGTTAAATCAAACTGCTTTTACTACAATGCTTATTTCTATAGCGCACCGAGCCCGAAGGCATCTGGCATATGCTTATAAACGGGAGGAAGCTACCATGAAGCACTATTGTTAGAATGACCTCCCAGTATTCCAGAGGGACACTGGAAATCTGCAGACTCTTGGAAGGACCAACACCCTCCCCAGGATGAAAGGAGAACTCGGTCAATGGCAAGTTCAAACTGCGGTGTATTACAGACAAAACCACCCGGGATCCATCCAGGAACAGGAGAAATCCATGCATGTTGCGTTTGTTCTCTACTTGCAGGACAGTTTTACTCTAGTGTGGTATCAGCGCCACGTCACAACATGGACCCTTCTCCAGAAAATCTATGGGCCCTCCTAATTGGGGCACCGAGTACATTACCACCTATAATGTACACTATATTTATCTACTGGCCTTCGCATGTCAGGTGGCTGGCCTGGTCCATCCCCAAGTCACTATAACAATGTTGCAGTGTGGTGGACTTACCATTGGTTCTTGCTCATTGCTACCCACCCCATGGATACTAAACTGTTTGGCTAGAGCTAACGTCCCCAGGCCTGGAATCTGCAAAGATTCTCCGCTCTCGCTGTACCTCTTCAAGGTAATAAGAATGATTGTGTCTGCATTGTAACTTGTGTTTACCACCTTAGTCTGAGAGCGCTCTTGCTCGGTGCAACACTTGTCTCACATTGTAGCATATTTGTTGCAGTCTTCCGATCTCAGGCTTCCAGACAGATCTTTCACAGCGATGGTCGCTTGTCTGCTTTGGCCGAGTCCTGTGTTCCGGGAGCATGAATTTGAGCTGTGCAGCCTTGTATTATGAGGAATTATTCATATTTACTGCAGCAGGTGCCTTTGTCTATTGGTAGTGGATTGTCATCCGTACCTTGTGGCCTTGGGTGTGGGGCCTATCTCGCACATCTTGCTCTCTGTCCAGCTTTAATTCAGCTCAGCTCTTGCTGTGAGGCCTGTGGCCTGCTGTCATTTTCCTAAACCATTATAGTGCTGTTCCTACAATATCCATGCTAAACTACAGTCTCCATAGGTTAGTCACACTTGGTTCTGTCAGGTCCCATAGGTGCTCTTGCAGTTCCATAGGGTTATTTGCATGTAAGCATCTGCAAGCTTTGCTCCGGGTCTTTTGCTTCTTGCAGTTTCTGCATGGCTGCATTTGGCTAGTAACACTCGTACGCTCGTGCTCTTCATGTAGTAGAGTGCCTGTTTGTGCCCCGAAGTGTGGCTGGTTGAGGGATCTGGTTGGCTAAGGGGGTATCTCTGGATCTTGTCAATCATTGGAGCACTGGGAATCGGTCCAAATAGAATGGGCGCTTGCAGTATTTTCTGGCCTTCTACCACATCCTGAATGCTGAAATTATGTACCACCTGATCAGATAACGATTTAATTTGAACCACATGATATGGAAGGATGAGGACAGGGGAGTAGGGTAGATAAGGCCAGGCGTTGATCCCAAGTCAGCTGGGCCTAGAGACCCCAGCTACACTGCGCGGATGCCAATGGGGTCGAAACCTGTGTTGGGTTTCTTGGGGTCAATGTGATAAAGCCTGGTCTGGATGGCCTCTTTTTGGGAGGCGGGGGACCAAACCTGATTTTGCATGTTGCCATTTTCCTTCTGTAATGGCTTGGCAGACAGGCGATGCCCAGAGCTATACCTTGGTCGGAAGGCTTTGAATTCAACAAGTGGTGACTTCAGTGGAAGGTATAGTAGACTGGTAGGTCATGGTTCTGGGTACCTTCTATAGGCACTGGTGCTGGATGGGGGACATCCCAGGTCGGATTCTCTGCAGCATGTGCCCTAATGCCGTACCATGCTTTGCTTTCAGCCCTGTAGTTGTGATAATCGGTCTGCATGCATCCAATTATGAATATGTACTTAATTTTGTTGCATAATGAAGGTGGGGGTGAGCGGGGTTGATGTTTGCCACCTTATCCTTTGGAAACTGTAAGCAGTGGTTCTGTTGGCCTTCTGCTATACAGGCCCAGTGCAGCCACAGCGTGGCAGACGTCTGCCCTTGCTGCAGTCCGGGCACCCGTCCTCTGTATGCTTCCTCAGCAGCTTGCTCGAGCCTTTCCTTACTCGGTTCACTCCATCACCTTAATGGCCTCTCCGATCCATCCCCCCCCCACCCCCTCCTTCCCTCCAGCACCACTTCTGCCTGGGAGCAGGCCCTCTGCTGCAGCCACTCCCCCCTCCTCCATCACTGCTCTTGCCTGGTAGCAGGCCTTCTGCTGCAGCCACTCCCCCCTCCTCCATCACTGCTCTTGCCTGGGAGCAGGCCCTCTGCTGCAGCCACTCCCCCCTCCTCCATCACTGCTCTTGCCTGGGAGCAGGCCCTCTGCTGCAGCCACTCCCCCCTCCTCCATCACTGCTCTTGCCTGGGAGCAGGCCTTCTGCTGCAGCCACTCCCCCCTCCTCCATCACTGCTCTTGCCTGGGAGCAGGCCCTCTGCTGCAGCCACTCCCCCCTCCTCCATCACTGCTCTTGCCTGGGAGCAGGCCCTCTGCTGCAGCCACTCCCCCCTCCTCCATCACTGCTCTTGCCTGGGAGCAGGGCCTCTGCTGCTTCAGCCCCAGCACCACTTCTGCTTGGGAGCAGGCCCTCTGCTGCAGCTGCCCCTCTCCCCTTCCTCCAGAACCACTCCCCCCCCCCCCCCCCCCAATCCAACAACCCGTCTTTATGAGTAAAACTGGACAAGAACGGCGCTTATTCATCCTTGGACAACGATCCGAGTTCGAGAAGGGAACCACACCCTACAAGGGCATAACCTAGATGTCTGCATGCCATCCCAGGAGACCAAGGGCATAACCTAGATGTCTGCACATGCCATCCCAGGAGACCAAGGGCATAACCTAGATGTCTGCACATGCCATCCCAGGAGACCAAGGGCATAACCTAGATGTCTGCATGCCATCCCAGGAGACCAAGGGCATAACCTAGATGTCTGTATGCCATCCCAGGGACCAAGGGCATAACCTAGATGTCTGTATGCCATCCCAGGAGACCAAGGGCATAACCTAGATGTCTGCACATGCCATCGGAGGAGACCAAGGGCATAACCTAGATGTCTGCACATGCCATCGGAGGAGACCAAGGGCATAACCTAGATGTCTGCACATGCCATCAGAGGAGACCAAGGGCATAACCTAGATTTCTGCACATGCCATCAGAGGAGACAAAGTGCATAACCTAGATGTCTGCACATGCCATCCGAGGAGACCAAGGGCATAACCTAGATGTCTGCACATGCCATCCCAGGAGACCAAGGGAATAACCTAGATGTCTGCATGCCATCCGAGGAGACCAAGGGCATAACCTAGATGTCTGCACATGCCATCCCAGGAGACCAAGGGCATAACCTAGATGTCTGCATGCCATCCCAGGAGACCAAGGGCATAACCTAGATGTCTGCACATGCCATCGGAGGAGACCAAGGGCATAACCTAGATGTCTGCACATGCCATCGGAGGAGACCAAGGGCATAACCTAGATGTCTGCACATGCCATCAGAGGAGACCAAGGGCATAACCTAGATTTCTGCACATGCCATCAGAGGAGACAAAGTGCATAAAGCAATGGTGACGTTTAGAAAAAAGGCTGAAAACCCAAATCTCGACTGAAGTGAATGCAACATTCGTTTACTTGGGCGATATTTCTCTAACTTGTCATGCCAATAAAGTACCTTGTATTGCGTTTCTGCCTGGGATCAGTGGTAATAGAGAACCTTAACCCATTGTGCGCATGACTCGACTGTTAACTAGTTATTACTTGTCAGCTGCAGCTGGCTAAAAGCCGTGAAGCAGCATACTGTCTATCTTACCTTTTGAGTGCCATGCACGTGCCGTCTTCTCCAGATCTTAGCTTTTTGCAGGATGCTCTCTGCTCCACAGCGAAATGCTTCATGTACAGGGTGCAGTGGTCATGCCAAGCCCCTGTGTGCTTTATCAGCAATTGGCACCTGGAAGGCTTGGACGATTCCAGGCGATGCATTACTGAAAGACCCTGGCTGCTGCTGCTGCCTTTGGTATAGTGTGCTGAAGCCACCCCGGTCACCAGGCCAGAACCATCTCCAGTTCAGTCTTCAGTTTAGAAAACTGAAATGGTGGTTAGTCACTCGGACCACTCTTGTGCCCTACTTGCACGGATGCTGAATGCATGTGCAGAGTATAGGGTCATGCAACGCCTTGGGGGGGGGGGGGGTGCACACTGCAGGAGAGTGGCTATAATACTGCTTTTCTGTGGTACCTTTTTATTCATAGAAAATTGCATATCACAGGGTTTGAAATTGAGGGGAGCTGCGAGCTATTTAGAGCCTACTTGGCGCCTAGGAGAGCCTGGTTGGCGTGACTACTGCTACCAGGAGACACTCTGTCTCCAGGGCCAACAGATGCTGATCAATTGCCCCCATGTGAATGTAACTGTGCATTTGGGACGATCTATATATAAACGTTAGGACACAACCTAACATTTAGAGCATAAGGGGGGGGTCATAAACAATGGATAAAGGGATGTGGTGTTGCATCCTATGTGGAAGCTGGATTTGCAGAATGTACTAGCTCCTCGGTCCCCAGCCATGGCACCTGGTCACTGGCTAATGCTGGACACCCAGGAGCTGCTATTTACGATCCCTGCATATTTTTGGGGAGCTTTCTGATGTACAAACACGTCCCTCGAGTTTGAGCTGTGCCTGCTACAGTAAATGTTTTATGCAAAGGGATCTCCAACTTGGGAAAATAGCCTTTAAACTACAAAATGCTTTGCAGCGAGAGATGAAGAAATGCATGTTGCAGGACCTGTGGGATCGAAAAGCTTGAGCTGCTGCATTGTATGAAGTGCACCTCTTGTCGCTGGTATCTGATTTACTCCACAAACTCAGTGGTGTTTTTATTTTTTTATGAAAACGAATTACAATTTTAAACGGCTACCGGGTATTACGCTTGGCCAAGTAAGAAGGCGAGAGCTTTGTAGGGGGAGCTGGTACATAGCGTGTTGCAAATCGCTCTTCCAAATGAGCCATTTAACTTTGCGTTCTTAATGTCTCCCTCTACAATAAAGTGTCTGCCAGGTTCATTCTAGCGTTTTTAAGGCAAAATAATGAATATCACATTGGCATGTTTGTATTCCACCAGTTTGCTGGTGAGTCAAAGTAGCTCCCAGTAGCTGGGGTGGGTGGGTGGGGGGGGGGGGGGGGGTTCTTGCTATTCAGGCTCTGGCAGGCTACATGAACTAGCTGAAATGAATCTAGAAATGTCGATGCTGTAAGAAGACCTTGGCAGTGCTTGCATTGACCACACGAGCTACTGTACCAAGAGCAAAGCAAGGAGTACACCGTGTGGGGTGGATGGACTGAAGTTAGCTGGAACGATTAATTGAGCAAGTAAATGATGGCTGCTTCAAGAAGTCGTTCATTCTGTACAAGGTACTGGCTCCACTGTCGCTCGCAAGGAATGTGAAGGGGTGGAGGGGGGGACACCTGAAGGATGCCAATTAGTCGAGGCTGTACCTTTCCTTGCCCTCCGCAGCCTGCATTTCCCCCCACCCTCGGGCCCTTCATCCGGTGGCGCGTTCCACAATGCTCTAAAGAGCCTCATAGGCAGTGCTTTAAGTAGGGTTGGAAATCGAGGGGGGGGGGGGGGCTCTAGTTGGGGTGTGTGGCTTAAGGAGATCCCCCTAACGACACCTCCCCCTCAATTAACTGGGGGACGGACGGCTGGTGAAAGAGGTGGAGCTGGGGCACACTGGCATCATTACCTTGGAAGCACCCCACCCCCCCTTTAAACAAAAGGGGCTGGGCGCAACCAAGCACTCCTTGAATGAAAGGCCTGCTGCTGCTGTCTGTGTACTTGAAACAGTAGGAGGGCTGGAAGGTCCAGTCTCCTTTTGTTCCGAGTAACTAGACCTCAACCAGCATTCATGCTGGGTGATGACTAGTTGTTCGAAACAAAAGGAGAGCTGAGCAGTCCAGCCCTCCTCCTGTTTCGAGTACAGAGACATCAGACAGCCCGAACTGCAGTTACCAGAGCTGCCTGCAGGTAACAGTATGGTTTAGAAAAAAGAAAAGGCAATGCCTTTTTTTTTCTCTAAACCGAAGTGTTGACACCTGCAGGCAACTTGTGTAGCTTCTTACACGGGTTGCCTGAGGTGATGGCTGGCTGGGGCTAGTTGGGGGTGGGCCCCAGCTCGGCAGCCCTTTCTTCAGGCTGCCGGGGCTCGCCCCCGGCCCACTTAAATCCCTGCTCTTAGGAAGCTGCAGTGCTGCTCGGTTGTCCAATGGAAGCCTGGGGACAAGTGTACCTGCACTGGGGTCCACTTAGGACATGGTCTTCGGTTTTGATTTTTCAGACGTCGCCCTACTTGAGTGAAAGTTTCTTCGCATGTTTACTTGTGGGGCATGTCCCCAATTGTTGCAGAAGACCTTTTGATCTCTTTGTAGTTCAAGTGAATATTTTTCATGAAAACTGACAGTTGGTGTAGTCTTCTGCGCTTCACCTTCATACTTATTCAGTGCCATGCAAGGCACCGAGTTCTCGTATAGGAAACCCGTTACTGTCGGATTTGCTGTATAGTGTGTACATGCCGGTGGGGGCGCAGGGGGGTGGGCATTCTGGCTTTAAACCTTACCTACTGAAGGCTTATTGAGGAGTCGTCTTTTTAAACGTGTCTGCATGCGCTCGCAGAGTGAGGTGATGCCGTGTTGGGCGGGGCCTACTGTGATCGGCAGCACCATTTCTGAGTCTCTGGCCAGGTTCTTGAGGGCGTAGCCAGGAGGGTACCTAGTTGCCTGTCTGCATTGCCATGCCTTGCCCACAGATCCTGCGAGCACAGCAGGGCAGCCTGTGTCGTGCTTGCTCTCGACTGTGCCCATCCACCTTCTGCCACAATTCCGTGCTATCCGCCTCCCTCCCCCCCCCCCCCCGCACACCGGCCTGTCATTTCCTGCTGCATTCCTGGGTCTGAGCTGGGCGCCCTTCGCTGCACACAGCAAGGGCTGGCTTGAATATTAAGTCTTGTTTTCTTGGCAAGCACCAGTAGCATTTGTTGATCTCGCGCAGTGTACTTCCTTCCGGGCTCCGAACATGAGAATGTTGGTGGGTTTTTTGTTTTTGTTTTGTTCTAGGGCCGTCTTAAGAAGTGCCGATGGTGGAGGTGGTGTTGGCATCCCTCCTCCCGTGACCCTTTGATATCCGGTGCTGATGGTGCCTCCTGAGACACTTTGACAGAAGGGGCTGACGGGGACGTCATTTCACCAAAATGCCTGGGATAGCGGAAGTGACATCATACGGCCCTTGACCTGACATCTCAAAGTGATGTCATTTGATCTCACGCTTAAGTGATATTACGGGAAGCAATGGAACACGACCTTTCACCCCTTGGCAAAACAGAAGGTGGTAACACATGGCATTGGCCTAAGTACAGTACGAAAAATATGGTGCCAGTATCACTATAATGTGATACATTTCATACAAGAATGGATCGTTAAAATCAGTGTGTATAGGCCCATATTACCAAATTACTGTGAATGCAAGCAGACGTCCATGGCCAAATGATAATGTTTTAATATAAAACACTTAGACTTAAGAACTTTATATAGAATACATACAATGTCGCCCTACCTGTGTTGGTACTCATTTATCAACCTCCGAAGGATGAAAGGTTGAGTTGAGGCGTTTAAGAACAGAATACATCAGTGACTCACCCCCTGAAGTGTGATTGAAATAAACCTTTGAGTCTAGCAATTATTGTATAGAATTCCATAAAGACAAATTATTTGGTATTCCTAATCCTTGTTTAGGGTCATTGCTGAAAGTTGGTCTTGTGGCACCCCTGTTTTTTTTTAATTTTATTATTTTTTTTTTCTTCAGAGGCTTGAAAGAGAGCCAACCACTCCAGAAACAAAACCACATGGTGCTGACCACAGCCCAGGAGCTTGCATTTAAAGTTTTTCCTTTTTGTAGAGGTAGCAGGGGAGACCTGGGGGGGTGGGGTGGTCGCAGTTGCGACCACTAAATGACGTCCCTGGGAACTGATGGTGGATGTGGTGGCATTCCTGCTCTTGAGACCCTTTCACAATAGGTGCTGATGGTGGTGGTATTGTTGGCACCCTCCCCCGCCACCCCCATCCTAACATGCAATGTTGGTGCTGAAGCTCCATTGACACCCTTGCTTTTGGGGGGCACCCTGACGTCTGCAATGCTTGTGGTGATGCTTCTGTAAGCTTCCTTTTTCCAGGGACTGTTACCATTTGGGGTGCTGGTGGAGCGAGTTCTGCCCAGCTCCCGTAACACGAGGCAGTGGTGACTTTGATCCTGGGCCACCTTACCATGTGTTGGTGAAAGCTGGTTTGGTGTCCTTGCAACACACCTCACAGCCAGGTTGGATGCAAGAGATTTTCTGAGGGACTCCAACATGTTGAATGGACTGAATATAGTTTTAAAGCCCTTATAGGGCTTTAACCTCTTTGGTATGACACAGCTTGTTAACCATAACATATTGGCAACTTTTGCACAATATCCTATGTCCCTGGCATAGATCAATGCAGACCTGCCTGTCCATTTTAAGGGCACCTGTCTCTCAACCCTCTGTATCCTTGTGACAAATCAACTTCTGGGGCATCAGTGGTCCAGGGATGAATATTGGTTTGTAAACCATCAATCAACCCCACACCGCTGGATCCCTTCTGGTATACTAAGCAGATGGGAAACGTGGATGAAACCGCAGGCTTATCTCAAAGGTCATGGATCGTTGGTTAGATGCAACACAGCGAAAATACAATTACCCAATGATAAAAGGGATTGTCAAGTTTGTATCAAACGTCTTATTTATGTCCCAACAGACCGTTCTAGCAACTCTGACATACAACCCACCCTGTAAAGGAATGCAGAAGACCGACCTTTTCAAAGAAGGAAAGCTGCACTCTGGATAATGACAGGAGGGTAGTCGGTATGATTTAATAATCTCAACAGTTTACGGTTACTTGGCTTCAGCACAAAGGGAGCAATGGGTCTTAATATGTCTCTAGGGGCATTCTGGAAGGACCAGGGGACAGAACCACAACGTACATTGTGCTGTCGGTGTTCTTGGTGCTTGACTGGGTTAAGTCTGCTTCCAAGGTGCTTTGCAGGCTTCTGTGACAGCTCAAGATTTGAGTCGGCTTTGGGCAGTAAGAAAGTTCGGTAAGCGAAGCTGGATGAACGGCTGCAGGCTGGCCTACACGGCTGATCGGGGGGAGGTCAGGAATCCTCAGTGCTGTTCGGCGGCTCTGAAGTGCTGATCAAGGTGTCTTTATGCGATTCCGGCTTGACCCCAGTCATCGTTGCAGCCCAAGGAACTCAACTGGCTTCAGTGTCCTTTAAGGGGGATTGCGGTAGGTGCTTGTCGAGGCACGTCACCCATCTTCAATGGGCTTGTGTCTGCCTTTAAGGATGATGTACCAAATCTGAGAAGTGTTGCAGGCGGCTGCCTTGTTTTGGGTTTCGGCACTTAGTACCTAGGAAGCTTGCTGCAAAGCCTAGCTGGGCATGCTATGTTCTGGAGGCTCCTCTGAGGTCTGGCTCTCACTTTGTTCCCTGGGAGATGTTTGGGGGTGGGTTGGCCTGGAAGTGTGTAGTAGGAGCTCGGTGGGGATACAGGCGGAGGGGTGTTCAGGCAGGTGTGTGTGGAGGGTGATGCATGGCTCGGCTTTAGAGTACATTGGGAATCAAACCATCTTGGACAGTAGCAGCCATATTGAAATCCATCAGGAAACGATCACCCCATTTCTCTGCTCCCAGTTTTGGTGAAACTTATGGAATCAATTGTGACGCCCCAACTATCAGTCTGCTTGGAGGCCAACTCTCGCCTCCATCCTTTTTTAAATCTGATTTTTTGCGCCGGGATGGGGACTGAATCTGTAATGGTGGCATTGCTGGATGACATTACTCTCCTGCAGGACCATGGAGAGGTGGGAACCGTGATTATTTTTGACCTCTCCACAGCGTTTGATACGGTTGATCACCAGAAGTTGCTTCAGTGCCTTAATGAGGCGGGAATTGCAGACATTCAGCTTAAATGGTTCTCCTTTCTGTTGGAACAGGCTCAACAGTTTCTCTCCCGCCATCTGTAACCTTGCCTACTGTATTGAAATGTGGAGTCCCTCAGCACTCTGCCCTGTCCCCTCTGCTTTTTACTCTTTATATGCAGGCTCTGGCTAAACTTGTCTCCAGCTACGGAGTTCATTTGTTCTCCTATGATGACAATGACCAGATTCTGTTTCGCCTTAATCTGCCCTCCACGGATCCACCAAATAAGCTCAAACTGCCTTGCTGCAGTGGGTGACTGGATAGCTCATACCTGCCTGAAGTTAAACGGCGACAAAGCGGAGGTTCTTAGTTGGCTCCAATGTGAATGGTCAGCTATTGACTAGTGAGTACTGGCCCTCCTTTGGTCCATTTACCAAGCCTTCTCCCGTGGTAAAGTCTTGGGATCAAACTCATGTCCACCGGATCCCGGGAAGCTCAGGTTCCTGCAGTCTGCCAGATGGGATTTGTAAAGCTCAAGGTTTTTGAACTAAAGTCCTTCCCCCAGCTGCCCTGAGATCAAGTGGTCACAGCCTCTATTATGAGCTCTTTGGATTATTGCACTACTATATACCTTGGGAAACCCGCAAGGCTTCTCCAACACCTCCCAATTCTCCAGAATGCTGCAGCACGTCTTGCTTTGGGAGCCTCTAGATTTGCTCACTCGCGAACTTCTGTGTCTGCTAAACTACTATTAGACGCTGAGTGGTTCAGGGTTCTCTGCATGTGTCTTCATGCTACCAATTGAGATGGAGCTGAATTTTTACACTACAAGATTCAGCCCTATATCCCCAATCGCCCGTTGCGTTCAGCAAAATGTGCCTGCTACATGTTCGTCGGTTTTCTTGGGCCAGAGGGAGATCCTTCTCGGTTCACACCCCCATGCTCTGGAACACTTTACCTCTTGACCTCTGTATGCCTCAAGTTTGGTTTTTAAAGCCTTATGGAATAGAAAAAAAAATCTGTTTCAGCCCAACCCCCTCTCCCCCCTAGCTTCTCTCATCCTTGGCGCTGCGATACCTTCTGGTCTTTGCGCTCTATAAATCTCACACAATAGAAGGCCTAGCTTTAGGTTGCATCCCCAAGCCACACATGGAAATAAGCGTATGCTTGCAGGAATAGGTTGTCACTTGGGCATGGGTGATAAAGGCCAGAGATTCATAGACCCTTCCCTCTCATGTTGCCAGCATTTGTATCTGTATGTGATTCAATCCGGCACTTCACCCAAGTCAATGCTTGGCGTGGAATGCACAACTGAAATCCTTATTGATTTGTGTTATTCTGAACGATCTACCACTTATATCCTACCCCTCTCTTTGAACTTCTTTACACTAGGGTCACACTATGAAGGAGCAAATACTACACGGGCGCACAGCCACTTGACCAGGACGCGTCTGCATCAAGTTTTTGCCTGCCGAGGAGCTTGCCTTCTTCAGATGAAATATATCAGCGCAAAGATCGGTTTAACACTACTAGTAGAGAAGGAAGATGGTAGGGATGGGATGGAGAGTTCAGGCAATTCAAACTAATTCTAACAATACAGTTCTGGATATGAGGATGGATTTAAGATGGGGATTGACTATAGTACATGGGCTAGTGACACAGTTCTATACTCTGGATATTCACTATGTATTTGAACAGAACCGTCAGGATTTTTGGTCAGTCAAGATGTCTGGACAGGAATTATGCTGGGCACACCGGACTGGGACAGGAAGGCGCTCTAGTCTGCACAGCACGACTGGACTGGGTCTGCAGTGGCTCTCTGGTCACAGCACGGCACAGGATTGGGTTTACTTTGCCCTTCTCAGTTCTGAAGATAATTATTTAGCAGGAAAGCAGTGGCAGCACAGCCTGGCTGTTCTATTTGATGATCCCCTTTTGGTTTGTGGGATTCTGGGTCTAGAAGTTTAAGGCCCAGCTGAGAATGGTTCAGCTATGGAGTGGGCCTTTCTGCTTTGCCCAGTTTCGGGAGTCTGGAGCATGGAATATGGATTGATCTTCAGGGTGCATCGCCAGGAGTCGGTTGGTAGGTGAATCTGTGTGTCCTAAGTCCTCAGCTGTCTCTATTTATGCATTTGGTAAAGGGGGGGTGTGTGCTGGATTATCCTAAGCGTGCCCCCTAGGCTGGCTATAGGTTAGTCTTCCCCTCTCCCTTGATTAGAGGAGAAAACAGGATGTCACCATGATGATGTGAGTTTCAGTCAGCGAATCCTCCCCTTGGCTTCTGAACATAATCTACTTTTAGTGTAATACATATTTACAATTTTTCAAACTTTATAACAATAACATATCTAGATCACATTTTGAGGAGCAAATGCTCTTCCAATCCCCGTTGCTGTAGGATCTTGGGTCTGGATTTGACAGAATTGGCATTTTTTTGTCCGGGACACAATCTAATGTATCCAAAATGTGTACACGTGTGCATTGTATATGGACATAAGTTTGTGAAGTTTCATGCTTCTGACATAAATACATTAGCTGCAAAACCAGAATTTTCACTGCTTTCCCAGAACATCGCACAGTTCTGGCATCTCTTAAAATGTGCACCCAAAAATCACATTAACAATGCTGTTCTGTAATTTTTACAAATTTGCAGTCATTTATCAGTCTTTTTAAAAAAATATGCTTTCTGTGCTTGTGAATCCACAAATGGTTGTCTGTCCCTGCCTCCTTTTCCTCCTGGCAGGTGTGAAGCAATCTGCCCCTTTCCTTCTGGGAGAGGCCATTTTTGACACTTCACAATCTGCGTATCCTTTCAGCCAGAGAATGTCCATTGTCTCCTTCTGCTGCAGCCCAAGATCTCCTCCTGTGATCTACTTCTCACAAAGGTGTGATTTCCTGGCCTTGGTGGGAAGCAGAAGGGAGGTGCCTTTTGTTGTGGGAAGCTGTGGAACTGGTTTGGTGGCTTTGAGTTCAGCTTAAATTGAATGTCATTTTATTACCTTTTTTCTTCGTTTAAAACAAAACTTGCAATTTTCAAACAAGCAGCTAGAACTCTTATTCCAGCTTCTAAACCATGGAAATTAAATGGTTACAACCTAGGTTCCTCTTGATAACAGGCCACTTAGTTTCCAGACATATGATTTCAATTGCACAAGTTTAACCTTCTGATGCAAACTGACAGCTTTCATACAGACGGCCGCTGATACTGCACCCATATTTTGACAGATTTCACAGGCAGGCACATTTTTGCTGTGGATATTTTGATGACCAATTCAGCTCTCCAGGATATTGCAATTTCACACTGATTTCTTGAATTCAGTAAAATGTGACACCCAGCAAGAGGATTGGATGTTTGTGGGTGTTTTGGACCAGCATTCTGTATTTTCAGCAACTAAGAAAAAGGATTTCAATGCAAGATTTCGAATTTCCTTCAGTAAAGAACTGCTTTTCATCTGCTCCATTTTTACTGGTTGGGCAGCCCAATGACCTGTTTCAGAAGGGAGGTCTATGTTCCACCACTGACAACATGCATGGTAGATTTGCCCGCCATCTTTTTGTGTGCTTTGTAGAGCGTAATTTCCATGTGTTTTGGCGCGCATAGGGGTTTTGCAGCCATTTTGATTCTGGTACCACCAGGTCACAGGGATGCCGCAGGGCAGAACATAAGTGGGTTCATCCATCCCACATATACCAGAAGGAATGAGCTCTGTAAGGCCATCAGGGGGTTTGAGAGCTCTCTGCGACAAGCATTCACACAAGGAGGGCACGAGCCTCTGACCTGCCCTGTCCCAGCACCAAGTAATCTCACCCAGATGCCCTGTTGCAAGACTCGCAGCATTCGGAGGTGCCATTCAGTCCCAGACCACCAACCATAAAAGTTAGACCCCCCAATCGATCAGAAAGCAGTTGCCTTCACCATAGGTCAGGTGATTTATGATGCAATGTGGCGGTAGGGGCAAAATAACAAATCTAAAGTTGGTGGGGAGCTTTGGACAGGCACCAACCTGTGTGGAATCTAGTTAGTGTGCGATGCAATGACAGTCTCCTTTTAGTCCTTGTATGCAGTACCTGGTGCACATTAGGTTAGAGATGGAGCATGTATTTTTCTTTGCTTAATAACCAATTAATTGTAGCTTCATGCCTCTGGATGCACAAGGGGAGCCCACGTGAAAGAAGATGGAAAGAAGGTGGTTGGACCAATTGCCTGGCATCCCTTATGGAGCAGAAAGACTGTATAGGGCCTCACCAACAAGCCAATTTGTTTACACTATAATTTACGTCACTGACGCTGTGTGCATTTATAAAGCGTTGCTCATACTGATTTTCCCAGCACGTTCTGCGGCAGCAGGGTGCTTTGCTGGTTTATTCCTATTTTTGAGGAAATCAATCATTGTTCTTCTTGCAAGAGGTGTGCTGCGGCTTTTTCTCTAGTGGGTTGTGTTTTTCTGGTGTGAGTTAGGGTTGCTCTACACTTCACTGGCAGATATAAGGCAGACTGTACCCTTAAGGCAGGGTTCAATTATGAGTTCTTCTTGCTACTCTTTGCAAAGTCTTTAGATCTGCCAAAAGAGGGGCTCAGCCCTCTTTTAAAGACAAATTGGCCACAGGGATTGGTGTAGGCTAAGCCTACTTTAATGAACCAATCCTGCGGTCCCCACCAACAATCTCCTGTATGTGTGAGGGCCTAACCACAGTGCTTTGCAACAGGCAAGATCAAGGGGTGAAAACATGTCCTACCAAGTGCCGCCCATCTTCCTGTCTGTGGATCAATGAGTTAGTCTTGTTAATGGATCTCTGTGGTTCTTCATTAAAGCAGCGGGTCTCCCTTGATGTTGCAGCGGGACCAGACTCTTGTTCCTGCAAACCACATTCTCTGACCTTATGGGGTCAGACACGATGGCTCAGTCATAGATACTGAGGGCAGGGGCTAGCTTCAGCTTCACAGGAAACCCCAACAACTTATATGTACCCGTCTTCTTTGCTAATCTCTGCAGCCAGCCCCCATGTGTTCCTGTTTGAATTGCCCTCCAATTGGTATGCAAATTGCTGCCACCAGCTGCAGTGCCCAGCAAAAGAAGGGTGAATTCATGGAATGTTGGTTAATCAGGCTGGCCATGGCAGGAGAAGACTTTGTTACGCCCCCAACTCTTCTCTCCTTTCTGGAGATGCATTGTGTACCCCGGTCTGTCATATTCCAACTAAATATGACTGGGGCGGACTGTGCCTGCTGGCTGTGTCCACCCAAAGTATACGGTCTGTTTTGTCGTGTTGCGAGCATGGGAAAATGTGTGCAGATTAGCCCCACATTTCCTTGAGGTTGGTCTGTCATCATTCCATTTTAATTGTGAACCCAGGCGAGCGCACACCCGCCATGCGGATCTTCTAATTCCTCCCAATACTGCCTGCACTTTGAGAATGTGTTTTTAAATCTACTTGTTTTGTGGATTTTGAACTTTTAGTGGATGCTTGGTTTTACTTTTTTTTTTTATTGAATTTGACCTATGCAGTGAATCTTATGGTTGGAGGGGGAGGAGGGGCGGCGGATCGTCGGGAGTTGTAGTCCTAACACATTGAGGGTAGCAGGCTGTCTACCTTGTCAAACTCTGTCGGTCCTCCCTTTGGTTGGCATGCAAAAAAGAGAAGCTACAGTAGGAAGGCTGCATAGACTGGGAGAAAGACAGTCCGACCTAACATGGCCGCGCTTCTATTAGTAGGCCGAGTTAGTGTATTATCGTGAACGAGAGCTGCAGGCCGAAGTGGAAGGGGAACAAGCATACAACTGAATGTCGCACTAAATAGAATCTCTGCCTGCGCTCTTAGAAGCAATGATGCAGACAATTCTGCAAGTGCTGTGACTTGATTGCAGCATAGCTCAATGGATTTGATATATTGGGAGTCTGTCTCCATTGCACCCCCTGTGACCGGTGGGCGAGCCACGTGCATGAACAGACCATGAGATTGTGACCATTCACTTCTTGATTATGTTCTAACAAGTGTTTTGATAAAGCCTGCTAGGGCGAACCTCATGGCCATGGAGCCCGCCTTGGTTTTGATTAAATAGCATTTTGTGATGAAATTAAACAAGTTGTGCTTTCAAATATATACTTTGTGCAGTATTGCTTATACGAGCGCAGGGTGTGGATTCATGAAAGTGTTACAGAATGAACGTTTTTTTTTTGGTACAACACTTTGAGCGACGCTTGCCCTGCTGCTGCTGCCGCCACCGTCTCTATATACAGAAATGGCGTTGGGGCCTTTTGACTTTTTTAGTTGAAGGTGCAGCGAGTCTCCAGGAAGCCCCCAGCCACTGCCACAAATGTTGCCATTTTCAGGAGGAATGTATATAGGAAGAGGTTTTTTCTTCTCTCTTTATGTATACAAACATTGTTTATATTGTGGTTCTCCGCTCATGTTTTTACTTTGTGATAGTTGTATTTTTGTTATGGTAAAATGTAAATAAACATTTAAAAAAAAAAAGAAAAAAAGTTGCCATTCAGCTGTCTTCTAACCCCGCAATATATTACTTTTGTTCTGTGACTTTAATGTGTGCTTTGCACTACTCAGTTTATAAGCTGTTTGCTGGAGCCCTTCCGGCCATCACTTCCCTCGTGGTATACAGAAATGTTCTCGCCTTTTTCAAACTGGTTGCTCCACATCAGCACCTGCTGGCATATAGCTTTTGAGTGGGCATTAAGTGTTTTAGCCCCCTGCTGGCTGTCCTATGATAATTGGCGGCTATCAATACCCGGCTGTATTTATTTGACCCTTACAATGTATGTGCCTCAGACTGTTTTGCGCTCTAAGCTGCCCCCACCCCACATCTTCAGCTGGTCCTGCCTGTACAGCAGATATCTATGATCTATAATGGCTATGCCCGAGTTGTAGCCTGAAACCTCAGGAGAGCCAAAAGTTGCACACTGCTTCCTGTGTTAGTCGGATCTCTGGGAATGTGACCTGTAGTGCAGTGCGCACGGGCTGCCCTGTTGTGTTCGAGGTAGAGCTGGTTGAAGATTTGTCAACCCATTTCAAAGTTAGGTGCCTCCATAATGGATGCAAAGGCATGCAGTGAGGGTGTTTATCACGGGGCATGCATCCGTCAGGGAGGTGAAACACTAGGAATTGCTGTTTTTTTTTTTTGTCTGCATCAGCACTCTGCTGTCAGAGTAAAAGGCAGGGTGATAACGCTGCTTGGTTTCAGCGAGACTGCGTGTAATGTGCGCGCTGCGAAGCGCCCATTTAATGTCATGAATTATATAAAACTGCTTCTGTCTAGTAAGACTGCTACCGTGGGGGGGGGGGGAGGGGGGAGAGTGCAGCTGCTCGTGGCCACTTTCAACTGAAAGTATGAAAGGCCCGGACACCGTCCCTGGTTAGAAGCAGTCTTGCGCCGCCACATTGCAGTCCTGTAGTACTTTGTTTCTGTGTGAGCGGTGCTGGCTTGCATGGCTCCTGCGTGTTCTGTGTCTGCTTGGAGAGTGATGCTTGCTTCGTTGCTGTACTTCTGTATGGGTAGCACACGTGTGGCCTTTGTGCACTTGATCCCTCGCTGAGGCTTCTCCGACATAGTAAGTTGCTGTAGTTGCATTTTTTTCTTCTCTAAAACCTGGAGAGTGCTGCTTATCTGTGTAGTAATGTTTATGTACTGGTTTTAGGTGCCATTGCATGGTGACATTTTTCGCAGGTTAGGTGGCGTTTGTATAGCGTCTGCTACCATTGCTAAGCACTGTGAGGTAACTACCCTACACACACCCTTGACCGACATTTTAGCATCTGTTTATTTGACCTGGCTGCCCTACACCACAGGACAGAACGGGGCACAGATGTTAAATGGTGCGTGGGCTTAACTATTAAAGGCCCGACAATTACTAATGTGAAGCATTTCACCGTTGGCCCCTGCATTCATGTATCTTTTTTAGACCATGGAAATCTTGCTGTGGGTTAAGTACTTGCATGCCAGAGGAGTGATTGGATGGGTAGATGGGGGACAGGAGACCCCCCCCCCTGCCATTCTCACAGCAGTTCTTAAGTGGCTGCTTTCAAACTTGGAGTTAACTGCTTGTAACATTGAAGCTGCACTAGACTAGTCTCATTGGAATGAATAAAGACGTTGGATGCCCCACACAAGTTTGTCCAACCCCCCCTTACTGCCTCTGAAGTTAGCGCGCTTCCCAACATTTGATGGGTAACCCCCTTACACCCCCCCCCCTTCCGAAATGTATACCTGCAGAAGTCCTGTGTGATTGACACCCCCAGCTTCGTGCACTGCGTCGAGTTGCTCAGTGCAGAGTGGAGCTTGACAGGAGTTGCACGTGCCCTGCTTACATGCACACTAGGGAGTGATGTCCCCTCCTATAGGGTGTTCACGGCCTCAGTCTAGAGTGACCAGACGTCCAGGTTTTCCCGGGACTGTCCAGGGAAATCGCCCTCCGTCCCGGGGTCCCGGAAGTTTTTTCATTTTTGAAACCCTGTCTGGGGTTTGCATGTTTGGGGGGGGGGGGGCTACGGTCGTTAAAACCGTAATTATTTTTCACAACACTATCAGAATGTTTAACTTGGGAGGTTTGGCTCGAACCCCCAACCGCTCAGGTAGCAGTTAGAACAATTACTGACTGTGCCACAGAGACTGGCTTGGAAATTATTGTACAGCAAGCCATGTAATATCAATTAGAGCTAACGCTCGTTTTGAATTAACATGCCACGATTTACAGACAAAACTGCACAAATGAGATTATATACAGTTTATAGAAAGGAGAAGTGCTGGAAATATGTTTGGCGGGTGGTTGTGGGGGCTGTGTTGGGGGAGGGGTGGTAATTGGTGGGCTGTGATGGGGTAGTCCCTCTTTTATGTTGGCCGTCCCGGTTTTTTGTTTTGAAAATCTGGTCACCCTACCTCAGTCTTCGATGAAATGAGCTCCCAGTAGCCGGGCTTGAGTGAGGAGCGTGCACAGCCCCCCAGCACCCCCTTCCTGGTTTTAGCTGCTGTCCAGCAGTGGCTGGGATCGGACGCCGCCTGCCACGAGCGAATCTCCGCCTCCTGCCCCTCACCGCCTCCTGCAGATGAATTCGGCTGCTTTGTAAACACGGCAGCGGCTCGTACAGCTGTGGCTTCTGGTCTTGGCCCGGAGCCAGCATCCAGTGCATGGCCGCCCAGATGAGGCCTGTCTGCAGGCAGCCAGCGACCGAAATGGCGTGTGGCGCGTGCAAGTGCACAACTAGCCCGAACTTCGGCGGGGGCGGTGGGAGGGGGGGGCTCAGAGGGTAGGGGAGGGGCTACATTCAAAGAATGAGTTGGTGTTATGCATGTCAACATAGGCGACTTGGACCTAAGCCAATATTCTGGGATTTTCACTTCAGTTCCGCTGCTAAATTCTTGGCGGGTGTCGCCGACCCGCCCTGTAAACGGGCTACTCACCCGCGCCCCTTAGATTTCAATGGGCTTTTTTCACCCGCCCAATACAACATCGGGTGTTCACCCTCCTTGGGGACACCGTAGAGAGCTACGCTTTAGTGGCCTTGGAATCCGACACAGATGTGCGTGTTAATTGTTAATTCAGGCAATTCAATGGGGGCATTTCACACCTAAAGATTCACGCACTCCCTGATTTCTCCCCCGCCCACATCGCTGGCTTGCACTTTTTAGGCGGGCACTTGAGGCCTTTCATGGCAGCCTCTTCTTGCTCTGCCCATATCAGTGGTCGAAGTGGGCGGGAGCGGTGCTCCACTACTTATTTTAATTCAGGTTTACTGTTCCTATGCTCTTATTTAAAAATAAAAAAAGGTTCCAGAATGGTTTCATTTTAAAAGAAGTGTAGGAAGCAGTTGAAACTTGCACTTTCAGTGCACCGCACTGAACGTTCCCCTAAACCGCAGGTGCATGTGTTTAGGGGTTTGTATTGTGCGTGGGAATAGGGGTGGCGATGGGGGTTTGCAGGCCAGTAGGGAACATAATTCCACTACTTTCGACCGCTGGCCCATATTATCCCCTCCCCAGCCTCTGTAGTCCCTATACTCGAAGGTTTGACATGCAAGGCCGTTTGATAAACACGCTACATCCTGGGACTTCTAAATCGCGTGGGGCATCCGTCGAGTTATTGCTCGTGTGGTCTCCAAAAGGTCTTGGCATGCCAAGTCAAAGGCTCACTTTGCGGTGAAATGAACTGCACCCGTGGATGCCAGCGCATCCATTCAGGGGCTCGTGCAGCCTTGTTTTCAGCTTCGCAGGAAGCTGATACTTACCCCCTGGAATTCCGTGTATAAAAACGGGGCGATTGACTTACGCAATAGGAAGTGACGTCACCGGAAGGGACTACCCTAAAAGTGAAATATGCTCCTTTTTCTCCAGCTTGCGTTGTCCAACTGTAGAGCGCACAGCACGAGCGTTGGCCAAGAGGACATGTTTCCCTCTAATATGTTTGGAGAATTATAAAAGTTGAGCACCATATTTTGTCACTGGTTCTTAGACATGCATGTCCTCTGTAGCAGAATTTCAATAGAAAACATTTCAAAGCTTGCGCCTGAGCCATGCGAGTGGTCTTGTGTCGCAGCTCTGGCCCCTCACCTGCGCGACCTGGGTTGGAGTCACGACCACGCACTGTTTACGTGTAATTTATACATGTTTTTTTATTTACGCATTCCAGTGTAATGTCCTCTTAAAAAAAAAAAAGTGTTAGGCTGCCATTTACCTGTGCTCCCTTGACTTGTGCCTAGCACCCGCACTAAATTCCATTAGCTGCACTGACTTTCACTGGGAGGTGACGACGCAGAAATGAGCACGTGCTGCTTGGTGTGCAATGGGACCTGACTTGAATCATTCAGACTAGGAGGTGCCATTTTTTTTCCTGAAGGAATAGAACACATGGGCGAGTTAATAGTTCAGAGCGATGTAGAAAGTCAGTCGTTCTTGCCGGTGGCGTCTCGTTCTCGGCCGCGCATGTTAATAAAGGGCGCCCGTGCGGCAGTTCCCGCTGGGGCGCGGACGGAACATCGCGTCCTCCTTGCCTGGGTGGGCATGCGGGAGTGAGTGCAGGTGCCTCACCTGAGGACATAACTGGCGACGAGGAGGAGCGCCACGATAACGCTCGCCCGACATATAACGAACGTCAGATCAGCGGTGCTGCGTATCATGGCATGACACGGACCCGGCACAAACGCTACGATTAAGGTGTCGCGGCCTGTACAGGTGCTCATGCGCTGCTGCACTTATACCATATATCAATTTTTGGAACATTGGTCGTTCCCACCCACCTGGGAACGACCCCTTACGTCTGACACAGAAAGGAAAGGCCAAGACACGTCATAGGAGATCCATATATATATATATATATATATATCAGGTTTGCGGCCTCTGTTACACCAAGAGGTGCCTGTGCGACCTGCAACAATGGCAGAAAGTGATGGGGAAGCTGAGACCGCACGCGGCACAAAGGGGCCACAACAAGGATCTCTGTTACCGATGCACGAGTTTGATATATCGGGACCCCCATCCAAATTGGGGCCAATATGGTTGCTCTGGATTAAAAAGCTCAATGTACTTCACAGCGACCGGCATCACCGATGACGGGAAAAGGGGGACTTTGCTGTACTCTGCATGCCTCAAAAATGCGGATGACGTCCAACCCTGCAATCTGCAGGTGGTCACATATGCTACAGACTGCATTGGAAAAACATTTCATACCGCAGTCGAATATGGACTATGAGATTCCTGTTCTGTGGTGAGAAGCAGAAAGAAGAACCTCTTGATCAGTTTTGTGCCAGGCTGAGAATGATGGCCACTGCATGCCGCTGGGACAATGATGAGTCCATGATACGGAACAGGTGATACAGGGTTGTAGCTCGAGCAAGCTAAGGAGACAAGTGCTGCGAGAACCTGGATGGACACTGACGCAAATACTGGACAGTGGCAGGACGTTTGAACTGGCGGAATCGAGAGGCGCAAAGATGGACGCAGCCAGGTGCCCAGGTATGGCGGATGAGGCGTTTGCCATTAGCAGACGTGGGGAGACAAAAGAAAAGTGGGGCCAGAAAAAACTAGAGACTCGCCATCCTCCAGGATCGGAGTCAATATGTCGATACTGCGGTTATGACCTGCCACATTCAGAGGAATGCCCGGCCAAATCAAGATCGTGTGGCCGGTGCAATGGACCAGGACACTATGCCCGTATGTGCCGTGCCCCTTCCCCGGTATCTGTACAGAGAGGCCCAGCAAGAAGTCACGGTGGCGGATCCAGAAGACTACGGAGCATTGCCGCTCTCGAACAGGAAATACAAAGGCTACAGCTAGCTGAGGAAGAGGAGGATGAAGAAGTATTCTTCATATCTAACCTAGCATCGGGAACCAGGAAGAAGAGGCAACCCAAATGCACGGTGGACATACAAGGTGTGCCGACACTGGTTCTAATTGACACTGGGGCCTCTGTATGTGTATTGGCCGAAGAACAATACCAAAAACTTCCGGGACCTCCCACGCTAGACAGCTCCGCGGCTAAAATATTCACGATTGGAGGGGACACCCCGTTACCCATCAAGGGTGTGTTTGTCACGACGGTCACCAAGGGTGTCAAAGCACGTTTTTTTTTTTTTTGTCACGGACGTGAGTCTGCATTCATTACTCAGCTGTGCAGCATCTGAGGCCCTTGGTTTGGTGCATTTCGCATTGGAAGTACACCAGGTAGACTTTGAGTGCCTGCTGGACAAATATGCAGGCATTTTCGAAGGAGTAGGGAAATTGAAGGCGCCCCCGATAAGGCTGCACATCGACGACACCATCAGAACGACCGCTCTGAAACAGACGAATTCCGTTCCATCTCAGGGAAAAAGTAGAAGAGCTGCGGTCGCTTGTTAATATGGACATCATTGAGGGGGTGGAAGGGCCCACACCCTGGGTTTCACCAATAGTTGTCGCTCCCAAACCAAAGCAGCCGGAGCAGTAAGGATCTGCGTAGACATGCGCCTCCCCAATGCGGCAATTAAGAGGGAGAGGCACCTAACGCCGACCCTCGATGACATCGTAGGTGAACTTCAAGGGGCACGTGTGTTCTCCAAGCTGGATCTACGAGCGGGATATCACCAACTGGAGCTCCACCCCGACTCAAGATTCATCACAACCTTCACAACACACGAGGGCCTATACCAATTCAAATGTTTGAGTTTTGGAATATCATCTGCGGCGGAAGTATTCCAGAATGCAATTAGGGGAGCATTGGCTGGGCTGACAGGTGTTCTAAACATGAGTGATGACATTTTGGTATTTGCAAACTCAGAAGCAGAGCACCTGAAACGTCTAGAAAGCACTCTAAAGAGATTGAAAGACCTGGGGCTCACGTTACACCGCCAAAAGTGCGAATTCTTCAAGGACCGGATAGGGTTTTTCGGCTTCATCTTCCAGGCCGCAGGAATATCACCGGACCCGGAAAAGGTCAGACATTCGAGAAGCGGTGGCACCACAATCCCCTACGGAAGTAAGGAGCTTCTTAGGGATGGTGACGTACTGCGGGCGCTTTATAAAGGGACTGGCGTCAATGGCGGAACCTCTCGGGGCACTAACACAAAAATGATGCAGTGTGGAAGTGGGAGGAACGAGAACAAGAAGCATTCCAAGCCCTAAAAAATGCCTTGTCGGATGGGGACACCATGGCATATTTCAACCCTGCGGTGGAGTCAGAGGTAGTGGTGGATGCGAGCCCAGTTGGTGTGGGAGCAGTGCTGTTACAGCCCGATGAGCGTGGAGATATGAGACCGATTGCCTACGCTAGCAAAGCACTCTCCAGCACAGAGATGAGATACTCCCAGATAGAAAGGGAAGCTCTGGCCATCCTATGGGGCTGCCGCCATTTTCGCCTGTACATATTGGGAAAACCTGTAGTGGTGGTCACAGACCACAAGCCGCTGCTGCCTATACTAGCGGGTGCATCATCAAAACCCCCACCCGCATTGAGAGGTGGATGCTGGCCTTAATGGAGTACGGGGTGAAGCTGGTATACAGACCTGGGACCAACAACCCCGCAGACTATTTGTCAAGGCATCCCAACAAGGAAAGTGCAGAAGGGGACTGCAGTGAAATGGAATGCAACGGTCTGCTCTCAGATAGTGGAAGGTGCGCTTCCCAGGGCACTGTCGAGACTAGCGATCGCCACAGAGTCGTCTAAGGATGAGGTCTTCGACATCATCAAGGCTGCGGTGAGAAGTGGAGACTGGAGGGAAGTCCTGCGCAATAACTCGCGGCGACAGGAGGAAGCCCAGAAAGACCTACAGGCACTCTGGAGGGTGAGAGATGAGTTATCGATCTCTGATGATGGGCTGTTACTCAGGGGGGTGACAGATCGTCATCCCGCGAGAGCTCAGGCGGCGGATACTGGAGTTGGCGCACATTGTACACCAGGGCGTCGTGAAGACGAAGGCAAGGTTAAGGCCAAAAGTATGGTTTCCAGGTTTGGAAGAAAGGGTGGAGGGCTTTGTAAAGAGATGTCTGGTCTGCCAAGCTGCCATGCCAGCGGACAAAGCACCACCGATCAGCTCGGTGGAACGCAGCACAAAGCCGTGGAGTACTGTACACGTGGACTTAGGCGCGACGGGCCGGGAGATGTATTTTCTGGTAGCCATGGATCAATGGTCGAGGTATCCGGAGGTGGAAGTGGTCGAGTTGACGGCTACCGAGTACACCACGGCGGCGTTGGACAGAATGTTTGCAACGCATGGGTTTCCCGACACCGTGTGCTCAGACAACGGACCACCTTTTACAGGCCGCCAATTTGCCCAGTACCTGAGTGAGAGGGGGATAAAACATCAGAGTGTCCCCGTTATGGCCGCGTGCAAATGGTGAGGCCGAAAGAATGATGCGTACGCTCAATAAGGTGATGCGAATTTCAGCCAGCCATGGTGAACCTCTCAAAAAAAGAG